>NW_024544711.1:2575000-3950286 GCF_018167655.1 Microtus oregoni
CTTCCCACTTCAAAAGATCAGAATTAACATTGGTCCTCCTACTTCAGATAATATAATTAAGAAAAAGCCTTTCAAGGTGTGCCTAGCCCTTGGATTTAGTTAATTTCAGATGTAGTTAAACTGACAGCTGCTAACAGTCTTTGCGCATCATTGTTTATACTTCACCATCAAGTGCAATGGACTAGCTCAGTGTAAGAGAAAAACAGTTACAATATGTATCTAAGAGGAAAACCCTGCCGGGTGGTGGTGGTGCACACCTTTAATCCCAGCACTCGGGAGGCAGAGGCAGGCGGATCTCTGTGATTTCGAGGCCAGCCTGGTCTACAAGAGCTAGTTCCAGGACAGGAACCAAAAAGCTAAGGAGAAACCCTATCTCGAAAATAAAAAAAAATAAAAAAAAAAGAGGAAAACCCCTGCTGAGCAGCTATCTGCACACATCTTTAGTCCCAGCTCTTGGGAGGCAGAGGAAGGAGGATCTCTCAGTTCAAGGCCAGCCTAGTCTACAAGAGCTAGTTCCAGGACGGTCCCAAAGCTACAGAGAAACCCTGTCTCAAAAAACCAAAATAAATAAATAAATAAGCAAATAAACCAGTAAGTAAAACTTAAGGTATACATTGCATGCACATGGAAAACAACATTAACAGTATCCTTGAAACCAAATTGGAGACAGTTTCAGCACTAAACTAAGTAACTATAATAACTAAATTATAAACTGTTGAAAATAGCAATCCATGGGGCTGAAAAGATGGCTCAGAGGTTAAGAGCACAACCTGCTCTTCCAAAGGTCCTGAGTTCAATTCTCAGCAACCGCATGGTGGCTCACAACCGTCTGTGAGAGCTGCTGCCCTCTTCTGGCCTGCAGGCAGAATACTGCATACATCATAAACAATCTGGTGATGGATGGAGATAAAGACAGAGACCCACACTGGAGCACTGGACTGAGCTCCCAAGGTACCAATGAGGAGCAGAAGGAGGGAGAACATGAGCAAAGAAGTCGGGACTACGAGGGGTGCACCCACCCACTGAGACAGTGGAGCTGATCTATTGGGAGCTCACCAAGGCCAGCTGGACTGTGACTGAAAAAGCATGGGATAAAACTGGACTCTCTGAGCATGGCGAACAATGAGGGCTGATGAGAAGCCAAGGACAATGGCACGGGGTTTTGAACCTACGTAATGTGCTGGCTTTGTGGGAGCCTAGCCAGTTTGGATGTTCACCTTCCTAGAAATGGACGGAGAGGGGAGGACCTAGGACTTACCACAGGGCAGGGAACCCTGACTGCTCTTTGGACTGGAGAGGGAGAGGGAGAGGAATGGGGGGAGGGGGAGAAGGGTGGGAGGAGGGGGAGAAGGGTGGAGGGGGGGAGGGAAACGGGAGGCTGGGAGGAGGTGGAAACTTGTTTTTTTTTTCTTCTCCTTTTCTCAATAAAAAATGGAAAAAAAAGAAAATAGCAACTCATAAAGTCATATTAATGACAGAGACAAAATTAAGTATACATACATACATACATATATACATAGATTATAGATACATAAAACTACAAGATTCACATATACGTACATGATATATAAATGCATCCAGAGATGACACACACATACATAGATACATACATGCATAGATGATTGATGAATGATAGATACATCCATAATAAATGATTAATACATACACACTGTCTTCGGGTTTCTATTGCTGTGATAAAACACCGTGACAAAGCGATGGGGAGGAAAATGTTTACTTGCTTTTCCCTTTCACATCAGTGTTCATCACCGAAGGAAGTTGGCAGAACTCACACGGGGCAGAAACCTGGAGACTGGAGCTGGTGCAGAAGCCATGGAGGAGTGCTGCTGACCGCTTGCTTCCCCTGCCTGCTCCGTCTGCTTTCTTACAGAGCCCAGGACTGCTAGCCCACGTATGGCATCACCCACAATAGGCTGGGCCCTTCCCATTAATCACTCATTAAGGAAATGTTTGGCAGGCTTGCCCTCAGCCAGATCTCATGGATGCATTTTCTTAACTCTAAGGTTTCCTCCTCTCGTAAGATTTTATCTTGTGTCAAGTTGACATAGAACATATCCAACAGACTCACACACATACATAGAAAGATAGATGTATTGATAGATGTGTAGTAGATTGGCGCCTCCACTTTGGGATTCCAGGCAGGTGTCCCTATGCATGGCAGTGTCTGGATACTTTAAAAGGCCCATGAAAAATGTTTGTATTACAGTTTCTTTGAAAAGAATCCAGGGTAAAATGTAATAACAATATAGCCATTTGAGTTACATTTGTGTTTATGTTAGCGTGCATAAAAATAATCCTAAAATCCTGGTTTTGGGGGCTGGAGAGATGGCTCAGAGGTTGAGAGCACTGACTGTTCTTCCGGAGGTCCTGAGTTCAATTCCCAGCAACCACATGGTGGCTCACAACCATCTATAATGAAATATGGTGCCCTCTTCTGACCTATAGTGATATATTGAGGCCAAATGTTGTATATATACTAAATAAATCTTTTTAAAAAAAAATCCTGGTTTTGGAGGAAGGTGCCCATGAAGGTGAGCATGTCTGTGGTCTGTGAAGAGCATAAGATAGACCAAGAAAGATGCCTGAGAACATAGACAGTGGGCAAAGACCAGATCAAGCAAACACTTCAGCAGAAGGAAAACTTGGCAACAGATAGGGTCTTTTAACCAGGTGCACCCCAGCACTTCAGAGGTAGAGGCAGCAGGCTCAAGAGTTTGAGGCCAGGAGTGGGCATATTAGGACACTCGGAGGCAGAGACCTTTGGGAGTCCCAGACTAGCCCAGGTCTCAGAAACTAACAGTGCTGGAGAGATGGCTTGGTCAGTAAGAACACTTGCTGCTTTTGCAAAAGGCCTGGATGGAGTTCCCAGAACCCACATGTGGAGGCTCAAAATACCTGTATTTCAAGTACCAGAGGGTGCCTATGTCCTCTTCTGGCCGCCTTAGGAATTGTATGCACATAGTACACACGCACACACATGCGCGCGCGCGCGCACACACACACACACACACTTTTTAAATGTTTTTAAATGTTTCCTTCACAGACCTCTTACTAACTACAAGAAATAGAGTGTTAAATGGAGAGCTGAAGCATCACCTTGACTAAGTGATCAAAATTGATGTTATCTATGAGCAACAGGTAGAAGTCACATGCTTCCAAACTCCAGTTCGTGAGGCCAAACATCACCTATGTATCTGCTCGCGGGTATAAACTCAGTGTGCTCATGGGGAAACATCAGGCAAACAGAAGATGAAGTGTGCCGGGTTGCTAATGTGGGAGAACTGTATTCTTCAAAATGTCAATGTTCCTGAGGGTCAGCGGAGGCAAGCTACAGAAGTGTTATATATTTAAGGAAGATACAGAAATTTGGGGGCAATAATTGGCTCCAAAATTGAACATGGGCTGAAGGAAAAAAATACTATAGAGGGCATTACTAGGTCCTAAAAATATTACAATATGGATAGTAAATTAGATTTACCATATTAGTGTAAACTGATGGTGTTAATAGAAAAGGCCCTATTTCGCAGAAATATATACTGAACTATTTAAGTGTAAAAAGCCATAACACATAATTTACCTCAAAGAGTTCAAGGGGAAAAAGCTGTGTGTGTGTGTGTCCGTGTGTGTGTGTGTGTTTGTGTGTTTGCACGCACTAATTAATAAGAGAACAAATGGGTAAAGTGTTAGCAACAACTGCATACTTATAAAGGGTAAATAAATGCACATTTTTAATTTTTTGCAACTTCTAAATTTGAAGTGATTTCAAATATGTTTTGAAAACTTAAAAATAAAGGTTTACAGTGTCAAATATAAGTGCCTGATTCACAGTGTACTCAGAACCTTCCTAATGCACAGCCACCCTCTGTGAGCCTCCCCAGGGCTAGAATTACCAGCTTGTGCAGATGCAGGGCCACCCTTAAATTGCTGTGATTTTAAAACGCATGGTCAGGAATTCATTTATACATAGCTTGCTATTTTAAAATTCACCACTAGGTGGCAACATGCCCAATTAATTGGCACTGATAATATAAATAGTGATTTAAAAAAAAAAAAACAACTCGTATTTACAAAGTCCCAAAATAGAAAAATAATTACATGAAGAGGCTTGTGGCCATATCAGACAACAAACCCATGGCTAGTGAGTCCACTGAGGTATTTCTACCTCACAGCACTCGTCCTTTGGCCGGACTTCTGACCCCATTTCCTCCCCAGCTTAGAAAACAGTCTCCTCTTCCATTTGTCCCTTCTCAGTGAGTAGCATTAGTACATCCTCTGACTGGCTCAGGTCAGAAACTGAAAGCCACTCTGTTGTGACGTGGATGGTTTTGTGTTGTTGGTTTTTAACTTGGTGGCATTGTTAGATGTTTTGGTATTTTGCTTTTTTTTTTTTTTAAGAATATGATCTTATAACTGGATGTAATAGCAAACACATTTAATCCCAGAACTGGGGAGGCAGCTGTCCGTACTAGTGGACAAGGACATGAGCTCTCAGCTGCTGCTCCAGTGCCATGATTGCTTACCTGCTGCCGTGCTCCCCACCATGACGATCGGGACTCCAGCCCTCTGCAGCTAGAGTCCCTAATTAAACATTTTCTTTCCTAACTTGCCTTAGTCATGGTGTTTTGTCACAGCCGTAGGAAAGTAGCTAAGGCACATCCCTTTACTGTTTGACAGTGAGGATTACTCCTACCTGCCATTTTGCTTGGTCTCCTTGCTATTGCTAAACTAGCATTCTTGGGGGAAATAATTCCTCATATACATGCTTATAATGTCTATACTTTTATATACCATGTATGTTTTTATGTTTTATCTATATCTTTGGATAATAGTATATGGCTAAATTTATTTCTACTCTGAGATGTCCTGAGACTCACAAATTTAATCTACTTATATATATTGCAATTCTGGCATAATTTACTGTATTTTTTATTTACACAGCTCTACAATCATTCTCCTCCCATGCCTTTTACTGGGTTTGTTTCTTATATCCCTTTTTTTAACTTTATTTATATTTATAACTATATAAATATATAATAGATATTTATAAAGGTTTAGAGTTGCTATGGTTTGAATATATCCCCCAAGGTTTGTGTGTTAAAACTGTAGTCCCCAGTGCAACAGCCATCAGACCACAAGCTGGGAGGCAGGACCTTTTGGAGGTGACAGACAGGTCATGAGGCTCATGCTGTCATTACAGGAGTGGGCCCATTACTAAGATCGTGGGTTTATTGTAAAAGCCGATGAGTCCCTCCAGTTCCTCTCCCTCCTCTTTGCCCTCCCACTTCCTACCAAGGATGGTCCATCACAGGGGCCCTTACCTGACATCAGTCTTTCTGGCTTGCACACCGCATCCTTCTGAATCAGAAACCAGGAAATTTCTGTTCGTTACCAATTACCCAAGCTAAGGTATTCTGTAGCTTTAGCAATGAACTAGAGCCGTGGGTGTCCTGTTTGTTTGGGCTTTTGTTTCAACTTTGAGGAAGATGTTACTTTTACATATGCTTGTATCTCTCCTTTTCTCTGTTCTTCCTCCTCTTTTGTTTTATTGTTTTTATTTTATTTTATTTTTTGCTACAGGACCTCAGGATGAAGACCAGGCAAACCCTGGAAATAACAGAGATCTACCTGTCTCCACCCGTCAAATGAAGCCTAGCTTAACTTTCTCTCTCTCTCTCTCTCTCTCTCTCTCTCTCTCCCTCTCCTTCCTTCCTTCCTTCTTTCTTTCTCTTCCAAAAAATATTTTTTAAAATTTTTATTTATTTTTAAAAAATACTTTAATTTTTTGAGAATTGTATATATCAAGTTTTGATCATTTTTATCCCTCCTTCCCCAACTCCTCCCAAATCCATCCCCCTTCCTTACCCACACAGCTTTGTTGACCTCATTTTTTTTTAAAGCACATCAAGTCCAATTTGTGCTATTGGCTTTGGGGCCGTACGCTGGAGCCTGGCCAATCACTCTTAAGGAAAACTGACTCCCCCTCTCCCAGCAGCCATCACTTGCCAGTAGCTCATCAAAAGACCTGATGGCACTTGGGGTGTCAGTGGCAGACAGGGATGCTGGCCGGAGCCTTTTGAGGCAAACAACAAGTGCAGCTCTTCCACCTCTGACAGTCATCTCCTGGTCTGTCATTGGATCTTGGTGGAAACTGGAAGTTTGACAATGGGCCCCCAAGTTATCATGTGACCTGAGCTGTCTGTCACGAGCTGGATGTTATCAAACCCCCAAGCCATAAAGCAGGACATGCGCAGCAGCAATCTACTACCAACTGGAAGTTATATACACATGATCGGGCCAGTGCAGATCCCTGGAGGCACAGATGAGTGACATGAGGGAGTTACCTAACCGCCTATGGCTTCTACTCCCCTACAACCCCATTTGCTGACAATCATGTACTTGTGTCTCATGGGGTGTGCCCTGCAATCGGTTGACTGAGGAGGAGAAGACAAGGGCTTGGTTACTGATGGCTCAGCATGTTATGTAGGCACCACCCAGAAGTGAACATCGAGAGCACCGCAACTCCTTCCTGGGACAACCCTGAAAGACACCAGCAAAGAGAAATCTTCACAGTGGGCAGAACTTCAGGCACTATACGTGGTCATCCATTTTGTTTGGCAGGAGAAGTGGCCAGATGTGTGGTGGTTCACTGACTCTTGGACTGTAGCCAATGGGTTAGCTGAATGGTCAGACAGGGTCTTTGAAAGTGCATGGCGAGAATATTAGTGAGAAAGACATCTGGGGAAGAAGTAAATGGGTAGATCTCTCCAAATGAGCAAAGGACGTATGGATACGTGTGTCCCATGGAAATGTTTATCAAAGGTGACTTCTGCAGAGGAGGAGTTAAATGATCAAGTACATAGAAGGACCTGTTCTATGCATAGTCAGTTTCTTTTCTTAGGCATTCCTGTCATTACCCAATGGGGTCATGAAAAAAGTGACCATGGTGGCCGAGATGGGTTTGAAAACATGATTGCCACTCACCAAGGCTGACCTGGCTTCAGCTGCTGCCAAGGGCCAGAACTGTCGACATCAGAAACTAACAATGAGCCCCAGATACGGCACCATCCCCTGGGGTGACCAGCCACAACCTAGTGACAGATTGTTGGCTGTATTAGACCATTTCCATGATAAGGACAACTCTTTGTCCTTGCTGGAGTAGATACTATTTTTTTTTTTTTTGAGACAGGGTCTCACTATGAAACCCCAGTTGTCCTAGAACTCACTGTGTAGACCAAGCTGGCCTCGGAGTCACAGATCCTTCTGCCTCTGCCTCCCAAGTACTGGGATCAAAGGCGTGTGCCACCACACCCAGCTGTGGAGTAGATACTTATTCTGTTCTGGATTTACCTTTCCTACACCGAATGCTCCTACTGAAAGCATCATACATGGACTTACAGAATGCCTTTTCCACCATCGTGGTATTCCACACAGTACTGCTTCTGACCCAGGAACTCACTTCACAGCCAGAGAAGTGTGGCAGTGGACCCATGATCAGGAAATCCACTGGATCTTGCCGTGTTCCCACCATCCTCAAACACCTGGCCTTATAGAAAGAAACATAAAATGGCCTTTTGAAGACGCAATTATAGTGCCGACTAGGTGGCAGCAGCCTGGGGAGCTGGGGCTGCATTCTCCAGAAGGCAGTATATGCTTTGAGTCAACATCCAGTATATGGGATGGTTTCTCTCATAGCCAGGACACACTGTTCCAGGAATGGAAGGGTAGAAAGGGGAGCAGTTCGTTACAGGAATCAAAGCATAGAAAGGGGAACAGTTCCACTCACTATCACCCCTAGTGATCCACTAGGAAAATGTTTGCTTCCTTTTCCTGCAACCTTAGGTTCTGCTGACCTAGAAGTTTTGTTTCCAGAGGGAGGAGGGCCCCTGCCAGCAGCCACAACAAGCATTCCATTGAACTGAAGCTCAGAGTTCCCTTTGTCCACTTTGGGCTTCTGATGCCCTTAAGCCGACAGTCTAAGAAAGGAATAACAGTGTTATGAGGGTGATTCACCTAGATTGCCAGGGGAAATTGGATTGCTCCTCCACAGTGCAGGGAAGAGAGATTGTGTCTGGAGTGCAGGAGATCCTTTAGGGCATCTCTTGGTGCTACCGTGTCCTGTGATTAAAGTCAATGGAAACTCCAACAACCTGATCCAGGCAGGATGACAAAGGGCACAGACCCTTCAGGAAGGAAGGTTTGGCTCACTCCTCCAGGAAAAGGGTCAAGACTCGCTGAAGTGCTGCTTGCTGTGGGGAGAGGAATTACAGACTGGGTAGTAGAGGAAGGTAGTTATGAATACCGGCTAAGGTCACGTGACTAGTTGCAGACATGAGGATTATAACTGACGTGAGTTTTTTCTCTCCTATTTTGTGAAGAATGTGTTTGTACAGATATTTGTGTTTTCTCTCCTTGACTTATTCATCATGTAATGTAATATTAATTAAGGGAATATCTGTGGTTATCATATTTAAGTTTGAGATACTTAAAGAATGTCCCCCAAAGGACATTGTTACCTATTCTAAATTTATATATTTGTGGTTGTATGAGGGATAGTTATATCATGTTAGATGTGATTATGACCTGGTTACTGTTTCCACCCTTAGGTGTGACATAAGGAGCTATGACTGTGTGTCAGGTTGACAAGGGGTGGACTTGAGGTGGCTATACCTTGTTGTCGACTTGAATTAACTAAAACCCAGTTAGGCACACCTGTGAGGGTCTTTGAGGTGGGAAAATACACCTTTAATATGGGCCATACATTTGGGGGTAGGCTGGGAAAGGGCATGGAAGAAGAAAACTTGCTTTTACTTTGCCTGCTTGCTCTTACTCTGGCTATCACGTGCATTCCTTCCCTGGCATTAGAGCCTACTTCTTTAGAATTCTGGTATACACTGAAGACCAGCTGAGATATCCAACCTTGTGGACTGAACAACTGCTGGACTCTTGGACCCTCTGTTGGTAGACAGTCATCGTTGGACTAGCTGGACCATATCCCGTAAGTCATTCTAGTAAATATATATACATATATATGTGTGTGTGTGTACATATATATATCCCAACATATATATAAACACACACATATAAAACCGTGTATATACATATAACACAGGGTGCATATATGAAACAGTGTATATATTATATGATATACATTTGATTAAAGGAGTTCTGGTCCTCTAGAGAACCCCAACTAACATAGGATCCAAACTCAGGTCTTCAAACTTGCACCCTGAGGCCATCTCCTTAGGCTCCTTATTTGGGCTTTTGGCAGAGTCTTGCTGTTATCCTGACTGGCCTGGTCCTCACTGTTCAACTTGGCCTTGAAACCATAGCAGCCCTCTCTCCTCGGCTTCCCAAGAGCTTGGATTATAGGTGTGAGCCACTGTACTGGGCCAAGACTTTTCTGAGGCATGTAAAAAGACTGAGAAAAGGACTTACTTTTCCATATTTTAAACTTCTTTTTTCCTTCTCTTTACATGTTTATGTGTGTGAGAGAGAAAGACAGAAACAGAGAGAGACAGAGAGAAAGATATGAGGATCTTAGTTTTGTACCCTTCCTGGCCTTAATTCCTAGGTTCAGTCCTCCACATCCTACTAGGTAAGACTTCTGCATATATCACTGTACCCAGCTACTCTTATAGTTTGTACATGTGATTAGAAGCTGAGTGGTAGCACATGCCTATGAGTCCAACACTAGGGAGACTGAGGCAGGAGGATTTGGGGTTCAGACAAGCCTGGGCTGTGTGATGAGTCTCTGTGCCACCCTCCCTTTCTCTGGCTCATTGATGTCATCTGGTGTTTTCATTTTAACATCCTCTCCATTTAGACACAGCTGTCATTGCTGATGCTGTCTACAGCCAAGGCTTATTTAGCGGCACTGCCGTTTAGTGGCCCTCTCTCTGGCCAGCACCCCCTGCATCGGGCTAGTCCCTTGATTCAAAATCCTTCCGTGGTTTCACATTGGAAAACATAGTATCTGGGACTGGGAAGGGTTACTGCTCGAGCCAGAGGGCCTGAGTTTGAGCTCCAGCACCTACTTAAAAGCTGGGTATGCCTATAATCCCAGCACTGGGGAAGCAGAGACAGGGGGATTTCTGGGGCTTGCTAGTCAACCAGTCTCATGGGATTAGTGAGCTTCAACTTCAGTAAGAGACCTCATCTCAAATGATAAGATGGAGAGCAATTGAGGGAAATAACTGATGTCTACCTCTAGCCTAAACATGCGTGCGCCGCATGCACGCACGCACACACGCACATACTCCCATACAGAAAAATAAAAAAGAATCTGTAATATCCAATGCCTTTGCCACAAATGTAGCTCAGCGTGGTCCCCCCATTGCTCTGATGTTATTTCTGCTTGCTATGCACTGCCTGCAGCTGGGGGCTGTAGGAGCTTTCTGTCTGCTCCTGGAGCAGACTATGATGGTCACTAGCATTCTGTGCCACCCCACACTTTATGCATGTTGTTTGTTTTACCTGTTACTCGGTGTGGTTTTTCTATTCACTCTCTTGTTGGCTTCCTCACCTTGTTCTCAGCATAAATCAAATCTTCTAAGACAAGTATCCTTTGACCACACATCTGTGTACCTTTTCCTGCTCAGTGCCTGCCTCTCTGGCCAGATTTGCCCTGTAAAACATCAGGGGTGGTGGTGGGAGTGTGCGTGGAAAGTATTCTAAAAGAAGGACCTAGAACAAAGGTGTTCCCTTCTCTTCATGGAAATGAGAGAAAGAATTTAGTGTGGATGGAACTGGGGAACGAAAAATACTTTTGTCTGGGATTACTAAGGCTAAAGTACCAACTGGACATTCATGCGCAGACGCCACACAGACCATCAGAATTATGGCTGTAGCTGCTGGTGGCCCCATGAAGATTCACTCACACAAACATCTCTGTAAGGAAAATCAGGTAAGAAAGTTAAAACAGTTGCGTTCTTAGAACTTAAGTCGGTCGCTGGCACTGGAAACAGAGCTGTGGAGATAACAAAGTTTTCATTCCTTATCAATTTAATATTTGATTTCTCATTGAGCCACTCGAAACCTTCTTTTACCTCCCCATTCATTTCAAAACATTATACCTTGTTTTGTGACAAATGGAGGGATGCTGTAGTTAACTAAGAGAGAGGCTATTGCAGTTGCAATAAAATATAACAGGCCACATCATAGACAGAATAAGTGACATTATAGGAGAAAGCCTTACTTGGGAAAGAAGTTAAAGAAATGAGCCACCACACCCAGTGATTAAGGTATAATTTATGTATAGTAAAACTCACCATTCTTTCAAACTTTTTATTGATTCTTTGTGGGTTTCCCATCATGCATCCTGATTCCATTCATCACCGCCCTGCCCCACAAATAAAATAAAATGTAAAAGAAAAAAAGCAAAAACAAGCAAACAAAATAGGTCTTGGTGTGGAAACTGCAGTGTGACACAGTGAGCCACACAGTGAACCCTTTCGTCCATACATCTTTACTTGCAAGTGTTCATTGTAATGAGTCCTTGGTCTGGCTCGAGGCGCTTGGTTTCTGCGACACCGTTGATACGGGATCCTCACTGGGACTCCTCTTGGATATTCTGGTGTTGCCCTGTGTTGTGGAGATCCTGCAGCTTAGGATCTGCAGGTCCAGCCCCTTCACGTGTTCCAGCAGTTCACAGATAAGGTGGATGCTGGGGAGGGCCAACTCAGCACTGGTTCTGAGGCTTGGTGGTAGCTGGGTTGGTCAGCCTGCCAGCTTTCCCTCATCATCACCACCAGGGCGAGCTCTCCAGCGCTGCCCTGGCTAGCTCATCCACTGCAGCAGGCAGGCCACGAGGAGTGCAGCCAGTTCTTGCTCTTATGCCCTTGGGCAAGCTCACTCACCCACACTACCAAGTCAGCTACATGTTTTGCCCAGGACCCAGGCAAGGTGAAGGTCCAGCTCTCCCACTCCCGTGCTCCGCCCTGCCACACCTCGGGCCAGCTTTCCCGCCTGCCACAGATGGCAAACGAAGTGGAGGGAAAACATCTTTTCCTCACCCATGCTGCCACAGGGCAGATGGGGCGGGTGGGGTCAACTCTACTGCCCTCAAGTCCTCAGGGCCAATTCACCCGCATCCCACCAACAGGGCTAGCTCTAGGATGCTGCCCAGGGGAGTCACAGGGTCTGTTCTCCCATGTGCTGCAGCTCTCCCACTCTCGTGACCCTGGGGTCAGCTCTCCCACCCTAAAGTACGTCATTTTAAGTTGTAAAGTTCTATGACCTTTTGAAACATAATAAAAATAGCGTTATCGCTAAAACCCTAAAAAGTTCCCTTGTACCTCTTCATAGCCGTTGGCCTCTACATTCAGTCCCCTGACAAATCCTGTTAGATTTTTTTCCGCCTTTCTAGAATGTAATATGAATGCAGTCTTTTAAGTCTGCTTTCTTTCATAAGGTAGAGTGTTTCTGTTGTTTATTAATACGTTTCAAAAATCTTGTTAGATAGCTGTCTTAGGGTTTCTATTGCTGTGAAGAGACACCATAACCACAGCAACTCTTATAAAGGAAAACATTTAATGAGTAACTTACAGAAGTTCAGTTCATTATCATCATGATGGGACATGCTGGATACAGGCAGGCACGGAGCTGAAGAAGGAGCTGAGAATTCTACATCTTGATCTAAAGGCAACAGGAAGTGAACTGATACACTGGGCATGACTTGAGCATATATGAGACCTCAAAGCCCACCTCCACAGTGGCATATTTCCTCCAATGTGGCCATAACTATTCCAACAAAGCCACACCTCAGAATAGTATCACTCCATATGCGCTTATGGGGGTAATTACATTCAAACTACCACAGTAGTCCTAATTGGCCTTAAACTAGCAATCCTCTTGTCTTGGCCTCCTGAGCATAAGGACTGTGCTTCCTACCATGCCCGACAGCATAATGCTTTTGAGGGGCACTAATGCAGTTGCATACAGTAGCTTCTACCTTTTTATTGCTACATAGTTTCCCACTGCACAGATGTAACACATCTTGTTTTGTCAACTGATAGACATTCGGCATGTTTCCATTTGAAGAAGAAACAAAATTGTTACAAATATCCTTTCTAAGTTTTTTTCTGGGGTGTGTGTGTGTGTGTGTGTGTGTGTGTGTGTGATTTCTCCAGTGTAGACTCAGGAGCAGGACTTTTAGGTCATAGAGTAAAATTATGTTTATGGCAAAGTATTCATCTCTTACCCAGTGTGGCTGCAGTACTTTGCATTCCCATTAGCAATGCATGGGAGGGCATGTTGTTCTGCTGTCTTAAAAAAAAAAATCTGGTTTATTCTAATAGTTATGTAGATGTGGTAGTATCATCTCACTATTATTTTATTTCACATTTTCCTGATGACTAATGATGTTAAATATCATTTGGTGTCCTTTTCTATCATCCCTACATCTTCTTTTGTGACTCATCTCTTCAAATCTCCTGCCTATTTTCTCATTTAGTGGGCTGTTTGTTCTCATTGTTGGCTCTATATATTCATATTACAAATACTTTCCCATGCACAAGCTTCAAAATGTCTCTTCCCCGTGTGTGGCTCATCTTCTCATTTTCTTACATATACTTCAAAATGGAACAAAAAGACTATATTTGGAAAATGCCAGTTTTTAATATGACTCTTTTCTGTCCAGCCTTTTGGTGCCATCTGCCCGCCATGTCGCAGCACTGCTGTCCCTCCTCCTGGCGTGCAGACTCTTCTCACTTTGTGAGACCTTCACGTGTATTTATCGTCACCACCCGGTTCATTACTGCCCTTTGCTGCCTGCATTTCTCTGACAGGTATTTGAAAGGATGGATTCTAAAAGGCTCCTTTACTACGTAGGCATCTTTGCATCCCTGAAAGTTTCCTCCCATTCATGCCACACTACCTAAACCAACCTCTTGATGTCACCAGAAAACCTTTTACATGTTGATTCCAGGAGCATTTCCAGGTCATGATTCTCCCCTCCTTCCATCTGGCAGTTACAATAGCCGACGGGTTTTCTTCTAAAAATCGTCTCTCAACCACTCACTTTGACCATTTCTCAAAAAGCTTATCTAAAGCTTGTTATTATTTTCTTAAGAATCAATTCAATTGCTATTTAGTGCCATATGAACAAGAGCTTCTTTGCTGAGTAAATTCAGACAGAAGCAATGAATATTTTAAAAAGTAGTTAACTTACGTGTCAATTTACATGACTTGAAAAGCACCATTTGTTCGTTCAGTGTTATCATTGTGTTTTAAATCCTATATATATTCCCAGTGACAGAAACCTCAGTGCAGCCTATGAACAATGCATATTATAAATTCTGCCTTTCTGGAGTCCAAATGAATGACATTTCACCCAAAGTTTTTCATTATGATATTATAATATGTATTATACACTTGGAAGAAACATAAACCTGTAAAAATCTCTTAGGGAGAGAAGCTGTAGAATCATAGGTTTTTTTATTTTTCTTTTGAAACTGGGTCATGCTTTGTAGACCTGGCTGGCCCAATCCTCCTGCCTCAGCTCCTGAGTGCTAGATTACAGGTATGTGCCTCCACACTCAGCTGCAAAGTTTGCTTCTAATATTTATTAGAGTTGAGAGTGGTGATGCACACCTGTAATCTCAGCACTCAGGAGATGAGTGCAGGAAATCAGGAGTTCAAGGTTATCCTCAACCACATAGCAGATTTGACACCAGTTTGGGCTACTTGAGACACTTAAAACAAGCCAGGAGATGGTGGCACACGCCTTTAATCCCCGCACAGGGGAGCAGAGGCAGGCAGATCTCTGTGAGTTCAAAGCCAACCTGGTCTACAAGAGTTAGTTCCAGGACAGGCTCCAAAGCTACAGAGAAACCCTGTCTCAGAAAAAAAAAATCACCAAAAACAAAACAAATAAAAAACCTAATCTTTATAAGATAAATTGAAAAATTATAAAGTTGATAAAAACCATCTCCTACCTCCAGCAAAGTGAAAGTATAAGGGGCAGACAGAGCAGGTGGCAAATGCCTTTAATCCTAGTGCACAGCAGGCAGAGGCCGAGAGGCGGATGTGATTTCCAGGTCAGCCAAGGATACATAATGAGACTGACTGTATGTAGTTATCTGAATGAGAATCACCCCAATAGGCTCATATATTTGAAAGCTTGGTCCCCAGGTAGTGGAACTGATTTGAGGAAGGATTAGGAAATGATGTGTCACTCGTGGGAGTGGGGTGGGTGGCTGGTGTTTCTAAATTCACCCAAGACCATTCTCTCTCTCTCTCTCTCTCTCTCTCTCTCTCTCTCTCTGTCTCTCTCTCTCTCTCTCCTTCCTTCTCCCCCCTTCCTCCTTCCCCTCTCTCCCTCTCTCTCTTCCCTTCCTCCTACTTCACCCTCCTCGGTCACGTGCTTATGGAGCAGACTCCCAGTTCTCGGCTCCTGCTCCAGCCCCATTCCACCATACTTCCTGCCACAATGATCACCGACTAACCTCTGAAACTATAAGCAAGCCCCCAGTTAAATGCTTTCTTTCATAAATTGCCTTGGTCATGGTGTCTTTTTTTTTTTCTTCTGGTTTTTTCGAGACAGGGTTTCTCTGTGGTTTTGGAGCCTGTCCTGGAACTAGCTCTTGTAGACCAGGCTGGTCTCAAACTCACAGGGATCCGCCTGCCTCTGCCTCCCAAGTGCTGGGATTAAAAGCGTGCGCCACCACCGCCCAGCTCATGGTGTCTTTTTATAGCAAGAATAAACTAAGACACACTGTATTGAAAAGGCAGAACATAATAACTGCATGACTAGGAGGCCAATAACTTCTACAAGTGTGTTTCCTGTCTGTGACAGAGAAGACGGCGAAACCTACCTTAGAAGGAAACATGGGGAAAGGGATGGCTTACTTAGTGAATATTTGACATGTTGTAGTATTTCCCTTTCTCCATCCCCAGCACTAATTCCTTTAGCTGAGAGACATCACTCCTTCTCAGCACACCCACGCAGGGCTACATCCTTGTCACTTTCCGTAAGAAACGCTGATGCAGCAGTAGGATGGGGACACACAGCCCCCTGAGCATAGCTGTGTTTCAGCAAACACTGCTAGGGCCACAATTTTTGATGCAGAAAAGCCAGTGCCAGTGGAGGTTCTTGAGATCTGGAGCCCTGTGGTGTACCTTCAGAAGTTTCTGGATCATTTCTGCCTGTTCTCTGACCTTGAGCCATCAGTAGCCAACCATACTACTTTTTGTAGAAAGAGTATACTCAATTCTACAGTTAAGACAGAAACTATGACTGACAAATAAAGCACAAAACACATCTTTTGACACACTATACATATATTGTAATGTAAAGAAATAAATGGAACGTTTGCTTTAAACTCTTTTTATTGGATTAAAAATGTATAGTCTTAGCAACTGTACCTCTGGGAATCATTCCTAAAATATACTCATTGCAAATATAAATATGTGTCCATAGAAGCTTATTGATTGCAGTTCACTTGTACTAGCAAATAAGAAATATTAATTAACTAATACAGAATTGTCACATATGGGGATACTATGAACTCATTATATAACAAACAAGAATTAAATAAATAGCAACTACACCACTGGCATTCTGCAAACTGCAGCTTTGATATGGACCAAATTCCAATTCTGCCTATTTTTTATAAAACTTTTTGGAAAACAGTTATAACCATTGGTTTATAGGTTTCTGTACCTGCTTCCCTGATACAGAGTTGAGTGATTACAGAGACTACAGGCTCATAAAGCCAAAATGTGTACTATACAAGTTTGCCAACCCTCACTCTAAGCAATAAAACATTAAAACTAGTTTGGGAACCTGCACAGTGGCACGTGCCTTGTCATCTCAAATGCAGGAGAAGCCGAGGAGGGGGCGTTCCTTGAGTCTGAGAGTTCGAACCAGCCTGGGAAATATGAGACCCACCATCCCTTAAAAAATCTTATGCCGGGTGGTGGCACACGCCTTTAATCCCAGCACTCAGGAGGCAGAGGCAGGTGGATCTCTATGAGTTCAAAGGCAGCCTGGTCTATGGAGCGAGTTCCAGGCCAGCTTCCAAAGTTACACAGAGAAACCCTGTCTCAAAAAAACAAAAACAAACAAAAAATTGCTTGTTAGTAAGGATGATAGTTTAAAAACTAAGTTCAAGTTGACTTACTATTTTAATGATTATTATACCCAGGTACTAGTTACATGATTTTGGAGGGGGGAAGCTATAGATTTGAGCTTCCTGATATGTGGCCTTAAACTCACTCATCGTTAAGGCTGGCCTTGAACTCTTGATCCCCTCTTTTTTTATCTCCCAAGTACTGGGATTGCAGGCAGGTGCTACTGTGCCTTTTTAAGCTGCTGTTTTAGCAAAGTTTAACTGAGAACTTGGTACGAGTGAGGAACTATCATGTGTACTGGAAAACCATAGGTAAAAAGGATATATACTATTATATAACAGACATATGCAGGCCATAAATAGCCATCCATCCAATATACCACATATATCCGCATGTTGTAGGACTACACTGTGTTAGTTTCTTTCCCTGCTGCTGTACAAGTATCCCGACAAAAGCAACTCAAGATATGGCTTATATTTTAGCTCACGGTTCTAGACTTTAGCCCACCGTGGAAGGGGAGTCAAAGCAAAAAGAGCTTGTTCTCAGCAACAGACAGCAATGAACCGGAGGATGCTGCTCAGCTCCTTCTCTCCATTGATCCGCTTCCAGATCCCAGTCAAGGAATGGTGCCACCCACAGTGGGCGGGTCTTCTCACTCAATTAGTGTAATTAAGATAATCCCCCCAGGCATGCTCACAGGCGCTTCTCCAGGATGCTTCTAGACTCTGCCAATCTGACACTGAGTATCATATACACCATGTGTGAGCTATATCATGATTATAATGATGGTGGCGATGATAATTTTGCTATGATTGTTCAGCATTTATTCGGGAGTAGATATTTTATATAAATGAGCTTGTTAAATGCTAACTAACAAGCTGGGTTGGAAGTGTATCTCCATAGTAGATCATACGGTTACCATGCACAAGGCCCAGCATTCAATGCCTAACATCAAACACAGGTATACAATCATGTCTCCAACTTGTGTGTTGGTAGAAACGATTATCAACTTTTCGTCAAAAAAAAAAAAAATCAGCCTTACAACTAGTAAAAAAAAAAGAAGAAGAATATGCAAATATGGCTATAAATTCACTATTTCTCCTTGTAAAAAAGGGTGAAGCTTAGTTCTCCTTTCTAGGACTCTATGTTAGACTCAATAACTTTCTTTTAGTAAAATAGAATATGAGATAGGTGAAGGTGTTTGACGTTGGCAGCTAGATCATAAAAGGCAGGGTAGCTTTTTCCTGGCTTGTTTTCTTACACCATGTTCTTAAGAACACTCAAGTAGCCCCATGGTGAGGTCTCTGTGGTGAGGATCTGAGACTTGCCACCAGCCAATGAGATACTAAGGGGCACAGACTGAGCCGTCTTAGAGATGGGAGCTCTAGCAGGTCCAGCCTTCAGATGGCTGCAGGCTTGAACAGCAGCTTGACTGCAACCTCATAAAAAACACTGTGATAGGGGCTGGAGAGATGGCTCAGTGGTTAAGAGCACTGACTGTTCTTCCAAAGGTCCTGAGTTCAATTCCCAGCAACCACATGGTAGCTCACAACCAACTGTAATGAGCTATAATAGCTTCTTCTGGCCTACAGGCATATGTGCAGGCAGAACACTGTATGCATAACAAATAAAATTAAAAAAAAAAAAGAAACCCTGCAATAAACTATCTAACTAAACCTTTCCTGATTTCTTAGGACTGGAGATAATAAATATTTAAGCTGTTCCATTTCAGAGTAATTTGTTATGAGCAATAGAAGACAAAGCTGAAACCTATAGATGCTTAGAAAATATACTTTTCCCTGAAAAGCTGGGCCATAGGGTCTCTGTTGCTGCTACTCAGCTCAGTCACTATAGCAGAAAACTAGCCACAGAGAGGAAGTAAACAGGCGTTATTACTGTGTTCCGATACAACTTTAATTACAAAAGCAGATGATAGCCCGTTGGATTTTACTTACTCTAGAAAAATCACTTATAATGATACTAAATAATAATTAGAAAATGGATGTCAAAGCTAGGGATTTCTTAGCATCAAACTGCAAAACTGACTCCTAAGAAAACTCCTGATTAGAAAGGAGGGCACATACAACATGGCTGAAGTTCCCCCTTTTATCTCCAACTAAACTTTTGCCAAGATGAAAAGAAAAGAAATAATTGAGAGCATCCTGGGACTTCCCTCCTGAAGACATCTGGTGGAGGAAAGACTGAACGCTATCTTGAGGAGGTCAAGGAAGCTGAAAATAAGTCCCTAACTGCCTGGTCTAGAAACCAGTTTCAGTGTTTGAAACAAGCAAAGCAGCTGGGCAGTGGTGGCGCATACCTTTACTCCCAGCACTCAGGAGGCAGAAGCAGGTTCAAGGCCAGTCTGGTCTACAGAATGAGTTCTAGGACAGCCAGGATGTAAGAATCCCTGTCTCAAAAATCCAAAAAAAAAAAAAAAAGTCTTTCAGAATTGCTAGTGAAAATTTAAAAGTTTACTTAAGCATATTCTGGGATTTTGGTTTTCAGCATGGAATATATATATATAATTTTCCTCCTTCTCCTTCCTTTCTCCAACCCTTCTCGTATACTTTACCCTTGTTATCTCTCAAATTCAAGGCTTCTATTCCTTTATCATTATATACCCCCTCCCCCACCACACACACACACACACACACACACACACTTATCTTTCATGGTACTAGAAGGTGCCAGGAAAGTTTCTAAGGGAGAGACACATCAAATAGCCCTATCCAGTTATGATGCCTGTCTTAGTTAGGGTTTCTATTGCTGTGAAGAGACACATATATATCTTAATATAATATATTATATATTATATGTATATATATCTTACATATATTCTGTCCCTCTAGACTTAGCATCTAGAGAACCCTGACTAATACAGGTTTTGATGTCAGAAGTGGTTCTAGAGACACCTAAGTATAAGGGTAGATTTTAAAAGTATCTGGAATAGGCTTTCCAATTTGCCAGCAGCTACTGCTGCTGAAGCCTCTCCAGTTATTGAAGCCTCTCCTAGAATCTTGGAGAGCACTCAAAGCCCGTGGTGTGAGCTATTTCACAAATTTAAGAAGACACATGCATTGGTTGATCTGGATTCACCAGCTGTGAGAGGCGAAGCGTTTGGTGACTCTGGAGGCAAAATGTTTGACAATTTATGGAAAAATAAGGGAAATGCTGCTTCGTTGCTCCTAGAACCTCCAGATAAATTGACAGAGGAAAAGAATGCACTCCATGATAAAACTGATTAAGCAGTATCAGAACACAGTGAAGACACCAATGAGCTTAGTGATAAAGTTGACTAAGATACACACAAACAGCCTGAAGGGTCGGAAGTACACCCCAGCGTAGAATCTTCTTTTCAGCAGCCACAGGATGTAGTAGTAGGAGCGGCGGGGCTGTATCCCCAGCACCCCAGCCGCCTGCTAGCTTATGCCCGAAATAACAACACACAAACTGTATTCATTTAAACACTGCTTGGCCCATTTCTATCTAGCCTCTTCTAGGCTAATTCTCACATATTAATTTAGCCCATTTCTAATCATCTGTGTTGCACCCCAAGGTGCGCTTACCGGGAAGATTCTAGCCTATGTCCATCCTGTCTGCCCGGGAGAGTGGAGCATGGCGTCTCTGTCTGAGGCGTCTTACCTCACTTCCTCTTCCTCCCAGCATTCTGTTCTGTTTACTCCACCCACCTATGTTCTAAGCTATGAGCCCAAGCAGTTTGTTTATTACTTAACCAATGAAATCAACAGATTGATATATGACACTCCCACATCAACAGGAATCAAGTTTCAGAAAATAAAACAAAGGTCCTCATCAGAAAGCTGGCTGAATTACATCGAAAATCCAAGTCCCAGGCTTGGAGGGCGTTGGCAGTTACAGTTAATGCCAGGGCCTTAATTGGTAAAGAATGGGATCCTGTAACTTGGGTTGGAGATGTATAGGAAGACCCTACTGAGGCTGAGAACGATGAACCCTCAGATTCGTAAGGTGAGGAAGTAATCTCTTCACCCTCAGCAGAAGACGTAACTCCTACCCCCAGCCCCTGAAATATTGCCTGTTCTTCCTTTGGCTGAAGACATGAATCCTTCATTGTCTGCCACACAAGCAGTGACGTCCTCTGAAGATGCCAGGCAAGACAACACTGAAGCCCTCCGGACCCACCACTAGCTTCCCTAGACCTAGAACCAGACTGAAGGCTAAGCAGGCTCCTGGAGGGAGGTAGAGAGTGCAAGCCGTGAGGAGCTACGCTACAATACTAAAGAGCTTAATGGTTTGCTAATTCATTCAAACAGAAGTCTGGGGAATGTGTGTAAGAATGAACTTTAAAGCCGGGCGGTGGTGGCGCACGCCTTTAATCCCAGCACTCGGGAGGCAGAGGCAGGCGGATCTCTGTGAGTTCGAGACTAGCTTGGTCTACAAGAGCTAGTTCCAGGATAGGCTCCAAAACCACAGAGAAACCCTGTCTCGGAAAACAAAAAAAAAAAACAAAAAAAAAAACAAAAAAAAAAAAAAACAGAAAAAGAATGAACTTTAAGTGTGTGGGATGATGGTAGAAGGAACATGAAACTGGATCAGGCTGAGTTTATTGGTATGCCCTGGAGATTCTACGTTTAATGTGGAAGTTTGTACAGTTAAAGAAAGGTGTCAAAGTTTGCTTGAATGGTTGGCTGAAGCATTTGTCAAAAGATGGCCTACGGAAAAGGAGTTAGAGATGCCAGCTATGCCTTGGCTTAGTGTTGGTGTGGGGATGTTAAGGCTCAGGAAAATTGCAGTGCTAGAGAGGGTACCCTGTGTATAACCTAATCCCCCACAATGGGAAGGCCCAGGTAACATGCCCGTCACTAATCCTGTAAGGTGTGACATGGCGGGCGAGAGGGGCACCAGCACAGCTGAAGGGCTTCGATGTTGCCCTCTTCCTTGTGCCACACCTTAGGGTCCGAGAGGCTGCTCAGTTGAATGAATTAAATGCAATCAGTGTAATTGGGCCCAGAAGTAGCAGGGGCCAGATAGTAGAACTGAATTGCCAAGGGCAATGTGATTATAGTTATCATAATGGGTAGCACAGACAAAGCCGTATCTATAATGCCCTAACCCGTAATGGTCAACACGGGCAAATTGGTTTTATGGTGGCATGACTCATATGGAACTTTGTACCGGCTAATGAATCACAGTGTTTCCAAGCATGTAATACACAGAAAGCCTACTGCACTTTTGTTTGATCTGTATATGCAGAACAATTCTCAAACAAATGAAAGAAAGGCTACACTAGATTGTGGCAAAAGAGAATCTTGGCTCATGAGTCCATTTCCAGCCTTGAGTCAGTTTGCAGACCCAGAACCTCTTGGAGAAGGGATGGCCAAGTTTCCCTGAGGAAGGACCTTGAGAAAATACCTGAGAGTTAGTTTTGGTTTGTTTGTTTGTTTGTTTTTGATGTTTTGTAAAAGTGTGTGTGTGTGTGTGTGTGTGTGTGTGTGTGTGATTTTTGAGACAGGATTACTCTGTGTAATAGCTTAGGCTGTCCTGGAACTTGCTCTGTAGACCAGGTTGGTCTCTAATGCACAGAGATCCACTTGCCTGCTGGGATCAAAGGAAAGCACCACCATTCCTGGCTGTACCTGATAGTTTTACTATTAGCTTTTTTTGTTTGTTGGTTGGTTGGTTTTTGTTTTTTGAGACAGGGTTTCTCTGTGGCTTTGGAGCCTGTCCTGAAACCAGCTCTGTAGACCAGGCTGGTCTCGAACTCACAGAGATCCGCCTGCCTCTGCCTCCTGAGTGCTGGGATTAAAGGCGTGCGCCACCATCGCCCGGCCTACTATTAGCCTTTCTGTATGCATTCCTTCCTCAGAGGGACCTATGGCCTTTTACAAGGGAAACTGTATACCAGAGGAAAGGAAACAATCAGAGTTTCCAGGGTCTATTGGATACGGGTTATGAATTGACCCTAACGCCAGGAGACCTCAAGAAACATGGCCACCCAGCTAAAGTAGGGACTTAGGAAGGACAGGTGATTAATAGAGTTTTGGCTGAAGACTGACTCCCATTGGTCCACTCTATTGATGACATTGTGATGAGTAGACCAGGTGAGCAGGAGGGAGCAGTCCCTTTAGACTTGTTGATAACACATATGCACACATGGGAAATAAAATGCCCTTCTATCTCAGTGAAATTCTTATGAGTTCAGTGAGGTGGGGTATGCAGAGAGAGATTTTCCTTATATGGTGAAGGATACTATTGTTCCCAGCCCCTCCCACTACCAAGAAAAAAGCACAACGTTTAATGGGCCAATTTGGGTTCTACACAGCACATGCCCACTTGGATGTGTTACTCTGGCCCATATATTCAGTGACTCAGAAAGCCACTAACTGTGTGGGATCTGGAACAGGAGAAGGCTCTTCAACAGGTCCAGGCTACTGTTTGGGCTTCTCTACCATTTGCACCATATGATTCGGCAAACCCGATGGTACTTGAGGTGTCCGTGGAAACAGGGATGCTGTCTGGAGCCTTTTGGCAAGCCCTGATAGGTGAACCATGGAAGAGACCTTTGGGGTTTTAGAGTAAGGCTCTGCCGTCATCTGCAGACAACTATACTACCCTTAAAAGACAGTTCTGGGCCTGCTATTGGCCTTAGTTGAAACTGAATCTTTGACAATGAGCTACCAAATTACCATGTGACCAGCTCATTATGAACTGGATGTTATCAAACCCCAAGCCATAAAGCAGGACATGCGCAGCAGCAATCTACTACCAACTGGAAGTTGTATACACATGATCAGGCCAATGCAGATCCCTGGAGGCACAGATGAGCGACATGAGGGAGTTACCTAACCGCCTATGGCTTCTACTCCCCTACAACCCCATTTGCTGACAATCATGTACTTGTGTCTCATGGGGTGTGCCCTGCAATCGGTTGACTGAGGAGGAGAAGACAAGGGCTTGGTTACTGATGGCTCAGCATGTTATGTAGGCACCACCCAGAAGTGAACATCGAGAGCACCGCAACTCCTTTCTGTGACAACCCTGAAAGACACCAGCAAAGGGAAATCTTCACAGTGGGAAGAACTTCGGGCACTATACATGGTCATCCATTTTGTTTGGCAGGAGAAGTGGCCAGATGTGTGATGGCTCACTGACTCTTGGACGGTAGCCCATGGATTGGTTGGATGGTTAGGCCCTCGAAAAGAGCATGACTGGAAAACAGGTGAGACTCCTGGGGCAGAAGTATGTGGATAGACCTCTCCAAACTGTCAGAGGATGTGAGAATACTTGTGCCCCCATGGAGATGTTCATCAAAGGTGACTTCAGCAGAGGAGAAGTTCAATAATGAAATAGATAGGACGACTCATTCTGCGCTCCTGCACCTTCTTTCCCAGCCACCCCCGTCATTGCCCAATGGGCCCATGAACAAAGTGGCTATGGTGGCAGAGATGAAAGTTATGCATGAACTCTACAACATGGAGTGCCACTTTCTAAGGCTGATTTGGCTATAACTACTGCTAAGTACCAGCTGTATCGATAGAAGAGACCAACACCAAGCTCCAGACATGGTACCATTCCCTGGGGTGACCAGTTAGTGACCTGGAGACAGATTGACTGTTGTGCTGAGATAGGGAGCTGGGGCTGCATCCCCTGCTCCCGGCCGCTCGCATGGCTAGCTTATGCCCCTAAATAATTACATGGAAACTGTATTCTTTTAAACACTGCCTGGCACATTAGTTCCAGCCTCTTATTGGCTAGCTCTTACATATTGACCTAACCCATTTCTAATAATCTGTGTAGCCCACGAGGTGGCTTACCAGGGAAGATCTTAACCTGCTGCTGTCTGGAGTGGGAGAATCATGGCGACTCACTGACTCAGCTTCTTTCTCCCCGGGCATTCTGTTCTGTTTACTCCGCCTACCTAATTTTCTGTCTTATTAAAGGGCCAAGGCAGTTTCTTTATTTAACTGATGAAACAACAGATAGAAAGATGACCCTCCTCCATCAATGTTGGCACACTTACTCCATGGAAAAGACAATGCTTTATCCTTAATGGAATAGATTCTTATTCTGGTTATGGATTTGCTAATGCTTCTACTGAAAGCATCATCCATGGACTTACAGAATGCCTTTTCCACCATCGTGGTATTCCACACAGTACTGCTTCTGACCAAGGAACTCACTTCACAGCCAGAGAAGTGTGGCAGTGGACCCATGATCAGGAAATTCACTGGTCTTGCCGTTTTCCTCACCATCCTAAAGCAACTGGCTTTAGAGAAAAATGAAATAGCCTTTTGAAGAGACAATTATAGTGCCAACTAGGTGGCAGCAGCCTGGAGGACTGGGGCAGCATTCTCCAGAAGGCATCCAATATGTGGTATGGTTCTCACATAGCCAGGGCACATGGCTCCAGGAACCAAGAGGTGGAAAAGGGAATAGTCCCACTCACTATCACCCCTAGTAACTCACTAATAAAAATTTTGCTTCTTGTCCCTGAGGCCATAAGTTCTGCTTGCCTACAAGTTTTGTTTCCAGAGGGAGGAGGGCCCCTGCCAGCAGCCACAACAAGCATTCCATTGAACTGAAGCTCAGAGTTCCCTTTGTCCACTTTGGGCTTCTGATGCCCTTAAGCCAACAGTCTAAGAAAGAAATAACAGTGTTATGAGGGTGATTCACCTAGATTGCCAGGGGAAATTGGATTGCTCCTCCACAGTGCAGGGAAGAGAGATTGTGTCTGGAGTGCAGGAGATCCTTTAGGGCATCTCTTGGTGCTGCCGTGTCCTGTGATTAAAGTCAAAGGAAACTCCCAACAACCTGATCCAGGCAGGATGACAAAGGGCACAGACCCTTCAGGAAGGAAGGTTAGGCTCACTCCTCCAGGAAAAGGGTCAAGACTCGCTGAAGTGCTGCTTGCTGTGGGGAGAGGAATTACAGACTGGGTAGTAGAGGAAGGTAGTTATGAATACCGGCTAAGGTCACGTGACTAGTTGCAGACATGAGGATTATAACTGACGTGAGTTTTTTCTCTCCTATTTTGTGAAGAATGTGTTTGTACAGATACTTGTGTTTTCTCTCCTTGACTTATTTGTCATGTAATGTAACATCAATTAAGAGAATATCAGTGGTTATATTTAAGTTAGAGATATTGAAAGAATGTTCCTCAAGGGATATTGCCACCTATCCTAAATTTAGAATACATTCAGGGTTATATGAGAAATAGTTATAACATTTTAGGTATGTTTATGACCTGGTTACTGTTTCCATTTGGAAATTAGGTGTGACATAGGGAGCTATGACTGTGTGTCAGGTTGACAAGGGGTGGACTTAGGATGGCTGTTCTTGGTTGTCAACTTGATTACATCCAGAATTAACTAAAACCCAAAAGACTGGGAATAGCTCTAGAATTTTATTTTCTTAATTAAATCATTTGAAGTGGGAAGACCCACTTTTAATTTGGGTTTGAGGTGGGAAAATACACCTTTGATGCCAATCTTTTCAGGTGGGCAGGTCCACCTTTAATATGGGCCACACCTTCCGGTGGCAGCCTACTTAAAGGACATGGAAAAAGGAAGCTTTGCCATTAGCCCACTTGCTCTGGCTCTCACTTGCAAGTCCATTCCTTCCTTGGCATTAGCGCTTGCATCTTCAGAATTCTGGCATATACTGAAGACCAGCTGAGACATCCAGCCTTGTGTTCTCAACAATTACTGAATTCTCGGACCTTCTATTGGTGGACAGCCTTTTTTTTTTTTTAACTAGCTGGACCACAGTCTGTAAGCCATTCTAATAAACCCCTCCATATATACATACATATATATATATATATACACACACACACATATATACATACATGTATCATACACACACACATATATATACATGCGTACACACACATATGGAGAGAGAGAGAGAAAGAGAGAGAGAGAGATCCATTCTAGAAGCTCTGTTCCTCTAGAGAACCCTGACTAATATCTGTGAGAATTTATTCAGGTGCTCCTGGAGCCCAGAAGAGGGCATTGGCTCTTTTGGAGCTGGAGTTACAGCCTTTGGGTGCACCTCTGATGTGGGTGTTGGGATCTGAACTCCAGTCTTGGAATTGAGCAGCAAGTGCTCTTCTGTAGCCCCTAAAAAAGATTGTTATAATAAAAAGAGCTGAATGGGTGAAGGAGGAAAGCTCTCACTTTAGGGATCAAATTAAAGGAAGATGTTTTTAAAAACCTCTGTAACTGATATAAATAATATTTTAGTGCAACAGCTTCATGAGTCAGTTGGCAAACCAGACACCGAGCTGCTCTCTGCAATTTGGAACCAGAGTCAGTCTTACAATGAAGCCACAGAGACAGGGCTATACAAGTGCAAGCTAGACCCTTTATTTCAGATATTGGGTTTTGTTTTTCACTAAGGATGAATTTTTAAAAAGCTGCACACAAGCATGCATTTCTGTGACTAAAGTTGATTGTGGCTCTCTTTAAATTCCGTGCCTTCCCCATTTCACTCTAGTCCTGGTCTGGCTAGAGGAACAGAGAAAAAGGAGGTAATCAGTGGTTTAAAGATGGGGGAATGGGGTCAAGACCTCCAGCAGAAGAGTTGGAGGTTCCATTTTATCCTGCTGTGTGCATGCTGTGCCCTGGGCGCCCTTGTACCAGTGAAGGCTGCTCTTTCACTCAGCGCCCTCGCTTGCTTGGCAGCAGTGCTCACTTTCATATGCAGGTTCTGGGATGCTGGGAGCTGTATGGCAGCCAAACCCTTTCCTCTCCCTTCTCAAATGTGACGTTCTCTGTAATTCAGCTACAGACACCTCTTTCCTTAGCCTTCTCACCCAGGGAGCCTGATCAAGGAATCTTAAGAACTAAGCCTCATTTACCTTCTCTGAGTATGCAAGTGAATTTGCATATATCTTGTGTCCAATTGCATTCCCCTCACATGGGCCATTTAGAATAAAAACAACATTCATGAATCAAAATGAAGCTTGTTCCATTCTTTCTCTGTCAAAGTATAGAGTAAGTAAAAGATACCAGTGTGAGAACAGCAATGATATTTGCCAGGGCTGTGCGTAGTTTTAAAAGCAGCCCAGTTGGATGGCATTTACTGCCTTAAAATTGGTGCTTAATATTTACAGCTTTAACCTCGAAGAACACAGTGGAAGAACCACCCCCTTTCCTCTACCATTCTGTAGAAATTTGAGCCAAGAGCCCCTAAAAGCTGAAACTTTTCCTCTTTGTTCCTGCAGGTCACTCCTTGCTGCCTGGAAGGCTGAGGGTCCAGATGGCTGCTTTCTCCACTACCGACAAAGTGGCTGAAGAACCTGTTAAAGGAAGAAAGGGAAGAACTTAATGTTCCAGCCTGCCCCTCCCTTCACCTTCAGGAGCTGGGAGAACCAGGACAGTAAGAACAGCCTAAAACCAGCACTACCCTGGATTTCTTTCAGAGATACTGTCCTATGGACAGGGTATACTCTCAGTCCTAAAGGGAGCTGGAGCCCATGACAAATACAAAACCAACAAACGAAAAACAGAATTATACAAATAACAAGAGCACTGTTTTGAACAAATAGAACTGAAATTAAGACTCTGTCAACCTGCCCACAGCACCGTCCAAGAGAAAATGTGCTTAGCAGGGGATGTGAGGAACAGCCCGGTGGCAGGTAGGCAATTCAGGGGAAAAGGGTGACTTATCCATCATAGCTTTTTTTTTTTAAAAAAAAAAAAGTAATTTTAGTATATAACCTCCTAATTTAAAAATATTTGATTATTGGAGAACCTTTTACTTATGCGGATAATTGCTAACAAAAAAAAGTGACATCAATAATGACTCCCCATTTCCAAATAAGCAGGCACCACCTACTACTAGAATGAAGGGGTTTATAATTAATACAAAAATCATATCTTGGTTTACAATTCCGAGTTTTGTATATTTAGTTAGTATAAATTGATGCTCGATTCAACTCTTGGTTGAGATGACAAAATCGAGCTTTTGATCAACCTGTCACCACACCTTATCATTCCATCCTTTAGGGCATCATGTGCACCCACGGCGTGCTAGGTGGAGCGTGCAGAGACTCGTGAACACGGAGAGGGGTGCATCGTCTGAACACATGCCCCTTAAAGTCTTGAAAGTAGCTGAAGTGTCTATCAATAAGAGACTAGTTAACTAGATCATGACATACTCTATAAGACTGACACTATTGAAAGGAATAATACAGATTCATATTCAATAATGTGGCAGGTCCTAAGGTGTATTATTAAATAACACATTTAGAGCAATGTGAATTGTACTAAGGGATCAAGCGCTAGACAGAACCCTGACACACAGACAGGAAGAGGGGCCACGGATAAACAATAAAGATTGCAAACGTACTGCTTCTTCCACTCCTTCCAAGCTTAGACAAAGGCTCAGGGGCTTTTTCTCCCGTCAGGAGGCCCTCCTTTCAGAGCTGGCTGGTCAAACATGCCTCAGGGTGGTCGAACACATTTACCTTAAGCTGTGAGTCTATTATCTCCCTCCTTTTTCTCCCCTTCTTTCTTTTTAAAATTTTTATGTATATGGGAGTGTTTTGCATACATGTGTGTCTGTGCACCATTTGAGTGTGCAATACTCAAGAAGGCTGGATGTTGATGGAATTATGGGTGGTTCTGAGCCACCACGTACGTGGGTGCTGAGAACTGAAGCGAGGCCTCTGCAAAAGCAGCCAGTGCTCCTAACCACAAAGTCATCTCTTCAGCCTCCAGCTCCATTCTTCATTTAAGTGCACAGACCCAAAATTAATGGGAAAAGACTCATCCTAGGCCACCAACCTGTCCCATACACACACAGAACCCAGCTCTACAGCAAAGAAAACTCAAACAGACAGAACCCCTCGATGAGTAACGGCATGATTTAAGGAGCCGGGGAAGTGGCTCAGTTGGTAATGTGCTTGCCACAGGAGCACAAGGGTCTGAATTTGGATCCCCATTACCTATATAAGAGCTGGATGCCGGGCGATGGTGGCGCACGCCTTTAATCCCAGCACTCGGGAGGCAGAGGTAGGCGGATCTCTGTGAGTTCGAGACCAGCCTGGTCTATAGAGCTAGTTCCAGGACAGGCTCCAAAGCCACAGAGAAACCCTATCTCGAAAAACCAAAAAAAAAAAAAAAAAAAAAAAAAAAAAAAAAAAAAAAAGAGCTGGGCATCACAGGACTTACCTACAGCCCCAGAACTGGAGGTAAAAAAGGAGGCAGAGAGGGGAGGATCTCTAGGACTTGTGATCAGTAGTTAGTCTAGACAATCAGTGAACTCTAGATTCAATGACTCTTTCTCAAAAACAAAAGGTGGAAAAATGATGAGAAAGATAGCTACTATCAACCTCTGGCCTCTATATTCGTGTATCTCTCTCTCTCTCTCTCTCTCTCTCTCTCTCTCTCTCACACACACACACACACACACACACACACACATACACACACTCTAAAAATCCTTATAGTTTAGGTATTTACTGTATGCATATATGTGTGTGATGTTCGCTTATGAACAAACATTGCTGGAAATCATTATTTGTAATTAATTAATAGATATTGGCGTATTGGGAGAATAGAAGTAAGTTTTTATGTTTTATAATGGTGTATAGTGCTTTTATAACAAATATTAATATTAGTTTGTAACAATCTGTGTATAATGGTTGAATCGATGCACTCTAAACTCACAGGGATTTATTAATTCATGTGCAAGTGTATATTTATTATAGATGCACCCGGTGAGTATAAGAGAAAGCACCAAGGCCATGAAATAAAAGCAGTGCCAAGCCCGGCGCTGCTCACTAAATTCAGGAATGTTACATGATTTGTATTTTCCCTGAGATCGTTTTCTTGGAAATAATATTTATTCTTCCCCAACTAAGAAAGAACTTCATTTTCAAAGCAGAAAACTCTGAAAATACTTGTAATAAAAAATGAACACTACGAAAATTCACTTTTAACCTCAGGATCTAGATGACCTTTGATGTGTGTCCTTATGGCTGTTGGTTGGTTAGGTTTTTGTTTTTGCTTGGTTTGGGTGTTTTGTGTTGGGATCTCTTTATGAGGTTATGACTCCCCTAGAACTGACAATCCCAAAGCTTCACCCTCCAGGACATTAGGATTACAGGGTTGGACCTCCATACCCACCTCATCTCTGTCTTCCTGGTCCACATAAGACAAATCTTGCTCAGTTCTCTGGAGTGCCTACCAGAAATGTGATTATTGGATCATAGTATCCACTGGGCATCTTGAAAAGCAACCAGAGTTGTTTCCAACAGTGAGTGGAGCCATTTTACATTCCCATCATCAAAATTCGACAGCATCCGTTTCTTCACAACCTCACCAGTACTTATTTCCTGTTTTTCCTTTAACTAGAGGTCCTATTGTGCGAAGCAACAGTCTCATTCTAAATCTGATTTCTGTTTTCCTAGTATGTGGTGATATTGAATATTTTCATGCTCGTTAACTTCTTATTCTTTGGAGAAGATACCCACGAAAGTTACATTCATTTATTTATTTATTTATTTATTTATTAAGGATTTCTGCCTCCTCCCCGCAACCGCTTCCCATTTCCCTCCCCCTCCCCCGATCAAGTCCCCCTCCTTCATCTGCTCGAAGAGCAATCAGGGTTCCCTGACCTGTGGGAAGCCCAAGGACCACCCACCTCTATCCAGGTCTAGTAAGGTGAGCATCCAAACTGCCTAGGCTCTCCCAAAGCCAGTACATGCAGTAGGATCAAAAACCCACCGCGATAGTTCTTGAGTTCTCAGTATTCCTCATTGTCTGCTATGTTCAGCTAGTCCGGATTTATCCCATGCTTTTTCAGACCTAGGCCAGCTGGCCTTGGTGAGTTCCCGATAGAACATCCCCATTGTCTTAGTGTGTGGGTGCACCCCTTGTGGTCCTGAGTTCCTTGCTCGTGCTCCGTCTCCTTCTGCTCCTGATTTGGACCTTGAGATTTCTGTCCGGTGCTCCAATGTGGGTCTCTGTCTCTGTCTCCTTTCATCGCCTGATGAAGGTTAATATTCATGAGGATGCCTATGTGTTTGTCTTTGGATTCACCTTCTTATTTAGCTTCTCTAGGAACATGAATTATAAGCTCAATATCCTTTATTTATGGCTAGAAACCAAATATGAGTGAGTACATCCCATGTTCCTCTTTTTGGGTCTGGCTTACCTCACTCAGGATAGTGTTTTCTATTTCCATCCATTTGTATGCAAAATTCAAGAAGTCCTTGTTTTTTACTGCTGAGTAATACTCTAATATGTATATATTCCATACTTTCTTCATCCATTCTTCCATTGAAGGGCATCTAGGTTGTTTCCAGGTTCTGGCTATTATAAACAATGATGCCATGAACATAGTTGAGCATATACTTTTGTTGTATGATAGGGCCTCTCTTGGGTATATTCCCAAGAGTGGTATTGCTGGATCCAGGGGTAGATTGATCCCGAATTTCCTGAGAAACCGAAACACTGCTTTTCCAGAGTGGTTGCACAAGTTTGCATTCCCACCAGCAATGGGTGAGTGTACCCCTTTCTCCACAACCTCTCCAGCAAAGGCTATCATTGGTGTTTTTTATTTTAGCCATTCTGACAGGTGTAAGATGGTATCTTAAAGTTGTCTTGATTTGCATTTCCCAGATCGCTAGAGAAGTTGAGCATGACCTTAAGTGTCTTTTGGCCATTTGAAGTTCTTCTGTTGAGAATTCTCTGTTCAGCTCAATGCCCCATTTTATAATTGGGTTGATTAGCCTTTTACGGTCTAGTTTCTTGATTTCTTTATATATTTTGGAGATCAGACCTTTGTCAGTTGTGGGGTTGGTGAAAATCTTCTCCCAGTAAGTGGGTTGCCTTTTTGTCTTAGTGACAGTGTCCTTTGCTTTACAGAAGCTTCTCAGCCTCAGGAGGTCCCATTTATTCAATGATGCCCTTAGTGTCTGTGCTGCTGGGGTTATACGTAGGAAGTGGTCTCCTGTGCCCATGTGCTGTAGAGTACTTCCCACTTTCTCTTCTATCAGGTTCAGTGTGTTCGGACTGATATTGAGGTCTTTAATCCATTTGGACTTGAGTTTTGTGCATGGTGATAGATATGGATCTATTTTCATTCTTCTACAGGTTGACATCCAGTTTTGCCAGCACAATTTGTTGAAGATGCTCTCTTTTTTCCATTGTATACTTTTAGCTCCTTTATCGAAAATCAGGTGTTCATAGGTTTGTGGGTTAAAGTCAGGGTCTTCTATTCGATTCCATTGGTCGACTTCTCTGTTTTTATGCCAATACCAAGCTGTTTTCAATACTGTAGCTCTGTAATAGAGTTTGAAGTTATGGATGGTAATGCCTCCAGACAATCCTTTATTGTATAAGATTGTTTTGGCTATCCTGGGTTTTTTGTTTTTCCATATAAAGTTGATTATTGTCTTCTCCAGATCTGTGAAGAATTTTGATGGGATTTTGATGGGGATTGCATTGAATCTATAGATTGCTTTTGGTAGAATTGCCATTTTTACTATGTTGATCCTCCCAATCCAAGAGCAAGGGAGGTCCTTCCATTTTCTGGTGTCTTCTTCAATTTCTTTCTTCAAAGACTTATAGTTCTTGTCAAATAGATCTTTCACTTCCTTGGTCAGAGTTACCCCAAGATATTTTATGCTATTTGTGGCTATCGTGAAAGGTGATGCTTCTCTGATTTCCCTCTCTGCTTCCTTATCCTTAGTGTATAGGAAGGCAACTGATTTTTTGGAGTTGATCTTGTATCCTGCCACATTACTAAAGGTGTTTATCAGCTGTAGGAGTTCTTTGGTAGAATTTTTGGGGTCGCTTATGTATACTATCATATCATCTGCAAATAATGAAAGCTTAACTTCTTCCTTTCCAATACGAATCCCCTTGATCTCCTTATGTTGTCTTATTGCTATTGCTAGAACTTCAAGCACTATATTGAAGAGGTATGGAGAGAGTGGACATCCTTGTCGTGTTCCTGATTTTAGTGGGATGGCTTTGAGTTTTTCTCCGTTTAATTTAATGTTAGCTGTTGGCTTGCTGTAAATAGCTTTTATTATATTTAGGTAGGACCCTTGTATCCCTATTATCTCCAAGACCTTTATCATAAAGGGGTGTTGAATTTTGTCAAATGCTTTTTCAGCATCTAATGAAATGATCATATGGTTTTTTTCTTTCAGTTTATTTATATGGTGGATTACATTGATAGATTTGCGTATGTTGAACCAGCCCTGCATCTCTGAGATGAAGCCTACTTGATCATAATGGATACTTTTTCTTATGTGTTCTTGGATTCGGTTTGCCAGTATTTTATTGAGAATTTTTGCATCAATGTTCATGAGTGAGATAGGTCTGTAATTCTCGAAAGTTACTTTTAAACAGGTCTAATTGTTTAGGGTTTTTTGAGCAATGGTACCATTCTGTAGCCCAGGCTGGCCTTGAACACACAATCTCTATGCCTCTCCCTCCCTCCCAAATCCTGGTATTTCAATGCTCTATCAAATCTGGCTGTTGGTCTTTTCATTTTTAAGCTGTAAGTATTCTTCATATATTATGAATACATGAGCCTTATCAGATACATTATTTACAAATATTGTCTCCATTCTGTGAGCTGCTTTTACATTCTCTTGATTATATCCTTTGAGACAAGCAAGTTTATTTCAGTGCCAGATTTTGAGCCCAGAACTTTATACATGGTATGTAGCGAGTCTTTCCTGTCCCACCAGCCAGCTCCCAAATAATGACACCGAGACTTCTTATTAATTATGAAAGCTCAGTCTATAGCTTAGGCTTATTCCTAACTAGTTCTTACAGCTTAACCCATTTTTATTCACCTATCTCCTACCACATGGCTCGTGGCTGTTACCTCTCCCCCTGCACATCTGCTTCCTCTGCTTCTCGTGTCATCTCTGCCTTCTTCCCAGCATTCTCTGCCCCGAAAAGCCTGCCTACCTATTGGCCATTCAGCTTTTTATTAAACCAATCCGAGTGACACATCTTCACAGTGTACAAAAAGATTATTCAACAATAATGGCAGGTAAGCATTCTACCACTGTCCTACACCCCTAGCACACACACGTGCACACACACACACGTGCACACACACACGTGCACACACACACGTGCACACACACACGTGCACACACACGTGCATGCACACACGTGCATGCACACACGTGCACGCACACACAAGTGCACACACACACGTGCACACACACACATGTGCACACACACATGCACACACACGTGCGCACACACACACGTGCACACACACGTGCACATACACGTGCACCACACACGTGCACACACACACGTGCACACACACACACACCTTTTAAAGCTTTTCTTCATTCTATTGAGAATTTCATACATGCATATAGTGTTTTTATCAAACCTACCTCCCTTTCCCTCCCCTCTAATCCTTTCCCTGTCCACTATCACCACCACTTTTCCCTCCCAATTTATACGTTCTTTTTTTTTAATATACTGAGTTCATTTAGTGTTGCCTGTATATGCATAGATGTAGGGCCGTCTACTGGAGGATGGGCAGCTCCTTACAGACTGCATCCCTGAAGAAAGCAAATTCTCTTCCTAGCAGCCACCAATTGCCAAAGGTTCCTCAGCAAGAGGTGGAATTTTCAGCCCTCGGGGAAATTCAAATTTAAGCTACTTTGAGATGTCATTTGACCCCAGTCAGAATGGCTAAGATTAAGAAAAGCAACAACAATGAATGACCACAAATGCTAACTTGGATTACTCGTTGTTGGTGGGAGTGCAAACTGGTGTGGCTTCTATAGAAATCAGCGTGGAGGTTCCTCAGAAAGTTAGCAATAGAGCTACCATGCAACCCAGCCACAGCACTGCCAGCAGTACCCGAAGGCTCTCCAGTCTACTCGAGAGACACTTGCTCATCCATATTCATTGCTGCTCTATTCACAACAGCCATGGAATAGGAGCAGGCTAGATGCCTATCAGCTGATGAACGGATAATGAAACTGTGACACCTATATATAATAGAATTTTATTCAACTGCAAGAAAAGTGAAATTATTGAATTTTCAAGTAAATGGATGGATCTGAAAATAATCATTCTGAGTGAGGCAATTCAGACACAGAAAGACAAATACTACGTGTTCTCCCTCATATGTGGATGCCACTTTATAACTTTGCATATGTGTGTTTAAATTGGAAGGCCCATAGAAGTCAGAAAACTAGTTAGGAACGTTGTAGGGATTTCATCCGGGAGTGGACAGAATGCAGGAGGTATAAAGGAGAAACGAAAGATAGTTGAACAGAAAGGATTAAACAAAAGCCCGGAGGCAGTGGTGCACACCTTTAATCCCAGCACTCGGGAGGCAGAAGCAGGCGGATCTCTGTGAGTTCAAGGCCAGCCTGGTCTACAGAGCTAGTTCTAGGACAGGCTCCAAAGCTACAGAGAAACCCTGTTTTGAAAAACTGAAAGGAAGAAAGGAAGAAAGAAAGAAAGAAAGAAAGGTTAGAGTAGACGGGCTGAGATAACTAACCCTAAAGGCCTTTTAAAAGCCATATGAAATCTACCAGCATAGCAGCTCTTCAACCATAGGCTATAAAAACTTCAGAGGCAATCACAGGTTACTGATAAGCTTTGAATCCCTCGTTATTAGATGGCTGCCACGGCTGATGTAATAAACCAATCAAACCAAATTAATAAATCCAGGTTTAATCTGAGCAAAGCATTCCTGGGAGGACCCAGGGGAAGAAGAGAAAACCACAAGGGGAAATCATGGGGAGAGAGCTTTGAAATGCCTGCTGGTGGCAGGCTTCACAGGGACAGAGTCTGGAATGAGGCAACTCCAGGGGAGGGGCCGCCTGCTTGACACCCTGAGGGCAGGGTTTGGAATGCCCACCCCCACCCCCAGCTGGAGATTCCAGACATCCCAGTCTTTTGGGGTCTATATGGACATTGATAGGTTTTCCTCCTACACGGTTGCGTCTTCTCAAATTGTTGGCTAGTATGGTCCATAGACACTCCCGCAACATTATAGGTCATTGTCATTGCTCTTGGTTATCGAAAGAATTTGAGGGTAAGAACCTATTGCTGAAGACAACACACACCTGAGTCCTAGGACATGGAGAAATGAAACTGGTACCCACCCAAAAACTTCATCCCTACTGGGGCAAGATTTCATAGTGCTGGAAGGTTCTATGCTTGATACGAAGGGAGAAAAGTAATCAACAGTTTTACCCAGCTGGGGTCCCTGCAAGTTGTAACAACTGACGTGGTGAAGTACGATGGGGACACGAATGGGAGGAGCCAATCACTTTCTGATTGGGTTTGAGGCCCACTTTATAATATTTAAATTTTCTTTTGTTTTATATGTATGCATATTTCACCTGCATGTATGTCTGTGCATTGTGTGAGTGCTTGGTGCTCACAGAGGCCAGAAAAGCGCATCAGATGCCCTGAAACTGGAGTTACAGCTGGCTGCAAGCCACCATGCTGTGCTGGAAATCACATCTGGGTCTTCTGGAAGAGCAGCCAGTGTTCATAATTGCTGAGCTATCTCTCCGGGTGATGTGGGAGTCCCCTCTGTGTACTACGATTACCATTAATGAATAAAGAAACTGCCTTGGCCTGTTGATAGGGCAGGACTTAGGTAGGCAGGGGTCAGGAGTGGACTGAATTTTGGGAGAAAGAAGGGCGAAGTCAGACATGCCTAATCTTTGCCAGTAAGCCACTGCCATGTGGCCATACACAGATTAATAGAAATGGGTTAAATTAAGACGTAAGAGTTAGCCAATAAGAAGCTGGAGCTAATGGGCCAAGCAGTGCTTAATGAATACAGTTTCTGTGTGGTTATTTTGGTTCTGTGCAGCTAGGATGAACAAGCGCCCTCCTCCTACACTCCAGTCCCACCCATATATATATAAATAGTAAATAAATACTTTTAAGCCGGGCAGTGGTGACGCACGCCTTTAATCCCAGCACTTGGGAGGCAGAGGCAGGCTGATCTCTGTGAGTTCGAGACCAGCCTGGTCTACAAGAGCTAGTTCCAGGACAGGCTCCAAAACCACAGAGAAACCCTGTCTCGAAAAACCAAAAAAAAAAAAAAAAAGAAAAGAAAAGAAAAAAAAGAATAAATACTTTTAAGACAGGGACTTCCTTTTCCTTGTACTGGTTTTGTCCAGTCTTTTTGTTTGCTTGTTTTTCCTAGGCAAAGTTTCTCTGTATCTTTGGAGCCCATCCTGGAACTAGCTCTTGTAAACCAGGCTGGCCTTGAACTCACAGAGATCCACCTGCCTCTGCTCTGCCTCCCAAGTGCTGAGATTAAAGGCGTGCACCATCACCACCCTGCGCCTTGTCCAGTCTTAATATGAGGGGAGGTGCCTTGTCTTACTGCAAATTAATATACCATGTTTGACTGATATCTATGGGAGGCTTGCCCTTTTCTGAAGAGAAACAGAGGAGTGGATGCATGGTGGGGGAGAGGGGGCAGGAAGGGCAGGAGGGAGGGGAAACTGCCATCAGGATATAATATAGGAGAGAATAAGCAAAAACAAAGACAAAAAGAAGGGTCTTGCTGCATCATAGCCCAGGCTATCCTGGCACCCACTGTGTAGTACAGACTGGCTGCAAACCTAGATCCTTCTGCTTCAGCCTCCCATGTACTGGAATTACAAATGTGTGCTATCACACTGAATCATGCTCTGTTCTGTTCTAACTTACCTTCTTTTGGCTGTGATATGTGCCATAACCAAAGGCAACCTGGGGAAGAAAGGGTTTACTTCATGTTGCAGGTAACAGTCCTTCATGAAGAGAAGTCAGGGCAAGAACTCAAGGCAGGAAATGAATTTAAAACACAGATCGTGGAGGATGCTGCTTACTGGTTTGTTCTCCACAGCTCACCCAGCTTGCTTTCTGTACAACCCAGGCCCACCTGCCCAGGGCGGGCACCACCCACAGTAGGCTTAGCCCTCTTACATCAATCATTAATCAAGAAAACACACCACAGACTTGCCTCCAGTGTAGGAGGCATCTTCTCAATTAAGGTTCTCTCTTCCCAAATGACTCGAGTTTGTATCAAATTGACAAAAGCAAAAAAGCAAACTAGCCAGAACATCTTCATTCTCTACCTCTTTGGTTGTTTGTTTTGATTTTGATTTTTGAGACAGGGTTTCTCTGTGTAGCCCTGGCTGTCTTGGGACTCACTCCATAGTCCAGGCTGGCTTCAAGCTCAGAGATCCGCTTATCTCTGCCTCCTGAGTGCTGGGATTAAAGCCCTGCACCACCACCCTTCATATCATTTTTTTTTTTATTTTTTAAACAAAGGTGAAAATAGTGCTTTGGACCCAAAGACCAACTTTCATTTATTCTTTCTACAAAAATTAACTGGATACCTACTACATGCCAGGATTCTGAGAAGCAGTGACCCAGATACTGTACTCTGGTCATCATTTAGGAGAATGTTTTTAAGAATATCTAATAAAGTTATATATTGTGGAGATAACAAAATGGAGTAAGTCTCATCAGAGGGAAACCCCCCTTTTACTTAATAAACCTGTTAAATTGTCACTACAATTATCTAGAACCATCTCTCTTCCCATCACCAGTTTATCTTTGAGTTCATTCATTTACAAATATGTATTAATTATCTACTTAATGCCAACAAAAGAATAAAGGAAATTCTAACCTACTTGGGATTGAGTTGTGACATATGAGTAGGCTAAGAAGTAACATAGCTGTGAAGTTTTAAGTAACATTTTCCAACTTGCTGAAATGTTTAAAAATATGTAAAACTAGGGGTTGACAAGATGGCTCAGTGGGTAAAATCATTTGCTGCAGGGGTAATGCTGGAAGCCATGTGAAAGTAGGAGAGAAGTGACCACACAGGATCACTCTTGGGCTTCCATAAGTGTGTTCTGGTGCTTATCATCTCTGACCTCACATCACACACACACACACACACACACACATACATACACACACATACATAGTCACACACTCACACATACACGCACACGCACACACACACACGCACTCACACACACTCACACCCAGACACGGACACACACACAGTCACACACTCACACACATACACAGTCACACACTCACACACATACATGCACACACACACGCACTCACACACACTCACACCCATATACTCACACACAATTTTTAATTACACAAAATTAATACAATGGGGAAAATATAACGTGAATCGACATCAGAACAGTCGACTTGGTCTGGTGTGGTGGTGAACCCTTTAATTTCAGCACACAAGAGGCAGAGGCAGGTGGATCTCTGAGTTTGAGGCCAGCCTGGTCTACAGGGTGAATTCCAGGACAGTCAGGGCTACACAGAGAGAAACCCTGTCTTGAAAAACAAAACAAAAACAGTGGGCTCATGGCAAGAACTGAGTGTTAAGTGCAGACCAGCCATGGGGCCTCTGTGGGAGCCATTCAGCAAGTTACAATAATGTATCTCCATAACAGTTAAAGTGGTTTTAACACATCTTTTCTGTGCGCACACATTATAGAGAACCGAGGCTACCTTACATCATTTTCCTTTATTTACATCAAAATACGACGACTTGGGTACATCGGCTAATGAGAGGGAAACGTCAGGACGTCCAGAAAAGAATCTGTGACAAACTCAAAGAATGGACAGCATTCAAAAAGAAGGTGGAATGAAGACAGGTCCCCGATGCTAGTGTTCAGGCATCTGTGCTGGCCTGCCCTTGAGGTCCCGACAGGATGCAATGCGTCTTTAGCCGCTGCATCTAAGAGCACCTTCCCTGCATGTTTGCCAAATTCCCTTTTGCCCACCTCCTGCCTCTTCTTTTCTCTCTCTCTTTCTGCTTCTGCTCCTCCCTCCTTCTCCTCCTCCCCCCTCCCCACTCTCCCTTTATCTCTCTCGCTGCTCCTGTCCCTAGAGGCCGGTTTCCCCTCTCCTCTTCCCGCTTTTCCCATTCACTTTCCAGCAATAAAAATCCTCTCCACCTGAGCTCTGTTGCATGGCCAGTCTCCTCCCTCTCCCTCTCCCTCTCCCTTTCCCTCCCCCTCTCCCTCTCCCTCCCTCTCTCCCTCCCCCTCTCCCTCCCCCTCCTCTCTCTCTCTCTCTCTCTCTCTCTCTCTCTCTCTCTCTCTCTCTCTCTCTCGTGCAGGACAGGGACGTGCTGGGCAGAGTTTTAAAGTGGAGTACAAGTGAATGAACTGCAAAATCTTATTAGTGGACACTTACTTTTGCTGTTTATATCAATTAACTTTCCAGTTTTTTCTTGTAAACCACGATCTCCCCTTTCCTCTAACTAACACTTCCTGTAGAGCAGGAGTGAAGGTGCTTCCCAGACCTGGTGAGTCATCACATAATCCCCTGGATGCTGAGGGGGCCCAGGAAAGGACCACAAGATGCCATGAACATTCTGCCCAGAGGCCTTTTCTTCGGAATTGTTCACAGAGGATGCAGGAATCTGGAGATGCTCCTGACACCTTGGAAGGCAGAACTGAGAGCTGAGGGGAGTGAGTCCCAGCCACACTGCCCAACCACTGGGTGGAGGCATGAATCCGAAGCAAATCCTCAGTAATGCCAGCTGACAAATTCCCACAGGCATTTAGTGCACCCTGTTAGATGTTTCTGTCACATGCAATGAAATTGTCCTGAGTAAACAGACAAAGAAATAATAAATCCCAGACAATGCGAATGAAAGTTACTTGGTGAGTACCACTGTTTTCATTCTCAAGGAATAAATTACCTTAAAAATAATACATCAAGATTGGATTGGTAATAGGAGTTGCAATGAGATTAAATCTCAGTCCTGATGGGCCATTAGGCTTAGAGTACTAACACTCCATGATGTTTTTTTTTTTTTATTGAAAAAAAAAATTTCGCCGGGCGGTGGTGGCGCACGCCTTTAATCCCAGCACTGGGGAGGCAGAGGCAGGCGGATCTCTGTGAGTTCGAGACCAGCCTGGTCTACAAGAGCTAGTTCCAGGACAGGCTCCAAAACCACAGAGAAACCCTGTCTCGAAAAACAAAAAAAAAAAAAAAGAAAAGAAAAAAAAGAAAAAAAGAAAAAAAATTTCCGCCTCCTCCCAGCCTTCCATTTCCCTCCCCCTCCTCCCACTGCTCTCCCCCTCCCCCCCCCACTCCTCTCCCCCACCTCTCCAGTCTAAAGAGTAGTCAGGGTTCCCTGCCCTGTGGAAAGTCCAAAGTCCTCCCCCCTCCATCCTTGTCTAGGAAGGTGAACATCCAAACTGGCTAGGCTCCCACAAAGCCAGAACATGAAGTAGGATCAAAACCCAGTGCCATTGTCCTTGGCTTCTCAGCAGCCCTCATTGTCCACCATATTCAGAGAGTCCGGTTTTATCCCATGCTTTTTCAGTCACAGTCCAGCTGGCCTTGGTGAGCTCCCAATAGATCAGCCCCACTGTCTCCGTGGGTGGGTGCACCCCTTGTGGTCCTGACTTCTTTGCTCATGTTCTCCCTCCTTCTGCTCCTCATTAGGACATTGGGAGCTCAGTCCGGTGCTCCAGTGTGGGTCTCTGTCTCTATCTCCATCCATCGCCAGATGAAGGTTCTATGGTGATATGCAAGATATTCGTCAGTATTGCTATAGGATAGGGTCATTTCAGGTTCCCTATCCTCAGCTGCCCCAGGAACTAACTGGGGACATCGCCCTGGGCACCTGGGAGCCCCTCTAGGTCCAAGTCTCTTGCCAACCCTAAGATGGCTCCCTTAATTAAGATATGTGTTTCCCTGCTCCATGATGTCTTTTTTTAACAAATTGTTTTGGGCTGGGTGTGATGGTGGTTAGGAAAACTTGACACTCTTGCAGAGAACCCAGCAATTCTCAGCACCCACATGGTGGGTTACATCTGTCTGTAAGTCCATTTCCAAAGTAATCAGTGTCCTCCTCTGCTATCCCTGAGCACAAGGCACACATGTAGTATACATTTAAAAATAAATCAAACTTTTAAAAATTATTTTGAGCTGGGCAGTGGTGGCGCACGCCTTTAATCCCAGCACTTGGGAGGCAGAGGCAGGTGGATCTCTGTGAGTTCGAGGCCAGCCTGGTCTACAAGAGCTAGTTCCAGGACAAGCCCCAAAGCTACAGAGAAACCCTGTCTTGAAAAAAAAAATTACTTTGTATGTGTACTGGTAGAGACCAAAGGACAACCTTGGGTGTCAGTCCTTCCCTCCTGTCTTATCTGATTCAGGGTTTCCTTGTTTGCCCCTGAATACTTGGCCCTGTAAAATGCCCTGGGGTTATAGCTGTGTGCCACTAGTATACTACCATGCCTGGCTTACCTCAGTTCTGGGGATTTGAACTCAAGTCCCCACACTTGCAAGCAGGCACTTTCTCCACTCAGTCATCTCCCCAGTCCGCCCCAGAGTGTCTCATTGTAGAACTCAGTTCCTCTCACATTCGTGATCTATTTTTTAACTGGAGCAAATTTGACACAGAAATTATTAGGCTTTGAGGAAATGGTACTCTTAGAGTATGGATCATCTTTACAATATGTTCAAAATATATGTAGATATTCTAGGAAAACAATGTTGCTAATATTGTTCATTTTGATAGCTAATCAACTGACAGAAAAATATGTCCTATATTATGGTTAATCTTAACTGTCAACTTGATGAGATCTAGAATCATCTGGGCATGCCTATAAGAGATTATCTTATTAGGTTAATTAGGGTGAGAAGACCTGCCCACTGTGGGCGGCATAATTCCCTCTGCTGAGATGGTGGAGAAGGTGAATGAAGCATAAGCTTCCAAGTAAGCACTCTCTACTTCCAGGACGTGGATGGAATTTGAACATGTCCTTGAACTCTTAATCCCCACCACAATGGCCTGCAACCCGAAACTGTTAACCAGAACAAAACTTCTTCCCCTTAAATCGCTTTTGTCAGGGTGTTTTAACATACAACAGGAAGAGTAACTATATAATCAGTGTATGAAAACCCCGTGCATAGGGGGTGGGCCCTAGGAGTTTATGCTTATAGCAGAAGCAGTGCAGAGGGTCAAAGGACAATTCTGAGCACCAGGTGGGGCTCACAAATGTCTATAACTTGGGTTTGGGGGACCTCTTCTTGTCTCTGTGGGAACCAGGCATAAAAATGGTGCACAGACACACACACAGGCAAAACCTCCTAAATATATAAAATAAAATACACAATAATTTTCAAAAACAAGTTAAAGAGCCAAGTAGTGGCGCATGCCTTTAATCCCAGCACTTGGGAGGCAGAGGTAGGCAGATCTCTGTGAGTTTGAGGACAGCCTGGTCTACAAGAGCTAGTTCCAGGACAGCTAGGCTGTTATATAGAGAAACCCTGTCTTGAAAAGCCAAATAAATAAATAAATAAATAAATAAACAAACAAACAAGTTAAAGGAACTTGAGCTAACAAGGTCCCCAACCTCAGAAACAGAAGAAAAATAAAGAGTGAAATAAAACAACCCTGGTTCTTTTGCGTGTGGGAGCAGATAGGGTGTGTGGGTTGGTGTCTCGGGTAGCATAGGTTGGCTTCAAATTCTTCATGTGGCTGAGGATAACTTTGAACTCCCCATTCTTCTGCCTCTATTCCCAAGTACCAGAATTACAGGATGGCCAGCATGGTAGAAAAGAGTTACTATGTTACAGTAAATTCCTCTCATCTGTGAGCAAGATAAATGTAGCCTCCTGGGGAGAGAAACAACTACAACAAGACCCCCAGATGTTCCTTTATTTCATTCCAAAATAGATTCAAGAATGATAGCTGATAAGAATACCAGAGTAAACAAAAGCTACTAAGAAAACCTAATGGTATGCAAAATGTTAACTGAGTTACTAGCAAACAAATTCCTTTGTTAAAATGATTAAGCCAAATGCAATCGTATCAGGAATGCAAGGATGGCTCAACAATAGAAAATCTATTGCAATGATTAACATGTTATCAAAAGGGAAAAAGGAAATTATCTTCTCTTCTGAATGGTTCATTGAGTCATTCAGCCAATAAATATTAAGAACCTACTATGTGCTAGATACCTTATTAAGTCCTAGGGCTATGACAGTGAGCAAAGTATCAAATCAATAATTAATAAGCATAAATTATATCTAATATATTAATATTTGGTAGTAGCAAATGCTATGGCAAAAATAAAGCAGGCTATGAAGGAGAATTTAATATAGGTGGTCAGGGTTAACCTTGCTGATGAAATTAAATCTGAGCAAGTTCTAAAGGAAATGGGTAGGGGCTGACCAAGAATATTTGCAGAAAGAGGGCTTCAGGGAGGAAAGAACAATTGCAAAGACCTGGATGCAGGAGAGCACTTAGTAGTTTCAAGATCACACCGTGGCTAAACAAATTAAAAAAGACACCACATCAGAGAGGCAGAAGGCAGAGTGACAGATGGGTAAGGCCAATGGGTCAGAGGAAGGACATTGTCTTTTGTTCTGGCTGAGTCTTACAGTCACTAGAAGGGCTTGATTTTGTTTCCATTTGGTTTGTTTTTGTTTTTTTTTAACTAATTAAAAACATTTTTTTTTTGAGGCAGGGTCTCATGTAGCTGAAGCTAGCTTTGAACTTGTAATCTAACAGAAGATGACTTTGAACTTTTGGTCTTCCTACCTCTAACTCCCCAAGTGTTGTAACTAGAAAGCTTTGAATAAAAGATTGACATTATCTGGATTTCATCATAAATAATTCTGATTGCTCTTAAGAATAGATTCAGGAACTGACAGCATGATTGAGTGGATAAAGCTTTGCTGCCAGGCCTGAGGACCTGAATTTGATCCTGGGACAACAAGGTAGGCGAAAACTGGCTTTCAAAACACAAAGAGAGAGAGAGAGAGAGAGAGAGAGAGAGAGAGAATTATAAAAAGAGATAGAGAGAGGATTAAGCATGATACACACGCGTTTAATAACAGCACTCAGGAGGCAAAGTCAGGCAGATATCTCTGAGTTCAAACCCAGTCTGGTCTACACAACAAACAAGTTAGAGGACAGCCAAGTCTATGTAGAATGACCTGCCTCAAAAATCAAAGAAGCAAAAGGAATAGACTGTCAGCACTTGAGAGGCAGGAAGGTTCTCAAGAATTACAAGTAAAATTAGGTGTTCAAGTCCAGGCTGGGCTACATAGTAAGACCCCATCTCAAAAAAAGGAAGGATTTTATTTTTGATTTCAGAAGTAAAGGTAGAAACATATGACAAGACAGGAAAAAGCTTCCTTCTTTCCATTTCCTCTCCCTTCCTTCCTTCTTTGTTTCCCAAGTGCTGGGATGGCAGCGTGTGCATCTCTTCTGACTGAGTTTATTCTAAACCCAGAAATCAGATGTACTGCTGTAGCAGAGTACCTGCCTAGCATGCCCGAGGCCCTGGGAAGTAGTTACATTCTAGGTACGATATGAGCTCCAGCAGGGGCCTTCAAATATCAGTCTATGTTTCCATAAAGGGTCCTGAAGACAGTGATTAACTTCCCTCGGAATAAATAATAGAGCACCAGGCAAAGGTTGCAGTTATTGAATATAGCTCAAATGCCATGAGCTTTACCTGTTTGAGTTTATAAGTCAATGATGTCATTAGCTTTTCAAAATTTTGCATCCACCACCGAAATCATTGTTGAAAGATGAAACCCTACATAATCCATCACCCTGATCCTTCCCCTAATCCAGCCTTAGCCAATCTATTAAGGGTGTAATTAGCCTATTCTGGTTATTACACACAAATGAAATTGTGCAGTCTCTGCTCTGCTGTGAGTGGCTTCTTCCTCTTCGCATGATTTAAAGCTTGACCAAGGGGTGGGGGTGGCGCACGCCTTTAATCCCAGCATTCGCAAGGCAGAGTCAGGCAGATCTCTGTGAGTTCGAGGCCAGGCTGATCTACAGAGTAAATTCCAGGACAGGCTCCAAAACTACAGAGAAACCCTGTGCTGAAAAAACAAAAACAAAAAAATAAATAAAATAAAATAAAAAAATAAAGCTTGACTATTACTGTGGGACAATGGTCTTGTACCCTGTAAAACACTTGTTTTGTTTTAATAAAATGCTGATTAGCCAGTAGTCAGTCAGGAAGTAGAGGTGGGACAACGAGAACAAGAGAATTCTGGGAAGAGGAAAGAATCAGTCTGCAGTCATCACCCAGACACAGAGGAAGCAAGATGAGAACACCACATGGCTAACACAGACAAGAATAATGGGTTACTGTAAGATGTAAGAAGTAGTTAATAAGAAAGCCTGAGCTATTAGGCCAACCAGTTTATAATTAATGCAGACCTCTGTGGGTTTCTTTGGGACTGAACGGCTAGGGACCAGGTAGGACAGAAACCTCTGTCAACAGACTATGTGATAATGTCTGTGATTCACTTCTTTGAACTTTTTGTTTGTTTTTTTTCATCATGGTTAGTGAAATTCCTTATTTTTGCTCACATATCTAGTGTTCTTTCTCACCTGCCCCCCCCACTCTCTCTCTCTTATATTTAGAGATAGGTCTCATGTACCCCAGGCCAGCTTTAAATCTGATATGGAATTGAGGATGACCATGAACTCCTGATCCTCTTGCCTCTGCCTCTTAAGTGTACACCACTACCCCTGGGTTAATACCCAGGCCTTTCCTTCTCTCAGTTTCCTACATCCTAGGAAGTCTGGGACACCCCAGCTCAGTTGTCAGGATAATACTCTACCCTCAGAAATAATTCCCTTTGCAATTAGCCAATGTTCTAATTTAGCTTTTGGTCCCCAGGTCTTTGCAGCCTCTCACATTCTGGTCCTGAAGGTGACCTGTCACTATTTTTCTTTCTTGGATAACAAACCAAAATTCATGTGATGTGGAAGAGAATGTGAATGCCACAGACAGAAATCACTTCAGGCCATCTTGGAAGCTACAGAAGTGAGGACTTGCTCATGTTGTAATTAAAGACTAACTCTCTGCTTTTAGATAACTCCCCCAGAAAACAGCACAATAAACAGCTCACTGTGTGTATTATCAGAGAAAAGCCCTCATTTAAGGTTTTGAAAGGAGTCAGTCTTTTTTTTTAATTTTATGGTTTATTTAACTTTATTTTATGTGCATTGCTGTGAAGGTGTCAGATCCCCTGGAACTGGATCTTCAGACAGTTGTGAGCTGCCATGTGGGTGCTGGGAATTGAACCCGGGTCCTCAGAAAGAGCAGTCAGTGCTCTTAACCGCTGAGCTATCTCTCCAGCCCCCGAAAGGAGTCAGTCTTAATCCATTTGATGTCCTTTGATCAGTATAGAAGTGAATATCTAGTTTATAGGAATTGAAAAATGAAGCTTACCACTTCTTTTTAAAACTGAACATTGAAAGAAACTAATGTTTGGAAGCAATATGGTTAAACACAGCATCCTTGTAAAAGTCAAAATTTTTGTTCATCAAGCATAAACATATTTACCTGAACAACAATTCCTGACAAGTGTTAGCTACCATCCAGTGATGGTTAATCTTTGTTGTCAACTTGATTGGAATGAGAAGAGACCTAGAAGATTATTAGTAAATAAAACATACTTCTGGGTATTTGGGTGTCTGTAGAGAGGATCACCCAAGGCAATAAATAAATAAATAAATAAATAAAATTTAAAAAATAACAACAAAAAAACTTTCCTGAGTCACCCAATGGGCTAGGACATAGATGGAATAGAAAGGGAATAGGGGAAAGGCCCACTAGGGCATGGCCTCATCTTCCTCTTTATTGTTCTCCCTCCTTCCTCTGTCACCCTCCCTCCTGGCCCCCATACTGTGAGCTGCTCTGCTCCCCCATGATGGACTGAAACCTCATGAAACCATGAACCAAATAAATCTGCCCCCCAGATTGATTTGTCCAGTTATGATTTTGACTTTTTGAGACAGGGTTTCTCTGTAGCTTGGGAGCCTGTCCTGGAATTCACTCTGTAGACCAGGCTGGCCTCGAACTCACAGAGATCTGCCTGCCTCTGCCCCCCCCACCCGAGTTCTGGGATTAAAGGCTTGCGCCACCACCGCTCAGCCCAGCTATGTTTTTACAGTAAGAAAAAATAGACACAATTGTGAACAGAAAAAAGTAAATATAGACGACTTTTTAATGTTTTGCTGATGGGTATTCACTTGAACTTTTGTCAGTCAACAAATGGTGGTACCATGGAGACTTTTGCATTCAATGAATATCTATGAATGACTGCCTCTTTGGTATATGACTTGATACTTAACAATATAATAAAGAAACAAAATAGCCGGGTGGTGGTGGCGCTCGCCTTTAATCCTAGCACTTGGGAGGCAGAGGCAGGTGGATCTCTGTGAGTTCAAGGCCAGCCTGGTCTACAAGAGCTAGTTCCAGGACAGGCTCCAAAGCTACAAAGAAATCCTATCGCGAAAAACCATACACACACACACACACACACACACACAGAAACACAAAATAAACTCTCATACTTTTAAAATAATCTTTCATTTAAAGATTTTATTTTTATTTGTGTGCTTGTGTCTGTGAGAATGCATGCCACGTGTGTACAGTGGTGATGGAGTGTTGCGGGAGGTCCGCCCACTCCTCCAGCCTATAGCTACTGAGATACCAGCCCATTGGGGCGTGGTCTCTCTCCCTTTAAAAAAGCGGCCACTTCCCTCTCCTCTCTCTCTTCACTTCCTGCCCCACCGGCGACTAGACTCCCTTCCTGGTTGCATAGACGGCTGTTGCCTGGGACAGTGATCTGCAAGTTTTTTCCCCTTTAAATAAATACCACCCTATTAATCATAATTCCAAACTGGTGTGGCATTGTTTGTGACTTACACCTTCATTTTGGCACCCAACGTTTGGTTTTAGAACCTCTCCTTTCCCTGCTCGCAAGTTCGGCTTGGCGGGAGCCCTCCCTTTCTCAGCAGCCGCCTGTGCCTTGCAGCAGCGGCCTTGGCCTCCCCACGTGGATTTAAACTCCACAGGCCCGCGTAGTCTCTGCCCGCGTGGTTTGCTCTTTTCTGAGTTGTTTTTAAATCTCCCTTGCAAGCACAGCTCTTAAGTGGTGCCAACCAGAGCACGTGGTTGCTGAAAGCTGCAACCCCTCAGGGTGACCCTGTCACGTGGAGACATAAGCAGCTTCCAGGTTGCTCTTCTCTACCCCTGGATTCTGGGTTTCTGGTTCCGTCTCTGGAATTGATTTAATTACATTTACTTTGTTGAGAAACTTGCATTTTCCAGTTTTTAACATCTACTAAGGCACTGTAACAGGACCCCGTTTTCATCGCGACTCAGCAACAGCGCCACCTGCTGGATAATAGGTAATATGGCAGTTTTCGTTTCTAACGCAAATTTTACTGCTTTGTTTTCACTAATACAATGGATTAGTAAATTTATATTTACTAACACAATGGATTACATCATACAAGGTTTATATGATTATGGGGATACCTTGATTTGCTTGTTACTAGGTTTCAGTTTTCTTTTCCATATTCTATCATTAAGGAAGAATATGGCACTCCTAAGAACGATAGAATCTTTACGAACTAATAATGAACAACTAATTGACAGGATTAAAATTATTGAAAATCAGAGGTTATCTGAACAAGTGGATACTATGACAGACAAAATTGACTCCATATCCAAGGGTATTAGAAAGTTACCTGAAAGGGTTCAGGCTGTTGAATTTGACGTTCAGACTTTATCACAAAGTTTTGATAAGGTAACAGACAGAATGTACCTCAAAGATAGGAATCTACATGATATACAAGAAAAGTTTAAGGAGGACATGTTATCTTTGAAGGAAAAAATTAAAGCTTTGGAATCACAGGTGCAGAATGGGGACCAAAAAATTGAGGCCTCAGTGAAATCACTGGAAATATATACAGGTCAGGAGATTCAGGATTTAAGAGAGACAATGATAAAAAAGATTTGAAAAGATTGGAGAAATTATTGCAGCTGGTGAACAGAGTAAGGAGGCACAAGGACAGGATACAATGCCTCCACCAGCTATTAGAACTGGCTTACCCAGGGTTCTAGCAACACACCCTATACTTAATTCTGACAAAGCGTCAACTTCTAAAGGTTCAAAGGGAGTCAGAGAAGCTAGATGGACGCCAATAGCAATGAATGATCTGAAAGAAATTAAGCAAGCTGTTGTTAATTTTGGCTTGCACAATGCATATATAAAGGAAATGATAAGGACTTGGGCTTCTAATGCTAGAGCTACCCCCCATGATTTCCATCAGTTAGTGTCTGCAGTTTTAGATAATGGACCTTCCTTGATGTTTGGAATTTATTTCAGAGAAGAATCCAAACATATGGAACAGCAAGGAAGAGCAAAAGGTGTTGAGGTTTCCCAAGATCAAATTCTTGGTGCAGGAGAATATGCTGATCCACAGGTCCAAGCTCTTTATGATGAAGTACTGTGTCTATGTCACCAAGCAGCTTTAAATACTTGGAATAGGATACAAGATCCAGCAAAAAGGGTTGAATCATATACCAGAATTAGGCAGGGACAGAGAGAACCCTTTATTGACTTTTTGCAAAGATTAATTAAGGCTTTGGACATGGGGTAACAGACCCAGAAGCTAGACGAATACTTCTTGAATCTCTAGCTTTTGAGAATACAAACATAGAATGCAAAAAGATAATTGGGCCTTTAAAGTCTAGATCAGCACCTATGGATGAATGGATTCAGCATACGATGAATGTTGAGACGTTTAGCTATAATGATGAATCTTGGGTAGGAGAAGCGATTTCCAAAGCAATGAGGAGGCATCAAACTGCCAGGTGTTTTAATTGTGGTAAATTAGGACATTTGCAAAGGGATTGCAGGCACAGAATTTCTAGGAATAATATCTCTTCTGGGAATGACAAAAATAGGAGACCTAGGCCTTCAGGTATATGTAGGAGATGCGGTAAGGCCGACATTGGTCCAACGAATGCAGGTCAACAACAGACAGATGGGGCAATCCGATATCATCGGGAAACTCCTTGGGGGGGCCTCTCGCAGGCCCCCAAGCCAACAGTGGCCCAGTCATTCCCAGTCACAGTGGAGAACATGCCTCACCAAGAAAATTAAAAGCTCCAATTTCTGCTGTAAAAAGTAATACTGGTCTAAATGATGAATTACGTGTGGAGGATGAGTCAAAAAACCCAGTAGGACAGAGTAAACGTATATTTTGGCAGACTTCTATTAATGATGAAAGACCAAAGCTAAGAGTCTGTATAAATGGCACTTTTATTGAAGGCTTATTAGACACAGGTGCGGATGTAAGTATCATTACCCCAGAATCTTGGCATCCAAATTGGCCTCTTCAAGAGGTAGATGTTCAGTTCCTGGGAATTGGAACCCTATCTCGTGTAAAACAAAGCACAAGATGGGTTGAATGCATAGGGCCCGAAGGACAAATAGGAAGACTAAGGCCATATATAGCCAATATTGCCATAAATGTATGGGGCCGTGACCTGCTACAGCAATGGAATACCCAGATTAACATTCCTGTAGTTCCAGGAACTCATAATTCTGGGAAGGATATGATGAGGTATTATGGAAAAAGGTCACCAACCATTCAGGCTGTACAAGAACATACAGCAAATACCAAACCTTTAGAGGTACCAACAGCCCTACCTTTAAAATGGCTAACTGAGAAGCCAATATGGATCAAACAGTGGCCTCTAGCTGAAGATAAACTACAGGCATTGGAACAGCTGGTGCAGGAGCAACTAGATGCTCACCACATTGAAGAATCAACCAGCCCTTGGAATTCTCCTGTGTTTGTTGTAAAAAAGAAATCTGGTAAATGGAGAATGGTGACAGATCTAAGAGCTGTCAACAAAGTAATTCAACCTATGGGCCCACTACAATCTGGAATTCCTTTGCCTTCTCTGTTACCAAAAGGATGGCCTCTTATAGTTATTGATTTGAAAGATTGTTTTTTCACTATACCGTTACAAGAAAAGGATAGAGAATAATTTGCCTTCACAGTGCCTACTTATAATAATTCTCAGCCTAATAGGAGATATCAATGGACTGTCCTCCCACAGGGTATGCTCAATAGTCCTACATTGTGCCAATATTTTGTAAGTAAGCCATTGGAAATAATTCGTAAACAATTCCCCAAGTCCATAATTTATCATTACATGGATGACATCTTGTTATCTGATTCAAATAAAGATACTTTAGAAAGGATGCTTGAAGAAGTAAAGAAAGTCTTGCCTAGGTGGGGATTACAAATTGCCCCTGAAAAGATTCAAAGAGGAAATTCTATTAATTACCTAGGTTACAGAATAGGGTTAGAGAAAATTAAAATGCAAAAGGCACAAATTAGGAGAGACTGGTTAAAGACTCTTAATGACTTCCAAAGATTGTTAGGAGACATTTCCAGTCTACGACCAGCTGTTGGGATAACACCTGATCTAATAGTTCATTTAAACAAAACCTTAGATGGTGATAAAGATTTGAATAGTCCAAGAAAACTGACAGCTGAAGCAGAAAAGGAACTGACAATGATTGAGGAAAAATTACAGGAGGCACGTGTGGATAGGGTGAACCCAAATCTTAGCTGCATCCTAGTCATATTGCCTTACAGAATTTCTCCTTCAGGGATTCTAATGCAGAGGGAAGATATTATTTTAGAGTGGATATTTATACCTAATAAACCAAGTAAAAAATTAAAAACTTATGTGGAAAAAGTCTCTGAATTAATTATAAAAGGTAAGCTGAGACTTCGTCAACTAGCAGGTATAGACCCAGCAGAAATTATAGGGCCTTTTACTACTGAAGAAATAAAAAAGTTATGGGAAGACAATGAACCGTGGCAAAGAGCTTGTGCTAATTTTTTGGGAGAAATTAATAGCAACTATCCCAAAAGTGGTAGACTTAACCTCATAAAAAGAACTTCTTGGATTCTTTCTAGAATTGTACGTGATGCTCCAATAACTGGAGGCCGTACGTTCTATACTGATGCAAATAAATCAGGGAAAGCAGGTTACAAGTCAGATGAATTGAGTAAGGTGGAACAAAACCCTTATAATTCTGTCCAGAAGGCAGAATTATATGCCATTCTTATGGTGCTAAGGGATTTTAAAGAACCTCTTAATATAGTTACAGATTCACAATATGCAGAAAGAGTTATCTTGCATATTGAAACCGCTGAATTTATACCAGATGACACAGAGTTGACTTCATTGTTTATCCAGGTACAAGACATAATCAGGAACAGGCTTTGTCCGATGTACATAACACACATCCGGTCCCATACAGGTCTGCCTGGTCCTCTAGCCCAAGACAACGCTGAGATTGATCAATTATTGATTGGAAGTATGTTGCAGGCCTCAGAATTTCATAAGAAGCATCATGTCAATAGTAAAGGCCTAAAGAAAGAATTTTCCATTACTTGGCAACAAGCTAAGAACATTACAAAGAGATGTCCTACTTGTTCTTTCTATAATCAAACACCGTTGTCTGCAGGGAGTAACCCAAAGGGCACTAAGAGAAATGAAATCTGGCAGATGGATGTGTTCCACTTTATGGAATTTGGTAAATTAAAATATGTACACCACACCATAGACACGTATTCAGGTTTTCAATGGGCTACTGCCCTGAGCTCAGAAAAGGCTAATTCAGTAATCACACATTTATTGGAAGTTATGGCCATCATGGGTATACCTGCACAAATAAAGACAGATAATGGTCCAGCATATGTATCTAAGAAAATGAAACGCTTTTTTGATTATTATAATATAAAACACATTACAGGTATACCAAATAATCCTACAGGTCAGGCAATTATAGAAAGATCAAATCGTACTATAAAGGATATGCTGAACAAACAGAAAGGGACCGAAAATACCCCCAGAAATAGATTACATAATGCTTTATTAACCTTGAATTTTCTTAACGCTAATGAGAAAGGAACGACAGCAGCAGAAAGACATTGGATAATGGAAAAGTCTGCTGAACTAAATCAACTGATTTATTTCAAAGATGTGCTGACCTCTCAATGGAAGCCAGGAGATGTGTTACGTTGGGGAAGGGGTTTTGCTCTTGTTTCCACAGGAGAAGAAAAATTGTGGATACCATCAAAATTAATAAAGTTTCGATTTGAAGAGGAGAAACCTCTTGGAAAGGAGAAATGACAACTCATCCACAATGATGATATTCATACAGGTGGTAAGAAAAACATATAGAATGGGGGCAGGGTTCTGTTCCTATCTCCACAGTAAAACACTCATCTTTGAAAAATTCAAGGGACCCTGGATGTTTGGATACTGACAGATGGAAAAATACCTGCCCAATAGGAAATATCAAGAAAACTGGATGGGTTGTGTAAGTAATATTAAACCATATTTCTAAATTTATAAAGCTGGTTTTGAAGTTGGACTCTGGCTCAGTCCCTCTCCAATTCCAAGCCTGTTAGTAAGAGAAAAACCCAGAGTTTCTGGAGTTTCTGTCTCATGTCAAGAGCCATGATATGGGACAGAAAGAAATATGAGTTTAGAAAACATCTTTGCTTTTCTTCATATCTATCATACTTTTCATTGAATATATCTATCATGCCTTTCAGTGAATATATACATATATGTCTATATGATTAATGTTTAAGTTTTTCACAATGAACAATGAGTTTTTCCTGAAGTGACATTTGAAGTTTCCAGGAAGAAGATGGGGCCCCATAACAACAACTCCACCTAGTTGATATGACGTCATGATACTGATAGCGCTACTACAAGACCTGCTTTGGGTACCAGCTGCACAAGACAGTTCCAACTTGGTTAGCTGAAATGGTGCACATCTTATACAACATTTTGGTCAGACCTACCCAAAATACTCAGAGACTATTTGCAATTTTAAAAGACATTGATCTTGAAATTTAACCATCATTTTACTTTCACAGGATCCCCCAGAAAGAACGTCGCCCCCATGACAGCTGGAAGTAATTCTAGAGGACGACGTCCCCTCTCCCAGTAAAGTTTGCCCTTGGGTTTAGGGACATCATTTAGGGGTTGATTATAATTAGTATATGATTGAGGGTTGGGGGAGGAATTTTATAAGCTCAGGGATCATTTTGAAAAAAAAAAGAGGGATGATGGGATAATAGATTTGTAATTGTGAGTTACTGTTTTTAGACAAATATATTGGCATAGATTCTTGTATATTGATACAAAGTTAAATTATATTGACTATTGTATGCATGCATGTTCCTACCTCTGTTTAAAACATTTTTTAATGTATTGACATATATTGTATTGATATATATATATATTGTATATATTTACCATATTGCAGTGTACATTTCTACCTCTGATTAAGATACTTATATATTGTTTGTGTATTGATATATATTTACCATACTGCAATGTATATTTGTACATTGTTTATATTTGGAGGTCATTGTCCTCATTTGTTTCACAGTCGTTTATTGTCTTAGTCTTTAAGTTAGATAGATATTGAGAATTATATAGATTAATAGTCATCTAAGTTTGTCATTTATAATTAGACTAATCAGGTTCTTTAGATATATAGAGATTATACTCAGTATAGATAGATAATCTTCAACTTCTTCAAAGAGCTGTAGAAAATGGCCTTTAATCTAACTCAGAGTTTTGTGGTAGTGAGACACAATTGCTCCTGGCAATACCTCTCTATTCCCGAGAGAATGTTGAGCACCAAAGACACTCCACCTAGAGCCTTTCTTTTTTGCAGAACTGGCCTTTGGGCAAAGAAATGCCCATACCTCAACCACTGACAAAGATACAGAGCGTGCATCAATGGATAAAACAGGACTGTCATATCCTGCCAAGACAGGGTAAGATAGTTTTGAAAAGTTGCTTGCCTTAGAAAATGGTATGTCAGTTATGTTAGGCCTTAGCCAAAGTTGGTTGCTTCAACGCTGCTAATGTGACTTTGGGTGATTGCCCAGGTAGCTAGTTGTCTCTGTGATTTGTTGCATGTTTTGGAAGTTGTTTTACTGAACTTCCTAATTACCCAGGTAACATTATTTCCCTTCTCAGATCTTCGATGGGGTTGATGACTATATAAATGTTGTTACTTTCTCTCATGACTTGGCCAAGTTATTTATTATACAAGACCAAGCTAGTTAGAATAGGATATTTGTACTTATTGTATATAATTTCATAATAGGTTTAGAACTCTCTTATTTAAACAAAAGGGGGAGGTGTTGCGGGAGGTCCTCCCACTCCTCCAGCCTATAGCTGCTGAGATACCAGCCCATTGGGGCGTGGTCTCTTTCCCTTTAAAAAAGCAGCCACTTCCCTCTCCTCTCTCTCTTCACTTCCTGCCCCGCCGGCGACTAGACTCCCTTCCTGGTTTCGTAGAGGGCTGTTGCCTGGGACAGTGATCTGTAAGTTTTTTCCCCTTTAAATAAATACCACCCTATTAATCATAATTCCAAACTGGTGTGGCATTGTTTGTGACTTATGCCTTCAATGGAGGTCAGAAAGGGAGCAGGAAGCCCTGGAGCTGGAGTTACAGGTGGTTGTGAACCACGGGAGGAGAGTGCTGGAGACCAAACTCAGGTTCCTCGGAAGAGCAGCAAGTGCTCTTTCTTAACTGCTCGAACTATCTCCCCAGCCCTCAAAATCTTTCATTTACAGACAGGAAACAAGGCTGGACATGATGGCACACGTCTTTAATCACAGCACTTGGGAGATAGAGGCAGGGGGATCTCTGTAAGTTTAAGGCCAGCCTGGTCTACATATTAAGGTCCAGGATAGCCAGGACTGCCACAAAAATTACTTACTTACTGAATTAATTAATTAATTAAAATAAATGCAGGAAACACAACTAACAAGCCATTGTGTCTTTGTTTCTAAGGACAATGAACAATAAACACAAATTTCTATAAAATTTCTTAACAGTGGATGGCTAGTTGGTAAACCCCTATAGAATAGGCTGAAGAAGCAGAGCAGGAGGATTATGAATTTGAGACACTTCCCAATGGCTCAGTGGTTAAGAGCAGTTTGTTCTTCCAGAGAAGTTGGGTTTGATTCCCAGCATGACTCACAGTGGTATGTAACTCCAATTCTAAAGGATCTGATGCCGTCTTCTGGTGTGGGAAGTCCTTCTGTATATGTGTTGCTTTTATTGGTTAATGAATAAAGAATATATTTTTGGCCTATGATAGGGCAGAATAGAGCTGGTAGGGGAAACTAAACTGAATGCTGGGAGCAAGTAGGTGGAGTCAGTGAGACACCATGTAGCTGCTGTTGGAGGAAACAGATGCCAGAACCTTGCCAGTAGGCCACGACTACACAGATTAATGGAGCTGGGTTAGTTTAGGATATAAGAGCTAGCTAGAAATACACTTAAGTTATTGACCAAACATTATTGCAATTAATATAGTTTCCGTGTAGTTATGTAGATTCTGGACGGCTGGGATTGAATGAGCAGCCTCTGACTACACTCTTCTGACCTCCATGGGCACTGTCGACATGTGGTACACAGACATACATGCAGGCAAACACACTTACACATATCATACCTGGCAAATATACTTTTTAAAAAAGGTTTTTAAAGTGTGTAACTGGGGGACTGGAGAGATGACTCAGCAGTTAAGGGTGCCTTCTACTTTTGAAGAGGACCAAGGTTTGGTTCCAAGCACCCACTGTGGTAGCTTCCATTTCCAAGGGATCTGATGCCTTCTTCTGGCCTTTGTGGGCTCCTATGCACAAACGGTGCACATCAACTCATGTAGGCTACACACATACACATAAATTTTTTTCAGAGCTGGAGAGATGGCTCAGAGGTTAAGAGCACTTGTTGCTCTTCCAGAGGTCCTGAGTTCAATTCCCAGCAACCACGTGGTGGCTCACAACCATCTGTAATGAGATCTGGTATCCTCTTCTGTCATGCAGATGTACATACAGGCAGTACATAATAAACAAATCTTTTAAAACTACCTGGCCAGAGCCATGTGTGGTGGTGCAGTTCTTTAAAAAATTTATTTCATAAAATATTAAAAAAAAAATTAAGTATGTGGCCAGTGACTGGTGAGATGAGTCAGTGAATCAGGCATTTGCTGCCAAGCCTGATGACCTTAGTTCTACCCCTGGGACCCACATAGTGAGATAGGAGATCTAACTACCAAAAGCTGTCTGCTGACCCCCACATACATAACATATAGTAGCACACACACACACACACACACACACACACACACACACACACACACGTGCACGCGCGGTGGCCAATGCCAGTAGCCCTAGCATTTGGAAGATTGAAACAGGAGTTTTGCTCTGAGTTTCAGGTCAACTACTGTTAAATAACAACTCTGTTTCAAAAAGAAAAAAAAAATGGGGCTGGTGTTGCAACTCAGTTGATAGAGCACTTGATACGTGCAAGAAGTCTTGGGTTCAAATCCCAGCACTATACAAACCAGGCATGGAGTACATACCTGTAATCCCAGCTATTGGGAAAGATTAAGAGCATTTGCTATTCTTCTAAAGGATCCAAGTTCGGTTCCAAGTATTCACATTAGTTGACTCACAACCATCTAAAACTCCAGCTCCAGAAGATCTGATGCCTCTGGCCTCCTGAGGCATCCGCACTAATGTAAAATACCCGCATATAGGCACACACACCTACAAATAATTAAAAATAGCAAAAGAATTATTTTTAAAAGTACATCATATATAGTGATAGAGTTCTGTAATTAACACTTGAAAGGTTAAAACAAGAGGATTTTGAGCAGGCCAGTTTCAGCCAGATCTACACAGTAACTCTATCTAAATGAATAACCTTTAATAGATGAAAACCTACATCTCTTTATAAATATACATGTCTATTATGGGAAGACCTCAATTTTATCCCTGGAACCACACACACACACACACACACACACACACTTTTGTACTTGTGTATGTGTCTGTGTGTGACTCTATCAATATCTATATTTCTCATATATCTTTTTCTATATACATGTGCTTTTAGTTATTGATAAAGATTATTATATCCAAAATGGCTTTTTCAACCAAAAAAAAAACCCCCACATTTTGGGGCAAAATGTAACAGAGCCATCTGGAAGAAATTATTTTTATGGTTAATGTACATGGGTCAACTGATCACACCATGATGACTCTCTGGAATTTTGAAATCTCATTGAGAGATTAATTTGTGTTTTTATCATGTAAGCATGTCAAAAAGGGTGAGTTGCATCTCTTTGGTACAATTAAGATACAGAGAAATGTACAAATGTATCTTGACTAAAGTTGGTTCAGTGGAACTATTCCAGACCAACAGACTGGAGGAGGCTTTTCTTAAAATAGATTTTGCAGATTGGTGTGTGCTCCAGATCGGATTAATTTGTGATAGTAAAGAATAGTAAAGAATGTAATTTTACGTATTTCTATTTCTGTCGTTTATTGACAAGCACTTTTGGAGTACCTGTAGTTTGTTGTTGTGTAATATCAACTTAGGAGCCGTATTCAAACCATCTAGCCAGCACCCAATTCCTCACCTAAAATCTTAGATTCAAACCATCATATAAATCAACGGCTTTTTTAGAAAGGAGCTCCCAGGCATGCTAATGCCAAATGAGGTACAAGCTCTTAATATAGAAAGGAAGAAGACATTTTTAAAGCTTTGGGTAATTCTGAGTTTCCATTGTATAAAAAAATAGTTACATAGCATTTTATTCTCACTAGATTATCAAAAATTAAGAAATATAACAATATCAATTATTAATAGAACATATAATTCTTATGACCTGTGAGAGAGTGAGAAACATTTGGCATTAGTTATCTCACAAAATTAAAGATGTATATATTCAATAACCCAGCAATCCTATGTACATGGAGAAATGCTTGAATGTATGATCAGAAAGTATGCAAAGACTGTGTATGGCAGCAATATTTGAAATAATGTGTGTTGGGGGGGTGAGAACTGGGAACAACCCTAATATGTATGGATCAAAAGAAGAATAAATTGCATACTATTCACGAAATAGGATGCTATATAGTAATAAGAACGAGTAAACTATTATTATATATAACATGGATAAAACTTTAAAAATAAATATAATTTCAAATGAATATTGGAAGATAACATTTTATAAAACTCAACAAACTTGTAAATTAAACAATATATATTTTGGAATACACACCTGATCAAATTCAATTTTAAAACACTAAGCTGACGCCTGGCAAGCTGGCTCAGTGGTTAAGAGCTCTGGTTGCTCTTCCATAGGACCCAGGTTCAATTCCCAGCATGGTGTCTCATAACCATTTGTAACTCCACTTCCAGGGGATCAACCCCCTCTTCTAGCCTCTGAAGGCACAAGGCACATCTGTAGTGCACAGTCATTCATATATCAAAATACTCCTATGCATAAAATAAAATGTTTTTAAATTTTAAAAACAAAACCAAAATAAAGCTGAGCCCTTGTGTGGTGACGTAAGCCTGGAACACAAGTACTCAGAAGATCAAGACAGGAGGGCTAAGAGTTCAGGGCTAACTTAAGTTACATAGCAAAATCTAATCTTTAAAAAGGAAGAAATGAAGGAAAAAAGAAAAGAAGAAAGAAGGAGTTGGGTGGTGGTGGCGCATACCTTTGATCCCAGCACTCAGAGGCAGAGGTAGGTGGATCTCTATGAATTCAAGGCCAGCCTGATCGAGAGTAAGTTCTAGGACAATCGGAGCTACTCAGTGAAATTTTGTCTAAAAAAAGAGAAAAAGAAAAAGAAGAAAGAAAAAAAGAGGAAAAAACTATCATTGAATAACAAGCACAAAAGTTAGGGTGCTTGTTACCCCTGTGGGCAGGAAGCCGAGACAGCGGGACAAGCACAAGTCAGTCCTACTGACGAGAAGGTGTTCTAGTTCTTAGGGTGGAGGTTCATGATGTCTATTAGAATAGTAAACTTTATACTTAAAACATATGTTACCTCTATGTCTGTTCTGTATTCCAGAACAAATTTTAAGAGCTCAGTCTAATCCATCTTTGGATCTCCATCCAGTGAGAAATATGAATGCTGATTCTTGCTGTGCATGTTTTTAAAAAAAACACACACACATGCCAAAAAAACTGAGGATAGCATGGCCCCTTCCTCAAACAGAAATGAGGGGGGGAAAGTTCTGAAAAATAAAACCATCTCAGAGCTACTTTCAGGTTTTAAGAGAAGTATGAGTCTAGCAGAAGCCAGGAGAATATATGTAAAACGACAGATAGGTGAATTACATTGCATCCCCACCCCACCCCCAACATGCCACCATAGTGTGCGAACTCTCTTCCCTCCCAGATTCAGGCTGAGGTCTCATCACTACCAGGTGAAGTTAAATTCATTATTACTAAGTAATTAAATATTTCCTCCGAATGAAGACATCACCATACATTGGCAAATACCCCAAAGGTGTGTCACAAAAATTTGAGGGTAGATTTTTTTCCAAAGGAAATGATGTAGGCCTGGGTTTATAGAACTTGGTCCCTAATACAGAGAAAGAAATTTACCCAAAATAAGACTTGGCAAAGCCCTCAGTTTATCATACAGTAAACTGATAGATTTTTACATTTAATCTGAATCTCTCTGCTTCTTTCTGATCATTTAATAACTGTCTTGGTAATTGTTTGGTTTAACATCGTGCTAAGGATGTAAAATGTATGGGTTTAACTGCTATATAGGTTTTATAGTCAGGCCATGAAGTGCACTTGTATGCCACAGAACAACGAACGGAGAAACTATGTTTGATACAGAGGAAGTTACACAAAAGATACTGCTTTATAGAATGTGTATTAGGATCTTTGTCTTTGTATTCAAGTATAACATTAATTTTCACAGTGAATAGCTAGGGCAGTTTGCTAAATGTCTCACAATGGATCTCTAAGATAGTGAAAAACAGATACTTACAGGTACTAGAGAGATAGTTCAGTGGTTAACAGCACTGATGGTCTTGCAGAGAACCTGGGTTTAATTCCCAGCACCCGCAGAGAGGCTCAAGACTGTAACTCCAGGTCTAATGGATCCCTTTCCTTCTTCTGGCCTTTGCAGGCACAACATGCAAGTGGTGCACAAATATACATGCACAGGCAAATAACCCATACACATAAAATAAATTTTTTAATTAAAAACAAAATAAAATAAAACAAAACTGGAAACCAGGCATGGTGGTTCATGCCTTTAATTCTGGCCTTTAATAGGAAGGCAGAGGAAAGCTGATATCTGTGAGTTTGAGGCCAGACTGGTCTATATAGTGAGTTCTAGAACAGCCAAAACTATCTAGAAAGACTCTGCATCAAAAGAGAGAAGAGAAGAGAAGAGAAGAGAAATAAGGAAGAAAAAAGAGAAAGAATTGGTACAGGAAAAATATTGTCCTTGTTTAAATTACCCTTACCACGCCGCGCGGTGGTGCTGCACGCCTTTAATCCCAGCACTCGGAAGGCAGAGGCAGGTGGATTTCTGTGAGTCTGAGGTCAGCCTGGTCTACAAGAGCTAGTTCCAGGACAGGCTCCAAAGCTACAGAGAAACCCTGTCTTGAAAAACAAAAACTAAAACAAACAAACAAAAAAGTTACCTTACCCGAGTTACATAGTTGCACCAGTCTTTGTTCAACTTCATAATGAGATCCAATCAATCCATCTTGCTTTATATAGCCCCAAATACTTCAACTTCTGATTGAGGACAGAAAAACTTTTGCCTGAAGACAAACTAAAGAAGACAATCTCAATTACAGCTCAAGAATGCAAATTTAACGTCTAAAATAAAGTGATCCGAAGCAAGTTACACAATTTATTAAGAGAGATTGTAAAGCAGCCACAGAACTTTAATAGATGCTGTTGCCCAGCAAACAAGACCCGAATTTGTAATGTTTTCTGACATCTGACAAGCCCACAGCAGTAAGGAAGGTGTTTCTTAGCTATCCAAAAATACTCAGAGCAAAGGAAAAGGTGGTGCAAGGCGTTAACATGAAAACTCATCGGAGACTAAGGAGAAGAAATATGTATTAAAAAATCTTCGTCTCAACTGGAAACAAAAAAGTGTGACATTATAGGAAGATCAAATAAGAAGGGGAAAATGAGGCTGTCTAGGATGTCAGAGCAGAAGAGAAAATCATCCTCTCAAAGGGGCTGAAATGTAGTGTGTCCTAAGAGGAGGACAGAGAGAAGTGATGGAAAAGGGGGAGAAAAAGAAAGAGAGGGAGACAGGTGACAAGAAGAGTGAAAGGTATATGTATATAAATATAAATCTCCATATAAAATATATATGCATACACACACATATATATGCCACAAGTGTTAGTGTGCACCTTTAATCTCAGAACTTGGAAAGACAGACAGAGGCAAGTGGATCTCTGAGAGTTTGAGGTCAGCCTGATCTACACAGTGAGTTTTGGCCAGCCAGGGCTACATAGTGAAACCCTATCTCCAGAAACAAACAACTCACAACTCCAACCAAAAAAAAGGGGGCGAGGGGAGTGGAAGCTAAGAAGGAAGTCTGTCTGGGTTCAGTTCCTAGCTCTGATACACAGCCAGTTGAAATCTGCAAGCCAGGGTCTGTGTGTTTCAGTGTTCTTATCTGTAACACAGGGCTGTAAGAATTCTATGACTTAATCTGAGTGCTTACATACACCAGGCATACAAAAGAGTGCTATGGGGCCATTGGGATGAATGATCTTGATTATCAGCTACCAGTGTGTGCGCACAGAGTAGAGGTCAATGTCAAGGGTTCTCAATTGGTGGCTACTCTTTTTTTTTTTTTTTTTTTTTTTTTTGAGACCGGACCTCTGTTCATCAGTTCTCCTAGACTGGTCAGCAAGCCCCAGGGATCCTTTGGTTTCTGCATCCCCAGCTCTGGGATTACAGGTGTGCACGTCTATGCACTTCTGGAGAAGTTGAACCAAGGTGAGAAGACACACCCTGAATGTGGGTGACACCATTGGCATACACCCTGAATGTGGGTGACACCGTTCCATGGTCTGGGGCCCCAGACTACACGCCTTTAATCCTAGCACTCAGGAGGGAGAAGCAAGTGAGGTGGATTTCCGTGAGTTTAAAGGCAGGCTGGTCTACACAATGAGTTCTAGGATAGTCAGTGCTACATAGAAAGACCTGTTTCAAAAAAAGAAAGAAAGAAAGAAAGAAAGAAAGAAAGAAAGGAGGAAGGAAGAAAGAAAAAAGAAAGAAAGAAAGAAAGGAGGAAGGAAGAAAGAAAGAAAGAAAGAAAGGATAAGAAAAGCAAGAGTTTGATAAAGAAAGGAACATGAGTGAGTTTGAAGTTGCCGACGAGGACACAGAAGTAGCCAATAACTGTTAAAGAGATTAGCACAAGCCTCCAACTTGTAAAACTTAAACCTAATTGAAAGGAGAGAGACTGAACAGAGAACCAACCACAAGGGAGGTGTTTTCCCAGGTTTAGCCTCTAAGTACACAGTGGCCACTACAGCTATGGTAGAATAGAAAAAACAATATCTCAAACTGCCAGCAGAATTGCTAGCATCATCTGTAAAGTTTTTACAGCCTGATAGGCCTCTCCGCTGGTGCAATAATCCGAATCAGACCAAATCAAACCGAATTAGAAAAAAAACAGTTTTAATGGGTGCCAGCGCTCTGGATGGCCTTCCAGTCCCCAGAGAGGAGACAGAGAGGGGGAAGGAGAACCAGGAAGATCACAGAGAAGGGAAAGGAAGACCAAAAGACCATGCAGAGGGGAAAGGAAGACCAGAAGACCACGGAGCGGGGAAAGGAAGACCAGAAGACTACCTGTTTGTTCTCTGGGGGGCAATTTAAATAGCCCATGGGAGTGATCTTAACCCTCTCTGGAGAGGAGTCACCATTTGGTGGGCTTTCTCAGAGGTGGAGTCTGGACTGCAGCAACTCCAGGGGAGGGGGCTTGGGGTGGAACTTTTTCATCCAAACATTCCAGACTCCTTGGATGCATGGATGCCAGGGGCTGAGGTGGAGCCTTAACCCAAACATTCCATACTCTGGGTATAGAGGTGTCAGCTGGGGTGACGCTTCCAACCAAACATCATCCACCTGTTGCTGGTCTTGGAGGTAAGCAAAATGCAAGTGTTATGGGGTCCTAGAGGTTTGCTCCAAGGCTATTGAGCCAGGTGGGGTGTGCCAGGGTCAGATTCACTACAAGAGACCTTGAGAGGTCATTGAAAAGCAGCCTAAGTTACAATGAAAACTCCAGGATGTTAAAGATGCCAGGACCTGGAGATGTCCAACAAATGGTGCTACCAACAGTTCCAAGAGCAGAATATGAACCTGCAGGATTTAGTGTTTGCCATGCTAGGTTCTGGTCTTGCTTGGTCCTATATTTCCTTGCTCTGCCCCTGTTTCTTCCTTTGGGGATGGGAATTCTTATTCTGTACCATTGTGTGTTGAAAGGATGTAATTTTTAAAAAAGATTTATTTGTTTTCTTTTTTAATTTTATGTACATGTCTGTCTATGTGAGGGTGCCAGAGCTCTGAGACAGGAGGTGAAGACAGTTGTGAGCTGCCATGTGGGTGCTGGGAATTAAACCTGGATCATCTGGAAGAACAGCCCCTGCTTTTAACCTCTGAGCCAACTCTCCAGCCCCGTAATTTATTTATTTTTTTATGCTACAGAGGATCACAAAAGATTCCCCAGACTCAGTAGACACTCTGCACTGAGCATTTGAACAGTGATGAAGCTGTTAAGACTTTGGGGAGTCATGAAGATGGACTGAATGCATTTTTTTTTCCACTATGAAATAAACATGAAAATTTAAGGACCAGGGATGGATATTATGGCTTTAGGAAAAGCTAGATGGGGCCACCAAGATGATTCAGTGGGTAAAGTGCTTGCCCCTCAATTCTGACAACTCAGTTTTGGTCCGTGGATCCCACAGTGTAATGAGAGAACCAGCTTTTAAAGGTTTCCCTCTGACCTATGTGGAGTAAAGAATTAGGAATGGTCCTCTGACCTCCACGAACTCAGCCACGTATACACATCATACAGGTACACACAAAAATAAATGAAAGAAAAAATATTTATTTATTTTATTGGTGTTTTGCTTGCATATATGGCTGTGTAAGAGTGTCCAAATCCATGGGACTAGCATTACAAACAGTTCCAAAAGCTGCCATGTGGGTGCTGGGAATTGAACCTGGGTCCTTTGAAAGAACAGCCAGTGCTCTTAATTAGTGAGCCATCTCTCCAGCTCCAAGATAAAAAATTAGGTTATGTGTTTGTAGTTGTCAAATTGACAAGGAATAGACTTGTTATTAATAATCAAGACTGTCGTCCCAATAGCATTTTGATTTAACAAGGAGACAAACCTCTGGGTGTGTCTGTGAGGGCATTTCTAGAGAGGATTAGCCAAGGTGGGAAGACACCACTCATAGCAGGTGTCACAGATGGACTAAAAAGCAGTATGCAACTCTCCTTTTCCCTGACATGAACAGTACCACCAGCAACCTCGCGACCCTCTGCCATAACTAGAGCTGTTCTTGCCACCATGCCTGCCTCAGCAAACTGTGAGCTAAAATAGCCATCTGTTCCTTTGGTCTCATTTGTCGGGACTTTCTTACGGCAATGAGGTGGTTACCAATGCAATTGTTGCTATACTTTTGAATAAAAGTATCTAAAGCCTTGCATGGTGGCACATGCTTAGAATGTTAGCACTGAGAATGCTGAGGCAGGAGGGTCAAGAGTTTAAGGACAAGCTTATCCAGGCAGTGGTGGCACATACCTTTAATCACAGCACTTGGCAGGTCAAGACGGGTGGATCTCTGAGTTTGAGGGGCCAGTCTGGTGAATTCTAGGACAGTCAGGGCGACACAGAGAAACCCTGTCTAGAACCCCCCCACAAAGCCATCCTGAGTTATATAGCAAGACCACATCAAAAATAAAAAGGGGTAATACTGATGATGATATTTAGCCAGTAATTAAGAAAAAATCGGGTACAGGTTTATAATCTTTTATCCAAAATCCTTGAGACAAAATGTATTTTTGAACATTAATTTTCCTCATACTTAAGAATGTAATGTTATCTACATCTTACTGAATATGGTGTTCTGAGCAGCAACCCTTTATCATACATTAATATTTCTATCAATAGGCACATAAAAATGGAAGAAATAGACTTAAAACAGACTATATCAATTCCAATCTGATTTTATCACCAAATAAATTTTTTTTTTGGATTTTGGGACCAAGGATAAAGGACTGTGAAGCTGTAACTGTAGCAAATTGTAAATCTTATTGTATTAAATAATAGAATCATCCAGACAGAGAAATAGTGGTATTAAGTGAATGATTTCAGCAAGCATAAGAAGTATTCAGAAGCTCCTAAAGACCTTTATCTCTCAAGGGTAAACTAATATACACATTACTATAATAAAGGATTCTATTTGACTATACCTATATGTGATATAAATTGTTCATAATGCCTAGACCATCTCTTACATGCTCCAGTGACTATTTTGATCTGTTCAAATATTTCCTCTTTAGAGAGGCTTCCTTGATTTAAAATATAAGGTAGGGGGTGCACACACACATTCACACACAGTCATATGGACACTCTTTCCCCTTGTCCACTTTTTCTTCTTAGTACTTACCATTGTCTACAATATCTGTAGATATTATAATATCTATCTGTTTATTAGCTGCCTTACGTAGATGGAAAGCTCCATGATATCAGAGACTTTGTTTGGTCTGAGAATCTAGAACGGCGTCTTATATAGGCAGTTGATAAATACTGTTTGAGAACTGACACAAGATAACAAGCCTGATGGACACCGAGGGTTCCAAGAGCTAGACCTGATATTATAAGTAACTATATATTATACTTACTTTACAGAATGAAGTTCAGGGTGGCTTTTAAAAAATGGGAGCTGACATGGAGAGAAGACTCAGTAGTTAAGAGAGCTGCCTGCTTTTCCAGAGGTACTGAATTCAATTCCCAGCACTCACATGGTTGACAAAACTGCCTGTAACTCCAGTTCCAGGGTATCTGTCACCCTCTTCTGCCCTCTGAAGGCACAAGATACACAAGTAGTGCACAGACACACATACAGGCAAAATACTCATACACACAAAATTTAAATCATGAAATATATACATGTATAATATATAATCTAAACATCAGCTGTACTAGTAATAGGACTCCAAAATAGTAATTAAAAACATCTCATCATCCTATACACATTTAAGTAATACTGATTTGCATCTATGAAGTAAAAATTAATCACTGTATTTGTATTTAATAATTCATTTTGTTTGAGTATTTCAGTAGACAAGAAGAAAAGGTACTGAAAAGATAAAAACAAGCCATACTTACATTATATTCTTAAATATGAGGAAAATTATTATTATTACTGGCGTTGGATGCCAGTAATCCCAGCGCATCAGAGATAGAAGCAACAAGACCAGGAGACCAGGAGGCCATCTTTGACTACATAGCAAAGTTACATAAGACCCTGTCTCAAAACAAAAGGTTAAAATAGTCTAGTTAGTGCAGACTATAATCCAGCTATGCAAGAAGCCAATGCAGGCGGATCACAAGTTCAAGGCCTGCCTGGGCTACAGAGTGAGTTTAAGGCTGACTCATAAAAGCTTTAAAAAAGAAAATTAAGGACTTTCTGAGTAAGACTCTGTGCACTCAGGAAATAAGGCCAACAACTGACAAACAAGAGCTCATAAGATTAAAAGGCTTCTGTATGTGGGTAAAGACACTGACCACCAAACCTGATAGCCTGAGTTTGATTCCCAGGACCCTCATGGTAGAAGGAGAAAATCAACTCCTGTAAGGTGTCCTCTGACTTCCATATGTACTATGTGACCAACTTGTATGCACACACAGAGAAATAAATAAATGTAATTTAAAAAATTTTAAATGTGGTGTTGAAGAGATTGTTCAGTGGTTAAGAACACATACTACTCTTACAGAAGACCTGAGTTTGGTTTCCATCACCCATTTGGGTGGCTCCAACTACCTGTAACTTCAGTTCCAGGCGATCCAACATTCTTCTGGGCTCTGCTGACACCTACATTGAGAAGTGCACATACCTGCACACAGACACATTCACATGTTTGTAATGAAAATTATATATTTATATATTTTCAGACAGCATTTCTCTGTATAAGTCCTGGCTGTCCTGAACTCACTGTGTAGACCAGGCTGGCCTCAAACTCAGAGATCCAACTGCCTCTGCCTACTGAATGCTGGGATTAAAGGTGTGCACTACCACTGCCCAGCAAAAATAATTTTTTTTTTCGAGACAGGGTTTTTCTATAGCTTTGGATCCTGTCCTGGAACTCTTGTAGACCAGGCTGGCCTCGAACTCAAAGAGATCTGCCTGACTCTGCCTCCCAGTGCTGGGATTAAAAGGAGTGCACCACCACCGCCCAACTTGCAAAAATAAAATTTTAAAGAAAGAAAATGAGATACATATACGGGACACATACAACAAAACTTTATTCATCTCTGAAGGAAAAATTATGAAAATTTCTGGAAAATGAATGGAACTGGAAAATATTATACTGAGCAAAGTAACCTAGGCCCTGAGATGTAACTCTGAGTGTTCTCTTTCAAATGCAAATCCTGGCTCACATGTTTAGATTTATATGCTTAACATGGAGCACCTGGAGAGGCCAGCAAGGTAGAAAGGGGTGCTTTGGGGTGGAGGGGAGACCTTCAAGGAGGGAAAACAGAGGAACATGTGATATTAACTAGAAAAGGAGAATACTAGCAGAGCAAATATTAAAGTGGGGATGGGGTGGCTGGATGGGAAGATAAGGAAATGGGAAAAAGAAATGCATGAAAAAGATGCATGTAAACCTATTTTAAAAGTTAATTTAAAAATAAAAGCTAATTAAAAATATAATGGAGGATTGGTTCAGTGGATAAAGGGGCCTGCCACCAAACCTGACAACCTGACTTCAATCCCTGGGATCCACATGGTGGAAGGAGAGAACCAACTCCAGTCAGTTGCCCTCTGACCTCCTGTGGGTGCACATACACACATACTAGTAGTAATAATAATGATGATGATGATAATAATAATAAATCCCCCAGCACTCGGGAGGCAGAGGCAGGAAAATCTCTGTGAATTTGAGGCCAGCATGGTCTGAATGGCTTCCAGGCCAACTAGGACTATATAATGAAGCCTTATAAAAATTTAGTTTAAAAGTATATATATATATATATATATTTACACACAAATATATATAATAAGAAAAGAGTTTGAAGGGAGGTTCCAAGGCACCTCATATAGTGGCTAACACTGCTCACAGAAGTTGTGGGTTATTAAATAAAAATTCTAGTACCAGGTTTAGAATACCATCTTGTGAGTTGTTGGCCAGTGAGACCCTAGAGACTCTTCAAATAGTATAGATGATTAGTGTTGCCCTTGAGTGCTCACCAGAAGTAGATGATAAAACCCTATTGCAGAAGGCACCACACATTTTAGCTACAGGACATAAAGAAATCAAACTAGAAGCTTTCTCCCTATTGATTGACTTTCTTAGCTACCAAAGATGTTATGCAGGCTTCAGGGGTATAAAGGTCACCACTGATTTTACTCAGGTGTGAACCCTGCAAGCTATAACACCAGCCTTCCAGGCAAGATGTACTTTCTGGTTCAGTAGTGGCATGGCTGTTATAGGGGTAACCAACCACTTTCTCGTTAGATTTGAGGCCCACACCCCAGGAGAAATTCATTCCTGGTACTATAAACCTGGTCAAAAGCCTACAAATGGGGAAGTCACCTATTCAAGAGAGGGGAAACTTGCTGTTGTTGGTTTGCCAAATGAACATGGTGTCAAATTATGTTTATACCCATAATTAATGCTCTCAGATTTGGTTAGAGAAACTTGTTTGCAATGGGCAATGATTAAAGCAGAGAATTATAACTGGTCACAGTGCTAAGAATAAGTGACTGTCGACTGCTCAGCCTTAAACGGGCTATCTACATTACCCTTTCCAAAGCTCAGGGAATGTGAAAGATGGGGGAGCATGTGAGAGCCAGAAGATGGGAAGGACTGTTTTGAAAAACTGTCTTCTGGAGAGGACAAGTGGCCTGTCAATATCCCATCATGGCATGGGGAGGGCTCATAAGGCCCATCACTCCCTGAGAGGAGCTGTAGGCAGCTAAAGGTTGTTGGGGGAGGAGAAGTCATATTCCTTAGTGGTGGATCCACTATTAAAGCGTTCTTGCTCAAGTGACTTCAGTTAAATGGGTAAAAAGACATAAAAGTAGGAGGGACGCTTGTTGGGAAGAAGGGGTTCGGTGAGATGGAGAAAGTGGAAAGGAAAAGTCCATGGGGAGAATGCTATCAAAGCACACTGTGTGAAATTCTGAAAGAAAAAGAAAGAAAGAAAGAAAGAAAGAAAGAAAGAAAGAGGAGGATTGGAGAGGTAGTGCCTTGCAAGCTCAGGGAACAACAGTCTGAAACGCAGAAACTTGTGTATCCTGCATAGCCTGCCTGGGATGACGCAGGAATAAAGAAATGACAGATACACAGCCGTAAAAACTGTGAGCTGAAGCTGCTCTGACAGAGGGAACCAACTCTACAACCTGGGAACTCAGTTCTTTTATTATGCACAGCACAACAGGAGGGATTAGCTAGTCTCAGTGGGAAGTCTCTGTAATAAAGTCTCAGGTTGCAGTTGGGGGGTAGGACGGGGGAGGGGGGTGGGGAGTTGCTAATTTTTGCGTACTCTGTCAGCAACATCAGCATGAGGACCAAGGGATGGCTTTGCCCCTTCCCATGGGTGTCAGGCCCTTAACATGGCCATGCCTGTCAACAATACATATTCCCCAGGACTTCATTCACTCTCCCACAGAATCCATATAAAAATGCAGAGTGTAAGATACACACTCCTAATCCTATGCTGGGGGTGGGCAGAGACAGGAGGATCCTGGGGCTTGCTGACCAACCCACTGTAGCCTACATAGCTTGGTAGTAGAACACTCGTACAACACAGAACATGTATGTTCAGCCTCCAAAATCTAACAAATAAAAATAAAAACGATTATTACAACACAAAAAGAATTTAGTTTACTTTGTATTTGAATTTGAATTATTGCCTTGTTCCCCCACCCCCAAACCCTGAAACATTTTACTCAACACAGAAATTCTGCTGGGATCCATCTGGTCACAAAGTGTTACTGGATTAGGTTACAAAATGGGTTAGACTCGGAGGTGATCCAGGCAGCATAGTGGCAAAACATTGAGGTTCTAAAAGAAGCAGCAGAGGAATTATGCAGTCATTGTACAATGCCAGCAACACTGAACACACAGATTCACCCTTTGAAAAGGCCTACCTTTCCTGTCCATATCTCAGCTCATCCGTATGTTGATTTTAATATACAAATTTGTTTTTATCTGTTTTCATATTACTTTAAGACTGTACATGATGGCATATACCTTTGATTGCAGCACTGGTGAGACAGAGGCAGGTGGATGGCTCTGAGCTGGAGGCCAGCCTGACCTACATTGTGAGTTCCAGGCCAGCCAGCTCTACATAGCAAGGCCATCTCTCAAACAACAACAACAACAACAACAAACCCCTCCAAAACACAAAATTAAATTGAGTTTAAAGAGAAGGAAAGGAAAAGCTATAAAGTAGTTACACCCTCTTGGGGCCAGTGAGAAGGCTCAAAGGGTAAAGACACCTGCCACCAAGTCTGACTTGTCTTAGATCCCTAGGACCCACCCAGTAGAAGGAGAGAACGAGTTCCCACAAGTTGTCCTCTGACATCTAAATATGTGCCATGGGTGTGCATACACATACAATGTAACTTTAGAAAAACTTTAAAGAGGTTTTACCCCCTTGGGAAAAGTATCTAGGATATCTAACACTTTCAAATTGCTGTACTCGTAGCCTAGAAATTGATATACCATTAATTATAGTAAGAATGAGACATTGTATTATTTTAGTGTGTTACTTTTAGCAAGTGGCATATACTTTTAATCACAGTGCTCAGAAGCAGAGAGAGGTGAGTCTCTATGAGTTCTTGGTCTGTATAGAAAGATCCAGGCTAGCCATGGTTATACAGTGAGACTTTGTCTCAAAAAAAATAATAATAACTTTTGCCTTTAATTTTCTGCTCCTACAGTCTTTGATGACTAAAACTGTCATAACTAGATTCTGCAAAGATTTTTAAGTGCATATGTCTGAGTGTATGGCACCATGTACACAAAGGCCTCTGAGGAGGTCAGATCCCTTGGAACTGGTATTACAAATGGTTGTGAGCCACCATATGTGAGTGCTAGGACCTGAACCCAGATGCTCTGTAAGAGTAGTAAGTGCTCTAAACCACTAAGCTAGCTCTCCAGCCCTGGAAATTTTCTTTTAACTTGGATAAAAAAATAATAAAAATAGCCAAGCATGGGGGTGCACACTTAATCCCAGCATTTGGGAGGCAGTGGTAGGTGAATCTCTGAGTTCAAGGACAGCCTGGTCTGCATATCAAATTTTGGACCAGACAGGGTTACATAGTGAGACACTGTCTAAAAAGGGGGGGGGGGGGTTAAAAAAATAAATGAAAATAGATTGTATGCTTCCAAGAAGAGGGACCCCCATAACAAATTAGCACCATGTTCCACTAAGCTATGATTCCAGGCTGGAAAGAAGTAGGTCAAATATATGAAACCAGAGAACTGACTCAAAAAATCAGAGGTATGGGGCTGGAGAGATGGCTCAGCGGTTAAGAGCATTGTCTGCTCTTCCAAAGGTCCTGAGTTCAATTCCCAGCAACCACATGGTGGCTCACAACCATCTGTAAAGAGGTCTGGTGCCCTCTTCTGGCCTTCAGGCATACACACAGACAGAATATTGTATAATAATAAATAAATATAAAAAAAATCAGAGGTATATAAAATTTGATACACGAGATCAGACTTAATTACTGGTCCCATTGCTCTGAGACTGCACATTAGTTAGTGTGTTTCCTCTAAATAAACCCATTTTGGTGGTGTTATAGGAAGGAGGATGAAGAAAGATCCCCTGATTCTCCACAGACAGGAACTTGTTTATCTACTAGTGAGAACTGGTTCAGTATCATGTTAATATTGAAGAAGTAAACTAAAAGAGTACAACTCAGTAACTCTCACACCAACAAAGAAAAAAACTGAGCAAAAACTGAGTGAAAATTCAAAATTGTTGGCTTGGTCTCTTTCAAGGAACCTGTGAGTTCAGTCTCATGCTTCTAACCCTTGTCTTCAAGTTCCCAAACTAGAATGAAACCAGATAAAAGCCCGAGGAACCACTTCACACCCTAAACACGTGCAAACTTTGCTCAACAGAACATTCTACTGCCAAAATAGTGCTGGCAGAAGTTTGTAACAAAAGCCCCAGGCTGCATGATTTGCTGGCACTGGAGAGCTTTATAATACAGCCGAGCTTGAGAACTACTAACTCACTTGAGACTCCTCCTCCAAGTCTGACTTGAGAAGGATGAAAGCTATCATCAAGGACTTTATCAACACTTTATCCTCTCTCCAGAAATAATTGGATTTCCCACTCTTGGTTGTCATGCCTCTATAGCCCTTGGTGGCTCTGTTTACACAGCAAATCTAATGCAGGCTATTTTGAAAGGCACATAAATTCAATTTTATTGGGTTGGTTTGGTAAAGGATAAGGAGAGAACTACTATACATCAACAAAATTAATTATGACAAACATGTTTAGAGAATTCTTGATCCACAAATTTTCTACACATCACAATTTATTATCTTCAAAAAATGTGGGGGATAGTGGGTTTGGGACCTAGGCTACATGAGACTCTGTTGTAAAAAATAAACAAAAAATGTGGGAGAAGTTAAGATATAGAATTACTTGTAAATTGCTGCCACTTTCCATCTGTTTCAGCCAGTCTTCTTCACTAAGTTTGAGTGATGACGTTTACTTTGTGTGATTGATATAAGAGAGCCAGAAAAGAAGCCAAGAAGAGTTTCTTCACGAGGGTCAGCAACAAAGCACTGTCTGGGGGAATCTTCTTAAGCGTGATAGTGGAGAACTGAAAATAAATTGTACTTAAATTTAAAAATTGCAGTTAGAAGCCAACACTCAAGAGGCAGAGCAAGAGGACCTTTGAGTTCAAAGCCAGCCTTAAAATAGTGAGTTCCAGTTCAGCCAGTTACATAGTGAGACTCTGTATTTAAGAAGAAAAAGTTGCAGTTAGAAAACCAATGTCTACACGGGTTGTGACTTTATACTTGCTAAGTATGAAATATTGTGAAGCATGGTTTGTTTTCTGATTTAAAAAGAAAAGGCACATTCAAAAGCATCACTTGCTTCTCACATTTAAATGTTCCCTAAAGTTCTCGGCTTTTCCTTCAGTGACCCATGCAGCTCATCAGTTTCTGTGGTCTTTTCTAGAAGCACTCTGATTCTTAGCTCCAACTCATATTTTCACCAGCTTCTAATTTCCACAATGGAAACATTTAGAACAAGATACTTGAGGATGTCAGGGCACTGACTATCTATAGTTTTAAAGACATTTGTATAGTAGTGCTGCCACCTAAAGATGAGGTGACTATAAAAGCAATTCAAAGAAAACGACCCATCACTCTTCAGCCCTTCTCATTTTCTGGCCTCTGACCAGAGATTAATGAATATTTTGTTGCATTTTAAAAGTGTAAGTTCAATGGTTTCACGATGTATTACCGAGTATCATGTTCTATAGCACAAATATCAAATTCAAACCTTTTCAGCGGTCCCTCTAATTCTTTTCAGCCCTTCACCACTATCTACAACATATAAAAGGGTCATTGAATGATACTCTGAAGACAACAGTGGAGGGTGGTGGACAGAAAGACTAAAGCTTTCTCCTTCATGGGTGAAACCATCCTTAAAATTCTGGACAACTAACTTTTCCAACTCAAAAATTCTTATCTCTAAACCAGGATGTATCGTGCCTCCTTTCTACTTTCTCACAGGTTTCACCAGATAAAATTCTCTTGAAGATTAGTGAATTTTAAAGTTCTATTGCCTAAAAACAGGGCATTTGCCGTGGATGTTCAAAATAACTTTAAAATCTGGTCAGTTATTTAAGTTATTCTCGTACTTTAAGAAAACAACAAAACGTTCATTACTCCGTAGTTAGAGGCGAGAACGTGTTGGAGACAGGCTGAAGAGTAATGGGTCGTTTCCTTTGAAATGCTTTTTTAGTGGCCTCTTTATTTTCCCAAATAATAGATGGCTTCTCTGGGAGATCTATTTAAATAAAGATGGTGAAAGCCGACTGTTATTTATTCTGCAGACCATCATTAGCTGATCTATGTCAATTCTGTGTGCTGCGTGTTGAGGTCTGAGATGTTACATGCACCAAAAATCTCAAAGTTGGTAAGATGTCATAAGCAATCTTAAAGGACATTATACAGTCCTGGGTTTCACCCCTGCATAGCAATTTATGAAAAATAACTCGCCCCTTTCTCTCTCTCTCTCTCTGCACAAAGACGCATAAATAATATTTATCAGGGTTTTGTCCTTAGTCACATTCCCTCAAAGGGGCCCAGCTTCACCTACACTGCGTGGGAGGCTGGGCAGCAACCCCACACTTCCTGTCAATGGTTGCTGGAGCAAGAGCCTCATCTAGCCTCTCCGCTGTCGCTAATTCCTCCCCTCCTGCCCCTCTTGGCCAGTGTCTGAAGGCCAAGGTGAGACCCTCCAGGGAGATGAAAGGCTAGCCGCCCCTGAGCCAGCCCGGCGGAGGGAGGGGGCGTGTGACGAGGTGGCGGCAGGCAGCAGCCGCAGTGACGCTGAGGCCCTAACGCGGAGCTGGCGCAGGCCCTTCAGGCTTCCACCCGGGCCTGAGCCCCGCCTGGGCCTCGAGAACGCCGGCGCGGGATGAGCCCCCTAGGGGCGCCCCGGGAGCGGGGTGGGGAGGGAGCGACCACCCGGGCCCGGTCCTCAGACGCGCCTCGGGGCCTGGGCTGCAGTATTGACGCGCCTAGAGCGGCGAGGGCGCGCTCCCGCGTGTGAGGCAGGGACGGGGAGCGCGCTCGGCTCCCGCGGCCTCCACGGAGCCGCGAGCGCGAGCCACGGAGGGGGTGGGCAGCGCGGGGCGCGCGCTGACGTCGCCGGGAGTCACGCAAGGAGCGCCGGGTTACGCGCCGACGTCTGGCTGCCACGACTCGCCGTGGCGGCGGCGGCGGCGAGCGGATCCCGCTGGGGAAGGAGAAGGAGAGAGGGAGAGAGAGAGAGCCGGAGGGGCTGTGAGTGAGCGGGAGGAGCCGGGTGTCAGCCCGGCCTGCCCGCGGGAGCGAGACCCAGAGCGAGCGAGCGAGCGAGGCCCGAGCCCGCCGCGCGGCCGCCGCCTCCGCCTCCTCCCCTCCCCTCCCCTCGCGGCCCGCCCCCGCCCGCAGCCCGCCCTCGTCGCGGCTCAGCCCGGAGAGCCCGAGCGAGGCGCCGTTCGGCTCGCGCCGCCGTCCAGAACAGGTGTGCGCGCGCGCCTCCCCCTCCCTCCTCCTCGCGCCCGCCTCGCGCGCGCCGGCTTCCCTCCCTCCAGCCCGCGCCCTCCCTCACCTGCGGCAGGACAGCGCCCGCCAGCCCGCCCGCCCTGGTAAGCCCCTCGCGACCTTGCTTGCTGTCACTGCCACAGTCGAGGTGCCGCCCACCCTGTCCCCTGCCACAGTCCTCTCGCAGCCCAGAAATCATTAGAGTGCCATTGCAGACCCAGGCGGTGCAGCAACGCCCCCTCCCCCCCCCCCATCCCGGGCCTGGCGGAGACGAATGAACCCCCTCCCACTTCCAAGAAGGAACATCATAACATTTCCCCCTTTTAAGAACAATTCTCCCCCCGCAGGCACTGGAGACCATAAATGATGCGGGGTTTTTTGTTTTTTCCCCTCTTCCATCTCTGAGCTCCATTTCCACAGACCACAGTGGCCCCGAGGCCTGGGACAGTGCGCTAGACGTGGCTGACACTCCCAGTACTGCATCCCTTGGAGGTGGGAAGAGGAAGGAGGGATCTATAAATTAGATTCCACTACCAATCCTTCTTCTGCTCCGCCCCCCACCCCCATTACATACGCCCAAGGTGCGTTGTTGGCTTTTTTGTTTTTTTACATTTTTTTTTAAAGGGCAAAGCAAATCGGTGCTGACATCGCCAGGCCCAAGGATGGGTGGCCCAAGCAATAGCCCGAGCGCTAGGTCTGCCTGCCTGCTCATTAGCTTTTGTCGGGGTGGGGAGTGGCGGTGGGGGCAAAAGGAAGGGATGTGAAGCTGGAGGGTCTCCTCTGAGACCGACAGCAGGACCAGAGGTGACTTGCGATGTTGTAGGAACCCTGCAAATGTATCTACCGTAAGCCTGAACTTTGGTAGAGAGAAGCCCCTAGAGACCTGCAAGGTGTAACAGAGCTGTCGGCAGTCGTCCCCCTCCCCCGAAAAATGCCACCTTTTCCGTTGTCTCTGAGGGAACTATTTGAGGCTCGGTTTTCTTCTGGGCCCCTTACGTTACTGTCCAGCTAAGGACTTTAAGGCATATTTTAGCGGTGATGTCTATGCTACCGTCCCATGTCCTTGGAAGGGAGATTTACAATAGGCTGGATTTGGTTTGGCATCTTTTGGTAGACTGCCAGAGGGGAAAGGAAAATTTTTATTTACTTTAAGACCCCCCTTTTCCCCCCGCCCAAAAGACTTAAAGGGAATTGCGGCTTTGAAAATTGGAGTGTTGGCTAAAGTATGGAAAAAGTTGCTGATTTCAGTTCCTTGAGTATAGTACTAGTAAAATCATTTAAGTATCAGATGAAGAGAGAGCTTTTGACATTTGAATCGGTTTTGTTTGGACCTTTGGGGTCCTTAAATGTTGGGTTCTGTGCATTTTTTTATGGAATTTAGAATGTGTGCTAAATTTAACTCCTCTGCAGATGTTTAAGATGAAAACCTTTTGGAGATGCAAAGTTTATTTATCACTAAATATTCCTTTTCTGAATTTGAATATTTAGTTCATATTTTTAGTTCTAAATACTCATTCAGTGTCAAAGAAAGCTAATTTTCGAGAGTGGGTAGGCTGTTGAAAGCTTCTTTAAAAGGACTCGGGCAATACTAGTGCTGTGAGATGGTTATGGTGCTAGCGTCCGTCCGCTTACTTGTGTCCCTTCCTCCCTTGGTGGAAGCCCTAAAGAAATGGAATTCTTCTGCTTTGAACATTTGCAGCCTAACATTCTGGTTGTTTTTTTTAATGATTTAAGTATTGAAGATAATTGTCTGGTTTAACCCAAGTAGCACTTGAATAAAGTTCAAATGTTCTCTTTTGGGGGAAGGAGGGATTTGGGCTTTGTAAAGTATTAATGTATTGTTTCTGTTGGGAGCACTACAATCAAGAGTTTACTACACAGAGGTAAATAGCTTCTCCTCAAGTTTATTTTATTACTATGTGTTGTTTTTTCCTGTAAAAATAAAAGGTGAATTACATTATTTTAGAATCCCTGTAGTTGAGGCAGAGGAAAATTGAGGATTTTTTTCCTTCTTGGTTTATCTCAATCTGTGCCCTAATGCAAAAAAAAAAAATGTGGGTAAGTTTGTTAAATATGTAGTGACTAAAATTTTTTTTTAGTCTTGATTCTCTTTAAAGTGTGTATATAGTGTTGATAAAGAGACTCAAAGGACCTACAAATCTTTATCAGGTAAATGTAAGCAATTTTTGAGTGAAAGGGAAATAATTCTTTTTGATGATTTTTCATTAATATAAATATTTTGCTACACATATTTCGTTTCTTTTTAGTTTTTCCTACACTGGAATGAAATTGTAAGGTTAGTCTTAACAGTTATGTATATTGAAGTAATAGATTCAAAGAGCTAAACACTAGAAAAGGTTTTTCATTTATCAAATTAGTATATTTAGGTAGTTAACAAATGGCTAACAACCTCTTTAAATCTACAGTTTTCTTAAAGATCTTCAAAGCCAGGAAGCAAATATAATTTTTAAATTTCTACTTAAAGTTCTAAACATTTTAAGACTGTCCTGTATGTTAATATTCATTTCTTCCTGGCTGCCTTTTAAGACGAATGTCATACCTGTAGCTTAAGGAAAGCCGCCTTTTACCTTTTAGACAGAGAAAAAGTCCACATTTACAAGCTTATCCTGAAGTTGACGCTCTTGATGAAGTAGTAAAAATATGCTACCTAGCTAACATTGTTGAATTGTTTGTGGGGGAAGCTTCAGTCTTGTTTACTTTTTAGAGATATAAAGAAGAGCTGCTGGCTTGTACAGGTAGAAATTACATATACGATGACTGTATAAAGCATATAATTACTCAGAAGTCTCAGTCATTTGCTGGTTTTCACTCGAAATTCCCACTCTAAGTGTGCAAATGATATTTAATTTGTATTCTACTTAGAAACCCCATCAGTTGCCTTCCTCTGAGGAAAATGTCAATTCCTGGTGATAGCTCCTCTTCCCAGAAAAGCAGGGCTCTCCAAAATTCAAACTGCTTCAGAACCCCTGGAAATAAATGTTTGGATTAACTGCGAAGTTGATTCGGGAAGGCGATTTGGAACCCCAAGTCTGGGAGAATGTAGGAACTGGCAGTGGGTGGCCTCATCAAAATCTCATTGGCCTTGCTATCTTGAGCTCTCGTTAGGCGTATGGTTTTGTTCTTTGTAAAGTAAACTCTTTTAAAAACGGCAGGTACCTCTCTAGAACCGGACTTCACTGGACCTTTCCTTCAGTCACACGTGGAAGCGTGAGACCGCTTTGTTCTATGCAGATCCCGCGTCACTCAGCATTTAGGTTACTGGAGTTGCCGGGGTCTATCCAGGGTCCTGACTGTTTCAAGGAACAAGTAGAGAGCCAGTAGGCACCTCTGTGTCTTCAGGAATTTGTTTTTGTGGTAGGAAATCCTCTAAAAGTTCCTGTTTCCCTTAACCCAACAGACTTGGGGATGGAGGAGAGAGTGCAGAAAACTCAGCACTGAAAAGGCCCTATGTGTAAGTGATTGCTTCTAAATTAAGGAGAAATTCTTTGTGAGGCCCTTAGCAAAGGTTTCTGTTTCAGAGTGAACTTCCTCTTCAGGGAGCGCTTTCAGATGTCACTGTATGCAGGTGCATGTTTCTCAGGCTGGTTCACGGGATTCCCTAATTTGCTCTTTGGTGACCAGGGTTATTTGCCCTCTTTCTTCTTTATTAATGGGAAGTGAATGTGCCTAACACTAACTAAAATGGGGCTCTTGCTGGGGAAGACATATACACCCAGTGGACAGGTTTGCCCCCAATATAAAAGGCCATATTAAGGGGCTTTTCGGGCTCAAGACCTGAAAGGCATCTGTCCATAGACTGATCTTACTTTAATTCTTTCCCCGTTAGGCAACCTTAAAGTTACCGGTTTCTGCAGCTAAGTGGGGAAGGCGGCTCCTTATTGTGGAAGAAAAGGAGTTCAGTAGAAGTGGAACCCACAGATGAATAGGCATATTACTAGGGTAGAGGCATCAATCTGTGTCGAAAAAGCCAGAGATAAGGCTGCATGGTCTGTATCCTCTCCAGTAATGTAGAGTTTGGAGTCCATGGCAAGGGTCTTCAGGAAATAGGCCTTCTCTGTGCCACAGGGCTGCACACTGCAGTAAAGTACGAGCACGCACTATCCTTCTGGATGTTGGAAAAGAAGCCCTAGATTATGAGTTATAGTTTAAAAAGAAAATTTTTATTTCTGAGCTCCATTTTTATTCTTGGGCCCCTTTCTATGGGCACAGGAGATTCCTTTTAGTAGCTAAGACTGATTGGTTAATTAATGGTCAGTAATCTGCATAAAATCCAAGATCTTTTAATATTTTACCGGGGGTGGGGGCTCTTTTGGATACTGGGAGTTTCTGGGTGGAAGAGTAAAGGGGTAAGCAAACCTGCTTTAATGAATCCCGTAAGGAACTGCGTTTCCCAGGAAATTCCTGACATTTTTAGTTCATGAATTTCCGAAAGCCTGATTGGGTTTTCTCCTCCGTTCTGGGTCCGTCCAAAAGAAGAGTGGGCCGGGGTCTGAATACTCAGCAGGGTCTGGTTCATCTGCAGAGCTGGCCGACAACCCAGGCTGGGCTGAGCCCTGAGCATGGTGCCCCCCTTCCCAAATCTCAGAAGGAGGAGGGGGGAGGCAACCAAGCAATCCTGGTCCCAAAGGGGTCTAGTTGCAGGTTTTGGGGTGAGTGTGGGTTTCTTTTCTATTATTGTTTTGGAGTAAGGGCATAGCCTACGGGAATCGGCACTGCGGGCACCTCGGCCCTGGTGCGGCTACTGTCCTTAGCCCAGCTCCCCCCGCTGGTGAGTGCGCCCGCCCGACTGTGCGGGGCTGCGGTTGGGAGGAGGGGGGAGCGGGATCATCTGAGGCCAGAGCCGCTGCCGTGCGCGGGGAGGGGGAGCGGCGGGAGCGAGGGGAGGGAGAGGGGAGGGACGGGCTAGGTGTCTGCTGCTCCGCGCCACTGCTGCCGGCGCCTGGTCCTCGTCCCCAGCAGCCCCCTCTGCAGCTAAGGGTTTACCACCGCAGCACCTCTTTTTCCTCGCCTGCCTCTTCGGCCACGGCTCTGCGGTAGGAGACAGCCCTGCCGGGTGGCGGGCAACCTTGTCTGGGTTTGGGTCTGGGTCAGGCCCACAGGGGAAAGGGAGGCCGTGACTCGGTATACCCTCTGCATCCTACTCTGCTGTGCTACGCAGGCCCCTCCCCCAATCTTCTCTTTGGGGGTCACTGGAAAGCAGAGTCAGGACTGATGTCTGTACTTAATACGGCATACCCCCCCCCCAGTTCCCCGGCTCCCCAAGTCGAGGCTGCCTAGGGTCTGGTCAACAGGGGTAGCTACGGCGGCGGTGGCGGCAGAGGCTGCGGTGGCAGCAGAACTGCGACGCGGTGCTCGCTCCCGCTCCCCCCCCTCCGGAGAGGGGTGTAGGGCGAGGGCCGGCGGGTGGGCGCCGCCTGGCGGGCAGGCGGGCAGGGTTGCTGGCCTGGGGAAGGGGCGCAGTCACGTGCCGGCGGGCGGGTGGGCGCGTACAGTAGGGCGTCCTGCTACTGTACTGGGGAGTCAGTGCCCTGTTACCGGGTCTCGTCTGTCTCGTCTCTCCCGCAGATCTCGCGAGAGTGGCTGACTGGCTGTGGGGGTTGCGGCGGCAGCAGGCGGAGCCGGGGAGGGAAAGCAGCGGCGGCTGAGGCGACTGAGGCGGCGGGCGGAGCGGCAGGCGGCGGCGCGGCGGCGGAGCGCAGCATCATGGCGGACCGAGACAGTGGCAGCGAGCAGGGTGGTGCGGCGCTGGGCTCGGGCGGCTCCCTAGGGCACCCGGGCTCGGGCTCAGGCTCCGGCGGGGGCGGTGGTGGCGGCGGGGGCGGCGGCGGCAGTGGCGGCGGCGGCGGGGCCCCGGGGGGGCTGCAGCACGAGACGCAGGAGCTGGCCTCCAAGCGGGTGGACATCCAGAACAAGCGTTTCTACCTGGACGTGAAGCAGAACGCTAAGGGCCGTTTCCTCAAGATCGCTGAGGTGGGCGCTGGCGGCAACAAGAGCCGCCTCACCCTCTCCATGTCTGTGGCAGTGGAGTTCCGCGACTACCTGGGCGACTTCATCGAGCACTACGCGCAGCTGGGCCCCAGCCAGCCGCCCGACCTGGCCCAGGCACAGGACGAGCCACGCCGGGCGCTCAAGAGCGAGTTCCTGGTGCGCGAAAACCGCAAGTACTACATGGATCTCAAGGAGAACCAGCGCGGCCGCTTCCTGCGCATCCGCCAGACAGTCAACCGGGGGCCCGGCCTGGGCTCCACGCAGGGCCAGACCATTGCGCTGCCCGCACAGGGGCTCATCGAGTTCCGTGACGCTCTGGCCAAGCTCATCGACGACTATGGAGTGGAGGAGGAGCCGGCCGAGCTGCCCGAGGGCACCTCCTTGACTGTGGACAACAAGCGCTTCTTCTTCGATGTGGGCTCCAACAAGTACGGCGTGTTTATGCGTGTCAGTGAGGTGAAGCCCACCTACCGCAACTCCATCACCGTGCCCTACAAGGTGTGGGCCAAGTTCGGACACACCTTCTGCAAGTACTCGGAGGAGATGAAGAAGATTCAAGAGAAGCAGAGGGAGAAGCGGGCCGCTTGTGAGCAGCTCCACCAGCAGCAGCAACAGCAGCAGGAGGAGACCACCGCTGCCACCCTGCTACTGCAGGGTGAGGAAGAAGGGGAAGAAGATTGATCAAACTGAATGAAACACACACACACACACACGCATACACGTACGTGTACACACACACACACACAGCCACACACAGAGAGAAAATATACTGTAAAGAGAGAAAATAAAAAGTTAAAAAGTTTAAAAAAAAAACTTAAACTCCAAGGGAGCACCACCCACAGAACCTCCACCAACTGACAGTTTCTCTTCTTGACTTGCCACCCATCGCTGGATGTTGTCCACTTTATCCACCATGTAAAACAGTAAGCAGCTGCTAAAAACAAAAAAATATACAAAAAGTAATAACATTATATGAACTGTGTTTCCTACTTGATTAAAAAATATAAAGAACTGAGTGTTTATTTCCCTAATTAACCAAGAACTTTTGTACACGTTTAAGCTATTATTATTAAAAGTGTTTGCAAAATGGTCAAGATTATAATATTGCTGAATTATATAAAAAGTCCTTTTCATGTTGAGCTAACATTTGACTTTAGCACAAAAAAGAGATATTTTAGAACACGTAAAATAATATTTTTAGTTTTTCTCATTTTGTTACCAAATTTCAAACCTTACATGGAGGTTATTATAGTATATTTGACATCCTATATACCTGTGATTAGAGATGTGTATATATATGAGGGCTAGGCATGCTGTGTGTCTGAGCTTTGTCTAAATGTTATGCAGAAGTTTGTAGAGTTCAAGGTACGTAGGTTTAATTCATGCAAGGTAAACAATAAGTGCTCTCTTTTATACAATATGCATTGCATCTGGACCTTAAACATATAAAAATGGTCAGTGAAACTTCTGTGAACATGAAGAAATTATTAAAAAAGGCATTTAAATGAAATTTGCTAAGTTGTGATTTTTATGGTTGGAACCAAAGTTATTCAAATAGTAAAAGAAAAAGAGAAAGAAAAAGGAAATTTCCCATAATATTTTTCTGCATCTGTTTGCTTTGACTGAGTAGGTGTTTTGTTATTATTGTGTATATGAGATGTACTTGTATTGTTCATAATATATATTTTTTATTATGTGTAGAAAGATTTTAAAAACCTAACTAACGTGCAGCAATTTCCAGTGAACCTGTACTTGGATATCAGGTAGTGAGTCTATTTGTGGTCACTAGCACTGTCTCCTAAACTTGTAAGAGGTCTGAAGCTATCCTTTGATTTTTTTGCCAGTGCTATTAACTTATGTAGACCTGTTTAAAAGCAAAGCAACACCATTATAGTTATCCTACTGAGCCATGGATTCTGAGTTTCCTTTAAAAGTGAAAGCCAAGTTGGTGTATGTAAAGGATTTCCATGTAGCTGTGGTGCTAGTTATTACTGGCTACATTATATGTAAGTGTTTTGTGTTCCCCAAGTGTACAAGCCTTCTGTCAAAAGTATGTTCTATTATCACTCATATTCAAAGTTTAGGGTATGAAAATGCAAGCTTAGGAGAGCACTTTACCAAGCTGGTGTCCTCCACTGAAATTGTTTGTAACGATAGTCTTTTACAGGTTTTCATTTGAAGATGTTTGTGTGCTTTTAATTGACAACTAACTTCTTGCTGCTGTATAGTAAAATATTAATATATTTTTTATCATTAAACTGCTGCATGACTATCATCTTTGAGTGAAGAGAAAAATGTTATAAAAAGATGCCTTAAATACAGTACATTTTGGTTTGGAATTCTGTAGAAAGTATTTTGGTAAAAAAAGAAAAAAGAAAAAAAGAGGATCTTGGATCTTGTCTTGACAGAGAGAGTTCTGGACATGCAATTGTTTCTTGGCAAATCCAGCCATCTAGATCTACCTGCTGTATGTAGAAGAAACCACCGGTAGGACTGGGAACGGTCAGTACCTTTCCCATTGGAAAGCATCCGCCTAGGAAGGCAGAACAGTTGTCTTTTTTGAAGGATTTTTTTTTCCTGCTGGCTCTTTAGGTTTTGATTTGATATTTTTAAGCTTTCTGGTTGTACGTGTTGAATAACAAGCTATTTTCATTGTACTGTGCATTTTCCACTGTTTGCTTTTCATATTCATACAATGTTAACTATGAGGTGACCGTACAATAGTTAGGGGTTTCTTTACTTACAAAATCACTGGAAATTATTAAATTGCTTTCCCCTCCCCCAAGGTGCATTTTTTTATTATTTTCATATAGTAAAGTTGAGCTTTTACAGTGCATAATGTGACATTTGGAATGCTTATCAACTGCATGTAAACATTAATAACCTGCACTTTTGTCTTAAGGTTTGTTGAGCTGTTTTGTTCACTGTACTTTAACTGTGATATGGAAAAGATTGCATTCTCTGTGCTGTTTCTAATTAGGAAAGAGAATTGCTTTGATTTTGTCTCTTGTTTACTATAGCTTCTTAAAGTTAAGCCTTGTGCTACGAGTTGTTGGAGTATTCCTAGATCAGTGTTTCGTAGTAGCCAGCAGTCAGTAGTGCAAGTCAACAAAAACACAGCAAACTTAGGCAAAGTGTCCTTTCTTTGAGATGCAAGTTCTTTCATTAGGTTTTCTTTAGGGTCAACTGCCTAAAGTGAAACCTTTCTTACCTATAGACTTCAGATTCTGCTTGGAATCCTACTGGATCAAGAAGCACATGTACTGTGCTGTTGTCTTTACACTATAACAGTTAAACACAATCTTACTAGGACTTTGAATCCATTGTCTGATTTATGGTCAGTGGGTTTAAAAAGAAATCCACACGCAGATCTTTTAAGACTTAAAAAGTGGTCATATAGAGAAGACTGAGTGACTGTAAAGATGCTCTTTTTGTTCAAAGCATCTCACTTTCTCCCCATCAACCTCCTCACCTCCCTTCCCCTTCTCCTGTTTCATCCTCCCCTACATTTATTTCTCTCCCAGGTGCTCGGTACTTTACCAAGGTTCTATATTTCAGTGTATTATGTTAGAGTCTCTTCATGTTTTTAGTTTTACTAGTGGGTAGCCCCAGTTTGTGCTGAAAAAAGAAGGGTATATTTGACCATATGTGTTGTTCATAGAAGACAGTATGATCAAATGTGCCAAAAACAAGCAAACAGAACTTAATTCATGACAAGTATGCCTTATTTTTATTGATCTGCTTTGTCTTATAATTAAGGTCCAAGAGCTTGGTTAAACTATGTTATTTGCCTAAGTAAAAAAAGAAAACTTGAAATGCATTGAGCTATTGATGTTCTTTAAAAATGAGAGACACTGTCAAGTAATTTGATCCAGAGATCAGCCACCAGATTTGAAGAATATGTGCGTATGTGTGTGTGTGCGCGTGTGTGAGTGTGTGTGTGTGTGGTGGTAGTGGTGGTGGTATTTGTGAGTTCCCCCCCCCCTTAAATCACCAAATCTTATTTTAAAGCTACCTTTTATTTGTGCCTCCTATTTATCATTCAGATGTTAGAAGCAGCAGTCATCCAGCCACAGGGGGAGCTAAAGTTAACTAACCAGAACTATAGAAATCATCATACATGCCTTTGACAACAAAGGAGGTTCATAAGAAAGCCATGTTGGCTTTTCCTCTACTAGACACACATTGAAGGTAGATGAACATTTGCCAAATGAGAAAAAAAGACAAAGTAGTCAGGAAAGACAAACTCTTTTCCAGCTTCTCAAAAGCCATGGAAAGTAGAAACCAAAACCAATGGGAAATTTAAAAAACTCTGAAAGTCTCACTTTCTAGTCCCATGCAGGGGTTAAAATTTGACTCAAAATGGAAAGTCTGTCAATTTTTGTTTTTAGGCCTTTACATCTAAAGATGGATAACTATTCCAGTTTGATTTTTTTTTTTCAGGTAATGGAGAAAGCTGCTAGTGATTTTAACCCCTGCCGAAAGGAGACAGATAATTTCATTTGGGAGCAAATACTTATTGCCTTGAGAAATAGCACTATAATAGCCTATGTTAATTAGTCGTAGAATAACCTTTATCCCTTTCAAGCTATGCAAATTATTAAATAAGTGTAAATTAGAATTCAATTAAAGAGAGTTGATTATATTGCAATCAGATGGTATTCACAAACTTAACTGAAGCATATACAAATAAAATCTATTAGTTTAAGAGTTTTTTTAATGCTGACATAAATATAATTTAACTACCTAGTGCTGCACACTATTAACATTGTATGATAGGTCTGGGAAGACTGCCTCCTTTTTTTTGAAGAGAGATTAAGAATTTTTATAATTGTTTTTCATCAAACTTTAATATTTTTGTCAAGTTTTTAGGTATTTAATTTGTAAAACAGTTTGCTTTGTACTGGCATACAGATATTAGGGTATTGATTTTAAACTTTTTGAAGCCAAGTGATCAAGTACATTTGTAATAAAAATCAATGGATCTCTATCATTTGTACTCACTGTTTTTATTTCTTGTTCTTGTCATTGTAGGAATTTGTACCTTTTTCTGCAGGAAAATGGAGCTAAATTTGGGTAGAAGGGGTGAGGAAGATAAATCTGTTGAGAGTAGTCTGGGTGGATTTGGTGGCTCAAAGCATGTCATAGCATCAGAGTTAGTGTGTTGGAAAAGAAGTAATGTCATCTTTTTTCTTCCTGATTTTTTTTTTTTTAAGTGGAACTTAATGTTTGGAGAGGTTATCTCAGTTTTGTTTCTGTACTTGAAAGTTTTGTGTTTTGGCAGTGTTGAAACTTTTTAAACACATTTTTCTCTCATGACATTTTGTGTTAATTGGCCAGCCATGGTGACCCCACTATGGGCATGGGATTATTTTTATCTTTACATGACTTACCTTCTCTTCTCCAATATTTCCATTAGTTTTTTTTTCATATTATACACTTATATTTCTAGATGATTTTAGAATGGGACTTCCTGAAATGACTCGGGTAGCTTTCATAACTCCAGTTAATTTTAATATATAAGTGTACTTTTAATATTTTCTTCCCCATAAAACAGAAAATCATCCCCCCCCTTTTTTTGTTGTTTCTTGGATATTAGGATGAGATTTTGTTTACTGTGTTAAAGAAAGCTAAGACAAGATATTAGGATGAGATTTTGTTTACTGTGTTAAAGAAAGCTAAGACAAGGGTATCTTGAGCACTTTAGATTCGAAATAGTGGGTGATAACTGAATATAACATTTATGGTTGTTACCTCTAAATGTGAGTATCAGTAATTTAGAGGGAACTCAAGTTTTGTCATGAGAATAGACTAAGGGAAAGATCTTTTTTTTTTTTTTTTTTTTTTTTTTTTTTTGGTTTTTCGAGACAGGGTTTCTCTGTGGTTTTGGAGCCTGTCCTGGAACTAGCTCTTGTAGACCAGGCTGGTCTCGAACTCACAGAGATCCGCCTGCCTCTGCCTCCCGAGTGCTGGGATTAAAGATCTTTTTAATTGCTTAAGCAAATTTACCAGTTTTGTAAGTTTGTTTTAAAGTTTATCAAATTTTAAAACAGTGTTTTCTTCATTGTAAGCCAATTTAGGCCATTCATAGTAACATATTCTATAAAACTAAAGTGATGACTACTTAAGATGACTATCCAGCAGCATTAATATTACCATAGCTCTGCAGAGTTAGCAGTGCATTTTTTTAAGAAAAGCTGACTTAAAGATTTATGAAGCTATTTGATCCTAAAACCAAACCTAAATTTAAGGCCTAGGCCATCCTAGCTAAGACTAGCTTCTCTGAACAGAAATTTCATTATTATGGACTACGTAATGGTGATCTAAACTAGCATTAGTAGAATTTCAAGATTCAAGAGCAACCAGATGAAATATAAGAAATGTGGCTGGTTCTAAGTAGTTTGTCATCTTCCATTTACAAAATGACTACCTGATTTTGATATTAAAGGGCCTGGGCAGCTTACATCTTCAGAAAAGTTGAATGTGGAAAATAGCCTCCTGGTGATGTTTTCTTGTAAGACTTTTATAGTTATTCTGTATTCATGTTAGGTTTTACGTATCTTTCCTTCCATTACATTTGGTTTCTCCTCTCTCCTTTCCTCTTTCCCTCCCTCCCTTCTGTTGTCTAGCTTTTATGGAAAATTGGCTTGTTGATAGGTGTAGAAATGTGGTGATCTTTTATATAAAATAAAACTAATTTTTACAGACCAGAAACATTTTATTCTTGGAATCATAATATTGTTGTGCTTCCATGAATACATACTTTTTATTAATAATTTACATATTAAATTTTTTAGCATTTCATGGGGGGAAAATTAAACTAATGAGTTTTAATTTTCTTGGTTTAGGTTCCACTTTAGTAATTCAGAAGCCCTATAAGGTTAAAGGTCATACTCTTGTGTTTTGCAGTTGTGGCAGTATTCTTGCTTGGTATATATTTTGGTCTAAGATGTCTTAATGCAAAAGGCTTCTAGGAGGATTTAAATAGCAGTTAAAAGTTACAAGACAGGTGAAATCTCACTTTTGACTAGCTCAAACAGTAATAACAATCAGGTAATGATTTACACTTGTTGACATGTCAAACTCTGCTGAAATGGACTGATAGTTGACAGTGCAATTAGTTGTTGGTAGCTCTTGACCTCCTTGCAACAACATCTGACACTTTGACTCCTTCATTCTCTCTTCATGATCCCACTCGTGACACCTGAGCATCCCTCCTTTAAGAAGAAGTGATGACTCTTTCCTTTGAACTGGTAATCCTGAAAGAGTTCTGTATTTTGAGGTAACTTGGCCTTTTTTCTTTTCTGACCATTGTTTTCCTCATAGTCTTAACTTGGCAATTTGAAGAGCATCTAAATGAGTGCTTGTTAGGAAATCTGTGAAATGAAGAATGTAAGAAGCATGTGTTTAAGTTACTGAGAACTGAGACTCACTGGTGTATAAATTGGAGAGCAGAAAGGGTAAAGCTGTTTGTGCATGGGGGTGTGAGAGAAAAGAATGATTGGAAGTAGGAGGGATTTTTATTGGCAGTAGGAAGTACTAAGATGAACTCTGGATGACAGTTGTTGACTAAGAAAATGAGGTTCAGCTTCACTAAGGAGGTGTCATGTCCACTGTCAGTGAAGAGAAAACTGTCCGTCTGTTGCTAGTTGTGGTGATGATGATGGATTATACAAATCTGCTTTGATGTGTATATATGATGGTTTGAGGGTTTATAGTATGTCTGTTCCTCTGAACAAAGTCAAGTAGCACAATTGTGAAACGGCAGGTTTCCTGGTCAACGCAGATTGGTGTTAGGAACTTACTATTTTGGAAAAAAAAGAACAGTTCAACCTTTTGTTTGCCATTTTTAAACTGCCAGTGATATTTATTGTACACTCTTATCTTGGGCTCTTGTCACATTGTAGCTTATGTTTGCATTTCAAGATTATCTTTCTAATCTACAAGATCCACACCCAGAGGTTCTTATTTTATAGATACTTTAGCCTTTGGTCCACATAATTTTTTTAGAAGACAGTAAACCAGATAAATCACTGAATGGCTATTTTAAGTATCTTTTCTATTTCCTTTACATTTGTGTCCTAACAGCTATCTAACATTATGGATCGTAAACCCTTGGTAATGCGGTTCCAGAATTAGACAACACATCCCCTGAATTCGTGTTTCTGTTTGTTTTCCTACTTTAAAGTTGTTGAATTCCTTAAAGTTAGTGTAGACAGGTGTTAATTCTAACTTAATATATCACCCAGGTTCTTGTTCTTTGTAAGGTGTGTTGACAATGATCAGTTATCTGTTCTATAATCCCAGGAGTGTTTTAAATTATTTAAGGTAAATACTTGTTTTAAAGTTACATAGTTCAGATTCAGATTGACTGTAAATTTACTATGGGTTTATTCCCAGTAATTTTGACACATTACTTTAAAGTTTTATTTTAATCAGATCCCTATACATTCTTGCGATAATTTGTTTTTAAAATAGCCAAAAGGAAGTTTTGGTCTATACTTGGTCTTTTCTCAAGTGTCAAATTCATTAACAATAGCAGGATTATTTTTACATAGCTTATTTTGCAGAGTTGACACTTAGTATAATTTTCACATTTTATTGTGTGTCAGATTTTAAATTATAGCTAACATACTATAGTTTAAGTCTGTGCAGAGCCTTCTTAAATAGCTCCTCCCTTAGGAATTGTTTAAAAGAAGTAAAGAACTAGTGCTTTAAATGACTGAGACAAGTCTGAAAGGTTTCCTTGAGTCTAGGCAATGGAGATAAACGATAGCCCATTTCTATGCTGCATACAGTTTTTAGGGTTTGATAATAATGTAGAAAAGTGCAAAAGCAGAAAAGACTGTAAAGTGGCCTGTAAATTTATAGTTTTCATTATTGCACTATTTATCTTTGCACTTGATTTTTTGGAAGTTAAAGACTAGTCACTTTCACTTTTGTTTCTAGTCTTTCTTAATTTCTTGCAAGAATTATTTCAATATTATCCCACCCAAAGTTAAACTCATATGCAATTACATATGCTTTATAAGGCCAAGAAAATATTTATTAATGTTAACTATGTAACAGTAAAATTTGTTTTTATAAAATTTTTAATATGGATCTTTATTTGCCAATAAAATTCTTTATAAATGTGAGCTTTATTAAACTGTTTAAGAAAATTAAAAGCTTAGGATAGGAAATATGTCTATGTATATGAAATTGTGTCTTTGAGATCCCACATCCAGCCAGGTATGGCCTGGCTTTGGAGTGTTGGTATGTTTCATTTAGCAAATGATATGAGTCTTACTGGGCACATGCTTAAGAAACTGGAAGTAAAGTAGACGGCAGTTCCCTTTTCTGTGTAGCTTTCCATAAAGTTCATATAGTTCCTTCGTGGTTTGTGTCACATAACTGGTATTACGTGAAATGACCGTTCCTTTTGAGAATTTAAGATTGACTCACTTTTTGAGGGATGGGTCCAGCAAAGGATGTGAGACTTTGATTTAACCAGAGGCAGTCTTAGCTTGATGTGCCTGCATAGAGAGCAAGCAGTGTACCTGTGAATGTGTGATGCTGTATTCAGAGCTGCAAAAAAAAAAAAAAAAGAAATTGAATTTTCTCAATGGAACAGAGAGATATATTTTTGGCTGGAATTGTTTTTATAAGTTACTTAATGATCTCATTTTCTATTTCTTTCCCTGTAGCTTTTTACACATCTCACATTTAAAACCAGCAAGTAAGAGGCCTCTTTTCAGATCTGGATATTCTGAATGTGTTCTGGATGGGGGTGTTGATCGTGACATGTTCTTCCCATGTTCTTCTGGTCATTGTGTTTCACAGTGTTTGCAAATTCTGTTGAAAATTGAGTGATGTTTTTGAAATGAGAATGTTGTCTACAACATGGTGTGGATGCTTGTGGCTAGATTCTATGGAGGAGCCTGTAGCTTTGTTTTTAATTTAAGTAGAAAGTTTTAGCATAGTCCAGGTTTTAGGGTTATGTACAGGAATTGAGCCAGGTTGTCTACATGTGGACCAATTTTGGAATGAAAGTTAGTGAATATGAATTTGACTCTAGATAATTCTGTACACGAAACCGCAAGTTAAAGGCTCATATCATTAGAGTTCCCTACGTTTGATGGCCTTAGCTCTTTAAATGTGGGTGACATTTATCATTGTATCTGTGAATTTCCTTAGGAAAAGAAAAGATTCAGTCTTTATACCTTTTCTTGGAGGCTAAATTTACTGCATATGGAAGTGAGAAAATTGTAGCAAGTGGCTTTATTTTTTTAGTGGAGGTTAACCAGCTTAATTTCTTTTCCTACTTTGAAGCACTTGTTTCCCAAATATGTAAAGGGAAAGGAGCAGCCCCCCAGGCCATTGTTGTCTGCCTCCATTTCCTAATCCTGTTATACAGTGAATTACGGGTATCCCTCTAAGTCCCTGTAACGCTTTGGGGGGGGGTCACAGATACCTTTGAAAATCTGATGAAAGTGATGGACCTTTGCCCCAGAAGAAAGGTGCACATTATACAGATAATTTTACTACAACCTTAGAATCATCACTTATCTTCTGAAACCCAAGTTATGAATTTTTGCTCTTTGCAGACTGTACACAAAATTTTAATGCAAAGTAATTGATAAAATTTAGAGCTATTGGCTTAAAACATTTCGGATTGGAATTATTACATGGTGGCCCCTACTAGCGAAATGTGATATTGCAAATAGCTTTGTTAGACTTTATAACATCCAGATAGAAGGGAAAGAGAAGTAAAGTTATGAGAGCTGTGTATGAGGAGTCAGGTTATCTCCAGATATGGGAGCCATTCCTGGTTCAAGGTAGGGCTCCGGATGCCTGACAATGTTAGCAGGGTAGAGTTTGATAAACCACAATGCTCAGGATGCCAAGGGGTTAGCCATTATCTTAACCCCTTCCTCACCAAAAGATTTTAGTTTTGTCTGTTGGGAAAAAAGATGGCACTAGGAAAAAATAAGTTGCCTTACAACTTTGCTGGAACACATCAGTTTGGTGAAGTATGGGACACTAGTATTATTTTTGAGAAGGTGCATAAAACCAAAGTAAATTATTCTCTATGTAGAACATTATTTACTAGTAACATTTGTTTGGGTGTATTAGCTTTGACAATTTTTACCAGTAAATATTGACTTTATTTAAAACTGGGAGTCCAGTTTACATATAGGATAGTTGATATATCCATCTTTTCCCCATGTAAAGAGTAGTCTAAAAGATTTATGCATACTTTTTACTTTTCTCTCTTGATACCACGGGGTGGGAGGTAGGGGTGGGGGAGGACTTTCAACACCTGACAAATGTCTTCAAATTTAAAAATCAAGAAGCAGCACTTTAAGTCTAACTCCACGCCATTTTAGTGCATGTATTAGTTTAATAATGATTTTTGGTGCATGCCTTTGGGCTTATTCAAAAGTGTACAATAGAAAAGTGTATTTCCTTTCTTAGAAAGGAGATGTTTTTCTACTTTGCAACATGTGATTACAAAAATCTTCCTCTGTGGGAAGATTAACTATGTATTGAACTACTGAAAAGTATATATTTTTAGATATACAGAAGGAATCTACACGGGGCAGCATTCAGACCTATATAGAAGTCATAGCATTCTGTATAGGACCAAAAGGAAGTAACATTAAACACTTAAACAGACTTTGTTGGGTAGAAATACCTTTCAATCTTGCATTGACTTCAAAAAAGAAAATGCCGCAGAAGTTTGCTTAAACTTTTGTTTGAATTTTCTCTGTCAGTGTATTTAGCCCAAATGCAGCAGCTTTGGGTTAGCACAATGTAAGAATCAAAACACAAACTAAATAGTTCAGTCTGGTTTGCCAATCCAGCTTGACTGAAATAAGTAACCAATCACTTGCAAACTGAAAAACTGTCCAGCTTCTCTGAGGTTTTGACAAAATAACCTTGGCTGATGTGGGAACACTCCTACTTTGAATTCTGACCTGACAGTGAGGATTCATGCTTGACATGATTTCAAACCTGACAGTGTCTGTTTAAGGAGCCATGGTACAGTTTGCTAATTCAATCCCAGTACCTGTTGATTACCTGTAAGATCTAGAGTCCAAAGTAGCCAGCAGCCGTATCCCTGAGTGCTCTGTGCCCATCAGATATTGTGAAGTAAGCAGAGTTGGGACGGGTCACAGCTCTGAGGTTTGACCTCGGGTTGTAGACAGCCCCAGATTCAAGAATTGTATCTGCTTCCTTGGGAGTCATCACTGAAATAATGTCCCACACTGCGTTACTTACTGTAGATGCTCTCCAGGAGGAGGCCCAGAGCACACGTCCTAATTGTGGTACTCAGAGAGGGGGTGCTAACTCTGATGCCCTGGCCAAATTCCAGTTTAGGGATGTGGGTCTTCTTGTCATTCTGATTGGAAATGTACATCACTTCCCATTTTTCCTATTGCTCTCGGTGCAAACTACACAAATCTGTTCCTTTGCCCCAATCCCAAGTCTCTAAGATACTGACTGGTATTGTATGGGCCAAGTTCATGCCTTATCTTAATGCACAAGAGTTGAAATGAGTGAGCTTGACATCATCAGATGCCCTGTACTTGGAGGGTAGACTCTTGTGACGCTTGGGGATGAAACCAGCCCTCTTTTAGCATATGTTAGAAGATATGCACTGGTTGAAAGCTTCCAGCCATAAGGTATGAGCTGAAACCAGTCTTCCCTCTTTTCTTATAGCATGATGAGAACGTCTGTTGGGTTTTCAGCAGTTGGGGAAGGCCGGAGTTCTGCAGCTTTAATCTGGGTAACTAGCTGGTTTGAGCAAGACTTTGGTAAATTAACTGGGTTCTCAGATGCCACAGACTCCGTGAGAAGTCACCATTATTTTCAATGGCCATGATAGAGTCCCCTGTAGCCGTTACTTTAAGATACATGCAGAGTTGCTTTATTTTGAGCTTTTTGTGTACACACAATCCCAAACTGGAAAAACTTTAAAAAGAATCCTGCTGTGAAAGGTATATATTACTCTAGATTTTTCTTACTGTAAATATTGTAAGATTGTAATACTGTCGATATTTTATTAACCAACAAATGTTAATCTATGTGAAATCAGACTTATTTTCAATGTGCTTCTTATTTACTGTGTGTGGTCCCTGTTGCTGACAGTATTAAGTTATATTCTGATGTAAGATTAACTTTATTAAAGAATGTAAACATTAATGTTTCCTTATGGGAAAACAAATAAAGTATAAAGAAGACAATTCTTTTCATTGAAATATACTGTGTATTTACACTTGCTAGACCCAGCACCACTTATAAACTTAGTCCACTGTCCAGTTTCAGTTAACACAGCTGACACGGTTGTGCTCCGCCTGAAAGTCTAAGCCTTGCTGTTGTTGGAATATAAAGAGTTTGTATTTGTCTGCTGTGAATCATCTTGAAATTTCTAATCAAGTTTGTAAAATTTTTATAGTAAAAATTTTAATGACAATTTAAAAAATTACCTTCTCTAAAGGATGGTCAAAACAATGTCCTTTCAGAAATAGAGTTGTTCTTTACTATCTTTCCAAAATGACTTTGGTTAAATGGACCAGGTGTATATTAGTTAAAACCTAGGGCTAAGTTCTTGATATTCTTTGAGTTTACACGTTAATCCTTATTGGAGTTGTGCCAATATACAATAGAATATCATTAATTTGCACTGTTTGGGGACCCCATTTAAGAATGCTGAATTTTGCCAACTAAAAAGTAAGCAAATGCAATTTTAAAAGTAAATTTGAGCATTCTGTGTTAAATATGTGCAGTTATTACCATATGAAGAAGCGCAGTGTGTTGGGCTGTAATATAACCATATTTGCTGTCATGTTCTCCCAAATCAGCCGGCTTGAGTCTGTTCACTACCAAAGCTGAAGCTAGCGAGGTCTGCTGTACTGCTTAGTGAAGTATTGTGATTCTTTTAGGCCTTGGTTCTTACAAAATATATACTGTAACAGTATACTTTGTACAGATTTAAATTTTATTTGAAAAAAATGAAATAAAGTAGGCAAAAAATAAAGATGTTTATTTTTCATGTGACTACATAAACAGATCATCAGTCTTTTGTTTCAGTCTTTGGGGGGGGGGCGGTTGGTGGCCTGTTTGTTTTGTTTCGGTTTGGTTTTTGGTCAATGGAGACACCTCCAGAGCCTGATAGTCGGTGGGCATTTGCCTACAACTCATCATTAATGAGGAGGTTAAATGTGCTTTCTCACATGGGAAAACCACATTTTTAATTTTATTTTAAAACAAATTTTTTCTTTATAAAATTTTTTTGTGAATAAACTTCCTCTGTGGATTCTTGAATCAACTTTTAATAACTTGTCTGGCCGTGTGATAGTTAACTAAGCTGCTCTGAAAAGGAGGGAGAACTTGCAATGAATCCTGCTCCTTTCCTGTGAAGACCTTGTTCTGTTCCTCTCAGCTTTATGTTGGAAGTTGGTTTGGAGAAGTATACGGGTTACAGGAGTCTATGACGTAAGATGAAGAGTTGTGTCTTGAAGTAAGATCCTTTTCACTGCTTTTCTAATAGAATAGAAAAGCAGAGAGAAAAGAAGCCACAAAAACATAGCACAGGAGTAAATCTTCAGTACACTTTTATTGGATCATTCTAGAACAATAGCCCAACCTTCCTAACATTGTGGCCCTTTAATACAGTTTGTCTTATGGTGACCCCCAACCTTAGCATTATTTCATTGCTACTTCATAATTATAGTTTCGCTACTGTTAGGCATCATATGTAAATATCTGATCTGTGAGTCCAAGGGGGTCATGACCTGTGGGTTGAGATCCCCTGTTCTAGAAGATCAGATTATCTAACCAAGGAGAACCACCTCTTGGACTTCTGAGTAAAATTTTAAAAACAAGCAAACAAAGGCCTTATGGATATGTCTCCTTGGCTTTAAGAAGTAGAGTTTTATTTATTTGTTTTGTGTATTTTTGCTTTTTATCATTATTTTAATATTTTCACATACCTTCAAGCAAGATCAGAGGACAAGTTACAACAGGTACTTCTCCGAGTTGTTCCTGGTAGAAAAATCACACCGTGTAAAGCCCTCTTGGTGATGGGCTATGTTTTAAAAACTTACGCATGACCACAGAATATTCCAGTTTACAGCTCCAGACTTCTCTGGGTTAATCCCAAGGAAATTTGCTATTTTTCTCTTTTCATAACAAAATGTAGAGACTAAGAGTTGGAGTAAGTTCCATAAGTGACAACTACAACTCTGATTAAAAAAAAAAAAATGCTGGGCAGTGGTGGCGCAGGCCTTTGATTCCTTGGGATAAGGCCTTACTAAATTGTCCAGACTAACCTTGAACTCACCCTGTATCACAGATGGACCTTCAACTTGTGGTCCTTCTGCCTGGGTCTCCTGAGTAGTTAGGATTATAGTCCTGTGTCACCAGACCTGGCTAAACTAGTTTCCTCTAGTTCTACAATGCCTGTGGCTCTAGGGAACACACAGAAAACAGTTAGGTGCTTTCTGAAGAATAGATGCTCCTCTGTCCTCAAGAGTGGGGATCAGGTAAAATCCCTGGATCCTGCTAAGAGGAGCAGGAGCGTCTAGTGAAGACTGTAGGCAGAACCTGCTCCTGGGACGTACTGGAGTGGACAGAGTCTGAGGTGAGGGCCTATGGCGGCCCTGCAGGTCATCTCCCAGACTCAGGATAGGTATGAACTGCAAGTCTGGGCCTAGATGGCTTGGAGACTTCTTAAGAAAAGAACCCAGAATCACGTCATAAAATTGGCAGTCTTTCCCCACTACCTCCTTCCAGTGGCTGTGAATTTTTATTTAAGCATGTGGCATATAACTGACTTTGGCTCTTTTACATGGTGTATTTTTCTTTTTTAGCAATCTCTTTGTTCTTAGTTCCAGTAAAAGTTGCTTTCTAGGCAGATAGGACTTCCCCCACCACCACACACATGGACATCTTTGGGTACCAGGATTTGACAGGACTTTTTGATCTATGGTATGGGTTTTAGAGGAGTTTCTGTTCATTTGGGATCAAAGGAAAGAAATCCCTCTCTAGCATCTGACTGCCAGTTCTGCTGGGGTCCACACACCTCCACTACTATCACTTCAGTACGTCCTCACACTTTGAAAACTTCAGGAGCTGTATATTTCCCCTGAAAATGGGATTCCACTTTAATATTGCAAATCTCCAGGTGTTCCCAGTAGCATTAGTACAGTTTTCCTACCAATGATAATTCTAATTACTTTGATTTGTTCATATCTGACTGTCAGTGAGAAATGTCCCAAAAGAGACTGAATGCTCAGTGTGTACAAGCAGGATATCTCTGTTACAACCAGCAGGGTTGGCCTGTTAAAGCCATTCCCTTAGGCAGCCTGAGCCCGGGAGCAGCTCCAGCCTAGCTGTCCTTTTGTCTCTGGCAATAGCTCCGGTAGTGGGTGTATAATCACTGTCCTGAATTTTTCTGAGCCCCACTATCTTTTATGTTTTAAGTACTGAATGTGTAAAATTAGATGCCGAAGTGTTTTTCCTAGGTTATTTCATTCTTACTTCAGCCCCTGTAATGTGCAAGCACTCTTACTACCCACCTTTTACAGATGAGGATGCTCACTGTGGCATGGGATGATTAACCTGCCCCAGGGCTCCACCACCAGAATTCCACGCCCAGGTATGTGGATGTCAGAACACATCTGTGTTCTCCATGCTCTGCTATAGTGCCAAAGCCATGATGGTTTTGTCTACACACCTCACTAATAAGTAGATCTCTCTGACTTTGACATTGCCTCGCCGCACAGGTGGTAAAGCCAGTGTGCTCTTTACAAAAGAGATTCCTCTGCATAGTTCAGAGTCACATTTCCTGTTCTAGACTCAACTTGATTCATGAATGAATTATCCCTCCCTTTCATAGGCGAAAGATTTAACTTGGAGCAGATCTAGAGGAAGCTGGCAGATGGCCCTTCTAGGCTTCTCTACTGCTTTTCTTCAAGTGAGCACAGCCTGAAGCACTATTCTTCCTCCTCCCCTCACCACAGCAACCTCAGCCATGGGTTCCGTGAATTCGGCTCTTGAGTTGTCTTGTTGGATTTTGTTCCTTCTCCATTTTCCCATATTCTAACCACCCCACCCTCTGACAGACACCTGTTCTTCCTTAGAGCAAACCTCCAGTCCCAACCCTGATAGATTCACATAGAAGCCCAACAGTAGTTAGTATCAATAGGTCTCCAGAGAGGCTCTGGTCTGCCCAGATTCCCAGAATCCCTTCTTCACTAGCAGTTGGCCCAGTATTTGGATCAACCAAAGCCAATCTCATCAGCTTCCATTCAAGTGTTTTGCTTGGCTTTTTACATTTCAGAGGGCATTTTCCTGTACCCTCTAAAATGCTGTTTCCCAGATGTTTCCTGACCTCCACGGGGAGGGAGATTCAACATCTTTCTCTCCAGAGGCTTGTCCCAAAAATAAAATCTCAAATTCCTTGGGACTTAGGGTGGTTTAGAGGGCTGTGGTATCTTTGAATCTTGTCTAAAAAGGAAGATCATAATTTAAACTTAGCACCCCTATGATTATTGTAGTCTTTAAATCAGTGATTCTTAAATCGCGGGCCTAGATCAAGAGCATTAGTGTCCCCTCAGAAACTGTTGTTGGCAATACAAAGTCTTTTTTGATTTTTTTCTTTTGTTTTGTTTTGTTTGTTTTTTGTTTTTTTGTCCCACTCCCCCATAGCCTGGAACTAGCTCTGTAGACCAGGCTGGCCTTGAGCTCACAGAGATCTGCCTGCCTCTTGTCTCCTGAGTGTGGGCCAACTCCCAACCCCTGCCCCCAGTGGCAGTACAAATTCTTGGGCCCCACAGACCTACCAAATAAGAACCTCTGATACTAGAGTCCTTCAGGTGATGTGACACACACTAAGGTGTAAGCTTTCTTTTGAAGTCTTAGGTTTAAGAATATGATAAAAACTGGGGGCTTTCTCAGTGACTTCATAGAACCTACTCCAAAGTCCAAGTTAAACTCTGGAACTTCCCATCCCCACCCCAACTGCCACCTGCCATCAAAACTATCATGATAGGGGACGACAACCTACTCTCTGTGCATCCATACTGTCAGATGTCACCAAAGGTATGCATCCCCTGCAGACGCACAGGAGTCAGGTTTGCTGCTCTCTGTATGTGCAGTAATCATAATCCATTGATAATATTGATAATATACTACAACAACCAGAAAAATAGGGGTTGAAGAGATAGCTCAGCAGATAAGAGCATGGACTCCTCTTCTAGAGGACCCAGGTTTGATTCCTACATGGTGGTTCATAACCATCTGCAACTCCACTCTCAAGGGATACAACACCCTCATGATGCACAGACAAACATACAAGCAAAACATCCATATACATAAATGTTAATTTACGGAAAAAAATTTAATTCTAAGCTGGGTATAGTGGAGCATTCCTGTAATTCTAGCATTGCAAGCTGCATGAAGCAAGACTGCTCACAAGTTTGAGGCCAGCCTGGCCTGCACAGAGAGATCCTGTCTGAAAAACATGAAAGAAAGGAATAAAAACCATGGACCATCAGTCCAGGCATCTGGGGCCAGATAAAGGAACTGCCTGCTTGTAGAGCTGGGAGCTGAGTGTCACAGTAGAGTAGAACTGTCAAACTCCGCAGCAGGCTAAGGCCAGGGGAAGGTGATGGCAGCTAGAGCTTTATCAGTGGCAAATCTTGATCTCTCAAGAGAGAGACTCCCAAGACCAGGGCCCCTGCTTGAATTCTTCCTAAAAGCACCTGAGCTGTCAGTGACTGGCAGCCATGCCCAGCGTCTGACTTTCTTTCTTAGATTTATTTATTTTTATTTTATCTTTATGAGTGTTTTGCCTACATTCTATGTGTGCCTGATATTTGTGGGGGTCAGAAGATGTTACCAGATTCTCCCAGACCTGGAGTTACAGCTGGTAGTGATCCACCATGTAGGTGCTGGGAACGGAACCTGGGACCTTTGGAGGAGCAGCAGGTACTCTCTAAGTCCTTGACTCATGACTCAGACCAGCCTCATTGGGGTGTAGGCAGAGTTTTTCATGGGGACTGCTGGCTCCGCAGTAATCTACATGGAGACTTTTTATTGTAAGTGCTTGACTGATAGCTTAGGCTTGTTACTAACCAGCTCTTTCAACGTAACCCATATTTCTCATCTATGCTCCACCATGTGGTGGTACCTTTTTTCAGTATGTTCATCTCATGCTTTCTCTGCATCTGTCTGACTCCGCCCTTCTTCATCTCTGCTCTCTTTTTTGTCTGCAAGTCCTACTGTTGGCCAGTCCACCCTTTATTAGACCAGTGAGAGCAGCAAATATTCAGCACACAAAAAAAGATTATCCCACAGCTTTGGGGAAATCTTTCCTCTGTAACTGGAGCCTACTAAGGAGGCTGACTGAAAGATATGTCCAGCTATAGGGATTGATTACCCCATAAATCTCTCCCTGTGACTGGTTCTAAGAAGTGGCCAGGCTTGCTTGCTTGCTTATCTGTCTGTCTGTCTGTCTGTCTGTCTGTCTGTCTGTCTATCTATTATTTCATTAGGCCAGGTTTCATTGTGCAGCCTTGGCTGGCCTGGGACTCACAGAGATCCATCTTCTGTTTCCCAAGAGCTAAGACTAAAGGTGTGTGCCATCAGGCCCAGCAAAAAGAGGCTTATTTTTGAACTTGCTAACTTCACACTACTGAAACAGCAACTTAAATTCACTCAGAAGTCCATTTCTCTTCCCATCTTATTTCTCTCTGTTGCAATAAATAGCATCACCATATACAAATTGTTTAAATCAGAAACAAAACTTGTTTTCTACTCTACTCTCCCTCTTCATTGGCCACATCTCCTGGACCACACTACTGTCCCTGTAGCTCAGTGGTTCTCACACTTCACACTGTCTCAGAGTCTCCTGAGGGACTTGTTAGAACACATCTGCTCCAATAGCTGGAGGTGGAGGTCAGTGGGGAAATGCCTAGCACATGTGATGCCTGGGCTTTGATTCCTAGCACCGCATACATACATACACACACCACACACATACCACACACACACACACACCTATACCACATGCATACACCACACACATGCACCTATACCACACACATACACACTCCAAACACACCTACACCAGACACACACAGACTCTACACACCCCACACCTACACATACACCACACACACATACGTATTCCACACACCAGACATACCCACTTTATCCCTCCACATACACACACCCCACACCTATACAGTATGCGTATATACACACACCTACACCACACACACTTCACACACCTCTATTACACACAAACTCCACACACACTACACCTCACATACCACACACACATCTACATACACACTCTACATCACAAACACACACGCACACCACTTACACACCATACTCCACAGAAATACTCCCCACAGGTCCTAATAGGCCTATCTTGAGTTTCTCATTCAACAGGTCTGAAGTGAACCCTGAGGATTTTCATTTCTAGCAAGTTCTCAGGTAATGCTCCTGCTAATGATGTAGGAAAACATGTTGAGAAACACCGCTCATCTGTTTTCCTACCTAAGTCATCCCTACTTGTCCCCTACTGCATCCTGCATCATCCCTTCTGGGCTCCTGGAACCAATCATGCCTCCTGAGGTCCATTCTTACACACTATAGCCAAAGGGAGCTGTTTGGTTTTGAGACAGAGTCTCACTATGTAGCCTTGACTGTCCTGGAACTCACTATGTAGACCAGACTCCCTGCCTCTGTTCCCTGCTTCTCACTCACTCAGGATAAAGTCTAACTCCACTGCAGTTACACGGCCACAGTGACCTGACTCTAAATCTGGCTTTCTCTCTTTCTTCTCAGCCCCTTGTCAGTTTCTCTCAGTTTCTTACCCATGTGGAGTGCAGGGCCGCCCAAGGGTTTTTACGCTTCCTGGAAGGCACTTCATACGGCTGCCCCCTTCACAGGCAGGCTTCTGCTCCTGTGTTGGCTCCTCAGAGGCATCCCTTGACAACCCAAACTGAAAAAATTCCCTTCAATCTCCCCCTCAGCACTCTGCCTAGTGCTTCCCACTGTTCAAATTTCCTTCCTTGCTTATACATTTTTGTTTTTTTGTTTTTTCCAGACACGGTTTCTCTGTGTTGCTTTGGAGCCTGTTCTGGAACTAGCTCTTGTAGACCAGGCTGGCCTCAAACTCACAGAGATCTGCCTGCTTCTGCCTCTTAAGTGCTGGGATTAAAGGCGTGCGCCACCACCGCTCAGCCTGCTTGTACGTTTTTATCTCTTGGTAGTATAATGCTGAGAATACGATTCCTAAGCTATCTCTAGTACCCAGTCAAGGCTGGCTCACATTTCCTGGGCCTTTCTCTTGGGAGTTGGATGCCCGCTTTCCTTGAGATGAGCCAACTGAGCAAAGGGAAGAGACTCGCTCTTTGAGGACAGTTCGCCCCGTTTCCACATGCTAGCGTTTTTTTCCCTCACTAAGGATCTAAAACGGAAATGAAAACAGCCAAACTGCGGACAACTTTCTAGGACTAAAGTAGAAAAGAATTGTCCTCATTTAACAGGCTGTGGTGGCACCTCCTAGGTAGAGGCAGGAGGATCAGAAATTTGAGATCATCTCCAGCTACATAGTAAGTCCAAGGCTAGCCTGGGCTCTATGAGACTCTGTCTCCAAAAGAGGGTTGGTGGGTAGGAATTTCTTCCTGGTTTTAAACATAAAGTAAAAATGAAGCTGCTAGGCTCAACTGAGTTTAAAATAGACGCCTTGATAATTTTAAGGCTATGGAATTGGACTCAAAAAACAAAGTCATACATAGAGGTGGGACACAAAGCTTGAAACTTGCCAGCTGACTCCCCAAAGTAAAAGGGTAATCTTTTGAGAACTAGGTTTCTCTGTGGAGGACAGGGACAGGGAGCATGACCTGGGAGACCAGATCCCGGTAGATTCCCTGATCTTTGGGGAAGGAACAGTGGGAATGGAGTCTAACGTGCTAGATGTGAAATCAGACTCAGGTGCAAAGCCAGGCTTCCCCCTCATTAGCTCTGCGGCCTCACAGCTCTACCAACAGCCCCTGCTCACAGTGTCCTGACCTGTGAATGGGTACACAGGTGCCTACCCAGCAGCCCCTGCTCACAGTGTCCTGACCTGTGAATGGGTACAGCGGTGCCTACCCAGCAGCCCCTGCTCACAGTGTCCTGACCTGTGAATGGGTACACAGGTGCCTACCCAACAGCCCCTGCTCACAGTGTCCTGACCTGTGAATGGGTACACAGGTGCCTACCCAACAGCCCCTGCTCACAGTGTCCTGACCTGTGAATGGGTACACAGGTGCCTACCCAACAGCCCCTGCTCACAGTGTCCTGACCTGTGAATGGGTACACAGGTGCCTACCCAGCAGCCCCTGCTCACAGTGTCCTGACCTGTGAATGGGTACACAGGTGCCTACCCAACAGCCCCTGCTCACAGTGTCCTGACCTGTGAATGGGTACAGCGGTGCCTACCCAACAGCCCCTGCTCACAGTGTCCTGACCTGTGAATGGGTACACAGGTGCCTACCCAACAGCCCCTGCTCACAGTGTCCTGACCTGTGAATGGGTACAGCGGTGCCTACCCAACAGCCCCTGCTCACAGTGTCCTGACCTGTGAATGGGTACACAGGTGCCTACCCAACAGCCCCTGCTCACAGTGTCCTGACCTGTGAATGGGTACACAGGTGCCTACCCAGCAGCCCCTGCTCACAGTGTCCTGACCTGTGAATGGGTACACAGGTGCCTACCCAACAGCCCCTGCTCACAGTGTCCTGACCTGTGAATGGGTACAGCGGTGCCTACCCAACAGCCCCTGCTCACAGTGTCCTGACCTGTGAATGGGTACACAGGTGCCTACCCAACAGCCCCTGCTCACAGTGTCCTGACCTGTGAATGGGTACAGCGGTGCCTACCTCCTTTGATTATTGGCAGACGCAAGTGAAATAGCGTACATCAAGGCTCATAGCACAGTGCTTGACAGAGTGATGTTAATAAAGTTTGCTGTTATTTTTGTCCTCTTTATTTTTTGTTGTTAGTTTTAAAAAATTGATGGAAACAAGGGTCAGGAGAGATGACTCAGAGGTAGGTGTGATCACTGCTTTTCTAAAGGACCTGTGCAGAGTTCCCAGCACCCACATCATCCGGTGTAGATCCAGATCCAGCGTATCTGATGCCTCTTCTGGTCTCTGTGGACACCACATACATGGCACACACAAACAGTCATAGATAAAAAAAATAAATCATTCCCCAAAGGGGTGGGTGACAGTGAAGGGGAGCCCTTGATAGGGTTCAGTAGCAGCCACATTCCAGGTAGGACACAGAAGAATAGCAAGTGTGTCCGAATGAAGAACTAGATTTCGTTTGGCTGGAGGGAAACCCATCCTGACTCCTTCCCTTTGCAGCTTTGGGCCTCTTCTACTGTTCTGCCCCTGCCCCTGACTTCACAGATAGGGCTATATGCTAGACCACATTTGCTGGGGCTTTCCCCTTTGTGTCGGTGTTCCAGGCCTGGGCTGTCAGAGACCTCCTGACTGGAGTAGAGGAAAGAGCATAAGCAAACTATGGCCTTAGTCTAGGGGCTCTGCTTTCTTCTGGATGCTGGTGGTAGCTCTATCTGTCAAGGGTGTGGGATGTCTAGAGGTCAACGTTGAATATTAATTTACCTGCTGGCCATCTAAGATAGCAGCTAATCAGCCCCAGAAATGGATCTGGAGTGAAGGGAACTGGATTTACCATGGCCAAGAACATTCTAGTCCTAAAATACTCTAGAAATTCTACCCAAGATTAGACCTTCGTGGACAATGTACATTCTTCTCATGAAATGATTCTTAGTTTTCATTAAGAAAACAAAAACAAACTCTCAAGCCACAGCTCAAGTCATTTCAGAATTACTTGTCTTTTTTTTTTTTTTTTTATGTATACAACATTCTGCCTCGATGTATGCCCGCACGCCAGAGCAGGGCGCCAGATCTCAGTACAGATGGTTGTGAGCCACCATGTGGTTGCTGGGAATTGAACTCAGGACCTCTGGAAGAGCAGCCAGTACTCTTAACCTCTGAGCCATCTCTCCAGCCCCCCAGAATTACTTGTCTTATATTGACCATAGGGCAACTAAGAGGCTGTGTCTTTCAGCATGCCTGATGGTCAGGATTCTTAGCCAAAAAAGTCAGAAAACATGGTAGCTAAGGCAGCAAGGGAGGAGAGCCACCCTCCTTGGGAGGCCTCTCTTGTCTATATGAGGAGTTTGGGGATTCTTAAACCCACTACCCCATTTCCCCCAAAGTGTGGGTACAGTAGTAGCAAACACTGCTGTGCCTATTGTTGCTCAAGAGGGGACAGGAGCTCCGATGTAGGAGGAGGAGTCAGATGGCTTTGTTATGTAGATATGTTGGTTGCAGTACTGGTCTGGGTATGACAGTCTCTTCCTGCTGTCCCCCTGTGGCTCATGGTTGGCCTACAGCCAATGTTTGTACAGTTAGGAAGGAGCTGTTTCCTTCTGGGGGCAGTGACTCTAAGTCCTGAGTCTGCTTTCTAAGTTTTCTAGGGGCTAGGGCTTCTCTTTACCTTACCTCTGTCTGGCACATCCTTTCACGAGGAGTCAGATGCATTTATTTACTCCTTATATTTCTCTTGAAATCCTTCAATATAGCAGGGCAGTGTTGGCAGACGTCTTTGATCCCAGTACCTGGGAGGCAGAGGCAGGCAGATCTCTGAATTCCAGGACAGTCAGAGCTAACAGAAAAAGTAACCCTGTTTCAATAATAATAATAATAGTTATTATTATCATCATCATCATCATCATCCTGCAACCTCTGAAAGCTAAGCTGGGGTCTGAGGGATCCCCTGGTGAGTATGATCCACCATAGAGGCTGTGCTCCAGTCTGGCCAGTCTTGACTAGCATCTCCATTTCTCTCAGCACACTCCATTCCTTGTTGTAACTCTGGTCATGCTCTGCATCTGATCATGAAACTTCATCTACTCCCCTTCTCTCAAGTACACATATTCAACCCAGTTTATCCATTGGCATTGAATACTGTGAGATCCCGAAGAGTTGAAGGTGTCTGTCCTCCTAGCTGAATCAAGCAAGTACCTGCTGAACTTAGAATCTGCTCACAAATGAGAAATGGGAGCTGAGATAGCATAGCACGGTGGTTCCTGACTCCAGGAACAGACATGATCTCCACAAAGTGCAGTCATTGGCTGGCAGAAGCTCCATCAGACATTTTTTTTTTTCCTTTGAGAGAACATCCTTGTCAGAATGTTCTCTAGACTGGGTGTCAAGTGAACTCTATAAGACACAGGCTTATAGACCTATATACTCTATATAGACTCAGTTCTCAGACTATACAAAGTACCCAGCTCAGCCAAGAGTCTTAGAATACCCAAGAGGGTGCCACAAGGTGCCATGGGAGGGGCCGTGATCTTAGAACTAAGCAAAGCTGAGAGGTCTTTTAGAGACAAAGACCACACAGGATGGCGTTTCCTTTGTGTTCCTTCCCAAAGCCTCTTCCTCTCCAAAGGAAGTGAAGACTGGAGAGATCGTGCTGTGTCCATACACTCTGAAAGAGGAGCCCACAGACTGGAGTCTGTGATGGCTACAGGGACAGCCCTTCCTCCAGGGGTAAAATTGCTCCTGCTCTTCCCACCAAGCTTTCCTTTTCCTCTGTACCCTGTTCCACTTAGCCCATAGATGTTGGACAGCTATCAACAGCACTAACTTGAGTTAGCTCTCCATGGTAGGATGCTTGGGGGGTTGATGGATGCTCAGAAACAGACTCTTCCTGCAGTAAGTTGAATTCTGTCAGAAAGAGAAGACATAGTTTCAAGGCCATCTCTTCTCCCATGCTGCTCCCTCTCACAATGATCCACTCCTCAGTGCCGGACAAATCATTTCTGTTTTTGTTTTAATACATATTTGCAAAAGGCTTTTCATTTTGATATACTCAAAGGCATTAGTTCTTTCCTTTTTGGCTTTGTGTTCTGTGGTTCTTAAAGGCTTACCTGTCAACTTTCAGATATTTTCTTGTGCTTCTTTCAGAGTTGGGTTTTCTGTTAGATCTTTAATTCATCTGGAATTTACTTTTATAACTCTCTCGGAGGTTTGCTTACTGACCAGTATTGTCCCATGGGCCATCCTCTCCCAGGGCCTTCAAATACTGTTTTCATACTGGATCACCCATGGATACATGTAGCTAATTTTTGATTCTTTGTTGCTTTGAACTGTTCTTCTGTTACCTGGTCCAGTACCATAACGTTTTAATTATTGTAGCTTTGGGGTATGATTGGATGAAACCGTATTTCTCTCTTTTTTTTTTCCTCCCACATATACTTACTAATCAGCTTTATGTGGTTTTTAATTCCGGGCATATTTTATTTTTGTTTTTATTTGTTTAGGTTGTTTTCTTATTGTTTATTTTTTAGAAAATAAATTTGACTTGCTGCAGTGTATAGCTAATCACTAGCGTGTCAGTTAACAGAAGAGCCCCTGACTTCAGGCTGACTTTCTAAATAGCTGATCAAGTTTGATTGAACAAACCATCTTAGGATTCTGGTTGGAATCTTACTGGTTGTGTGTATTGGGAGAATTGGTACATTTACAATGGTAAGTCTTCTCATCTAGAAACAGAATGTCCCAACTGTGTCTCAGAGGCTTCCAGGGAGACCTTGTCTCTTGGACCACCTCTAAGATCTTCTCATTTCCCCGGGCTGGTGTCCTGAGCCACCAAAGCCTTGTAGTGCTTTGTCCAAGACTCCAGTGGATGCATCCCTTAGTTCCTCTCAGAGCTGGCTCAACATTTGCTTTTGCTCAGAAATTCTAAGGTTTTTTTCTTTCTAAACCCAAAGACCTCCAGAGAGATTGGCCCATTTTTTCTCTCCTCCATTTGCATGTCATTCTCAGTATCTCCCTTTCCATCACCTTTTTGTGAGCCTGTTGTCTCCAGTCGAAACTTCCCGAAGACCCTAGCCAACTTGCAACACAGCTCTTCCTTCCCACCTCCTGTCTTCACATCATCCGTCATTCTGAACTCTGTTGAGGTAAGAACGGTGCCCACAGGGTGTTTAAGGGGAATAAACACTGTCTGTGCCTCTGCAGTGCCCACCCTAAAGACACCACGTACCAGCCTGTAGCTCTCATTGCTAGCCTGAGCCCCACAGAGTTTCTAAGAATTCCTAGCCATTTGATTCCTAATTCTGTCCCCACAACAAGCTGCTCCATCTGGATAACTGCCAAAGGCCTTGGGGTGAAGGCAGAAGGCTGCAGACCCTCTCCTTAAATCCCTCTCTAGGACAGCAGCCGCTGTCTCATTGTCAGCATGAATCCTGAAAGGGCCAACACACAATTCTAATTGTGTGGGCTCTTGTACCAGGTGTGACCACCAAGTAATAGAAAACAAAAGGCCACCATGAGTCAGAGTACTCCAGAAGATATGAATGGACCGTAATCGTAGGTAGAGTGGCAATGCAAAGCCACAGAGTTCCAGCACACAGACACCTTTTGCCCAGCCGTGTTCCCCTCTGCTTTGCATCTTCGTGACTCTCCCTGTATCAAGCTCCTTGGGGAGTCAGCACTGGTTTCCACTCTACCATACGTTTGGTCATGAGGCATCTTCATCTGCTGCTTATACAGGGAATACAAGTTAAAAGTGAGCACTGTGGAATCCACAGCAGTAATTAGAAAATTGCTGTAGCTTGGGACTATCACCAAAATGTTACCTTAGACATTTATGTTTTGAAAGCCAGAGAATGAAGCTAGGCATAGTGACATTAGTAATCATAACACTTCTGAGGCCGAGGCAGGATCACAAACTTGAGACCAGTGTGAGCAACACAGCAAGACCCTTTCTAAAGAAATAAATAACTAAACACATATTTTAAAGGGCAGAAGGAACCAGTCCCTACCAGAATTAACCAATTCAGAGACAGGAAGTCTGCCACAAGAGCCGAAAAAGTCCTGGTAACACAAGCAATACTTCAGAATCTGATTCCTTGAGATTCCCTCTTCCAAAGGTAACACTCTACAAAGATCTTTTCCCCAGCTAGTCCCCACCCAGCCCCCAAGTTGCTCAAGGCCCAGTCAGCCACCCAGTTTTACATGTCTAAATCTGAAATCAAAGTCCCAGGCAGGGGAAGGGATTGTCACAAGTAATTGCAACATCCCACAAGAATTTGTTTGGGAGTTAAAAGGCGCCAAACCTGGGTCTTCTCCAGAGCGTGCAAGTCTGAGCTTTCTGAGAACCACATTTGATGCTTCCAGGGTGTTAAATGTAAATACTTTGTCTTAGGGCTGCCTGGCAGCTTTAGGGGATTCTGTAGGGCCCCCGGGTGGCCTTACATATGGTGACAGGTGCATATTTCCCTGAAAGAGGGTAGAGTAAGTTAGCCACAGGCCCTCAGAGGTGGCCTTTATCCTGGGCCATCCTCTGCACACCACCCCTGGGAGGAAGAATTGGGAGAATCAGGACCCAGGTAGCCTCAGGGGGGGACTTGAATGGGAAGAAAAAGGCCTGGCCTTCTGCTTCACCTTCATATCTTTCTCACTAGCTTACACGTTGCCCCTTCCCTAGCCCTTATTTCATTTTATCTCAACATTTCATCTTTATAGGCATCATTTTGAGATGATACCCTCTATTTTCATGTATAGAAAAAAAGAGCTATCTTTAAAAACAAAAAACACTATAGAAGTTGAGTGTGTGGCATATCTCTGTAACCCAGGCACTGGATATGCCGAGGCAGGAGGATTGAGTCTTTGAGGACTTCTGCAGTCAAACCCTGTCTTTTTTTTTTTTTCCAAGACAAGATGCCGGGCGATAGTGGCGCACGCCTTTAATCCCAGCACTCAGGAGGCAGAGACAGGTGGATTTCTGTGAGTTCGAGACCAGCCTGGTCTACAGAGCTAGTTCCAGGACAGGCTCCAAAGCCACAGAGAAACCCTGTCTCAAAAAACCAAAAAAAAAAAAAAAAAAAAAAGATTTCTCTATATAACAGTTTTGGCTGTCCTGGAACTCCCTCTGTAGACCAGGCTGGCCTCAAACTCACAGGGCTCACCTGCCTTTGCCTACTGAGTGCTGAAATTAAAGGCATGCACAACCATTACCTGGCCAAACCCTGCCATTAAAACTGGGGATGGGGTGTTGAAACAGTGGTTTAATGGTTAAGAGCACTGGCTGTTCTTCCAGAAAACCCAGGTTCTATTCCCAGCACCCATATGGTGGCTCACAACCATCTGTAACTCCAGTTCTAGGGGAATCTAACACACTCTTCTGCCCTCCCTGGATACCATGTAAGCAAAACGCCATACATTTAAAAAAATTTTTCAAAAGCAGCCTGTAGATGGAGTTGTTACAGGCCACTGAGCACACGAATCCTGTGAATCCTCTCAGTAACCCCCTTTCTTGTTTTTGTTTGTTTGCTTGGAATTTTTGTTTGTTTGTTTTTGTAGATAAGCTCTCCCTTTCTCTCTCTCTCTCTCTCTCTCTCTCTCTGTCTCTCTCTGTCTCTCTCTGTCTCTCTCTCTCTCTGTCTCTCTCTGTCTCTGTCTCTCTCTCTCTCTCTCCAGAGCCCTGGCTGTCTGGAATTCTCTCTATAGACCAGACTGGCCTCACACTCAAAGAGATCTTCCTGCCTCTGCCTCCTAAGTGTTTGGATTAAAGGCATGTTCTGCTGCCACCTGGCGAGGGCAATATTTCTATTTCCCATCAAACAAAGAAGAGACCAGGCCTGGCAAGATGAACAAGCCTGGTCCAGCCATCCTACTTGTTTGTCTGAGTTTCAGAGGACCTGGGGATAAGTCACTATGGCCCGTTTTTCTTCCTCAAGGAGAAGAGGAAACAAAGCCATGACACACATGCCGGCCTCAGAAGTGTAAGCTGTGCAGACCTGTGTGGAGGGACGTGCACACCATGTCGTGCACACCGTGTCAGCGGGTCTCAGGCCTCCCCTGGATCATTCAGAGATATTGATACATGATGCCTTAGGGATGAGGATGAGAGGAGGGAAAGCCAGTGGTGTGTTGTAGCTTAGAGAACCTTCCATTGTCACAAGCATGTGGTACCTAAGAGGCATCTGAACCCTGACTACTTCCTCCTAGTTCTTCCAGCTGTCCCAGAGGAGTGGCATGATTTCTCGCTGACACCACACTGGCCCAACTTCAAAAAAAAAAAAAAGTGAAGGTCAGGGCAGTCAAAGCAGGATTTTCTGTTTGGAAGCCAGGGGTATGACTGACCCTCAACCCAGTTTCTTTTCAGCATAGCCTAATACCTCTGTCCCCTCTGCTGATTGACACGGTAGGTTTGTTTAATTAGTCAGAGGTTAGTCAAAGTGCAGCTTGTCCTCAGAGTCAATTCATATTTACGGAGTTACTGCAGTGGATGATGCCAGAGCTGCTGTGTGTTATCTGTATCAGCTTAGGGAACAGACTTCAACCCCTTGAACCTGGTTTGAGTGGGGAACAAGAGCCAGCCAAGGAGGAGAGCTGGGTGGATCTCTGAGCCATGGGCCTCACCTCCCTACCGACAGTGATCATGCTAAGCCTCAGTGCCTGACACAAGGGAGACTTAGGAACTGATGACTGTGTTCATAAATTTTCCAAAAGGGTGGCAGAAGAAGGTGACTGGAAGATCATGTCTCTCTGGGGCCCATTCCAGGGGACAGAGGAGTAATGGAAACAGAAGCTATGGGGGACATGCGCTCTTAGCTGTACTTGCTAAGCATCATACATGAATAAATGAGACAGTGTCTCCCTATTTTTCACATGGCCCTTTCTAGGAAAAGGAGCAGGAGGTAGTGACTGATGCTGGAGGAAGTGGAGTCTCCTTTAGCCCTGACTTGATTGCAAAGGGAAAGAAACCTAGTGTGGGGGGAAAAAAAGAAAAGAAAAAAAAGAAAATAACAACAACAAAACCCCACTAGACTATGTGGTTCCATTAGGCCAGGGCCCTCCTCCTCTTCTTTTGCCCTCTTCCTGAGTATGTTAGAATCACACCCCACTCTTAACCCTGAAGCCTTCTTGCTTGCCTCTTTTCCTAGATGGTACTTCATTGGGTTCCCAGCCAGAGCTAGCCCTCTCCAGTGGAGTGCATTCACAAAGCCATTATTGTGACAAGTTCTGGTGTCAGTGCTTGCTTCCGTCTTCCATGAACTCTAGGACTGCCATACCTGACAGATATCTCACAGCTTGCCGTCGTGATGTTGAGTGTTGGGTGGCATGAGAGTTCCATGCTCCACACTGCTTTATGGGTGTTAGTTTAGAAATGCCAGCTCTTGAGTTTCCTGGAGCCTCCACACTCCTCCATGGAAGTGACAGCATAGCCAGATATGTCTGGGCTTTTCAGCTGAACTGCCAGGCTTGACCTGTCCCGGCCTGCCAGAGGGTCAGGTTACAGGGGTTACCATGAAGCAGCCCCAGGCATCTTTCTGGAAGCCGAGATCAAGTAAGTAGACATGCCACTGAAATAAGACTCGGCGGTCTTGTCTGTCTCCAGCTGCCAAAAAGATGACTCTTAGAAGTCAGACAGTGCACAGAGAAACCCTGTCTCGAAAAACAACAACCACCACAACAAAAACCAAACAAAAAAGTCAAAGACAGGAGCGTGGTTGCAGTAGCCCAAGACCTTCCCCCCCAGATTTGGACAGGAAGACAATGAAGCCTGCAAGCGTCCCTCCAGGTTTGCTTGTTTTCTCTCTACAAAGTCAGGGTTGGGATAGGAACTGCCCAGCCACCTGAATGACTTTGATGGGGCAAAACTGACAGCCAGATTGTCAGTTGTGCTCAACTCTGATAGATCTAAGGTTCAGAAATCCCTGCGCCCCCTGCTGGTCGCTCAGTCTGGCTTTTGGCTTCCTCCCCTGGAGCCCCCCCCCCCCCCCCCCCAGGCTTCCTGGCCGTCCATTTTTGCTCCCCTGTACTGGACTGACTGCTTCAGTGGTTTGTAGCATTTTTGCCTTTGACCCTAATGGGGAGCTGCTTCCCTGTCCCGCACGCAGGGTTTCTTCCTTTTTGACAGATACCCTTGGGTTCACCAGACTCTAAAAGAAGCCCAGGACTGGTACTTCCTAATAAACGCTGGTCAGGACTGTAAGTGGCAGTCTTCCCATCCCCCAGAGATGGGAAGGGTATGCTTGCCTGCCTCCCCTAGAGAGGCTTTCTCCTGAATCTCCCAATGCTGAACCATACCTTTATTGGTCTCTGGGTTTGGCCACCCTCCTTTTCCCAATCAGCCCTCCACTTCACTCCAGACAGGCCAGGAGGATTCTCAGTTTCTCTTTATACATCCTGTCCAGTTGGGACATTCCTGTAGGCCCAGCTTCACCATTTTCCCTCAGGCGCCAATTGTGTTTCCCTACTGTGTCTGTTGTCTACCAACTGTGTTGGCCTTCTGAGACTGGAAGCATCCCGAGGTTGAAAGCCTTAACTCCCGTAAAGCCTGGACAAAGCCCTTCTCCCCAGGGGCTCTCAAAGGAATGTTGTGCCTCTCCTGAGGAAACGTCCTGACACTCACTTCCTCAGAGCTCTCCTGGGTGTGGCTGGCCCAGGGTTGAGGTCTGGCCAAGGCCGTCTTTGTCCCAGGTCACTCCTAGAGATTGGGTGAGGGTGGAAAAACGCTGGAAGATGAGGTTCCTAGGTGTCCTCCATCACATTAGTGGAGAAGTTTACATGGAATTTGGAGCATATAGAAAGACCAAAAAAAAAAAAAAACCTCAAGGCTCATAATGGCCCTATCCCATCATCTGCCCCTTTTCCTCCCCAAGGCCGCTTGCCTCCCCATTTCCAGAGTGACCTCGGGCGGAGCCCAGTGCTGCTGTGGACAGCTCATTCCGCGGCCGCGCCCTGCGAGTCCCCGCGCCGCCAGGGGGCGAGTGCGGTGCCCGGCAGCTCCCGGGCTCCCGGGTGGCCCGCACTGCGCTTGGGAGAGGTCGGACGGGGTAAGACGCTGCCTTCGGTGACCTCCAAGCCCAGCTCTTGGGAGCGTCTCATGCCTTGGGGTTCCCAGGTCCCGGGATGGGATGCAGTCACACCGCCCGGTAATCCGGGCACAACGCGAGCTGCTGACGTGCAGGCTCTTGGCGCTGCCTCCCGCTCCTCCGGCCCCCTTGGCCGCCCGGGCCCAGCCTCGCGGTGGCCCACACCTCGAAGCCGGCAGCTGAGTAGGCCGCATCCGGGGCGCAGCGAGCCTAGGACATTGGAATGTCGGTGGGAGGGGGGCGAAGAAAACGCACTTTTCCTCCCCGCTTTCTCCTCCAGCCCCTCGGAAGAGGCCGCGCGGGCCAGTGTCTTGCGGGGTGCGAGGGGCGGACCCCGAGCAAGCGGCTAGTAGCTGTGCAGCTCTGGGGCGCTGCCGCGCGCACCTGTTAGCAGGAGCCCCCGCTCTCAGCCCCCCACCTTCCAGACCCCCGGAGTGCGCGCAGTCTCCTGTGACAACACAGGCTACCAGAGCGGCAGTAGCCTCCCAACCCAGCAACGTCCAGCTTTAGGTTATAGAGGAAAACAAGACCGGGGTGGGATGGGGGTGAGTACGCAGCTACATTTCTAGGTTGCTTCCTGAGTCCCCCTCGAGTCTGCAGCGGCTCACAACAGCTCCAGGGCCGCATTAGACAGCCTGGTAAGAGGTTCTTTTCATGGAGAAATACTCTGCTCCTGGAATCACAAATCAACCCTTGTGAAAACTGCCAGAGTCGGAGCTGGGAGAGCCCCCTGTGTTTCCACACTATCCTTCATCCTTCCTAGGCGTTTCTTTCTTTCTATTGTTGAAGAAATCCTTCAAGTTGATGTTTCATTTTAAAGGGAGTCCTTGAAGCAACACCTCTGCTTGCCTGCTGTCTTACATTTTTGGGTTCGGTTGGTTTAGTTAGAGTCTCACATAAGCACTGATTTCACATCCAAGCGTTCAGAATGGGTTTCTGTCCTGGAAATGCCAAGGCAGAGCCAGATCAACCTATCTTCTGATTCATGGCTGGTAGATAGACTCTCAATCCTTTAAGGAGGGAGGGGATCCTGAATAAGGGTACTTCACTGCACACCAGGATGCTCACAAGAGCCTTACCTCCCAAGCAGCTTTGAGCCAGTACTAAAGTATAGCCCTGCCCTGCTAACAGCATCCCTCTGTATGGTTACCAGTCTGTGGCAGATGGGAACATCTGTAGAGAATTACAAACAATGCCAAGAGGGTGGGGAGAGAAGTCAGTCAGGGTGTAAGGGACCATCCCCATCCCTGACAGAACCTGTCCTGGTGCCTGCCCTTCTCAGGAGGCTGTGGCGCCCTGGTGGTCACTCAGGTTTCCTGGCCAGCTTAGGATGGCTTACCTCTGTAGAGCCAGCCATGATAAGGTACATAGAAACAGAGCACCCAAGGAAGCTCTCTACTTCAGCCATTATCACCTGCCAGTGTAGGACTCTGGCTATCGGGCATCAATAAATTTAATGGAGGTCGGGCATCAATAAATTTAATGGAGGCCTTAGTCTCAGTAGTTTGCCCTGAAGCAATACCTGGTTGCAGGAAGAACCACAAACTGAGATTACCTGAGCACCACCCAAGAACAGACCATCCAAAGGAAATGCCTAACGTTCCAGCTGTTGTAGATAGGATCACCTGCCAGCACACTCACCAGGACACCCCTAGGCAAATGTCAGCCAATCAGGGGTCCTGAACCTTAGAAACCCCTCACTCCCACCTTTACTACCTACTATAAAATCCCAACTCTAACTGAGTTCAGGGTTCTTCAATTATTCCAATATGTTGGACATCTGGAGAGACTGAGTTTGTAAACGTGTATAAAATAAAGGCTCTTTGCTTTTACATTTGGGGCCCGGTCTCCTTGTTGGTTTTTGGGGGACTTTGCGGATCTGGGCATAACACCTCATCTTGTCCTCCATCAAGAGGAGTTAAGGTTTGGAACTTTTAATTAAAAAAAAACACTTCTAAGACTGGAGCAATGAGATTTTGAACACTGATACTTGCACACGGCCCTCCTCCATTAGCCTCCATCCTTCTGGCTCCAGAGCTGGCTCGTTTTCAAGGTCTAGCTAAGATAGGTCCCAACCCCCATCCCTCAGAATAGCGGCAGGGCCTGGGCAGCAGGGCTCCAGGTCTGGGACCCTTCCAACAGCACGGCCATCCTAGGAGCTGCCTAGGTTATGTTTCTCTCCCACTCCATGTGTTTTGGTGGCACGGACTGCCCTGCTTCCAGGTAAGGACCACACTGCCTGCGCAGCCAGAAGGCCGCTCTGTTAAGCACTAGAACAAAGTTGTAAGAGGCAGCCTTCCATAGCCTAGCCATCCACAGACTGGCTTGGAGAAAGCTGAGAATTCCTCTGCTCCCCTGAGCAGGCATGCAGGAGTCCTCAGAAGGGCAAGCTCCTCACCATAGTGCAAACACTAACCATGGCCAGAGGGTGGGAAGGTATTCTGTATAGTACTGGGAACTTGATGTAGGCCTTAAGAAGCAGCAGTGTGGCCAGAATCAGCAAGCATCCCAAGTCTTTGTGTATAGTCTCTTACTCTCCCAGCAGCTCCGGGGTGGCCTGCCTGGAAATGTTGGTGTCCCTCTGCAGACACACAAGTACCCATGCCAATACAATGGCTGTGCTGGAGCAGCCTGCCCATGATGAGACAGTCTTTAAACTTGTCCTGCTTCCTTTTCTCATTACAGCCCAGTCGTCTCCCTCACCAGTGTCTGGAGGTGGCATGCGGAAAGGAACCGCAGCTCCTGCCTTGGACCCCAGTGGCCCTGTTGCTCCCCCTTTTAAAGCACATTGACCTTCTCTGTAAGGCATTGTGGATGCTAAACAGATTCACTGTTAGTCTGGACAGCACTGAGGAATCCTGGATCAATGCTGGGAACATAGATTAAAAATAGTCATTACCTTTAGTTGTTCACTTAATGGGTATACGCAGAGATAAATGCATGAGTCTTATTATTTAATCCTTTTAAATTAATTAGTTGTTTGATCTTATTTATTTAACCCTCACAGGTCTCTATGAGACATCTACTGCTGTTATATTTCATAGCTTAGGAAATAAGACTCAGTCTGGTGTGGTGGCGCACTCCTTTAACCCCAGCCCTTGGGAAGCAGAGGCAGGTGGATCCCTGAGTTCAAGGCCAGTCTGATCTACAAAGCAAGTTCCAGGACAGCCAGGGCTACTCAGAGAAACCCCGTCTTAATTTTTTTTTTAAGAACTAAAATCAAAAAGAAGAAAATAAGGCTCAAAGAAATGAAGATCACACGACCTGTCCTTGTCCACTTCAGGAGCTCCTGGTTTCCCACCCCTCCGTCATCCTACCCCCAGGTCCCTGAGCATGGGAGAGAGTACATGAGCATCCCTGCTTTTCCTTCTGCTCCACATAGATGGTCTCTCTGGCTCTGAATGTGGTAACTTGAAGGTAGGCTGTGGGTCCTCCAGGTGTGGGTTCATCAGCTCCCAGAGTCCATGTTTTTGGGGGCTGACTTCCCCAGCCACCTGGGCTACCTGCCTCCATTCCCACCTTGGGCCTAATTAGTAACCCCCTAACACCCCTGACACCTAGCAGGTAGGCAGAGTAAGATAGCAGAGGACCCATAAAGCCAGACGCATCCTCTAAATCCAATGGGGGCTGGGGGGGATGGGGAGGACATGGAGATGGAGAGTTCAGAGCCTCTACAACTGAAATACCTCAGAGCTACCCTCCCCTCTCCAGAGGCCCCCATTTCCTATGTGAACGTGGGAAGGGAAGGGGTCATGTGGGAGGGATCACTCTTGGCCTTATAGTCACCCCACATCTTGTGACAAAGGGATGAGGAGAATGAAGGGAAAAGAGGCCTTGCATATCTTCATATCTTACAGAAGGGGCAATGTTAGGCGTGGGAAATGAGTCTCCCCAACACCCCCCCCCCACACACACAACATCCACAGTTCAGCTGCGTGCTCTTAATGTTACCAGGTTTGGCCACCACCCACACTATGTGGACCCCTTTGGGCAGCTAACACTTGGAAGTCTTACATATTAGGACCAAAGATGAGACCCACCCCATCTTTGGCCGGTAGCAGTTGTGAGATGAAACAGATACTTGACCAGAATGCTGGAAATGGTATAACGATGGCCACTTGAAATAAAAGAAAGCCCCAGGTACTTAGGACAGATGCTGCGAATAGCTGGCCACTTGAAGGAGGGAGGGAGGGGAGAGAGAGATCCTGGGGTGCCTTGAGGGAGTCCAGGGGAAGAAGTAAGCATCAAGACAAGAGGGCCCTGCGTGGTAGGTGCCGGTGTCCCTGCACAAGAGCCTCAGGACTGCTGAGATTGGGTCGCTGGCCTAGACAGAGACAGAAGCGAGCTCCCAGGTAAGAAATCAAGGCCCAGGGACAGGACCTGTGGGTTTACAAGCCGGAGGAGGCAGGGACAGGCAGAACCTCCCACGGACTCCGGGATCTCGCTGCGAACCAGCCCGGGAACATTCCAGCCTAATCGCAGTTCAGATCGGCAGCCCCGGAGGCCTAGCCTCAGGACCTGGCGCCCGCCCGCTGCTAGCGAGTTCGCCTGGGGCTACCCGCCTGACCCGGTGGGGACTTCGGAAGCCCTACAAAAGCTGGAGGCCCAGGGGTTTCTCCCCTCTCCAGGTTCAGGGGAACCGGGTAGAACTGGAGGGTGGGTGGGCAGGGAGCCAAAGACCCCAAACCGGGGAAGAACACAAAGATCCTGTCCGGAACCAAATGGAACTTCGCAGTCACCACGCCTCTGGGAGGCCCTGCTTCAGCTACTATTTCTGGAAAGGACTAAAAGGGCTGCCCAGTGTCGCAGCCCAGGCCTCTGCAGCACCTGCTCCAGGTCCAGTCCCGCTGCTCTCCTCAGGAGGGGAGGAGGACTCTGTCTGGAGCAACAGCCCCCGCCCCGAAAGGCGAGGTCAGAGGGCCAGCTGGACAGATTTAACCGCTGAGATGGCCCCTTTCTTCCTGGTATTGGGGAAAGAGCCACCATGGTCATCCTCAACCTGCCCCAGAGCCTTCTTTACCCCGGTACAGGGAAGCGAGACCGCTGGCATTGGTGGAGACAAAGTTACAGTCCCCTTACCACTGAGGCCAGCCAGGACACCTTGCTTTCTGGAGGTCTGTAGCAGGAGTTAGGAAAGTGATTCTGAAGATTTCTAAGCTTCCGGTGTGATGCCCAAAATGCGCTGTCAGCTACTACGAACCTAGATCGGGACACTCCTTCACCACCGGCTCCCCAGACGGCTTCCCAGACGCCCATCTCAGAGCCTTCTCCAACAGCAGCCAGTTCAGTGACGTCATCCCAGGATTCTTGCCACTACCGACATTGGTCTCCAATTTTTCATTCATTACTTTTTTTTTTTTTTAATCCCTCACAACCCTCATGAGAGTTTGGTCCTGTTTTACAGATGAGGTAACCCCAAGGCTCAGGAAGTGAAGTGTTCCCCCAAGGTCGTATACCTTATAGGAGACAGAAGCAAGATTGAAACTTGGCCTACCTGACTCCAAAACCTACATGGTCGCTCAAGCCCTTCCCCCAGCAGACCAGCATTACCCCCTCCCCCCACCACCAAACCAAGGCCTCCCGGGCATCGGGCATCGGGCATGGGGCATCGTTCTGGCCCTGCAAGATACCTGTCCTTCACCAGCCCAGGACTGGCTGTCCAGAACTAGAGAGAAAACTGGGTTCAGGAGGAGTCTACTGTTCCCACACCCTCATCCTCTTCCCCAGGGCTCTTTAATCTAGTGTCTCAAAAACGAGAGCCTCTTAGGTTTTCATGGGGGGTGGGCAGGCATCCAGCCAGCATGTCCTGGCACATGAGAAGAAGCTGAGCTCAACTTTGCCCATGGACTGGGCACAGCCTGGCCAGCGGCACGGGACACGGGGGGCAGGGGGGTCGTGTCAGAGTAGCCATAGTCGCTTTTGTTAGTTGGGATGACTGCATTCAGAAGTGGGGAGGAAGGGCCCCAGACCAAAACTCCTGGAGTTGCAATGGAGGGGATTTGCAGCTCAAGGTGGCAAAGAGGGTGCTCAAGTATCTAGGATCCCGCCAGCACAGCTCCCAGCCCCGGGAGCTCGCTGTCCTTCCTAGAACCCTTGAGAAAAAGAGACTGGAACGTTCCACCCTTCTCTCTAGATCTGAACCCATCAGTAGCATCCACAAAAATAGAACTCAGTTTCTTTCCAGTCAACCCCTGATGTACCCTCACCTCCCAAAAGAAGTCCAGGTTTTAGAGCCAGAGGAATTTGGGTTCAAATCTCAACGCCTCTGCTTTTAGTTGTGGGACTCTAAGCCTTTCTGGGATTCTGAACTGGCAGAAAATTGTGGCAAAAGTTCAGACTATGGGGCTGGAAGAGTGGCACAGGGATCGGGAGTGCATACTGCGCTTGCTCCCCGCATCCACACCAAACAACGCACAACTCCAGTTCCGAAGCCTCTGGTCCGCAAGAGCGCACGCACGCATGTACACACAGGCACACATACATGTTTTTCAAAGTGCTCATTAAAAATGTACAATGCTGCTCCTCGGACGCCACCACACACCAAGATAGCTCATGTATCGTCTCACTAAACTCTAATGCTAGTCTGTGGGCTGGGGAGACACCTCAGTCTGTCTAATGCTTGGAACACAAGCACGAGGAACTGGATTCACTATCCAGCGCACACAATTCCTGGTGTGGCAGTACCCGCCCGTAATCCGAAGCAGAGACCAGGGGATCCCTGGGGCTTGCTGGCCAGCAAGTTTAGCCAATTGGTCAACTCCAGGTTCTCTGAGAGAGCCTGTTTTAAGAAATAAAATAGAGCTGGGCAGTGGTGGTGCACACCTTTAATCTCAGCATGCAGGAGGCAGAGGCAGGTGAATATCTGAGTTCATGGCCAGCCTGGTCTACAGAGTGAGTTCCAGGATAGCCAGAGAAACCCTGTTTCAAAAAGATGAAAAAAGAAAAGAAGAAAAAAAAAAAGAAAATGGAGAGTAATTGAAGAAGGCACAGCATCAACCGTTGACCCCCTTGCACACTCACATTTTCACATGCATCTGCACCCACAAACTCTGAGATCAGGGCTACTAACTGCCCCACGTTAGAGACAAGGAAACAAGGCTTGGGTTAAGTTGCAAGCTGCAGAGCTGGGATACTTACCCCCTCCCCTGACTCTGATTCACTGTGCTGTTGGCTACCCCTCTGTGCTTCTGGCTGCTGTGGATGGATACCCACAATTGGGTGGTTCCCTACCCCCTCAGTAACAACCAGAAGTGCCAAGCTCAGCCTCCTACCCTGCCTTTTGAACCTGTGACAAGCTTTTCCTGGCTGCCTCCCCAAAAGTCCCTACTCCTTCCCCAGGGCCCAGCTGGGGCCTGACATCCTGTGGGTGTGTGCAAGGGCAATGCCTTCTTAGCAGCCTGCATCCTCTGGTGTGTTTGCTTTTGCCTCCTCCCATATGGCCACTCACCAGGCCCAAGAAAGCCGAGTTCCACTGGGTCATCGAGTGGTTCCCAGGAAGGACTTTTCTTGGATAGCCCTTCTTCCTCAGCAGCTCTCATCTCGCTCCCTCAGGGAATATCCTGAGACCAGATTCTGCTTCCTAATGCAGTTAAAACTACCGCTCCTTTTCGGCCTGGCTCATTACCCTACCCGCATGCTGTCCGATTTTTGTGAGCAGGCTCGCAGTGGCTCTGCTCACCATGGTCTCCATGGCACTGCGCAGCACAGGAGACCCAAATGGTAAATGAGGGAAGGAAATGGAGGCTGGCTTGTCTAGGCCCCATGTCCTAAGGAAGCGGAGAAACTGCAGGAAATCCCCCCCACCCCCCGCCCTAGCAGTGATTACAGCAGAAATAGCTCTGTCCTCAAGCAGAGGGCAAGACCTGTCACCATCCGGGCTTCCTGGACCAATTCACAGCAGAGACCAGAACCGCGCCTGCTCGCCCCAGACCCACCCCTCACCTCCGCGGTCCGTAGTCCGTTACTTGAACACCACGGTTGCATCCTGAATTGCCAGTTCCTTCTCCAAAAGCAGCCCCAGAGACAATGACTAGTGTCGTTTAGTCCTTGTGCCCCACGTCCTGTGCTTTCAGCACCTCACAGTGGTCCTTAGAAATAGCTTTTCCGTTTCCATTTCACACCTGAGGAGGCTGAATCAAGAAAGGTTCTATCTGCAAAATTCTCTAGGACACATTCCTTGAGGGGAAGTGAAACTGAGCCGCCACGTGGTCACTGCTAGCATAGCTTAATCCCAAGTCTTTGCGCCTCAGGGACCCGCAAGTCCAAGGTGACGACGGTCTGGACCAGGTGCTGTCTGGTAGGCTACTCCCGACGTACTCGAGCGTGCTGAGTTCTCTGAATCCGGAACGCAGCCTTCACCCTCGCTGCTCCCCCCCCCCCCCACACACACACCCGTAGGGCATCTTTCGCTGATTAAGTTGACAAATATTTACAGAATACCTACAACACACTAGACGCTTTAGCAAAAAGAGCTCCCAGAGCCCATTCTTACAGAACCCATACCAGTGGGAATTAGGCAAACGCGTGTCCCATTACAAACCACAATGTGAAGGAAGACCCTGAGTGGGAACATCAGAGACAGAATTTAGACAGGAGTGAGTGGCCATAGATAATATTTATGCATTCATGCAACAGGCGAATAAGCCGGTTGATTAGTCAGGACCAGGAAAGCACTCGGGGCCTCCTGCCCGGGCTGCAGAGAACCGGAGCTTTCCCGCGGTCTCTTCTCTTGGGGTAGGAGGTGGGGGATGCTGCAGCCCACGGCCATTTTGCTATTTGCTGAAGTAAAGAGCTCATGAGATTAGAGATCCCTGTGACTTCGGAAGTAAAGGACGACAGAAAAGGCAAACGTGACTTTTGTGTGTGTGCGTGCGTGTGTGTGTGTGTGGGAGGGGGGGGGGGCAGCGTTGCTCTGGGATAAAACTGGAAGGACAGCGCCCTCCACGCCCCGCTGCGTTTGAGCTGCTGGCTCCTTGCAGCCCTCCCCTGCCCAGAATGTGGTGCTTTGTCGCCACCTGGTGGTTGGAGCGGACACTGCATAGGGCGGCTGGACCCCGCCGCCTGGGGTGGAATGCAGGGCGTCGCTCTCTTTGCGCAGAGGCTAATGAACCCTCAGGAGGTTTGGGTGACTTCCCGGCACGGGGCAGAGGTGGGGAGAAGGAGCGAGGGTGGTGCATGGGGAACCGCTGCTTGAAAGTCAACTGACTGGGGACCGACAATGGCTTCATTGTGTCCGGGGCCTTGACCTTGATTTCCTGCCACTCTCATCCCTGGAGTATGGCATCACCAGGGTCTGATTGGCCAGGAATCCTCTTGGCGACAGTGGGAGGGCTGCAGGGTTGGCCACTCATCCTTGGGCTCCCCAGAGGCCGCGAAGAGGAGCTGGCCCTACTCCCCAGGAAACCCAAGGGGCGGGGCAGCCTGTGGCTGGTGGCTCTTGGGAGTCAGCTGTCGGTCCTTCGCCAGCAGGAGGCAGACTCTGCGGATCCTGAAAGGCTGTGAGGCCTAAAACGTGGGATCCTCAGTCTGTGCGACCAGGTTCCATCGGGCTTAGCTCTAGGGTCCTTGTGCACAGGAGTTAGTGCCGCCCAGTTTTTTTGTTTTTGTTTTTATTGCTCACACATAGTCACACATTTTCAATGTAAAAGGCAGGCATTCCACAAGGTAATAAAAGCTAAAGCTGCCGGTTTTGGTTAGCACTCCTTAGGTAACTATTATTCCTGTACTGTATACCCTTCCTGATCCCATCCAATCTATTTATATTCCAGTTTGTATATATAGAAATGTGTGTATCATCGAGGCAGGGCCTGGGAGCCCAACTCCCTACCTCCCGAAGCTAGGGCAGGAGGGTAGAAAGTTCTAGACCAACTAGAGCATTTTAAGGAAACCCTATCTCAATTTTTCTTTTCTTCTTCTCTCCCTCCCTCCCTCCCTCCCTTCCTTCCTTCTTTTCCTCCCTCCCTCCCTTCCTCCCTCTTTCCTTCCCTCCCTCCCTTCTTTCCTTCCTTCCTTTCTTCCTAACTTAAAAAAGAGGGCCGGGGATATAGCTGAGGGAAAAAGCCCAGGATGTGTTGAGCTCCTAGATTAATGTCTAACACCGCAGAAAGAGGGAAGAAAGAAAGGAGGAAAGAAAGGAAGGAAAACGTGATGTTGGACTAGAGGAGTCGCCTAGCAGTGGAGAGCTTGCTTAGCATGTGCAAGGCCCTGGGTTCAGTCCTCGGGATATCACACACACACACACACACACACACAACACAACACACAGAGAGAGTCTGATTTTTGACTTCCAGCTCTGAAGATGGAAATGAAAATAGCAAAGTAGAGAGGTTGTCTGGGATAGTTAGCACGGTACTTGGCACACGGTGTCTTGATTTTGTTCTTGTCGTTGGACCCCAGACCCCAGCAGCTCCTTCCTCCTCCACGCACAGCCTGCTCCTCCCATCCTCCATCTCCCTCCTAACGAACCAGACTGATAAAAATCTGTGTCCCTAATGCCTGTGTTTTTTGAAAAGCTAGAAAGAGCAGCTGGTGTTTTTGCAGTGTGTCCTCCCCTCCCATATTTGACCTAGATGGGACCACTCACTCTCTGTAGAGAAAACATTCCTATTCCATGTCAGAAGAAGAAATGTTGACAGTGACTCTACAAACAAAGACAAAGCTGTCCCTGGAGAATGCTGAAGGGGAGGCCAAGGGCTCTGCAGCACATAGAAAAAACTGAAGAAAGAGAAACTTGACCTGGGGTCCCTGCTAGAACATCTAGCTGTCACCTGTTGATGCTGTTGCGGTTCCCCTGTGCTCTCCACCCAGAGACCACAGGACCCGGAAGAATGCTACTCCAGAGGATGCAGCGGGACATGCATGAAACTCCACAGGAATGAAACAGGGTCAAACCACGGGTTCAGCAAGTACCCTCTGGGCACCTGCTATGAGTGGAGGGGGCCTCCACAGCGCTTCGCAGCCAGGGGTCCCTAGAACACAGTAGTTAGATTGAGAAAAAACACTTGCAGCAAATACCGACTGGTATTCTTTCTGAGTTTACTAGGTGCCCAGTGCTCTAGAAGACTTTAAACAAGAAGGCGCGTCTGGCCTTCAAGCAACTTGTCTTTCAATAAGTTCCCTACACATGGTAAGTAACTGTGTCCTTTTCTCTGACCTTTTTTTTTAAGGTCTAATTTACACGCAGTCTGCCTTTTAGTTTGCCGTCCTATGAGTGTTGACAGATGCAGCCATGTAACCACCATCACGATTCTTATCGCTGCTACAGTTTCCCTCTGTGCCCTGGCACTAATCTCGCCTTCAGCCCTGACCACTGATCACCACTGCTCCCGTTCTCTTCTTGGAGCTTCTCCTTCCAGGTGAATAATCTCACAGTGAGTATGCCTTTTAAAAACAGTGCGTATGTGTGTGAGAGAAAGAGAGAGAGAAAGGGGGAGGAGAGAGAGAATGTGTGGCGTGGCGGACCTGTAGAGGTCTGTAGAGGACAGCTCTTTTGGGAACCAGTTTGCCCCTTCCACGGAGGGTTCCGGGCCCCAAACTCATCAGGCTTGTGTGGCAGGTGCTTTTGTCGTCTGGGCCTCGCTGGCCCCAGTGCAAAGCTTTCTGTGAGCTTGGCCCTCGTGCCTGCTAGGCAAGGGTCACACATTGTCACTGGGCTGTATCTCCCCACCCTCAGCAGGCTTTTGTCCCCAGCATTCTGCCTTGCCACAGTGCTATGGGGATTCATCTTCATTAATGTGCATATCCAATGATATACAATTGGCCTTCATTTTTTCCCTTCAACTTTTTTTTTTATTATGAACATTTCCTAATATAGAGTTAAGAGACTAATACAATGAACCTGTCGGTCTACCGCCTAGATTCAGTAACTGATGACATTTTGTCATATTTTTAAATGACATTTTTCTATATAGACATACATTTACTGAACCATTTGAAAGTAATTTATAAGGGCTAGAGAGATGGCTCTGTGATTGCTTTAGGCAGTAGTGGTGCGTACCTTTAATTCCAGCACTCGGGAGGCAGAGGTAGGTGAATCTCTGTGAGTTCAAAGCCAGCCTGGTCTACAGAACTAGTTCCAGGACAGCTAGGGTTGTTACACAGAGAAACCCTGTCTCGAAAACCAACCAAAACAACAACAAAAAAGAGCGTTGGCTGCTTTCGCAGAGGGCCTGGGTTCAGTTCCGAGCACTCATATCAGAAAGTTGACAGCTGCTTGTAACTCCGGTTCCAGAGAATTGACACCCTCCTCTGGCTTCCTAGGCCTTCTGCAGGCACATGCACACACACATACACATAAATAAAAAGACCTTTTGTTGTTTTTTTTTTTTCTCAACTGATGGGATTTTCTTTTTTCCCTCTTTCTTTCTGTTTTTCCAGATAGGGTTTCTCTGTGTAGCCCAGGAACTGTCCTGGAACTCGCTTTGTAGTCCAGGCTGGCCTGCTACTCAGAGATCCACCTGCCTCTGCCTCCTAAATGCTGGGATTAAAGTCATGCACCACAACTACCTGGCTGTTTCATTTCTAAACTTTTGGAACTTTAAGCTTTCTGATTTGGGTGCTGAGAACTGGACTAGGGTCCTCTGAAGGAGCTTCAAGCACTCTTAACTACCGAGCCATCTCCCTGAACTTTTACATTTGTGTTTAGGTTTTGCGTGAACACGAACAACTTCACATCCCTTGAGGAAATAAGTAGGCATAAGATTGGTGTGTTACAATCTTGTTTATTTTGTTGTTGATACAGGGTCTTGCTATGTAGCTCAGACTGGCCTGAAACTCATACATAGCCCAAGCTAACCCCAAACTGCACATTCTCCTGCCTCATTGTACCGCGTACTGAGGTTACAATCGTCCATCACACATCTGACTTAGTAATAATTACTGGACTTGCTCCTTGTTGCTCCCACTTCCGCTTTAAGGATGAGCTTAGCTTTTTAACAAGGATCTCCAGTGTATAAGATGAGATGTGGCACAAAAAAAAAAATAGTGTTTGTGAAGTAAATGTGTCTAGGAAACTTCTTGTGACCCTCCTGTCATCTGGCACCTCCCGTTTTTCCCTACTGTCCCTGTGGTAGAGCTCCTTGGCCTGGCGGCCCCATTTAGAGTTTGCATCCTTTCTCACACCCACTCTGGATTCCTGCCGTGCAGCCTGGAAGACTGGGCCATGACACTGGAAGCCATGGAAACACCACACTCCCTCTGATGCTCACTGGACACTCGGAGGTCCACTCTGTGCTGCTCTGAACTGTGCTGCCCCTGGACCAAGACCCACTCGTCCCACGGCCGAGATCATTTCACTCTCCATGACCCTAACTTCTGTATCTTAAAGGCACCGAGCAAGCCTTTCCTTGATTTCTTTGCCTGCAAGGAAGTGGCTGAGATAGAGAAGGGCCCAGGCTAGACTAGAACAAACATGGAACCACAGAGAGATCAATAACTGTTAAAAATGCAAAATCTGAATAATTATAGGTGAAATGGTACTTCAAAAAATAACATTTTTAATTGATTCTCTGAAAATGTATTCATGTATACGATGTATCTTGATTATATCTACCCCTTATTTTCCACCTCCTCTCCTTAGGTCTTCCCAGGTATTGAGTTTTCTTTGGTTTTATGAGTTGATCTTACTGTGTAATCCTGGCTTCCTGGTCTGGAACTATAAATCAATTGCCTTGGACTCAGAGATTTTCCTGCCCCTACCTCCCAAGCACTGGGATTAAACATCTGAGCCACCAGGCCCCATCAGGTACTGACTTTTTAACAGATAGTGGTAGAATCATTGACTATCTGGCCTGACGAGATAGTTCCGTGGATAAAGAACTTACTAAACAAACCTGAAGGCCTAAGTTTGATCCCTAACTCACGTAAAGATGGCAGGTGAGAAATGATGCCACGGGGTTGTCCTCTGACTTCCACAGGAGAACCTTGGCACCTACACACACACACACTACTACACACACACACACTACCACACACACACGTACGCATGCACATGCACACACCACATACTCATCATATACATGGAAGACATCATACACACACATATCGCACACACAGTAATAAATACAGTTTAAAAAGAATTACTGAATATCCATATGGAAAGCATTGCAATTCAATCCTGACTTGGACCCAGCCACTGATTGTTTTCTGAAGGAGTAGTGTGGGCCTGGGCTTAGTAGCCACTGTGTAGCGTGTATGAGCCCTGTGTTTGAGCCTCAGCCGAGAGGGAAAGACAGAGAAATGAACACAGAGGTCATACACCAGAAACAACTTTGCACTATCTCTCTGCATATATGTGCGTGTGAGGACGAGTGCACGTACAAGTGTGAACGTGTAAAGGCCCAAAGCAGACTGCTTAATGCCTTTACGACAGGGTTCCTCATTTTAAAAAATTTCCTGTTTATTAAACCTATTGATTTTTGAGACATTGTCTTGCTATGTAGCTTAGGCTGGCCTTAAAGTAAACAGAGATCCTCTGAGGTAGTTTGGATCTCCGGTTGGTTGTTGTTGGGCTTTGTTCTTGTTTTTTCTTTCTTTCTTTCTTTTTTTTTTTTGGCTAGTCAGGCAGCCAGGGATCTTCTAGCCTCTCCTCTGCCCCTTGCAATACTGGAATCACAGGTATGTGAGGGACCAGACAGTTTTTATGTGGGTACTGGGATCAGAATTAGTCCTCATCTTTATGCACTGAGCAATCTTTTTTTTTAATGTTTATTTATTTATTATGCATACAGTATTCTGTGTATATGCCTGCACGCCAGAAGAGGGCACCAGACCTCATTACAGATGGTTGTGAGCCACCATGTGGTTGCTGGGAATTGAACTCAGAACCTTTGGAAGAGCAGACAATGCTCTTAACCTCTGAGCCATCTCTCCAGCCCCTGCACTGAGCAATTTTAACCGCTGAGTCATTTCTTCAGCCCTAAATATTTTTTTCACAAAAGATTTTTATTTAGTAAGAAATCTTATAACTCAGCGTACTAAGACAGTCAAATTAAAATATGAAGGAAATAGTTTAACAAATGCCTCAAAACTACATCTACACATGGAAAGTTTCTCAACATCATTGGCCATTAGACTTGTACATTAAACTCCCAATGAGATAATGATGTAATACCAAGTGTCAATTAGACAATTAGGTCAGTTTTTTGGTTTGTTTTTTTTTTTTTTTTTTTGGCAGGGTTTCATTATACAGCCCTAGCTGACCTGGAACTCTCAGAGATTCCCCTGCCTCTGCCTCCTAAATACTGGGGTTTAAACGCATGCACCACCACACTTGGCTAGAATAGCTAAACTTTGAAAGAGTGGAAATGCCAGTCTTTCAAAATGCATGTGTCTGTAATCCCAGCCATCAGGAGGCAGAGGCAGGAGAATCTCTATGAATTCAAAGCCAACCTGGTCTACATAATGAGTTCTAGGCCAGCCAGGGCTACACAGTGAGACCCTGTCTCAAAGAAAACAAACAATAACAATACTTTAAGAAAAAAAGAACTGGAAATAACATGTGTTTGGTAAGAATATGGAGCAATTAAACTCTAGCTTAGTGTGTGGAGAGATAGCCCAGTGGTAATGAGCACTTGCTCCTCCTCCAGAAGACCAAATTCAGTTCCCAGCACACTATTCTTAAGGTAGCTTGGAGCTTCAGCTCCAGGGAATCCAATGCCTCCAGCCTGTGAGGGCACCTGCACTTAAGCACACATACCCACACAGATACACCATATGTGTATGCATACCAAGTTAAAAGTAAATACTAAGGTTTTAAAGAAGGCTAGCAGGTTGCTAACAAGAGTGTGAACTAGAACAATTACTTTGGAAAAGAGTCAGAATCCCTTATGAAACTGACCATACTCTGACCGTAAGCCCAGCAAGCTCCATAGCCAGTATGCACTAAAAGACAGAAAGAAAATAGCTGTTCATACAAAGACAGGGATTGTCAGAGCAGCTTTGCTCAGAACATCCAGGACTGGAAATGGCCCAGGTATCCATCAGCAGGTGAATAAATTACAGTAGATTCCCACAATGGCTTATCATTCGGTAATAAAAAGGACAATAGGCCGGGGAATGCACAACATGAGCGCACTGATTAGTTTTTGTCAAATTGATACAAGCTGGAGTTGCCTGTGAGAGAAATTGCCCCTATCAGATTGGCTTGTGGGCATGTCTCTAGATTGCTTTTTCCCTCAATTAATGATTGATGTGGGAGGGCTCAGCCCACTGTGGGTGGTGTCACCCCTAGGCAGGTGCGCCTGGGTTGTGTAAAAAGCAGACTGAGCAAGCCGTGTGGTCCAAGCCAGTAGGCAGCACCGCTCCAAGCCCTTGCCTAAGTTTCTGTCTCTAGGCTCCTCTTGAGTTCCTCCTCTGACTTCCCTTAATGCTGGACTGTGCCATGGGAATGTAAGCGACATCAACCCTTCCTCTCCTCAGGTATTGGTCAGGGTTTTATTACAGAAACAGAAAGCAAGCAATGCAATGATTGAACCTCAAAAGCACACGAGCTCAGAGACACCAGATGGAAGAGTGTGTTCCAATCAAAGTTCTAAAACAAAACAAACCAGGAAAAGGTGATAGAGGTCTCCTGTAGGAGACCCAATCTTAGCAAACCAAACAACAAAACAATGATAATAATACTGAATTAATGAATAGCAGTATCATGTGATAAGTCCTAGCAGGAAGGAAATGTGGTGTTGTCAGAGAGAATGATGAAGAAAGGACTATTTTGATTGGCTGGTCAGGGAAAACTTCTCAAAGGGGTGACATCTGAGCAGTGGGTGGAAAGAGGGAACCACCCATGCAAAAACAAGGTAGAGGGCATTCCAGGCAAAGAGCATTGAAGAACAAAGGCCTGGGACCAGGAAGGAGTTTGATGAGTCTAGGCCCAGTCTGAGGCCATGGCAACTGACCAGGTCAGGATGGGCGGAGAGGGAACAGAAGCCAGATCCTGCAGGAACTTCCCAGCCCTGATAAAGACTTAAGAATTTGAGACTGGGCCGGGCGGTGGTGGCGCACGCCTTTAATCCCAGCACTCGGGAGGCAGAGGCAGGCGGATCTCTGTGAGTTCGAGACCAGCCTGGTCTACAAGAGCTAGTTCCAGGACAGGCTCCAAAACCACAGAGAAACCCTGTCTCGAAAAACCAAAAAAAAAAAAAAAAAAAAAAAAAAAAAAAGAATTTGAGACTGTAAATCTCTCAGAGTCTAGTGAGCAGAAACACTTGGGCACATAGAAGAGTCATGATGACAGCAGAGAGTGGCCAGTGCTACTTGGTACATCTGGGAAGCCTTCACAGAGTGACATTTCTCAAGAACAGGAGGGTGGCCGAAAGGATGGGTTAGTCTGGTGGGGTGTACTGTCTAAGGTGCCTACAGGCATGAAGCCGCGCCTGGGACAGTCGTAAGTTGTAAGTATTATTGAAGGGCTTCCTGTGGGAGATGGGAGGCTCCAAACTTCTCTCAGCCTCGATCCTGCAGGGCATGAAACCCCCTGAAGAACTCCACATCTGGAAATATCAGAGTGATGCTATCCTTCAAGCAGGATCTCCAGCCTAGGCAGGCAGACAGCAGGAACCAGGGCGTAGAGTGAGCTAATGAGGGGAGGAGTGGGAGTGGGACCGGGTCCTGGAGAAGGGTCAAACTCGGCCACTCACCAGTACGCCCACCTAGGCTGAGGAAGAGCTGCGGAGTTTGAGGAGCCAGAGGACATAAGTTCTAGCTTCGGTGGACATCTGCTCCTGAGGACAGCTGCCCATCACACGGCAAGACCCAGAGGCTCTAAACGCTGGATTTAGAAACTTTGGGTCTAGTATGAAACTCAAGAATCTGTATACATAAAAAAACATGCAGGAACATTTGACAGGCTATGGGAATATTCTTCACTCACATGATAAGATGTATATGGGGGGATCTGTCAAAATTTATTTAACTGCCTACCTTAAAAGGGGTGCAACTTATCGAACATAAGATCTACCTCAGGAAGAAGAAAGTGAGCCAACAGGTGTGGTGGTTCACGCTCTCTCTGATATAGGGGACTCCACACCTTGTGGCTGCCCAGGGAGCCTCTCCAGGCTCCTGGAACGGGAGGCAGAATGGGCACACTCTCATCTGGGTTGAGGCTGAAATGGTCCAGAGAGCCAGGTAAAGCCAGCAGCTCCCATAAAGCTCTGGGTGTGATGCGAACAAAGACAAAGCTGGTGAAGAATTGTGATTGATTGGTCCTGGCTATCTGCACCACAGCGGTTCCTGATCAACCTTCAAGGATTTGATTCCCAGTGCTGCGGAAACTGTATTACATTCTTGTAATAATAGCACTTGTGTGTGTGGGGGGGGGAGAGGGCGAAGCAGAAGAATTAGCAGTTCAGGGTCATTCTTGGCTACTTAGAGAATTTAGATCAGCCTGGATACATGAGAGCCTGTCTCAAAAACAAATCAAGACACAGCAATTAAGGGGAATAACGTTTTAACTTGTAAGGGTGTGGATGGGCCGGTCAGCAGGTTCCCGAGGTGGGGGTGGGGACTACAGTGAACTGAAGAACAAGCACCTGGGAACTGAGCCGCCTGGACCACACTTTCGCCCTACTGAGCGTCCACACAGTGCTTGAGCCTGAACCTTCTAGGTTGATGACACTTTCGTGAGGGAACTGAGATTCAGAAAGATTCAGCTAATGGTTCTAACTCCCAAAGAAAGGATGTAGGAGCCTACAGCCCCCCCGCCCGACACGCTGTGCCCTATGTAGCACCGTGCCACCTCCCCCAAAAATAAGAGAAGCCACCTGGTAATCATGAGTGATTTTCACAAGGGTGGGTGTGGGTATAAGCTGTGTCCCTGCTCCCCAGAAGGTATCCACGTCCTCCTTGTGTGTGGCTTGAGCGGCTTCCTATAAGAGGGATCTCAGACCCAGAGGAAGAGGAATTTGGAGCCTCACAGTGCAAACAGAGGTAGAGGTTCCAGCCGGCAGCACTTGCCTGGGTCTTCTAAGAATCTCACAGCAGCGCCACATGTCCTCGCCTTATCCAAGCAACAGAAGGAGGTGATGGAGGCAGCAGCAGCAGCAGCTACAGCAAATCTGTCCCCCTTGCTCCACAGGGTTGTTTTGCTCTCATGAAACACACATGGCAGATGGTTGTGAAGTTACTATCTTGAGAGCTGATAGAAATGAGATTTTTTTTTTCTTGTGCCAGATCTCATTTCCTTCTGAAACAATTCTTGTAGTAAACAGAGGTTTTTGATCTTGTTAAGATCCAAGGATGGGGATTCCTTTATATATTTTAACTATAAATATTTTCTTGAAGAGTTATAATCTGTTGATGGAGGGATGCTTTTGGTTGTTGTTTTGTCTGTCTGTCTGTCTGTCTGTTTGAGACAGGGTTTGTAGCTCAGGCTGACCTGGAACTATGTAGCCTAGACTGGCCTTAAATGCTTGGTAGGTAATTCTTCTGTCTCAGCTTCTATAAAGCTGTGATTACAGATGCAGATCACCCTACTTGGCTTGATACACACACACACACACACACACACACACACACACACACACGTATGTATGTATGTATGTTCATTATGTGCATGCAGAAGCCTCAGAGAATAGGAGAGGGCGTCAGATTCCCTGGAACTGGAGTTACAGCAGCTGTGAGGCTGTGAGTTACTGTGTGGACGCTGGCAGCTGAGCACGTTTCTTCAAGAGCAGCCAGTATTCTTAAACCTTGAACCACCTCTCCAGCCTAGGGTGTTGTTTTTTGTTTTGTTTTGTTGAAATGGGGTCTCCTCGTGAAGTCAGAGTTGGCCTTCATATATAGTCAAGACTGGCCTTAAACTCTCTATATAGCCAAGGTTGGCCTTGAACTCCTGATCCTTCTGCATTAGCCTCCCACTGTGCTGGGATTACGGGTATTCACCATCATGCCCAGCTGGTGCTATTTTGCTGGTGGCCAGGAAAGGAAGAGACACTGCCACTACCAGAGACCAATTTCGGCTACAAACCACAGTGGATACGCCCTCCATATGTTTCTCTGTGGCTACCATCTCTTGACAAATGGGCCAGCGAGAATGAAAACCTTGCTGAGTGTAGGAGGTCCCAGGCAGAGGCGACATGGAAGGACCAAGAAGTGGGTAGACTGTGACTTGCATGAGAATTATTTTGAACCAAGCCTTGCTCGCTGACAGCATAATGATTATTATTAGAGCCTCGGATATAACATGAAGCCCGCCCTAAAGTTAAAATTTCCCTTTCAGAGAAGTGTGGCCTGCCAGCCCTGTGTAAGATGAAGATACTATGCCAACCTCCTCCACGACACGGAGAAGGCTCCAGCTATTTCCTTCCTGTGCCTTCTCCAAAGCCCTTTGCTTCTTGGGTAAATAAGGACTCAACTTTCTTACCTTAGTCTTAAAAAAAAAATCAACCTAAGAGATGTGAGCATTCCAGAGTTGCAGGCTTCTTCTCATAGCCAGCTTTGGGGTTGCAGTCCGGAATTCTACTTCCCAGGGACCCAGTGGGTCCAGTGCGACCTCAAACAGAGGAACAGATCTGTGTCCAGATTACACCCAGCAGATTTTGTTTGACTATTACAGTATTTTGAAACTTGATTTTGCTTTGTTTTTGTTTGTTTGTTGTTTGTTTTTCCATTGAAATGTTGCTTGCTGGGTTTTGCTGAAAATAAAATGGGAGCTGGTGAGATGGCTTAGTGTGTAAAGAAAGTGCTAGCGGCACAAGCATGGAGACATGAGTTTACATCCCTGTGTAAAGATGGACGGAGTAGCACACATCCACAGTTCCAGCACTCCTACAGTGAGACAGGAGGCAGCAACAGAGGCTCATGGGCTAGCTAAGCTGGTGTGCATGGGAGAACGTCCACAGCCCCATCTCAAACAAGGTGGAAGATGAAGACCGACCATGGAGGACTGTCTCTGACCTCCACATGGCAAGCACACACGAGAGAGAGAGAGAGAGAGAGAGAGAGAGAGAGAGAGAGAGCAGAAATCTGAGTGGGACATGGTAACCCCTGAGAGAGAGAGACAGGCATAGGAAGGTCAACAGTTTGAGGCCACCCTGCTCTACATCCTGAGTTCCAAGCCAGCTAGGGCTAACCTGTAAGAATCTGTCTCAAAAAAACCAAAACAAATCAGAGAGCCTGGCCACATTGAGCTGTGTTCCCCATGACAAACTGCTACTACTTGAATAGAGTAGTTGCTTCCTTTCCATAAAGCTTTTTCCCTGCTTCACTACGGACGCTACCACTCCCAACCATTTCCCACCCACAGGCTAGAAGTAAGTTCATGCTAAAGGCAGATATGGGCCTGTGGATTTCAGCCTCACTCCTGCCACTTAATCTCCATGTTCCCCTGAACAGAAATTTGCCTCTCTGTCTTTTGAGACGAGGGTCACATGTTTCCCAGGCTGGTTTCAGATTCGGTACGTGTCAGATGATGGTCTTGAACTCCTGATCTCTCCACTTCCCCAGTGCTGACTGGCTAAAATATTTCCTTGTTGCTACATCTCCAGAGCCTGATATAACCCCTGACCCGTGGTAGTTATCAGCAAATGTATTAGATATGTAATTCTAATGCCTCCCTAACTCTTGTGTCACATACTAAATTCTCCTTGTCCTATTTTATAAAAAAAAATGCAGAAGAGCTGGTAGGTTCATTATTTCCAAATCATGTGTACTGGTTTTCCTTTTGTTCTTCTTTAAAAGGTTGAAAGGCAGGAAGATGTTTCAGGGTTGTCGGGGCTTTCTTTGTCATCGTCAGCAGAGACCCAGCCCAGGAGAGAAATGGCCTCTGCTCTAGGGCTGGCTTTCTGAGGTCACTTTCAGGATGCCAAGCTATGGCAGGAATCAGTTAGAAATGCATGCATTTTCGTGCTGCCTTTGAAAGCTTTACAAACACACTTAGGGCATTAAGTGCTCCTTGAAGCACCTTCCTTAGAAGCCGGGCTTTCAGAGAAGTCTGTTGCCGTAAAGCCAAAGGCCAGTGCTCTCGGTGGCTGGACTCTGAGTACCAGAGTTGTCTGCTCATTAGATGTTCCTTTGCTGGAACACCAAAGAAGATGAGTGATTATCAAGGGAGTTCAAGCCTCCTAGAATATTCTATGACATCAGCCTTTTGGAACTTTCAGTAAACTTACACTCTTGGTGTTGGTGGCCAGTAGGGGTCAGCTCCTACTTCTCCTTACTAAACTTCCACGTTCCTTGGGAAGCCATCCTTCCCTCCTGTGGAACTTAAGGAGAATGAGCTTACTTCTCACTCCAGAGGTGAGCACAGGGCCAGCCAAGGCTTCACACCCCTGCCTACAACCCTACACTCAGAAGAAAGCCAGTTCCATATGTTATCCAAACCCAAGATTTCATCCTGGGGCTTTCCCCAGCGCTGTTGACAGCCTCGGGTGTGCTGAGCCTTTCAGCGGGGAGCAGGCACTGGGGCACTGAAGGACTGACTTCCCAGTAGTCCTGAATGAAGACGCGTGGAGGAAACAGAACCAGAAAGATGCCTATCGTCGGCTTTCCCCTGGATCCAGGTACACCTAGTGTTCATATGAACTCAAGTGCTTTGACTAGCGCTTGCAGCAAAGACCATCCCTACTCACAAATCTCAATTCAAAAACGTACATAGGAAAAAGGCACAAAGCTGAGACCCATTGCTCAGATGGAAACCACGGCCAGAGGCTGACAAATGACTGAGCTTTCTCCCTTCACACGCACTGTAAATTCCATGAGAGCACTGGACTAGGAAACAGTAGTTTTGTTTGTGTTTGGTTTTGAGGCAGGTCACAGGCTATGTAACCCAGGCTGGCCTCAACTCTATAGCTGAGGCTGACCTTAAATTTCTGGTCCTTCTGTCCCCATCTCCCAATGCTGTGTTTACAGATGTGTGTCGTGAGCTTAGAAGTGAGCCCCAATCCAGCCTTGTTTCTTTTTCTTTCTTAATTTTTTCCTGGTTTTCTCTGTGCAATGACTTTGGCAGTCCTGGAACTCTCTCTGTAGACCAGGCTGGCCTCGAACCCACAGAGATCCACCTGCTTCTGTCTCCCAAGTGCTGGGACTAAAGGTTTGCACCACCACCACCTGGTTCTCCCTCATTTCTTCAATCCCACTTCATGAAAGGAGGCGCTAGCCATTCTTCCCTGGGTTTTGTGCATGTCTGGTCATGGTCACATCTGTCTTCTGTCTACCGTGGGGGCGGGAATGGCACTGAGATGAGCCAAGTCTTAGTAGATTTCTCCAAAACTTAAAAATTTGCTGTGCTTGACTGAAGAGAATTTTCTAGCATATGCCATTGGCCCTGTAAGCTACAAAAAGATGTCCTGTTAGTGTGCCTACTGACATTCACTAATAGGATTACCAAGGATGCCATGTGCCAGGCTCCATCTCCCACACAGGGACATGCGGGGGTGGGGAGAGCAGGCTTTCTTTCTTGGGAGTGGCAGCTCTAGCTCCTGACAGGCCCTTAACCCTTAGAAGCTGCACCTTTGCTCTATGGACCCAACCTGGATTCTGCTCCCAAACATTTTTTTTTTTTTCACAAAACAATGTATTCCATTCCAATTCCTCAATTCAAGGAACTTGAGTGGTTCCTTTTCATTTCTAGACTCAAGATACTTTCTTCTGCTTAGTTCTTAGTTTGAAGCACTTAACTGTATGTTGGGCTCCAGGCTTTGGTTCCACAGTTTCTTAATCCTCAGGGATGCTGTAAAGCAATTAGCAATCTTATCTCCATTGTTGAAGGATCTATTTGCACAGCAGTTAAGTCACTTGGTCTAGGTCATGTGACCAGTAAATCACAGAGTCCCACTGCAATCCTGCCGGTCCGGATCCACACCCTGTGTGCCTACCAGAAGAATCCATTATCTCAAAAACTCCTACACTCCTTCTGTCTCTCTTTTCCAGAACTTCCTGGTTTTCAGTCAGCTTAGGTTGGTTTTATGGGTGTCTACCGTTCTTCTTTATCGTCTTTGCTTATATGTTGACTCATCCATCCATTCCTTCCTTCACTCAGTAAAGCACATAAGGCTGATCTTACACATTACCTGGTAACTCCCAGTTACCTTTGCTCATTCCTTCATCCGTTCACTCACAGAGCCCCGGTTCAGATGCTTTGTGAGCCAGAATGCCCACTTTCTGCCTAGGTTTCAGGGCTTTGACCTAGACCCTCCCTTTCTTAGAGTGTACCATAGCCAGTGTAACTGGCATGCTGTTTATACTACGGACAACAAGGGCGCAAAGGATGCGGCAGTTTACAGTTCAGTTCCACTGTGGCTTGGTAAACTCCCATGCTGCCTGGTCTTTCAGCAGGAGTTGGGTGTCTGGAAGACCCAGCCAGGGTGATTAGAAATTAATTCTCTCCTCTCTATATAGATAGAGGTCTATATATTCCCTGATGGTCTTGAACTTGCTTTGTAACTGACGGACAATCTTGGATGCCTGTGTTTCTGCTTCTACCTCCCAAGTCCTTGACTACAGGTATAAATCCACAATTCCCAATGTGGCACCGAGTAATCTAACCTAGGGCTTCATGCATGCCAGGCAAACATTCTACCAATGTAACCAGACCCTAGTCTAAGAAACATTATTTTTTTTTCAAAAATGCTGACCTTGAATTCTCTATAGCTTCAAATGAACTTTGAATTCTTCTGTCTTTATATTCTAACTGGTATGAGTACAGGCATGTACCACCATGCCTGATTTACACCACGCTAGGTAACAAAAACTGCTTGTCTTACATGCGTGAGGCCCATAGTTTCCGTAGTAGACTTTTAAAACTATGAAGGCTCTGGGAGTGTAGTTCTGTGAGAGATCACCTGACTAGCCGTGTGAGGAACCAGATTTGATCCCTGGCACCACAAAAATAGAAAGTTAAGAATGTGGGCTCTTCCTTTGCCCTGCAGGGCCCCTAGAGTGTATGATTATCTTGTGAGGTAGCCTCGTCGTTTTACTGATGGAAGTAAGACTTGCCCAAAGCATAGATTCCCCTCATTGTACCATGTTGTCACCACATCATTGGACAATTCTTACCGATGAACACATGTTGAAACTCATTGCAACTTCTTTGGTTCATGAACTTCCCAGAAAATACGCCTTACCACACGTTGTTTCCTCGAACAGAAACTCATTGCCATTGTGAAAAGATCTGATGAAAATCCAGCAGCTTCTACCCAGGCCCGTAGTCCTGGGACATGTCAGATCCTAGAGTAGAGGCATGTGGTTGTGCTCGCTAGCCACATCACTCGTTCTTGGAACCTGTCAGCAGCAACCGTGAGCTTTTACTCACAGGACGCCACTTTGTCCATCAGCAGTGGAGGCAGGGGAAGGGATGTTTGTTTTTCTCCTTTGATAATGATTCCTTCATGGTCACCCCTACTAACTCAGGAAAGGGGGGGGTAGCTGGGATTTATTGAAAAGATGCATTGGCTTCCTTTCTTCCCCAGGGCAGCCCCCATATGTCCTGGTCTTCAGCAGATGCCATAGGCTCTTCTCTCTTTCAAAGCAATTACCTTTCCGCCTCATCCCCACCTTGCTCACCCAGAGTCGAGACAAGGAGACTCGTTAGCAAGGGCCTAGAAATAGTCCAGACACAAGGAAAAAGCCTGTATTAGTCAGGGTTCTCAAGACGAATAGAACTAACAGAAGAAATATATCCCATGGGAGGTTCGAAAATCTAGTAGTAGTTCAGCTCATAAAGCTGAACGTCTCGGCTTGACTCCAGTATATGCCAGAATCCCAAAGCAGGCTCAGGAAATGAACTTGCCAGTGAAAACAATCAGGCAGAGTGAGCTTCCTCCTTCGCTGTCCTTTATATACCCAGATTAAAGGTGTACTGTCCCACTCAAATGATTTAATTAAGAAAAAATCCCTCACAGGTGTATCCAGCTGCTCGGGGTCTAGTTAGTTCCAGATGTAGTCAAGTTGACAACCAAGAATAGCTGTCACACATCCTTAATCCCAGCCCTCGGGAAACAGAGGCAAGCAGATCTCTGAGTCGAGGCCATCCTGTCTATAGAGTGAGTTCCAAGACAGCCATACCCCTAGTCCAAGAAATATTAATCTTTTTTTTTTAAAAAAAAGAGAAACCCTGTCTCAATAAATAAAAATCAAAACCAAAGCCCCCTCTTCTTTTTTCTTTTCTTTTTTTTTTTTGACAGAGTCTTGGTGTGTAGTCTTGAACTTAAGGTTTTCCTTCCTTTCCAGAGGGCTGTGATTACAGGCGTGCACCACCAGTGCAGATGAGCCTGTCTTGATGAATACTGTCAGGATGTAGTTATGGATGCACCCATATCTGCTGTTCCCTGTGTGCCACAGCTTGTAAAGGGCGGCTCAAACATGCCATGTTCCAGAGATAGTTGTGGGGGTACATGTGGATGACCTCTAGTCCTCGGAGGCTCAAGAACAAGGCTGCTCTTGTCAGCCTGCCTTCAGCCTGAAGCCATAACTGGGCAGGTGCTCTGTGGTGTCATCTTCCCGGCCCATTCCTTCCTTCCAAGCCTCACTCTTTCAGTCTCTTGGACTTCCGTCTTTTGATGCTGTTATATGCCTCTGCTCTGTCTTCCCTTTCAGAAATCTGTTTCCAAAACCACTGCCCACTCCTCCCTTCTCCCCACCCCTACCTCAGGATCCAGCAAACCTCATCCTGGCCCCACCCAACTTATTATCTTATCCCAACTCGGATTTGTTTTCTAGATGGAGGTCTTCTCAGTTCTGCCAGACGTCTCAGGCCTTCCAGCCTCTCTTTCTCTCCATTGTTCTCTGCCTGGGTTCAAGTTTCCTTTTTTCATTAAAACAAACAAACTAAAGCCGGGCGGTGGTGGCGCACGCCTTTAATCCCAGCACTCGGGAGGCAGAGGCAGGTGGATCTCTGTGAGTTTGAGACCAGCCTGGTCTACAAGAGCTAGTTCCAGGACAGGAACCAAAACCACAGAGAAACCCTGTCTCAGGGAAAACAAAAAACAAAAACAAAAACAAACTAGGGTCTCATTCTGTGGCGCAGGCTGACCTTGAGCCTTCTGTGACCCCATTACTGCACACTCTCACCCTAGGACCTTCCAGACTCTCGTGTTTCCAATCCCTCTTCTCCTTTAGCTCTTCCTTAGAGTTGCAATGCTTCTCTGCTTTCCACTGCTGTCTTCCATTCATGTGCTATACTAGTTAGTGGGGTTCTTGCTTAGCATCAGCATGGGTTTGATTCTCAGCATCAAATAAAACCAGGCACAGTTGTACTTACCCACAATCCTAGCACTCGGGACAGAGGCAGGAGGATCAGAAATTCTCCAGCCTCAGCTACACAGAGAGTTCAAAGCCAGTCTGGGAAACATGAGATCCTGTTTCAAAATAAATATATAATAAAATACACGTGAAAAAAATGGTACTACAATAAACAAGTAGTTAGATGTGAGGCAGCCATTACCCCCCCCCCCCACGTATGTATGCATGTTTTCTTTTATTGAGAAAGGGTTTTATTGTGTGACCCAGTCTGGCCTCAAACTCAGATCTTTCAGGTTCAGCCTGAATGTTGGCATTAAAAGCTATGAACTATGGTCAGGTTATTTATCTATGTATTCTTGATCTTCCGATGCTGTATCTCAAGCAGCCTGGCCCCAAAGGGTACTCAGGTGGTTAGTTGTAAATTAACTTCTTGGTCAAAGATCCTATTGTGTGAAAGCCTGGGAGGACATACAGAAAGCCTTGGTAGAGGTTCAGGGAGTGGGAGACTAAAACTGAAATGGAAGTCAGCAAGAAGTGAAAGGCTCTCAAAACGAGGCCCCCGGGGTGTGCTTCATTTTCATTTCATTTGTTTACATTTTCATAGTCTGTTTGGAAAGACTGGATAGTGACCGAGGTGTAAAGATAACCAGTGTAGCAGGCCGGGCGGTGGTGGCACACGCCTTTAATCCCAGCACTCAGGAGGCAGAGGCAGGTGGATCTCTGTGAGTTCGAGACTAGCCTGGTCTACAGAGCTAGTTCCAGGACAGGCTCCAAAACCACAGAGAAACCCTCTCTCCAAAAACCAAAAAAAAAAAAAAAAAAAAAAAAAAAAAAAGGATACCAGTGTAGCAATCAAGATGAGGAATTTGGGTCGCTTTCCCCCTTTCCTTTGCCAGTTTTGGGAGGCAATCTGGCCTTGCTCGTGCTGAAATATACTCCAGCCCCGAAAAATCAGTTTCCAAAATGAAAATCGAAGTTTGTTTTTCTTTTTCTCATCTTTTTTTTCAAGTAGTACTAGGAAACTTGTTATAGGGTGTTCTCCCGGAGCATCGCAGCGGTTTCTTTTCCTGTGGGAATAGGTGACCCTGAGGATCCGGAGGTCCTGGCCGGATACATAAATATTCCTAGTTTTGCAGTTAGTCTCGTTACAGTCTCAAGCACTGGTCACCCACTACTGCAGCAAGGTTTATGGCAAGTTTAGTCATCCGCTTCAGCCCGACAACTTCAAAGTAGGCTCCTGAACCTAGCTAGCTAGCAGCGGAGAAGAGGCCAGGCGGCAGCAGCTCACAACCAGACGAACTCTGCACCGAGCAGACCCCAGAGCCCTTGCCGTTTCTCTCAGGCTTCAGCCTCAGCGACGTGAGGCAGGCTGCCCGCAACGAGTTGGAGAGGAACTCTATAGACAGCCTGGGACCAAGGTGCCAAGCGCCAGGCTGTGTACCCTACCGCGTTGCGGGGGGAGGGGGCGGGGCTCGCGCTATGACACCGCCCTCGCTTGGCCCCGCCCCCTCGCTCGTTGCCAAGGAGATCAGGTGACTCGGGGCTTCCAGCGCTTGAGGCGCGGGTGACGTCAGGCGCGCCGCTGCGGCTCAGTGGCTCGCGGCAGGTGCGGTGCTGTTGGCGTAGTCGGGTCCTGTCTTCTTCAACAAGACCGGGTCAGCACCCGGCCGCGGCGTGGAGCAGAGAGGTGAGGGTGGTGGGTTTGGAGCGGGGCGGCCAGCCCAAGGCGGGGAGGCGCGGGCGGCTGCGCGGGCAGAGCTGGCGGGACCCGCGGCGTGGTGGGTTGGGGCGAGCGACTCCTGAGGAGGAGGGGACTCCACGGTGCCACCGCCCGTCGTCTGTGGCGAACTGAGAGTCTCCCGTGGTCTGTGGGGTCCGAGTGAGTCCGCGGGCTGGGAGCGGAGCGGGCTCGCCCCACCCTGTCTCCGGGGACGTCTGCGGGAAGCTGCTGGATTTCTTCGCCTTGGGCTGCGATTTCTGCGGCTCGGCGGGCGACGCGTGCTCGGGTCGAGCTTGTTTGGGAGTGGGGGGACCGGTCGCGGGGGAGTGAGCTGCAAAGGACTAGGGAGACGCGGAGCGGAAGGTGTGGGCGCAGGGAACCCCGGCCGCCTGCTGTGGGCGCCCGATCGGGATCCGGGTGTACACCTGTTGAGATGAAACCGGAGAGGGTCCTGACTGAGGGCAAGGAGAGAGGGGACCTATCTGGGATGGAGAATTTGGAGCATTAAGTTGGGACTTGTTGGGAAAAAAGCTTGAGCGAGCTGAGGCACCGTTTGCAGTGGGGGGGCCATGAAAACTGGGTTAGGGAAGGGAGATCACTGTGATGGGGAGGCACTGAAGTGGTTGGTGTGATTCCCGAATAGTTGACAACACCTGAACTCTGGTGAGGGTTCAGGCAGCCTAAGTGCCGGGAACACTTCAGCACATTTACATTTTATTCTAGAAGGGTCGTACCCAACCGTGTCTTATTTTCTTGTATCCCATTTGACTGGGTAGAGTGACTCGTGAGAGAGATAGGCTTTCTTCGTTTTGCATAGAGTCTGGAATGTTCCCAGCACATCGCCCTTCAGAGACCTCAGCACGTCTTGCAAAAAAATACCCCTATCCCTAGGGTGAAATCCAAACCGAACTGATTGGCAGGCGTTTCAATGTGGGAAGTCACTAAAGGGAATTAGCACCAAACCAAGCTTATGGAATGTTGAGGAAGGTGTAAATTGTGAAACAGCTCACAATTTTTTCCTACTCAACTTCCCTCGGTTTCTGGTCTTCTCAGAGGGAGATTGCTTAACTTTATATGTGGATGGTGCCTGTGTGTCTGGTTTTGGTTCTGATTTTGAGGAGATAGTCTCATGTAGTCCAGGTTGGCTTCTGCCTTCTTATCCTGTTTCTACCTCCCAAGTACTGGGTTTACAGGCACACACCATAAACACCCAGCTTTGTTTAAATATTAATTGGACTATTTTTTCTTGATTTCCCAAGAAACCAGAAAAATGTATTTTGAGTTTATGATTTGGTGATGTATATATATTTTGTGTTTCTGAAATATATCGATGCTGCTAAAGCATCAAATCTTTTGTTTTCTGTAAAGAACTGAAACGATCAAACTTTCCCACCGATTTGTATTGTATTTGTTTCACTCCAGAAAACAAAATTGGACCTCCAGGGATCTTGTATCGTAAAAAGCAGTTTAGGGAATTGGTAAGAACTTAGGAGGTGGCCTCAGCTGATTTACATGTAAATACAAAAACTAGTCCAGCACTCTGGAGAGCCTAACTAGAGTGGTTGAGATGAGGAAAATGAACTTCCAGCCAGCTGTGAAATCAGGCTCCATAAAAGAATCCCTAAGATAGGTGATGTTAAAACAGACACAACTACAAAACAGCAACGTGCCTAAAGGCCTCAGAGGGTTTTTCTTTGGGTTTGCTTTTTAATGGTTTTCCAAATCTGTGTAGCCTTGGCTGTCCTGGAACTTGCTCTGTAAATCAAACTGGCCTAGAATTCACAGAGATTCACCTGCCTCTGCCTGCCAAGTTCTGGGATTAAAGACAAGCACCACACTGCCCAGCTAGGCCGAAGGGGTTCTCAAGAGTCTCTGCAGGAATCTCTTAAGAAAGGTTAGAAATTGCTGGGCAGTGGGAGGCAGAGGCAGGCAGATCTCTCTGAGTTCCCGGGCAGCCTGGTCTACAAAGCGAGTTCAGCATAGCCAGGGCCATACAGAGAAACTGTCTCAACAAACAAAAAAGAATGACTAGAAATTAGATGCTTTAGCACATCAGTTTTTTTTTTCCTGTTAAAAGTTTTCCCAGTTTCTGATCGTATTTCAGATGTCCAGCTAATTCCACCTCCTCTGGAAAGAAACAGGCTTTCCCATCCCCCTTTCCCAGACAAGGTCGCAGGGAGTTGTCAGGACAGATACATAGACTGAGAATTTCTTTGGAAATTTTCCATTTTCTTTCACCCTTGCCACTCCCACGTGTTTTTCTCCTTGGTAGAGAACTTAAGAGTTCATTGTCAGGGGAAAAAAAAATGTTAGTGTGTTTTCCTAAAGACAAGCTGTGATAAACACCAGGGCTGGCCTTCCAGCATTCGAGACCCATGGTTTTCCTTACATGGACCGGGGCCAAGGACTCACTGTTGGAGTCTTGCCAAGCATCACCACGACCCACACGGGGTCTATCTCACCCTCAAAGTGGGAAGAGTTGGCTGCTGTTGTAATTCCAGTATTTAAGAGGCAGAGAAGGGACATTGCGAGCTCCAGGCCGTCAAGGGTTACATACTGAGTTTGAGCCAAATAATCAAAAGAATTGGGCAGAGGTGAGAGGCTTAGCCTGGTATATTTTGAGGCTTTCATCTCTGTCACTTCTGCCACTCCCTACTTGTGGTCGGTGCCCTCTTCACGGAGATACAAGAATTAATGAGAAGCTATATGAAATTCAGATTGCTCCAAAGCAAGACTTTTTTTTTTAATATTCCTGAATGAATGGTGTATTTGAGATGTAGGAATTTTTTTAAAAAGAGGTAAAAGTTACAAATTTTTGCTAACATTCCATTTACACTTAGAGGCCTTTTTGCTGTCTACCCCACCCTACACCTTCTGCCCCTCCCACGTCCCTACTCCTTACCCCATGCCTGGAATCAGTCAATGATCAAGGCCTGGAAGCCTGAGATTAAGCGGGGGACTGGAGAGATGGCTCAGTGGCTAAGAGCGCTGTTGCTCTTCCTTAGGACCTGGGTTCAATTCCCAACACTCACATAGCAGCTCACAACTGTCTCATGCCCTCTTCTGGACTCTGGGCACCAGACAGGCACATGATGCACAGACATACATGCAGGCAAAGCACCCATACACATAAAATAAAAATAAAATGTTTAAAAATGAAGAGGTAAAAGTTGCAAACACTTTTGCTAGCATCCCATTTACACTTAGAGGCCTTTTTGCTGTCCACCCCACCCTGCCCTATAGTTCTATGGACTTAGTTACTAATGATCAAGACCTGGAGGCCTGAGATTAAACACCTGTTTGTATTTCATGTGCAAAAAATAAGCACACTTTTCATTATCTTATACTCTTTCTCTATTACCAGGTGTTGATTCTTTCAAGCACTTGCAGTAAGCCAGTAGCAGCAAACTGAGGCTGGGCAACTTCTTACCCAGAATCCTTTGATGGTAAGATTGTTACTGGAAGTTGTCTCAGCCTGTGAGGAGTTAGTCCTTAAAGCTCTTCCAAGGAAGAAATTGGGAATTCTGCTCACTATATTGATAAAGATCAGAATAGTTATCTTTGAAATTTCCCTATCTTGTTCGGCCACAAGTCTGACCAGAGAGAAATTCAGGTGTTTGCTATTGTTTCAGGAACTCTGTGGAGTTATGACATCAGCCCTCAGACCTCTCACTTTGTTGCCTGAGTAAATCTTTTTTACCTGAGGGAATTTAGACAGAAGAGGCTTCCTGTTTCCTCAAGCTAAGCCAAGTGCTGTGTCCCAGACCTCAGAGCTCCCCACATTTGTCCAAGTCAGCTAATTGGCTTGGCTCTAAAATGGGAGTCAGCAATGAAAAGCAGCAGGATAGAAGCCAGGGCACTAAGAGCCAGCTCTCCAGCCTCACCCGCGAAAGGTTCATGCCACCTTGAGAACTGTAGCCACAGGAAGTTTTAGGGAAGTGTGGAAAAGTGCTACCCTGATCTACCAGGGTTCTACTTTTCAGCGGTACAAAGTCTTACCCATATAACCATTCTCGTTTTTTTCCCAGTATAGTGTTCAATAAATTAACTACAGATTTTCAATGCCCTCTCTCTTTTCAATGCCACCTTTCCTCTCTTCTTTTCTCTCTCTCCACCTTTTTTAAGGCAGGGTCTCCTCTAGCACGGACTGGCCTCAAATTGCTGTATGGCCGAAGCAAGGTTTGAACACCTGATCCTGCTGCTTCTGCTTCCCAGGAGCTGGGATTAGAGGCACGTGACACCCAGTACTTCATTATGTACTTGTTTTCTGGATGATTTTGTACAGCTGTTGGCTAGTGTTAAGTGTTGCAAGCACATTGAAGATAGGCTGAGCTAAGCTATGGTGTTTACTATATTAACCACATTTTTTAAATTTATGATAGTTTCAGCTTATGATGGGTTTGTCTGAATGTAACTCCACCATAAATAGAGGGACAAATGTGTGTAACTGGCAGGGTCCTCACATCTAAAGCAAGGGAGACAAATGGTTTGAGTCTGACCTCTGAGCAGCGGGTAGCTGGCAGATTGACAGCTTTCTGTACTCTTAACTAGATGGTTTAAGGGAGCGTTGGCAGTCGTGGTGGGAGGAAGGTTTGCTTTACCTGATGCCCTCGTTAGGGAGTAAATGCTTGCTTTATTCAGAGATGCCTATCGCTAGTTCCCTGATGACTTATGCTTAAGAATTTTTAGCTAGTCCCAAGAGCATTGCCAGAAATATATCACATTGAAAACTACCTAGACATGCCCAGTGGCAAGAGGGAGGGCAGGATGGTGAACAGTTGAGCTGCAGAAATATCCAGGGAGAGGGAGACCTGGGAATGGCCTAGACTTCTTCCCTGTTTATTTCATCATCAGGACTGTAGGTAGGAGCAGCTGGAGAGGCGTGTGAGCAGCAGACATAGGAACATGCCTGTCTCGTGTCTCCTTTAAGCCTTGTTCTTGCTACTTTCCTGATGTCCCCAGTAGCCTGTGGACTTACTCAGTCTTTCCAGCAAAGGCCACTGTTAAGCTAGTGGTAGATCCCAGTTGCTGCAGCCCTCTGCCTCTGCTGACTCTTGAATTAAGATTCTTGGTGCTCTTCAATGTCTGATGGTGGCTATAAAACTGGTGGGGCGCCAGGCTGTGGTGGCACACACTCGGGAGGCAGAGGCAGGCAGATCTCTGTGAGTTCGAGGCCAACCTGGTCTACAAGAGCTAGTTCCAGGACAGGTTCCAAAACTACAGAGAAACCCTATCTCAAAAAACCAAAGGAAAAACAAACAAACAAAAAACAAAAAAAAAAAAAACCCCGGTGGGGCTAAAGTTTTCAGGTGAAGAAGAGAAACCTCAAGTCTTTCTCACGCTTCATGTTCCATATGTGTGATTTTTGTCCTATCTCCATGCCTTCCTTGCTGTTTTTTAAAACACTTCTCATTTTTAAATTTCGTATATGTATGGGTGTTTTGCCTGCATGTATATTTTTGTGCCACATGCATGCATGATGCCGTGAAGTTCAGAGGAAGGCATTGAATCCCCTGGAACAGGAGCTGCCTTGTGGGTGCTGGGAGTCGAGCCTGGGCCCTTTGGAAGAGCAGCCAGTGCTCTTAGCCACCAAGCCACCTCTCCAGTCCAACTCTTACACTCTCTTTATGGGGGCAGCGGGTTTTGAGACAGGGTTTCTCTGTGTAACCCTAGCTGTCCTAACTGCTCTTTGTAGACCAGGCTGGCCTCCAACTCATAGAGATCCACCTGCTTCTACCTCTTGAGTGTTGGGATTAAAGGCTTGTGCCACCACTGCCCTACTTCCAACTCTTATACCCTTTAATTGGCTTAATTAGTGCAGCTGTCGGTAACCAGCTCTCATTTCATCTTCTTAAAACTTCAAATTTTTATCCCAGAACTCACCTGGTGGGGAAAAAAAGGAGAAAAACTGACGCCCACAAGTTACCCTCTGACTTCCAGATGTGTACCATATTGTACATGTGTGCTGGAGTGCACACACACACACACACACACAATAAATGTAAAGATTTTTTTAACTTGAAATCTTATTTACAAGGGAAACTATCATTGCCTTTAAGTTGAAAAGTACTGTACCTGCTGCCATAAATAGAAGGTGAATATTATAAGCTAAAATAGAGTTGTTTGTATATGTTCTCTAAATCATAGTGCATACATGAGTCACCCATGGTGAGTTTTCCAGGTGGCAGTAGGTGGATGGTAGAGCTGGTTTATGTAGGCGGGCTTTCAGAGAAGTCTCCCTAAACCTTGTCCTAAAACTTGTATGACAGTCTGATACTAAGAAAGCCACAAAATGAAGAACCTAGTTGCTGAGAATAGGTAACTGCGTATGGTAACACACACCTACAGACCTACCATTCAGGAAGCTGAGCTAAAAAGGATTGCAAGCTCCAGGCAAGACTGTCTCCCAGAAAAGACAAGTATAATATAGAAACCTCTGTCTTTGTTTTTTTTTTTTTTTTTTACCGCTGCCATTTTGATGCAGTTTGCCTTAAGGAGGCCTAAGAGGTGGTGACGGTGTGCTCTGTGTTAACTCAGGCCGGAAGCTCAGGCCTGGCTTTGGCTGATGCCATAGTGCGGTGTTGTCCTTTCTGTGCAGGTGTGCCCCGCGAAACTCAGGTTTTCCCCGGTGGCGAGGGCAGTCCTGTTAGTTTCTAGGCTATTTGACTCCTTTGACTCAGCTGCTTTGAGTCCTTCATCTTTTTGCATGTGGAGTGCTCTTTGTAGGTGTCAGCAGTGACGGAACGTTGTCATGTAGCATTTGTTTCTTCTAGTCTTTGTTACCCATGCCGCTCATACCCTAGACCAGAAGAGGTTGGGCCGTGCTGTTGGGGTGGTGTGATCTCTGGGAGCCCCATGTGGTCGGTATCCATGCACTGCAGGTGTGAACTGAAATTTACTATTATCTGTCATGGGTTACCTGCCGTGTTGACAGAGCTGTGGCTCTCTCTGAGGGCTAGAAAAGGAGCTTTCATGGTGGAGCAGAAAGGGCCCTTTGGGTATTCATCAGTAGCTCAGTTAAATTGCCATCACATTAAGCTGTAGGAGCCTTTTACTAAGCCATCAAGACGTCAACTTTTCCACAAAGCCTACTCTAATGCTCTGGGAGGCTGTGGAATCTGCCTTTCAGGGGCTGTGCTGGTGGGGGACCTGACCTGGGAAGTAGCTTTCTCAGGCTCCTTGGGAGGGGTGGCCCTGCCCCTTTCTAATGTGTCCTCTCAACTTGGCAGGGGGCAGGGTTCTTCCTCTCTCCTGCTTTCTATGCACTAACCCCGTTCATTTCCCTAACTCCTCTCTGTGTTAGTAGCTTTCTTCCCCCTCCCTTCCCTTCTGTTCACTGCTGCCCCCTCTTTTGATCCTTTCTCTTGCTGGGCCTCATTTTCTCTGTTTCCACTTTGAGGGTTGCCTTGTTTGAAGTCCCAGAGTTCCGGTGCTGTCCTGTGACTGGCTGTTTTTTGCAGGAGCAGCCAGCCATAGGCTTTTGGCTAACTGCATTGTTGGGCTGCTGACCAGAGCTGAACCGCTTGGCTGAGTGAGGCTCCAAGTAGGGCCTAGTATGAAGCGGGTGTGGATTTGCCTGCTGTTCTTAGACTGTCAGGCCAGGGGCTGTGCTGCGCCCCCAGAGACTCCTTCTGGAAGCTCAAAGCAAAAGGGAGTCCCGCATTCAGACAACCTGTGGTTCTTGCCTGAGGACCAAACACAATGAAGGCTGAAACAGCCTGGTGGCCTGGAAACCTGCTAGGTGCTTACAGTTATGGGTGCTGCCTTGGAGCCAGGTGTTCCCGCATGGTCAGTGGAACAAATTCTATTTTCCTTGTACTTGGAAGTATCTAGAAACAGCCTTTTCTTCTCAATAAATTAAGACATAAGTTAATTTTTTCCCTAAAATCCATGTGACTTTTAGTCAGGGATAATCAGTAGGCATTGTGAACCTTTATTGCTAAATATGCCATATGGGCTAGGCATATTTAATCCCGAGTGCTGGGATTAAAGGTGTGTGCCTGGCAGAACCTAATTTTTTATTTATTTACTTTTGATTGATTGGTTAAGAGAAGATCTTATTGCTTATTGCTGGCTGGTCAGAATCTACTATGTAGACCAGGCTAGCTGGCCTCAAACTCAGAGATCTGCTCACCTCTGCCTTCCAAATGCTGGGATTTTAATGCCTGACTTAAAACTTTATTTTTAAATCCAAATAGCTAAGTGAATGCGCTATATTGCAAATTTCTGCTTTGCTTTGTTGCTGTTATTTAATCACATCGGTCATGTAATTCTGTCTCATTGTTTTGAAGGCTCTCAGTGGTATTCTATAGTTTGGGAGTACTTGGGTTTATTTTACCTTCTCATAATGATGGACTTTTAGAATACTATGTACCCTGTGTACGTGTTATGTTGCTGTTATGAATATATAAAAATGTGTATATATAAAATTTTAAATTTTTAGCATACTGCTGTAGTATGTTATCTGTAAGATGAACCCCCTAAAAGTAGGTCTGCCAGTTCAATAGATAAAATGTTCGTTTATTTATTTGGGATATAATTTTACATATGACCCGGGCACAGTGAGAAACAGTTGTAATCCAGTACTTGGGAGGCTGAGACAGGAGGAACTCAATTACGACCAGCCTGGGCAACATAGGGAGATGTCAGGAAGGAAGGAATGTTAGGAGAGCAGGCGTCCTTCAGTAAACACTGCTTCTGAGTGGAGTTGCATCTGAGTTCACTTTCCTCAACTAGCTGCCCATCCACTGTTGCGGCCTGACTTTCCCACTGAGGGCTCTTCTGCTTGTACCTCATCTTCAGGGACTTTGTAGAGCCCTGAGGTGTGGCTCCGGGACCTTCTAACTTGAGTTTGTCTAATCTGAGTAGCTGGACCACTTAATGAGACCTTTGCAATTAGAAATCTCGCAGATTTTCCTTCCTGGAAATAATAGACTAATAGAGAAGTTGCTAAAGCCTAAGCTAGTGTTAGAACTCTTCTCTGCTGCCAGCTCTGGTCCTGATGCTAAAGCCTAAGCTAGTGTTAGAACTCTTCTCTGCTGTCCGGCTCGGGTCCTGATGCTCAATAGAGGTGAATAAAGTTCTAAGATTCTTTTTTTTTTTTTTTTTTTTTTCGAGACAGGGTTTCTCATCTTCTTAGCCAAAGATGTCCTGGAACTCACTCTATAGATCAGGTTGGCCTCGAACTCACAGAGATCCACCTGCCTCTGCCTCCTGAGTGCTGGGATTAAAGGCGTGCACCACCACGCCTGGCCCTAAGATTCTTTCTGAAAACAGTAAAGGGTAATTATAAAAAGGGAGGCATATAAAAGAGCATCCTAAGTCTGTCCTTAGCACAGCAGTGTCCTTAGCACAGTGGTGTCCTTAGCACAGCGGTGCTCACCTTCAGCCTCATTCTGTACAACAGGCTCTTGCCATAGTGATCCCCGTCCAGCTCTGAAATGTACTTCGTTTTTTCTTTGGTATTTCCCAGATTGTTGCCTCTGACTAATGTGTGAAGTTGGAGTAGTTCTCAGTAGGATCATCACTTCTGCTTAGAAACTGACTTGTCTACTCTTGCACGCTGTGCTCTTCGTGTCCCCTCTTAGAGGTTGATCTGTGATTGCTGCTGCTGCTGCTGCTGTCTCTGTAGTCAGAACAGGAACTGAGTCTTGTCCACACTGTCTCAGTAGTGCGGGAACCTCTAGTGGAGTTACAGCTGATGTTCCGGAAGTTTTCATGGGCTGAATAAATGGCAGATGTGAGTTAGCATACCCAAGTTACAGTGACGTAGACTATTTTAGTGAAAGCTGTAAGTCAGGGAGATAGATGGCTGCGCAAAATCAATCATTCTAGAGCTTTTTTTTTTTTCAAAGCTCAACAATCCTACACATAAAATTATGGTGTAGATCCAAAAAAAAGTTGAAGGGCCTAGAATATAAAACAATCTGTTTACAAATATCCTGTTAAAAGGGCAGCTGAAAGACATGGAGGCCTTTAGGTTAAGATCATGTCTTCGTGTCTTTTCAACTTTAAAGATAATTATACAAGTTGCCGGAAGGATTCTTAGACTAGAAGTATCCTGACTTCAGGCTTCAATAAGATCAAAGGTGGGAAAGTGTGAATGTCACACACACAAAATCTTATTTATCCCTGTGTTTTCACCCAGCCAAATCTTCCTAGTTACCACAAAAAGTCACAGCTACAAAAGCCAAAGCAGAGAGACAGCAGTGGACAGACACAGGATAATAGTTAATAAGGGGAAGATTGGAAATAGGAAGGAAAATTGACTCATCAGAAGAGGCCAAGTCTTAAGAGGCAAAATGGTCATTAAAAAGAGCAAGCAGCATAAATATCTCAGAAAGCATGAAGAAAACGTGATTTCCTCAGCTTACTAACAGTGGCTGCCACATGAAGTATAATTTTTAAAAATCACCTGTGATTTCAGCATCTAAGTCAACAATGGTAGATTTTTTTCCTTATAGCTATGTATTTATCTGTTTGCTTTACAATGTAGAATATGAAAACTTGACTGTTCAACTCGGTGGATTTGTATGTTTTTATGAGAACATGACTCAGCTCAAGATCAGATCATTTCTGTCTGTCTTGAGTGTTCTGAAGTCTTGGTGGCTCTTGCTCCTCAGATGAATGAACATCAGTGGTGATGCTTGAACAACATCTGGCTGACAGTGCTCACTTGTCTCTGAGAGTCACCGGGTTGCCACAGTGATGGTTCTTTGATTTATTATTTCTGGGTGGCCGTTGTTTGCCCTGTATAAACGTACCATAGTTTATACTGCTGTGCCACAGATTGTTTCCAGTGTGGAGCAATTATAATTCACAGCTACTCTGGGGTATGTGTCTTGTGATGGCCTTCGAGCTTCTTCCCTTCAGCATATAGGAACATGCTGAACACATGGGCCACCAGCTGCACTGCATACACCAAAAAGTGGTCCCTTTAAACTGCTTAGTGGTGATACAGCAGGAGTTGTAGTTTGTTAAAAGATTCTGTAGCTTGCACAGCAAGTAAATCACCAATGACATAGCTCCACGGAATCCTCAGAATGAATACTGTAGTTAAAGCAGGACTCTGTAGCCATTCCGATTCCTCAGAAGCATCCCTATAGTTAAGGGAGGCATAACTGGTTATCAGGGAAGAGAATTGCTGAGTCAGAAGAGAAACTGAACATATGACATGCTTTTTCCTAAAAGTGTGATGCTCTAGCTTTTATTTATAGTTCTGTGATGTGTTGAGTTATTTTTGTATATAAAGCTAGGAATCACCCCTCCCCCCACAGCCATTAATCTAGATTATTTTATTGGGAACACAGTCTTTTCCTTTCTGAATTGCAGAGGTGCCTTTCTGTTAAATTAAGTCACTGTACTGTGAATTTGTGTTAGGACTTGACATTCTATTAATTTTTTTTGAAGTTTAATTTAGGGGATAGCAAGATGGCACAGCAGTTACAGGCACCTACCACCAAGCCTGATGACCCAAGTTCAATCCCTGGGACCCACATGGTAAAAGGAGAGAACCAACTCCCACAAGTCATCCTCTCGTCTTCACATAAGTGTCATGGTACACTCATGCTCACAACACACACACACACACACACACACACACACACACACACATAAACAAACATACTGTGTGTTGCACATTGTTATAAGAGGGTTTTTTTTTTTTTTTTTCCGAGACAGGGTTTCTCTGTGGTTTTGGAGCCTGTCCTGGAACTAGCTCTTGTAGACCAGGCTGGTCTCGAACTCACAGAGATCCGCCTGCCTCTGCTGGGATTAAAGGCGTGCGCCACCACCGCCCGGCTATAAACAAACATAATAAAATTGGATAATTACAATAAAAATTGAATTGAATTTGGTGTATGAGAGAGAGAGAGAGGAGAGAGAGAGAGAGGAGAGAGAAAGGGAGAGATGTGGCGTTCCTCAGGTTTGCATGGCACCTTGTTTACAATTGTGCTCTCTCCAGCCCAGGATTATTCTGTTGTATTACATTGATCTTTTTGTTAGTTTTTATTTTAGCAAAATGTGGAATTGTGCAGACTACATAGCTTTCAAGTTTTTTCTTCATATGTGTGTGTGTGCATGTACATAGGTAGGCCAGAGGTTGATGTCTTTTTCTAGTCTTCTTTGTTTATTTCATGTTATTTTTTTGAGACAGGGTTTCTCTGTGTAAGCCCTTGCTGTCTTAGAACTCACTTTGTAGACCAAACTGGCCTCGAATTTACAAAGATCCGCCTGCCTCTGCCTCCTGAGTGCTGGGATTAAAGGTGTGAGCCACCACTGCCCAGTTTTACTTTTAACTTTGACAGTTTTGTGTATACACACACACACACACACACACATATTGAGTAGAGTTTTTTTTTTCCACATCCTGTTAGCCTGTCTCAAAGTCTCCTCTTGTCCATTTTCATCTTATTTTTTAGACAGAGTTTCTCTCAACCTGGAACTCGTCATTTTGGCTAGACTAGCAGGCCAGGAAACTCCAGGGATCCCTTTGCTCTTCCCCAGCACTGGGATTATACATCAATGGCTGCTATGCTCCGCTTTTTATGTGGCTTCTCGGATTGAACTCAGGTCTTTATGTATTCCTGGTAAACTCTTTGCCAGCTGAGACATCTCTCCAACTCTTAAACTCTGCCGCACAGAATTCAGTTGTATTTCGAGAGCATAGAGCTAAGGGTGTAGTTTAATGGTTGAGTGCTTGCCTAGCATGTGTGAGGCTCTGGGTTGAATCTTCAGCACTGGACCCCTACGTATACACACAGAAATGAAAACAGAGCCCACTAATAGATAAACTAATGAGATGGATGTACCGGAGTATCTTTTTTCTTCTATAGGTGTGTGGATTATGATTTCTTTTCCCTGCTTTATGTAGTACCCATGTGGAGGTCAGAGGACAATTTGTGAAAGACAGTGCTTTTTTCCCAAGGATTGAACTTGGGTCATCAGGCCCGGAAGAAAGCTCTTTCACCTGCCAAGCCATTCTGCCGACCCCTTTTTGGTCTTTTTGTTTGTTTTTGTTTTGCTTTTGGTTTTCAAGACAGGGTTTCTCTGTGCAGCTTTGGAGCCTGTCCTGGTACTCACTCTGTAGACCAGGCTGGCCTCGAACTCACTGAGGCTTGCCTGCTTCTGCCTCCCACATGCTGGACTAAAGGCAGCACCACCACCACCTGGCCCTTTCTGGTTTTTATGTTGAAGGCCTCACCCTCCAGTGTCTGATAATCTTTGTCCATTCATTAATATATAAAGCAGTAAATAGAAGTTCTCTGTGCATGGCCTTACCATAGTTGACTGGAGAAGTCATTTCTTTGTTGTCCTCTTCTGTATTGGTGTTGGATTTGTTTTGTTTTTGAAACAAGGTTTTTCTGTGTAGCCCTGTTCTTGAACTCACTCTGTAGACCAGACTGGCCATGAACTTAGAGATTTGCCTGTCTCTGCCTCCTGAGTGCTGGGATTAAAGACGTGTGTCACTACTGCCTGGCTGGTATCTAATTTTTTACCACTGTTCAGTTTTTCTTTTTTTTCTTTTTTCTTTTTTTTTTTGGTTTTTCGAGACAGGGTTTCTCTGTGGTTTTGGAGCCTGTCCTGGAACTAGCTCTTGTAGACCAGGCTGGTCTCGAACTCACAGAGATCCGCCTGCCTCTGCCTCCCGAGTGCTGGGATTAAAGGCGTGCGCCACCACCGCCCGGCTTGTTCAGTTTTTCTGAAGGAAATGTATTCACCATACTGCCCATAGGGGCAGTGCCGGCAGCTACCAGGTAGACTGTAACAATGGCATTTTTCAAAACTATCATATTTTTATTTCTTGGCCTTGATGAGTCCTTACAGTGTCTCTGTGAACCACTTTCCCAAACAGCTATTGCCCATCTCATCATACTGCAGAATGACGGTGATCTTGAGGCTGTGTTGTGTGCGTCCTGAATGAGATGGGGAGAACAGTGGATAGTCTAGTCCATTCCCGGATCCTGCTGTGGCACCCTTTCAGCTCTTCCCTTTGAAGCTCCAGTTTGTCTTTAATACTTCATACTGTGTACATTCGTCTTTAGTAATGCTCTACTTTCAGCAAAGCTCATGTTTTACCAAATTTATGAGGGAAACCAGTCAAGTAACAAAGTCCAGTGTCTCAGATTCAAAATTAGTACTTTGCTAATGAATGAAGCATGGTTTGTAATTCATGTGTCTGTGTTAGGGGATCTTGGTCAGGTCAGTTTGTTTCTTTAGTGGCTGGACAATAATAGGTTTGCCCTAAGTGAAGTCCTGCTTTTCAAATCCTAGCTCTAGACCCTTGATTCCAGTTTAGATTCTCTCTCTCTGGCTTTGGCTGTTCTTTCATTGTGAGTGGGTTTTTATTGTTTGTTCGTGTTTGCTTAGAAGAAACTGAACATAGAACTATCTCTGTCCCTGTAAGATGGCTGCCTGGGGAACGCAGGCTCATGCGGGAGGGAGTCATGGTTGTCGGAGCCGTATGGCTTTCTGTGCGTGTCTCCAAGAACAGATGATTTTGTTTCCTCTTTAGACTTGTTGTTGCTTGAACAAAGGGAGAAAGGCATACACTAAAAGGAGCCGTGATTGAGGGGCAAGGGCACATTCATTTGGAATAGTGTTTTGATGGTCTCAGGGAGAGAAGCGCACAGGACAGCGAGGAGTGAAAACAGACAAATGGGTTGAGAGTAGTCAGGAAGTGTGGCGGCAGCAGGCTCCGAGTGTGACAGTTCTGCACGCTTCGTTGTTTCTTCTACACTGCCCATTGTTCTCAGAATCATGTCTTTGGGGAAGGATAGCCTTTGGCTTTGCCTGGGATGAAAATGGTAATTACAGCGTAGGCTTGCTGGATGGATCAGCTTAAAACACAGTTTTAATGGAGTTAGGTCATATATAATGAATTTCAGGCAGAGTAGTTGCATTGACTATGTTCTACTTCGATGACTTAAATAATGGGAACCAGGCAGTGGTGGCACACATCTTTAATCCCAGCACTCTGGAGGCAGAGGTAAGCAGATCTCTGTGAGTTTAAGGCCAGCCTGGTCTACAGAGTGAGTTCCAGGAAAGCCAAGGTTACATGGAGAAACCCTATCTCGAAAAACCAAAATAACTAGCTAGCTAGCTAGCTAACTAATTAGCTAACTAGCTAACTAACTAAATAATAAAGGCATGGGCATATGAGAGTTAATGAGATTGATTTCTAGGTTAATTGGCCTTCCTGATAGGAGAGAAGAAACAAACTGCACAAGCGCTCAGTGTTCCCTATGTCTACGTTCGGGCAATGCTTGTCAGAGTAGTCACTGTGGGCAAAGGCTTCCTAGCATAGGATGGGATGTCGTGTTGGCATATAACAGAGGTCAGAGAATGGGAAAAATCATCGACGGTTTTCACTGTTTGTTCTTGAGGGATGTGTGTGCGCGTGCATTCGTGTGTGCACATACAAACACACTTGCCATGATGCGTGTGTGGAGGACATTCTCTGTTGTTTGTGGCTGTGTACAACAGGATTACAGACATTTATGTGCTGCTGAGCCTGACTTTATGTGGGTTCTGGAGAGTACAACTCTGGTCTCACACTTGAGTAAAGCAGCAAGTCCTTCACTCGCCGCCGAACCATCCCCGCAGCCCCACTAGTTGTTTTTTGAGTCCCTATCAGACCCTGAAAAAGTAAGACTTTAAAGTGGGAGGCATAATGCAGATGATTCCCTTATAACACTGATTCCAAACAAACACTGATTTATAATTTCCTTCAAGGGCCTCTCCCTCTCCCTGTCCTTCCTCCGCTAGGTTTATGCCTTTACTCTAGCAGTCATTTTGTCTTCCAACCCTTTGCCAAGAGAAGAATTTGAGCCACACTGATATCTACTCCCCACTATAGCCCACTTCCTAGTGTGTGTTTACACATCGTCGCTTGTTACTTAATGAGGTAATCACTGGTTCCCAGGACTAGAAACCCTATACAGACAGCGTAGGGAGGCTGGACTTTAGTCTTTAATTTATAATCTGTTGTACAGTCGTCTGGAACTCCACCTTCTTTTGATCTGCTTGTGTGAAATGCCCACTGTGTCTTAAGGCTGACACAATTGCTGATTGGCTGGCAGTTATTTTGCCAGTCATAGTTTTCATAGACTTTGTGTGTCTGTATTAGTGGCCAGGGGAGCTTGGATAAACATGCTAGAGCTTTCTACTGACTGAACCACTGCAGACTGGTCACCAGTCCCAGTGACCAGGAAATGACTTTTATCATCCGCTCAGTTCCGGGTTCCTTGAATCATTTGTGATGAAAACGGGAGATGCCGACCATGATTGGCTTGGCCGTGGAGGCTCCCTCCTGGAGCTGGGACAAGATGAGCTTTTCTTGAAGCGCATGAGCTATAGGAAGAACTGATGGCATCTAACTGGGAATCTGGTAACTATTTGGAAGGAAGAATATGGACGTTAAATAGATAACCAGAAAAATATGTTACTTTAATCCAGAACCCCTAGGGAACCTTCATAGCTCTGGCCTTCAGGAAATCACTTAATATTGATTCCATATTCTGGAGAAGAATTAATAATGAGATGACTAAGTTGTGATTATTTGACTCTTTCCTACTATTTAATTGGGGTTAGAAGATACTCAAATAGGTGAAAAGTTAAATATTAGTCTAGGAGATGCTTAACAGTCAGGCAGTCCGGTATCGCAGATCTCATGCCATTTTGTGACTCATGTGGAGTATGGCCTGTTCCCCAGTTATGATTTGTTTGCTTTTAATCTGGAAGTCTCTGTGCCAGGCACTGTGGAGATTGTAGCGATGATGGAAGCAATATGTTGGCCCTCAGAGCTTCAAGTCCAGTCAAGAGAATATTTAATAGGCTCGGGGGCTAGGAAGTGTAGCCTCCCTCATAGAAACAAACCACTGTGGGCAGGAACTTGTGAACTGGTGAGTCTTTCAGAGAATCCCGAGAGTGTGGAAGCCTGGGGGAAACTTTTTCTTGGTGTACTCCATGGGCAGCTCACTGCTTAGAGCAGTGGGTCTGGAAAGAACCATATTATCCCAGAACCCAAAGCAGGGATGTGTCTGGTCACTGCTGGCAGTGCCAGCTCTTAGTACTACTGTAGCCTAACCTTGTTTATTGGAGGGTTTTCTAGTGGAGCAGCATCTACTATTCTGGTTGTGGTGCTGTTAGATTTTCTACTCTCTTAAAGCTGTCCACCACATTCATGGACATTTCAGGGAATTTAAAAACAAAAGATCTGGTTATCATCCAACACATTTATTTAAGAGACCACAGGTACTAGGCAGGTACATGGTGGTGACCCCAAACTGACTTGATTGATCCATTGTCACAGCTGACTGTAGAACAGAAAGGAAGACAAAGGGGAAACATGCAGCCATGTAAGAGAATAGCCTTGTGGTTCTGGTGAGAATGAACCCAGATGGACACGGCCAGAGGTGTTCCAGTCTTTGAGACACCTTTAAGGCATTTGGTAAATGATCTCATCAGCTGGAAAATGTTTCCTAATGATTTTCATATGCAAATAATTTTTATTTCCTTTGTCTCTTAGGTGCATTGCTAGGTTCCTGATGAATCCAGAGAACCCTCCACCATATCCGGGCCCTGGCCCAACGGCCCCATACCCACCTTATCCACAACAGCCGATGGGGCCTATGGGAGCCCCACCTCCTCAGGGGTACCCCTACCCACCTCCTCAGGGATACCCCTATCAAGGATATCCGCAGTACGGCTGGCAGGGTGGACCTCAGGAGCCTCCCAAGACCACAGGTGGGTGTCTGTGACTGTGGGAATGTGCGTGTCTTCAGTGCCACACCACCAGAGAGTGCTGGCAAAGAAGAAACTCTGACCTTTGTGGTTTCTGATTGATGTTTGGTGCTGACGCACAGAGTGAGAAACTTGAGGCCCCCAGTCAGTTCTACCTTTCTCCTTTGTGCCCCTTGGACCCTCTGTGTGGATGACTTCTGGGCTACTTGCTCTCTAGGGCCTACCTCCCATTCAGTGATTCTCAGCCTTCCTAATGTTGAGACCCTTTAATACAGTTCCTTATGCCGTAAAATCATCTCATTTCTACTTCATCACTGTGATTTTGCTATTGATAAGTCATAACGTAAATATCTGATATGCAGGGTGTGAGACCCCAAAGGGGTCGAGACCCACAGGTTGAGAACCACTGTCCTACAGCACTGATGGGGAAAATACCGACTGGTATCTCTCTCTTCCAGTTGTGTTTTGTTTTGTTTTAGCTTATTGGGGTTATTTTATCTGTTAGCTTGTTGGCCCTCAAGTCATCCTGCTTGTTGGAGTTGGTTTTCCTAAGTCTGTTTAGTCTATGACTTGAGAGTGCAGTTGTTCTGAGTCCTTCGTGTATGCGAGAACAGTGCAACTCAAGGCAGTTCACTTATTGACAGTGAACTGTTAGTGGCCTGTGAGGACAGAAAGTGAGAGCAAATGCTTAAAAAAAAAAAAGAATAATTTGATATTCCCGACAGTCAAGCATGTAATCACACTTCACGAAAGCTGTCGGTCAGTGCAGGGTTAGAAATAAAACATGGTGAGAAGCATTGTGCTGCATACATGTCTCGTGGCTATTTATAGCTATTCATAGCTGTTTCAGCTTTTAAAAATAATTAATTTTACCAACTTCTTGGTTTATGCCAAATGATTTCCCAAAAGCTTTATGTCCATCAGCATTTAATCCTTGCAGTAATTCCAGGAGCAAAACTAGGGCCTTGTGTATGTTAGACAAGTGCTCTGCCCCAGAGAGACCTCCTGCCCGGCACGCTTTAGGGTTAATCCAGATATACACTCTCCAAGGTGTCCAGTCAGGGGTTTGCACTTCACTGGGCTATGGAAAGGAATTAGCCTAGGGTCCGGCTTGTCTGGTAGCCTCTGCCCAGTGCTTGTCCGGCATCTCATCCTTCACCCAGGGCACTCGTGGTCGTCTGTGCCATTTCCAGGCCTACCCTCTAGTGTGCATTTGATGATTTTAGAATTTAGAATATTCAGTTTGTCTAGAGCAAGCATGTCCTAGATTTGGTGAACTTCATGCAGAAAATGCCGATTTGATTCTCTTTTGTTCATTTAATTAGTATTGATGTCAGCCATTTTGAGAAAAGAAAGCTTCTTTATTCCTAAGATTAAAGGACTCTTAGTTTAGTGTTAGCAATCATAATTCACAAATGCAGCTGGAAGCTATTTAACATCCTTCTCCGCGACTGTGAATCATTAACTACCTGCATTCATTGTGTGCCCAAACAAAGCAGATACTGCCAGCTGGTCAGCTTTTCTCAGGTGGGGCCCCGTCTGTGACTCGCACTCTGGGGGAGGCGTTCATTACAGAGGGAACCTTTGGGGAACTGGTTCACTCCTCATTCTTGGCCTTGTGTCTGAGATCTCCAGTCAGATCATATGCTGTCCTATTAAAGTATCCGAGCTTCACATGGAAATTTAAGCCTTTCGTCTCCAGTTAGAAGATTTTAGGTTTATCTCCTGCAGCTCTTCCTACTGAAGTTCAAGTGTGTACTCAGTTCCTTCTGTTAATAGCTGCACAGGTGGAAATGGTTCCTCCTTCAAAGGAAGGAGGCCATTCTTAATCGACTTCTGGTAATTATTAAGGGCTTAATATGCATGTGATTCGTGGGTGGCCAAGTAGCTAACCTAAGAACTTTCTTTGGTCATCTGTTTATGATACATAGTTCATTTTTCAGGCTTGTAGTAAAGGGTCTGCAGGATGGCTCCATGGGCAAAGGAGCTTGCTGCCAACCTGACAGCTTGTTTGATAACCAGAACCCACGCCTGCATGCTGTCCGTTTATCTTCATATACTTGAACTGTGGCGTGTGCACACACACAAATAAATAATAAAGAGATTTTTAGTAAGAAATTGTGACCCAAACTAAAAACAAACAAACAAACAAAACAAAACCTTTTATCTGTCTCAGAAGCCTAACCTTTGGAAATCACATAAATGGAAGTACCTGTGGGAATAAGGCTTCTCAAAGGGCATGCCAGCAACTTGTGTTTAGGGTCTCTCACGACTTTTCCTAACTATAACAAGTATTTCTTGTGCATTGTGCTCACTGTCAGCCTCGTGTAGTGTTGACAACAAACCTGTAACATCAGCCCTACGCTGAAGAGGTAGAGTCTGAGGCTTATCAAGGTAATATTTTAACTATTTATTAATGACGGTACACCCCAAAGTTCACTGACTTAAAACAGTGGTTGTATTATTATTCTGTGTGTTGGCAGGCAGGGAGATTCTTTTATTTCACGTTATCTCTTGTGGGGTCACTTGTGTGATTTAACCCAGCTGTCAGTGTGGCTGGGTCCAGGATGTCCAAGATGGTCTCACTTTGACGAATAGAGTGTTGGTTTGCCTGCACGAACCACTCTGTAGCATCTCTCGTCATTGGGTCGACTAGCTCCCAGTCCTGGAAGGAGATATATTTTGCTGTTCGTATTCTCTCCCATGAATTAAATAGATTCATATCCAAGACTACCAGGCATCTCAGCCAATAACAACATTAGTTTAAACAGTCCACCATTGAGGGTTTGGAACTCTCAGCAGTTAAGAGCACTGGCTGCTCTTCTAGAGGACCCAGGTGCCATTCCCAACAGTCACATGTCAGCTCATAACCATCTGTATGTAACTCCAGTTCCAGGGAATCCAACACCCCCTTCTGTCCTTTGCAGACACCAGGCATGCACATGGTACATAGACATACATACAGCAAAAATAAAAATAAAAAATCTATCGTTGAAGTAGTTTCTATGTGGACTAGACTTGTTACTTCTGTTTCACACTCACCCCTCATTCCCACTTTGCTCCATCCTGCCCTACACATCTGCAGATCAAAATAAAACATCTGCATGAAACCTGTCATCACCTCTGCCACATCTCCAGGAGAACTTCCTCCTCCCGTATGTGCACGAATGGACTCACTTATTGTTCATTTTATGTCCAGCTTAGCTCCTCAGCACCCATATTCAAGTAGCCTCACTGTTTTCCTGCAGACTGTAAGGTAACCTGTGACAGAACCTCAGCCCTTATCACTAACGAGCAACAGAGACCGCCCCCCCAGAGGAAAGACAGCTTCCAAGATAAAAAGGGAGTGTGGGAGCAGAGGCTTCAGGGAGCAGAAGCCCTCCTACAACATAGAGGGAAGGAACCCTGAAATATGTTCAGGATTCCTGGGAAGATGAATAAGAGCAGGGGTGCGGGATGAAGGGAAGCTCGAGACACCACTTAGCCTTGAATGGGAACAACCCCGCACAGGATCACATATGAGACTGCTGTGGCAGCCAGATCCTGCTGGCTAGAATTTAAGGCTTTCTGCTACCAGTGAAAGTTGTGGTCAGCTGAGCAATTAAATTAAAGATTATAATTGTAATTTCAATAGAACTTTGTAGGAAAGGTTAGTTCAGCTCTTTTCTGCGCGACACAGACCATAATAACAGTGTGCTTGCTCTCTGGCAACCCCTACCTGTGTTTTGAGACAGGGCCTCATGTAGTCCAGGCTAGACTCAAACTCACTGTGTCGCTGAGGATGACCTTGAATTTATTAATTCCCTGGTTTCCCAAATGCTGGATTATAGACCTGCACGGCCATGCCAGGCACCACTGCACCCTTTCTGTCCTGTCGTAAGTTTCATAAACATTCCCGCTAACTTTGCATCAAAATAAAGTCGTGCTTTGGTTTGATTTACCCTGCACTGCGGAGAAGAGGTGCATCTGCTCCTCTTCGGTGTCCCTTCAAGAGGCTGAGAGGGAGAGAAGCATGGGGGCAGACTGGCTATGAGGCTGCTAAGAAGATTCTCTTGTTAAGTCTGGACCCAGAGGCCTTTGTTCTTGTGTTTCCCGCCAGCCTTGGGCTCTCCACTCTCACTCGCTGTGCGTGACTTCTTCAGTTTCCTTAAAGATTTCATTCAGTTCAGCCATATTCTGTCTGTCAAGCCTTTTAGTTTGGGCAGAATTTGTACTTCTGATTCATTTTAACAAGAACTCCATAAGTAGTCACCGACCAACTATCTTAGCTGAGTGGTTTGAAACACTTGGGTGCAGGGTGTCTCTCCCTCTGCTTTCCCCTCCCCTTCCTTCCCTTCGTGGGAAGCTTCAGGGTGGTTAGGTCCCAAATCTTCCTTTAAAAATAAACAAAATACTCATTTAACTTGATCCTAAAATAATTTCAGATGTATGTAAACATTGCAAAAGTGGTACAGATCACCCAGATTTCCCCAAACCACATTTAATCCCAGTGCAATAGTCTGTAATGTTCATTTTGTCCCTCAAATGATATTTCTCTCTTCCATACTCTTTGAGGCAGGCTTTTGCTATGTATATGTAGCTCAGGTGGTCTTCAACCTGCAATCTTCCTGCCTCTCCTTTTTGAGTGTTAGGATTACAGGCATACACCCTTATACTTGCCTTCATCCACTCTTTTAGTCAAAGCAGTCACAGTTCTCTAGTGTATATTCCATTCCAAGGGAGAGGAATTAAACCCTCCTTGATTGGGGAGGGATGGTGGCGTCATTTTGCAGGATGGGAGGTCTTTGGAAACACAGTTCTGGCAGTGGCAGGTGAACCCCACACAGATGTAAATTCTTATGAACATGCAATAGTAGAAACAGTTGGGTGAAAAACTGAACGTAACAGTTTCTCTAATCTTGTATCAGAAAACAGGTACCAGGCCTGGTAGTGGATGTCTGCCATTCTGACTGCCTGAGCAGCTGAGACAGGAGGCTCACATTTGAGGCCTGCCAAGGCTACTGAAAAATAGGCACTCTGTTTTTAAGGAGAGTTCTGTAACTGTTAGATCATGAAAAGGGATTTTAATCTTCACTAGATTAAATGACTCCTGCTCAGGTACGTCAGTGCTGAGAGAGGAACGAGTCCTGCTCATGTGACCCCAGGGTAATCACAGCAGCAGGGCCGCTCAGGTTCTGAGTCACAGCAAACATCACTAATCCATATTGATCTTTCTGTTGTGTGTGGATTCGACTTCTGAGTCCTCACCCAAGCGTGCTAGGCAGCCATTATTAAGTTTGAGTTTCACATGGACCCATTTATCATTTCTTACTAAGCCAACTCCCTCTTTTTAGAGAAACTGATGCCTCAGAACCATTAGGGATTTGCCAAGGTTAGTGAGTCCTTTTGTTTGGGAAGGATTGGTTGTGTTAAGACAAGGTCCTGCTTTGTAGCCAAGGCTGGCTTCCTCAGACTTGAGGCATTGGTTCTCCACCTGCTTGGTGGGATTGCAAGGCGTGAATCATAACTCCTGGCTAAGAGTTTTGACTAAGACAGAGGGCTTTGATTTCAAGCCAAGCGCATTTCCTCCTTGTGCTCTGGATATCCCACACAGATCTGCCAGAAATTCTGAAGCACCCACCAAAGGAAATTATTTTTCTTACCCTTTTCTCTCTCTAATCTGTCTCTCAAAACACAAACATAAAACAAAAATATCTCGTAATTAATAGACCAGTAGTTTCCTCCTTTTCTTCTTCCTCCTCCCTCTCCTTATTTTCTTCCTCCTCCCTCTCTTGATTGATTGATTGATTGATTGACAGGGTCTCACCATGTAACTAACCCTGGCTATTCTGGAACTCATTGTGTAGACCAGGCCGGCCCTGAACTCAGAGATCCTTCCTGCCTCTGCATCACAAACCCTGAAATTAAAGGCGTGCACCACCATGGGAGCTATTAGTTTCCTGACACAGAAATAAATCAGCATCTGATAAACGAGACTCGTATTCCCTTACTAATACTAAAATCCAGGTGAGTTTCTTAAACTCCCTGGTCTTTGACTGTGCCCTGCCTCCACTTGGAAGTCTTAAAAAGGCAGTTTTTCCTCTTTTGTCTCTTCTAGAAAAGGGCTGAGTACATGTTGTACACAGATGTGTATGTGCATGTCAGTTCTACATGCACATACAGGCACTCACTAAATATGTGTTGGGTGAATGGAAATGTTTCCGAAGGTGGTTGTGAATTTGCGGGTGTCTGGCCCTCCCCATTCTTTCTGCCACCCTTCCCTTGCTGTAACCACAAGACCTGGTTTTATATGTAGTCTTCTAGGACAGGACTATGGTATCTGACAGGGTGCTTATTTAAAAAGGATTCTATTTACAGCACTATTCTTTGGGATGCCATGTGGAACTACAAAGCCCAATTGGCCCTGGAATTAGGTTTCTAAGTTGGGAACCTCACATTGACCCCATTTCGGTCCTTTGTAATCTGAGGGAAGGAAAGGGAGTGTATTTTCTGGGATTGCCTTTCCAGGCTAATAAAAAGTGAGTCAGAGCTGTGGGGAGTGATGGAGATGCGTGTTTTTCTTCGTGTGCTCCATTCTTGAGGTCTCGCCTGCTTTCGTCAGTTAGTGTGAGGAGAGAAGGGACATCGCTGGCTGATCATCCTGGGTGTGGGGCTGCAGCCTGCATGGCGAGAGCTTTCATGCCTTCTGTTAACGGGAACTGCTCGTTCCCGGAGAAGCCTCTTCAGCCTGGACAGTCTGGGGCCCTTTTTTTTTTTTTGGCCAGGTGTCAGATGACAGAATGTCTCAGCAAGGACACTGAGTCGTGACACCAAAAGCCACATTGATTTAGTACTCCAAGTAGCATTTATCTAGTTTGTGGACGCCAGCTTCCTATCCTGTAAAAATGGGATTATAGGCCCATGGTAAAAATAAATAAAGGAATGCGCCCTCCACAGCATATGACACATCCGTGGGCAGTGTAACTTTTGTTTGTAGGTGAACAGAAGTGGGGAAGAGCAGGGAGTGCTCAAAACAGGAGGGAAGACTAGTTGCTGGTTCCCCATCACCCTACAGGATCCACTGGCCCGGGGAAAAGGGAGTAGTCCCAAGTCACCTCACCTGTAATCATAGCCTCTAGCTGGCCTTCCTCCCTTGTACCCCTGATGTGTATTCCCTACCAAGACCCCTAAGTAGCTTCCATTTTATTTAGGTGAAAGCCAGGGTCTTTGCAGGGTACCCAGCTTTGTGAGCTGGCTGCTGCCACGCCTTAGCCTGCTGCTTGCTCTCCTCTTCTGGGGCCACCCTGGGCACTTGCCAGGCCTCACTACAGACCCTTTGCACAGGTTGTTCCCATCACCCAGCTTCTTCTGCCAGATAACCTTGCTCTCTCTCGGTTCTTGCTGACCTTTTATGGCTAGAAAGGCCTTCCAATTGCTTCTTTCTCCCTTAGTCCTTTGTGTACAGTACTCAGACTAGCCCTAGTGTCCCTGTCTGTCCACCTGTTTCCCTTTCTGACACTGTTTACTGGTTCATGGCTGCCCCTTCCCCCATGTAATATAAGCTCCTTGAAGGCTAGGCCTTGTGTGTGTTTTCATTGTTGTTTGAGAAAGGGTCTCACTATGTAAACTAGGCTGGCCTAAAAGCCTGTGCCACCACACCCAGCAGGGGCTCCTTCATGCCAGGGTCACTGCTGGATCTTCGGGTGTCTTGTGCACTCTTCTCTCAGGCCTCCCTTTTCCTCTGGTCTTATTTGGACTCAGCCTACTGGGTTATATCATGCATCAGGCTTGGTGCTGAACGCTGCATACATATCCTTATCATTTCATTGGCATGACAGTTAAACCTGTAGAAGGTGGAGCCTCGCGAAGAAGCTGGTTTGTGAAGATGCGAGCTAGCAGGGGCAAAGCAGGCATCTGATAGCAGTATCTGGCTTGTAGCCTGCTCTCTGTAGACACTGCCTTGGCTGCTCCACCCCCTCCAGGATAGGCCGCCAGTTCCTTTGGACTCTGCTTACTCCATTGTTGCCTTCCTACTCCAGATCTGGCTGTGGGCTGCACTTGGTGTGCCTTGTGCCTCCAGCACTGCTTCCTCCTTGGCCTCTTAGCTCATCCTGGTCCCTTTCTCAATAGCAAGAGTTGGCTGCTGGGCAAATTTCCCTTTGTAGTGGATCCTTAGTTTATCATGTTCAGGATCCTTAAAATTCTTCCCTCGATCACATCTCTGCTACTCTGGGTAGAAGTCTGGGAAGACACCCTCTCTCTTTCTCTTTAAAAGAGTTATTTTTATTATTTAGTTATTTGTATGGGGAGTGGTCTGTGCACATGAGTGTGAGTACCTACAGAGGCCAGAGGTTGTCAGATCCCTCTGATGGCTCAAATTCAGGTCCTCAGGAAGAGCATTATGTGCTCTTAACCACTGAGTCATCTCTCTGGCCCTTGCCTTCCAATATCTTAACTCCTATCCAGGGACATCAGTTCGAGTGTGCCAGTGCTCAAATGGTATAGTAGTAGAATCCTTTGGGAAAGTTCTCCGGGGTCTTATATAGGCCTAGACAGCATCTCTTAAGATCGTATCTGGGCACGTCACAGGGTCTGGACACATCCTTTTGCTAGAAAGGAGACATGAAGCTCCTGGTGACCACCAGGACAGTCTGCTCTGGCCTCTCAACTGGAAGAAGACAGATTGCTTATGGGCTCTTCCCAGGTTTGTAGCACTTGGTAGAGGCTCCGACCCTAGCTCATCCTTATGGCCATCTCGGAAACTTCCTCTCCACCTGAGAAACTTGCTGGTCCTGGATGTGGAAGGAAGCCCTCTTCCTCCTTCTTGCAGTGTTCCGTTGCCCTCCTAAGGTGGGGGCTCCACCCAATGCCTGGACTTGTGTGTGACAGGTGGGAGGAGGTGACTATAAAACAGCATTTAAGTCTTCCCTCAAATTCTTTTCTAATCTTAGAGTAATAGCCAGCATTCAAAAAGACCAAGACCCGTCCTGGTCTATCCTGCTTCAGGATGTTTTTGTTCCTTGGTCTCACCAGGCACCCATTCCTACTGAGCTTTTACAAATACCGTTTCCTCTGTGTTGCTTGAGATATCCTTTACCCCTCTCTGACTGGCTGGATAGAGGTAGCCCCTGTGACTTCTTTGTGGTCATATCCTGACTGGGAATGAAGAAAAGACAAGTATATACAGCAATGCTGTGGTCAGATGGACTAAGTACACTCTGATATAATGGCTCCAACTACCACACAACCTGGAACCTCGGCATGGTTATTGTATACAGCACAGTGAGAGGAATTGGCTAGTCTTTGTAAACATCTGGAGGAAGAAGCAATAGCTGGTAGTTTTTGCACACACTGGTCAATTTTCCTAAACATTCACACTTGGACCAGAGAAAGGCTTTTGCCATTCTGAGCCTGGGAATGGGGAAGGCTTTGCATTTTCCCATGGGGTCTGTGGCATTGGTCTTTGTATGACTGTAGTTACCTCCAAGTTGGAGTTAGGTTTCTGTCCTTCACTCTGCTGTCTTCATTCAGAGTTTTATAACCTTGCCTTTAGTTATAGAATCCTTTTCACTGATCTAAAAGCACCATGGTAGATCATGTCCAGTTTAACTGACCATCAGATTCCCTGGTAACTATTTGAAAGTGATTTTAAAATGAGCAATTAGCTGGGCATGGTGGTGCATGCCTTTAATCTCAGCATAGGGAGGCAGAGGCAGAAGCAGCCTGCTCTGCATGACAAGCTCTGGGGCAAACAGGGCTACATAGAAAAATCCTGTCTCAAAAAATCTAAAAATATGCAGAGAGAGGACGAGTAATGTAATGTAGGACAGCGCAGAGGGAAACTGGAGGAGCCTTTTCAAGTTGTTAAACCCAGCTTGATTTTGCAGAAAACACTGAACACTTCCTTCCTTCCCTTACTCATTTTTGGTCTGAGAGCATTGTTAAGACACTAGCAGTCATGAATGTCTGAGGAATCTGAGCTCAGAGGTGTAGCTGGGGGCATTCATATCCCATGAGTTCCAGCTCCCACTATCTTCAGTCTCATAACATACTAATAATAGCCTCAGAACTTTAAAAAATTCCACTTATGCTCCAGATACCCCATCATCGCCATTCATTTTCATGTCTTTTCCTGGGCAGTTCTCGCTTCCATTCACATGTCCTTTGTATGTGTCTGACAGTGGGCTGTTATCTCGTGGGCACCATTGTGTATTGGTTACAGCAGCTTTCCTGTAGGGCAGGTTTCTCAGCATTACTGACCCCTCTACCAGAAATGCTTTATGGGTGTTTTCCTGCGGCATTGCCGCCTGTTCAGCGGCTTCCCTGTGCTCCAGCTGCCAGCTGCCGCAGAGGCTCTTGGTTATGTCTCCAGAGCTTACCAAACCTTCTTCAAGGCTCCGCATCACCTTCCCCTGAGAACACTGCTGTAGAGTCAGAATCACTAAAAATTGTGGTGGATCTTTGCCTTTGAGCCCAGAGAAGGGAAAGGTCTTCCTAACCCATTTTGTCAGCTCCTGAAAGGTACAGGACGTGGCCTGCTGACCTGATGGTGGAATTTGGAACTATGTAGAACTTCTGGGCTGGACAGGCTTCATTTCTCAGTTTCTATGAAACCTGGGGTTAGAGACCTAGATGCTATCAATTCCTATATTAAAGTTATTAGAACAAAAAGTTTCAGGCCAGTGTTTTTGTTTCATTTTTTATATTAAATATTAAGTAGTTCTTTTATTAAATAATAAATACTAGCTAAATAATAGAGCAAATATTTGCTGACTAGTTACTTATGTTGGCCGCTTTTATATGCAAACTCATTTAGTCCTAAGAGCAACTCTGTGAGGTAAGCCTTCTTGTTATCATTGCCATATGGATAAGTAGACGTGTAAGGGTCAGCATGTCCCTGGGCAGCAAAGGTCTGGTGGAGCTGAGATCCAGTCCCAGTGGTCTGAGTCGGGAGCCTGGGCTCCTCTGCAGTGGCTGCTTCACTGAGCACCTGTTGCAGTTCCTGGTTCTGAGAGTCTCACAGATTAATTTCTGATTTCTTCACAGTCCTTCGGGGCACATGGCAATATCCATGGGAGACAGAAACTTACAGAAGCTATAAGGTCGTGCTGTGGTCTCTCGGGACTCTGGTCAAAAGCCTCACTTGCTTCCATGTATCATGTGGCCTCCTATGCACAAACAAAAACTATGGAGGAGATGGCTCAGTGAGTGAATGTGCTACCACCAAGCCTGATGACCTGAGTCTGAGCCCCAGGACCGTATGGTAGAGAGAACCAACTTCCTCAAGGTCCCCCACTACTCACACAAATAAATAAAATTTAAAAGATTAAAAAACGCATAACCTTGGCACCACCACTCTTTCAGCAGGTACCGGTTACATGCATCTTGTCACTCAGGGTCAGTGACAAGTGCTAGTGTCTAATCGGACCTTATTTGAGTGCTTTGTGGACATCATCTTCCTTAAGCTATAGCAGTCCCAGAGGAGAGAGAAAGTGAAATGACTTTCCTGGTCTGTTGACATAGTAGCTAGCTGAGCCTGATTCAGAACCTGCATCTGTCCATTTTCAAGCTGTGTTAACATTTAGGCCCTTTTGCCGGGCGGTGGTGGCACACGCCTTTAATCCCAGCACTCGGGAGGCAGAAGCAGGAGGATCTCTCTGAGTTCGAGGCCAGCCTGGTCTAAAAGAGCTAGTTCCAGGACAGGAACCAAAAAAGCTACGGAGAAACCCTGTCTCGAAAATAAAAAAAATAAAAAAAAAAAAACCAACAAAAAACAAAAAACATTTAGGCCCATTTGCATTAAAGGAATAGTCTTTAAACACAGCATTAGCAATAGCAACAGTGTTATGTGTTATTAGTTGTAAAGGACTTGTTGGTGAGTTCTCTCTGGTGGTACTCAGTGGACAACTTCACAAAGACAGTGAGAATGGCCGTCAGGAGTCTCCTAAGGACTTAGCACCAACTAGGTCCAGCACTCTAAGGGTGGTCTCCTTGGTAAGCGTGCTGAGTCTCTTAGACCTGTGGGTTATGTGAAGGCAGTCAAGTCTGGTGCACAGGACTTTAATCCCAGCACTTGGGAGGCAGATGGAGGTGAACCTCTGAGTTCAAGATCAGCCTGATCTACAGAGAGTTCCATGACAGCCAAGGATACACAGAGAAACCCTGTCTCCAAACAGAAAAAAAAAGATAGTCTAGCTATGAGAACCTTAGGAGACCACAGACTCCTAAAGATGGGCTCTCTTTCCCCTTTGGGGGAGCAGAGACACGCTGTACTTCAGTCCTGTACTTTATTTATACACAATGCCCCGTGTTTCTTGTTTTGCCCAGCACTCGGAGGTAATGGAGTATGAAAACACAACTGCCCTTGCGGACTCCTTTTCCTTGGCTAGCGGATGGGTATATCCACGCCTGCCGGCTGAAAGCAGGCTTGGGCTGCCGAGACCAGTTTGCTCACTGCATTCCCAGCCTCCCTTTACCCACACACAGCCTGGGTTTTCTGCTCAAATATTACTCTGCCTTATCTTGAGAACACAGGGCTCACATATCCTTCACTTTTCACCTAGATTTTTATTTTTATTTTTTAGTTAGGCCAGTAGAAACAGTGCAGACGCTGGCTTGGTGGGCAAGAAAAACAAGTCATAAACAAGGAAGTTTAAGCTGTGGGCTAGATGGCATGGATAAGTCTCAGGAGACTGGCTGAGCACACACTGTTGGAATTTCTCTTTGCAAGCTTCACTCTATTGAGCAAGACCAGTGCTTCAGGTCATTAGTTCTGGGGACCCAGGGTGACAGGAAGCTCCCCTAGATACTTCCTTCTGAATAGCAATAAGGCATTAGCTGAACTGCAAGGACCTCTGCTCGCGGGCTTGCACTGAGCAATGTGGCTCTTGTCACACCAGCTGCCCATGTGGCACAATGCCCAAAGCCACCTAGCACCATCCGCCCAGTGGTCAGTGTGGTTAGCCATATTGGAAACCTGAGGAAGACCTCTTTACAACTGAAGTCTCCCTTGGGTTTTCATGGAAGTCACTTTGAGGAGAAGTGGCTCCCCAGGAAATGATGCCTTGTTCAAATTCTGCCCTCCACCAGTCTCATGGCTCCCCGGAGTTGAGATGCTCTACAGTTTGGGCTCTGCCACAGGGTGATTCTCATTGGGCTGCTGACGGAGGAAACAGCAAGGATTGCTGTCGGCACTGCTGAGTGAGGACTTAGCCTGGCAGACAGTAGCAGTGTAAAAACCAAATCCAGAACTCCCTGTGGCCAGAAGAGCTGGTTTCTTTCAAAGCCCAGCTTAGTTGCTTTCCTAACACCCAGGGCTTCTGCCTCTGGTTAGGCCTGGGTTCTGGGTCCCCCATCCCCCACCCCCCCCAAGAAAGGGTTTCTCAGTGTAGCCTTGGCTGCCCTTGAGCTTGCTCTGTAGACCAGAATGGCCTCGAAATTACAGAAATCCATTGCCTCTGCTTTCTGAGTGCTGGGATTAAAAATGTGTGCCACTATGGCCTGGCAGGCCTCAGTTCTTGTATTAAGAAACCTGGCCATTTAAAAAAAAATACTTTTGTGGAGGCTGGAGAGATGACTCAGTGGTTAAGAGCAAGTACTCCTCATTCAGAGGGCTGAGTTCTGCTCCCAGCACCCATATAAGGTGGCTACTACAACTCCAGCTCTAGGGCCATCAGATACTTCTAGTCTCCATGGGCCTGTGCACTCACACCCATGTACACAGATACACACATATGCACATAATTGAAAATGGTAAAAATCAGTCTTTTAAGATGACTATATAAGTTACTGAGTTGGGGAAGAGCCTGGGATGGGTCAGTGGTAGAGCCTTTGACTAGCATGCACTGTTTCTGCCATCTGAGTCGCAGGAATTGAACTCTGTCAGGCTTGGCAACAGGTGTTATTAACCAAGCCCTCTCTCTAGTTCATGATGCAGGCCTTTTTGAAATTTGTCTAATACATGGTCTTCATCCAGGGGATATATCTGAAACTAATCCTGTACTCCACAGAAGCATTCTGGGTGTTTGATGTTCTTGTTCCTGTCTCCATTTTACATTGTCAAGGATGACATTGACTGCATCTTAGCCCCTGAGAATGTGAGCCTTCAGGAGTGGGTATCAGTTTATACCGAGGTCTCCATTTCAGCTGTTAACCTTACTCTACTGACTCCGTGCTATGCTTTTGTCCACCCCAGTCTAATAAGTGCCTCACCTATGATGTTGGCATTGGGATGTCATCCCCAGTTGTTTCTGTACCTTATTATCTGAGACAGGATCTATTACTGAGCCTGGAGTTCACCATTTCTGCTAGACTGACTGGCCAGCAAGCCCCCAGGATCTGTCTGCTCATCACCATCCCCAAGTACTGGGGTTGTAGGCATATACCATCTGACTAGCTTTTTAAGTGAGTTTTGGGGCTCTGAATTCATATCCTCCTGTTTGCACAGCAAGTACCCTACTGACTCAGTCATTCCCCAAGACCAGTTGTTCTTTGTTTTTTAATCACAAAGCAGTGTAACACACTATGAAAAGATTGCTTTTCCTTTTAACTCTTGACTAATTTAGAAAGAATAATACAGTAACAGTCATGATTTTTCTTCCATTGTGTGCTGGGCACTGCACTAACTGCTTGTGAAGGAATAACTCATATAGTCACCCTAAGAGGTTGCTGCTATAAGTGCAGCCATTTCTCAGGAGAGGAAACTGAGCCACAGAGGGGATAAGGGACTTGCATTTGACTTCAATGGACTATGCCAAGTATATTAAGCATAACCTAAATCCAGTGAACTTGTGTCTATAAGAGCTGGACCTTGGGCATACAGAACTGATGAGGCCTGCCTTCCATCTGAGTTAAGTGGAAAAGCTGGCAGGGACCTGGGGTTCACAGAAACACACCCAGTGAATGGACTCTGACAATATTCGAGTCATGCCTTTATCCTCTTGTTTTGCCTTGGCTCTCTGGAAGAGTGGGTGTACTCTCCAGGGAATATTTTCCTATCAACTCTTAGGGTAAGGCTTACCTGTTTGCACCAGGTTTTGAGAGGTCAATAGTACTCTCTTCTTTTTCCTTCCCTGCTGTGGGGGGTTGGCTTATGCATTTAGATTGGGATACTGATTGGAAAAGATCCCCCTCCTAGGGTGGGTCTGACTCACTCTTGGCATTTCAGACATTAGGAGCTTTTGAAGGATGGGGGAAGGGCAGACTGCACGTGTTCTCATAATTTCCTATTCTTGGGATACAGCTCAGGTTCCTGCTTGGGATCCTTGGCATCAGACCTTTCCCCCTTTGACTAAGATATCTCTTCCCAGAGACCATAGGAGCAGCCTAGAGAAGTTTTTTTTAATATTTATATTTATTTTATGCGAGTGAGTGTTTTGTCTGCATGTATGTATGTGCAACATGTACATGCCTGGTATCCAAAGAAGCCAGAAGAAGGCAAAAGATCCCCTGGAACCAAAGTTGCAGGTCACTGTGAGCTGTCATGTGGGTGCTGGGAATTGAACTCAGGTCCTCTACACAGTGATGTTAAGCACTGAGCCATCTCTCCAGCTCCCTAGAAAAGATTTTTATGCCTTTCATTTGTACTTTTCTTGAAGGTAGAATCTCCTTATGTCTTTATTTTATTTTTAATAGTCTTTCTAAACTTTGGAGGTAGAACCCAGGATCTCCTATATGTTTACCACACAACCACATCACCGACTCTCAAGCACGTGCCCAATTTAGAGGATTTTACAGAGGGAGCGTAAGGTTGAATTAGGAAAGCCAGGCTTGACGGCACACACCAACAATCCCACCACTTGGGTATTTGTGAAGCAGAGGCAGGTGGATCTTTGTGAGTTAAGAAGCCAGCCTGGTCTGCATAGTGAGTTCCAGGACAGCCAGAGCTATATATAGTGAGACACTGTTTCAAAAAATAAACAAATAACAACTCCATAAGATTGTATTTGTGAGTTCTTAAATGAGCAGAATGATTTTTTGAGTGTATCATGTACCACGTGTATCATAGGTTATTTGTGAAGGACTACAATTCATTTCCCTTACTCTAAGAGTCCCCTAAAATTCCTCTCCAAACCCCTCTGTGAGCCTTCGAGTAACCATGAATTTCCTAGAGCTGTGGGCAAGATATTCTGGGCTATAGAACTAAAAGAAAGGTTCCAAAAAGACCCTCATGGGAAGGTGCGTTCTGTGGCTCAAGGCCTGCTCTCCCTGGCCAACAACTCAGCACCACCACTGCTCTGAGCTCCATTTGCTTGCGTGATCCTCTCCCAAGATCTCTCTGCAGTCTAAAGTGATGGTCCTGGTGCCGGGGATGGCTGTCAGCCCCTTTACAGAAACGTTAGGTATGCAGTTATCCAGGTCTTGTCTGAGCATGCTAGCACTTGCCTGTAGTTCAGCACTCTAGAGGCTAAGGCAGGGGGATTGTGAGGTTGAGCCTTGCCTAGATTATATAAAGAGACCCTGTCTCAGAAAAAAGTTTTATGGTTAACTGTCTTCCTTGAGTACTTGTGGCTGATCGGTTTTGGTGTTTTCTTCCTAATATTTATAGTTCTTCAGAGAGCAACCAGCTAAATTTATACCTGCAGCTTGCTTCCAAGTGAAGCTGGAATAGCAGCTATTCCAGCGACAATAACAGACACACAGCAGATTGCTTATTCATTCACTTGGTGTCTTCTGTGTGCTAGGCCTCCTCAATTCCCTACGGCAGGGTATGGGCAAAGAATGGTAATGGCATTAAAGACCTGAGCAGTTTTATCCAGGTAGAACTAGGAGGTAGAGGCTCACCTCTTGAAGGTCAAAAGGGATCCCTAAGTATGATCATTGCCTCCTTTAGTCCTGAGAGAAGAGTGATGAGGGTAGGAGTATTGGAAGGGTTCGTAATGTCAGCTAACTTCAGCCTTCTGGTACTGTGGGCTCAAGTACCAAGGATGACTGTGTGTAGTTGTGAATTTTATTTATTGGGAGGCAGCACTCCTGGCCTTTCTGGGTTGTCATCCAGCTGCCTGGCATTCATTCCTTTCTACCTGTCTCCTTGTCCCTTGTTGGTTCTTCAAAAACAAGTTAGTTCGTTGTATTGAAGTATTTACATAAAGCTCTACCAGCTTTATGTAATGCCCACGCTGCTCCCAAGTCTCAGCCCCGGGGCCTTTGCCGTTCTTTCTTTGGGTGTCTGTCTGGGGAATAGCAATAGCAGCTGATCACTGAACACTGATGTGTACTGGACACTGGCCTATGTGGATTAACTCAGCAAGGGAACTCTGCCTCTTACATTAGAAACTAAAGCTAGGAGAAAAACTGTTGCTTCCTCAGAGTGGCCTTGAGGCTGGCTGTGGGGTGCCCCGCTCCAGGCTTCTTTCCTTTCTCTGCAGTGTTCTTGGCAGGGCCGGTTGTCAGTGAGATAGATACTGGTCTGCTGTGCACAGGCAGACACAGCTGCACAGTGCCCAGGAGTATGCTCCAGAGTGAGTGTGTGGCATGGTGGGCTTCCCGAGCTCCCCCAGAGTGCTTTTGTTGTCTTCAGTTTCCCTGTACCAAATGGGTGGGACTATAAATAACCCCACTGCTTTGGGCAGCTGAGCCGTCCTCATGAGTGTGTGAGAGCCAAGCCTTCCTGGCAGAGCGGAGACTCCATGTATCCTACCTACTTCACCTCCAAGGCCAAAGGGTTTTATGGCAGAGACTGGTAGCCTGTTTCAGTGGAACTGTGATGGTGGTGGCTGTTTTGATTGCCTCGGTGACTAGCTGGCCAGATGATTGTGTTGATCATGGGAGAAGGTGTTTCTCTTAAATACTGGCTCTGTCTCCTGGGCTAGAAGAGTTCCAGTCAAAAAGCCCAACACTGCCTCTCTCCCTTTCTCCACTGGGGAAACCTCGGGCCTCTCCTTTGACAAACAGTGTGTCTGTGTGAGCAAGGGAGTGGTTTTCAGGACCCTTTGTCATTGACTTTCAGGTGGATGTTGGCTTGTCGCGGCTTAGGAAAACAACAGCATTTGTGACTAACAGAGCTCCCCACACTGATCTTCCCAGACGTGCAAGGGTAATCTTCGTTTCTCTAACTCCCGGCCTTGTGCCCATCAGTTCTTACTCGTGAGGTCTGTCCATTCCGTCATAGCCATTGGCAATGTCGTCCTGTCCCGTTCTTGACCTCAGCGCTCTCACTGCACCCAGGAGAAAGCAGCTATTTTTACTGTCATATAATTATGTCTGCTGGCCAAGGAAGAAAACAGCCTGGAGTGTTTTTGCATAAATACATCTGTGGGAGCTGTTAATTAGTAACCTGGAAATCTGTTCCTGGTAGAAGCCAGTTGTGGTCTATATACCTAAGATAAAACCTGCCTTGTGTTCACTAGAAATGATACGGTTGTGTTTGCTCTCCTGGAGAATGTGGCAGATACTGTTTGAATGAGACTCCTGGGGCTGGCACAACGCATGAGTCAGGCTGACATTGCTGATAATAGTCGCCTGTGCCTTTCTGTGCCTGGGCACCAGCAGTGAGAGCCAGCAGCTTCCTCCTTGGCGATCTCTGCCCAAAGTGCCTGCTCCCCTCAAAGGAACCTCTCCACTTCCCCTTTTCCTGTAACCCAGGACCTGAAAACCAAGAAAGCGACCGTTTCTCTGATTTCTGTTTAGCTCTCGAAAAAAATCATTGTAGTGTCTTATTTTCTTTTTTTTAATATTTATTTATTTATTTATTATGTATACAATATTCTGTCTGTGTGTATTCCTGCAGGCCAGAAGAGGGCACCAGACCCCTTTGCAGATGGTTGTGAGCCATCATGTGGTTGCTGGGAATTGAACTCAGGACCTTTGGAAGAGCAGGCAATGCTCTTAACCTCTGAGCCATCTCTCCAGCCCTGTAGCATCTTATTTTCAAGGCCACCTGGAGGCTGGGCAAACTCTACTACTGAGCCTCTTAACTCAGTCCTCTTAACACAGGCTCCAGAGCTACACAGAGAAACCCTGTCTTGAAAAATCTAATAATAATTTTTTAAATTTTGAGACAGGGTCTCACAAAGCTGCCCAGGCTAGTCTAAAATCCAGGTTCAAGCCTTGAGTTCAGTAGTCCTCCTCCCCAGCCACCAGGCCTGACTTGCTCGCTTTAGGTTTCTGTTCTACTTCTCTTGAACACCCCCCTCCTCCTCTTTGGTTCTCTGGTTCCAAACATCTTTGCTGCTGCTATATACAGTATAACAGGTCATGTGTTAGCCGCCCTCACCACCATGTCATCCTGCGAGGGTGGGACCACCAGACCATGTGGGCCGTACTGATCAGAAGAAGATGGGGCCAACCAAAGTGATCCAGGATTGACAGCCATCCCCCTCAGCTCATTGTGAAAGGACCCTTTCCTGACTCTGGACTTCAGTTGTGTTTCCTGTTGATTCTGCCTGTTCCTCCTAGCATGCGCCTGTGTGCAGCATCTGTTTCTTCTCCCAAAGGGTTCTGTGAACTCCCCAAGTTAGCCAGTGTGTTCTTTTTCTAGACTCCCCTCCAGGGTTGGCTGTGTCAGGAAGAGAGAAGTGGGCATAGAGGGGGAGACTGAGCCAAGTGTCAACAGTCACAGCTGGGCTCCCCTGGAGCATTGGGAGGTGCTGGGACAGGAGCAGTCTGTAAGAGTCGACAATCAGAACAGGCAAGCGTCGAAGAAGGCAGAGCAGACTTGGTTTTCTGGTAACCACCTGTCTCTGACTGACTGGAGCCCAGGCTAACCATAGGGAGTACAGGCCAGAGGAGAATCAAGGCTGCTGCTGAAACACAATGACGCTGGACCACCAGTTTTGCCACTGTGAACTAAGCTGTGGTGTCCTCACCTCCTGATGTTGAAGAGCCCTGGAAGCCTCATGAGTCAGTAGAACACTAAAGAATGTAGGCTTTGATCCACTCAAGCTCCTTGAAAGGATGTGTGTAGTTACATATTTGTAACATCAAATCTGTTCTTACCCTTGTCTGTGGGCATGGTCAACATTAACTGCATTTACATGGTTGGTCAGACATTGTCTCCAAAACTTTTCTTCCCAAACTGAAACTTGGTATCTCTTGAATAACAGATCCACATGTTCTCCTTTGTTCTGCCCTTGACAACCTGCCTTTGCCTATGGATTTGACTGCTGTATGTATCTCAGATAAATGGAATCATATAATCATATAGTATTGCCCTTCTGTGACTGGTTGATTTCATGTAGTGAGTCTTTAGAGTTTATCTGTATTACAAGATGTGTCCAAATCTTCTTTCTTTTTGAGGATGGATAATATTCCATTGAAGATATATTCCACATTGAGTTTATTCATTCATGGTCGATACTGAGTTGTGTTCACCTTTCAGCCATTTTAGGTAATTTCAAATAGTGCAAATAATGATCATGGGTATACATATTTGTTCAGGTCCTTGCACTCAGTTATTTGGATGAGGGTATTAAAGCAAGATATCTTTAAAGATTAGTTGCTGAGGGCTTGACTTTCAGACCAAAAGTCAGCTTTACTCACCTTCTAAATTTAGACTATACATACCCATGAGTGGTCACCTCAGCATCACGCTACGTTTTGATATTTGATCGGCTTTCACAACAGGCTATGGCTGTAGTTTTACCTATCACCTTCCATGGAGAGCTCTCGAGTTGGTGATGTCCTTGCAACCGTGGGAGTACTCTTGACATCCAGTGGGTGGTCTTGGGCTACACAGAACCCTGCTTATCTTTTGATTTTTTTATTCCTAGAAATGGCTCCATCTGGGGACTTGAAGCCATGAGGTGCTGAAGCCTGATGATTCTTGTCTTCTGCTCATGGCAGCTTTGTGTAGGCATGCCAGTGTCCCCCAGGTGGATAACCTGCTTTTGTTTCAGCTGGTTCTTAGAGAACATAGCGAATCGTGGAATTATATGGAGATGTCCCCTAGGGAAATCTGGTCCACTCGTGAAGTTCCTTGGCATCGGGAATTGTCACTGGACTGGTTGTACCAACTAATGACACACCTGCATGGGAGTGGGCTGCAGCTCTCCTGGGCCTGCGTCCCTTTATGTTGGCCTGGCGTTACTACTAGAAATGGAGATGGCTGGTTGTATGAAGTTGTGTTCTTAATGCTCATTGGTGTTCTAGACCCATAGATGAGCCAACCAGATTTCTTTTGCATAGCCACAGACACAAGGTAAGGACCTAGGTTGTGGGCCATGCAGCTCATGTGAATATGCAGGGATCCTGCCAGCCCCTGTCACTGCTACCCTTCCCTGGATCTCAGGCCCAATGTGGGCAGCGTGTGAACAGGGAACTCAGAATCCAGTTGGGATGTATGAAGACAGCTTGGACCTGTTCTGCTGTTCTGATGACCCGAGTAGGAAGGAAGATCACCAGCTCTAGTCTGTATTCCTCTAACTCACGTGTTCCTGCCCATGCACTGTGCGGCTGGGATTGGCCTGGAGTAGTCCCTCTCTGCCTTGGTGCTCAGTTGATAAGGCTGGTTCTGCACCATTGCAAGTGAATGTGCTTGCAGGAGTCTCAGGCCCCTAAGAGCCTTGGGAGGCTGGAGATGGCAAGGAAGGCTCCTCCCATGAGCTGTAGGTCCTGGGTGGTGGAGAGCAGAGGCCTTTTTTTCTGACTCTTGGCACGGGGCTACTGGGACAGATGGAGAATAACCCTCCGGTATTCTGTTGACAAGACAGTCTCATCTCGGGCACTCATTACAAAACACTAGTCTCAGTTCTGAGAGGTAAAAAGAGGAGGATCCAAGTTAGGAACAGAGCTGAACCAGGGCCTGACCTGGGGAAGGAAGGAGTATCAGGCAGGGACGGACCTGCCAGGGCCTAGGTTATGCCCTGCTATTGTCTTGAATGCTAGAGGTCTCATGGGGGGGGGGGCAGAGGGTAAGGAGGGTATTTTCACAAGGTGACCCAACCTTGAACTGAGTCTTTGGAATCCACTTGGGCAGAGCCAGCTAACGAATCAGGCAGCTGTCTGGGAGCTGACTCAGAGCAGGGTACTATCTGCCCTGAGCCCTGCAGGCCATTCCTTTGCCACGGAAAGAAGAAAGAAGAGTTATTCAAAGGGTATGTGGCCCCATCAGTTCCTGGAGGTGGACGGGCATGTTTGCTCACAGGTGCTACTGCCCAGTCTGAGTCTTTGAAAGGCTGAGGCTTAGCAGGTGGTCTGGGCAGGTGCAGGTGAAACCCATGGGAGGAGCAGGGTTCCTGCTGGGGTGCCCAGGATCTCCAGGCCTTCAGCGGGTGAGGTACATTTTTTACAACCTGTCAGTCCGGTTGTAGCTATGTCTGTGTTCTTGAGCTATAGCCCCTGGACTGCCCTCCCAATGGTTTCCTCTGTTTCAGGCTCCATATGTAAGATCCCCTCCACTGACTGCCCTTGGAAGTACTCTACCTGGGCCTTACCTGGGCTTCTAAGAGTTGGACTTCCCAAAGGTGGGACCTGGACTTTGGACTCCACTATATTGAGGCCAAAGGAAAAATGACGGGAACTGCGTGGAGCTGTGTGTGAGCTGATGCCAGGGAAGACAATAGGCAAGACCTTGATTTCAACTATGGCTAACTAGTGTGTGTGCCACCACTGCCTGGCCTGTATGGCTGACCAGCGTGACTGTTTTGCATTCTGATCCTTTAGGCGAGCTTTATTTATTAAAATACAAATGAAATATCACTACAGCCAACAGTCCAGGCAATTTCTCAACCGAGGCCTCTTCCCAGGTGACTCCAGCTTGTGTCAGGTTGACAAAAACAATCAACACATCATCCCTTTAGGATACCCAAGGAAGCCAAAGCCCCCCTTTCCATATGTCCCCTTATCATCTGTCAGTACAGACTTCTGTGACCTCTAACACATGGCGGTCTCTCCCACCAAACAAGCAAGCATCTAGTAATGTAGCATCAGATGCCAGCCTGGGTGTTCCCTTATCTGCTTCTCAAGTTGTCTACCCATAATAGCGTTAGATCCCAGAGGTTGAAGGCTCAGTCTCCTTCTAGATAGATGCTGGTTTTGGTCTCTTTGCTTGGCCTGTGGTTCCAATCAACTTACCATTAACAGGAGTCCCCACAACCCTCTCCTAGTTCATGTGTTTGCTGGAGTGGCTCAGGGAACACTTTGGTTTGCTGGTTTATTATAAAAGCCAGTACAGGAGAGCCGGGCGGTGGTGGCGCACGCCTTTAATCCCAGCACTCGGGAGGCAGAGGCAGGCGGATCTCTGTGAGTTCGAGACCAGCCTGGTCTACAAGAGCTAGTTCCAGGACAGGCTCCAAAACCACAGAGAAACCCTGTCTCGAAAAAACCAAAAAAAAAAAAAAAAAAAAAAAAAGCCAGTACAGGAGACGGGGTGAAGAGGTGTAGAACGTGGAAGACTTCTGTGCCCTCTCCAGTCTGACACATCTAAGAACTGCCGTAAGATTAAGGTTGCCCAGAAGCCCCAAACTCTGCCCTTTGGAATATTTTATGGAGATATTGCCAGGCAGCCATGCAGCTGGGATTGGACTGGAGAGACAGGTGACACAGAGCAGGGGAACCTGGCAGGGCTGTCAGTGCCGCATTCTTCCCTCCAGGGTATTGAGCAGGACCCTCAGGGAGTGAGGAGGGTCTTCTGACCTACTTCGAGGTAGGCCAGAGAGTTCATTTTTGTTTTATTTTGCTTTTTGAAACAGGGTCTTACTATGTAGCTCTGACTGTCCTGGAACTCACTGTGTAGATCAGGCTGGCCTTGAACTCACAAGTATTGGGATTAAAGGTGTACCACGTCCAGCCCTAAGGGAGTTCATTCTTTATAGCCAGTCCCAAGACAGAAAGGCGGAGGAGGCTCTGTGTTTCTGTGGATCTCCTTTTCGGAAAAGAAGCCCAGTTTCTGTCTCTGGAGGTAGTTAGGAGCCAGAGACCGTGAGACAAGAACTAAATAACAGAATCTCACCTCCTTCTGTACACAGAAGGCCTCCTCTGTTTTGTTTTGTTTTAATCTGACTTCCATCACCAGAGTCCAGCAGAACCTACCATCCCTTCCATCCTGCACACTACTTCCTGCTGTGCCTCAGGTTCCTGCGGTAAGGAGAAGGGCTGGAGAGATAGGGACAGGAGTCTTGAAAATGTAGTTAGGGGGCTGCCTTTTTGCGTAGTGCCTCCTGGGGCATAGGGTAGATTGTTTTAGGCACTTGGTGTTCTCTGCTCCTAGAGCTGGTCTGGGCCATGGGGGAACATGCTAGGCACCTGTGAGCCATGCCAGCCTGTCTGGCAGACTCTGCCTTAATTTCTCTGATATAAACCCCAAGCATACTGGCTGCCTCCCTTCACCCGGCTTCCAAAGACCAGAGTTCCGCAGAGTTCCGCAGCTACCAAATACAGGCCTTGGTGCTGCAGACAGAATTTTATCACGTGAAATTCGTACTTCTCTTTGGGTCATTCACAGCCTGGTACTTGATTTTACGCTGCAACGTGCCTGGAATTAGGTTCCTTGACTCTTACTGGGCCCGCTTTCCGTGATCACTGCAAGGCGTCCCTAAAGGACTGTGCTCTTGTTATGCTGGTAAGCAGCCTGCTTTGGGGACAGATAGGTCAAATCCAGGTCTCTCGAGTGCAAGGAAGAGCACTTGGCTCGGAGGCCCTATGCACAGTTCGGGCAGTAAAGGACCAAGTGCTGTGGCAGGAGCCTAGGTTCCTGAGCAAACGAGTGATGTGGTTGGTGGGCAAAGTGTGGGACAGTAAGAAGGTGCTGCAGATTACCTGGCAGCTGGCTTTGGACAAAATCATGTAACTATTTGGAGTGGTTTCCTTCTCCATGAAGTGAATCACAGTATGCTGGCCACCTGCAGATGTGCAGGGCTTCATGGGTTTGGGCCCAGTGATGGTTATGATGAATTATGAAGGCCATGTCTGGGAGATGCAGGCAGGGGTGCTGACTGGGAAGCTTCAGTTCTGTATCCTGCTCAGCTGTTGGAGGGCCACCTAGAAGGAGTGTTAAAGGAGATATTTGCAGCAGCTGAGCACATCCTTGGTGTGGTGGATGGGAAGTGAGTAGGCCCTGGAGTTTCTCCTGATAGGGCGCCCTAAGGAACCAGGCCGCAGCAGTGGAGAGCACTAGAGCTGAGACACAGGGACTCAGGATGGGGGAAGAGCATAAGCAACACACTGAGGTGAGCAGCGAGGGGATCCAAGATCTGGAATCCTCCTGGGCGTTCAGCAGACACCATTTCCTGTGTTCTCCTCCTCCTCCATGACCCAGCTCAGCCGAGCTCTCAGTTCCTAGAAAAACACAGTTCTGAGAGGTGATGGTAAAGCCAGCAGCGCTGTGGTGAGACGGAGGAGGGGTCACATGTTTGGGGCATGGCCTTTCGGGGTTGTATTTGTACTCACAGGGGCCCAGCTCTAAGAATATCACAAATGCCTGAGCCCTGTGTTCATCCGGGGCCCATAGGCAGCAAGGGCGAGAGGAATCTGACTAGAGTAGCCGCTTTTGGATACCTGGGGCCTGGCATCAGAGGCTGCAGTGTGGCTGGGCGGGGGCATAGGTCAGGTAGGGTCAGGCCAGATGGGACTTGTAGCTGACAGGGACTTGAGAAGCAGTCCAGGTCAGTCAGCACCAGGACTAGCGCTTACAGAGAGGACAGAGAGGTCCGAGGCAGCCAGAATCACAGTTACCTTCCTGCTGGAGCTGGGCCCTCTCCACTTCCCTCCCTTTTTCACTTTGATGTGTGTGGCTTTAGGTTTAAGAAAAGGTGAAAAACGGGAAGTAAAAGCCGCTACTCTTCCCCATACCCTGGCATTTAAGTTTCTTACATTGTGTCAGAAGCATGGATAACCCTTTCCATATAAATAATATGAAAACGTTACTATATCCCTCCTTACACTACCGGCCACTAGAGACCTACTGAGCTCTCTCTAGAGGCTGCTGCTCTACTCTGTGCTTTGTCTTCCTGATACTAATGGTTCTTTCTCAGCCAAAGTAGTTGTAGCCCATTCCTACAAATTCCCCTTCCCATTGTGTATGTCCCCGCCCCCAGGTAGGGAGTAAGCCGATAGTAACACTGATTGTGAGGATTAAATGACTGGGTAAAGCTTTCCCAAAGCCTCGGACCTGGGCTGAGGGCAGAGGCTGTAACTGGGTTGTTGCGGACCACGTCAGTGGTCCGTCAGCTCCTGCTGAGCGCAGACACGGAGTGGCCCCTGTGCTGTCTCGTGGAGCTGACGGTTCTGTGTGAACCTTGCAGTGTGGTAAGTGCTGCTCCAAAGCTCTCTTAACTGGTCTCTCTCTCCCCGCCCGCCCCTCCCAGTGTACATTTTGGAACGGGAAAGGAAGACGGACACGGCTGGCGGCTGTCAGGCAGCCCTGGCTGCATGCTGGGCTGCGCTCTGCTGCTGCTGCCTCCTGGACAGCTTGGACTGAGCAGCCAGAATCCAGTTCTCCTGCAGCCGCCGCTCCTGCTACTGGAATAAACAACCAGTGTTACACAGGCTCAAATTTTTTTTTATTTCTTTGGAAAAAAATGCTAATCTGCAGACTAAAATTCTAGCACCTGTAAATGGGTGTGAACTGGTATTTCTCTTTTGCCCTCCAGATTACCACTGACCTTGAACAAATACCAAATATATTTAAATTGTGTGTGTACACACGTACCCATGTGTTCATGTGCCATGATACACACATGGAGATGAGACGGCTTAGGAGTTGGTTCTCCCACTCTCCATGTGGACTCCAGGAGCTGAACTTGGCAGTGTGTGTCTTTACCCACTAAGCCATCTCTTTGGCCTCCAGTATATATTCTTAGACTATTTTTTCCTATTAATTTGTCTTTTCCTACTGATTTTTTAGAGAAGCCTGGTTTGCTTTGTTTGCAGGAGGAAACATTTGAGATGTGGTCTTACTATGTAGCTCTGGCTGTCCTGGAATTTACTCTGTAGACCAGGCTGGCCTCAAATTCACGGATGATACCTACCTGCCTCTGCCTCCTCCACGTGCTGGGATTAAATGTGTGTGCTACTATGCCCAACTGAGAAGTCTCTTTTTGATACATGTTTGGTTTATAAGCTTACAGGCTTACAATTGTCTTCCATTGGGTTATCTTATGTTGTTTCTCTCTCTCTCTCTCTCTCTCTCTCTCTCTCCCTCCCTCCCTCCCTTCCCCCTCTGTGTGTTTGTGTATATGTGTATGTGTGTGTGTGCATGTGTATCTCTGTGGAGGCTGGAGGAGCCATTCTGTTTCTTTGAGGTAGGTACTCTGTCTGAACTTGAGCTGGTGTTTGGGTTTGGTTTTGTTTCTGAGTTGGAAGCCTAGGGATCCTGTGCCTGTGCCCTGAGCAGTGCTGGGATCTGAATTCTGGTCCTCGTGCAGTGAGCACTCTTGTCCATCTGGTTTGCTGTTCCTTCAGTTCTCACTGTGCAGTCAAGCTTCACTGTTTTCCTGCCTGGGACTCTCCATGTAGAATTCCTTCCTTTCTAATTATTACTCAGACAAGGCAAGTCATAGAATCTCTCCATGGCCAGCTCCAGACCAGGGGCAGAGTGGTGGTGGGGGGCAGAGGTTAGCGTCTCCGACTTGCCTTGAAGAAGATAAATCCCAGTGTCTGTGCTACCCTGGGAAGAACTTATAAGCTACAGGCAAAACATATGTCTATAAATATCACAGCCATCTCTCCCCCATTAATTTGAAATGGGTTTGCTATCTACCAAGTTCCCATTTATAAATGGTGTGGTCTCTGCTCTCCTGGCTCTTTTCAATTTCTCTAACTGGAAGAAAACAGGAACCTGACCAAGACCTTGAACTGTATCCGTTTGGCATAGATCTGCTGTAGGTCTTCATTTACTTGTTTTGAAGCCCTGACTGTACTAGGACTTGCTATGTAGATCAGGTTGGCTTTGAAGTCACAGAGATCCACCTGTCTCTGTTCCTGAGTGCTGGGATTAGAAGTGTGTACCACCATGCCCAGCTTTAAAAAAAAAAAAAAAGTTTTTTTTTTTAAATTCATTTTATGAGTAACTTTTGTCTGCACTTACACAAACAGGCAACTGTGTATGCCTGTTTACAAAGAGGTCAGAAGAGAGCTTCAGGTCCCCTGGAACTGAAGCTGTGAATGGTTGTGAGCCACCATGAACAGGGGCTCTTAAAAACACTGCACCATCATCCAGCCTTGTTTTCTTTCCTGTGTATGTTTGTTGGGGAAAGTTTCATGTAGCCCCAGCTACCCTTGGACTGGTGATGGAACCAAGGGTAACCATGAACTCTGCTATCCAAGCCTCTACCCCCAAAGGCTGGGATTATAGGTCATGTCTATCATTTATCCTAACAGTGTATTATTTAATAACAGCTTTTAATTTTGATAAAATCCAGTTTATCAATTTTTATTTTATAGATAATGCTAAGCTAACTTCAGGTAATGAGGATTTTTTTGTTTTCTCCTAAAATTTTCCTATTATATATTTAGATTCATGATCCATTTAAGGTTAATTTTTTTGTTTCATTTTTTTCTTTTTGAGACAGGGTTTCTGTGTGTAGCCCTAGCTGACCTGGGACTGATTCTGTAGACTTCACTGGCCTCCAACTCCCAGAGATCCACCTGCCTCTATCTTTTGTTTGTGGTTTTTTTTTGTTTGTTTGTTTGGTTGGTTTTTCAAGACAGGGTTTCTCTGTGGCTTTGGAGCCTGTCCTGGAACTAGCTCTGTAGACCAGGCTGGTCTCGAACTTAAGAGTGCTGGGATTAAAAGCGTGCACCACCACCATCTAGCTAAGGTTAATTTTTAAAATAAAATGTAATGTTTTAGTTCTGGGGGTGGGGTCAGGTGTGGTATGCATGGAAGCAGAGGCAGGTGAATCTCTGGGTTCTAACTAGCCTAGACTATAGAGCAAGTTCCCTCTAGCCAACGCCACTCTCGGAAAACCCTGTATCAATCAATCAGTCACTAAGATAGTTTAGGATTGTTTGGTTTCTGCATTCCAGTTTTCAGCATTCTTTATGAAAAAGCCCCCCTTCCTCGAGCCTGCTCTACATATCTGTGAGCCAGTAGGCAAAGTGGTGCCAGTCTTTCTGTTCTTTGTTGTTCCTTTGATCTGTGGAGCCACAGTAGAGAACAGTTAAGTCTTGACTACTGTAACTTTGGAGGGAGACAGTACAGTATAGTTAACAGTCTTGACTACTGTAACTTTGGAGGGAATTGTACTTTAATCATCAGTTTTCTTGCTTGTCTTACATTTATCTATGAAGTGTCTTGTGATTTTTGTTGGAACAGCATTAAATCTAGATCATCGTGGAGCCTGATCTTATTTTTACTTATTTACTTGAGACAGGGTCTTTTTTTTCCATGATATTTATTGAGCTCTACATTTTTCTCTGCTCCCCTTCCTGCCTCTCCCCTCCCCTCTTCAATCCTCCCCCAAGGTCCCCATGCTCCCAAATTACTCTGGAGATCTTGTCTTTTTCTATTTTCTACTTCCCATGTAGATTAGATCTATGTAAGTCTCTCTTAGTGTCTATATTGTTGTCTAAGTTCTCTGGGATTGTGGTTTGTAGGCTGGATTTCTTTGCTTTATGGTTAAAAACCACCTATGAGTGAGTAGTGATAATTGTCTTTCTGGGTCTGGGTTACCTCACTCAAAATAATGTTTTCTAGTTCCATCCATTTTCCTGCAGAATTCAAGCTGTTGAGACAGGGTCTCTCTCTGTGGCAGTGGCTGAGACCCCAGCTGGGCTAGTACTTAAGTGGATCTTTCATCTGTTATATGACACGGGCAGCTCGTTCATTCACTTGCTGTGCATGGTGGCTGGAATCAGAGCCCCCCCCCCCCCCACTTCGATGACGCAGGCTTCTGTTGAAACCTGGAAGCACCTGAGGTGCAGGGTCCATGCAGACTTTGAAGTCTTCACTGTGGTCAGGACAGAATTGTGGTGCAGTAGGCATGAGCAGGGTGGATTCTAGTGTTCTCTGCCTACGGCTAACAGACACATTCACAATTATCTCTAAAAACTGCTTCAGAGCCAGGTGTGGTAGCACAAGCCTTTAATCCCAGCACTTGGGGAACAGAGGCAGTCAGACGTCTGTGAGTTCAAGGTCAGTTTACACAGTGGCAGTTCAGTAGGGCTACATAGACCCTGTTTCAAAAAAAAAAAAAAAAAACCAAACCAACACAATTCCTGAATTAGGACCTCTGTATGAGACCCTGACCCTCTGCCGTGTGCAGTGGTCCCTGTGGTGGGTTTCCAGCACTGGACAAGCTGTCTTCTTCCCAGTGCACTCTGGAGCCTTCCTTACTTGTTGCCCCCTCCATCTGCTCCTCACACTGACATGGTCCCAGTTCCCACTCCCATTTCCTCCAGTCTGAGCTGAGTGTCAGCTGTGGTCCAGAAGGCACTGAGGAGTTGCTATTCTACCCCCAGTCCCTCCCGTGAAGTCTTCTGGCTGACCTCAGGATCAAAGGAAGCCGGGTCTCTGTCTCACTAAATGTCTCTTCCCTTTGGGGCACATCAGAGTGCTCGGCCAAGGCTGGAGCAGGAAGTGGCCATTTGGGATTCTCTTTGTGGCGTGTTTCCTTCTTTCATCAGCATGGGAAATTCTCTCAGGCTTACAAAAGCAAAATGGATTCTTTGTTTTACTTAAGTCAAGAGTATAAGCTTTCATTCTATACACACATCTGCTTAGGGTCCCGGGCAGCTGGTGCACAGGGCGTGGCACCGTGAGGGCTTTGCTGTGGTGTTGGCTGCAGAATTTGCAAGGCCAAGATTTGCATGTACTGTGCTGCTCCGAGGGCCTCCACTCTCCAGTATGTCAGGCCGAACAGTGTAATGTCTACCAGATCAATACAGCCACTCTGGACTGGCAAGGTTGCTCAGTGGGTAAGACCTACACACACCGGGGGGGGGGGGGCGCATACACCCTACTCCCAGAATTTAAAAATGTAATAAAAAAATAATTGAAACAAAGAAAGACACTCTGTGAAAGGTGCTTGAGAAGACTGAGACACTCAGGGAGGCTGTGTACTGCCTTCTCTTCAGCGGCATCTTTATCCTGGGCAGTAGTTCCCACAACTTTGTCCTCTCATTCACAGTAGAGCAGGCAGAGGCTTTTCAGAGAAGAGTAAGTCTGGGACCTCAACTCAGTCCTGTCAAGTCCCCCACGTCCCAACAAAGGCCCTAACCTTCTCTGTTTAAATGGAATAGCACCTGCTTATCGCGGAAGAATGTCATCTTTACTGGAGAACAGGAAGAACTTCAGATACTTCAGCCTCTTGCACACTTAAGGCTTGCTGAGATTTTACATTCTCATTCAGACTACTCAAGTTTGATTAACCTTTGAAAAATAGCTAAGCCAGGTAGTGGTGGCCTACGCCTTTAATCCTAGCACTTGGAAGGCAGAGGCAGGTGGATCTCTGTGAATTGGAGGCCAACCTGGACTACAAAAGCTAATTCCAGGACAGGCTCCAAAGCTACACAGAGAAACCTTGTCCCAAAAAACCAAACTCATAGCTAGCTCAGTCGGTAAAGTGCTTGCCCTGCAAGCATGAAGGCCATGGTTCCATTCCCAGCATTCACAAAGCTGGGTGTGGTAGCATACAGCTGTAATCCAAACCCAGCACTGGGGAGGAGGTAGAAGCAGGAGACTCTCTATAGTGCACTGCCCTGCCCATCTGGTCTACCTGGTGAGCTTCAGGTGCAGCAGGACCCTGATTAAGAACTAAGGTGAAACAAACAAGCTGAGGGATATGCGCTCTAGACTGTCCTGTCTCCTCCTCCAGTGCTCGGATAACAGACACATACCACCATCACACTTGGCTTGGGTCCCCACATACAAGCACTTTGCCAGCTGAGCCAGCTGCCTGCCCCTTAAGTGTTGACGTCGACTGCCTGGGTTCCTGTGTTCTTCACAACTCCAGTATTGGCGTGTTAGTGATATCTGTATTCACCACAGCCAGGAAAATGTTGTCCCGTGTCTATGAAGTCCTCCTCCCTCCCAGTCCCTGCAGGATCTACTAGCTAAAGCTGTATGTACCTGCCTGCTACCCTGGCACACAAAGGATGACTGCAGGTCATGTATGTTCCCTTCCCAACACACACACTTGCTTCATCTTGTGCCTAGACTGCTGTTAGTCCTTAATAACATGGAACCACACTCACAAACACACCTTCATATAGGCTGATAGGAGCCCCTCCCCTCACAGACCCAGGATAAGAAAACCTGTATTTTCATGATTTGTCCCATAGAGTGTCACCTCATTGTAGCTCCTTGTGATGTCCTCCCTTCTTGGCCCCATGCCAGGTCCCAGCAAACACTCTACCTCCTCATTTTGTGATAATCGGCTTCCTATGTTACTTTCTGATCTGTGAGGTCAGCACTGTGACTTGTTCTGTGTCATTAGTGACTCAGCGGCAGAGTCAGGACTGGGATTGGAACCTATGCACATAACCACTATTCCAGAGCATCAAGCCATGAGGAGTCGGAAAAGCTGATGAAAAGCTAAGCAAGTTCTCTTGAAGGGCCAGCAGGGTATCCACTCACCAGGCACTTAGGAAATTTACTGTCATGGGTGACTGCTAGAGCAGGTCTTGGGCCCCCACTCAAGCATCCTGGTTTTGGGTGTATTTGTTTTGTTTTGTTTTTTTGAGACAGGGTTTCTCTGTGGCTGACTCAAGCATTCTGGAGCAGGGCACTAGCAAGATCTTGACCACCATGCTGGCCTCAAAGGGAGACAGGAAGGAGACAGCTTTCTCCTGTCACAAGAGCAATAGTCCATGTAGCAAGATGGCTTGTCTTATGAGGAAAGCCATCCTGACGTGCGGAGCCCAAGTTTAGGAGGGAGTCGGGTGGAATGGACAGGCGAGGATCCACCTTTAACTCACTGTGGAGTCCCTGTCGGACTTCTTTTTTTTTTTTATTTGGCTAATTCATTATTTCTGTTGTTTTCTCTCTCTCTCTCTCTCTTTTTTTTGGTTTCGAGATAGGATTTCTCTGTGGTTTTGGAGCCTGTCCTGGAACTAGCTCTTGTAGACCAGGCTGGTCTCGAACTCCCAGAGATCCTCCTGCCTCTGCCTCCCGAGTGCTGGGATTAAAGGCATGCGCCACCACCGCCCGGCTCCTGTCGGACTTCTTGTGTGACACTCCAAATCCATATGACTGGCCAAAGTGATCTCAGTTCTACACCTGCATCTCTGGTTCGGAGGCTCCCGCTGCCTGAGACTCTGCAGCCAGCCCTGTCCTCATACTTGGCTAGAGGGTGGTGGTGCAGTCCTACATATTAAGCCAGTACTGTTTGCACAGTGCTCAGTTGTGGCTTAGGGGTTTGGCTAGGGCTCCGTGTGTAGCCTCTTGAGTGCTGAGCGTATAGGCACGTGCTGCCATCCAGCCTTCAGTGTTCTTATCCATCCAGAAGTGAGGCCATTGTGTTCTGCTCAGTGTTGAGGTGGACTGCTAACTACCAGGCTGAGCTTGTTACTGAGCCTTGGACAAAGGTGAGATTGTTTGGGGCTCGTCTGAATGATGACCCAGGGGTTCACTAGGTTTGTTTCCTCAGCCTCTCAGAAACCATAGTGGCAGCTGCACTCACTGAAGCTAGGCAGAGGACCCATGCCCAGATCAGCACTCTTACCTTCCCAGACCAGTCCACGAACACTCATGGTCAGAGGACTCCCTGCTCTACCTCAGGTATTTTACACTGAGGGTAGAAATTTATGTTTCATAGACGAGAGCATGAGACCAGAACTGAAGCTTCTGAGGGCATCTCAGGAGGAGCGATGTATGGGAGGGGGGGGTAAGATGGAAGGAGATGAGGGAGGGGAGACTGTGGTTGGTATATAAGTGAAAAAGGAAATATAGGGGCTGGAAAGGCACAAGAGGCTGGGAACAGTCCTGCTCAGCGGCAAAGGTAGCTGTGGTCACAGAACCTGGCTGAGGCTATGCCAAGTCCTGACAGCACCATATCCTACGGGAGAGGCAGAGAGGAGTGTGGGAGGGTCTCCTAACCTCTCCTGTCCAGGGTAAACATTACAGACGTAAGCTGCCCAGCTGAGCCTGGGGTGGGGTGGGGCAAAGCTGAGTCTGTCCCTCCACAATCCTGGTCACCCTGCCCCCACCTGCTCACATACTTGTGGCCAAGCAGGTGCCTGTGAACATTGTTCACAACATTGCTGTCAGCAATAGGACACCTTTGTGCTGGAAAGCAAAAGATGTCACTGGAATGGATAGCCTCCAAAAGGTGAGGCAGAGCAGAGCCCCTTGAAGCTGTGTGCCCTCCCGTTCCCTGCATGAGGGGTGAAGGCCATCCTGTGACGGCTTGAGGTTCTATTTATAATGAAAATGCATAGGCTGTCTCCTTTACTTGCCTCGTGGTCTGCGCAGTAGAAAGGCGTTCGGGCATCTCCTGTAAACCCCAGAAGGCTGGGCTGCTTAGGGGCCTCCTGTTGATCTAGATGCCTTATGTGGGATGGTGGCAGCTGAGACTCCACTGGTGGGGCTTCTTAGCAGATACTGTGGCTATGTGGTCCTTAAAATTGAGGACACCCCCAGCCTGTCCCTGGTCTGAAACATGACATATCAAGGTACAGTCTCACTTCTTGTTGCAGGTCCATGTTCTTGTATTAAAGGCCTGCAGCATCAACCCTGCGTGAGGGCAGACTGTCTGAGTCTGCTCAGATGCGCCCACAGGCATGCATGGGGACTTGTAGACTCTAGCAGCAACCAGAGCCTCTGATTAATCATTTAGAAGGGCAGAGCAGAGCAAGTGAGGTTTCGGATGTCAGGCTGCCATCGCCTGAGAAGGCCTCTGTTCTCGTTCTTGTGACTCATTCCTGCCCTCGTAAGGGACACCTGTGAGGTTGTAGACTATCCAGGGACCAAGGGACTTCTGGTATGAGGTGTTGGGTGGCCCTGGAGAAAGACCCAGGGATTGGTGAGTAGAACACTGACCTTCCTTGTAGCACAAAGACAAGACGTGGGTGACCGCGCTTCCCATAACAGTCGAGCCCCCCCCACCCCCACCCCACCCCACGTGCTCTGCACCAGGCCTCTGGGGCCGCTCTGACCATTCTGGTCTACCTCAGCACCAACTCTTGCATTTGCACCCAGATTGCAAAGTTCTAGGTATCTGTCCCTTTGCAGCCCCCATACAAGGCTGGGGCTGAGAATACTTACTGACAGCTGGTTCAAGGGAGAGGGATGGCTTCAACAAAAGAGGCAAAGCAGTAAAGGAGCCTAGACCCGATGTCACCCCAGCCTGATCATCAGACCCTTCCTGCTCTACTAATGGCCGAACAGGATGATCTCTGTCCCTACTGAATGAACAAGGCTAGTACTCTGGTTGATGTGAATGTACACAGAACCTAGAACCAGCCTCTGTCTCAAGTCTGGCCACCAGGGGGCAGCACTTGACCTCTAAGGATGCTCTCAAGCCGAGCAAGCTCTGCAGCGCCAGCACCTTTCCGGGCCAGGTGCAGCCTGCCCACTGCTTTGTACCCCCAGCTCCCCTTTTTCTTCTTTAGAAAAGAAAGGCTGAGAGGGGTGTGGAAGAAAGAACCCCACAGGGCTAACACCACTTACAAAGGCTCTCAGCAGCAGCACACACGCACTGCTTTGGCTATAGAAGGCAGCTACCAGGACAGTCCATCTGGGCTGGAGCCATCTCTGTATGACTGACTGGTACTCCCAGCTCAGCTTCAGTAAGTGCCCACCAAGCAGAGAATACGTGACTGATTCGATACTGGGAAGATGTGAGGATTCTCAGGCAGATTCCCTCACAGAGGTGACAGGAACAGTGGCAACATGGAAGACAGAGCCACGCGGCCCCTAGGTGGACAGAAATCCTGAGGCAGAGACCAGGCCTTGCTATTCAGTACAGGAGCCACCCTCTGGAAATGCAATGAGCCCCATGAGGAGGTGGGCGTCTAGAAGGTAACTGTTGGAAGATTTACCGTTTCTAGGCCCACAGTCATGCTACAAGGATCTGGAAGGACTTCCTTTAGACTTACTCCTGGGCCACTGCTGCTTTCGTTAACTTGAAAGCAAGAAAGAGGTGGGTAGGAGACCTGTAGACCCCACCCTGTCCCCATCCCGGTCCTCCTAGCCTCAGTGTGAGGGAAGGGCAGTCAGAAGGGCTTTGGAAGGTTCTGTCCTCTGGAAAAGGGTGCCCTGGGCATCTTTTGACATCCGTCAGCAGTCTGAGAAGAATGGTCTGGAAATCTTTAGGTTACCAGGTTTCTAGGAATTAGTGAGAAATGAGAGCTGGCAGGAATGACCTTGGCTGATCTGGAGAAGGCGGCAGTGAAGGAAACAGGATTTGGTATTGTGTTGACTTAGCTGAGCAAGCTCAAGGTCCACTGGTCCCCACAGGAGGGAAGGCCCTGTGCCTGGTGCCCCATGTCTGCCCCTCAGAGAGGTAGAGGTTGGATGGCATTGTGCGGTAGGCTTTTGACTTAAGTTTTGGCATTGTGAGCAACTACCCAATGGATGTAGCTGGAGACTATGGGGCCAAGTGGTCTAGCATTAAACCTGTGCCAGATCTTAGCAAGCCAGGGCACTCTCCTATACCAGCTCCAGTGGCCAAGATATAAAAATAGAAAACACAGGACTAGAGCTGAAGGCCAGCTGCAGGAGAGCTGGCCTAATTCATAAAATCCGTACTCCTCTGCAAGTCTGAAGTCCTTACTGCTTATGGATTTGATGAGTTCTAAGGTTAAAGTAGCTTGCAGCTGCTCCCCAGTGTTTAGAATGGGCCATGGGGAGAGAGACCGAGCTGTGCCTACTGTAGGCTTAGATCCAACTCCATTCTGAAAGCTTCCAGCCATCTCCCCCACCTGACCTGGCTGCCCTCCCTGCTTGCTTTACAATGTAGTTTGCTGCTGAGCAGCTCTCAAGTTTTTGTTTGTTTGCTTGCTTGCTTGTTTGTTTTAAACTCCCAATTACTTCTTTAAGGCACAGATTTGAATTCTATTGGGCTTAGCTGGATCTGAAGGAGTGCCCCTCCCCACAACCTTTGTAGAGCAGGGGACAGCACTTCCTGTCTTCTTAGCTGCCTGAGGTCCACCAGCTTCACTGCCTTGGTTTAGGGTCATTCTGTAGTGTCCTAGTGTTCATCCTAGGAGGAAGAATGCTGTCCCCTTGAGTGATAGGGGAGAGGAAGTAGTGGGCAGGAGAAGCAGGCTGCAGAGCCCCTCCCTGACACCCTGCACTGGTCCTGGAGGTTTACACCAGACCATTCTCACTCTCCTCTCTGTTCTCTCTCCAGTGTATGTGGTGGAAGACCAAAGAAGAGATGACCTGGGCCCATCCACCTGCCTCACAGCCTGCTGGACAGCTCTCTGTTGCTGCTGCCTCTGGGACATGCTCACCTGATGAGCCCAGCTCTCCTGCTGGCCCTTCTGTGGCACCTCTGACAGGTGTGCCTGCTCCCATCTCTTCTGATTGCTGTAATACGTGGCTAGCTCTGCGCAGACACCGCTACCTTGAATCCTATGGAGTTTTAGATTAGTAAAGGTTACTGCTATTTAATTCAGTGACTTGATCTTTTTAATGTTCAAAAGTCATTTCTTACTGATCCTTAACAAATGTGCTAAATAATGTTACTTTTTGGCCAAAGGCTTAGTTATGAAATATATATTTATAATGTTTAAATTATACACTCCAAGGTAATGGCAATGTGTGCCACACCACTATATCTCTGCTCACACCCTGTATGTTTCAATAAATCTGTCCAAAACCTGGTCTCTGCTGTATTCCATCCACCAGAGCTTTTAAGAAGTAAGCATGTCAGCTGTGACCACTGCCCGAACCATAAAGAAGAATTTTTCTTCTATTCTAGCTACCTCCTCAGAGATGGCTTAGGCAGGCGTATTCACCAACACAGTTCAGACTTGCTTTTGCCCGGGGCCCTGGGAAAGGGACTTTTGGGTGACTGACTGCCCAGGGTTGCTCTCTAGTCCACAATCACAGGGCCTTCCTGTTCCCTCCCCTCCTAAACTAGTTGCCAACCTGTTCACCTCACATTTGGCCACAGGGTGTCGCTAAGCTGTCAAAAAACAAGTCAAGAGTTTCCTTGGCTGCTGGCAGCCCAGAGCAGCAGTGGAGGGTGGGGTGGGAGATGTGCTTCCAGTGAAAGTTACCTTTGGCTAAACAGTGAGTATGAGCTAGCCTGGGCTAGATGAGATCATATCTCCGAGAAACAACCCACAATTTTATATCATTATACACAACATCAATACCCCCAATTTGAGGCACAAAGCCCACCACCCTGTTTAACACCCTGCCTGGACTCAGCAACTGATCTTGAATCCCTGCAGTGGCCAAGTGTAGAGCAATAGGAAGGGATGAATTCTAATGTTTACTGTTTTGTTCTAAATACTTAAGTCTACACCTAGTTTTCAGTAATAGTTGTGTTTAACTGACGTACAATATAATTCCTGAAAGCTGAACAAAATGAATGAGCTGTCCCGAGAATGTGTGAGCCATCTCCCCCAAACCACTGCCCCCTTTGGGGTGCTAGAAAGCAGGACCACTGGCCCACCATGGCCAGACAAGAGAGAGCCTTGGAGATGCTACTTGCTATTGAACTTGGTTTGGGAATTTGGAGAGGAAACAAGGAAGAAATCTTGAGGCCAGCTGTGGCTCTGTTCACCTGTCAACTCTCTTCTTCCTCCTGTGCCCTACATAGAGGCCCGTGAGCTACCCGTAAGGACCAGAAGAGGAAAGGGATAAGAGCTGAGGAAGACACTTACTCTCTCCCTCAGCTGGAGAAATGCAGATGTCACAGAGCAAGACACAGCTTTTTATTGGTCTAACCCACATGCCTACTGACAGGCTCGGGCAGCCATCTCCACCTGCCCTCCAGACTTCCCTCTGTTGAGAGCTCCTGGCTTGCCCCCTGGAGAACAGTGTCCTGGGCAGGGGTGCCAACATTCAGGTGGGGCCTGAAGGGGGCTCAAGGTGTTGGAGAGACCGTGGGGCCGAACCCCGCAGAGCCCCTGCCTTGGCAGGCTAGCAGGGGTCAGGAGGGGAGGACACTGCCAGCAGCTCCTACTGTGCCCTCCGTGCCATCAGCATCTCTCGGATGTTGTCCTCGGCTTCCTTAACACTCCGCTCCAGGTAGGACTTTTTCTGCTGTAATATGAGAAAGAAGGGTTAGGACCAAAGTGAGCCGGCGTAGGTATTACAGCCACAGGTTATGATGGCTCCCCAGAGGCAGCAGACCTAGCCTGGTACAGGAAGCACAGATGCCCTGCAGAGGGCAGGCCATAGCACCCTTCCCCCAGAATGAAGTACATGAGGTTACACTAGATGAAGGCCAGAAAATTCCAGGACAAAGCTCCTGCCCCACATTGGGCTGTCTCCTCTGAGGGTTTTCCATGGCCTGAGCCAGGCACCCCCAGCCTCTGGTGTATAGGGCAGACAGCATGCACGCACTGTGCGGCGAGCCCAAAGCAGCAGTGGCAGCAACACAGCTCAGGCAGGCAGATTGAGTCAGGGAGCAATCTGCTTTTCTAATGAATCTGATGCCGCCACGATCCAGAACAATGACACACCATTTAGTAAAGCAGGCTTATGGAAGCTCGCCTCTTGTCCCATCTGGGTCCTAAATTAAAAATCTCAACTTCAACAAAGAAACATAACTACTTTCAGAAGACAGACCAGGACCACAAAGATTAGTCAGAGGAAATGACGTGTGTACACTATTTGCCCTGTGCTCATGTCCAGGGAACAGAGTTGTGGCTGTGTTTCCACTTAGTAGACATGACAGTGCCCATTGAGGATACTCAGAACCACCCCTCCTAGGTACATATGACTGAGAGAGCCCCACTGGGGTTTGGTGCCACCACTGCCTTCACCCAAAGTGCCTACATGACCCAGAGAAAATCTAAGGCAGACAGCAGGCGGGCCACACATCACCGTGCTTCCAGGGACATTACGACCTGCTCAACAGGCCCTCGCTTGCTTGGAAACTGAAGGTACAGACAAGGAAAAAGCATATCTACAAGGTGGTCATTTGCACCAAACCTCTGATGTACAGTCTGCAGGTTTCTGCCTTAAACTTCTCCCATATGGCCAGTTAGTTATGGAACAATGCATTCCAAGGCTCTGCAGAAGTGACACAAATCTGTACCAGTTCCTGTGTGAGCCTGCCTCCAGCTTGACCTTCCAGTTAAACCCCAGTCCCTTGACTCATCTCCCATCTGCCAACTTGCACCCACTTCCTTACAACACCAGGAGCACCATAAAAGCCATCAGGACTAAGACAATTCAGCGGCCCCAAATGTGTACTGTTGCTAAGGAATTTTGCTTAAGTACACTGCTTAACCCTGATACAACCTATCACTGATAGAGTGGGGATTGAACTTCCCTTGATAAACAAGCCTTAGAGTTCACTTTTGAGTGTAAGAGGCACACACTGATAACTGCTGGCTCATGACTGAAGAATGTGCCCACGTAGAGCTGGTCACAGTGCCACACACCACCTGGACACCTGGGGCCGAGCCTCACAGAAGTACAGACCAGGCCGTGGAGAAAGCAGAGCTTTCCCTGCCACAGCTAGCACTTAGGGACCTGGGTCTGTTGCCTTTGCTCCGACAAACTGAAGTCACAGATGGCAAAACCATAAACTTAGAACATCCTTGCCCTTCCCAGGCATCTGAACAAACGCGGGTCATAATCCTCAGCACTGAAATGTTTTTATCCCATAGCATTTTTTCCTTCAACCATCTTTTTAAAAGATAATGCAAATAAGCTTTTCTCTCTTTAAATCTTGGCTGGCTGGTTTTGGTTTTTGTTGTTTCTTCTTTTTAACTTCCTTTTTGAGACAGGGTTTCTCTGTGTAGCACTGGCTGTCCTGGAACTCCTCTGTGGAACAGGCTGGCCTTGAACTCACAGAGATCCACCTGCCTCTGCCTCTGCCTCCCAAGTGCTGGGATCAAAGGCGTATACCACAACCACCCTAGTTTTTATTTTTAGAAGCAGGATCTCCCTGTGTAACCTGGGCTACCAGTGTATTGTAGTAGTCTTCCTGCCTCTGTCTTGCAAGTGCTGATATTATAGGTGCACACCATCAAACCCAGCCCTTCAATCTTCAGTTTAAATAAATTTAATGGGCAATTCTAAAAACAGCCAACCACTAACTCAATAGTTTCTGTCTCAGCCTCAAGTACAACTAAGCCCAATGACACCCAACCTAGACCATGGCACCTGCTGAGAGGTGAGCTCTCACAAAAGGTTCCCTGCAGCCCTGTCTCCCATGAACATACTCTTGAACACACACCCCGAAGTCTCCAGATTCAATCCCGTTATGGATTCTAAATCCAGCTAATGTGCTTGAAAGAAGGTGAAGTGCAGACAGGTCCCACACAGAGGCAGAACGCCATGTGTGCTCTAAGTAGAGACTTGAATGATTTGCCTACAAGCTGGAAAAGCAAAGCAAGCACTTTTTGAGGCCTTCCAGAGGAAGGGCAGACCCACTGTACCTTAATTCTGGACTCAGCCACCAAGAAATGGGAAACAAATTGTTGCTTTGCTGTCCTAAATCTATGAATTTGTGGTGACTTCTTATGTAGCTAAGAAATCTACACAGCACCTGAGAAGATGTGTGTCCCAGACACAGTCCATACCGAAGTCTCCTCTGAGCCGAGAGGACCTCCTGATGTGTCACACCTCCGGCCGCATCAACTGGGAAATGCCTCTGAACATTTAAATGCTGGGATCATACTTCTCTCAAAAACAACTGTGAGAAACTCAACCAAAAATACAAATGAAACCATAGGAGAGGATAAAGAAAACGAAGGAAGCAAGACTTAGCTAACCACTTCCCGACTAGTTTATTCCTGAGAGGTCAGGAAGTCAGCTCCAGTCCTGAACTGGCTGTGACACTGCAAACGCAGGCACTGTCCACACACCTGTGAGCCCTGCCTCAGAAGTATCTGGAACTTCCTGAAGTGTCTCTGAAGTATCTTTCTTCTGCTCCTGACCTCTACCCGGTGGCTGGGGTCTTCCTTCCACAAAGCCTTCTCTTCCATAGCTTCCCACCTTAGAGGAAAAGGCAAAGCTACTTTGTCTGTGGGCTGATAAATCCAAACAGCATGGCCCGGGCGGCTTTTAAATACCAGTGTTCTGCAGGCTGGGGCGAAGACCAAGGCTGATGAAGGATCTGGTTGGCACTGCCTGGTCACAGACAATAGTTCCTCCTAGCAGTGCACAAGTGAGCTCCCTGGTCTCTTATAAGGACACTAATCCCATTCAAAGGGCTCCACCCCCATGACCTGATGACCTCCCAAACCCAGCTCCAGGCCTCTATCAAGTGTCAGCTCATCTGAGGAAGACACATCCAGTGGGCAAACTTGGTCCTGTCTGTGCCTGGGTCCTAGAGTCTCGAATGGCTGGTGCACAGCAGCTCCTGCTGCCAACGTCTCGGGGCCCTGGCACACTCTCTGCTCCTTCTCCCCTCCAAGTTTAACAAACAGGGAACACGTACCAGAAGGGGCAAAGGCAGAAAGTGATCATTCTTCACAATGCCTTTCCTGTTTGGGTTTTAGTCCCTAACCTTTTGCCCCTGGATATATATAGATTTAAAACTAAATCTTCACTGATGCCAACAGGGACATCAGAGCCTTGACCTCTCAAGTCAAGTTAACTGCTATAGCTTAGGAAACAAATCGTTCCAAGTCCCCAGGTTCTAGACTCTGGAGTCTGGAAGATACTTCACTATCTGGTGCCTGCCTTGGGGCTTCTGTGAACTTGGACAATGGGAGCCCCCGGAACCCACCCCTTCCAGCAGCAGTCCTGGGAAAGGCATGTGCTGTCCCTCACAGCAGCTGCCTCCTGCCTCTCCAGTTCCCCTCAGAGCCCTTTCCCTAGGGAATCCTCTGGTTCCACCAAACCACAGAGCTGTGGGTGCAGCGACATTCTTATGGGACCTTCTTTTGATAAGAATTTCTGAGACTTCCTGTGGGTTCAGCATGGCCAGGGACGTGATATTGCTGGAGTTCTCGCTCACAGATCCAAGGTTCTTTTTCTGGGAGATAGTCTGAGGCTGGCTTTTCAGTCTCATCAGAGGGACAAGGTTCAAGTACTCAGAACTTTCCCAACATGACACAATCTCTCAGATAGACTCCTGAGGTAATTCACCCCGTGACTCTCCAGGTTTCTCTCTCTCAGGAACTCTCTTCTAAATCTGTACTTTCCCCTTCCTGTTTGTCATGCCTTAGGGTTTAAAAAGGAAGATTTTTGTTTTGTCTTTTTTTTTTTTAAAAAAAAAAAGACAAGGTAGCCTTTTTTTTTGTGTTTTTTTTTTTTTAACCCAGGCTGCCTTTGAGCTCATGATGGGAATACAGTTGTGTACCGCCACACCAGCTACTATAAGCTCCCCTCTTCGCTCCTCGGCTCTTTCCATGTGTCCCTTGAATATGCCTCTCAAATTGCCCCTTCTCCTCGGCGCCACAGTAGGCCTCCACCTAGCCCTGTGCTTCCTATCCAGGCTGCAGAGACAACAGGCAGGGCTGTCTTGTCTGCCTGAGATATTTTGTGAGATCCATGTCTTCAGAGGCCTTCTGTTGAGTCTGACCTATTCTGGCCATCTACTTTCTCCTCACAGTGAACCCCAGCTTCTAGTTTCTCTAGACCCTCGCCAGCTTCAGAAAACTGAAGGCAAAGACTATCTCTTCCTCCTCTGTCCCTTGACATCCCAGATTAAAAGTCCAAAGAACAGTATGACAGCTCATGCCTACCATACATAACCCAGCACCCAATTGTGACTTTAAAAAAGAAAAGAAGAGAAAAAGAAATAACAAAAACGGAGTTGGAGAGGGGGCTCTGTTGGTGGTGTGTGGATTCTCAGCACACACTTAAAAAGCGAGTGTGGTGGCCCATGCCTGCGATCCTTGTGGGAGAGAAAGACACAGGACTGCCTCTGGGTCCCACTGGCCAGATTTGCTGAGGCCCTGCTGCAAAGGAGGAGGTGGAGAGCAGCTAGTAAAGACGCCATGTAGACCTCTGGCCTCCAGTCTCTCACACTGAAGGACACGCACAAACAGGCACACAAAGCACAGCCCAGACTTCTGACCACTCTCGGTCAGACATGTAGCTGGTCCAAGGGGCAGTGCCCACCATAATGAAGCTAGAAAAAGGCCAAGATATACTAAAGGTAAGGGAGTCTATCTTGGCAGACAGGAAGCCAATGTGGAAAGCAAGGGGGAGAGGAAGAAAAAGGAAGGAAGACGACAGGCAGGACAGGAAGTTAGGAGGCAGTGGGAGCATCTCTGGGACAGCAAGGATGTCTGATGACCTGGTGAAGAGAGTGTAACAAAGACAGGAAAAGTCAGGATGTGATAGAAGAGTCAGGTACCGACCACCCGTGAACTCCCACTGAAGATGCTGGTCCCACGGTGACTGTAGAACCACAGCTCTGAGGGACAAGCTCAAAGAGAACAAGCACCTTAGCAGGGTACGGTGCCTGCATTCTTATAGAAACTACAGTAGGAACAGCCTTTAGAGGCCATTCTGCTCAAGGACAGGAAGGAGCCCATAACTTGTTCAGTAGACACAGACTGTAGTTTTCCTGCAGAGAAGCTAATGCTGCTCCCATCTGGGGTCATACCCCAAGCCACCTGGATCCTCTGCTCCCTGTCCAACTCAACCCATCACGACAAAGCGCTTGCTACACTGCTCCAGTGGTGTGGGAGAATTGTCTGTATTCTGTCAATCATGTTTTAAATAAATGCTGATTGGCCAGGCAGGAAGTATAGTCAGGAAAACCAGACAGGAAGTAGAAATGATGCAATGAGAACAGGAGAATTCTGGGAAGGAGGAATTGATTCCTCCCAGTCCTGTGCAGACCACTGAGGAAGCAGGATGTGACCTACCAGCTGAAAAAGCTACCGAGCCATATGGCAAAAAATAGATCAAAATAATGAGTTAATATAAGCTACAAGAGCTAATAAGTAGCCTGAGCTAATGGGCCAATCAGCTTTATAACTTATAGAGATTCCTGTGTGATTTTCTTTTAAAAAAAAAAAATATTTATTTATTATGTGTACAGCATTCCTTCCATGTGTGCCCGCAAGCCAGAAGGGGGTGCCAGGTCTCATTATAGATGGCTGTGAGCCACCATGTGGTTGCTGGGAATTGAACTCAGGACCTCTGGAAGAGCAGTCAGTGCTCTTAACCACTGAGCTATCTCTCCAGCCCCCCCCCCCGTGTGATTTTATTTGGGGCTTGCCAGCTGTGGGGTACCGGGCGGGACAGAAACCCCAATAAGCAGCCCCCCTTCGTGTTATACTCCAGCATATCAGAGCATAAACTCGGGATTGGGGGGGGGGCTTTCTTCTTCCAAACCAGTGGCTAGACCCTAGGTCCCCCTGAGGTCATGTGACCTCTACTGCTATGAATACCATTGGTGAATAAAGAAACTGTCTTGGCTTGTTGATACGACAGAACTTAGGTAGGCAGGGAAAACTTAAACTGAATGCTGGGAGAAAGGAGGCAGAGTCAGAGAGAAACCATGGAGCCACAGCCGGAGACAGGCGCTGAAATTTTGCTGATAGGCCACGACCTCGTGGTGATGCACAGATTAATGGAGATGGGTTAAACTAAGATGTAAGAGTTAGCCAATAAGAAGCTAGAGCTAATGAGCCAATCAGTGACTTAAATAACACAGTTTCTGTGCGATTATTCTGGGGCTGAGCAGTCGGGAACCAACAAGCGACCTCATCACAACACTGCTGCCTTGCCTAAGAGTTCCATTTAAGCTCCAAGAAAGCTGGGGGGCAAGGGTGAAGGAAAGCTTACAAGGAGTGCAGGGCCAGGAAGCCAGCTTGTCCAAAGCAATGGCAATGAGCAGGCTTCACCCAGTCATCAGCAGCAGGCAACACTGGCTTAAAAGTGAGGATGAAAGCCCAGAAATCCTGTCCACTGGCAGGCACTGACACAGGCTGGGACACTGGTTCAGCAAAGGTTAGGGGAGAAGGGACCCGGAGAGCAGTGGTTTCTCGTGTGGTTCCACCCCAGAAGCAGAGCATCAGCAGGGAACTTGTCAGAAATGCGCATTCTTGGGCCCCAACCAAGACTCACTAAATCAGAAACCCTGGGTTGAGTCTGATAATCTGTATTTTTACAGCCATCCGGTGATTCCAAAACCTGCTGAATCCTGAGAGCCAGTGTTCCAAATCAGGAGCCAGGAAAATTTTCCAATGAAAGGCCAGATAATAAATAGTTTATGTTGTATGGGGCTGTCTGTTACTGTAACACGAAAGCGGCCACCAACAGTGTGTGAGTCAGTGGGGTGGTCTCACCATTCGGCACAGCAGGCCTTGGAAAACAGACTGAGGCTCAGATCTGCTCGGCAGCTGTAATTTGCCAGCCTCTCTCCTCAAAAAGACGGAGCTTTCCAGGGTGGAATGAGCAGAGCAGGTGGAGTAACAGTGACTTTAATCAATGAACACTAACAAACACGACCATTTCCATGAACTCATTCATTCAGCTCGCTTCATGGAACAGCTTTCCCGACTTTTTCCTTCAACTGGAAATGTCCTGGTGTCAGACATTCACGGCACCCCACTCCCAGCTGCCTGGATGAGGCCCCATTCACTGGGGGGCTCTCTGCCTTCTGCTTACGGAGGTTGCATCATCAAGTGACTTCAACTGGAAAGCAGATGACAACCCACTGACACCCCCCCATATTCCACACAGCTCGGGGTACCCACTAGATTCCACACCTTCAGTGATTGTGCCCCTCCAGGCTGGACTCTCACCACCACCTCGAGACCTCCCGGACACCAGTGCCTGCGTCTGCTCCAGCACGTCTTCAGTCACTCTCACGGTCCAGTGTGCCACCCTGTCCCTTCCCTACCTACCTAGCTTATATGCCACAGACCAGAAAGGAATTTTAAATTTTCAAAAACACAAAAACAAGCTGGGTGTGATGGCGCACGCTTTTAATCCCTGCACCCAGGAGACAGGGGCAGGCAGATCTCTTTGAGTTTGAGGCCAGCCTGGTCTACAAGAGAGTTCCAGGAGAGCCAGGACTATTACACAGAGAAACCTTGTCTCAAATATAAACAAACAAAAAAATGGGACTGGAGAGATGGCTCAGCAGTTAAGAACACCGGGGGCTCTCCAGAATCCCGAGCTCAATTCCCAGCAACCACATGGTGGCTCACAACCATCTACAGGAGAACTGATGCCCTCTTCTGGCCTAAAGGTGCACAAGCATATGGAGCACTCATACATAAAATAAACAAACAAATCTTTAAAAAACAACTTTATTGCCCCCCCTTTCTCCTTTGCCCTCTCCCTCTGTTGCAGCTGCCTAGAAGATACTAGCCTATGTTAAAGCAATCACCTATGCATGCCTGCAATGGCTAGGTACTGCTGGAAGAAACGTTTCAATGTGCAGAACAGTTCCACAGACCATGACCCTCAACGGATACTCATTGGCCAGAAACCCTATTAAAGTCCTCAGCGTGTCCACCTGTCTACGCTCCAAAACTGGTTCATACTCGTTGTCTCTGTCTTCTTGAATCTCGTTCTCCAGTCTCCCTCAGCTCACCAGAAGAAAGAAAATCTAACGATCAATGCTTTCTGCTGCTGAATCTAATGAACCCATGTGTGAGATGCACCCTCCCCACTATTAAGACGGACAGCGTCCCTTCCTTTCTGTAGGAATCAAAATCAGTCTCCTACTTAAGCAACAGTGAACTTCTGGTATTGATAATGACTCTCCAAAACACAATAAATAAAAGTGAATTTTAAAGATGTTTTAAAGAGGGGTGGGGTGGAGACATGCTTGACCTGGTGTGGATTTTGAAATTGCAATGCCTACCTCCAGTGACACACTTCCTGCAACAAGGCCACGCCTCCTAATCCTTCTCACATAGTACCACTCCCTGACGACTAAGCACTCAAATATATGAGCCTATGTGTGCCATTTCTTATTTAAAACCACACAGAATGTAATAGGCTTCTGAGGAAAAGCAGTCCACAGGAGGAAGCATCAGAGGTAAGCAAGACTATTGCAGAGGTGCTTCTGAACATAGACCAGGGCAGATGTGTTCAGAGAACTGGGTATCAACAAAACTGGAGCACAGAGATGGGCAAATGAGAATCAGTCTTAGACAGAGTCTTGTGTGGGGTATTTTGTTTACACTCTGACACTCCAGAGACTACCAATAAAGTTTACCTTGAATCCGAGGGCAGTGTTAGCTACTAGTTGACCAGAATTAGTCTTAGAGGTTTTGGAGGACCCAGGACATAAAGAAAGACACAGAAAGTAGTAGGAGGAGCTTAGAATGATTCACAGGCCTTTTTTGGACCAAGGGTGGGGGAAGGCCACTGGTTGGTCGCTTCTCTGGTCAATCAGGTTTTTACCCTGATATCCAACTCCCATGAGCTTTACTTAATAACAGAACAATAAAAGTAATTGCTTCAGGGTCTTCTTATTTGTTTGTTTTTTAAGACAAGGTCTATCTACATAGCTCTGGCTATACCAGAACTCACTATGTAGCCCGTTACCCTGGAACTCAGATCTACTTGTCTCTGTCTCCAGGGTGCTGGGATCAAAGGCATAGATCACCATGCCCAACCAATTATACAGGGACTTAAGCCACCAAAGTTCCAGTATTTATCTTAAATGCAAAATAAAGCCACAAGGTTTTAAACTCTAAGAAAAGTCAAATCTTTTCACAGAATCTCCTTCTGACTAAAGCTCAGAATGAAAACACAGCTTCCCTCAGAAGGCCATGAGTCATAAACAGGTAACAGGTGTGCTCAAGACAGTGTTTCTTTGTCCGCAGCGAAGCTGCTGTCATGGCTAAGCATCTTGGACCTATCTGCGATGTGCAGATAGAATGTCTGAGTTCTATGGTTGAGAGATGCTGTGAAGTACAGGATTACAGACCACACATTTTAAGTGCGGGAATTTACCAGGGCGCTGCAGCAGTCTTTAAAAGACAGTGTCTTACCCGTACCCTCCCCCAAGTCAGGCAGGGGTGGTGCTCACCTTAATCCCAGCAACTCAGGAGGCAGAGACAGGAGGCTCTCTGTCTGAGTTCAAGTCCAGCCTGATCTATAAAGGAATTCTAGAATAGTTGGGGCTACACAGAGAAACCCTGTTTCAAAAACAAACAAAAAAGGGACAGTATCCTAGTGGTGACAGTGAACGGTAAATATAAAGAAGAGAGAGATTTGGGGAGGGGAGAGGCGGGGAGCAGAGAAAAATGTAGAGCACAATAAAAATCAATAAAATAAAATTTAAAAAAAGAAAACAGAAAAATAGATTTTAAGGAACATCGTGAGGAAGAGTAACAATAGAATTTCACCCAAACCTTCGCTGTAACCTGCATGAGGTATCAGATGCTGGGGGAGAGGGCGGGACAGGAATGTTCTCCAGACCCCCCACCTTGCTTGGGCTTGCATGCTGGCTGGCTGGCATCACCTTTTACTGAGCTTAGGAATCCAGGACCAGGATTGCAAGGGAAGATTACAAATTTTATTTTCAACATACTGTGTATAAGGCACCTATAACACGCCCTAGGTGGATGTGAGGTGAAAACCAGACTGGACCTCAAGTCGGCAGAGACATCAGTTTGGGGCTGGGGAGAAGGTGTGGTTAATGGACTGCTTGCTGTGCGAGCCTGAGAACCCAAGTCCAATCCAAGCACCCGTGGGCCAGACCATGGACAGCGGCACGCTCCCCAAAGCTGGAGGCAGAGCTGGTGGACCCCTGGGGCTTACTTACAAGCCAGCCAACCTATCTACCTGGAGAGCTCCAGACCTATGAAAGGCCCTGTCCAAAATACAAGGAATGCCACCCAAAGTTGACTTCTGTCCTCCACATGCACATAAGCGCCTGCACACACGTGAACAAAACATAAACCTTTAGCGCCAGCACTCAGGAGGCAGAGGTGAGAGAGCTTTGTGAGTCTGAAACCAGCCTGAGCTACACAGTGACTTCCAGCTAGCAAGATACAAGAGACCCTGTCTCAAAAAAACAGAAAGCTGAGAATATAACTTGGGAGATTGAGGATGTAATGTAGTTCAGAACATAGTACCTACCTAATACATGTGGAGCCCGGGATTCAGTTCCCAGGACCACCAAAAGAGAAAAACTAAAATCTCTCTCACACACATATCTATAGATTATGGGCAGTAGGATGGCTCAGTAGGTAAGGGTGCCTGCCACCATGACCACCTGGGTTTGATTCCCAAGACTCACATGACAGAAAAGAACCCATTCCTGCAAACTAAGATATGAGTGACATTGGAAGTCACGAGAAAGGATGACACTATAGAGTATAAAAGATTAACCTTAAAGAAATTCAACAGCTTCTGACTGGAGGTAGATGAGGAACTAACAGGCTAAAGAGGAGAAAAAACAAGAGGAAAGTGGCCTAGGAAGACACGAGATCTGACAGGAGCAGTGACAATGTCACCGGCGGTGCCTGGTAGGGACGAACGGACACACACACACACACTCTGGGAGGTGGGGACAGGAAGAAAGTAGGGTCACACATAGGAGGGACAAGAGGGAAGGAGGAATGGATGGAGGGAAGATGGGCTGTGTGGGAAAGGAGGGTGCTATATAGATTCTAGGATATCTTCTACTTTGAGGCCTGACCCCTATGTTTCATGAAAGAAATGAGGCAATATTGTAGTTGTCAAATGTTTCCCTGAGAGACCCTGGGCCTTGTCAGACTCAGGACCACTGCAGAAGCATGCTCATAACCAGACAGAGAAGTGCCGAGAAGGCCAGAAGTGCTTGCTCAGGAAATACAGCAGCCAAGAAGATGTCCTCAGAGACCATCCAAGGCCAAGGCTGAGAATCCCATTAAGTACTTGGAGATCAGCAAAAGGCAGCACAGAGAACCACCAGTATCCTCACAGAAACCCTGCGGGATTGCCTGTCTCAGCTGACAAACTTTACAAACCTACACACCACAGGTCTCTTTCCAGGAGAAAAATACAAGGGTTTGGTATATAATCAAGAATATGGAGACACACTTTTAAAAAAAAATCAAGGATTTTCTTAATATATATTATATTTGCTTTTCTAAGATTAAGAAACGGTTCATAGGGTTGGACAGATGGCTCAGCAATTAAGAGCACTTTCTGTCTTTCCAGGACTCAATTCAGTTCCTAGCACCCACACTGTCTGGTGACTACTGTGACTCCAGCCCCCGAGGCTCAGACGCTCTTTTCCTGCCTCCCTGGGCACCTACACATACACACAGACACATATGCACAGCAATTGCTTTAAGGTTTCTAAAAAGAAGGAAACATGGATCTCAGTAAAAGGAACTGAAGGACTCTCACTCCACTAACACAAGAGCAGTGGCCGCCCGTGTGCACCCTGCCCGTCTTAGCAGGAGCCAGAAATCAAGTGTTCACGGCAGAGTTTGGCCTGAAGGCCCAGTAAAGCAGAGTGCACAGGGTGTGCCCAGCTGGGAGAGGAAGCAGGGCCAACACCTCACATTCTTAGAGGCGGGGGTGTGACTGACTCAGCTCAGTTGGGGACAGGACTCCCGCAGGTGTGTGAACTTGTGGCCAGGCTCTCTGCTCCAACTAAATCAAGAACTGCTGTTTTCCTACAACTCAATAGCAAAAAGAGCAATTAAAAAAACAAAAACAAAAACAAAAACAAGCAAAGGGAGCGGGGAGCCGCTCTGTGGGTAGTGCACTAACTTGTTACCAAACCAGATGAACTAAATTCAATCCCAGCTCACGTGGTGGAAATTGTCCCCTGGCCTCCACACAACACATACACACCTTCATACATAATAAACAAAATTTAAAAGTTAAGTTAAATCGAAGAATGTGAAAACAGAATTTTCTTTTTAAAATGACATATTAATGGTCAATCAGCACATGAAAAAATAATTCGACATCATTATTTATTACAAAATTGCAAATACCACAAACATCTAGTATCACAATGAGAGGTCATTTCACTATCTTCAAAATAACAAGTGTTGGTAAGGATACAGAAAAACTGGAACCTTCTGTGTTGATGGCAAGAACATAAGGGGTGCAGATACCATGGGCAACAGTTGGGGAGAAGTTAAGACAGTAAGTCATATGACCTGCCAGCTTTCACAGGAAGGTGATGCCAAGAGAAAGAAACCCAAGGTGCTTGCTGGGACTGTCCTTAGCCAAGGCAGGAACAGTGCGCATGCCCATGAGTGTTTAAGACATTATGGAATATTCAGTCTATGGATTACTATGCAGACAAAATGAGGGGGAAAGTATTGGTAAATGCTATATCACAGATAATCCCTGAAAATAATTACGCTAACCCCCAAAAGTTATGTTATACAAACAACAAAAATAATCAATCTAGGACCATGGTGATTACTTGGCAGGTAAAGGTGGCTGGTGCCAAGCCCCACCACAGCCTGTATTTGATTCCTGGAACCCACACCACAGGAGAGAACAGACCCCCAAAGCTGTCCTCTGACTCCATACAGATGCTACGGCACAAGTGTTCCTACACATAAGTCACACATAATAAATAAAAGTGTAATGAAAATTTCTAAAGAAAGTCAGGCAATCTAGAAACAGAAAACAGATGAATGGCTGCCAATGGAGACTCAATGGTGGGAAACTGTAACCAGTATGCAAGCCGGATTCCTTTGGGAAGACTTCTGGAATCACGGTAGTGACGGTTATACAACAGTTTTTAGCTCAGATGCATTTTATCTCAATTAAAAAAGGTATTCTCAAACCGATGCACCATCCAGGTGAGGCACTGTGCTGCAGCCTCTGTCTGGAACAGGTGCAACAGAGAAGGAGCACCTAGCGGATGCCACCCCAGTTGTACCCCAAGCAATCTGCAGCCACCCAGAAATTTAAGGGAACCACGCACACAGTGGCCAGGGAAGACAAACCGACACGCTGATTTCTGAAAATTAACTTTACTACTGCAAGCAGAAACTCTAAGCATTTAGACTAATGAATTAATAGGGAACTCAGAGAGGCAATGAGCAAACAAAGGCAAGGAAACTTCCATGTGATCACATTACTACTTCCCAATTGAGTTAACATATTTATACAACTGAAAAAATAGAGATATGGCCACCGGAAGCCCATAAAAGGACCTGGAAACGGTGAAAACAAGCTCAAAGCCACGGCACAGATGCATGAGTCACAGGCACCGCCTGGCTGATCTGTGTGGGTCAACAGAGGGCAGAACTGAGACTACAAATCGACTCCGATATCAAAGGGCTATTTATAAAGCTTTCCAAAAACCTTGGCTTTTGCTTCATCAAATAGAAAGGGAAGGAGGCTCACTTATACCTGTCCGTATCACCCCAGGAGACACTGCTGTCTCTAAACTAAACTTCTAGGCTAGACAAGCAACCAAGACCTTGTTCCCAGCCAAGTGCTCTGACAGAAAGACCAGATCCACATCACCCACTTCTCCGTCCAGGGTGATTGATACAGAGTTCAGACCATGATGAAATCATTCATGGACCAAACGTCACAGTTGTCATTTGTCCCCAGCTCCACACCCACCGTGCTACCATGGAACTGGTGTAAACAGACTGCAGTTTCATATGCTATTAGCTCTGATCTAAATAGCTGACATAATACCAATTAAATTTATAATGACTTGGGAGTAATAAAAGCGTCCTTGGCACAGTTCTCTATGCAAGCATGATTCAAGGGGTGGTTTCATTTTGCCCTTTCTTCAACCCCTAGGTGCCAGGCTCTGGAGAAACCACTCATAATCTCTACTCAGAGCTGAAGTTTTAAGAGAATTATAATTTTATAAAAAGATCAAAAATCCTAGAACATTCAAGCATTCCATAAGAATCCCAGTTCTTGGGCTAGTAAGAGGACTCAGAGTAAAGAAAGGTGCTTGCTACAAATCTCTGGAACCCAGAGCAGGAGAGAAAGGAGAGAACCAAGATACACACACACACACACACACACACACACACAGAGAGAGAGAGAGAGAGAGAGAGAGAGAGAGAGAGAGAGAGAGAGAAATGTTTGGAATAATTTTCATTCTTTAGAGCCAAAGTGAATGATGGCATGCGTTGGGGTCTGGTGGCAGGATTCTGGCTTCCCATCTGATGTCCTCTCTTTCTCTGAATTGGTCCTAGCCCTGCCAAGCACATGTGATCTTTATTTCCCAACTATGGGCAAAGGACACCAATTCACGAGATGGTTTTCTCCATTCTCCATGGCTGTAAAGAAATCAGAGCACCAGATACCACACTTATATCCTCCAGTCCAGCAGCGAGCCCTAGAGTTTATCCTTCTTGGAGGAGTCTCAGGGCCCCATGGCACAATTAAGTGAGGTAAACTATAGTTTCAACAGTAGATTCTTCAAACAAAATACAGAAAGTTACTTTTTCTTGTGGAATTTACTACAACAGTTTAATGTCAACAAGTTACATCTACTTATGTAGACAGGGCTTTAAAACTGCTACTGAGGGAAAAAAAGTCGTTCAGAGATCTGAACGGCATTTCATCCATCATGTATCTACAGCATCAACACAGCCAACAAAAGTGTTCCCTGGCCACTCAAACAAACAAATGAACTAGGAGGGGCTGTGGGGTCTCCTTCCTGACAGTAGCTGCTTCTGGCTAACAACAACGAGGCTATACCACTGGGGAGAGAGCTTTTCAGACTCCAGTCTCATCAGTGTTGTGTGGTGGTGACGGCAGTGGTGGTGGTGATGGCGGTGGTGGCAATGGTGGCGGGCTGGTGTGTGTGGAGGGGTTGTTGGGGTTTCTTTTTAGGTCATTTTGTTCTCTCCCTATGTAATCCTGACTGGCCTGGAATTCACTATGTAGACCAGACTGGTCTCGAACTCAACAGATCTGCCTCCCCCTCCGGAGCACTGAAAGGTGTGTGCTTCTGCATCTAGCTTTGGTTTCTGTAAAAACCAAAATTACAGCTAGATGCTGGGGAATGGCTTGCCTAGCTTGTGCAAGGTCCAGGGTTCAATCTCCGGTACTGCCACGAGGGAACAATCAAGCTTTCATTTGTTAGCTCTGGGTGACGAGTACACGTCTGCTGGTTGAGACAGGGTCTCACATGACCCATGCTTCTCTCAACATCACAATTTCTGACCTTCCTCCTGAGTGCTGGAATTGCAAGCCTGTGTCCCACACCTGGTCTACGTGGCACTGCTGACCAAACTGAGAACTGAGTTACATCCCAGTCCCAAATGCTGTTTAAATTTGCATATCTCTATGCCCTGATTTTCCAATTAAAAACAAAACTTTTATAAACATTTGATGGCAAACGCATGATCAGTACACAGGTACAGTGGCACACGCCTTTGATCCCATACTTGGGAGGTAGAGGCAGTGGATCTCTGTGAGTTTGAGACTGGTCTACATAGTGAGTTCCAGCACACTTAGGGCTATCTAGTTGAGACCCTGGCTCAAAAAAATCAAAAAGGAAAAAAACACAAACAAAAAACAGGTGTCGGGCTCATATCATAAGTAAATAATAAATTACTCATGTGCAAGGCTTAGTACTTTTAAAATTAGTTTTGAAACTTCAAGACTGACTAGGAAACACTGGTGTACAGAGGTTAGCAACATCTGTTCCTATGAACACGTGGACTATCTACAGTGGATCACCTCTGGGAGCCCAGGGCACATGGAACAGTGTATGCAAACCACAGCGAATGAGTCACTGGCACCAGGAACAGCTACTTACTCAGAAGTAGAACTCAGACCAAGCGAGTGAAAGTAATGCCAGGCATTTCCTTTCAGCTCCCTTCTCCTAGACCTTTCCACTCTGACACGGCCCTGCCCACATCATCTGTGATTCAGATCCCTCCATCTCAGCCCCCCAGCTGTGGGGAGGTGACAGCCAGCCCACAGTCCATTAGTGACACTTTCCCCAGAGTGCTTAAATTGTGTGTGCAGAGTTCCAATTGTCTATATGTCTATAATCCCAGCAGGTAGAGACTGAAGGATCAGGAGTTCAAGTCTTCCTCAGCTACACAGTGAGTCTGTAGGCCAGGCTGGGCTACCCAAGACCCTGCTTCAAAACACAAAACCAAAAACTTCCACCACATCTTAAAGGTTGGAGAATGTCTCCATCTTGTGAACCTGTCCCAGACCCTCTCCAACAGGAGAAGGATGTAAAGTGCAGGAGGGAGAGATGACTCCAGGACACAGGACAAAATCCCAGCCTTGCCTGACTCCTCTCTTCCGCGCTCAGACACAGTCATCTTCTCTGCCTTCATATTTATCCACTGCCACCGCCACAGTCCAAGATGGCAGAACCTACCACCTGGATGGCACAGAAGCCTTCATCAAACTATCCGCTGAGGCCAGCAGGAGACGTAAGAGATGAGTAAAAGCTGGGCGTGCTGGTGCACACCTTTAGTCCTAGTAATCGGCAAGCAGATCTCAGAGGCCAGCCTGGTCTACATAGTGAGTTCCAGGACAGTTAGGGCTACATAGTGAGACTCTGTCTCAAAAATAAATAAATAAATGGAGGGGGAGGTGGTAAAGCAAACACTCCTGGTCTACATAGCGAGTTCCAGGACAGTCGGGGCTACATAGTGAGACTCTGTCTCAAATTTAAATAAATAAATAAATAAATGGGGGGGGGGGTGGTAAAGCAAACACTCCCAAAGCCTGCAGTATCCAAGCTTCATGTGAACACCAGGCTTCCCTCAGACACACTCAAGCCTTCTGTCCAAAAAATCTGCAAAGAAAACAATCCATTTTTTGGCTCTCGTATTAAAATGGTCAGATTCAGACACTATCCCACTCCAAATCAAAACAGGAATTATGCAAAGAAAGGATTTCAGATGAGACTTTAGCAACCTAGACTATGAAAACCCAAGCAAGTCCTCAGTCAGTCAAGTCAAGAAAAACTCAGAACACCAGAAGCCTAACAAAGCCTTCCTGGTTTTCACCCAATTCACCTCTCTCTGTGACACACGGGGGACAGGAAGACATGCGGGGACCCTTCAACAGCTTCACAGACACAGACTGCTGGGTCTCTTGTACAGCGTTATTTTGATTAGGAGAAATGGAGAGCAGAGATCCAGACAAACCCAGGCACAGTTTTCCATGTGGCTGTCTCTGACTCTCTGGCTGGCTTTCGGGACCCTATTCTTCATACTGGGTCGCCTTGCCCAGCCTTAGTACATGGGGAGGTGCTTAGTCTACTGCTGTGTTTTGTCCACAGTCACGGAGGCCTGCCCTTTTCTGAAGAGAAAAGGAGGAGGAGTGGATGGGGGCCCCTCGCCGCCTCCCCCCACACTGGGACGAGAAGAGGGAGGGGAAACTGTGGCCAGGGTTTAAGAATAATTAGTTAATTTTTAAAACCTGCTGAAAAAGAAAAAAAAATCAAATACAGGAAGGGCCAGCAAGATGGCTCAGTGAGTCGAGGTGCCTGCAGCAAAGCCTGGCTTTTGGTCCCCAGGACCTACATGGTAGGAGGACAGAACTGACTCCTCGGCCAAGCTGTCTTCAGACTGCAAGCAGGCGCCTGTGCATGATCACACACAAATACATACAAAATAAATAATGTTTCAAGTTTTAAATTAAATGCAGGAAGGTGTATTGGAGGCACATGTGTGGTTAACTTCTTTAATCAACCTGACTCAAACACCTGGTTAGGGCTAAGTGCATCTCCTTCTCAGACACTAGCTCTCCCATTTGAACCACCAACCCTCTGCCTGCCTTCTCCCAACACACACGCTCTCGCAGTGCATCCCCACTATCAAAAGCCAGAGGCACAAGACCACAAATGCATGTTAATCTCCAGCACAGACGGAGTCACAGCAAGCTTTGTGAGCCCCTGGCTCTGGCTCTCCACTGTAAATGGATGTGAGTATACAGCCCTATGGGGTTTGAGAAAAAGGAGCACTCAACGGTCTTGTCAGTATTTTAAACAAACATCCTATGGGAATGGCACCAGGTTGTTTTCACCTTCCTTCCCAGGAACTCAACTGAGCACCATCCTATGCAGCTCATCAGCAAAGGCCTTAGAACTCCCTCCCCTTATTTGTTATTTTAGCAATTTAGTGGAGACGCCTGACAACTAAACAGGCCTAGAATAGCTAAAGGGAGGGGGATTATCAAAAACTACCAGCAAAAAACAACAACCAAGTCACCACAAGAGAGAACCATTTCCCACATCTCTGCAGCATCACACAATCTGAACCTTTGGAGTCACAGATAAAAATAGTATTGCAGTATAGAAACCAGTGGAAACTGATACGGTTTCCTGAACTGGAATTCTGTTCCACGCTCACATCTATTTTCTTAAAAACAAAAGCAGAAGTTGGGTGTGGTGACATATCTCTGTAATCCCAGCACTTGGGAAGCTGAGACAGAAGGACCAGGCCTTCAAGGACAGTCTTGGTTACTTAGCAAGTTCATAAGGGCCAGGGCTACAGAGACCCCCATCTCAAAAACCAAACAAAGCTGAAGTAAATAAAACTGAATTGTTTTACAAAAAAAACTTAGGACTAGCCAGCAGTGGTTAAAGGCACTTGCTGCTTACGCCTGACTTCAACCCCAAATCCCACATGGTGGAAAAGACCTGACTTCCCCTCATCTACTGACCTCTGCCCGTGTACTTCAGTGTGCATGGGTTCATGTGAGAATGTGCGCACACACACATACACACACACACACACCAGGCTGTGAGCCACCTGACGAAGGGGCTAGGAACCCAACTACAGCCACTGCAAGAACAATGAGCACCCCCTTTGCTGAGTCGTCTCTCCAGCCCCATTACAAACTACTTTTAAACCATCATAGGAACACCTCTGACTTAAGTTACCACCAAACTATGGAGGGAGATACCATCCTGCCACAGATGCGCTCACTAAAGCAGACAGAGCCTTCTCCTCACTGAGGAATGAACACTCTGGCTTTTCCTGGACAGCACCTTTCTGTCTGTCTCAGGTTCTCATGGAGTCCTGGATGGCCTGGAACTACATAACAAAGGAAGACCGTCAACTTCTGATTCCCCCTGCCTCTACCTTCCAGAGTGCACCTGCTTGGTCAGTATCTGTAGCTTGAAGCTGGCGATCCCCTGTACTGTAAGAACAGCAACTGACCGAGTGAGAATGAGGGTAAGTGGAAGTCCACATGGTTACACCACCAAGGAGCTGCTCACTATCATGAAGGAAAATTTAAAAAGGAACTCATCAAAAGAAACAAGCCTCTAGGTAGCCCAAAAAAGACCTGAGGCCCAGGAAGCCAGGAGTCTGTATCTATGACTGGACATATAAAGTGTGTAGCAGCCAAGGCTGAGGTCAATAATCCTCTGAAGCATTCAACAGAATGACTGCTGTGGCACCAACAGTACGAGAGGAGCAACAAGGCCACCCAGATTCAGATCCGTGAGAAGAGAACAACTGAGCCAAGATGCAGGAAACCACCTCTGGGTTCACTGCGATGCACACGTAGTTACTGAAGGGAAAACCTAGCAGCAAAATGAAGGCTTACCACCAGAGAGTAGAGCCAATCAAAGGGATGAGCATATATAAAGTATCTGTAATGTGTGTTTTACAGACAGATAAATAATAGAGTCGACTAGTTAAAAAGAACAGTCCGTTGAACTGTTAACATCTAAATTCTCCTCAGACCAAAAATATTTCTACTGAGGATATGAAATATACCAAAGTTTCTATTTGGGCAAATTTTACCAACTATAACACAACACATGCACACTAAGGCACTGGGAATAATGATGCAGGGAACACGTGATTAGAACAAGAACACATGTGGGCACTGAGGGACCGATGCCTACACTATTTCTGAAGGCCAGGTGAGCATGAAGTACATTCCGCCTATGACACCAGGACACGGGGATCACACAGAGTTCACCATCAACTAGGCTCTTTTACACTTACGTCTTTAACAACCAAAAACTATTTTAAAATGAACATTTTTGTAAATGCTGAGAATGCAAATGAACTCCATAAAGAAATAACCAGCCATGTATGAAATCTCAATGTATGAAGCACTAAAAACCATCACATGGCTGGGCAATGGTGGCGCACGCCTTTAATCCCAGTACTCGGGAGGCAGAGACAGGCGGATCTCTGTGCGTTCGAGACCAGCCTGGTCTACAGAGCTAGTTCCAGGACAGGCTCCAAAGCCACAAAGAAACACTGTCTCGAAAAACCAAAAAAAAAAAAAAAAAGCATCACATGGCCCAAAATTCCAAGCGAAAACAAAGGAACTTGGCTGGAAACTTGGTCTTTGCATTTTTTAAAAATAAAAAAATAGCCAGGTAGTGGTGGCACACGCCTTTAATCCCAGTACTTGGTGGCAGAGGCAGGTGGATCTCTGTGAGCTCAAGCCCAGCCTGGTCTACAAGAGCTAGTTCCAGGATAGGTACCAAAGCTACACAGAGAAATCCTGTCTCAAAAAAAAAAAAATTAAAAAATACAAATAAAGTCATAAGTGCCTTGCTGTCTAGCTAGTACTGAAAGTTAGAAGTTTGTGGAGTCAATTTCTGACATATATTCCTTTCTAGGACTCAAGTTCTGCTGGAGTGAAGATAAAGGTAGTCTCCAAAAAGAAGTCCCCTTCTCAGCATGAGTATGCTATAAACTGCCAGGCACTTTGAGGTCTGTAAGGATAGGAATGGACTGTGCCCTAGAACTTCTATACAATGTGATACTAGACAGCAAGGAGGATAACAAGTCACCTCGGATAACAAACACTTCACACACAACAAAGTCCAAAAAGAGGTTAAGTTACATTATTTTTAGGATACATTTGCAGGTAATAATATTAATACTTTTATTCTATGGGTGCTTTGCCTTGATGTATATCTGTGTACCACGTGCCCGATGCCCACAGAAGCCAGAAGGGGGCACAAGATCCCTTAGAAACAAGATACATATAGGTGTGAGCTGCCATTGTGGGTGCTGGGAATTGAACCTGGGTCCTCTGGAAGAGTAGCCAGTGCTCTGAATGGCTGAACTATCTCTCTGGGTCCATAAAGAGGAAAATAGAGCTGAAAAGATGACTCAGCTGCTAAAAGCACTGACAACTCTTGCAGAGGAAACAAATTTGATTCCGAGCCCCCCAGCTGCCTGTAATTCCAGCTCCAGGGGATCTGACACTAGCTTCCTTGGGCAATTGCCCTCTCATGTACGCACCCACACTGACATACACACAAACCCACACTCATACCCACACAGACACACACACACGTATAAATAAAATAAAACTTAAAAACAAATCTTTTTAGATTTTTAAAAATAACTATCTTTGTGTAGGAACATTTTGCATGTGTACTACATGCATGCCTGGTGCCTTTGGAATTTGAAAAAGGATGTTAGATCCCCTAAAACTGGACTTATGAATGGCTGTGAGCTGCCATGTGGGTCTGGGAACTGAACCTGGATCCTCTTCAAGAGCAGCAAGTGCTGGATCATCTCTTCAGCCTCAAAACAAATCTTTTTTGAAAAATTAAATGGTTACCTCAAAAGTTAGGGTAGTGAAAATAATTAACCAATTAATTTTTTAAAAAGTCAGACATGGTGACACATGCCTTTAATCCAAACACTGAGAGGCAGAGGCAGGCAGATCTCTGAGTTCAAGACCATCTGGACTACAGAGGAGTTGGACAGCCAGGGCTATGTAGAGAAACCTTGTCTTGAGAATAAAAGGGGGAAAATAGGGTGAGATGGTTGTCAGGCATGGTGGCACTTTCCTTTAAACCCTGAACTCGGGAGGCAGGGACAGGAGGATCTCTGAGTTTGAAACCAGTCTGATATACATAATGAGTGGCAGGCCAGCCAGGGCTATAGTGAGACCCTGTCTCAAAAAGAGCAGCTGCCTGTGGGGAGGGGCAAGGGGGGTGCAGTGTGACCAGGGAGTGAAAAACAAACATTCTGGCACCTCTGGTGTCTTGCCCATATCTGATTTCTCAGCCTTAAAATTATTATCAGTATTTGCTTTATAATTCTTAAACTATATTTAATACATATTTCTTTGAATTCCATATGTCATTACAAAATAATTAATTAGACTAAAATTATAATGGGTTCTAAGCTGAGTTATTCAAGCAGCTGAAATGGGCATATTCCATGCCTAAGATTTTTGAGTTATTTTTAAAGAATTATTTTATTATAATGGGGGTGTGCATGCTGGTGCAGCTTGTGGCAGAGGCCAGAGGTGTCAAGCCCACAAGCTGCAGTTACAGGCAGTGTGGGCAGCCTGAGGAGAGCTGTGGGAACTGAACGCAGGGCCTGCTGAAGAACAGTGTGTGCTCTTAAGCACTGGCAATCTCTCCAGCCCTCGTGCTAAATGTTTTTAAAGCATTCTGGGGACCTCCAAAGACAGGTCCCATCACAGAACCACTGCCAGCTCAAAAATGAAATATTTACAGCAAAACTGGACATCCACCACAAGTGCCACCTGTGCTCTGGAAAAAATTATCCTCAGTGGGGAGAGTAAAATTTCCTTAAATTGTAGGTATTCCCCCAAAATATGTTCTCATCAGGGATCAGAGCTAAGCCAGTTGTAGCATCACAGATGCCTCCTATCTGGTTCCTGCATCAGTTCTCTTCCACTTTCAGAATTTAATAAAATGTTTTGGATTTTACGTATAGCCTGGGCTGGGGAAATATTTCAACAACCCTAATATTGCAACGCTTTATTGCTCAGAAATGGCACAAAGCCAAGGACCAGAGGCCTGCATTTCCTCACTCTTACTCTGTCACTGCTGAGCTAACCAGGGTGGTGGCAAGGGTGGTAACCCTGTTGGACACAGAAGGAAAAGGAAGTGGCAGAAGAGCATAGAGATGTGCCTAAAAGCAGAGAGACCACGATGGGGATCAGCCTCAACAGTGCACCAACCAGAGACCCCGAAAGAGCTCCACTGAAACACAGAACAGCACAGGAGACAAATTAACAACAATTGGACTGACGACTCTAACAGCGGATGCTAGAAATAAGTGGGAAGCTACTTTTAGAAGAGCTGAGACAGCCCTAAATCAAAAGCGTATGCCCTGAAGTGTGCATGCAGTAACCATGGACACTTACTCCCGCACAGCCTCTAATATCACTGCCCACTAGACTGGCGGATGAAAGACACATTCCTAAATACCCTTAGAGAAGGAGATCCCAGCAATCTTTCATCACTAACTGAATATGCAGAAGAAAAATAAGAAGAGAGAATTATTAAAATTAATGTGAGTCTGTTCTAGTACCCAAGTGGGTTTCAGGTACAGGAACAGACGATTAATGTGTGCAATTAAAAAAAAAACACCTAAGAGGCAGGCTGTGGTGGCACACGCCTTTAATCCCAGCCCTGTGAAACCAGAGGCAGGAGATCTCTGAGGCCAGTCTGGTCTACAGAGTGAGTTCCAGGACAGCCAGGGCTACACAGAGAGACCCTGTTTCAAAAACCCGAAACCCAAATCCAAAATCAAAACAAAAGCTCATAAGGATTTTTTCAGGAAAATTTGCTTCAGGAAAGAAAAAGATCTTGCACGTGTAGGCTGATGGTAAAAACAGAGGTCATTGGCCAGGTGGTGGTAGTGCACACCTTTAGTCCCAGCACTCAAAAGAGGCAGAGCTCTGAGAATTCAAGGCCAGCGTGGTCTACAAAGTGAGTTCCAGGGCAGCAGGAATGTTGCACAGAGAAACCTTGTCTTGAAAAACCAAAACCAGAGGTCACAGGCAGAGATGGAAAGTGAAGGTGGCTCACACCACTGTTTTGTGGCCACTGCATTTCTGTTCTTTACTGGCATTTCTTTACAATTAGAGAGAGAGAGAGACAGAGAGAGAGAGAGAGAGACAGAGAGAGAGAGACAGAGAGAGAGTGCACTCTCACACACACGGGCACCATGGAGATCAAGAGAACGACTTCAGAATTGGTCTCTTCTGTCTCTCTGTGTGTTCCAGGGATTGCCATCGGGTTTGGCAGCAATCACCTTTACCATCTCACTGAAACAGCATCGTTTAACACTCATAGGTTTGTTATAAGCCAGTGTTGGGCACATATACCATTAGCATGTCTTCAACAGTGTACGCTAACTTCTGTCTGTGTCATATTGTAGTAATCTCTGGGATACCTCAAACTCCCTCATTCCTCCTGCTCCCCCACCCCTGCCTCCCTCCAGCCTACTCCCAGCTACTCCTCCAAAAGGGTAAGGCCTCTCTCATAGGGAGTCTGCCATATGCATTTTCTAAATAAAATGATATAGGATGCTCGTTAGGGTAAAGTATAATGCAAACACAACTCTTGTAAGTACTGGGAAAACAAAAAAAATCATTTTAGCCTTAATAATATAGTTTTATAATATATGCTTAAAAATACATGCTTTATTGTTACCAAAATCTGGGATATCTTCAAGGCTTGTCTGTATGCTAAGGCAGACATAAGGTAGGAGGAATGGAAAATAAAAAATCAAATAGAAATTTACATTATTAAATCAGAAAGCCATCAATAATTATCAAATGACATAGAATAATGTTTTATTTTTAAATGTATGTATGTATGTATTATGTATAAAAATATCTATACTGAACAAAGTTTAAAACAATACATATCAAATTGTGCACTAACATTTGGAGGGATACAGGAAAAAAAGGAGATTATATTTCCATGCTTAATTTTTTCTATTGCTCGAGTTTTTTTGCTTTTTATGGTGTAGATGTATAATTTTTATAATATAAATAACATATAAAATTAAAGATCTGAAAGAAGAAAATTAACTGCCTAGAGTAGATGTTATTTAGCCCTGATAGTTTTCTGTAGCTTTAATTAGCCTTTCAGATAGGCACCAAAGGCCCTAACTTGGTTCTACTAAACAAAATATCCAGCAGTATTTGGGAGATCTGAAAGAAAAGCTTCTACAAAGTAAATTCCCTTATGCTCGTTAGAACTGAGCAATATGCTAAAATCATCTATGGCAATTTTACCTTGGTAACCTGTGTGTGTGTGTGTGTGTGTGTGAGAGAGAGAGAGAGAGAGAGAGAGAGAGAGAGAGAGAGTGAGTGAGAGAGAGGAGAATGCAGATGTCCACAGAGGCAAGAGGAGGGCAGTGGAACTCCATAGGTGGTTGTGAGCCAGCTGCCCTGGGTGCTGGGACTGAACAGAGGTGTCCTGTGGGAGCTGCTCATGCTCAAACTCATGAACACTTACTTCTCTAGGCCCCTGGAGCATATTTAAGTATAAAAGCTAAAAAAAATAAGAGCAGAGAGTGTAACACTTGCCACCCAAATCTGACCACCTGAGTTTTAGCCCTAAAACCCACAGAACCAACTCCCAAAAGCTGACCCTGATCACCGCTCAAGTGTCATAGTACACAAAAACATTAAATTTTGCACAAATAGTTAATGTATATTTATAACTTATTCAACACGGATTATAAGAAAAAAAAAACCTGGGGGCAGCGCGACAGCTCTTCTGGTAAAGGCACTTGCCAACAAGCCTGATGACCTGACTTCAATCTGTAGGTCCCACAGGGCAAAAGGAGACAACCAGCTCTGAGTTGTCCTCTGACTTCCACACACAAGCCATAGCACATGCATGTTCCACCACCACAGGAAAGAAAAACATCATTTCCATACAGTGACCCTGCTTAACAATCCAATAGACAGCTTTACATTCAAAAGCCAGGAGTGTCGGCATATACCCACAACCTCACAACTTAGGAATCGGAGACAGGAAGATCAGGAGTTCAAGGTTATCTTTGGCTACACAGCAAGTTAAAGGCCAGTATGAACTAAATGAAACTTAGTCTTGAAAGCCATAACACAACAAAATTTAGACACATAGAACGACTTTAGTTCTGGTTTGTTTCCATAAAGCATTTAAGCACGTGGGGCTGAGGAGATGGCTCAGTAAAGTGTTTGCTGTACAAACATGAGGACCTGAGTTCAAATCCCCAGCACCTGTACCATCACAGCTGGGAAGGCAGAGACTTGAGGGTTCCTGGAGTGCTGGGCAGCCAATCTAGCCACATCAGTGAGCTCCAGCTACAGTGAGAGACTGTCTCAAAAACTAGAGTGACAGAGAAAAATACCAAGGTTGACCTCAGGCCCCCACATGCACACAAACACATCACACACACACACACACACACACACACACACACACACACAAAGGAAAAAACTTGCATTCTGCTATTTATTCATCAGAACAATTTTCAAATGTATTCACTTAGCTGCAGAAAACAATTTTTTGTTTAATCTATATGAAATAGTTTCATTTGGGTTTTTCAGATATTTTTGTTTTTTCTTGAGTGAAACTAACAGGCAGAATATTTGCTCTAAAGCAGCTCTGAGGCACAAAGGCACTAGAACAGGCTATAACAACAAACTGGTTACTGTAGGCTGACAGATTTTTTTCCTTATGGTTTTTGTTTTATTTTTACGTTGCATCTTTCCAAGCCACTAATACATCAAGTTAGTTTAAATTATCAGTCAAACTAAAGTAAATCTAAGAAGCTCTTCCACACTCCCAGGCTATGCCAAATCAGTGCCCTGAGAAACCCCCACTGACTAGAGGGGGTGTCTCCCCAATTCAGCAGAGGGTTGAGTCATATTCTAAACCACTGCCTCGACAGTACTGACAGAAATTAGGTCACCTGACCTATGAAGTCATAGTATATCCACCCCGGCCACAGGAAATCTTGGTACCTAAGAAACAGCCAATCTAACTGTTGTGATGTACAGGACCGGCCCTTCACCAAAGCCCCAGGAAAAAAATCCCATCAAAGGTCTCAACCATAAGAAAACTGTAATAAGCTTGAGCTTCCCACCACTTTCTAATCTATTATCTTTTACCCACATTTTAAAGATGCTTGTTTTCCTCGTAGGAGCACACACCATCACTCAGACTGTTTATTAATTATGGCTCCCTACTTTGTTATTGTCTAAATCTAAGATAAAAGAGTTGCGTGTAAAAGAGACAGTATAGAAAGACCCTCTGGCAGCTGCGACTATTGTCCATTATTCTCTCCACCTGCCACAGCCTAAACAACACACTACTCTTTTGTCTATGGTTTGTTTTTGTTTTGTTTTAAAGAAACTGTGTAGTAAAAGGCAATGGAGAATACACATTCAGACCAACACCTTATCTTTAAAAACTGCCTACAGGGGGCTGGAGAGATGGCTCAGCTCACTGATTGTTCTTCCAAAGGTCCTGAGTTCAATTCCCAGCACCCACATGGCGGTTCACAACTGTCTGTAAATCCAGTTCCAGGGCATCTGACCTTCATACCAATGAACATAAAACAATAATAATAAAATAAATTTACAAAAAAACCTGCTTACAGTTTTAAAAAAAAGTTTCGTTTCTTATCTTCAAATACTGCTATGAATATACTGTTTTAACAATTACAGTAAATTAGAGAAAATGAAACCATGACCTAAACTCTGTCGGTCATGTTCTCATTTAACACAACACAAAGGAGTTATCACGTCTTTTCCCTACGAGCTGACTGCTGTTGTCATGTGGACATACCTCCAGTTCTTTAATTTTTTCTTCTGCTACTTTCTGTTTTTCTAACAGCTGGTTGTGAATTACTTCCTTGGATTGTAGAATAAACCTAGAAAACAAAAGCGTTGAAAATGATGGCACATGGCTACTGCATTCCAGATCAACAGTTACACACCCACAAATACTCAACACTAGATTCAGGACCAAAAAAGAAAGAAAAAACAAAAACACCCTGTTACATTAAATACTCTGGAAACCATAATGGTTATAAGCTGTCTTAGCCAAGGAAAAAGAAAGGGTTAAAAGTGCATTCTGTGTTCCTATTTAAAAGACAATCTGACATTGAAAATATTTACGGATAGGAAAAAATGGCAAAAGCATTAAAAAAAAAATCTATCAAAAAGTCAACATATAAGCTACCAAAATTCCTGGTAACTTTGAGCTGTAGACTTTTGTGTAGACTTTAAAGCAGTATTTGTAAACTGCAGTGTCCTTCCATCTTTTCGAGTTTTCTGCAGCAGCCGTAACTCATGACCTTTCAAAGTCACAATCAAGTACTGTGCTAGGATCAATGCCTTAGTGTGTCTATGAGCTCCACACACAAAGGCACTGTATAAGCCCTAGTATCTTTTATTATTATTCCCAGAGTATGTAATACCTCTGAAAAGCTCAAAATGCACAAATAGAAAGCTTTAACTTTTTCCATTTCACAGTCAGGCACATTATTTACCAGTGCTGAGGGTAAATACGGGGAAGCTTTATATATTAAGAGTCTGTTCTGCGGCGTTACGCTCATAATTCTTGCTTCAGGAAAAAGAAGAACAAACCATTTCACTGCTTCAAGAAGAGGGCTGAATGAAGGATTTCTCTTCTACTGGAACCACAGAAAAACTCGTTACTCAAACCACTCTCAGGATTGTCTAACTAGGCTAAAACAGATTTCAAGGAACAGCTGCAAATACTTAAGAGCACGGTTCCCCCTTTGCACTTAAGGATTCAGCAGCAAAGAACTAAACATTATCTTTTTAACAAAAAAAAAAAGTCAAACAAATCAAGGTAATAACCATTTGTAATCTTCTCTGCCAACTTTGAAGCAACAACATTGTGCCTAGGCGGGACCTCACCGAGAAGCTGTTATCACGGAGAGTGGACAAGTGGAAGGAGTCCACCAGAGCAACTAGAGCCCTGACCCCGGGGAAAATGTCTTCTCCGTCATGAATAGACCTGACCGTACATAGTAATACAATCCCATGCCCATATATCTTTTTTATAGATTTATTTTACTTTTATGTGTATAAACATTTTGCCTGTGTGTATCTGTGTACACTACATGTGTGCCTGGCATCCATGGAGGTCAGAAGAGGACATCGCTGCCTTAGAACTGGAGTTAAAAACGGTAGTGAGTTACCACCTGGTGCTGGGAAATGAACCAGGGTCCTCTGTAGGAGCAACAAGTGCTCTTAATGTCTGAGCCACCTCTCCAGCCCCTAGTTCAGCTATCTTAACTATGATTGTTTATTATCTCCTGGAAATATTGCTCACACTCATTTAAAAAAAATCATTAATTGTAGGTCTTTCCCTATAGAACCCATCATTTCTAAACGTTTTCACTGGATCCAAGAGACAAGTGCTATTTCAGATAAGACTGTGTCGCACTGGAAGGGTTGGTGTTCAGAACCAGGTGATGCTCTTCAGGAAGAGCTGCTCTGAGCTGCACTGGTCTTAGTGACAGGACATGAAAAGCATCACACAAGGCCAAGCCCAGGAGCTGTCAATTACACCATTCATGTACCATTTGGCTAATCAAAGTCCTTTAGGCAGGGAAGTAATTTTCAAATTAAATACACATTTTCTAACAGCACTGGTTGCCTACCATTGAGTAGTATTCTCAAATGATAGGTCTGGGAATTTTTCAAGGCTAAGATTAGAGGTCATTACTTTATGTGGCCTTTAAAAAGAAAGTTATCTGAACAGATACTAAATCTCTTGAGCAGAAAATAAAGTCACTAGAAAGCAAGAAGAGTAAACAACAGAAACACATTGTCCATGGCCACACACACTTAAGGTCACTATCTTAGCCAGGCCAACTTCACAGGCCAGTCTACGACCGCGAGCTCAAAACATCTCAGCCATCCAGATATTAAACAAGATGAGAATTTTATAAGCCCAAATGTTTACCAAAAAGGGTTGTTACACCCAGCACTCAGGAGGCAGAGGCAGGCGGATCTCTGTGAGTTCGAGACCAGCCTGGTCTACAGAGCTAGTTCCAGGACAGGCTCCAAAGCCACAGAGAAACCCTGTCTCAAAAAAAAAAAAGGGTTGTTACATACAAAATTCAAATACAAAATATATGGAAAGTTGTTTGAGTCTCAATTCAAAAAGAGGCACAGATACTCTATACAGCTACTAGAAAGACCTCCAAAAAGCTAGTATTTCTGAAAAGTCCTTAGGAGATAATTTATCTATGACCTAAGGGGCAGTGAATAATTTAGAGATGATGTATCTTATTTTCACAAGTATTAAACATACAGCTTCTAAAAGAATTTCACAAAGATCCTGCCTAATTGTGCCCATAAACAAATAGATAATAAAGTCTCTGGAGTTGAGGCTGGATGGTGATGAACACCTTAAACCCAGCACTCAGGAGGCAGAGTCAGGTGAATTTCTGTGAGATTAAGGCCAGCCTGGTCTACAGAGTGAGTTCCAGGATAGCCAGGGCTACACAGAGAAATCCTGTCTCAAAAAAACAAGATTCTGGAGTCGAAAATGTACCGAAAAGAAAAAAGGGAAAGAATTCTGTGACAAATGAAGGGAGGCCGGGCGATGATGGCGCATGCCTTTAATCCCAGCACTTGGGAGGCAGAGGCAGGCGGATCTCTGTGAGTTCGAGACCAGCCTGGTCTACAAGAGCTAGTTCCAGGACAGGCTCCAAAGCCACAGAGAAACCCTGTCTCGAAAAACCAAAAAAAAAAAAAAAAAAGAGGGGAGCTGGTGTGCAGGTGACAGCTGGGGTCACATGACCTGTAATAGAGCCACTGCTCTGCAAAAGACCTGAAGTCAATGTCCTGTGTGACCTGTTGCATTAACTCCTCATTTGTGTGCAGTCACCTGGATAACATACTTCCCTGACTCCTCCCCTCTGAGGACACCACAGGCTGTGATCCAGATCATAGCACAGGACTGACAGGTGAGGTTCCTTTTTGTTTGTTTGTTTGAGGCAGGGTTTCTCTGTGTATCTCTAGCTGTTCTGTAACTTGTTCTGTAGACCAGGCTGGCCTTGAACTCAAAAACATCCACTGCCTCTCCTCAATATTGTAAAACAAGTCAGGTGCAAGGCGCATGCCTTTAATCTCAGAACTTGGGAGGCAGAGGTGGGCAGATCTCTGTAAGCTTAAGGCTAGTCTGGTCTACACAGTAAATTCCAGGACAGCCAGAACTATATAGTGAGACCCTCTCTCAAAACAAGCAAACAAATAAAAAAAAATATAGACCCAGGAGCTGGAGCAATGGCTCAGTGGCTAAGAGCACTGGCTGCTCTTCCAGAGGACCCGGGTTTGATTCCTAGCATCCACATGATGAGCACTGGATGCTCTTCCAGAGGACCGGGTTTGATTCCTAGCATCCACATGATGAGTCACAACCATCTACAACTCCAGTTGCAGGATCTGATGCCCTCTTCCAAACTGAGAGCACCAGACATGCATGTGTGCACATACATAAATGCAGGCAAAACACTCATACATATAAAATAAGATCACACACACATACACACACATACACACACACACACGGCCTGGAGAGATGGCTCAGTCATGAAGACAGCATATCATTCTTGTGAAAGACCTGAGTTTGACTCTCAGCATCCATGTGAGACAGTTCACTACCACCTGTTAAGTCCAGCTCCAAGAGCAGCACTTCTGGCCTCTGACACATGTGTACACCTCCCTGTCTCAAAGCACACAAACACAAAATTTAAAGTAATAAAAATTAATCTAAGCTGGGCTGTGGTGGTGCATGCCTTTAATCCCAGCATTTGGGAGGCAGAGCCAGGCAGGTCTCTAAAGTTCAAGTGAGTGTGCCTCTGTGTGAGCGAGTGTGCCTCTGTGTGAGCGGGTGTGCCTCTGTGTGAGCGGGTGTGCCTCTGTGTGAGCGAGTGTGCCTCTGTGTGAGCGGGTGTGCCTCTGTGTGAGCGAGTGTGCCTCTGTGTGAGCGGGTGTGCCTCTGTGTGAGCGAGTGTGCCTCTGTGTGAGCACAGCTGTGTCAGGATGCCAATGCCTTAGATTCATCAGAGGGCAAGGTTTCCACCAGTCCAAATACAAATGCTGAGAGATGGCCGGCCAATCTTTAGGTAAAAACAGTATATGCAAAAACTGCCAATTTCAACTTCCTCCTCCTGGATGGCTGCGTGGTCAACCCCCACCACTCCCCCACAGAGACCAAGATCAGAGCCCCCTTCCTCTTCCTTCACAGTGTACAGAATAAACACTGAATACCCAGCTGTGGATGCAGGCCTGCCCAGGCCCAGCCTGACGTTACTTGTGCCTGTCTTTCTTAATCTCCCTTTGCTCCCACTCAGGTTTCCAGCACCCAGTCATGGGCCATGCGTTAACCATAGCTAGCTTTCTCAAAGTAGTCGACAACTACAGATCCCCGAATATGCCGAGTCAAAACTTGACATAGTTAGATAGGCGGCACAGCCCACGCTAACGCCAAGAAAGGCAGATGAGATGCACTCCAGAGGGTGGCAAGAAAGCTCGGGGGGGGGGGGGGGGGAGCAACTGCTGTGGGAGCCCGAGGGCCTGAGCTGGGAGAGAAACCATCTACAAAGTAGTCTCTTCACTTGCATACTCCCTGCCGTACATCTCACACACACTCTCAAAAAAATAAAGAATAAAAAAGACTACCATAGGGGCTGGAAAGATGAACAGTTACATTCCCAGCACCCACAATGGCTAACAACCACCTACAATAAGGTCCAGGAGATACAACTCCCTCTTCTGGCCTAAGCAGGCCCCGAACACACGTGGCATACACATACATAAATTTAAATAAAAACAAAAACAATCAACCTTTTATTGATGTCAAGCAAGAAAAAATGAGTAATAAAACACACAAAAATAAGTCCTCAAGTAATCTCATGTAGTTAGACCTAGGACAAAAAAAGGAGAGAAGGAAAGAAACCTTTAAAGAGATCATGAACTTGCACTTTCTAAAACAAACAGACCACCACCCTAAACCACCACTAGGACACTCAGAGTCCCAGCCAGTTTCAAAAATGAAAACTCACAAAAAAAAACAGAACAAAGTATAAACTACTGCAAACCAAAGATAATGACAGTCTTGAGGGCAGCCAGAAAAATGACACATTATATTCAGAGATAAGAATTATAACAAACTATGCAAGGAGAAGACAATGGTATGACATTTTCAGAGTACAAAAACAGTATTAACCAGCATTATATACAAGGTGAAAATATATTTCAGAAATAAAAGAGAAATTCAAACAAAGGCTGAGAATATTTATCCTGGCAAATATGTGTCATAAGGAATGCTACAAACAGTTCTTCCACCAAAAGAAGTGCCAAGGCTGGGGACAGAGCTCTAGGGCAGAGTGCCTGCCCTGCCTGGCATGTGCAAGATCCTGAGCTCAATCTCCAACACTTGGAAGGGGGAAGGCAAGAGGATTATGTTTGAGGACAGCCTAGCTACACAGAGAGTTCCAGGCAAACCTCGGCTATACTTACCCTGTCTCAAAAACAAACGAACTACACTTGTCCATAACCAACTAATTCTCAACAGCACCAAAAATATATACCGAAGAAAAGACAGCCTACCCAATAAATGGTGCTGGGAAAATTGGAAATACAAACGCAATAGATCAAACTTGATTCCTATCTCTTACTCTATACAAAACTGCATCAAAGATCTAGAGGCATCACAGACGCAAAAATCTTAAACTACTGGAGGTAAACAGAGGAAATTATTCAAAGCATTATTACAATTTGGGTGTCCTGGTGATAGTGACTCTTCCCTGTAATCCCATCACTTGAACATTCTGATACAGGAATGACTGCTATAAATTTGAAGCCAGGATTTACTAGGATACCTAGTAAATTCCAACCTGAGTGGTGATAAGTAGGACATCTGTCTCACATAAATAAAAGATAAAGAGACAGAATGACTTTCTAGACAGGACCCACCAAAGACATGGGAAACAAGAGATTGTTTCATGACACTAATAAGCATCTGCACAACAAAGAAAATAACTAACAGAGATGAACCAATCTGCAGAGGGAGAAAAATATTTTCAACTGTCAAGTCAAAGAATCAATGCCCAGACTACACAGAGAACTGAGAAAACATGCCAGGGAGCACTGGAGCTAGGGGTACAGCTCCTTACACGTAAGAGACACTGGGTCCAATCACCATCATCACATAAACCAGGTTTGGGGCCTATAATTCCAACACTCAGGTAGTGGAGGGAAGGGCGGTCTGAAGTTCAAGGTCATCCTCTACTACAAAGAGAGTTAGGGCTAGCAAGACAGTGAGCAGGAGACTGACAACCTGAGCTCAGTCCTGGTATGCACTTAGTGGGATGAGAAAAGCAACTCCTGTAAGTTATCCTTTGCTCTCCATATACTTGCATGTCCCTAACCCTGATGGCACGCGCACCCGCACACACACATATATACACACGCACACACACACCCCCCACGGGGACAAATAAACTACAGCACTCTAGATGCGTTTCACAGCCTCACAGCCCTTTCCCCTACACTCAGGCTCTTCCGTTCTTTCCACTGTCTCTTCCACAAAGGCAGAACTAAGTTCTACAGAGGATGGTATAAATGTCTTATTATGGGATAAATAAGGAGAAATAACATACAATGAAATCTTTCATAGCTCTTAGGTGATTTTGAAAGCTCCCCAAACAAATTATATCTAAAGAAACAGATGTGCCAATTTCCCTAACGCAATCATTGCATATTGCATGTTTGTATTGAAGTGTCACTAACAGGTTGCGTGTGGCACACACCTTTAATTCCAGCAGGCAGAGCTCTGTGCATTCAAGGTCAGCCTGGTCTACAAAGGGACTGCACCATAGTCCTGACCAGCCAAGGACTACATAGTAAAATCTGTCTAATGAAAAGGCTTATACTATAGTTATCTGACTTACATTTTTGACTGCTCAGTTGAAAAGAATGCTACAGAGGCTGGAGAGATGGCTCAGTGGTTAAAAGCACATGCAGAACAATCGAACTGGGTTCAATTCCCAGTACTGACACGGTGGCTCGCAACCATCTATAACTCTAGTTACAGAGATCCATCACCCTCTTCTGACCTCCATGGGCACCAGGCATGCACACAGTGCTCAAACATACATGTGAGCAGAACGTCCATACACATAAAATAAAGTGATGAATAAATATTTTTAAAAAGTGCTTAAGGAAAATAAGGCTAAAGCAGTCAGTGGTGGTACGGATCTTTAATCCCAGCATTCAGGAGGCAGAAGCTGATGGATCTCTGTGGGTTCAAGGCCAGCCTGGTCTACAGAGTTACAGGAGAGGAGAACCAAGGTTACAAAGAGAAACCCTGTCTCCAAAAAAAGCAAAAACCTCCAAAAAGAAAGAAAGAAAGAAAGGAAACGAAACACAGCTATATAATGGTAAGATGGAGCCCACACAGTAGGCAAGCGTTATAATCCACGGTAGTTTAGACTGGTGTGGTGTTAAGAACAGCTCAGATTATGGGCTAAATTCAGAAAACCAATACTATTTGCTACTGGGCTGACTATAAGATCAAATAAAAAGGTAACTCTCCAAAGATTTGGAAGCACTTGAAAGGATGGAAAAGTCATTTGCTAAAATGGGAAAGACTAAGCAACACGGCTTACTCATAATGAACAAGAACTTTATGTTGGCCAAGCTAACTCTGAGATACATATTAGAGCACCAAGAGAGAGGTGCACCAGACAGGTGGATAAGCAAGCTCAGCATTCAGGGAGGCAGACTAAGTTAAAGATAAAACTGTGGGCCTTTTCGATATATAAGAAGACATTTGAAGGCTGGTGATGTAGCTGAGTCATGAGGGACCTGCCTGGTATGCAAAAAGTCCTGGGTTCAAACTCCCAAACCACAAACCAGTTATGGCAGTGCACGCCTATGAACCCAGCACTTAGGACGGAGAGGCAAGAGGAGACATGCACGGTTGGTAAAGCGCATGCTCTGCAAGCACAAGGACCCAAGTTCAGATCCACAGCACTCATGTAAAAGGCCAGGCTGTGGTGCACACCTTGTAACCCTAGGGCTGGGCAGACAGGGACAGGAGGCTCCCAGAGCTAACTGACCAACTAATCTTGCTGAACTGATCAATTTTAGGTTCAGTAAATCTTGTCATGTAAAAAAAAGGGGGGGGTAGAAAGATGGTTCTCATGTGGCTAAGGGCATTTGCTGCTCTTTCAGAGAACCCACATCTTCACATAGAGGCAGACATGAACATGTACACTCAGCTATACAGTAAATTCAAGGTCAGCCTGGGCTACATACGACACTCTGTCTCCAAAGAGAGAAGGAGAGGTAGGTAATTCCAGTAAGACAAATATAAAAGAGAAAAAAAAATCTACACAGTAAACCCAAAGTCAACTTAATGTTTACAGATGTGAAAGAAAAGCAGATGGTAGGACCGAGAAGGAATGCACAGCTGGACTCCGTCCCATCCTGCGGGGACAGGGGAGACTCAGCACTCACTGCAGGGCATGAGCACCCACCTCGCGCTCCTGAGGACCCCAGCCCACCTACAAACATTCTGTGTTCTAGAGAAGCAGCGAACACTGCAAGGTTCAGTTTGTACTAATTTAAAAACATTGTCTATTTTTAAGTCAAAACCATTGCACCTGAAATGGAAGCTGTAGTACGTTAATCTATTTTAAAACAGGTGTTTATTTTAGGTTACTCTCTGGCATTCTAAGTGTTCTGGTAAACAATCACTCTGATGTTGACCACTCTTATTCTGGTCTTGTCAAGCCTCAGATGCTGAAGTAAGTAGTGAAAAAGCTGGCTTCTTTTATCTAAGACATGATCTTTATTTCACTGGGAGGTTAAAACACTGGAAAAGGTATAATCAAGGATAATAAGAAAGTTAATCTTCTATGAGTACTGAAAGACATATACAGAAAGAAAATTGATAAAAGAGCAGAAAGTCATAAAAAGCTTTTTTAATAATTTATTTAACTTTATTTCATGTGTATTGGTGTGAAGGTATAAGACTCTGTGGAACTGAAGTACAGACAGGTGTGAGCTGCCATGTGGGTGTTGGGAATTGAACCTGGGTCATCTGAAAGAGCAGCCGGTGCTCTTAACGGGTAAGTCATCACTTCAGTCCCCTATAAAAAGTTATTTTTGACACACATCAAAAGTCAGTCAGAAACACACATACAGGATGCCTATTGGAAGCTGGTTTGGCAATCCTAGTTCTTGGGAATCTGTATCAGGAAAGTCAACGTTAGTTTGAGACTAGCCTGATCTACATAGTGAATTCCTCCAAGCCAGACTAGGCTAAAGTGTGAGAACATATCTCAAAACGAAGCAAAACAAAACAAAAAATAGGATGCACACTGCCGTCCAAATCTTTTACTCTCGGCCAACATAAAAAGATGGGCGGACAGCAGTCATGAGATCTTACCTATTTAGAAATAGATTTTTAATACTAGGCTCTAGATGCCTGAAAGTTTTGATATCAGAATAATTTAAGTCCTCTTTGAAGCCAAAAGGATAATGTCTTCCAAACACCTGATCCATTTCAAGGTAATGGATATGCCTCAAAACAAGGATGGCTCAGCAGTAAGGGAGTCTGCCACCAAGTCTGGCCACAGGACTTCAAGGCCCAGAACCTAGGTGATGGAAGGAGAGAAGTGACTCCCTCATGTTGTTCTGACTGCCACATGTGTTCCCATATACAAGAGATTAATTAATTAAAATCATTAATTTTAAAAAGAGACAGGGGCTGGAAAGATGGATCAGTGGTTAAGAATGCTTGCTGTACCTTCGGTGGACCCAAGTTCAGTTCCCAGTACCCACATGAGGCAGCTCACAACCACCTGCAACTGCAGGAACACAACATGTTCTGACACACGTGTGCGCGCACACACACACATGCACACATACACGCAATTTTTTTAAACAAGAGAGGTAATAAGAATTCCTGACCAGGATGGATCTAGAAAACATATTGAGTGAGGGAACTCGGACTCCCAAAAGACAACAAATATCTTATGTACTCACTCTCGAGTGGCTTTTAGACATAAAGGAAAAAAGCAGCCTACAATTCACAACCCCAGAGAACCTAGACAACAAAGAGGACCCTAAGAGAGAGAGACATACGTGGATCTAATCTACACGGGAAGTAGAAAAAGGAAAGAACTCCCGAGTAATTTGGGAGCATCGGGACCATGGGAGAGGGTAGGAGGGGAGGGAAGTGGAAAAAAATATATAGCACAATAAAATAACTAAAACAACAACAACAAAAGAATTCCTGACCAAGACAATGAGATATTCTCTCTCAGGCATCAGACTCAATCCTTCTGTCTCGGTTCCATGCGCCCAGCAATGGGTTAAAGGGGTGTGCCATCACTCTTAGATCTCAGCAATTTTTTGATACAAGTATTAAGAAAAAAAGAATACTAACAAATCGTTAGTCTCACACCCTGGGTCAGTTCTTTCCTTTCGGGAGTTTGATTGAATCGGCTACAGTCCTTGACACAGCACTGCAGCCCTCCCATTCAGATCAGACTGCAAGCTGCTCCTAAATCTGTCACGATGACACAAGCAGCAGTTAAAATCAGAAAATTCTTTAGTACACTTAAAATGGACTGTTTTCTTCTCAAGTCAGTCAGCTAGAGCACAGTTCCCCAGTGACAAAGCAACACGGGTGGCTGCGAGTGTTTGTGAGTGGTGGTACAGATGCCTGTTTGCCATCAGCTTAGACACACCGTGGCACTGTGCCGTTGAGTGACTGCAAAGGCAGACTGTTTAATCCTTTCTGTGGAAACAACAACAACAACAACAAAACAAACAAACCAACCACGTATCAGGTCTTTTTCAAAAAGCTATTTCTAATTATTTTATGTGTAGGCATGTTTTGCCTATATGTATGGCTGTGTACCATATGTGGCCTGGAGCTCATGGAGGACACAAGAGGATACCAGATCCCCTGAAGTTACAGATGGTTGCGAGCCACCACATAAGTGCTGGGAATTGAACCCTGGTCATCTGGAAGAACAGCAGCCAGTGCTCCCAAGCACTAGGTCAGGTCTGTATGTGTCAGGAACTGTAGATGCTACACAACAGAATGAATGCAATAGATTCTTAAAAAATAAAAAACAAGTAAAACTTAAAGCCTAAAAATAAGTAATGCCATAACAAGGATACATTAAATAAATACTCATTTTAGCATGTCTCAGATAAGAAACTTCTTTTTCTGACAACTGACTCTAACGACACAACATTTTCTAAGTTAATGTTCTGTTTCCAGTGAGAATGTTCACATTCTGGAGAACTCGGGAGGAAGACAGGAAGGAATTATTAAAGAATCTTCTGCAGAAGAAACATGACTATGTGAGTCTTACGCAAATGTCTGCTAAGCGCTGCAGCCTAAAAACAATTATGTCACTGCACACAGCAGGAGAACAAGTCATAATAGCATCAAGTTTTAAATCATTGGCAACTTAAGAAAATTAAGATTACTCAAAGGTCGCCTCTCTCCAGAGATGTGCCCATCTGGGGTTCTATACATATTCGACATCAACAAAACTGAAGTCATTTTTCCCAAACACACAGCAGGAAAATTGTTTTTCTTCCCTCAGAACTCTGAGCGAGAAAAGCAATGACTTTAAATGGCTCTGTATAAAAGCCTGAGAAGGGCGAGTCCGTGTTCTGTTAGGAAAAGCGGCTGAGCAGTAAGAACCTCTCTTAAAAATAAAAATGTTTTACACAAAAAGATAAAAAGCAAAAATATTACCTCTGAAAATCATCTTTGCATTGCCTCTAAATCCTAAAATACAGGTTAATCCCTCAGGAAAGAATATAAAAGGAAGTCACACAACTGTATTTACAATAGGGCTCTCCTGCCAAAAGTAATCTACACATTTCCCCGTCTGTACTCAGCATCAAGTACCTAAACTTGAGCCTGGAAAGCCGACTCTTCCGGAGGCCCTGAGTTCAATTCCCAGCATTCACACGGAGGCTCACAACTGGCTATAACTGTGGATCCATGGGATCTGATGCACTCTTCTCTTGTGGAGGTGTACGTGCAGACAAAATACATAAATAAACAAATCTTAAAACGTAATAATAAACAAATATCTTAACCTGATTCTGGTGAGAGCAATAGCATAGCCTGTGTTTATTATATCACAACAGCAGAATGAACAATGCCAACAATGTTTGCTGTGCGATACTTTTTAATTTTTATTTCCTTATCTCCTGGAAGTAAAATATTACTTTCTTAAATTTTAAAATTACCTCATTTAAACTGGAAGATAAACTCAATATAGATACATGAAATTATAAAAGGGCTACAATCCTAAGATAGCACAACTATTACCTATTAATATTTAACATAAGTAGACTATCCTACCTTTACCAGATGTCACAAGTGAAATTACAAGTCAACTGTCACACGAAAGAGTAAGACAACAACAGCACGAACAACATTACAATTTTGGACAAAGGGCAAATCGACCAAGGGGCGGTGAAGAGTTTAGATTTCTTTACCCTGATTAGCTGAAAATCTGCTTGGATGCATTTTACGCAGTATCTCTTGGCTATCAAGAGTGCACCTACTATTTCACTTCCTACCTAAGCAGCATTTAACTTGCGTTTATACTTCTAGATCTTTCAGCCAACAAAGATCAACCGTAAAATTACTTCAACAAGTAGAAATAGCCACACTCCCCACCAGCAACCTCTGCATTGCTAGACGCTTATCCAGCTGGTGGATTTATACCATTGTTCATTCTTAGTTCCTAATGTAAAAAATACCCACAGAACGGTAGCATACCTCTAAATTGGTCTAAATATGGCACCAAGTTATTTTTAGTCAGTTTCAAGCTTTAAAAAGGGACTTATCATTCTTTTCAAAGGCTAATCTACTCAAGTTGCTCCCATGTTAAAAAAAAAAAAAGATAAATAAAAGGCCAATTTATCTGTTTTGAAAGTTAGAAATGTTATTTATGCACTGGTCAACAGTGTGTCACGCTAGTCCTCACATCAAACCACAGTCAGAACTGCACCTATTGTTTATAAATATACAGTCTTTTCAAACACTAGCATGGCTAAGTGTTATTTGTGCATACTTAAATATAATTCTTATCAAAACATTAAGATTATTTTTAAAAACTCACCTGAGCCTATATAAGTAAAAAAGAAACTCACATTAAAAATTGTTTCTTATTTGTGAAAAAGATACAAGAAATATTCAGATCCCTTTTATTTGAAATCTGGATTCCTCCTTGCACACTAGGAAGATGCAGAGACAAACCCTTGCAAATCTCCAGACAGACCGTCCCACAGTTGTGACTTTCATCACACTTCTCAAAGCAGCGCGGTGAGGTCAGCTCACAAACAGCTTAAGCAGCAGAACCAGGAATCGGTGGTAGTAGTATCAGGCTACATAACAGCCTCTCCAAAGAATATGAAGTAAGAGAATGAAAATGTGCTGGCACCGTCCCAAAAGACGGACAGCTACAGCTTCGAGCAATGAGGTTCAGAGCTTACAGTGAAGAGAATTCCTCTTCCCTGACCCTGCAGCTTGACTTTCCTGACTTTAACCCCAAAATAGCCACATAGAAGTTATTGAACACTGTCAACCATCTCTCTAAATATAAGCCGAAGGACATGTGGGATTGCAAAGATCTGTTTAAATACACACATACCCTAAAAAGGAAACTCTGTCTTCCATCGATGTGAAGATGAAGAAAGTCAGACGCAATTTACTGTATAGAACAGCCTTTGTTACCCAGGAATTGTGCCTACAGCATAATTCTGAAGGTTTAGGGATTTCTTTGTTGTCCGTTTTGACACACTGAAACTGACTGGCAATGAAAATTAGTCAACTTTCTCAAAAGAAGTAATCCTAGCAGTAATCAAGGCAGATCAAGCAATGCTAAGAAACAATTCCTTTGTCAGTTCTAAGTCAGTCTCACTGTATAACCAGGCGAGCCTAGAACTCCCTGTCTCCCAAACTGGACGAGAAACTCAATCCTCCTGCTCAGCCTCCCAAGTACTGGGATTTAAGGCATTTACCACCACACATGGCTTTACATATTACTTTTATAATCTCATCTTGACCAAATCATACATTAAAATAGGATTATAAACCCTAATTCTTGAACCTCTCACACTTTTTAAGCATAACTTTTCTCTAAAGAATCAAGAAGCTAGGCATAGCAGCACAGGCCTGTAACCCTAGCACTTAGAAGGTAGAGGCAAGAGGATCAGGAGTTCAAGACCACTCTCACTACACAGAGTTTAAGGCCAACCTGGGCTATCTGAGATTCCACATCAACATAAACAAAAATGACTCAAAAAATCCTAGGCTGAAAAATAGTCAATTTAATTCAAATCAATATATATTTATTTAACATGTATTTTGCACCAAACATTATTCAGAGAATGGAGAAGTCAAAAGTAATCTATGGACAGGGTTTTAAAAGAGTTGATCTCATTGGGGAAATCATATGACACACTCAGTGTGTTCTACTAAGAGTCAAAACAAAAACCTGGTGTTGCTGATGAAAGAGTGGGTAAATCCAGACATCCCAGGATCTGAGCTGTATTCAAGCTCCTTTCACAAAGGGAAGAAGAATATGAAAGCCAAAAACAGAATGAGCAAAGCTTTTCCGAAAAAAAAGGACAAAAACATGACATATATGGAAGAAAAAACCAAAATACCCATATAACAAAGGTAAAAACGCCTGGTACACGTGCCAGTGCTCTCCTACCCTCAGCCATGACAGACATCAGCAATCAATCATCAATCAGAGCATACTTTTTTTTTAAATTAAATCAGAGCATACTTAAAAACCACAAAGTCTCAAAATCCATCTAAACAGATAACACAAAAAAGCAGGGCCATGAGACGAAATGCCTAGGACTTGAGGCTAGATGGGCCAATTAAAAACAGGATATATAGTCGGGCAGTGGTGGCGCACGCCTTTAATCCCAGCACTTGGGAAGCAGAGGCAGGCGGATCTCTGTGAGTTCGAGACCAGCCTGGTCTACAAGAGCTAGTTCCAAGACAGGCTCCAAAACAACAGAGAAACCCTGTCTCGAAAAACCAAAAAAAAAAAAAACAAACAAACAAACAAAAAAACAGGATATATGGTCATGAATGTGAGGCTAACAAGTTTAGACTTTCTCCCACAGTAACAGAGGATAAATAAAGGTTCTGCGAGGAAAGATCGATTCTGGCACTGTGAGGAACGGATGTCAGCAGACAGGATGAGCGGTACTGTACGATTAGTTCTCCCATAATCGCACTCTTGGGAGCAAAGGGTAGGTGATAGGAGCTCAACATGATCAAGGCTACAATAATAAATTCAGGCTAGCCTGGGCTACAAGAGACCCTATCTCAACAACAACAAAAAACTTGAGAATGTAGATCAGTGATATAGCACCTGTCTAGCAGGTATGCGGCTCACAGTTCAATACACTGCACTATAAAAAAGATCAAACAAACAGAAAAATAGTAGTTGTGGGTTAAAAGAAAAGTAGAAAAACCTATGGCTGGCTCTAAAAAAAAGCAGAGTTTTAGATTCTAAAATCATTTAAAAATAAAAATGGGGGTAAACCCATGTAATTAGAATTCTCAAGCAGCATTCAAAAGGAAGGTAAAGGCTAGGATTAAAGAAATAAAAAACAATGTTAGGCTCAAGATTACTCAAGACCATAAATTCAGAAGTAGGTATTCCAGGGTTGGCATCAGGAAAGAGAACATCCTCATGACCAGATTGGCACTCAGCAAGTCTCTCCTGCTCTGAGGCACCAATACGCTGGCCAACAGCAGATGCGGTTACCTCACACGCCCTACGTGCCTCGCAGCACAGGGCAGACTCACACTGCATCAAGTGCAGATCACCAAGACGCTCATCTTAAAACCAAGGCTCATCCAAAACTCTAAAACCACACATTTCTCTTAAGAAACGGAGCTCGTATGAAATAATACCACTCTATCATTAACTACTTAGACATAAGCCTTACACTCTTTGCATGAAATACAACCTATCGGTAGAATTTTGGACAGAATGAGAAAACAGTAATTCCTACCTCATATGCAGAATGTTTACTAAATGACATTATTCTAATTAGATACAAAACTTCAGGGCTGAGGATGCAGCTTAGTGGCTAAGGACTTGTCTGACGTGAATAAAGCCCTAGTTTTAATTCTTTTTTTTTTCCATTTTATTGATTTTTATTGAGCTCTACTTTTTCTCTGCTCCCCTCCCTGCCTCTCCCCTCCACTTCAACCCTCTCCCAAGGTCCCAATTTACTCAGAAGATCTTGTCTTTTTCTACTTCCCACCTAGTTTTGATTCTTTAAGTCAAACATAAAACAATTAAAACTTTTTTTAATTGCAAACATTAATTTCAGGGCAGCACATCCCAATCATCCTAGCCCTTGGAAGATACAAGATCAGAAACTAGCAGGAAGCTAGCCTCAGCTACATGAAGCCCTGTCTCAAGAAAGAACAAAATGCTGGGCATGGGGGTACGTGTATAATCCCAGCACTCAGGATGCAGGGGCAAATGGTTCCCTGTGAGTTCAAGGACAGTTTGGTGTACATAGTGTGTTCCAGGCCAGTCAGAACTCCACAGCTCCATAGAGAGAACATTTAAAAAATAATAATAATAAAATCTTTGGCTGTTATAAACAAAGGCTAAAGTAATAATGTGAAATCCAAGGATACTAACAGGCTAGCATTACTGTTAAGACCTAAGGATATTCAAATTGAGGGATAAAATTACCTCCGGTGAATGCCAGCAATGTATTTCACACTACACAGACACACAATCAAGGGTTCTATTTTGTTCTCATTCTTTTCAGTACCATTAACAACCTCACAGACTGGAGCCAACACTGAGCACCTGCAATCTCAGCACATGGTGGATGGAGGCCGGAGGACCAGGAGTTCAGTCACCCTCCACCTGTAACCTCAGCACATGGTGGATGAAGACAGGAAGACCGGGAGTTCAGTCACCCTCCACCTATAATCTCAGCACGTGGTGGATGGAGGCCGGAGGACCAGGAGTTCAGTCACCCTCCACATGTAACCTCAGCACATGGTGGATGGAGGCCGGAGGAACAGTTCAGTCACCCCTCCACCTGTAACCTCAGCACGTGGTGGATGGAGACAGGAAGACCGGGAGTTCAGTCACCCTCCACTACAAAATTAGAGTGAGACTGTCTCAAAAATAAAGACAAACAAACAAACAAAAAACACAAAAGGGACTCACACTCTCTTACAATACGACAAAATGAAAAATGTGAACATAAAAGAAAATGCATGTGGTTCATTTGAAAAAGCAAATCCAAAATTTATCATCACTTCTCTCTTAGCAGAAAGAATGAATTTGTCACGGAAAGGGTCACCTTGTCATGATGTCATTCTAAAGTCATTACAGAATTTTACACATGTTATGCTTGCTTCCAGTCAATCACAAAGAAGTCATCCTGAGACCGAGGTCAGATTCCATTCTAAAGATCTCCAAACTTAAAGGAACGGTCTGTAAGAACATAACATCAATGCAGACACAGAAACCCCTACTCCCCAGTTTAAAAAAATCAGCTCTTCCCCTTTAGCTAACTGTAATGGAATGTGGCCCATACACAAGGGCTTTCCCATTCTTCATTTTCTCAGAAATATAAAGCAGACTTAATTTTTCTTATAAGGAGAATATGTTTGTGATAGAAAAAAAATTGTAACATAGTGGTTAATTATATTAATAAGCCCTTTCCCCCCTCATTAGCCCACTCAAATTCTCAAGTGCAAGTGAGTGCTTTTCCTTTCTCAGCAAACTCAATTTCCTCTCATTAAATTTTCTTTAAATAAATAGTTGATAATTATTACAAAGGGGGCACCTGCACTCACTTGCACAGACCAATACACAGACACACCATACATACATAATTAATAGTACTTTTTTAAAAGGAGAGGGGGTGCAGTGATGGTTCAGCAGTTAAGAGTCCTAGCTGCTCTTGCAGATGGCCCAAGTTCAGTTCCCAGCATCTACATCAGGAGACTCACAAACACCTACAACTCTAGTTCCTAGGGAACCCAAAAACTCCATGGACATGGGAGACAGACAAAAGAGCTATACACAGTGTGAGATCCAGGATGGCCAGGAATATACAGAGAAACCGTGTCCTTAAAAAGAAAATAAAAAAAAAGGAAGCTTTCCTAAGTTTTAACCCAAGTTTTAAAATAAACAATTCCACCATTTAATTCACACGAAAGCAGGACGACAGCCGTGCTTTACTCACATCCTTCCAACGCCTTCATACATGTTGGTCTCATCTACCAGCGTCATAATCTCTGTGTCTGTGAGGTGCGCATGCTTTTTCGTTCTGTTTAGCTGTTCAATCTGTAGGTCTGCAAGCTTCACCTTCTGCTGAGTATCAATAACTTTGGCTTGAAGCTCTGTGAAGGCCTAAGGAAAACAAGACCCTGATTTAGAAAGGAAACATTTAGGTCAAAGCCAGATTTATTAAAACAGAACACACTAACCAAAGTTGTCAAACTTACCAAATAAGCACAAATGAGAGTCAACAGAATTCTAATACTATGCTAAATTCTAAAGGTACCCTATTCAGACAACGTGATCAAATGAACAAGCAAAAGTCCATTAAATAACAACCGTATTTCAAATAACTAAAGAGTAATAAAAATAAATAAAATACTCAGGGGATAAAGCTCAGAGATCCAAAGCAAGAACTGTAAAAGGAACAATTCACTACATCTGTATTATATACCTAGAATTCAAAGCACTTCACATCATTTCAAAATCCTGGCTGGAGACTCAAGAGCTGGTGTCTCAGGCCTGTAACACTAATAGCTGGGAGGTAGAAGCAGAGGATTGGGAGTAGTGAGGACTCAGACACAAGATATCCAAGGCCATCTGGGCTATAAGACACCTTGTCCCAAAAAAGAACTTTTTTTAGGGTCAGTGAGATTGGCTTAGCAGATAAAGGCACTTGACACCAAGCCTAAGGGCCTAAATTTGATCCCTGGGTGCTACACGGTAAGAGAGAACTGACTCCCTCAAGCTGTCCCCTGACCTCCACGTGTGCACCCTGGCACACCATATCAGCACTCACCCTTGAGAGCGCGCGCGCACACACACAAATGCAATTTAAAAAAAAAAAGATCTATAGATGGGTGGATAGATACATGGACAGACAGAAACAGACAGTCAGGTAGGTAGACAGAGGTCCATGAAATGGCTCAGCAGGCAAAGGTTCTTACTACCAAGCCCAATAACCTGAGTTCCATCTCTGGAACCTGAATCCACATGATAAAAGAAAACCAGCTCCCCAAAATTATATTCTGACCTCCTCACACTCTGACCACACACTAGCATCATGACGTGTGTACCCACACTCACATACATCTGAGATTTACATGCCATGGATAGAGGTGCACACTTTGAATCCAAGCACTAAGGGTAGGAAGAGGCAGGAGGATTTCTTGTGATTTCAAGACCAGGCTGGTCTACACAGTAAGTTCTAGCTAGTCAGGGCTACATGGTGAGTTCCTGTCTCAAAAAGGAAAAAGAAAAAAATAGTGCACGCCTTTAATCCCAGCACTCGGGAGGCAGAGGCAGGCGGATCTCTGCGAGTTCGAGGCCAGCCTGGTCTACAAGAGCTAGTCCCGGGACAGGCAACAAAGCTACAGAGAAACTCTGTCTCGAAAAACAAAATAAATAAATAAATAAATAAATAAATAAATAAAGAGCTGCAATTTACAGCATGAGAGAATGCTGTGTAAGATTAAGTTTACAAGTTTCAAGTCGAGAATGGCAAAGAGCAAGACCCACATACTTAGCATCCCCAGAACAATAACAAGTGACTTCTTTTATTAGCAACAACAGCTATTTCAGCTGTCCCATTGCTTAAACAGAGGTTAACCAGAGGCAGCTACTTAATATGTTACTGGGAGCTCGGGAAACATTCAGTCAGTTGACTTAAGGTTCACTCCCCATGACCCACAAAGAAAGTTGAGCTTGGGAGTGGAGGGAGGGCTCAAGGACTAAGAGCATTCAATGTTCCTGTAGAGGACCTGGGTTTGGTTCCTAGTACCCACATAGCAGCTCACAACCACCTGTAACTACAGTTTTAGGGTGATCCAAGGCTCAAGGGGGCTGTACACATATGGTAAACAGACATCCATGCAAGCAAGATGCCCACATACATAAAAATACAACTTGTTGAATGCTAGGCATGGAGGCAGAGAAAAAAAAAGAGAATCCTTGAAGCTCATTAACTAGACAATCTAGTCAAAGAGGCAATCCCTAGGTCCCAGTGAGTGACCTTATCTCAGAATAAAAGATGAACAGTCCCTGCCTTGAATGCAGGAAGCCCTGGGTGCAATTCCTGGAACTGGGGAGACTGGGTAAGTGCTGCATGCCAACTACATAGCCAAGTTCCAGGTCAGCCCAGACTACATGAGACCCTGTCTTTAAGGGAAAACAAAACAAAACAAAAGCAGAATCTGGGTCAGTGAGAAGGCTCTTCTTGCCTAAAGGCCTGATGACCAGGGTTCAATCCCCAGGAACCACCTGAACCACCTCCCATAAGTTATTCTCTGACCTCCCCTAAGCAACTTGAAGATGTCTCTCTTTTTCTCTCTCTCTCTCTCACACACACACACATAAATAAAAATATATAATATTTTAATATATGCTGCTCACCTAGAAAACATACTGTTATGATAATACCAAATTCTAAACTCTACTTTTTTTTTGTTTGTTTGTTTGTTTGTTTTTCGAGACAGGGTTTCTCTGTGGCTTTGGAGCCTGTCCTGGAACTAGCTCTGTAGACCAGGCTGGTCTCGAACTCACAGAGATCCGCCTGCCTCTGCTACTTTTGAAATGAATTTATTATTGTGTGTTTGAGTACGGGCCAGCGTGCTGCGGTCTGCCTCTGAGACATTGTGTGCCTGAGTACGGGCCAGCGTGCTGCGGTGTGCCTCTGAGACATTGTGTGTTTGAGTGAGTACGGGCCAATGTGCTGCCTCTGAGACATTGCAGAACAACCCTGAGCTCCTCTCTCTTTCACCATGGGTTCCAGGGACAGAACTTAAACAGGCAAAAGCCTTCACCCACTAACCCATCTTGCTGCCTGGGGTTCAATCTTTTAGGCCTTTTCCTGCCAGTGACCTTAGCACACATCTGTTACCCTAATATTCAGGAGGTAGCAGCACAAAAGAAATTAGGGGTACAGGGTCTGACCAAACCAAACAAACAAATCACATACCAAAAAAAAAAAAAAAAAAAAACACTAGAAGGTTACCTTTCTAGAAAAGTAGATTTAAACTTAATGAATTATAGGGAGCTTTCTAATTATTGCCAAATCTCCACAAAGGAGTTCTTAGTAGTGTTAGGGTCCTAAGACTTTTAAGTGGCAAAAATGTTTCCAATTAACCAGCATTTGACTAGAGACTGTAACTCCAGAACTCAAGAGGCTGAGGCAGGAAGCCAGCCTGGAGTTCTAGGCCAACCTGGACACACAGTAAGTACCAGGCCAATCTAGGACAGACTGAGATACTGTCTCTAAAAAAAGAAACAAAATAACAACAAATTATCATTTGTAAGTAAAGGGTAGAACAAAAAAAAAAATCCAATTCCTCTGACCGCTCATTTGGAAAACTTTACTGTACTCGGGGAGGGGGAGTTCTTTAAAAAGGAGAACGGCCCTGGAGGATTAAGGCCTTGATGAGAACATTGATATAAGAGTGTCTGGTTTTCTGAGGTGTAGAAACAAGGGCCTTTCAAGGGACGGTAAAGAATAAATGTCCTAAAAGCAAAGGCTGAACTAGTAGTTTTTCAAATCAAGTAAGGAAACCGAATTACAGAAGGTGCCCAGGCTCCAGCAAGCACTTTGAAGGGCATGTGTGGGAGACGCTGTCTTTAGCTCTTACTTTTAAATTAGATCCCTGACGGCTCCGAATGGCTGAGAGATGACTCTGGCGTTCAGGACATGAGGACACACAGCAGCCCACTCACCCAGCCGCCCTAAGCAGCTCCTGCCAGCCAGAGCCCCCGGGAACCCCGGCCCGCCGAGGCGGAGCGACCCCGTCTCAGGACTCCGGAAGCCAGCCCCCGCCCCTACAGTCTCTGTGCTTCGGCGAGACTCCGGGCCCCTCTCTCTTCTTGTCCCCACTCGCCTCATCATTCAAACAGACGGCTCTGTCTGCTCAAAAGCCCCCGTTACCTTCTTCAACTCCAGATCCACGGGGGCCGCCATATTGGAGCACTCTGTGCGCCTGCGTTAGCTGCAAGCCGGAAAGGGATGGGAGAAGGGCGCTTTCAGGTTTAATTGCGAGGCTTCCTTCTGCGCCTGCGTATAAATCAAACCCTACCCCAGATTTCTCACAATGTATATCTACTCCACTCCGTCACTCGGTCATGAGACAAGTGGCTCTAAACATTGGGAACTCCGATAAAATTTGATAAACGTGTAACCGCTCAGGTGTGGCTCCTAGTTACCTTCCACACACAATTAGGCAAATATCTTCGTTTGAGCTGCGGGATTGGAACAGGTGTGTTCATACCCATCAAGCACAGTCCTTCAGGTAATCCCTGTGCTGTCAGGGATGTATAAAGGCCCCAGCTTCCAATCACCGAAACTTAATTCTGCTAAAGACTCCTCAAAGATCTTCTAACCACAGCACTTTTCAAAACAAGCCGTATTTGATAGTTGAAATCAGATTCCTGGCTGGAGATGCAGTTCAATTGGCAGAGTACTTGCCCGGCGCACGTGAAACAATGAGATTGAGCCACAACCCCGCATAAAATAGGCGTGATGGTGAATGCCTGTGATCCAAACGCTAAATGGGTGGAGGCAGGAGGATCAGAAGTTCAAGATCAGATCAGCAAGATGCACAGGGAATAAAAGTGCTTGCCCCCAAGCCTGCCTACATGAGTTCAATTCCAAGAACCCAAGTGGTGCAGAGACCTGACTCCCACAAGTTATCCTCTGACTTCCATGTTTGCGCCCCTGCACGGGCTTATGCACACACATATACAATAAATAAATGCAATTTAAAAAAATTTTTATTGTTGATTTTATTGAGCTATACATTTTTCTCTGATCCCCTCCCTTCCTCTCCCCTCCCCTTCTACCCTCTCACATGGTCCCCATGCTCCCAATTTACTCAGGAGAGCTTGTCTTTTTCTACTTCCCACGTAGGTTAGATCCATGTATGTCTCTCTTAAGGCCCTCTCTGCTATCTAGGTTCTCTGGGATTGTGAATTGTAGGCTGGTTTTCTTTGCTTTATGTCTAAAAACCACTTATGAGTGAGTGCATATATTTGTCTTTGTGGGTCTGAGTTACCTCACCCAATATGATGTTTTCTAGATCCATCCATTTGCCTGCAAAATTCAAGATGTCGTTATTTTTTTCTGCTGTGTAGTACTTCATTGTGTAGATGTACCACATTTTCCTTATCCATTCTTCGGTCGAGGGGCATTTAGGTTGTTTCCAACAAATGCAAATTTTAAATTACAACTAGGAACTGGAGAGATGGGTCAGAGCATGTACTCCTCTTCCAGAGGACCAGAGCTTGATGCTTGACTCTCAGCACCATGTCAGAAGACTGACAATGAGCTTATCTCCAGTTCCAGGGGAATCCAACACTAGACTCTGCAGGCACCTGTGCTCATATAGTCTCTCTCTCTCTCTCTCTCTCTCTCTCTCTCTCTCTCTCTCTCTCACACACACACACACACACACACACACACAAATAACAAATACATAATTTAAAATAATAATAAGAAATCTTTTTAAAATTAAAAGAGTTCAAGTTATCCTCAGAAGCATAGAGAGTTGGGGATCAGCTTGGACTGCATGAGACTTGTCTCAAAAAAAAAATGAAAAAATAGCAGATGAGGGTCAAGCATGCTAGCCTGTGCCTGTGATCCCGGGAAGCTGAGGCCGAAGGATCACCATGAATTTAAGGGCAGTCTGCTCATGATTCCAGGCCAGTGTAAGCTGGAACACCATGCCAGGAAAGAGAAAGGGGCAGGATACCAACTGGGATCTTATACAGAAATATATTTTGGCTTTCTTTGTCTGTCATTCTCTCATCTCTGCTTGGCACACCATATACTTCTTTAATGTAAGGACTTATATAATTCTAGCGAATACACAGCCAGTGTCTAACGAGAAGTATGTTGAAGCACCCACATCTCCCAACCTCTGCTTTACACTTGGGTACTTTCCGATCTCTGAGCTGGAACACGGTTTCCTATAACTCACCTCACCAGTTTAAGGATTATCTCTTCAACTGTGTCTCCTTTATCATTTCACTCATCCATTGCGTTTTTACTTCAATAACCACAAACTTTAATGTTTAATTTAGTTTTTATTTTGTTCTTTTGAGACAGAATTTTACTCTGTAGCCCATGCTAGCTTAAGCTAATCCTCCTGCTTCAGCCTCCCAAATACCAGCATCATAGCTATGCACCTCCAAGTCCTGTTAAACTGTAGTTTCTAAAATTCTACTTAGGCCAGCCTGGGCTACAAAGATAAATTCTGCCTCAAAAATCAGGGGGAAAAAATTCCACTTGGTCATTTTCAAATCCATTTGCTCTTTTCCATAATTTCGAAATTACTTTATACTGAGTGCAATTAGAGCATATTCAATGTAAGTGCTGTAGATTTTCTTCACAACGCCCCAAACCCGAGATTTCCTGGATGCGACTTCTTTTATTGAGAACATCTGCTGGCTCTCTCTTGGAATGTTTTGATCCTAGCACTGGGGAGATAGATCCGCTTAATCTTTGTTCAGACCATCCAGGGCGATATGGTTTAAATACAAGAATAAAAGAAACATCTTTGTGAATGGCTTCCTCTTTTAGGGGGTGGGGAATTTGTTTTGTTTTTTGAGGCAGGGTTTCTCTGTGTAGCCCCGGCTGTCCTGGGATTTACTCTGTAGACCAGGCTGGCCTCAAACTCAGAGATCTGCCTGCCTCTACCTCCCGAGTGCTAGGATTAAAGGCATGTGCTACCACAGCCCAGCTGAAATTTATGAGCTCCAGACTATATTTATCAGGTGTGTCTGTGAGTGTGTGTGTGTGTGTGTGTGTGTGTGTGTGTGTGTGTAGGTGTAGGGATGAGACTAGAGCGATGGCTCAGCTGTCAAGAGCACATAGCAGCACACAATTGTCTGTAACTCCACATCAGCAGACACATATAGGTAAACACACATATATGAAGGTGAAATACAAAGACACATGAAAAATTAAAAATATTAAAAAGGCAGTGGTGCACGCCTTTAATTCCAGCACTCAGAAGGTAGAGGCAGGTGGATCTCTGTGAGTTCAAGCCTGGTTTACACAGCAAGTTCCAGGACAGAACTACAGACTACACAGAAAAACCCTGTCTCAAAAAACAAATTAATAATAATAATAATAATAATAATAATAATAATAATAATAAATGGAGCCAGCAAAGAATTGTCAAAAGAGCGTTCTAGACAGAGGAAAAGAAAAGAGCAGAGAATTTGGGACCGAGGTGATAGCTCATTTGGTAAAGTGAATTTGCCTTGCATAAGAACCTGAGTTTGGTGCCCAGAATCAATGAAAATAATAAATCAGAGCATTTAGCACTGGGAAGGTAGAGACAGACTAAGCACTTGTGGGCCAGCCAGGCTATCTGGAGAGTTCCAGGAAGAAACCTTCTCTTGAAGGAATAAAAAGTTGGGGGATTGGAGAGACAGCTCATCAATTAAGGGGACCTGAGTTCAAATTCTAGCACCCAGATCAGGAGACTTATAATAATTGCTTGTGACTCCATCTCAGGAGATCTAATGATTGTGGTGTTCACAGACACTCGCATATATGTGGCATATAGGCAGACAGACGGACACAAACATACATGGTTAAAAGTGTGTGTGTGTGTGTGTGTGTGTGTGTGTGTGTGTGTGTAGTGGTACCTACAGAACCATACCCTGAATTGTCCTCTGTCTTCTGCATGCACTCAATCACTCACATACACGCATAATCTCACAAACACGGTTTAAAGAGGGACAAGGTTGGCATGTTAAGAAAATAAAAAGAATCAATGTAGCAGGATGGTAGAAGATATCAGTGTAGAGACAGATGAGGTTGGATGGTGAAAGACCTCGTATGGTTAGATTAGAATGTCATTTTGAGTGTGATTGGAAGCCACTATATGTTTTCATATTGCTTATTTCCAAATTCTTATGTGTGCAGAGGGCAGCGTGTGTATGTGTACATGGGGGTGTATGTGCAACTGTGTGCAGAGGGCAGCGTGTGCAGGTGTGCATGTGGGTGTATGTGCACCTGTATGCAGAGGGCAGCATGTGCAGGTGTGCATGTGGGTGTATGTGCACCTGTGTGCAAAGGGCAGCGTGTGCCCATCCAAATGCTGGGCTTAAAGGGGTGCGCCACCACTGTCCAGCTATTTCTAGATTTGTTAAAAATTAGAATATGAGAAGCTAATAGATAAAACTAAAAAAACTATATTTTGATGTGTGCTTTATATCAAATGGCATATATTAATGGGCTCCTTTTTTGGCAGTGGGATGGGGGGTGTGGTAGTTTGAATGTAATTGTCCCCCATAATTCCATAATCCCACAATCTCATAGGGAATGGTACTTTAAGAGGTATGACCTTGTTGGAGGAGGTGTGTCTCTGTAAGGGCAGGTTTTGAGGTTTCATATACTCGGGATACTGACCAGTGTGTAAGTTGACTTCCTGCTGCCTTTTGGTCAAGATGTAGCCAGCACTGTGTCTGCCTGCACACTGCCATGGCCCCTGTCATGATGAACTGAACCTCTGGGCTGTAAGCAGACTATCACAATTAAATGTTTCCTTTATAAGAGCTACCATGAGAAGCTTCTATTAGCTTCTCAGCAGATTTCTGTGAGTTCGAGGCCAGTCTGGTCTACAGAGTGAGTTCCAGGACAGCTAGGGCTGTTATACAGAGAAACCCTGTCTCGATAAAACAAAACAAAATAAAAACAAACAAAAACAAAAAAAGCAAATCTAGAAATAAAACAATTCGCATAAAATAAAATTGCTGAATATATAAAAATTGTTTTATGCTGGGCAGTGGTAGTATACACCTTTAATCCCAGCTCTCAGGAGGCAGAGGCAGGAGGATCTCTGTGAGTTCAAGGCCAGCCTGGTCTACAGCGTGAGTTCCAGAACAGCCAGGGCTGTTACACAGAAAAAAAACCTGTCTCAAAAAACAAACAAAAATTATTTTACAGTCTATGTTAGATATTACTTCTATTTTAAAACCAATTTCAACTTCAATGACTTTTTAGATTATTCTGATTTTACAGATATTAAGCACAAAATGGAATTTAACTGCATTATATTTTAAAAGAAGCAGGAAGTAGTGACTCCTGCCTGTAATTCCAGCATTTGGAAGAGCAGGCCAGAAGACCAGAGGTTCAAGGTCAGTCTAGGCTGTATCCCTAGCAAGTTCCAGATCAGTACAGGTTACAAGAGACCCTGTCTCAACCTGCCCCTCCTCCCAAACTGTATTTTGTTTTTGTTTTTAAATTACAGGGCCTGGAAAGATAGTTAAGTGGCTAAGAGCACTGACTGCCCTGGGTCCCTTCCAGAGGACCTAGGTTTAATTCCCAGCATCCAAATGGCAGCTCATAACCTTCTGTAATTGCAGTTCTGGGGGTCAGACGCTCTCTTCTGGTCTCTGTGGGTACTGCAAGCATATGGTGCACAGACATAGCTCTGGCTATCCTGACACAGAGACCTGCCTGCCTTTGCCTCTGGAGAGCTGGGATTAAAGGCATTTGCCACACTGGCTCTTTCTTTTTTAATTGATGTGTGTGTGTGCCAGTGTGAGTTTATGTGTACCGTGTGTATTCTGGGGCCCACAGAGAAGTGGGGGAGGGACCCAGTACCTTATTTTAGTTCTTTCTTGTCTGTACAGTTAAAAAAAAAACAAAACAGCAAGCTGATGATGCAGCTAAGCAGGTAAAGGTGACAACCTAAGTTTGATCCCTAGATCTACTCAGTAGAAGAAAACAAACCTCTGCAAGATGTTCTTTGATCTTCACGTTAATCTCTTTGCCCGCACACACACCACACACATACACACACATACCACACACACACACACCACACACATACACATACCACACACACACACCACACACATACATACACGCACACACCACACACACATCACACACACAGTTTCTTTAAATGTAATTTTTAATGTTTTTTAATATAAAATTTTAAAATTCATTAAATAAATAAGGAAGAACCACAATAAAATGAGCAGACGGAGAGCTGGAGAGATGGCTCGGTGGTTAAGAGCACCGGCTGCTGTTCTAAAGAACCTAGTTTCACTTCTCAGCATCCACATGGCAACTCTCCTGTTCCAGGGGATCTGACACCCTCACACAGACATACATGCAGGAAAAACACCAATGCAGATAGAATAAAAATAAAAATTTGTTGTTTAAAAATGAGCAGATGAGGGTGGACAGATGGATCTGAAGTTAAGAGCACATATGTTCTTCCTGAGTGTGGTAGCTTGAAGAAGAAGGGCCTCCATAGGCTCATATATGTAAGTGCTTAGTCCCCGTGGAATGAAACTCTCTTTGATTGGTTAGAAGAATTAGAAGGCGTGACCTTGTTCAAGGAAGTGTGTCACTAGGGACTAAGCTTCTGATATCGTAAACAAGACCCCAATTGAATGCTTCCTTTTATAGGAGTTGCATGGTCATAGTGTTTCTTCACAGCATTAGAACAATTACAAGCTGGGCAATGGAGGCTCACACCTTCAACCCCAGCACTTAGGAGGCAGAAGTAGGTGGATCTCTGAGAGTTCGAGGTCAGCCTGGTCTACATAGAGCGAGTTCCAGGACAACCAAGGCTACACAGAGAAACCCTGGCTCAAAAAAGAAGAAAAAGAAATGAATAGATATGGTCTAGGTATGGTGGTGTAACCTCCAACCCCAGCATTTCAGAGGCTGAGCAAAGGGGTTCCCTCTGAGTTCAAAGCCAGCCTTGTCTACATATCAAGTTCTGGGTCAGCCAGGACTGTCATAATAAGACCATGCCTCAAAATAAATAAATAAGCAAACAACTAGCTATATCCACAAAGTGAATCTTGATTGGAAACTTGATGGGTTTCGAACCACTACAGAAACATGTTTCTAGGCCTGCTTAGTAGGGACTATCTAGATTAGGTTAGATGAGGTGCAAAGAGCCATTTTAAACATGGGCAGCACAATTTCATGGGTGTCGATTCTGAACTGAATGAAAAGGAGAAAGGGCGCCAAGCACAGCGCTCTTCTCTCTCCGCTTCCTGACTGAGAACACCACGTGACCAGCTGCCCCTTGTAGTGCCTTTGATTCTTCTAAGACTATCCTTTCTCCTTTATCTGTCACAAATATCTTATTTTCCTGCACTATTCCCGGGTAAGTCTAGGCATCTATATAGTTTGGTGGCTGAGTGTCTGCCTACCATGAGCCAGACATTTAATCCCTGCAAGAACAAGAAGATAGCTGGGAACCCTTTCTCTATACACCCTTGTTTTCTATTTCCTGGAATCACCTCTTCTTGATATAGAAGAATCTTCATATCATTTTTGCCATTCCCAATATCCCCCCACCCCCGCCTCATGTCTGTGGGCCAAATGTGAGCTCTCAGCTACTTCTCCAGCACCATGGTCCCCACCATGAGAGTCATGGGCTTGCCCTCTGAAACTGTAAGTCCCTAATTAAATAATTCTTTTGTAAGTTATAAATTAAGATACATACACTCTTACCACTCAGCTAAACTACTCTCACACTGAACGAGCCATGGGCAGATAGTTGGACAATGTGGAAATCAAGTTACACGGTAAACTAGGAAATGACTTCATAAACAGAAAACTTAGAGCAGAACTGATCACTTCCACTACATATCCGTCCTCAATTTCTCTGTCACAGTAACAGAATTTGCGATGCTTAGCTAGGCACATAATTGCCTGTGGTAATAATAATGATGTTTTCCAGCCATGTTTGGGTGGATGAGATGGGACAGAGGCAAGCCTTCTGCATGTCTTCAAAAGGAAGAGGTGTCGCAAAGGTGCTGGGCCTGGCAGCATGGAATATATAATATCGTAGTGACCTGAGGACTGAGGCGACAACATGAAGGCTGTGGCTCTGTGATGGTAGGGAAACTGAGGCACAGAACATTTTAGTGAATTTCCAAGGCTCCTGGGTTTTCTTCGTCTAAAGCCACAAAGGACGTGTCAGTGAGTCAGGGGGCCTGAACTACAGACGTGGAAGTTATAAGACACTGAAGAATGGAAAGATCTGGAAAGGTAAGGAAAATGTTGGATTAAATGATCCCTTATTGCAACTGAGGTCTTGATGACTCAATGCTCAGCTACGGTTTTCAGTGACTCAAGAGAAATATTTGACTGCTGAAGTCAGGGACACAAAGAAACACCTGAGAGCCAGCAAGACGGCTCAGGACTCAGTGTGTTTGCCACCGAGCCTTTCGTCCTGAATCTGGTTCTTGGAACCCACACAGTAGGAAAGAACCTATAATTCCTACAAGCGGGCCCCTGACATCCACACTTACACCAACACATAAATGCACTCAAATAAGTAAGTGAATGTAAAAGCTAAAACAAACAAAACTAAACAAGAGCAAAACAGCAAATAAGAAAGAGAAAAATCCACAAGCATTTCCAAGCCAGGGTCTGGGACAGTGGCTCAGTGGGCAAAGACCCTTGCCACCAAGGCAGGTAGGAAACCTGAGTTTGAACCCATGGAATCACAGGATTGAATGTAAAAAGTGACTCCTACAAATCTCCACACGTGTTCCATGACACCTACACACTACACACAATACACACGTGTACACACAGTGAGACCATGGCTCAGGCAATCACGGTTTGGTATGTCTGGATGAGGGGAACATGTTAATCTCTAAGGAGAAGGGACAAATCGGTACTGAGGACCAGAGCTGGGGGGGCCTTCCGAGCCAAGCTAAAAAGCTAGAGTTCTCTCATGTGTTGCTGACAGCACAGAGGCTGTGCGCAGGTCGGTCACTGGTCATATTACCCTTTTAAAGGTGACCATAGGTGCTTTGTGTAATGTGATTCCCAGAAGACGAGAAACCAGATCTCAGAAGCTGGGGCACTGCCCAGACACCAAGAGGCCAGAACTACGGTAGGTGAAGAAGAGGCTATCACCAGGGGCCGTCAGATTTTCCAAACATCCTGTGCTCTCTTGGGCTAGTTCTCTTTCGGGTTTGCCTTGTCACAACCACTTCTACGTGATTTAAATTATTGGGAAATTATTATGAGCAGAGTGGTTCAGCGTGTATCAGTGCTTAAGAGGGAAATCCTGACACCTGGAAATCCATGTTCAAAAGCCATGTGCGACCACACACACACAGGAGACAGAGATCAGAGACTGACCTGAGATCTCTTGGACAAGCTAGTCTGGAGTCTGCCGTACGGTGGAAACAAAGATCCTGCCTCAGTGAGTGGAGGGAGAGAACCCGCCCCAAAAGCTGTCCTCTGAGCTCCACTCTCCTACTGTGGCACCATGCATGCCACGTGTACACACACACACACACACGCACGCACGCACACACACACGCGCACACACACAAAATACTTCTACTATTACTAATAAGAACAACAAGGACAAAACTTAAGCCAGCGCAGTAGCACAGGTCTGTAACCCCAGATTCTGGGGAAGTAGAGACAGGAGGATTGCAAATTGAGGCCAGCCTGGGAAACTTATTGAGACCCTGACTCAAAATAAAATTTAAAGCAGGCTCAAACTATAGCATAGTAATAGAGTTCTTGCCTGGCATACACAGGCCCGTGGTGGTTAGCACTAATTGCCAGCTTGACATGCCCTAGAATCACATGTGAAGAGAATCTCAATGAGGGATTGTTTAGTTTGGATTGGCCTGTGTACATCTGTGGGGGATTGTCTTGATTATGTTAATTCATTAATTGATATAGGAAAGTACAGTCCTCTCTGGGCAGCCATTCCCTAGGTAGGGTGGGGTTTTTTCCGGGTTTTTTTTTTTTAACAGGGTTTCTCAGTATAGCCCTGGCTGTCCTGGAACTCACTCTGTAGACCAGGCTGGCCTCGAATTCAGAGATCTGCCTGCCTCTGCCTCCCAAGTGCTGGGACTAAAGGCTTGTGTCACACTACCCAGTGGCAGGGTGTTCTTAACTGCATAAGAATGGAGAGATGACTGGAGGATTAAGATTGTCTGCTGCTCTTGCAGCAAATTCAGGCTCAATTCCCAGGACCCACATGATGGAGTCTGTAACTCCAGTTCCAAGGGATCCAACACTTTCTTCTCACTTCTGTAGGCACCAAGTACACACAAGGTGTACAAACATACGTGCAGGCAAACACTGATACACATAAAATAAAATTTAAAAAACATTTTTTAAAAGGTGGAGAAACTACCGGGTGGTGGTGGCGGACACCTTTAATCCCAGCACTCAGGAAGCAGGGGCGGACAGATCTCTATGAGTTTAAGGCCAGCCTGGTCTACAAAGCAAGTTTCAGGACAGCCGAGGCTGTTACACAGAGAAACCCTGTCTCGAAAAATCAAACATAAATAAAGTGCAGAAACTGGGCTGGAGAGATGGCCTATTGGTTAAGAAAACTGGCTGCTTTTCCAGAGGACCTGGGTTCAATTCCAGCACCCACATGGCAGCTCAGATCTGTCTACACCTCCAGTTCCAGCAGATCTGACACCCTCACACAGACATGCATGCAGGCAAAACACCAATGCACACAAAACAAAATAAATTACATTTATATTTTTAAAAAATAGCACATGCTTTTAACCCCAACACTTGGGAAGCAGAAGCAGTAGGAGCTCTGTGAGTTCAAAAAATCAACCTGAGCTACGGAGTGAGTTCTTCCAGCAGGGCTACACAGAAAAACCCTGTCTTAAAAAAGCAAACAAAAAAGAGGAGAAACTGAGATGACAAAAATAAAATAGCAAGCAAACTCATGGGCATCCATTTGTCTCTGCTCTTAGATGCGATGGGAAAAGCTGGGTAAACTTTCTGTCTTTCCCACAGTGATCAGCTAGGACCTGGAACGGTTGCAGGAATAAACCCTTTCTCCTCTAAGTTACCTTTAGTGAGGATATTTTTATCACAGCCCAATGTTCAATGAGCATTATTTAAGAATTAGGAATAAAACGCTTTCTCTGCTAATGCACACACATGACTTTGCTATTTGTTGAAGTGGGTTTCCACGGAGCTCAGGATGGCCCATACTCAAGGCTACCCTCCAACCTGCCCATACTTCCCAAGTGCTGGTCTTACGCAAGCTGTGCTGGCTTGTTTCATGTCGATTTGACACAAGCTAGAGTCCTTTGGGAAGTGGGAACCTCAATTGAGAAAAGCCCCCATCAGATTGGCTCGTGGGCAAGCCTGTGGGGCATGTTCTAGATTGATGATTGGTGTGGGAGGGTCCAGCCCACTGTGGGTGGTATGCTATCCCTGGGTAGGTGTGGTGGGAGGTAGTATGAACAAGCAGGCTGAGCAAGCTGTGAGCAAGGCTGTAAGCAGTGTTCCTCCTTGGCCTCTGCATCAGTTCCAGCCTAAGTTCCTCCCCTTACTTTCTTAGATGCCCCACTGTAGCCAGTAAGATGAAATAAACCCTTCCCTCCTCACATAGTTTTTGGTCATGGTGTTTTACTGCACCAATAGGAACCTAACCATGACAGCCAGCATGCACACTAAGCTTCTTTCCTATTATTCCTTCCTTCCTTCCTTTCTTTCTTCTTTGCTTTTCTTTTTTTCCAAGACAGGGTTTCTCTGTGTAGCTCTGGCTGTTCTGGAACTTGCTCTGTAGGCCAGGCTGGCCTTGAACTCACAGAGGTCCGCCTGTCTCTGCCTCCCAAGTGCTGGGATTAAAGCCATGCGCCATGACCACGGCTCTTTCCTGATATTTCTACATAAGAATTCCCATCACAACTCTTTATGGAGGGGCAGTGTGGTATAGGGGTTAAGAGAATTCCAATGCTGGGGAATGGCTCTGGGGGGAATTGCTGTGAAACCATGAACCCCCTAGAACTCACATAAAAGGGGTGCAGTGGCACTGGGCTGTAATCTCAGCACTCCTATGGCACAAGAGGCAGAGGCCAGAGACTCTCTGGAAGATTTCAGGCCAGACATCTTGGCATACATGTTGGTGTACAAATTATTTATTGCTCTGCACCTCAGTTTTTCCGTATGAAAAAGTGGGAACAGCAGTGTAGTAGCTACCATGCTCCTTGTAGGAACGAAACAAACTTACATATGCTAAATATTTAGAACGGTGTCTGCAACACTAAGCTTGCTGTGAATAACTTGAAATTATAGCTGTTATGAACATTTATCCCCTGGTTTCTTTCTTATTTTTGTTTTTGTTTTGTTGACATTTCACTTCCAAGCTCTCAGTTACCTCACCCGAGAATAGTAAGAAAACGTGGTGCTGTGGCCGGGGAGTAGCCACTGTCATACAGAATTGAACTACAAGGAACTGAGGCTTGTAAGACCTCCCAAGAGGGCCACCTACCAATATCCTCAAGAAAGGGGCAAGTAGCTGGGGGTAGCTAACTGGTAAAGTATATGCTTAGCAAACATGAGGCCCCGGATTTGATCTCTGGTACCATAACTGCCCAGCCCGAAAGAATGGGCAGTCTGTACTTATGAAACTGAATTCTATGTGGCAGTGTGCCCAAGAAGGGGATTGCAAGGGCTGAGAACATTTGCGAGCTTATATGGTAGCTCTCTGACAGTCTAAGACATAGAGATGATGAGGAAGGACCCTTCTCACGTGACACATTGCTAAGGCAGTATGAGTTAGCCCTTCCAGCAGACAAAGTAAATTTGGGACTGGCAAGGTCTCAGCCCGGAAAGGGGTTGTCACTGTGCCTACCAAATAAAACAGTCATAGGAAACTTTGCAAGGAGGGGAAGTGAGTCGTCACCAACAGGAACTGACGGTGGCTTTTCCCTGGCATTTTGCCACGTCAATCTGCTTGTGAAAATTCCAAAGAAAGTTAGTGTTTAAATCAGCCTGGTGATTAAGCCTGTGTAAGCAAGAGAGGTAGGAAAGAGAGTACAGCAAAGACTGGATTTTAGCCCATTGGTCACCAGAGAAGTGAGGGTACGAGACCCACGAGAGGCGAGAGCCAGTAATGGGGGTTCTGCCTACAAGTAGGCAAGTACTCCATCACTGAGATACCCCAACCCCAGTTGTAAGTGTTTAAATAAAAGCATTTAAAGTTGGAAAAAGGGGGGAAAAAGGAGGGGGATTAATACTTACTAATCAAGAAATTTAGATTTTAAAAAATAAGCCCCAAACCCGTCAATTCTGTTATTAATTCTCTTGGTGGGGAGTTGAGACAGGGTTTCTTTGTGTATCTCTGGCTATCCTAGAACTAGTTCTGTAGACCAGGCTAGCCTCGAACTCACAGAGGTCCACCTGCCTCTGCCTCCTGAGTACTGGGATTAAAAGCATGTACCTCCACCACCCGGCTTGTTATTAATTCTTATACGTGACCCCTAACAAGTGTAGGTAAACACTGGAACACTTCAGCCACGGCGGACACATGTACCTGGGAGGCAGAGTAAGACAGATCTCTGTGAGTTCCAGGCCAGCCTGGTCTACAGAGACACTCTGTGAATTCCAGGACAGTCAAGGCTACAGAGAGACACTGTCTTTGAAAAAAAAAAACCCAGAGGAAAAACAGTAGATATAGATATAAATGATATAGGTATATAGACAGAGGCAGTCGCTGATGAGGGGAGGTGGAAGTTTCCACTTCCTTTTGTCCCAGAAACGAAGGCAAAGGCGTCCATGTGGGTTTGAGAAGATGGCAAACTTGAGTGGCTGAGGAGAAATACCCGCAGTGACCTCATAAGTCTTACAGAAAGCCATGTAGACCCAGGAGGAAAATTCTCCAAGGACCATGTCAGACCTTGCCACATTGTGTTCTATTGTGTTCTGCTCCCTGAAGTATATGGCTCTATGTGCAATTTCTGGAAAGGAATCCTAGACTCAAAGAACTGGTAGGGTTGAGTGGCTTATGCCTGTAATTCTACTCCTCAGAAGACCAAGGCAGGAGGATTGCCAATCAAGACAAAGCCAGCCTGGGCTGATTATGCAGAGAATTGTAAACCAGCTTGGATTACAGAGTGAGGCAACACTTTCTCAAGAGAAAGAGAATTGATGTCTGAGTTAGGACTCGAGTCCCAGAGCCTTGGGTTTGTTTCCAGAGTTCTTTGTACTCCACCCTCTCTTGGGGGAGGTTTGATGAGGCTGCTGTCTCAACCGAGAAATTAGTTTAGTTGGAAGTCTGTCTGTGTCTAGAGGGCTCCTACTTGCAGTCACCTACCACTGATGGCACTTAGATGAGTGGACCTTGAACAGTAAGTACCCTGAGCCCAGAGCACCAGGGGAAGGCAACACAAAGAATCAAATGTCTCTCTGCAGTCAAATTCAAAGAAAACACAATAATAACATAATTCAGACTCTTTGTGTATATTGTATCTTTATGTGACTTATTTTTCTTTACTCCTTTAATCTATGACTGTCTGTACTCTTTTATATTACTTTTACTGTCTCTCTAAAGCTTTACTTCTCTTTATAACTGTCTATACTCTTTTTCCTCTCTCCCAAGCCTACGTACATTTTTAACTGCACTGTGTCTCATATAGAGGTCTTTTATGTCTGAATCTGTTCTATTGTGTATCTGAAATCCTTCTCTGACAAGGAACATTTAAAATGGGAAGCAGTGTGGTTGCAGCAGCCATGGATGCTGGCTCCACCTCTCTTGGCCTTTCAATATGGTGAAGGTATGTTTACTGCCAGCTCTGGGACTTCTGTGTTCATCACCTCAACTCTGGGAAGCACCATGCAGCACATAAACCCTTTTTGTTTGAGTAAAAGCTAAATCTTCCATACAGCGCACTGAGCAACCTAGAAATATCTCTGTGTATGGCAGCGGGAATCCGCCACGCTCTCTTGCCTGTGCATGCCTAGCAGACCTGATCAGGCCAGATGTCCAGGCAGAGAGTGCTGAGCTGCTACTGTGCTCTCAGTACTTTCCTCCTAACCCTGAGTGGGCGTACAGTACCTGAAGTGGATGGCAGAACATGCATGTTAGCCCCAATTGTTTGGGTGCCATTTGTAGGCAGAGGCTGCTCGTTCATTTCCTGGCCACCCAAACCAGAAATAATTACACAGGAACTATATTAATTACAGCACTTCTTGGTCAATAGCTTAGGCTTCTTATTAACTAACTCTTATATCTTAAACTAACCCATTTCTATTAATCTATGTATTGCCATGAGACTTGTGATTTACCAGTAAGGTTCAGTAGCTACATGGTGTCTCCTTGACTCCGCTTACTTTCCCTCTATATCTCTGTTCAGATTTCCCACCTTGCTGTATTCCGCCCTGCCATAGGCCCAAAGTAGATTGTTTATTAACCAACGGTAATAAAACATATTCACAGTATGCAGAGGGGAATCCCACATCACTCCAGGGCTCAGCTCCCTAGAGAGACCAGGTGACTGATTCATTGGGAACTCTGAGTATTGTGGGCACACCAGCCTAGTTAGGTTATCTTCAGCAGTTTATGCTAAGTGTGTGCCTACAGATGCTATTCTGGATCTGGGTGGGCCTTGACTTAGTCAGTGTCTTATTACTGTCAAGAGACACCATGATCTTGGCCAGAATACTCCTGTTCTCATTGGCCCACCTCTACTTCCTGTCTGGTTGTCCTGCCTATACTTCCTGCCTGACTACTGGCCAATCAGCATTTATTTAAAATATAATTGACAAAATACAAAACATTGTCCCACACCACTGAGAGTTCTATATTTGAATCTGCAGCCAGCAGGAAGAGAGGGATAGACACTGTGCCTGGCTTGAGCATTTGAAACCCCAAAGCCCATCCCTAGTGACATACCTACTTCAACAAGGCCATACCTCCTAATGCCACTCCCTAAACATTCAAATATATGAACTTATGGGGCCAATCTTATCCAAACCACCACAGGCCTAGTCTCCTTACCATCTGAAAAAGGTCCTAATAATCCCCAGGTTATTATTTCAGGGGCTGCAGAAATGGCTCGGCAGGCAAGTAAGAGCACTGGCAAGCAGAGGACTGACTGTATTCAATTCTCAGTGATCACACGGCAGCTTATAACCCTCTCTAACTCCAGTTCCAGGAATCTTCTGATTTCCTCAAGCAGGAGGCACATGTGTGGTGCACGAACATCATACATATATACACATGTACTACATATACATAAAATAATAATCAAATCGTTGTTTTGTTTTTTGAGATAAGGTCTCACTATGTAGCTCTGACTGTGCTGGAATTTACTCTGTAGACCAGGCTGGTCTCTAACTCTCTGAGATCTACTTGCCTCTGCCTCCTGAGTTTTGGGATTAAAGGCATTCACCAATACACCAGCTATCAAGATAATTTGTTTAAAATTACTACTTCAAAATGATGCTCCCAAGGACATGATTCGTTATTAAAATTACCAACAGAATTTAGTCTTATTTATTATTCTTATCAATGAGTGTATACTCAAGTGTATGATGAGGGGGCACAGTCCATGTGGCACAGAGTGCCACAGTGTGTGTGCAGAGGTCGGAGATTAAGTTTGTAGAATTGGTTCTCTCCTTTCATTTTCAGGGGAGTGGAATAGAGGTCAGGTTTGAATGCCAAGAGGCTTATCTGTAGCGCCATCTTGCTGACCCAGGAGCACTATTTTTTTATTTTATTTTATTTTATTTAATTTTTAAGGTTCAGTTTTGGGTCAGTTTCAGAGACTGCAGTCCACTCATGCAGGAACACTTTGTAGAATCCCTAGGAGCAAGGGCACACAACATGGATTGCTCACGTTGTGGCAGACCAGGAAGCAGGGTCTAAAGGTCAAGAGGAGTCTGAGAAGTGTTGAGCCCCTCCTGGATCTGCAGGAGGTGTGTAGGGTCCAGAGAATCTGCCTTGTTTGTTTGTGTTTGTGGCAAGGCCTCACTATAGTCCTGGCTGCCTGGCCTGGAACTCACTATGTAAACCAGGCTGGCCTCTAACTCACAGAGATCCTACTGCCTCTGCCTCCTGAGGACTGGGATTAAAGATGTGTGCCGCCACCACGGCTGGTGAGATTCTACTGTTTCACGAGTTCACCAGGCTTGGGAGCTGCAGTAGTTGAGGTCAATAGTGAGTAGCGGAGGTGCTTTCTCAGCAAGGAGAATTCAAAATCACCTCAGAGCCTGGCCCTCGAAAGCTATTCTGGTGTAAATACTTCCAGGGTTTATGACAAGCAGAGGAGGATTAGAATTCTTGGAAAGACAGCTAACCCAAGAAACCCTAGAGAAAACAGAAGTATTCAAAAGGCGGTCACGGCCCTGTGACGTGGCACTGTGACCACACCCAGGCAGATCAGCTTTCTGCTGACGTGTTTAGCTCACCCTTGAGGCTTCTGACTGGCACTCTGGGGTCTGCAAATCCTCAGCCTGTGGGCAGCAGAGCATTAACACAAAGCCATTACTTCTCGGCAATCTCAACGTCTTAACAAAACCTACTCATGGCACTAAATTTGCTTGGTTACGCATGCGGCAAGAATGTGTTCATGAGATGCTAGGCACTGCCCGAGCAGTGGAGGAGACAGCATCTCTTTTTTAAAAAAAATTATTTATCTTTGCTTTATGTGCATTAGTGCTTTGCCTGCATGTTTGTCTGTAGGAGAGTGTCAGATCTTGGAGTTACAGTCATGAGCTGCCATGTGGGTGCTGGGAATTGACCCTGGGTCCTCTGGAAGAGCAGTCAGTGCTCTTAACTGCTGAGTTATCTCTCCAGCCCTGAGACAGCATCTCTTGAGTCCCCTGTCATCCTTACCATCCATCATAGGCTCAGGTTCATTCCTAGAAAACTGGCTGTAGACATCTTGGCCTTCACATTGGTGGTCCCCTCATCTCATTTCCCTTGCTTTCCTAGGACTTGTCAAGCAGCTTCTTGACTCCAGGTTTTCTGTATACTGAATCCTTTTCTAGAGTATTCTTTGCGTTTGGCCTGGCCCCTTACAACTTAACCTGTGGATCTCAACTCAGTACCCGTTTCATGAAGGACCTTTAGCTGACTCTCAGTCCTCCAGCTGCCTTCTCAAAAACACATTCTGATTTTCCTTCATGACATTTTTGGGGGGTTGGGAGACAGGGCTTCATGTAGCCTAAGCTGGTCTTGAACTCATTATGTGGCCAAGACTGGCCTTGAGCTACTGCTCCTCCTGCTTCCATTTCCAAGTCCTGGGATCACAGACATGAACCAACATGCGTGGTTTTATGCAGAACTAAAGATGGAATCCAAGGCCTCATGATGCATACTCACCACCAACCAAGTATAACTGAGTTACCACCCCAGTTCTATCATTGTTGTTTTTGGGGGAGGTTAGCTTTTTTTATACTTAAATATTTTGTTTTATGTGTATGAGTGTTTGCCTACATGTGTGCCTGTATACCATGTGCTTGCCTGGTGCCCACAGAAGGCAGAAGAGTGTCAAGTCCCTGGGAACTGGAGTTACAGATGGTTGTGCGCTGTCATTCAGGTGCTGGGAATTGAACTCAGGTCCCACGTAAGAACAACAAATTCTCTTAACTTATGAGTCATCCCTCAAACTCCCACTATTAGTGTATTTGCATGATTATTTTGGTTTTTATTTTTTATGTGTGTGGGTGTTTTAATTGCTTGTCTATATACCACATGTGTGTCTATTGCGCTTAGAGACCAGAAGAATCTCGGGTTCTCTGGGACTGAAGTTACTTGTGGTTGTGAGCTACCATACAGGTACTGGGAAACAAACCTGGGTCCTCAGGAAGAGCAGCTGGTGCTCTCAAGTACTGAACCATCTCTCCAACCCAACTTTTCTTTGTTTTGGTTGGTTGGTTGGGTTTTTTTGAGACAGGGATTCTAAGGCTGTCCTGGAACTCACTATGTAGACGAGACTGACTTTGAACTCACCGAGATCCACCAGCCCCTGCCTCACAGCAGCAGAACAGTAACTAAGACAAGGAATGAGGCTGAAGTCATACTTCAGTAGGGCTGAGTACCTCTCTAAGGGGTTTTGAGGGAAATGCTAGTCCTTACTAGGGCCATAACCACGGTGAACTGCAAAGGGCGGGCTGCAAATCTCAGAGCTGGAGAAGAGAAATACAAAGAAGCCAATGGTCAGATGGCTAGGGAGTTAGGAGGTGTTCATTGGCATTCCCGGATGCTTAGTGCAGACTTATAGAAGAGAAAACATAGTCCCTGCCTCCAAGGCTCATTCATAATCTGTTGGCGGAAGACAGGTGGATACCAGAACTGTAGTTTCACTGGATGAAGTATTTACAGGGCCATGAGTAAAGCTAGCATGTGGGGTGCTCAATGGGGCCCAAAAGATGCACAAGAACTAGCAGACTAGGTGTTCACCCAACCCAACACCTGTACATTACTAGTTATGTGCTACATACTGGGGAGAAGGCAATGAACAGACAGACACAGCATTCCCCTGTCTCACAGAGAAGACGGCCACTTACCAATCACATAGATGCCTCTGCTTTCATGCACATTAGCAACAAGAAGACCCTGGGTACAAATGTGATCACAGCATTTGCTTCTGGAAAGGAGAACCCAAAGGCCAGGCTGGGGGCTACATTGCCCGGTATATTGGTTTTACTGTTTGCATTTTTATATGTGGGTATTATGTGAATTCCTCTGTGTGTATGTATGTGTGTGTGCATGTGTGTGTGTGAACATGTGAGGGGTGGGGGTGCATGTGCATGCATGTGTGTATGTGCGTGTGTGTGTGTATGTGCGTATGTGTGTGCCTGTGTGTGCCTGTGTGTGTGCGTGTATGTGTGTGTGCTTGCATATGTGCCTGTGTGTGCATGTGTGTGTATGTGTGTGCATGTGTGTGCATTTGTGTGCATGTGTGTGCCTGTGTGTGTGCGTGTGTGTGTATGTGCATGTGTGTGCATGTGCGTGCGTGTGTGCATGTATGTGTGTGTGTGCGTGTGTGCATGTATGTACGTGTGTGTGTGCTTGCATGTGTGCCTGTGTGTGCATGTGTGTGTGGTAGTGAAGATAAACCGGAACTTTGTACACACTCAGCAAAGCACTTTACCACTGAACTGTATCCCCAGTATTCTTTTTACTTTTAAGGTTTTTTTTTTTTACTTAAAATTTTAAGTATTGGGTCTGGAGAGATGGCTCAGAGGTTAAGAGCATTGACTGCTCTTCCAAAGGTCCTGAGTTCAATTCCCAGCAACCACATGCTGGCTAACAACCATCTATAATGAGATCTGGTGCCCTCTTCTGGTATGCAGGCAGGCATGGAAGGAATGTTGTATACATAATAAATAAATAAATAAATAAATAAATAAATAAATAAATAATTTTAAGTATTTATTTATCTGTTCATTTATTTATGTGTGTGAGTGTTTTGCCTGTATGTGTGTATTTGCATCTTGTGCCAGCAGAGGTCAGAAGAGGAGTCAGAGTCCTTGGAACTGGAGTTAGGGATGTTTTCAAGCGACCAATGGGTGCCAGGAGTCACACCCAGGTCCTCTGAGAGAACAAATGCTCTCATTGAGCCATCAATCCAGCTCTACTTCCAGTTTTGAGACTGGGTCTCAGTAAGTTACCTATGCTGGCCTTGAACTTTGGGACTTCTTGCTTTAGCTCCTGAGTAGCTGGGATTCTAGGCCTCCACCACCAGGTATAGAGAATTCCCCTTTTTAAAGCCTGTAATGAGGGAAGGAGAGCTAGTTTGCTGTGAGGAGACACCATAACCAAGGTAATCTTTAAAAGAAAGCGTTTGAGTGGGTCTTGCTTACAGCTTCAGAGGTTTAGTCCATTATCATCATGGCAGGGAGCATGGTGACAGACAGACATGGTGTAGTGGTGACTGAGAACTCACCCTGATCTGGAGGCAGAGAGACAGAAAGACTAGGCATGCCATGGGCTTCCCCAGTAACACACCTCCTCCAACAAGGTCATACCTCCCGATCCTTCTCAGTCTATTAACTGGAGACCAAGTATCCAAATCCATGAGCCTTGCAGACCATCTTCGTCAGTGTTCTATTGCTGTAAGGAGACACGGTGACTATGGCAACACTTAGGAAACATTTTATTGGGGATGGCTTACAGTTTCAGAGATTTAATGCAATATCATCATGGCAGGGAACATGGTGGCACCCAGGCAGACATGGAGCTAGAGAGTAGTTGAGAATTCTGCATCCAAATCTGTGGGCAGTGGGAAGTGAGAGAGAGAGAGAGAGAGAGAGAGAGAGAGAGAGAGAGAGAGAGAGAGAGACTGGGCCTGGTTCGGGCCCTTGAAACCTCAAAACCCATTTCCAGTGACAGGTCCACTTCCTCCAAAAAGGCCACACCTACTCCAGTAAGGCCACACTACCCAACCTCTCTCAAGTAGCGCCACTCCCAAGCAGTCAAGTGTTGAGCCTATGGCGGCCATTCCTATTCAAACCACCACACTTCTCGTTTCTTTTAGCATTTGATATCCTCGTTTATAATGCTGATCTTTCTGAGCTGTTGCCGCAATCAAATGAAGCCTTAGAAAAATTGAGTCAGATGTTTTCCTACCCCATCTGTTGTTGTTTTGTTTTCATTTTTATCTGTGGGTTCAAGGCCAGCCTGGTATAAACAGTGAGTTCCAGAACAACCAAAGCTACACAGAGAGACCTTGTCCAGGGAAAAAAAAAATCATTTTGCCAAACATGGTGACACATGTCTTTAGTTCCAACACTCAAGAGGCAGAAGCAGGCAATTCTCTGAATTTGAGGCCAGTCTGGTCTACAGAGAAAGTGCCAGGTCAGCAAGGACAGCCAGGACTATACAGAGACCCCCCATCTTTTAAAAAACAACCAAAAAAAAAAACTATTTTAAGATTTTTTTTTTTGAGACAGGGTTTCTATGTGTAGCTTTGGAGCCTACCTGGGCACTCACTTTGTAGACCAGGCTGGCCTCGAACTCACAGAGATTCACCTGCCTTTGCCTCCCGAGTGTTGGAATTAAAGGCGTGTGCCACCACAGCCCAGCTCCCAGTGTGTCTTTCTAATTTGAGTGTTTAGCCAGCATGTGAGTCTGTGTACCACTTGCATGCAGCTCACTTAATGACCAGAAGATGGTGTCTGCTCCCCTGGGACTAGAATTAAAGATGGTTGTTAGGGGCCTCGTGGCATCTTGTAGTTGCACCCAGAGCCAGAAGAACAACCAGGGCACTTCACTGCCATCTCTCCAGGTCCTGTTTGCTCTTTTGAGACAGGGTCTCAAGTGACTCAGGCTGGGTCTGTACTTGGTATGTAACTGGAGATGATCTTTTTATTGTTATGTGTGCGACTGTATAACGTGTATGTGGTACATGTGCCTGCGGAAGTCAGAGGTCAACTCTGTGAACTCAGCTCTCTCTCTCCACGTTTGTGTGGCTCTGAGGACTGAACTTGTGTTGCCAGGCCTCTGTGGCACCTACCGAACCCATCACGACAGCCCTCCAGAGGATGACTTGTTCTGCCCCCCCGCCAGAACTGGGTGTACAGGTGTGTGTCACTACACCCTACTCTCTTCTTTGTCATGCATGTGTGTATGTGCACGTGGGAAGACAACCTCAGGTGTCATCCTCAGGACCACCTGACACTGTATCTCTTACTGGCCTGGAGCTCATCAATTAGGCTAAGTAGACCGGCTGTTGAGCCCCAGAGGTCTTCCTATCTCTAGCTCCCAGGCCTGGGATTTACAGGTGTGAGCCACCACACCTGGCTGCCTTCTCTCTCTCTCTCTCTCTCTCTCTCTCTCTCTCTCTCTCTCCCAACTCTCTCTCCCTTGTGTGTGTACACACATACGTGTGTGTGTGTGTGTGTGTGTGTGTGTGTGTGTGTGTGTGTGTATGGTCTCACTATGTGGCCCTTACTCTCCTGGAACTCATTGTGTAGACCAGGCTAGCATTAAACTCAGAGATCACCTGCTTTTGCTTTCCAAGTACTAGAATTAAAGGTGTGCTCCACTGTACCCATCCTTAAAGATTTATTTCATTGCTGGGCAGTGATGGCACACTCCGTTAATCCCACCACTGGGGAGGCAGAGGCAGGTGAATCTCTGTGAGTTCGAGGCCAGCCTGGTCTACAAATAAAGTTCCAGGACAGCCAGGGCTGTTACATAGGGAAACACTGTCTTGAAAAACAAAACAAAACAACAACAACAGGTTTATTTTATATTTTATTTATGTGTATAACATTTGACTGCCCACCATGGAGACCACAAGAGGGTATCCCGTCCCTGGAGCTTGAGTTGCAGGCCATTGTGAGCCACACGATATGGGTGCTGGGAACTGAACCAGTGTTCTCATTTGTTGTGGGGTTTTGATTTCAGGCCTTCACAGTTGCAAGGCGAGTGACTGAACTGTCCCCACAGTCTCCCTACTTTACTTACTTGCTTGTTTTTGACACACTCTCACACTGCAGCCCAGGCTGGCCTCAAACTCTCAAACTTGGCAATCCCCTTGCCTCAGCCTCTCAAATGTTGGGACTGTAGGCATGAACCCACGGCAAACTTTAGTACCACCTGCTTAGAAAAAAAAGATTTAAAAAAGAAAGTCTCTACATAGAAAGTAGAATCAGATAGAAGAATCTATAATTCTGGCCCGGTTCAGATGTTACTGAGACATGAGATGTGAATCACAGGGACAAGTGTTTCCTCCTGAACAGTAACCTAATCTACTGACTGCTGTGAAAGAAGCCAGGGAAGGAGCAGATGTGGACAGCAGCCTCTCCCCAGCCCCTCTGAGCACCAGCACTCTGAGCTTTCTCTGTTCCTGTCCTTTTTCATACAGGCAGGGGCTCTCTGTGTAGCCCAGGATGGCTCAAATTCACAGCCATCTCTTCTCAGCCTCCCGAGTGCTGGGAGGCAGACGTGTGCCACCACACCCAGCTCACCCTGTATTCTTTCCTACTTGGCCTTTGGATATGCTCTTCCACCCTGTCACCTGGAGCTCTATGCTTAAAGTCTGCACACGGGAAGACTCTGTTGGCCTCCTGAAGTCATCGTGCCGTCAGTCAGACTCCTTGTACTGTTCTTACCTCTGAATTGTACCCTTTACAGGTGTGCACTCCCATAATGGCCTTCATTCAACCATCCATTTATCTGACTATTTTTTTTCTAAAATCCTCCAGCATGGTAGGCACTGATCTGAATACTACAGAAACAGTCATAGGTAAGATAAGACATAGATGCTTCTTCTTCTTCTTCTTCTTCTTCTTCTTCTTCTTCTTCTTCTTCCTCCTCCTCCTCCTCCTCTTTCCTCCTCCTCCTCTTTTTTCCTCCTCCTCCTCCTCCTCCTCCTCCTCCTCTTCTTCTTTTTCTGATACAGGGTTTCTCTGTAGCTTTGGAGCCTGTCCTGGAACTAGCTCTTGTAGTTCGAACTCACAGAGATCCTCCTGCCTCTGCCTCCTGAGTGTTGGAATTAAAGGTGTGCGCCACCACCACCCCGGATTTTGCCCAACACATAGCAGATACTAGCTGGGAAGCAGGGAAGCGCCGTGAGCATGAATGGCAAGGCAGTGACAGAGGAGCAAAGGTTGGCCCATAACACGGTCAACACAGCCAGCTCAGAGGCCTCATCCCATCTTGAGGGGCTGCAGCACTTCCAGAGGGCATTGGAATGGTTTGGGACCTTCCCTCCCCTTCTTAGACTTCGAGCAAGCAGAGAAAGAGGAAGGAGAAGAGGGATTTGTCTTTACTTCTTCCTGCCAAGTATGGAAATGAGGAAGAGCAAGCCAGAGCTCAGGGATCCCTGTGCCTTCCTGTGCCAGAGCGAAGGAGCTGGCAAAGCCACGTCCTCTTTCTCAGGGTCACCCAGATAACTGCAGTTTCTCATTGCCTTTGTGTGAAGGTGTGACCTTTGGCGCATTGTCCACACTCTTTCCTTATCTGGCAACACTTTAAGCTGTGGAGACAGAAATGGCAGAGATATCAGGTGGAAGGACCTGGGTCCCTGAATCTCTCCTTGGAATAGAGCATCCTACTTGTAACAAACTTTTTAATCTTATTTTATTGGGTTTTCTTTTGCTTTGTTTTGAGATAAGGTCTCTCTATTATGTAGCTCTGACTGTCCTGGAACTCGCTCTGGAGACCAGGCTGACCTCTAACTCACAGAGATCCACCTGCCTCTGGCTCCCAAGTGCTGGGATTAAAGGTGTGCACCACCGCACCTGGCAGAAGCACATTTTTTAGAGATTGCCTGACTGAGAAAATTTCATGATGGGCCTCTGCAGCTGGAAGTTCTCTGAGAATTGCTGGTATTATCTGAATTACCCCCTACCTTATTCTGCAGGCTGATAACCCCTCGCCAGCCCAGAAGCCTCCCCCCAGGCTCTGGGTTTACTGTTCACAACCCGACAGCTGTGCACTGGACATCCCAACCTACAGGGCAGTCATCACTTCTGACTTACAGTGGCCAAAGCTGCCCTTGCTGTGTGGCTCAGGCCCCAGCCTCAGTCTCTTCCCTACTGTAGCCCCCTCTCCGTAGATGGCACCACTTTCTACCCAGGCATGCAAGCCTCAAACTGAAGGTCATTCTTGACTCTCCTTCCCTGTCTCTTGCCCTCCGTGTATCTTAAGTTCATAGGCTTCTCTCCTCCAGCACTGCAGCCTGAATCATCTTCCCCAGAGTGGATCTGCTCACACCAACCCCTTCCCATAGTCACTTAAATGTCCTAGGCCAGCTCCCATCACGCTGTCCATCCACCCAGGCTCTTTGGCACAGCCTTGAAGGCCCTGCATGCTCCTGTCTCCTACTGCAGTTCTTCTGACCCCGCGTGTGTTACACCAGGCTCCTTTCGGTGCCTGGTTCACGTCCTCTGCCCAGAACTACACAACCTTCCTCTTATCTTGATCGCAGCCCAGTCTCAATTTCAGTTTCACTTTCTCAGAGCCCTGCCCTCTGACCGCTGCTCATTCCAACTCTCTTGGTGGCTGTGACTCATGTCTTTCCTGTTAAAAGACAGTGTCTGGGTGCTGGACGTGTCTTAGCAGGAATCAGAGACTGCCTACTGGGCGGTAGTGGCGCACAGCTTTAATCCTAGCACTTGGGAGGCAGAGGCAGGTGGATCTCTGTGAGTTTGAGGCCAGCATGGTCTACAGATAAGAGTTCCAGGACAGCCAGGGCTACAAAGAGGAGCCTTTGTCTCAAAACACCAAGACAAACAAGCAAACAAAATAATCATACAAAAACACCAACAGAGACCACCTATTAGATGGCAATGCACTAGAACAGCATCCAACGGTTTAAAGTTATCGCGAGAGCTAGCCAGGCATGCTGGTGCTTGCTTTCATTCCAGCACTTGGAGGCAGAATCAGGCAGATTTCTCTGAACTGAAGCCAGGTTCATCTATATAGTGAGTTTGAGGCCGACCAGCCAGGGATGCACAGTGTGGCTTTAATTAAAGGCAAACAAACAGAAAGCAAACAAAACCCTACAGAAAAAAAAGTTGTCATGCTAGTGCCCCTTGGGAAATCAGTGTTCTTGGTGACGGTGAGTGGTAATTTCTGTTTCTCTGCTGTGTCAGTCAAGGTGACTTGCCCCCATTTTTTTTTTAAGTCTAAAGTCTCAAGCCTGTTAAATATCAGAGGGTGACCTTGAACTCCATCTCCTGCGTTCACCTCCTGAGTACTGGGAGTATAGGCCTGTTCCACCATGCCTGCCTCATGCCCACATATTCATGACGAAAGCTCCCAAGGAGCAGGCGGTTTGCCCCCAGGAAGCGGTACAGTAAACCAGCCACCTCTGGCTGGCTAGGCCGCGTGACAGCCTGGCCCTCCACCTACTGTTCTTGTTTCTGGGCACCAGGCGGAAATGTAATTTCATGACACATTGGGGGATTTCTTTCTTCCCCTACATTTTTCTGATGTGACTCCAACCTGGGAGTTGGGGGAGCACGGGCCCTGGGAGGAGGGAGGCCAGAGGCAGGAAAGCTAGTTGCCTCGCATTCCTCAGCGCCTCCGATCGCATAGCTCAAAGAAAAAAAGAAGCTAGCAAGCTTTGGCAGATGCACTGGCCTTTCAGCTCCTGTTCTGGCAGCTTCAGAGGCTACTTGAGCACGCTCTCTGCCAAGGCCCTGGAGGCAAGCGCTCACTCTGCCCAGTCTGCCAAGATGAGACAGAAGGGGTCAACGCCTCTTGACTGACATGGGGAGCACAGAAAGACACCCCTTCTTTCTGCTCAGCCTGACATCCAGTTGGCCCTGAGCCATTCAGCGTGTGTGTATGCAGGACGAGGCTGAAGGGGGTGTCAGTGCTAGCGTGCCTGCCCTTCCCAGCCGAAAAGCTACTGTGGGTATCGGGCAGTCTGGGGCAGCTCTGCCCCTCCTCCACCCTGGGGATGTTGGAGGGGGCAGCCCTTGGGCAGATGTCCCCACCCAGCTGCCGGGCCACTGCCATCACATTCCATGGCAGCCTAAGAGCCACAGAGCATGACTTGAGAAAAGAGAGTGCGGCCTTGATCACCATGGAAACCAGGCTTCCTAGGAAAAGGTCACATATTTGATGTGGCTGTCATCCGGGCACCTTAAATGCAGCACTGTTTCTGTTTTCCTAAGGACACTGCCAGCAAAGAAGGCCTGAAACAGTGGGGGTGCCAGCTGACCTGCTTGTCTGGCATTAAACAAGCTACTGTCAACTTCCTCTCAGCAAAGCCCAGGCTGTATCCATGCCCACATGGCCTGACCCCAGCTTGCACCTACCGGAGCAGCCCTTTAGGCGAGGCTTGAGTCCAGAAAGAACTGAGCTGGGCTGTGGATCCGGAAGAGGAAGTACAAACAAGACCCAGCACGAGGGAGAGAATGACAAAGGAGAGTGATAGCTGTGACGCGTGAGTACTCGCTGAGTCCATCCAGGTGCTGAGGCAAACCCTTCTGTGCACCGGAATCTCAGAAACACTGAGAACCACCAAGCTGAAAGGGCACGGTGGCGCACGCCTTTGCTCTCAGCACGCGGAAGGCAGAGGCAGGCAGATCTGAGTTTGAGGCCAACTTGGTCTATGTAGAGAGCCGGAAGGCATACACAGTGAGAACCTGTCTCGAAAAATAAGAAAGAAAGAAAGAAAGAAAGAAAGAAAGAAAGAAAGAAAGGAAGGACGCTACATAGCATGCCTAAGATTATGTACAAGTAATAAATAGCACGGTCTCAATTTTAACCCCATTTTATCTGACCCAGAACATGAACATACAATCTCTCACTCTCTCTCTCCCCCCATCTATCTACCTATCTATCATATATATATTACATTCATCATTGTGTAAGGTGTGGGTGCTGCCATGCCGTAGAAGTTAGAAGACTTTCACGAGTTTGTTCTCTCTTTCCACTGTGTGGATCCTGAGGATTGAACTCACAACCTCAGGCTTTGTGGCAATTGCACTCACCTCCGGAGATATCTTACTTCTAATTGTTGAGATATCATCTCTCTACGTAGCTCAGGCTGACCTCTAACTCACTATGCAGCCCAGACTGGCTTGAACTGGCAGTGTTTCCAGTACTGATATCACAGCACACTCAGCTAGAAGCTGAGTTCGACTTCATCTTCACTAATTCGTTTATACATTTAGTCATTCACCTAGTCACTCACTTGTGTATGAATCAAAAGTTTAGCCAGTGTCTGTGATGTGCTGGAGAGCAGACTGCGAAAGGACAGGCTCCGTGGCCTCTGTCTTAGGGTCTCTAAACTGTGAGAAGACACCACGGCCGGAAGCAGCCTGTGAAGGAAAAGGATTTATTGGGCTTATGTGTCCACATCACTGTTCATCACTGAAGGAAGTCAGGGTAGGAACTCAAGCAGGGCAGAAATCTGGAGGCAGGGGCTGGTGCAGAGGCCGTGGAAGGGTGCTGCTTACTGGCTTGCTCTCCAAGGCTTATTCAGCCTGATCTTTTTTTTAAATAGAACCCAGGACTACCTTCCCAGGCGTGGCCTCACTATCAGTCAGTGGTTAAGGAAATTGCCCTACAGGCTTGCCTGCAGCCTGATCTTATGGGAGCATTTTCTCAATCGAGGTTCCCTCCTCTCAGATGACTCTAGCTTGTGTCAAGTGACATAAAACTCAGCAGCACAGCCTCCAAGGGCTCACAGTGGGAGAAGCGAATGAGCAAACAGGGAATGACGGGGCACAGTGGGACGAGAGGCATGCAAGAGGGGCAGCACAGTTACTGCGGGAAGAGCACCAGTTTCTCCTCTGTGACATGGGAACAAACAGAATGACCGGCTCACCTGTGGGTGGCATGCTTTCTCCTTGTGTCCAGACGCTCACCTGGAAGAGCAGTTGGTCTGCAGTGTTGAATTTGAGTCAGACTTCATCAGCACACATCCCTATGTTGATTTGATTAGTCCTCCCTGGTTTTTGAGCGTACTGCTTCCTAGTTCTTTCCCTCCCAACTCCCCTGGCTCAGAAAACAACAACAAAAAAAAGTCAGGTCTTTATTACTAGTGGATGGTCAGGGTTATTTCCAGGTTCTTGACTCCTTACTCAGGGTTTGAAATAAAAGTCCATACAGATTTGCCAACAGCAGGAAAAAAAAAAACTCTGTGTAAAGCAAAGCAATAGAAAATACAAGCTGGGTGGTGCTGGCGGTGCACACATTTAACCTTATCACCCAGGAGGCAGAGGCAGGCAGATCTCTGTGAGTTCCAGGCTAGCCTGGTCTATAAAGGGAGTTCCCAGACAGCCAGAGCTGTTATACATAGAAACCCTGTCTTAAAAACAACAAAACCCCACAGCTGAAGCTGGTTGCTCTTACAAAAGACTCAGATTCTGTTCCCAGCAACCACACAGTACCTCACAACCATCTGTAACTCCCATTCCAGGGGATCCGATGCTCTCTTCTGGTCTGTGTGGACACAGGCATGCATGTAGTACACATATATACGTGCACTCACATAGACACATAAAATAAATAAGCCTTATCAAGAAGATCAGAACACACCGCAAGTGCACAGCAGGCCACATGAGAGAAGATATTCAAGGACTCCAATTATCGTCTGGGGCTTTCTTTTATAGGGTTCAAGAGGAGGGGGGTGGCTGGTTACTGTCATGATCAGTTTTTATCAACTTGACACAAGCTCTGATCTGGGAAGAAAAACTCCAATTGAGAAAATGCCTCCATCAAATTGGACCGTAGGCAAGTTGGCAAAGAATTTTCTAGATTAATAATTGATGTGGGAGGGGAAAGCCCATTGCGGGCGCTGCCGCATCTGGGCCCATGGTCCTGGGTTGTAGAAGGAAGTAGGATGAGCAAGGCATGAGGAGCAAGCACTCCTCCTGGACTCTTCTGCCTTGGGTTCCTGCCTTGGCTTCCTTCAGTGGATTGTGGCTTGGGATACGTATGCTAAATAAACCCTTCCTTCCACACGCTGCTTTCGGTCATGCTCTTTATCACAGCAATAGAAAACTAACTCAAACAGTTATAAAGGCTGTGGTGAGGGTGGTTCTCTGTTTTTATCAGTTAGCGCATAGAATTATTTTTCTACTGTGCACATCCCTTCGTACAACTCAGCTGACTTTGATTATCCACACACCTCATTATGCATGGGCCTGAGATGGCAAATAGGAGGTCCTTCCTAAAAGTTCACTCGAGTAACAGTTTCGCGTCATGAGCATGCACCAGTTCAGATCAGATGCCCCCTCTCCTCTGTCCCAGGGTGTAACATTTGAATAGAAACTGTCAACATTTCACGGTCATTTAGGGTAGAGAAAAGTTATGCCATTGTTCAAATAGTAGTATATGTATATATAGCTTAATCCAGGTGGGGGCTTGGGGCTGCTGGGCGCACTGTTCACAGAGGGATGTATTTGCTTATGGTGCAGGTAAAGGAGTTAGATTACCAAGTGCCTTATTAGAAGAGGGGGTAAGTCGGGTGATGGTGGCGCACTCCTTTAATCCCAGCACTCAGGAGGCAGAGACAGAGCCAGGAAGCTCTCTGTGAGTTCGAGGCCAGCCTGGTCTACAGAGTGAGTTTCAGGACAGCCAAGGCTACACAGAGAAACCCTGTCTTGGGAGAAAAAAAAAAAGATAAGAGGTGGTGAGCATAACCCAAATCAAGCAGCCTCCTGTCCCAGGTTCCCAAACTATCCCTGCCTGTTCGTCTCACCTGGAGTAGCTACATAGTGTATGTAGCTTTAAATTTAAATTGTACCGTACTAGAGCCAAACAGGGAAAATGGATCGGCTGCTTTTCCTTCTGTCGTGTACCCAGGAAAGTCTGCTCTCTGTCAACACTGGGCGAGAGTTAAAACGAAACTAGGCCCTCATTATAAAGAAATCAATGCAGTGAGTTATAGGTTGGGTGAAGAAATAAGGGTTCAGGGAAGGGGTGATTTAATTCCTCCTGTCTGTCTGGTTCCTACACCCACAACATATGTCTTTGGGCAACCTCCCACACAGACTCTGACCCACTAGCTACAGCTCTCCAGCCCTGAAAGGAGACCTTTTCCTGAGATTCCCTGCTGGTTAGTAATGGGCAAAATGCTGGGAGGGAAAAATAAAGAGAGAAAGGGAGGGGAGGAAGGAGAGGGGAGGGGAGAGTCTTTGAAAAGGAGAGGGCAGTTGGCCTCTTTCACTTTTGTGTGGGTGTCAATGAGCTAATCCATCAGTCAAAGCAGCAATCAAGAAGAAAGTGTGCAATTTGAAAAAGTTCAAAAAGAGAAGCCAACTGGCAAGCAACCACCACACTATATTAATTCAGTGGTGGCCTGACCATAGAGACACCAATCACGGGATGGGGTGATTCTAAGTTCTTCTTCTGCCCTTGATTGAGGTTGGCCTCTAAGCAACTAACCTGCTTTGTTCCCATCTTCTAGAGTCTTGGCCTGGGTCAAGCACCTCACCACAGCAAAGAGGAAATGATGGTACAGCCTTGTCCTCTTCTCCGTGGAGAATAGTGCCAGGATGAGTCATGGCCCTTGAAGAGGCTGTGCCCCCTGGACAAGGTCAGCATCTGGCAAAATTACATTAGCTAATAGCAATCAAGTGTGATTACTTCACCCCTGCAGAACCCAGGGCTGTCAGTCACGAATCTGGGGCTAAAACTACTCCTGTCCTGGTTCGTGTGAGGATCAAATAAAATCTTCTAGAGAGCATGCCACACAAAGACCAGGGTGTGAGCTGGACGAACCGATGGACACCTGCAATTTTTGAACTGGGGAAGTGGTAGAGGAAGATCAGGAGTCGCAGGCCCCGCATCCACCCTAGTCCATCAGAATAGCTTAGCAGGGCTTCCTCCAAACTCTACCTGCATCTGAAAACTCCTTACCACCTCCTCAGCTACCATCCCTATCCTGGCCATCACTGTTTATTCTCCAGTCTGGTAGAGTAGTCTCCTAACTTCTTATTTCTCCCTAACTTACCAACTCCTGCTTCTAACACTTGCGTCCATAGAGCCCATTCCCTGCAGAACGGTCTCTTTTCTAAAACACAAATCAAATCACATCATTCCCTGGGTCAAAGTACTCCTTGGCCCCCAAGCTGTTTACCGCAGTCTGGGGTGGAGGCTCCGTGTGCCCTGGCCTTGCTCTGCTCTTCAGCTCCAGTGACTGCTGCAGCTGCAGGCGCCCATTTCTGCCTCGTGCACATACAAAACCCATGCTTTCCCTTAAGCCTGTTTTTAACTCAAGACCTTCACGTACCTGCTCCCCACCTGTCTCAGGCCAGATGCTGTCTTCTCCGAGAACCCTTCCTGAGCCCCACCCTATATGAATTAAATCTTGTCCCAGCCAGGAGTATAACTTATTCCAAAATTACTAGTTTCTGAAATGATTCTATTTCTTTCTGCACATATTGTCGGCCCCCATGTCAGTGTTATTCACTGACAAGTGATTGATTCTCCAGGGACAAAACTAGAGCCTGATATTCTTTAAATGCCCCCACTTTTTTTAATTTAAATTTATTTTTATTTATTTTTTTTTACAGCACTCTTTTTTTTATTGAGAAAAGAAAAAAAAAGTATCCGCCTCCTCCCAGCCTCCCATTTCCCTCCCCCTCCTCCCACCCTTCTCCCCCTCCCCCAAACTCCTCTCCCCCTCCCTCTCCAGTCCATAGAGCAGTCAGGGTTCCCTGCCCTGTGGAAAGTCCAAGGTCCGCCCCCCTCCGTCCATGTCTAGGAAGGTGAACAACCAAACTGGCTAGGCTCCCACAAAGCCAGAACATGAAGTAGGGTCAAAACCCCGTGCCATTGTTCTTGGCTTCTCATCAGCCCTCATTGTTTGCCATGTTCAAAGAGTCCGGTTTTATCCCATGCTTTTTCAGTCACAGTCCAGCTGGCCTTGGTGAGCTCCCACTAGATCAGCCCCCTTGTCTCAGTGGGTGGGTGCGCCCCTCGTGGTCCCAACTTCCTTGCTCATCTTCTCCCTCCTTCTGCTCCTCATTGGGACCTTGGGAGCTCAGACCAGTGCTCCAGTGTGGGTCTCTGTCTCTATTTCCATCCATCACCAGATGAAGGTTCTATGGTGGTATGCAAGATATTTGTCAGTATTGCTATAGGATAGGGTCATTTCAGGTTGCCTATCCTCAGCTGCCCAAGGGACTAACTGGGGACATCTCCATGGGCTCCTGGGAGCCACTCTAGGGTCAAGTCTCTTGCCAACCCTAAAGTGGCTCCCTTAACTAAGAATTGTGGTTCCGTGCTCCCCTGTCCAACCTTCCTTTATCCCAATCCTCCTGTTTCCGCAAGTTCCCCCCCTCCTTCCCTTCTAACTTTTCTCTCCCCATCTCCCCTTACCCCCATCCCACCCCACCCCCAAGATCCCAATTTTCTCCCCGGCAATTTTGTCTACTTCCCATAGCCAAGAGGATAACTATATGTTTTTCCTTGGGTTCACCTTCTTATTTAGTTTCTTTAGGTTCACCAATTGTAGACTCCGTGACCCTTATTTATGGCTAGAAACCAATTATGAGTGAGTACATCCCATGTTCATCTTTTTGGGTCTAGGATACCTCACTCAGGATAGTGTTTTCTATTTCCATCCATTTGCATGCAAAATTCGAGAAGTCATTGTTTTTTACCGCAGCGTAGTACTCTAATGTGTATATATTCCATACTTTCTTCATCCATTCTTCCATTGAAGGGCATCTAGGTTGTTTTCAGATTCTGGCTATTACAAATAATACTGCTATGAACATAGTTGAACAAATGCTTTTGTCATATGATAGGGCATCTCTTGGGTATATTCCCAAGAGTGGTATTGCTGGGTCCAGGGGTAGGTTGATCCCGAATTTCCTGAGAAACCGAAACACTGATTTCCACAGTGGTTGCACAAGATTGCATTCCCACCAGCAATGGATGAGGGTACCCCTTCCTCCACAGCCTCTCCAGCACAGGCTATCTTTGGTGTTTTTGACTTTAGCCATTCTGACAGGTGTAAGATGATATCTCAAAGTTGTTTTGATTTGCATTTCCCTGATTGCTAAGGAAGTTGAGCATGACCTTAAGTGTCTTTTGGCCATTTGAACTTCTTCTGTTGAGAATTCTCTGTTCAGTTCAGTGCCCCATTTTTTAATTGGGTTAATTAGCATTTTAAAGTCTAGTTTCTTGAGTTCTCTATATATTTTGGAGATCAGACCTTTGTCTGTTGCGGGGTTGGTGAAGATCTTCTCCCAGTCAGTAGGTTGCCTTTTTGTCTTAGTGACAGTGTCCTTTGCTTTACAGAAGCTTCTCAGTTTTAGTAGGTCCCATTTATTCAATGTTGTCCTTAATGTCTGTGCTGCTGGGGTTATACATAGGAAGCGATCTCCTGTGCCCATCTGTTGTAGGGTACTTCCCACTTTCTCTTCTATCAGGTTCAGTGTGTTCGGGCTGATATTGAGGTCTTTAATCCATTTGGACTTGAGTTTTGTGCATGGTGATAGATATGGGTCTATTTTCATTCTTCTACAGGTTGACATCCAGTTGTGCCAGCACCATTTGTTGAAGATGCTTTCTTTCTTCCATTGTATACTTTTAGCTCCTTTATCGAAAATGAGGTGTTCATAGGTTTGTGGGTTAAAATCCGGGTCTTCTATATGATTCCATTGGTCGACTGGTTTTTATGCCAGTACCACACTGTTTTCATTACTGTAGCTCTGTAATAGAGTTTGAAGTCAGGGATGGTAATGCCTCCAGAAGATCCTTTATTGTATAGGATTGTTTTGGCTATCCTGGGTTTTTTGTTTTTCCATATAAAGTTGATTATTGTCCTCTCCAGATCTGTGAAGAATTTTGATGGGATCTTGATGGGGATTGCATTGAATCTATAAATTGCCTTTGGTAGAATTGCCATTTTTACTATGTTGATCCTCCCAATCCAAGAGCAAGGGAGGTCCATCCATTTTCTGGTATCCTCTTCAATTTCTTTTTTCAATGCCTTAAAGTTCTTGTCAAATAGATCTTTCACTTCCTTGGTTAGATTTACCCCAAGATATTTTATGCTGTTTGTGGCTATCGTGAATGGTGAAGCTTCTCTGATTTCCCTCTCTGCTTCCATATCCTTTGTGTATAAGAGGGCGACTGATTTTTTGGAGTTGATCTTGTATCCTGCCACATTACTAAAGCTGTTTATCAGCTGTAAAAGTTTTTTGGTGGAGTTTTGGGGGTCACTTATGTACACTATCATATCATCTGCAAATAACGAAAGTTTAACTTCATCCTTTCCAATTCGAATCCCCTTGATCCCATTATGTTGTCTTATTGTTATTGCTAGAACTTCAAGCACTATATTGAAGAGGTATGGCGAGAGTGGACAGCCTTGTCGTGTTCCTGAGTTTAGCGGGATGGCTTTGAGTTTCTCTCCATTTAATTTGATGTTAGCTGTCGGCTTGCTGTATATAGCTTTTATTATATTTAGGTATGACCCTTGTATCCTTAATCTCTCCAATACTTTTATCACAAAGGGATGTTGAATTTTGTCAAATGCTTTTTCAGCATCTAATGAAATGATCATATGGTTTTTTTCTTTCAGTTTATTTATATGCTGGATTACATTGATAGATTTTCGTATGTTGAACCAGCCCTGCATCTCTGGAATGAAGCCTAGTTGATCATAATGAATAATTTTTCGGATGTGTTCTTGGATATGGTTTGCCAGTATTTTGTTGAGGATTTTTGCGTCGATGTTCATGAGTGAGATTGTAAATACCCCCACTTTTTATGGATAAATGAATATCCTTGCTCCAAAATGTACCCTCCCACCACCGTATCTAGATGCCTTCCCCTTCAGAGCAGAGATCTCATTTGGAAAGTGTCAGGGAGGCCTCCACAAATATTTGCTGAATGAATGGGGTTAACGTGAGTTACACCAGCAAAGAATGTCACCCTCGGAAGGCCCAGCCAGTCTCAGGAATCAGTGTGCACCAGCAGGAGCTTGGCTTGCAGGAAGTGTTGACAAAGGGAAACACTTCAAACCAGTCGAGTTGAAGTGACATATTTGGACAGAATTACTGTCCCAGGGCTGCTCAAGTCCCCAGTATTTACGAGGGTCCCTTTGACATTGAGTGTAAGACAGCAGCTGGAAAAGCATCATTTAGCTTTAAGGAAAGGGCAGAGGACCAGCTGGGGCCTGAGTTTCATTCCTAGATGTGCCATAAATTAGGACCTTGGACAGGTCAAAGAATTTGAGGCCAGCCTGGGCTACATGGTGAGCTCCAGGACCCTGTCTCAACAAAGAAAACTCACTATGTAGCTGAGAATGATCTTGAATTCTTAATCCTCTTGACTGGGATTGCAGGCATGCATCATCAGGCCTGGGATTGCAGGCGTGCATCATCAGGCCTGGGATTGCAGGCGTGCATCATCAGGCCTGGGATTGCAGGCGTGCATCATCAGGCCTGGGATTGCAGGCGTGCATCATCAGGCCTGGGATTGCAGGCGTGCATCATCAGGCCTGGGATTGCAGGCGTGCATCATCAGGCCTGGGATTGCAGGCGTGCATCATCAGGCCTGCCTCTGGATATTTTTCAAATGATTCCTTTTGCTGCATAATTTCTGGATAAATAGAAAACCAAGACTGGGCAGTGGTGGCACACACCTTTGATCCCAGAACTCGGGAGGCTGAGACAGGAGGATCTCTTTGAGTTCAAGGACAGACAGGCTACATAGAAAGACCCTGTTAGAGACAGAGATAGAGATAGATAGATAGATAGATAGATAGATAGATAGATAGATAGATAGATAACAGTCCAACCTGAAGAGTTCAGGAATATCACTTACGAGTTAGAACTCAGACTTGAGAATTAAGTTTCTCAGTACCCTGACTTTATCCCTTAATTATAAGAGTGTCATCTAACTTCTCTCAGCCTCGATTTTCTCACCTATGCCACAAGAAGCACCTAATTTCCAGACTGTGGTAGGTCAGCCAGTGCCCTGATGGTAGTGAGCACGAGCATCCAATAGACCCAGATACTGTTAACCTGTGAATGATCGTGGTGGCACATACGTTTAATCTCAGTACTTGGGAGACAGAGGCAGGGCAGATCTCTGAGTTCGAGGTCAGCCTAGTCTACACAAAGAAAGCCTATCCTGAAAAAAACAAACAAAAAACTCTCAAAGGTATTTGGATGAAAAGCCTGGTGAGTAAAAGGAGATATTCTTTAAGGCTCAGAGCACCAGTTTTTCCTGATGGCTGATGGCTGGGAAGTGACTGCAAGTTCAGCTCCCTGGGACCATGGTGTCAATCACAGAGAAGGCCAGAAGACTGTAAAGTAGAACTCCCATCAGCAACAGGGGCAGGAGGAGAGGAAGCAGAGAGGCTGGAAGTCCCTGCCCTGCAGGAAACATAAGCTCAAAACCAAAGCATACTCAGAAAGTCCAGCCCTGGCCAGTGGAAGAGCTTGAGACCAGAAGCTTGGAGCCAGGGAAAAGAGCACCACGGAGAGCCAAAGAAGCCATCTCTCCGGTTATGCAGTCTTTACCAGTCTCTGTGATTACCAGAGGCAGGCAAGGGTCCTACACAGAACTGGATAGAAGGCAAGATGAAGTGGCCTTTATCCAAGCTTGTTTATGTTTTTTGTTCTTTGTGATAGGGTTTCACGTAACCCAGGATGACCTCAAACTTTCTTTAGAGTTAAGTAATGCCATAAACTTCTGATCCTCATGACTTTATTTCCCAAGTGCTTGGACCAAGCTTAGAGATGAGTTTGATCACCGGAACTCACTTAAAGACTAGAGAGAAGCCGGGCGGTGGCGGCGCAGGCCTTTAATCCCAGCACTCAGGAGGCAGAGGCAGGTAGATCTTTGTGAGTTTGAGGCCAACCTGGTCTACAAGAGCTAGTTCTAGGACAGGCTCCAAAGCTACAGAGAAACCCTGTCTTGAAAAAAAAAAAAAAAGATCAGAGAGATTTGACTCGCTAGAGCTGTCCCCTGGCCTTCATACATGTGCGTTCACTCCCACACAAATAATAATGCATTAAAAATGAATCTCTTTAGTGAAGTATAACACAGAGAAAAATGTGCAAGTCATATTCAGTGGATTTTCTCAGAGAGAACAGTCCTGGGAATCCAGGCAGTAGATCATAGAGCAACTTCGTCTTCCCTGTGACTATTTCCCAACCAGTATCTCTTTCCTGATTTCTTTCACTATAAATTGTTTTATTTTTAGTACCATGAATTATTGTTATAAGGGAGCAGGACCTGTGTATGTATGGTGGTCAGAGGAACAACTTGGGGAGTCAGCTGTGTGTCTCGGGGACCAGACTCGGGTCATCAGGCTTGGCTGAGCCATCTCGCTGGTCCAGGCTTTTTTTACTTTCTATGTAATTGGATCCACACAGAAAGTCCTCCCTTAGGTCTGGCTCCTTCTGTCACCAACGCTGTAAGACTTATCCACTCCACTGCTCAGCCCTTTATTGTTAAAATCTGCCAGTTTGTTTATTCATTTCATCATCAGATACTAAAAGGGGTGTTTTGTGGGATTTTGGTTTTGTCTTTTGTACTGGAGATCCAGGTCCTTGTACATGCCAGGAAAGCCCTTTACCCCCAAGCTACAGACCACCACCCCCAGCCCTGCTTTTTTGTTTTCATTTGTTTTGAGACAGAGTGTATGTAGCCCAGGCTAATGCCTCCACACACACACAAGACAGGGTTTCTCTGTGTGACCCTGGCTGTCCTGGAACTAGCTCTGTAGACCAGGCTGGCCTCAAACTCACAGATCCACCAAGCCATGAGCCACCTGCCAAGTGACAGTCAGTATAAACCATCACACTGGTTGGTGACTAAGAGTTTAAAAAAGATATTCAGTGTATGTTCGTGATCCCTGTTTGGGCCAGGTACAGTGGTTCCCACTTGTAGTCCTAGCACCCAGAAAGTCATGATGGACCCTTAATTTCACTTTTACCCTGTTGTTCAACCCACCCTCCCTGAGAGAGGCACCTCTCTAAACCTTTCAGGCCAATGGTAGATTGACTCTGCTCCCTTGATGGTCTTGGAGTTTAGTTTTCCTAACAATAGTGTATGAATGTAAAAACCCCGAACGCCTACATCTCAGTTTTATTAGGACGATAAACACACATCATTGGGCTAACAGTTTAGTGGGGGCAGATCGACTATAAGCAAACGGGAATGTGTCAGTTGTGCTTGAGAACGATGGAGGAACATAAATCCCTCTAAGGAGAGGATGGTACGTTGAAGAATGTTCTGTGTGTGATGGGTTGATCAGGGAAGGCCTGCAGAGTAGACAAGATCTGTTTATGTGTGGGTCATATGTGGGGATTCAAACCTTGGACTTCTTGTCTGCAAAGCATGGGTTCTACCACAGAGCTACCACTCCCAGTCCTGAGTTATGTTTTAAATAAAAGATCATTCCGGTGAAGAAACGAGGTGGAACTAGGAAGGCAGGAGGCCTCCCAGAGTTTAGGACTGAGGGGATGCAGTGTTGGACTGGGTGATGATAGGGACAGTTACATACATACATTCAAAAAGCATAGCAGACAAAAGCTGCTGGTGGATTGGCTGTGGGGCATGAGAGCAGAACCAAAAACATCTTGTTCTTTCCAGGAGTGACAGATGCTTGCATGTATGGTACACAATTAAATCCCGAGTCTAGGACCTGACAATTAAACACATGTAAGTCCAGCCAGCCAAACGTCCTATACCAAAGTTCTAGCCTTTCTGTGTGAGAAGTAGTAAGCATTAGAACACAGTAACTAGTCCCAGCTCACAGTGTAGTCTTGGGCAAGTTCTACAACCCGAGACTCAGTTTCCTCTTTTAGAAAAATGAGATAACAATAGTACCCCCATCCTGGAGGTTACAGAGTGAGAACAGAAGTCATAAATATTCCCGACACTGAGACAGCTTAGACAACTCCCATGTTAAACAAATCCCCAGTTAAAACAAGCAGACTAGAGAAGGGGGGAAATGGTTCCGTCAGTAAAGTGTTTAATATGCAAACACAAGGATCTTAGTTTGTATCCCCAGGGTCCTTATACAAACCAATACACTGGTGTGTGTCTGTAATCCCAGACCCTTGGCAGGAGAGGCAGACGCAGGAGAATTCCTGAAGCTCATTGACCCACTAGCCTAGCCGAAATGAATTGATGAGCTCCGGGTCCAGTGAGAGACTCTTGTCTCAAAAAAACGAAGAGCAAGCTAGGCGTTAAAGGCCTACATGCCTTTAAACTCATCACGAAGGAGACAGAGACAGGTAGATTTCTGAGTTCTAAGCCAGCCAGGGCTATGTAGTAAGGTTTTGTCTGAGAAAAAAAAAACAAACAAACGAATAAATAATAAAGGAGAACAAACATGAAAGATACCCAAAGTCAACGTCTGATTTTCACACACATAAGAACAAAACAAGCAAGCCCAGTGCAGTGGTGCAAGCACTCGGGAGGCAAAGGCAGACAGATCTGAGTTCAAGGCGAGCCTGGTCTACTTGGAGAGATCCAAGGCAGATAGACAGGACTCCACAGTGATACCCTGTACAAAACAACAACAACAACAAAATTAAGCAGACCATGGAGTAAGGGTTATCTTTATTTGGATCACAAAGTATAAATATGAACGAGGTTTTGGAAATATAAGTTGTAACAGTTCATAAATGGCACCAGAAACTTCCATGGGGACCATAACAGTATTACAGTTTTGGTGAGACTGTATAGTTTTCTTACCCAAAACCTTCCCTACCACCAACGCTCTCTGTAGCAACTGATAGGTGATCAATTACCTAGAATAGCCAACTCCAACATTCCCTGCTCCTCCTCAGCCTTTTTCTTTCCTAATACCTTCTCCAAACTGTCCTCTGCCCTACCAGCTTCTGCATGGACTAGCACCAGAATGGCAGAAGGAAGGGAAATGACTTGACACAATTGGGGATCGGAAAGGGTGATGGAGGAAAAGGGACCAGGAAACTGAAGGCCTGGACGCCCAACATCTTCTGTGAGGACACAGGTAAACACCAATATCTATTACACATTGACGTCAGCACCGTGGGCTTGCAAAACACGAACAGTAGACAAAAGGCAAGACGGAAGTCCAACTCACAGAGTGGCTCTGCCCAAATCAATTCCTGCACTCTGACCGTACACAACCCCCCGGATACTCTGCTCCTGGGATATCTTCTGAAATGTAGACAGACAATAAATTACGACAGATGGGTTGCAGAGCACACGGGAGCGTGGCACACTGAGCCAGATGGTAGAGCTGCAAAGAGGTGGGCCAGGACATTGCCAAAGTAACAGTCTAGGCACTTGAAATATTATTGTTAGATTGTTAAAAACTAAATAAATTAACATACATAGAATAAAATAAATATATAATTTAAGAGGCATTTTACAAACAAATAACGAAAAAAAATAGTTGTTATTTTTCCCCTCTGGGTAGAAGTCCCAAAATTCAGAGTTCTTGGGCTTGTGGTATTTCACAGTTAGCTCATCAAATCCAGCGTGCTGGAGGGTCCAAACAGCAGATCCCTTGGGGCTACTTGAACATACAGCTTCTCAATTCTGTCGCTTTCTTCCAGTCCATAAATCATTCCTCCTTCCTCTCCTTTTTTCAGTCAAAAATCCTGGAGCATATGAAGTCTAGCTGGCACTTTAATCCAGAAGCTAAGTATTTAAACAAGCCAGTGGGTTCGGTGAGGGAGAGTCAGAAAGGCCTGGAGGGCTCTCCTGCTTCCACTGTTCTGATCGGGATCCCAGTGGGCACCATCTGTTTGGCACTTGGAGGCTCTGATATTTTTGCAGAGCAATTTTGGGAGGCCCAGTCAGGGTAGCAACTGGGAATGAAGAAGTCTTCGCGGCTGCTTGTGAAGTCTTTCTCCTCTGCAGAACTTGTAATGAACCCCTGTCTCAGAGGTAGCCGTCCTCTGAAGGTTCCTGAAACACAGGAGGGAGGTATTTAAAGCTGGGTCCAACCTTATGAGATGCAAAGAGCATTCGGAAGGGGAGCTGAGGGCACTGCAACCTTGTAACCTAACTGGAGATGCCTCACCAAGTCTCTGAAGACCATTCTGCATCACAACTCGGACTCCTCCACAGCAGTAACCTGCCTCCTGCAACCCCCAATCAAAAGGATTCAGCACTCACTGAAACCTCCCCAAGACCCACCCACGCCTTGGCCTCTCTGTGCTGCCCAGGGAAAAGAGTGGACCGTTACCTTGAGCACAGGTCCTTCTCAGTGGGAATTAGTCATGCCCAGCTTCACTTTCTCTTCATTTTCCACATCATAACCTCCTCGCCTATGGTACCTGAGGAAGATAAAGGGCAGTGAGCAGATGACAAAGTTCAGGTCCCACAGCCAGCCCTCAAAAGGAACTCCCATGATGCCTCTCCATTTCTTGAAAAAGCAGAGGGTATGGCAACTCATTGGTCTTTAGCCAAAACCTAGCTTTCCCAGGGGATTCCTGTCTCTACCAACACAACATTTCTATATTTATGTAAATATCTATGCATGCTTTTAGAGATGGCACCTCATAACCCAGACTGGTCTAGCATTTCCTATATAGCCCAGGCTGGCCTCATAGCAGCTACACACCTGTCTTCCCTGGCTTTCTTTATTTTAATATTATTTGGTTATCCAAATATCCTCACAGAGTATAATCCCTGAAAGATTATCATCAATAATATTATCCTTGCCTTTACTACCAAACCACACCCTAATGCCAGGAGAAAGAAATATTTAAGATGTGTCTCCATGGGTGAGTCACCAGGCCACAGAGTTAGGAAATGAACCCCGTGAGGAACAGAGGAACGGAACCTGTATGGCCTGGCAATAGGTACCTTGGGCTCTACCCACCGGCTTCACACTGTGTCAGACAAAATAGTTTCTCAAAAATATATAGTAACAAGCCGAAGGGTATGAGAAGAGGCTGTAGGCCTAAGTCCTAGGAGGAGAGAGAAGTGAGCGATTTGCAGAACTAGCCTTCACGGTCCCCAAACACTCACCTAAACATGAGAAGTCCCACTATGACAAGCAGACAGACAGACGACAGCACCACAGCCACCACAGCCAAGACTGTAGTGTGGTCATACGTTATTAAGCGATTCTCCACCGGTAGGGTCAGCCCATGACACCTCTCTCCATGGTAACCTGGGTGGCACCTAGAATAACAAGACGAAGACAGAGTTAAGGGTGTATGCACCCTCTCTTCCTCTCGCTCCACCCCACTACTCCTCAAGTCCCGCTTCAGGCGGGGAAAAGGCGAGGGAGGAGCTGGCGGTCTCCGTTTAGATGTATTCCACATGGGTCTAATCTATTACATTTGTACTAAGGTGTTTTGCTTAAGCCACTTAAGAGGACTTGAGCATCAGGGCTGATGGACTGAGTTGAGGGGATTCGGCATCACTCCCTCTAGAGAGGCCCTTCTACATTCTGACCCAGAAATAAACCCAGCCTTGCCCATCGATGCATCCAACATGCAGTCCCTCCCCGCCGCTGCTCAGTCTATTAATAGGCCCTGTCCCTGTGCCAGGAATCGTTTTTCTCGTTTCCTTCATTTAACTCCTAGCTCCCAACCTGGGAGCTAAGCTACAGCCTTTGGCCTCTGAACGCTGGACGCTGGACTCTCGGGCCTCCTCCATCACAGGACAAAACAAGCAGACTGAGATAACATCTTCCTGCCCAGCCACCCTGTCGCAGCCTGAAAGAATGTCAGAAACAATCCCTTGGCTCTTCTCGCTCAAGAAACACATCACGTGACAGCCGCCGCTTGGAACACAAAGCATTTCCTTGAAGCTCGTAGGAAGACTGCTGAAGAAACACGTTCACACCCCTTCCTTTTGAGCACCCCTGAGATCCTTTGATGTCGGTGGGAGCCCGTGCTACAGAAAGGTGGCATCGCTTCCCAAGGTCATGCAGCAGGGCAGCAGCATGGGCATGGACTCTAACTTGGCCAGCTCCCTCCACAATTGCTCACCCACCAGCTGGGGATCTTAGGCCAGCAGTTGCTGAAGGAGGCACCAAGTACCCAGTGGCCCTCTACTATGAACTGCATCTCCCTGGAGGAGGTTGTGCACCTGGAGCCTCGGAGCCTGGATGTAGCTCTCTTTCCCGATGGCAGGGCCCTGGGAGGGGTGGGGCTGGGTAGCACTCAGGACTATTTACACCTACTCCTGGGTATGGAGCAGCATAAAGACAGGTCAGGCCAACAAAGGACAGAATATCTTCTTTACCTAGCCTTTTCAGCGTGTCTAACCCTTGAGTCAGAGTGGGGAAAATACATCCCTACCCTGCCAGGACCTAAAGGAAGCTCCTGGGAGTGTCCCTGGAAAATCATGTGTTCACAGAGATAAGGGGTCAACGAAATTAAGTAATGGGTCAAGTCTCATAACTAGGAAGCAGCAAGGCCAACATCAGAAGCCACTATGATTCTATGCACTCTCACTGCGAGGGACCAGGTAGCCTAAGAAAACCTATCTGGTAGGTCCTGGGCTGTCGGACCTGTCCACTGGCCATATTGCTGTCATTGTTGATTATCCACAGCTTTATGAATAAATAGAAAGTAATAAAGGCCGGCCGTGACCAAGCATCTGCACTAACTGCTCCACAGGGATTATATTATTTCATCTTTAGTGCTGGGGCCTGAACTCAGGGCCTTTGATTTCATTGGACATTTAAGGTCAAACCACCTGTGAAGCAGAAGCTGTGATCCCCATTTTCAAGCTGAAGGAGCCAGGGCTTACCCTCTGCTAAATAACATGCCAAAGTTACAGAGTTAGTGAGTAGTAGAGCCTAGATTAAACCTAGCAGTCTGGATGAGTTCAGCAACTACGCTATTCCTGGGGAAGGAAGCTGAAGCTCATTCTGTTTTGCACTTCCAAACCATCGTTCAAACCCCCACAGGTAGTTACTCAGATGATAGAAATAAAACTTGGCCTCAGAGTCCTGCAATTCAGTTATATAATCCTTCTACCACCTCTGTCCTGAGTCAAAAGGATAATAATGCAAATGTGCTAATATTACCCCACTTCTCCCTCCCTTCAAAGCCTGGCTTCCCCAGGGGAGGAGGCAGGCTGAGTACATTCCACATATCCCTGGATGCAGGGCAAGATCATGTGTCTTGCCCCAAGCCAACACACACACATTCTTCAAACTAGGACCCGTTTCTCCTCTCTCTGTCTGTGACCCACTTTAGAAGAGGAGATCCTTCCGGGGTGCAGAGATCTCGTCAACACAGTCTAGCATATTTCCACAGCTACCCCTGACGTTGGAGGAAGCATCATTTGATAGAGGAGAGCATGATAAATGAGTTCCAGACCGGTTCTTCTATTTCTACCCAGGTGATCTTGGGTAAGTCACACTACTTTCCTAAACTCTAGTTTCCTCGTATCGAAACCAGAGGTAATAAAAGCCTACCTCGCTGGAGCATCACGACCAGCCCAGGCCCCACTTCGGTAGTTATTATAGAATCAAAGCAGAGGGGAAAGGCTGCATCTCAAGGAATGGGATGTTCAAGCCAGATGACGTCAAGAGAAGGGGGCCTCTGAATGCGAGCAGTAGGGACAGGGCAGCTCCAGGTCTGTCTCTCTTCTAGCTCAGTCCTTCCCGAACCAACTACCCCCAGGTTTCCTCCAGCTACAGGAAACTTTGCAGCCAATCTCTGGGTCAACAGCCAGTCAGAAATCCAAGAAAACTGCTCTTTGAGGGAAACTTTTGGCTGGTGACACAGAAGGGTTTTCCTGTTAGTGGTGGCTGTCAGAGGCTGGTTTAGGAAGCCAGCTAGCCTCAAGTTCACCACAGCAGCCAGGACACACCCTTGCTGGCAGTGTCTGGGTCTAAAGTAGAGGAGAAGCCACAAAAAGGGACACAGATGTAGGTGCACAGATGTCACATTGCCCCAAACCAGGATCTCTGTTGTCAGAGAACCCACCCTATAAAGTGTACCTAGGAAGCTGACAGAAAGTCTTCTGGTCACTTGCTGCGCCCTGAGACTAGTAAAATCCTAATGGGTGTTCTAGGACAACAGCTGCCCTCCATAAAATCCTGTTCAACTCCACAAGGACAGGGACAGAGGAGGAAAGCCAACACCCAGTGAGGCCTGGGAGCATGAAAAGCATGCTGGGATAGGAGTGAGACCCTATCTTCTTCCCATGGATTTATTTAGATGTTGATCTCATGCAAATAACTTCCTACTCACTCTCTGTGGCTTCCTCATTTTTCAAGTAGAGAGAGAAAGTTTTGCCTTCCCTCCCAGAAAAGGAGGCTTTTGGAAACCCCAAGAGACCATCTGTTTTCATCCCTTCCGACAGTGTACGGCACCACATGAGTGCTCATCATGCCTGCTGGGCTGAACTAGATGTAAAGGCAAACAATGAAGACCTCGAAGAAACAATACCAATATGATTACCATCACTATCCCTAGAGCCACTGGGAAGGTGGCCTTACACAAGCTTTTTTGGGTTTTCTGAGCTTAGAAGGTCAGGGGAGTCCTGCTTCTCGACTGATCAATGGAAGCCCTGCACATCTATTTGCCAAACCACCCTGGAGCACAAACAGCCTGAGCCAGTGTGGCTAGACAGACCCCTGGCTCTAGTCCATCTCGACTGCCCTCAGAGTCACTTTCTCCTCCCTGAGCTAATGATGCCATCTCGCATGTGTAAGACAAACATTTCCTGTCCTGTTCCAGGACACTGGGAAGGAGCAGACAGAGATCCTGCCTCTCCAAGACACTCAGCTCTCGCCCAGGGTTGTCACAGGAAGGGACACACTGACTGGGAAGGTGGGAAGCAATGGGTCTGTCTACCAACTGCTAAATACAGGACAGATCTGCTGTGTAGGGTTAGATGGGACAAGGATGCTTTCAAAGCCAAAGGACCCATGCCAGTCACAGGTGGAAGAGGTGCCATACAGAATGGGCCACAGAGTACACACAACAGCATCCTGGACCGTCCAGGGTCTCCTAGGAAGGGTCACAGGGCTCCAAGAGTCTGTGTCTCACTTGACAGGGAAGATATGGAAAGTGGTCTGATGTGGGGTACTGGCCTCAGGCAGAGTGGTGACATTATACCTGCCAGAGAGCAGGTATAATCCCTGAGGGGCTGCCAAGGTGGCCGCTTGCTGGGTTTGGCCTATGAGAGAACAATGATCCCACGACCCCTCCACCCACACTCCTGCAAACCGAGTTAGGTTCCTGTGAATCCTGCACAAAGAAAACCTTCTCTAGCCCATTCTTCTAGACAAGATCAATATCCTCTGTGTCTCCCACATCCTTCTGTCCCGTCTGGGTGAAAAAGTAAAGAGTAGGGGTTTCAACTCATTCTACACGACAGTTCCTGTCTTGTAGTCCTGCCACGCATTAGTATCAGCCCGCATCTACTCATTTGCATGCTCGCATGCACTTGAGTACACACGCCTGCACAGCATGTGACTTCAGGCACCTACATCAGCTCCACTCCTTCTAGGAACCGACTCAGCCATGTTTCCTATTGGCTTTCCTTCCCCGAGAAGGGTCCAAGGCCAGAACGAAGGCCCTCCTTCACCAGTGTCAGCTCTCCTGGACACGCGCTCAGTTATGGGTGTGCACGAGGAAATGTCCTGAAGGATTGGGGAGCGTCACAAACCCATGCCACAGGAAATTGCATCCTCTTTGGTGGTAGCGGGGACTTCCGCTGACTAAAAATGTGTCCCTTCCTTTGAACTTCCTCTCAGAGGTTGAAAAGAAGCTGGGTGAAATTATGAATTCAAGGAACAGTGACAAAGAGAGCCTGTGGCCGACAGAGCTGATGAGATTGGTTCTGGGACCACTTACTTGCATGATGGAGCCCGGAGGTCCTTTACGTATTTGCATTCCCCGTGGATGCAGAAGTCCTTGTATTTCCTAAGACATGGGTCTCTCTTCTTTCCTAATCCCTTGCCTTTCTTCTTTTTTTTCCCGTTCTTTTCTTTGCTTGGCGTGACTAGAGCTTGAGGCTTGGAGGAGAAAGCAACTGCAGGAAGAAAGGTACCCAGTTAAGCCTCTCAACTGTGTCCTTTGGAAAAAGTATCTTCAGATCTAAGCCAGGCTGACCTCAACCCCCCCATCCCTCCCATCCCAGTGTCTGAAACACGGAAATTACAGACGGGTACCCCCCCAAGCAATGAGGGTGTACACGCTATTTGATCCCACCTAGAGTCAGAGACCTGGGAAAACTCTTTAAGAACTACCAGAAAGAGGAAGCTTTGGGAGGAAACAGAAGTTGGGTTGGGTTCCAAGGAAGAAGAGCCTCATTCTAAGAAAGCCAGAGAAACTGTGGTTCACTGAGCAAAGCTACCGGCCTCGCGCTCGCGTCCTGCCCACCTTCTACCCCATCTGCGACTCCCCCACATCTACTTGGTTCTATTTTAGCCTTCAGTCAGCCTCATTTCCTGACACCGTACTCCGTGACCCACTTGCAGGAAGATAGTGTCACAGGCAAAGATGGCTTTGGGGTAAGGAACTTGGTTGTTTGGGGGTATAAAGCTTCTGAAATAGGAGCGTCTAAAACTTTATAGCCCTTCACAGGAGCTCCCATTCACATCAGGGAATGTTTGGTGCAGACCTAGCTCTGAAACAGCAAATGGGCCATCCCTGATTTAAAAGACCTTTTTCAAATATCTATTTAGATTTATTCCCAAATGTCCTATTTATACCTGGGATAGGGAGGGAGGTTACAATATGTACAAGAAACCATGCAGAAGGAACTGGACTATGATATCCCCCTCTTCTTTCCATACTGTAGGGACTGGGGGAGAACCACCTCACATCCACCTGGAACCTGCCATTAGCCCAGGACTCTGGTGCCAGCCTGTCCCATCCCTGAACCCCACAGTTACAAGGTGCTCGCTGTTCACAGCTACAGCTTGTGTCTGGCAGAAAGGGGAACATGATTAAGTTAAGACTAGGGACACAGAATCCTCAAGACAAATGAGACTTCAACAATGCCAGGGCACTTTCAAGATGAAAACCATAGCATCCCCAGAAGGCAGGGACTTGTCCCGGGGCAGTGCAGGATTGCGGTCAGAACTGGGGTCTCTAGTCCTGTTCCAGGCTCCTTTAGAGTTCAGAGAGTGATGTAAATGGCCAGAGAAAGCCAGTTATTGGGTCTCCAGGGAAAGCAGAGCAGGAGGACCCAAAGCAAGCAGAGAGAATAAGAAGATTGACAAGTTAGGCTCCTGCCGAGGAGAGGGAGCAGTGAGTCAGGTTGGCAGAGGTATGAGGAGCAGCCATGTGGGTGGGGGGTGAGTCACTGCCCAGCCCAGCCCTACCCAGCCTAAGAGAGAGCCAGGAGAATCCAGACTGTTGAGGACATGGGTGACCCCAAGGGTCCACTGTAGAGAGGATGAAATGTGGGACCCCGGCCTCAGTTTTGGAGCAGAATCTTGACTTGGGCAAAGCAGAGCAAGCACCTCAGGAAACCTTGGGCGAGGAGGGAGCAAGGAGGCGGAGCAGCAGGTGGGCTGAACAGGTGTGTCTCCTTCTGACCAAATATAGTCATTCCGGGGCCACAGGGCTCAGGGCTGGCTCCACCTCTGAGAATCACTGTAAGTGGCCACTGGGTTCTGGACTCTGCCCAGTCCCTGTGTTCAGTCACAGATCCAGGCTACAGAATCACACATAACTCTTTCCTCTGGGAGTCTCCTTAGAGATTCCAGTGGGCAGGAAGTCTACAAGTTTCAGATCTACAGCATTTCAAGACAGCCTCCTAGAGGCCCAGCACTCACCCTTCATTGCCAGCTGCAGGGCTACTAGCCTCGTTCACCTAAGCCAAGAGTTCCTCGCTGCCCTGTCTTTCCTAACCTGGAGAAAGGTGGAAGGAGACTAACACTACACACTTTCCAGGCTCTCACCTAGTATCTCTTTTTATATAGAATCACCACATATATAAACATACTTTAGACAGGACTTGCACACCCTCCCCCCTTTTTTGCATAGATAGTCTAGCGAAGCACAGGGGAGTGGTGAGTGCATGTCTTTTATCTCAGCGCACTGAAGACAGAGGCAGGCAGATCTCTTTGAGTTTGTGGCCAGCCTGATACACCAAGCAAGTTCCAGGACAGCCAAGCTACACAGAGAAGCCCTGTCCTGAAACACCCCGCCCCTAAAAATAAGAAACTCTAGAAAAAGCATCTCAGCCATGCCTTTCTTCTAGCATCTAGCTTACCTCCGACTGACAACCTGCCTCTTTCAGTTTGCTCCAAAGTATACAGAAGTAAGAGCCCACACCATATGAGACCAAAGATAGCACTATATTGCAGAAACCCCAACTCCAATCAGTCCAGGAGCTTTACCTTGAACATCCCCTCAAGGGGTGGGTGGGGGCAACTGAATAAATCTCAGGCCTGTGCATTCTTCAGCTGCAAACAGCATCTAAGGTTAGGCTACCTCCATACCCACCTTTGAAAAGATCCGGATCTGTCTCTACTAAGTCCTGGACTTCCTGAGCACGACCGTCTCCCGTGGGTAGCAGCTGGTCTGTGGATCCAGTGGGAGAGTCGGGGTTGCTGGTTGCTGCCGCCAGACCTCTCCGAAGCCGCTCCAGACTCTCACCGGTCACCAATGCGGACAACACTGGGCAAGGGAAGAGAGGAGGCCACATCAGTCCCACCGCCTAGACCCCGCACCACCAAGCAATCGAGGTCCACGCCCGCTCTCTAGGGCGCACGGGCCCCACCAAGTGGTCCGCTAGGGGAGGAGGTGGGAGGCAACGCATCGACCTTCCCACGTGTCCCCCGCACGGTGCCCCCACCCCACTCCCTACCTCGGAGACATCAGCTGCCCTCTTACCTGCGGCCAGAAAGAGCTTCAGCATCACCGACGGCAGCAGCTTCATGGTCCGGAGCCTGGCGGAGACGGCGAGGCAGCGATCACTTTGGATGCAGCGGCAGCTGGACGCCTGCACCGGGGCCAGGCGGCGGAGGGCAGCGAGATTCCACCGGGCAAGGTCTGCCCGCTTCTGGGTGCGATCCTGCCGAGGTGCCCTGCGGCCGCGGTAAGTCTGTCTGTTCGGAGTCGGTCCGCTCGTCCGCCCAGCCCTTGTACGCCCGTCAGGCCGACCAGTCACGTACCGCGTGCAGCTCCCGGGGCCGACTGAGCGCTCTCTGGCAGCGCGCGGCCGGGAATAAGGCTCCTGGAAAAGCAGTGGAAGCCCCGCCCCACCCGGCCCCGCCCCCTCCTCTCCCCCTCCCGCGCCAGGCCGGGCCGGGCCGCAGGCGCTGCCCCGGTCTAGGCAGTCTCGGCGGGAGGACCCGGAGGCGCTCACATTTTTGGGACCAGGCCAGAGCAGCCGTGGCCGGAGTGTGGGTGTAGGGCGAATGACCAGCAGGTGGCGAAGCCAGGATCTTACCTTTCCTCCAACGCCGGGCGTGCTGCAGCCTAGTGAAAGCTGAGCTGAGAGCTGTTCCCGGCCTGCGTCCCTGCATCTTTTGACAAATCCCTGTTCCATACTAGATATCTGCTTTCAGAAGCCTACCGACACAGCCAGCAGTAAATAATATTTCGTTTATCGTTTAAAAAATAGATATACGAATGCCAGCTAGTCTCCTGAGGGCAAAGTGACCAGATCTGAAGTTGTGGTCATTTGATGCCAATCCAGCAACAGCAAAGGAAGTTAGGAGTGGCTTCCACTGCTTTCCCCCAGGGGACATAGTCTACTTTAGGATTTCTGAGCTATGCAACATAATTCCCAGGTTTTTGCGATCAGAAAGACACAGATTATGGGACAAGCTTCATACTCTTTCTTAGATATTAAGACCACTCTCTCAAACATAAGCTCTACTCTCAAAGGACCCAAGCGGCTAACCTAGATGAGTATGTGCAACCCCTGCCAGATTGATGTTTCTCTTTCAACTGATGTATTTACGGGGAAGGGGGTCGTCCGGAGTCAATGTCCTGACTCAAATAATGATTCCCTCAGTAAGTATTTCAGCTCCCGGGGACGTGCTGGGTAGGGAGTTTGACACAGGGCTGGGTTGGCATTCAGAGCCCTCAAATTGTGCCAGACGGAGCACTTGCCTGATTCAGCCATGTGTAGGGATAAAAACAGGCCTGCTATTTATACACTGTCTATCCCATTCTTTATCCCCACTCCACCCCCGCCTTTGCAGGGGTCAGTCTGGCTCGTCCCCTCTTAATTTTCCCCATACATTCCGGGTCTAGGTTTCCACAGTGCACTGCTGTGTCTACAGACTTAGATTGCTACTTATGTGTGACCTTGGATAAGATAATGGAGTTTATATCGTAGGGAGGAAGATATTTTGTTTTATTTAATGCGTATGGGTATTTGCCCACATACACGTCTGTGTACAACATACCTGCCTGGTGCCCACAGAGGTCAGAAAAGGATATCAGATCCCCTGGGACTGGAGTTACAGATGGCTGTGAGACCCTGTGTGGACATAGTTAATCCAACCTGGGTTCTCTGGAGGAGCATCCAGTGGTCTTGACTGCTGAGCCGTGTCTCTAGCCCCTGATACTTGATTCTACTGAGCCCTGGTCTCTACATATCCTGAATGGAAATGACGGTAGTCACACTAACGAGGGCAGCGTTGTAGAGAGCTTTCTGAGGGCTGAGGAGGAAGCACACATAAGGCAGAAATGGGACAAGCTCTGGGTAAACTGCTGTTGTCACCACTGGACACTTCACCTTGGTTACTTCTTTTCCTTAGACACCCTTTTCCCTCCCTTCCCTAGACACCCAGTCTGACCAGGCGTAGACAAATGGGTCTCAGACGGAAGCTTACTTCTCACCTATTTGGCAAAAAGCCACCTTGGTTTCCTCTGGGTGCTCGGTATCGGGTCCAGGACCTCGGCAGATGGCCACCACCCCAGCCACACCTTCCCCTCCTCCAGCAGGTGTCTGACTGCCTTCTTAAAACTGAAGCCATCAAGGGGTCAGGGTTCTCCCCAGGGAAGGGTGGAGGGAACTATTTCCTGACATATGACCAAGTCACTCCCCTTCCCCCTCCCACCTCACACCCTGCTCTCCTGTCCTAGCCTGCTTCTTCCTTCCTATGTTAGGTCCTTCCGCCTCACCCCCACGTCAGCTCAACCTCACCAGGGCAACTCCAGGCTTTCATCACACCCAGGAGCCTCACCCTATCCAGATCTGTGTGTCAGGTTTTACAAGGAAGGGCCTGGAGAACAGAAGACGAAAGACCTCTGAAATGGACTTGGGATAGTCACTTCCCTTCCCAGAAGTGCAGACAGCCTGGGACCAGAAGACTGAGCAAAATAAAACAAACTACAGAATGGACATGCAACTCAGTGGTAGAGAATTTACCTAGCATGTGCAAAGCCCTGGGTTTGATCTTCAGCTCCTCAAAAGGGGCAAATAAGAAAAACCACCACCACTAACACCACCAACACCAACAACAACACCAACAACAACAAAAGCAAATCCCTGGGCACAGAGATACATACCTGTGACCCCAGCACCCGTAAGGTGGAGGGAAGAGGATCTGGAGTTAGTTCAAGGTCATCCTCAATTATACGTTGAATTTTAGTCCAGTCTGGACTATATGAGGAACATCTCAATCATAATTCATCCCGGGATGGCCTCATATGGCTTAGTCCATAAGCATTCATGGAACACCTTTCAGATGCTGGGGAGTGAAAGAGTGCTAAGATGAGCATTCAAATGCTGTGCCAGAAGATGGGCTCTGGTGCCCGTACTCACACCTTAGATCTGGTGATGGATTTGCAAAATCTTATCTGAAAAAGCAATAAGTAGACAGGCCTGTGTCTGTGACAGAGCACTCCAAGTCGCGTCAGCAGTGCCAAGCGTAGGCTACAGAAACAAGCTTGACGCATGCAGAGAGTAGCGGGAAGACCAGAGACGCAGTGATAGGAAATCACAGTGGGACAAAGGCCAGGTCAGAGAGTGGAGGGCATGGGGGATGTCAGAGTAGACAGTGAGTCTTATTCCCTGTCATTGTGAGAATTCAATGAGATAGGAATGGAAAACCAGAGTTATACAAGAATGTTCCACGTTCGTTTTTCCTCTTACCCAGGGCCCTTTTCCTGCTTTGGTTGTCAAGGACCAGAGACACAATCCTAAGCAGAGTTCTGATGGGCAAGTTTGCTTTCTTTAACTATCCACTGAGTGTGAGCAAACTGAGGCTTGGAGACTGACTAGCCTTTTACTACCAGTGAGTCAAAGGGGAACTAATCTAGAGCAGACCATGGCATCCTGTTTCCCAGCCCAGGCTGGGTTCCCAGGCAGCTAGAAAGGCAGGCTCCTTGGGACTCCAAGGGCTGCTGACTCACTGCTAAAGCAGTAAGTCCTTGATTTGAGAACTCTTGCATGCCAGTGTAGAGGAGCTGGGAGAAAAGCAGCTACACGAAACTGGAGTGGGGCGGGCATGAGGGGTGCTCTTGGAGAGAGGCGGGCATGAGAGGTGCTCTTGGAGAGAGGCGGGCATGAGAGGTGCTCTTGGAGAGAGGCGGGCATGAGGGGTGCTCTTGGAGAGAGGCGGGCAAGAGGGGTGCTCTTGGAGAGAGGCGGGCATGAGGGGTGCTCTTGGAGAGAGGCGGGCATGAGGGGTGCTCTTGGAGAGGGACCACTCATGATCCCTTCCCCTCTGTGGCTGGGATATATACTTTGTTCATGGATTCCCCTCAACCTGACTGTGCATCACAATCACCAGGGAATATATTAAAAGCCCAGCCGTAGTGGTGGTACAGACCTTTAGTCCAAACACTTGGGAGGCAGAGGCAGGTGGATGTGAGTTCAAGACTAGCTTGGTCCTGGTCTACAGAGAGAGTTCCAGGACAGCCAGGGCTACACAGAGAGACCATGTCTTGAAACACAAAGCAAAACAAAGAAGACCTAGACTCAAGGTTGGGGATGTAGCTCCATGGATGGGCACATGCCAAGCACGTACAAGGCCCTGCACTATAAAAAACAACCAACTAAACAAACAAAAGGTAAAGGCAGATATGGTGGTACATGCCTATAATCTCAGCACTTGAGACCAAGACAGAAATGTCAAGATTTCAAAACCTGTTGGAATTGAAACCTCTGAGGCAGGGGCAGAATGTGTATCTGAGTAGAGATACACATTCTTGTGCTCAGTGCTTAGCTTGTGTTGCCTTACTTGGTCCTCCGACATCAGATATGCTAGTGACGTCACCCCCATCTTAAAGGATTAGAGCTCGAAGATGTTAGTAACAGCTCAGGGTCACCCAGCTAGGATCACTGTGGCTGACCAACTCGTAACCCTCTTTGATTTGAGCTTCTAGCTTCAGTTTCACCATAGCTGAGCAAGAGGGTAGAAGACAGGGGCTTCCCCTCTGCCTCTGCAGACAAGGGCATCATCAGCTTTACTGAGGGAGTCCTGGGGTGCAGTAACTGGGCTGAAAGGGGGTTTGAATGAGAGCAGTGGAGCAGTGAAATGGATACACACCTAGGAACCACACAACTCTGAGTTCCAGTTTGAAGTTTGGTGCTCATTTTTGCTTTTTTTTTTTTCCCTCAGCTCATTTTGCATTTTTTTTTTGCTCTATTTTATTCATTGGTCTTGAAATCCTTGCTGGAGTCATTTCTTGCCTTCCCTCATGTGGGTCCCAGATATTAAACTCAGGCCCTTAGGCTTGACAGCGGACCTCACCTGCTGAGCCACCTCCCAGCCCTCTTATTAAGCTTTCTAACCTGCAGCAAGTTATTCAGTGTCTTCTCATACAGTTTATACATCTAAAGCTGAGGGCGATGATAGTGATGGATATCACAGGGCTCTTGTGATGGCTAGATCAGATCACATGTATAAAACAGAATATGATGTCTGACGTAAACTAGGTGGTAGGTGGCTAATGACAGTGGTTACTATGAACGAATTCACCCTCCCCTTCTCCATTTTTCTTCCCGAGTGGGGATTTGATACATATCCATGCACGCAACACTTCCTGTGCCCTGCTTCAAGACTTAGATTCCTCACTTGAAAAAACGAGGTGTTGTTAGGCTATGGTGGTGCTTGCCTTTAATCCCAGCACTTGGAAGGGGCAGAGGCAGGCAGATCTCTGAGTTACAGAGTGAGTTCCAAGACAACCAGGACGGTTACACAGAGAAACCTTACCCCAAAAATATAAAAAGAAGAAAAAGAAAAAAGAAAAGAAAGAAAAAAAATGAAGGTTTAAATAATTGTGCTATGTCTAGGGCCAGGGAAATCCATCATGCTTTTTTATTTTTATATTTTTTTCTTGTCGTGCTGCTATCAGAAGGCTTGCTGAGACAGTTCTCTGACAATCTAGAGTAGCTAATCTAAAACACTGATCTGCCCTGGACCAGCCTTCTTTGGAGATGATGTGCTAGAGATGGCCATGTGTTACAATGAGGTAGAAAACTACAAATTTGGAAGCCTCATCCTAAGAACAGCAGTTCTGACTCAGAGTTCACACAAAAGCTTGTGGGCAGAGGATTTGATTGTGTCCTAAGCAACCCTAGATCTCTTTTGGGTTGGGGAGAGTGATTAAAGAGCCCTTCTACTAGGGATGCTTTAGCAACAGGTAGCCATGAGGCTGGAGTCACCCAAACTCAGACGGCCAGGATGAACGATCACGATTCCCTGTCTCTGCCTGGTTTCTCTTAGCCTATCTGAGTCAGCTCATCATGCAATTTTAGAATGTTGAATTCTGGCCTTTCTTTGGGGTCCCCTGCATCCTTTTATGCTGGCCTGAGGCATTTGGTAGTGAATACTCCATCCTGGGAATGGCCATGCTCCGATTCCTGAGGGGGGTCAGGATTTGAATAATATAAAGAATAGGGATGGAGTGGTAGGATGAAGCTTTGGTAGAAACATCTGGAAATCCACAACACTCAGCCAGGAAAGGACATTTATAATATTCCCTATTCTCTCCCATTCATTTCTATTTCCAACTGCATTTCTGTGACTTTATCCTTCAGCCATTCCATAACACAGACGACTTTATGCTGGCAGGAAGGGTGCAAAGGATTTCCCCTTCCTCAAACAGTCCAGCTCCTTTGTCAAGCCTTAGATTCCTCATATTAAAAAAAAAGAGAGGGGTTCAAGCAATCATGCCATGTGCAGGCATTGGCCATGGAGATCCATCTTGCGTTATTTTGTCACGGTGCTTTCAAAGGCTTGCCGGGACAATCCCCAGATTATGTAGTGACTGATCTACAGGCGTTATAGCTTTCGTCTGTGACTAATCTCTTTGCTGGTAAGTTAAGGCCAGGCTAGTGGTGCTGCATGCCTTTAATCAGGAGGCGGAGGCAGCAGATCTCTGTGTTTGAGGCCAGTGTGGTCTACAGAGTGAGTTCCAGGACAGGCAGGGGTTACGCAAAGAAATCCTGTCTCAAAAACCAAAAATCAAAAACAAACAAATAGACAAAAGCATCCACTTAGGGTGCTCTTGAGAGAATTGAAGCAGATAGTCTCGGAAGTGCTTAGGAAAATGCAGGGCTCCGGGTGAATAAGTTAAGCACTGTCGTTAATTTTTCCAGTGCTTAACCTTGGAATGCAGTCACACCATACCCCGTACCGGAAACATGCATGTTCAGCTCCTCATTGGTATGCAGTTACGGGGCAGCAATTTAACAGTTTAACAGCCATCTACAGTAGACAATGGTTTAGGAAGGAAAAGATACCGCCCCCTAAAGGACACTCTAGGAATTTGTGGGGAGTTTTTTGTTATCAGGTAATTTTTAAGACATCTGAGCAAAAAAGGGGCCAGAGATGCATAGCTAAGGATTGTGCCCAGCCAGGTGGTGATACACAGCTGTCCTGCAATTCCAGCACATGGAAGGGGAAGACAGACAGATCTCTGCTGAGTTCAAAGCAAGCCTCTTCCACGCAGTGAATTCCAGGCCACGCAAGAGTACATAGTGAAACCTGTCTAAATAAACAAACAAAAAAACAAAAAAAACGAGAGGCCTCAGCCCTAAATGGGATGTTTAGAGCATATTCCTCCCTCAAGGCTCAGGGACCTGCACAGAAAAGGGGACAAAAGTATCTGTAAGAACCAGAGCTGGTAATGACTTCAAGGCAGCCGTGTTTTCCAGACATAATAGGGCAGATACCTATATGAACTCAGTGATTGTGACACAACACACAAAACCTGTACAATTTCAAGCCAGAAAAAATGTCCCAGCATGGAGGGAGAAGGTGGACACCAAATCTTACCCCTAGCTTAGGAGTCATTGGTGATTGGTTTTGAGGAAGGGAAAGTCAGTTTTCTTTAATGGTGTGACACCGGGCATGTCAGGACAGACCCCATGCCCAGAGGAATCGGTCAACACAAATGGACTTGATGAGTTCAAAGACAGAGAAACAGAACAAGAAGTTGGGTTATAGGGAGGAGTTGGGTATGGGGGAGGAGAGTCAATGTGATCAAAACAACTGCATGAAATTTTCAAAGAATTCATTAAAAAATTACCAAAAACCATAAAAACAAACAGAGAAATAAAACGAAACACCAAAAAGAAGGGGCTGGAGAGATGGCTGCTCTTCCAGAGGACCTGGTTTCAATTCCCAGATCTCACATAGCTGCCCCAATTGTATAATTCCAGTACCAGGGGATCTAACGCCATCTTCTGGCTTTTAAGGGCACTGCACGCACATAGCAGAAATACGAGTAGGGGGCACTCATAAAATAAATCTTAAAATACATAAAATGGAAAACAAATAAATTTTTTTTTACATTTCATGCTTCTTTTGAGCTGCCTTGCTGGGTTCCTCCTGGCTGAAAACCTGACTACTTGAGCTTAAACCTATTTCAAATTTATATAAAATATAGAGGTTTTCCTTGAGCTTTTCCTAGAAGGAAGTTAGAATGGAATGCTTGTTTTGGTGATACCTGCATCTGTCAGTATTTATAGCTATCATATTCCTGGTAAGCATATATATATATATATATATATATATATATATGAAATATATATATTTATATATATATGAAATATATATATATTTCTAGACTGAGGATTTACATATTGAATGATTTTGTTTTGAGATCGGGTGTATCCTGCTATGATGTCCAGGCTGACCTTGAACTTCTGGGCTCAAGCACTCCTTCTGCCTCTACTTCTGAGTATCTGGAACTTAAGTTGTTCCATTGTGCCTGCCTCCCGGTATTGATTTCATTTGAAGACTAAGTGTGCACGTAGGTTATTGCCTTTGAACATCATTTCAGGATAGTAATGGAGTTGTGTGAACAGCAGATGTTATAAAAATGAAGGATAAAAAAGTAACTTTCTTTTTTTCTATTTCTTTTCTTTTTTTTTTTTTTGAGACAGGGTCACATGTTTCATAAGCTCATAAGCTGGCCACTGAGAACAATTCTGAACTAATTCCTGCTTCCCTCTCCCAAGAGCTGGGATCACAGGCATCCACCGCATCCTGTTTATTCAATGGTAAGAACTGAACCCCAGGCTTCACACATGCTAGGAAAATATTCTACAAACTAATCTACATTCCAGTCCAGATTTTGAAGGAGTTAAAAACTACTGACAAAAAAGACATGCATGAGTGTCAGTGAGATGGTTTGGTGGGGAAGGATGCTCGCCACTCAGCCTGAGGAGCTGAGTCCAGTCCCTGAGATGCACAGGCAGCAGAGATCAGAATTCTGATAGTTATTCTCCTACCACACACACATTCTCTCTCTCTCTCTCTCTCTCTCTCCACACCTTTTGTTAAAGTGTTGTTCTAAGTACAATTATTGATGAGATCTCTTGTACAGATTCTTGCAGAGTGGGTTTAGCTGTCACGACTACTAGGTATAGACAATTCCTGTTTTGGTTTGTGTGTTGTTTGTTGTTATTTGGTTTGTTGTTTGTTTAGTTGGTTTCTCTTGTTTGTTTTCAAGAGAGGATTTCTCTGTGTAGCCCTGGCTGTCCTGGAGTTCACTCTGTAGACCATCTGGCCTCAAACTCAGAGATCTGCTTGCCTCTGCCTTATGAGTGCTGGGATTAAAGTTGTGCACCACCACTGACCAGCTATTTGGTTTTTTTGATATAAGGTCTCACTGTGTAGTCCTGGCTGTCCTGGAGCTCTCTGTGTAGACCAGGCTGGTCTCAAAATCTCAGAGGCAGAGATCCACCTGCCTCTGCCTCCAGAGAGCTGGGATAAATGTCTGTGCCACCACATCAGGCTCTGTTTTGTTCAGCAAGGATCTCTTTACCGCTTACCTTCATCTGGGGAGTGGGCGGGCACACTCATCCCATATGCTACTGCAGGAAGATTTGAATCTTGGGAATTATCTACCCAACCAACCATCTTTGTGTCTATGAAATAAAGCTGAGACTCATAGACAAGGCCCTTCATCAAGGTCTCCCTGAAGTCTATCTATGATGTCATCGGGATGAGAACCAGGTCATTGAACTCCGGGGTGCACATTCAGGGCTGTTCCTATACACAGCATTCCTGGCCCTGTCTAGGAGACCAGAGGCCTCCAAGCGGACCTGGCTTCCTAGGCAGCTCCTTCTCCAATCCGCCCAGCTCTGAGCACCCAGGTTCAGAGGTTGAAATGAAGCGTGGAGAGGAGTGTGGTGGTCCCAGCATTTATAAGGAACTCTCGGTGTTGGGCCAGAGATAGGCAAGGACAGACTTTCCTGAACTTTGGCAGAATTTATGGTGGCTAGTGTTTATGTGGGTTTGGGGTTATTCATGCCAAACCCATGATTCTATCCCCTCAAGCTTTCTTGAGTCACTTGCCCCCTAAGGTTGGGACACATTCTTGAAGGAATGGTCACAGGGGTTCCCCTCCCCTTTCAGCCCCTAAGCCAGTTCCGGCTCCTCTGGGGACTGAAACCACCTCAGTGATTTCATGAATCCTTCCTCTGCCTTGGACCAACCTCCTGAAGCATTGGGGAGGTTGGAGGATGGAGACTGAATCCCATTTCCCACGAGGGCTTAGATTCTCAGTCAAACGAACCTGATTGTCCTTCCCCTCCCCATCCTGAGAGGTACCTCCACCCTCCTCATGCCACCCCTCGGGGCCAGTCTGCATTGGGCCAGGACTAGGCAGAGATTCATATACTCCTCCCTGCCATCTTGCCGTTTCCAAGCCTTGACAGAAAAACAAAAACATAACCGCTCGGCCTTAGGGAGCGGCTCCTGCGATTCAGGCCATGGGGAGCAGCGCCCTCGTGTGGCTCCCAGAAGAAGCGCGATTCTTGACCCAACCCTTTCCTTTCTATGCGGTCATCGGACAAATATTTATTGAGAGACACTATGTGCCAGGCTGCCCAAGGCTCAGGGCCAAATCAAGTAAGATACCGCTTCATGGGCTGTACAGCTGTATGTGTGTGTGTGGAGAGGCAGGCAATAAACCACAAACAATAAACAAGGTTACTAGTAGTGATAACAGCTAAGTAAGAGAAACAAAACAGAAATATCATAGAATGACTCCAGAGGGAAGGTTCCTTGAATAAGTAATATTTGAGATGAGACCTACGTGCAAGGATCCAGGCATGTGAAGACCCAGGGAGAAAACATTCCTTGTAAAGAACAGCAAAGTCTCTTGGGCAGAACCAGACTTTTCATTACCCAGAAAAGGGGCTGGAGCCTGGAGGGGAGGAGGGTAGAAAGAAGGCAGCAAAAGAAGGATGGAGATGTATTCAGAAGGGTGGGTTGGTGCTGTCACCAGCAGCAGCAAGAGATGCAACTAATACTGCTGCCTAGGCAGCCTGAAGCCTTCCCCTCAGGCACTCAGGACTTCAGGGAGAGTGTGTGCTGATCTCTTCCTTTTTCTTATTCACAGAACTTCATCTTGGAGAAGACATTTTTAAAGATACATTGTGTAGACAGCAGTGGTGGCGCATGCCTTTAATTCCAGCACTCGGGAGGCAGAGGCAGGCGGATTTCTGTAAGTTTGAGGCCAGCCTGGTCTACAGAGAGAGTTCCAGAACAACGAGGGTTACACAGAGAAACCTTGCATAAATAACCAAAACCAAAATTTTAAAAAAGGTACATTATGTAGGCCTGCAGCTGGAGAAAGGAGTGACCTTACTTATATATAAATCGGAAGGGGTTGAACTCGAGGCTCAGCTCATTAATGTGTGTGTGTGTGTTTGTCCTCGTGTAGTGCTCCAGCCTCCCAAGCAACTGGGATTACAGGCCTGTGCCACAGGTCCAGGTTAGAAAGACTGGAGGGGCAGTAGGGGGGGGGGTCTTGGGTTGGGGGTATTTTGCCATGTATTTCTGTTCATCATCTGTGTGCCTTTTACCTGAGAAGACCAGAAGAGAGTGTGTCATATTCCATGGAGCTGGAGTTACTGACTGTTGTAAGCTGTCATGTGGGTGTTGGGAATCAAACCCGGGTCCTCTGGAAGAGCAGCAAATGTTCTTAACCAATGAGTCATCTCTCTAGCCCTAAAAATATTTTTAAAAGAATCCTTAGCTTGGGGTGGTGGCACATACCTTTAAGGCCAGCAGTTAGGGGGCAGAGGCAGACAGATCTCTGAGAGTCCAAGAAGACCAACTTAGTCTCTGTAACAAATTCAGTCTTTGTAACAAATTCCAGGCCAGCCAGGGATAAACAGTGAGACTCTGTCTCAAACAAAGAAAGAAAGAAAATCCTGCTGCTCGGAATATGGACCTTGGGAAGTGAGAAAGAGCCAAAGCCAAAGAGATTATTGCAAAAGGCTAGTGGGCTACCGAAATAATTCAGGTGCGAGATGGTAGTGGCTTGGATCATAGCGGCAGTGCTGGAGCTGGGAAATGTGGCTGGACTCTAGGTACATTTGGAAGGTAGAATCAATAGAATTTGGTTAAGGACCACATTGTTTTTTTGTAACTTTGGTTCCAGGAACTCATACACACATACACACCCCTCTACCTCCTTCAGCGAGGGTCTGAGTTAAAGGGGCACATATCTAAATTGGGTTTCCAGACATTGGATAAAAGAATTTTAACACAGGCATGTGTTCTCCATGACCTGTCTCCACTTTCCAAAGTCAGCCCACTTAAGAGCCCTCTATCTTCTGTCTGACTTGCCCTGTCTAGATTCCACAAACCTAGTTATTCATTAAGTTCCTTCTTTGACCAAATGTGTGTCTGTGGCCCCTGCGCTATATTGTTGACACCTAAACAGTCCTGGATTTGTAGTGTCAATATTTGATACAGGATGGCCAGGGGCAACAGAACCTGGGCTGGGGATCAGTTACTCCTATTTATTTATAAAAAATACAGTGAGGTCAGACCTGATGTACATACACAGGTGGGGTGTTTCTGAAAGGTCTGGGAATGGCTAGGTCAGTCTTACAAACACTTAGGCCAGCAAGGGTCAGAAAACAAGCAGAGGAGGAGATGGCTGGTATTTTCTGGAGCCAACAGGATTGGCTTTGCTTGTGCTGTGCTGTGGTAAGGGGTGCAGTATAAATGGGCCAGCCAGAGGGCCCCAGCACAGCACAGCACAGAGTACAAGGTTTTGTGCAAGCCTCCTCAAGATGAAGCTGCCAGGGCAAGAGGAATTTGAACATTCCAGTGCTCATGAAAATGTTCTTGCTGAGGAACTGGACAGTGGCCTTGGCCCTGGTCCCAGCCTTGGTGGTCCCTCAGACACAGACAATGGGGAATCGGGGGTATCCAAGGATCCTCTGCTCTTCATTCAACTAAACGAGCTGTTGGGCTGGCCCCAGGCGCTGGAGTGGAGGGAGACAGGCAGGTGAGTGGAACCTGGCTAGTTCTACAGCATCCTTCCCACTGCAAAGTAGGATGTTCTCCTCGTATTCTTTCCACGAGATTCCTCTACAACATGGTTCTGAGTTCTCTGAGACCCAGTGAAGGGTGACTGACTGCTCAGGGAGAGAGACCGTCTGCACAACTGGGTCAAAGGCAGCCACACTGCCCTGCCATGTCCCTCCTAGACATGGGAGGGAGTCTACCAGCAACACTTGCTCTCCCTTTATCACAGGTGGATGCTGTTTGAAGAAAAGTTAGAAGTAGATGCGGGCCGGTGGAGTGCCCCCCATGTGCCTACCCTGGCACTACCCAGCCTCCAGAACCTTCGAAGCCTCTTGGCTGAGGGTATTGTTCTGCTGGACTGCCAAGCTCAGAGCCTCCTGGAGCTTGTGGGTAGGCTTGGGAGACATTCCATTCCCTGGGAATTTCCCCCCAAATCTTAGAATCTTCCAGAGCCTATCCCACCCCATCCTACCCTAGGGACTGCTGTTTCTATCACAGAGATAGTGATGGAAAAGCAGCGGAGGTCTCAGCACTTGGCAGGCAGAAGACAGGAGGACCACTGAGAATTGGGCAGCCCAGTTTATGTAGTGAGACTTTGTCTCAAAACAATGTGGGAAGGGGCGGTTCAGCAGCCTTTGCTTTTCCTGAGACTCTAGAAGGAAAGACTCAAGGAATGAGAAGCAGGGAAGGGAACCAGGGATGGGATAGAGAGCTCTTGAGTGGGGGTTTAAACTTAATGCCTGTTTCTGCAGAACAAGTGATCAGTGGGGAGTCACTGAGCCCGGAACTGAGAGGACAGCTCCAAGCCTTGCTGCTGCAGAGACCCCAGCACCACATTCAGACCGCAGGCATCAGGCCCTGCAGAGGTGAGAGGTTCCTCTTTGGGCCTAGGATCAAGACTCTGGGATAGGAGGAGCCCAGGTATCATCTATGTTTCTTGAGCCAGGAGTGGCCTCGGCTTGGCTCATTCCTCAGGCCAAGATTCATGGGCAAAAGGAAACCAGGTAATGGTGAAGGCGGAAGAGTAGGAGTACCAGGGCCATACCAGTCAGGGCTCTCCAAAGGGGTATCCGTGGCAGCTACTGTGCCGGGAGCTTTGAATGCACTATCTTCTGATGACAGTTACTAGGAAGGCTTGTATTACAGGTATCCCCGAGTAGGCCTGCCCCTAAGGCTTGTGCTCCTAACCACCATGCATTCCTGCTTTGCAGGGCCCAATGCTTTCAGAAATGCTTCTTTTGATGAGGACACACCCATGAAGGTTTGTGGCCCTTCCTTGGGCAAGGCTGGGAGGGAGATCAGGAATTAAGAGATCCACGCTCCACCAGGCTCCTTAGTTGAGTTTCTGCCAGCGTTTCCCTCCCTAAATGATCTCTCACACTCTGCAATCCAGCTCCAGAACCCCTTGAAACAGAAGCTGCCTCCAGGAGCAGAGGCAGCAGCAGTGCTGGCAGGAGAGCTGGGCTTCCTGGCTCAGCCACTAGGGGCCTTCGTGAGACTGCGGAATCCAGTGGTGCTGGAACCTCTTACAGAGGTGATCCTGCCTAGCAGGTGAGGTGATAGACTCAGGGCTCCAGGGCACAGAAGGAGGGTGGGGTCTTTGGATCCAGCTCCCCAAGAGTGTCTAGGAAATGCTACCCAGGGGTCATTCTGCAGGGCTGGTGTGCACTAGAGCAGGTAGGGAAATCAGAGCTAAGTGTCAGAGGCTGTTCTTAGCAGGCAGTGCTGCCCCATGAGAAAGCAGCTTAGAGGCCCCTTTCCTTCTTCAGGTTTTTCTGTCTCCTTTTGGGTCCTCCTACCCTGGGAAGGAGCTACCATGAGATGGGTCGGGCAGCAGCTGTCCTCCTCAGTGACCCGGTGAGTGGAGCAGGTGTTCCTCTGTGTGCATATCTCTGTGTGTGGGGCATATGTATAGACTCTAATCAGAAATAACAGTGAGACCGGGCGGTGGTAGAATCCCAGCACTCGGGAGGCAGAGGCAGGCGGATCTCTGTGAGCTCGAGACCTGCTTGATCTACAGAGTTAGTGCCAGGGCAGGCTCCAAAGCTTCATAGAGAAACCCTGCCTCCAAAAAACAAAACCAAACCAAACAAAAAACAAAAAACAAAAAAAAGGAAAGAAAGAAAAGAAATAACAGTGAGGCAGAGTGTGGCTTTGTGTTTTGTAACATGGGGGCTGACCTTTCCATAGCTACCAATGTAGCCGCATTACAATAGGCACAGAATGAATGAATGAACAAATGTATGCACTTGTGGGTGAATTATGAATTTCTCTGCTTGTAGCTTGTGTGTGATTTTGAGAAAATACAAGTGCAAACACATGAAAGAGTCCAAATAATGCATTTACTGTCCACCCTGTGACCTTAAATGCAGCAATTCCAGTGGTCAGTTCGTCGGGCAAACAATCTTCATGACCTTCTGGCAGCCCTGGATGCCTTTCTACAGGAGGTGACAACTCTACCCCCAGGTCGGTGGGACCGGACAGCCCGGATTCCCCCGCCCAAATGCCTACCCTCTCAGCACAAAAGGTACCCGGGGTCCTAATTCCACACAGACCTTTCCCTTGGTTATGGGTCTACCGCGCTCCCCAGCTAAGTTTGGATTTCAGACAGGGAGACTGTGACCTGCATCTAACTTCTCCTGGACAATCTGAGGGCGCCCTTAGTAGCCTCCAGGGGGCGGGGCGTCACGTACTCTGAAGTCAAATCTCACGTTGGCCGGAGATGTCAGGGCATCTGGGGTTCTCTTTCTGCCCAGACCCCTCTCAGAACTGCAGGAAGTCACCGGCCTCTCCCGTGGGAGTGCGGCCCAGGCAAGGGACAGGCACCACCATGGCCAGCATGCACCCAGCCCGGAGTTACAAAGGACGGGCAGGTGAGGAAAGCTGTGTGGGAACAAGGGGTGGGATCCTATGGAAGAGTAACAGGGGCATCGAAATGTGCAGGCAATGTGGGAGGGGCTCTCCTGGATACAGAGAAAAGCAGGATGCAGGTGCAGGGTGTGGAAATCTGGATCACTGACGACCCACGGGTGGGAGGCTGTTTGGGGGTCTTGTCCAGGACGTGCGCCGGAAGGCATGCTGGTACCCCAGCGATTTCTTGGACGCCCTACACCCCCAGTGTTTCTCAGCTGTGCTCTACATTTACCTGGCCACAGTAACGAACGCCATCACTTTTGGGGGTCTGCTGGGAGATGCCACTGAAGGTGCCCAGGTGCGTGGGTTTGTATGATGGGTTTGGCATAAACTCCGATGTCCTACCTGTCTGACCTCTTGGGACTGAGTGGTGCTGGGACTCCACAGGACCTTGGTCTCCTGTGTTGGGATGCCAGAGTCCTATGAAGAGCTATGTCTACTTCCAGGGAGTGCTGGAGAGTTTCCTGGGCACAGCGGTGGCTGGAGCTGCCTTCTGCCTGATGGCAGGCCAGCCCCTCACCATCCTTAGCAGCACGGGGCCAGTGCTGGTGTTTGAGCGCCTGCTCTTTTCTTTTAGCAGGTAGGAGACCTCTCTCACCTTTCTAGCCCGTTGGTGGGTGAAGAGAGGGTGAGGGCTTTCTCTGCCCTGGGTTAGGTGGGGAACAGTCAGCCCTGACTGTCCTCACTCCCACAGAGATCACAGCCTGGACTACCTGCCCTTCCGCCTATGGGTGGGCATCTGGGTGGCCACGTTTTGCCTGGTGCTGGTGGCTACAGAGGCCAGCTTGCTGGTGCGCTACTTCACCCGATTCACAGAGGAAGGATTCTGTGCTCTTATCAGCCTCATCTTCATTTATGATGCTGTGGGGAAAATGCTGAACTTGATCCGTGCCTATCCAATCCAAAGGCCAGGATCTCCTGCCCAGGGTTGCTTCTGTCAATTCCCAGGCCCAGGAGGTGAGGGAAATTGGTACCTCGGCCAGGTGAGGAAAGAGGTGGGAAATGGACTAAGTTCAGGAAAGGCTGAGTACTTATCCAATAACCAGAAGTTTCCATTCTGGTTCAGGATCAGTTACAAAATAAATCTAGGGAAATCCCAGGACTGTTTTATTTCTGACAGCCCCGACATGGGCTTTTGGGCTTCCTAAGAGGGAAGTCTTCAGACATACCCATCTAAGAATGGCAGCACTGGATGGGGACTGGTTCCACCAGAGGAGCAGAGCTAAATACACCAACCAGGTAGTCACTCTTGAGAGAAGAGAGGAAAGGGTGGGACCAGGCATGCCTGTCTCACCTCCTAAAGTCACCAGTCAAATAAATCACATTCTGAGTGAAAGCAGATAACTGGGGGGGGTTTGGGGTGTCACACTTGCATAGATCCCTCCAAATGGAAGGTAGCATCAGGAATGGGGGAAGATGTCCTTTGTGGGGAAGGTCTCCAGGGTGAGACAAGGTCTCACGTAGCCCAGTATAGTCTCCAACTGACTATGTAAGCAATGATGACCTTGAACCCCAATCCTCCTGCCTCCATCTTCAACTGCTGAGAGTATAAGCGCGAGCCATTAACTATCTAGCTAAAAATGTATCTTTTCTAATCTGTATCTGATTCTACTAGTCCTGAATGAGACCACTTCTCGCTCCGGTACACACAGATCTGAGAGCTCATGCATTTGGTCAATGTTTGAGTAAGTGTTGTGGCTCAGTTTTGTGCTCAGCACCAGAGGCCCAGATGGTAGGGAATCCGGGGGTGTGAGTGTACGGAGTAGCAGCTTGAGAACACTCTTAAGTGCAACAGAATCAGCAGAATGGTCAGAATCAAGAACTTTCTAGTTCAGGTGGAAGGACAAATTAGAATCCTGTGGAGAAAAGCTTCTCAAGGAAAGAGGCTTACACTGCAATTCTCTGCTTCCCAGGAAATGCGTCAGAGTGGACAAGTACAAAGCACAAAGACACAGATGTCTTAAGTGTGGTGAGTGCCTGCGCCTAGAAAGGTCTAAGAAAGAAAAAGAGTTAGAGCTCTTCAGCTCTTCCCACCTACAGAGGAAAGAAAGCTTCATTGGTTACTTGAATTTTGCCTATGCTCAATTCTGGGTTCCTGATGTCTCTGTGGGTTCCCCTTCCTCTAATGCCCACTGTCCAATACCTCCCCACTCCTCTCTGCAGCACCTAGGCCTGGTCAATGCATCCTTGCTGTCTCCAACTGAGTGCATCCGGCAAGGAGGCTACCCTCGTGGTCCCAGCTGTCACACGGTGCCAGACATTGCCTTCTTCTCTCTTCTCCTCTTCTTTACGTCCTTCCTTTGTGCCATGGCCCTCAAGCATGTAAAGAATAGCCGCCTCTTCCCCTCTGTGGTGAGTGCCATTTTCTCTTTCTGTGGGAAAGGTCTGGTTCTGGCCCTGGATCCTGTCTGCAAATGGGAAAGGTTAAAGAAGAAATGGGATGGCAGGCCCAGAGTAAACTGTCCACTGTATGGCCAGGTGCGCAAGGTGTTCAGCGACTTCTCCTCAGTCCTGGCCATCCTGCTAGGCTGCGGCCTTGATGCTTTTCTGGGCCTAGCCACACCAAAGCTCTTGGTGCCCACAGAATTCAAGGTGAGAGCTGGACAGAAGGAGGGGGATGGTGGGGCCAGCAACTTTGGAGTAATAAGATGCATAAATTCCATACTTCTCTTCCTCTGAGCTGTTTCCTTCATTCATGATAGACACAGTAAAAATGATGGTCTCACAGAGTCGTTGAGTTATAAAATGAGGTATTTCAACAGACACATAAGGAATGAAGAATGCCATATACAGTTGCTATTATCATAGGGTAGGTGTTGGAGGATGGGATCTGAGCAGCCAGCTTGAGTTTGAATTCCATTTCTGCCTCTTCCTAGCTGGCTCTAGGCAGCTTTGTTTGTTTGGAGACAGAGTCCCCTGTAGTTCAGATTGACCTCAAATTCCCTACACAGCTGAGGCTGGCCTTGAACTCTTGATCCTCCTTTTTAAACCCTCTGTGCTGTGATTTCAGGCATGCATCACCATACCTCCTCTGAGAATTTTAGTCTATAAAAATGGGATAATTGATAGTTGTTCTCCTATAGGCTGTTTTGGATTTACATATCATAGTGTAGTTTCTACAATGCTTGGCACAGATCACATACTCAGTAAATGCTGTTCCGGCTTCTCCCTGCCATGGACATGGCCCTGCCCACTTCCACACACCCTGCTCTTCTTTACACACCTCATGCCAACTCTGATTCTGTAAAGCCGGAGCTCCTTCTGTAAGGCCAGATAGTGTACTGTACCAAACTTTGCCTCGACAATAGAAACCTTTCCCCCTAGATCCCACCAGGACAGGACAGCAAGGGGGTTCTCATGGGGGTAGTTTTAGGGTTCAGAACCCCAACCAATCACCTGGGCCCCCTCCCCACTACAGACGCTTATAATTAGAGCAGACGCAGACACACCTAACCCTGCCCCACCTCTGCCCCAGACCAAGGCAGGTCTGAACCTGAGCTGTCCCATTCTGGATTTGGGGGTGGGGTGTGAACCTAAGGAGAAAGGCTGTGAATAAGAACAAAGCAGTGTGTGCAGGTTATATTCACCAACTCTTCTTCCAGAGAGAACCAAAGTCCAGAGCCCTTGGCTCCATTCAGATTAGCCCCTTCTTTCTGTTCTCTTTTAAGGTGCTGGGATACATGGAAGGAGGTGTGTGTGTGTGTGTGTGTGTGTGTGTGTGTGAGAGAGAGAGAGAGAGAGAGAGAGAGAGAGAGAGAGAGAGAGAGCTCCCACCGAGAATTTAAGATCTTGGAGCAGGAGGAGGTGGAGTGTCAAGGTGGGAGTAGGGTGTGCAGGTGAGGTGTTCTCGGAGACATTTTCCAACCTGTCCATGGAATGTCCCCTCAGCCTACACTCCCTGGGCGTGGTTGGCTGGTGTCTCCTTTTGGAGCTAACCCCTGGTGGCTGAGTGTGGCAGCTGCCTTGCCTGCTCTGCTGCTGTCTATCCTTATCTTCATGGACCAGCAAATCACAGCCGTTATCCTCAACCGTGCAGAATACAGACTGCAGGTAAGGCTGCCAGGTCAGGTCCTAGACAAGAGAAAGAAACTCCAGAGTCAGGTACATACGGCACTTCTAGCTTCCAATCAACCCACTTTTCCTGCAGAAGGGAGCTGGCTTCCACCTGGACCTCTTCTGTGTAGCTGTTTTGATGCTGCTCACATCAGCACTTGGGCTGCCCTGGTACGTCTCAGCCACTGTCATCTCTCTGGCCCATATGGATAGTCTTCGGAGAGAGAGCAGAGCCTGTGTCCCTGGTGAAGCCCCTCACTTCCTGGGCATCAGGTAAAGAATAGAGTCAGTGGGCTGGAGTGAGAGGGGCGTGGCACATACGGGATATGTGAGTTATTTGGGCAGCCTGAGTTCTGAGTTTAAGCCCCGTAAGAACTGTAGCCGGGCAAGTTGGTGCCTCTGAGATGGGTGAGGGCCTCTAGAAGAGCATTAGACAGGTGGTGGTGGCACACAGCTTTAATCCAAACACTGGGAGGCAGAAGCAAGCAGATCTCTGTTTGAGGCAAGCCTGGTCTATAGAGTGAGTTCCAGGACAGTCAGAGCTACACAGAGAAATCTGGTTTTGAAAAACCAAACCAAACCAAACCAAATCAACCAAACAAACAAACAAACAGCAATCCCAGCCCCAGAAAGAAGAGCATTATACACGTAAGGGTGAAGGTAGTCAGGATGACGTGGAGGGTGAGGTGCCACCTGACAGTCCTTACTCAATGTAGAAGCCTGCCACTGACACCGCGAAAGAGTCCATGACAAAAACAACTGTGTGGCCATTGGAAACAGAGTCCACCTGAAATGCATGAAACTGACTAACTTCATAAATTATGAAATGCAACTCTTTATGGCAGTGGAAACTGCTAATTTCCCACCACGATAAAAAACAAACTATGGAACTGGGGATGGAATTCAGTGGTGGTGCTCACCAAGTACATATGAGGCCCTAGCTCAATTCCTAGAACCACCAAAACAAACAAACAAAAGACACAGGGGGCTGCTGAAGTTCGGTGGGTAAAGGCACTTCCGGTCACACCCCATGACTTCCTGGGACCTGGGTGGTAAAAGAAAGAACTGAGTCCTGCGAGTTGTCCTCTGACCATCACATATACACCAAACAGGCACCTACTTACGTAATGCATGCACATACACAGTATAAATAAGTAAAATGTAATAGAGCATTTTTTAAAAACCCAAACAAAACAGAACAATGAACCTGACAGATGAGAGGCCCAACGCCCCATGCTGGAGTGCTTTGTCTTTCCTTTCAGTTCTGACAGCGGGCAGGGGGCCTTTGCCAGGTGACCTACAGAGGGACTCCCTCCTCTCCTCTCTGGATGCCCGGTCTGCACTAGGCCTGGTTAAGGGGTCTAGCCTGGATCCTCCAGGAGCACACTTCTTCCTTCTCCCCACAGGGAGCAGAGGCTGACGGGTTTGGTGGTGTTCATCCTTACAGGCGTCTCCATCTTCCTGGCACCTGTGCTCAAGGTATGATTTTGGCCAGGATGAGGGCCAGTGCAGCAATAACAACAGAACTGACTCTGCTAGAATACTTCAGTGTTTTAGGAACTGCATTTTCTTCTCACATGGTTTCGATAATCTTCATGTTAACTAGCCCTGAGAGACACACATACTCTGCAAATGAGAAACCTGAAGGTTAAAGATGTAAAGTAACTTGTAACTGCCCACCAATTTCTCAGATTAAAAAACCCAGACTTCCAGAGCATGGTGGATTATACCTGTAATCTCAGAGCCAAGAGGTTGAGGCAGGAGGCTTGCTTCAACTTTGAGGCTAGTCTGCATATACAATAAATTGTAGAACAGCTTGGGCAATAGTGTGAGACCCTGTCTCAGAAGAAACAAAAAAGTGGTGGTGGTGAAGGCGGTGGTGTGTGTGTGTCTGAGATGGCTCAATGAATAAAGGTATTAGCTAACAAACCTGAAGGCCTGAATCTGATATTGGGCCTAGGTCTACAAGATGGAAGCAAAGAACTGATTCCAACATGTTCTTCTCTGTTCTCCATGCTTGTACACACACACACACACACACACACACACACACACACAGAGAGAGAGAGAGAGAGAGAGAGAGAGAGAGAGAGAGAGAGAGAGAGAGAATGTAATAGCAATAACAACAAAAGAAACCAAAATAGACCAGGCACTTAGGTGGTAGAGGGTCAGGAGTTCAAGTTCAAGGCTAGTCTCACTTATATAGTAGGTTTGAGACCATCTTGGTCTACATGAGACCTTATCTAAAAAATTAAGATTTAAAAAATGTACCTAATTTCTTTGCCAGTAGGGTTTCTGTTCTGTGGAGTAGGACAGGGGGATGCCATCATCCCCAGAGTTCTAGAACTGTCCTTGTTCCAGTCTCCCAACAAGCTAAGACTATGTGTGTATTCATATCCCAGAGAAACTTCAAAGCAAAAAACCATTTGCTCTTTCTCAAGGCTTATGAAACTTGTGCTGGGTACCCCACTGTACTTGGTGCCTAAGAGAGGGGAGGAGAAGAACTAAAAAGGAATATGAAACCAAACTTTACCAGAAACTTCACACACACACACACACACACCCTATATAATATAACTAGCTAGCTATAGAAGAAAAGGTAAACAAACCGAGTAGCAAAGTAGTCAAGGAGGGTGTGGAAATGTCAGACAAGAGTCACTGGCAGAAAGACAAGAGCCGGAGGTTAGGCAGGGCCAAGGTCATGGAGGCTGGGTAAGAGTACTGCAGTAAGTAGGAAAGCCAGATGGACTGGATTAACCACTTGCTAAGTAGGTTGACTCTCGTAAATGGTATACCAGCCACTGTTCCAGGAACTGGAGGTGAGGTATACCGGGGCAATGACATATGTCTCCATCCTCCTCGGAGTCTGGTGATAGAGGACAGATCTTTAAAAGTTAAAGCAATAGGATGACTTCAGATGATAACTCCTGTGAAAAAAATAAAAGTGGGTAAGGTGATTAAGGGCGCTAGGGCAGGCCTGGCAAGATGGTTCAGTGGGCAAAAGCATCTGCCATGCAAGACTGATGACTGGCCTGAGTGCAGTCCCTGGAAACCATGGTAGAAGGAGAAACCCACCCCCACAAGTCCATCTTTGACTTCCATACGCAAGCTGTCGAACACATATAGTAATAGCAGTAACTAAATCTTTTTAAATTTTACACAGTTCCAGGCCTACTTCAGGTTGAGTAGTCAGAAAAGACCTTTCCAGAGTGAAATGAGATGAAGCATGAGTGGATGTAAAGTCCAAGAGAGGAGAATTTGATTGATTGGTTGGTTGGTTGGTTGGTTGGTTGGTTGGTTGGTTGGTTGAGACAGGGTTTCACTGTGTAGCCCTGCCTATCCTGGAACTTGCTACATAGACCAAGGTGGCTTTGAATTTATATATATTTTCCTGCCTCTGCCTCCCAAGTGCTGGATCACAGGTGTGTCACCATGCCCGGGCATGAGTAACATTTTAGGAGGAAAGAATAGCAAAGGAAAAGGTCTTGAAAGGGTAAGGAGCAAACAGCAGCATATGAATGGAGCATGGAGAGCAGGGGGCGTGTGATGGTAAGACAAGAGGAACCTGGATATGGTGGTACAGTGTGATCCCAGCATTCAGGAGGCCAGGGCGGAAGGATGTAGAGTTGTAGGGCAGCAATACTGGATGGATTAAAAAGATTGGAGAGGCAGGAGAGGAGAGGTATGGGCAAGTCACTTCGTCTCTCTAGTTTCTCATCAGTAAGTGCAGACACTAATAACAATCTACCTCATGTGATTGGCATGAAAAGACTCAATGAATCAGGTATGTGGGATGTGAAAGAAAAAGAAAGGCCTGGCAGGCTCCAGTCTGAAGGCCTAAGGTGGGGCACCTGGGAGGCTGGAAGGTAAAAGCTCCTTTGCTATCTCTCTACTTCTACTAGTTCATCCCAATGCCTGTGCTCTACGGCATCTTCCTCTACATGGGGGTAGCAGCACTCAGCAGCATCCAGGTGAGCTCATTACAATCACCTAGCAACCTCACTCCTCCTCCCCACACTTGCCAATCTCACTCATGTCCATTATCCTCCTTCTCCTGGACATAGGCACTCTGCTCTCATGCTCCAGATGGAGAGGCCACGGGAGCCTTCTTCCTTTCCCCTTGCAGGGCTTGTAGCTAACAGTGGCACCCTCCAAATTAACCCCATCATCCTGCCTTCTTTTCCTCTCATTCTCCCAGTTCATGAAGAGAGTGCAGCTATTGTTGATGCCAACAAAACATCAGCCAGACATGCTGCTCTTGCGGCATGTTCCTCTGAGCAGAGTCCACCTGTTCACGGCCATCCAGCTTGCCTGCCTGGGTCTGCTTTGGATTATCAAGTCTACTCCTGCAGCCATTATCTTCCCACTTATGGTAACCTGGAGTTCTGAGAGACTCTGAGCTTGGAGGGTGGCTGAAAAAATACTCCTCTTACTTTCCCTGGCTCTTTCTGTTGGAAATCTTAAGACCAAGAAAATGGCTGGGGGATACTTATGGATTAACTAATCCTAGAACTCTTGATTCACCAACTTCCCTAACTAATTTGGTCTTGTCCACAACTCCCTGGCCCCGCAAATAACTGAGCTCCTGCAAGGGCAATGCTGACACTTGTTACTCAGTGAGGCACAGAAGAGGAAGTTAAGAGCCACAAGTCTTACAATAGGATCAGTCTGGTTACTATGTACCAGGTGTGTGACCTCAGGGGCGTCACTATCTCTTGGGGCTTCAGTTGCCTTTTATGTACAGTGGGAGTAAACTGCAAACTGGGTATAGAGGTTTTTGCTTGTAACCCGGTACTTGGGTGGCTGAGGCTGATCAAAGTGAGATCCTGTCTTAAAAAAAAAAAAAAATGAAAGTGGATGTATGGTGAACACCTGTAATTCTCAGGAGGCAGAGGCAGGGGGATCACCACAAGTTCAAGGCCAGCCTAGTCTACATAGCAAGTTCCAAGCCAGTCAGAGCTACTAGAGCTGCATAGTGAGAACATGTGTCAAAAAAAGAAAAGAAAAGAAAAGAGAAGAAAAAGCTGATGGTGGATGATGCACACTTGTGATCCCAACATGAACCCTTGAGAGGTTGAGGATCAGGAGCTCAAGGCTAGCCTGAGCTACATAAAACTTTATCTCAAAAACAAAACACTATCAAACAAACAGAAAGGGTTTACTTCATAGAACTGTGTTATTATCTCACTCAGTGAAATAATAGGAAGCGTGACTGCTAGTCCCAGTGGCTGGCTGTTGCAGAGAGCCCTGGGGCTTGTTTCTGTTTCTGCAGTTACTGGGCCTCGTGGGAGTCAGAAAAGCTCTGGAGTGGGTCTTTTCACCACTGGAACTCCTCTGGCTGGATGAGCTCATGCCAGAGGAGGAGAAGAACATCCCTGAGAGTGGACTGGAGCCAGAGCACTTGTTCAGTAGAGACGGCAATGAAGATGTAAGCTCCAGGCCGAGTCCTTCTAAGAGAACGGGGAGGAGTCGAGAGACTGTTGTCAGAGCTGTCTCTAAAGTCTGGTATCTCATTCAGCCTGAAGACCTCAACACAGTCCTTCCCTCTGTCTCTGTAATAATACAGGCAGAATGAAGGGCTTAGGGAAATCTTCCCCAAAGGCAGTTCTGGTTTATGAGCCCATGGAGGTAAAGAGAGAAAGGCATGCAGCTCCCTGAGCTAGCTTCTCAACCCTGGTCTTTGTTTCGTTTTGAATGTGAATTCCTATCTAGTTCCTGAGCCCCTTATTTAGGCTTTTTTATTTTTCTTTTGGTCTGTTCCCAAACTATCTTTGAATTTTCCCCCACAGTCAGAATTGATGTATCAGCCAAAGACTCCAGAAATCAACATCTCTGTGAATTAGCAGGAATGTGGAGACCCCAGGAAACGGACACAGGTGAGAATGTGGGACAAAGTGCTCCTGGTATTGAGAGAGGAAGGTGTGAGATCAGACCTTGGAACCCTCCTGTTTGCTGGATGGGTATCCTTGCTTTCTACTCATATTCCGGTCCCTGGGGAACTCTGGAATTGTGGAGAAAATAGAAGGAACTTCCCCAGAGGAAAGAATTCCCAGAGGCAGTACTGAATTTTTGCCAGTAGAGGGAGGTCAAGCTTATTTCAAACACATCCCAGAGAGGAGGAACGACTGAGATGCCCGGGACATAAGACTGAGAGGGAGGAGGGAAGAATAAAGGCTATGCCTTTCTTTGCCCAGGAGCCTCTTCCCTGAGGGCTGGCAAGAACCGTGTATCCTCCAGACAAGTGGAGGGTTCTCTAGTCCTTGCTCTCTAGCCTTTCATTTTATTTACCCATGTAGCACTTCTGATTTATATCAATATAGAATAGACAAAACAATCATAGCCCCTGATCTCAGGAAGCTTAAACTGGAGTGGGAGAGACAAAAACATGGACAACTTTTGTTGTTGTTGTTTTGTTTTTTTGACACAGGGTTTCTTTGTGTAGCATTGGAGCCTGTCCTAGAACTCACTCTGTAGACCAGGCTGACCTTGAACTCACAGAGATTCATTGCCTCTGCCTCCAGAGTGCTGGGACTAAAGGCATGTGCCACCACTGCCCGGCAGCATGGGCAACTTTTAGTGGGGGAGTGCTGAATAAGGAAAGAAGCACAAGCCATGAGAGCAGAGAACCCTTGCACGGAGGTGGGGTAGGAGGAAGAAAAGGTTTCTAGTCGAAAGTAGCCCATAATTTGAAATCTGGAGAATGACTAGAAGTGAGCCAGGATAAGATGGAGGGAAAATATCCTATGCAGAAGCCACACCATGTGCATGAGCTGAGAAGCTGAACTTTCCTTATGGATGACAGGACACCTCTCCCAACCTCTACCTGTCCAAGAACCTCCATCACTTGAAATGGACTTTTTCTTTCTTTTTTAATTGAGAGGGTATTACTATATAACATAGGCTGCCCTCTAACTTGTGACCCTTCTGCTGTATCCTGAGTGTTGAGTTTACAAATGTATGCCACCATGTCTGGTTCTGCATGTTTGGGGTGTGTAGGAGAGGCTAAACAGCAAAAGGACAATTCACTGGCTAAGTCAGAACAACATCTCCCAGGCTTTTCATATCCTTGTTCCTTGTCCTGCTGTGCCCCTGTGCACACCTGCTTTGGGATCACTGTCTTCTCCCAGTTCACAGGTGTTTATTCAGAAAGGCAGAGCACTGGTGACCTTTGGCTTCAAGGCCAGATGTTGTTGGCTGGGGATCTGAAAGAGTGACGCAGGATTGAAAGGCAGCAGGCAAAGACTAGGTTACCTTTGGGTGGGAAGCAGCAGAAGCCGCTGGTTTGTTGCTGTTTAGGGAAGACAGACAAAGCCAGAAGGACCAAAACAGGCTCCAGTCACTCAGTCTTTACACAGTAATGCATCTGAACACAAGTCCTATTTATTTGTTTATTTATTTATTTTTGGTTTTTTGAGACAGGGTTTCTCTGTTGTGGCCCTGCTAACCTACTCTGTAGACCAGGGTGGCCAGAGTTAATTCCAGGTATCCAGAGCTGGTACACAGAGAAACCTTGTCTTGAAAACACAGGCAGAAGTGAAAACCAGCGAAACAAAAAGATTTATTTTAATGACTAATATGTTAATTTTTTGTTTTGTTTTTGATTTTTCAAGACAGGGTTTCTCTGTGTAGCCTTGGTTGTCCTGGAACTGAGAACTGCCTGCCTCTGCCTCCTGAGTGTTGGGATTAAAGGCATGTGTCACCACTGCCCAGATGGACAATATGTTTATTATGTTTATTGAATCATCCTACGGCATTTTACAACATACCTGTTACTTAATATCCACTGAATAGTTTCTCCATATACTTATCTATATCATTATTTTTATTACCTATTGTCTTAGCTGCTTTTCTATTGCTGTGATAAAAATACCATGACCAGAGCAATTTAGGAAAGAAAAAGTTAATTTGGGGCTTCCAGTTTCAGAGAGTTAGAGTTGCTGACTGTCACAGTGGGGAGCATGTCAGCAGACAGGCATGGCACTGGAACAGTTGCTGAGAGCTCACATCTTCTTTACAAGCACAAGGAAGAGAGAGATTCAGAAGGGGTCCAGTGTTTTGAAACCTCAAGGGCACCTCCAGTGACACACTAGCTCCAATAAAGCCACATCTCCTAATCCTTCCCAAACAGCTCCACCAACTGGGGACCAAGTATTCAAATAGATGAGCCCATGGGCTGTTCTCATTCAAACCACCATATCTGCATATGACAAATAATTTTATTAAGTTGAAAAAATAAGAAAGAGTATACCAAATATTTTCTGCAAGTACAAGAATTTCTGTAGTATAAATATCTAGAAGTGGGATTAAAGAATGGTTAAGAGTATGAATACACCATAATAAAGCTACCATTTGTATATAAACTTAAGAATATTTAAAGAATATATATGTTTTTTAGGGACTGGAGAGATGGCTCAGCAATTAAGAGCTCTTGCAGTTCTTCCAGAGGACCTGAGTATTATGACCAGCTTCCATATGGCAGCTTATAACCATTCTAACTCCAGATCCTGGGAATCCAGCGCCCTCTTCTAGCCTTCTTGAGCACCAGCATGCACAAAATGCCCTTAAATACATACAGGCAAAATACTCATACACATAAAATAAATCTTGAAAAACATTTTGTGAATAATTAAACAAAAAGAATAATGAGTCAGGTGTGGTAATGTATGCCTACAATCCCAGCACTGGAGATGCTGAAGAGGGAGGATTACAAGTTTGAAGTAAGCCTAGACCATAGGGTAGGTTCATGGCTAGCCTTGGCTACATAACAAGACTGCCTCAAAATACCAAAACCAAAGAAGAGCAACTAATAACAATGAAGGAGATGGGGATTAGCCCAACGGTAGAGCTCTTGCTTAGAGAACATATGATCCCCCGACACTCCTGCCCTTTTCAAAGAGAGTAGCAATGAAGAGAACACCTTTAGGTTAAAAATAAGATATTTTAAACTGGGTCATAAGTACACATCTGTAATTCTGGAACTCAGAAGGCAGTGGCAGGAGAATTCTGAGTTCAACTACATAGTACATTTAAGGCTAGCTTGGGCTGTATAAAACCCTGTTTCAAACACAGCTCTCCCCTCACAAAGGGCTGGTGCCACCAAACCTCCTCTCTAGATCTCATTTCAACCTCTGAGTCTGGGTGCTAGAGCTGGACATATTGGTGAAGGAGCTGCCTAGGAAGCCAGGTCAGCCTCTGGTCTCCTAGACAGGGCCAGGGGAGCAGACCTAAATGGGCACCCCAGGAGTTCAGAGACCTGGTTCTCATCCTGATGATGTCATAGACTTCTTGGGTCCTTGATGAAGGGCCTTGCCTGAGTCTCAGCTTTCTTTCATGGAAACAAAGATGGTTGGCTGGGTAGATAATTTCCAATTAAGATATGGGAAACTGTCACAGGGATGAGTGTGGCCTCCCCCAAAGGTGCAGGTGCTGTTCTCTAGCAAGTGATAAAGAGGTTTATCTTTGCTAGTGTAGTGGTGTAAGCCTTTTATCCAAGCACTTGGAAGGCAGAGGCAGGAGGATTTCTGTGAGCCCAAGTGTATCGGCGTAAACAAATGCAGACAGATTGTAAAAATATATATATCTATAGCTTTAATGTAGAAATAGACTTACAGAACCACCGTTCCTGCGGAGACCAGGAAAGCAGAAGCGACGGCTGGGAGCACGTTCGCCAAATTTATAGGCAGACATTAGCCCGAGGCGAACACGCCCCCCAAAGGGCGGGACCTATCCCTACACCCAAGGCCAGCTTGGTTTACATAGCAAGCTCCAGGACAGCCATGACTATACAGAGAGATCCTGTCTCAAAACAAAAACAAAAAATCCCAAAATAAATAAATTAAAAAATCAACAAACAATACAAAAACCAAACCAAACCAAACAAACAAAAAAAAAAAACAAAGACCTCAAAATGGCCAGCAAGATGCTTGCCATACCCAAATTTAATCCACTGGACCCACATGGTAAAACGAGAGAATCAAATCCTTTGATACCCACATTCATGTTGTGGCATACACACGCACAAACACACTAAATAAATGTAACAAGACAAAAAAAAAAAAAAAAGGCAGCCCATTGGTTGCTCTTTCACATCCAGGGAATGACACTTTCTTCTGTCCCTGGAGGTTACCAGGCACAGTGCTGCACAGACATACTTGCAGGCAAAGCACCCATACACATTAAAAACCAAAACCAAATCAAACCCCTGCTGTAAGCTAAGCAGGTAATTGTGCTTGCCACTGAGCAGTTGATCCCTTATGGTGGAAAGAAAACAACAATGCCCCAAATTTGTCCTCTGATTTTTAAATACCTGTTGTGGAACACATGTGCCCACCTATCACCAAATAAATGTAAATTTATTATTTTTCTTTCATCTTTTAAAAATTTTTCTTTATGTTTGTATGTTGATGTGGCACGTGTGTGGTGTCTGCAGAGGCCAGAAAACAGTGTTAGAATCCCTGGAGCTGAAGTTACAGGCAGTTGTGAGCCACCAACATGGGTGCTGGTTATAGAGTTAGGGTCCTCTGGAAGCTCTGAAAGCAGGTGAACTTAACTGCTGAGTCACATCTCCAGCCTCCTTGCTAGCCTTTGAAAGGTGTTTGTTTGCTTGTTTTTAGTGAGAAAAAAAAACTAGGCACTATCACAGGGATATAGGCAGATTTCCAGAACTGAGACTTGAATGTTAGACAAACAGTCTACCACAGAGATATAGCCTCAGATTATATTCATACATACACACATACATACATATGTACATTACATACACACATACATATAAGCTGGGTGTGGTGGCACATGTCTTTAATCTTAGCATTGAGGAGGCAGATGCAAGGGGAGGGATCTCTGAGTTTGAGACCAGCTTGCTTGGTCTACAAAGCAAGCTTTAAGACAGCCAGGGCTGTTACCCAGAGAAACCCTGGGGGGGGGGGGAGTGAAGACAAGGTCACATTGTTATAGCCTAAATTGGTTCCAAACTCTCAATTGAAGACTGGTACCAGTGTAGATTCCATGGTGTAACAGTGAGCGCTCTGGACTCTGAAGACTGGTTCAAGGCCAGTGAAAACTCTTTCTCAAAAAAACAAAAACCCACACATGCATGTACTAAGGTGTTTGTACACACATGTGTACACACATCACGTTTTTAGAAGAGATATTTGAGGTCAGTGTTGGCTTCATACTGCATAGCTCTAGGAATAAACCAGTCTGATTAGGGGCAGCTAGGGAATCAAGAAAAGGCAGACACAGACACAGAACACAAGAAAAGATGGGTTTGTGTGGACTGGGCTTCCTGATGGAGAAACTGCAGCATCTCAGAAGATCAGTGTGTTTATTATACGGAGTTGAATGTGGAGGCAGGGTTACTACATACAGATAAACAAGAAGATAAGGAGGCAAATGTTCATGGAATACATCTGGATCAAGGGGTTTAGCTAATCTCCATAGCAGCAATCTCTGTAGGGGAACAGTCTTCAGGCCATAAAATATCTGGGAGGAAAAAGCTACAGTGAACCCACTAGGAAGGCTTTGCCATTTCTCTGAGCCTCGCCCCAGGATGGCAGGTAGAAGGCTTTGATATTTCCCTCTGAATCTGAGGCTGTCTATGTCACAACACACATTCACTTAGTACTTCACACACTTAGGACTTCCTCCACTCCCCACATCATATTTAGCCATTCAAACCAGGCCAAATGATCTTAGACATAAGCTACCATTTTCTGTCAATAAAACAGGGCCAAGAGCATGGATTTTTTTAGTCCTGTATGCTGCAAAAAATTAATTAATGCCTATAACACTGTTTGAAATCTTTAGATGAAAGACCTATGCTGTATATAGAGTTATTAGGGCCTCCTAAGGTTCAGGGAAACCCTTCACATCAACCATTTAAGACCTCTTGTCTCCAGTCTGAACCTGTGGAAGAATCGTTCTCAAACTTTTTTGGGCATTAAAATCCAGGGTTACCATGTGAATTCCCGGCCTCTTCTATGGTTCTTATTTCCTTAGAGGTTTTAAGTACTAAGTTTTGTGTTTTTCTGTCCTTTTGTCCAGTGCCTCATACTTCTTAATACTTGAGATCTTTTTCTTTGCAAAAGGATCTGAGAGTGTACTTGTATATGCTGGTTAAGTTTTGTCAATATGATATAAACTTAAGACATATCGGGGAAGAGGGAATATATATATTTGAGGCAGGGTGTCTTTGTGTGGCCCTGACTGTCCTGGAACTGACTCTATAGACCAGACTGGCCTTGAACTCGGTGGTTCACCTGATTCTGCTTCCCAAGTGCTGGAATTAAAGATGTGCGCCGCCATACCACCAGGGTAAGAAGAGGGAATCTTTTTTTTATTATTAAAAATTTCTGCCTCCTTCCATCCCCCCATTTCCCTTCCACTACCCCCATAAGAGGGAATCTTAATTGAGCAAATGCCTCCATAAGATTGGACTGTAGGCAAGTGTGTGAGAGTATTGTCTTGATTAATGACTGATGTCACCGTGCATGGTGTCATCCCTGGGCAGTCCTGTGATGTATCAGAAAGCAGGCTGAGTAGGCCAGGAGCACACCAGTAAGCAGTACACTCCTCTGTGATCTGTTTCAGGTCTTGCCTCTAGGTTCCCACTCTCAGTCACAGCACTGACTTCCCTCAGTGATAGACTAGCTATTATCTGTCTTTCTTGTTAATTGCTAGTGAGCTTAAATGATATCTTATTGTGGTTTTCATTTTAATTTCCATGATACTTGATGATGAAGCTCTTTTAATGCTTCTAAGCCATTTATGTATCTTCTTTGAACAAATGTTCCTTTTCCTTTTTTTTTTTTTTCTAGATGTGGTTTCTCTGTGTAACAGCTCTGGTTATCCTGGAACTCTCTTTGTAGACCAGGCTGGCCTCACAAAGATCTGTCTGTCTCTGTCTCCCAAGTGCTGGGATTAAAGGTGTGCACCACCACTCCTGGTTCCTTTGCGTTTTTTTTTTTGACACACACACACACACACACACACACACACACACACAGAGAGAGAGAGAGAGAGAGAGAGAGAGAGAGAGAGAGAGAGAGAGACAGCCAGACAGAGAATCCGTATTCCGACCTTTCAAGCAGAGGTCGGCTTTAACTTCTGATCCTTACCTGCATCTCCCCAGGACTAGGACTACAGTCATTTGCCACCATACCTACTCCTCACAGTGCCAGGGATGGAATCCAGGCTTGTGCATGTTAAGTATGCGTTATGAGCTAAATTTCTAAACTCAGGAAATTCTTAGTAACATTTATTTTTCTTTCTCCTTTAAGAGCCTAATGAGGAAGAATATAGAATACTGGTAAATTTGGTACTAATGCTTTAAATAATTGTGCTAAGGTACCAGCAGGTTAAGTACCCTCCACTCCAAGACAAGATTTTGCTGTGTAACCTTGGCTATCCTGGAACTTGCTCTGTAGATCAGGCTGGCCTTGAACTCAGAAATCCACCTGCCTCTGCATCCCGAATACTGGGATTAAAGGTGTGCAGTATCAATATTATTAATATTATTATTTAATAATAATCTAATTTAAAAAGATTTTTATTTATGTGTGTTTGTACATCAGGTATACCGTGTACATGTGGATGCCCTTGGAGGCCAGAAGAGAGCATTGGATACCCTGGAAATAGTATTAATTGTGGTTGTGATGTGGGTGCTGGAAACCAAACTTGGGTCTTTTGAAAGAGCATGCATTGCTCTTAATCACTGAGCCACCTCTGCAGTGCCCCTGGGCTACATATTTTAGGGTGATGACTGAGTGACTACAAAACTGTCACGTTTTACAAACAAATTCAAACGTGCATATACAAGTAAAGTGCTGTCTTTTAAAAACTGAAATAGGAGGTGGTAGATTAGAACTTCAAGTCTAGCCTGGGTCACATGAGACCTTTCTAGCACAATAGCATAGATTTTCTTAGTGATTTCTTTTTTTCTTTTAGGCAAGTATATATAGAATCAGGCAATATTTTAGCTCTATCACGAGTTATTTACCATTTTCTCAATAATGAACAAATAAGGTTTTAATGAATATTCATGTACACACATCCACATACACCTTGGCTTATATATTTTTTTTCAATATCTCTCCCCCAGAATTAAATAGGCTTGCTAAAGGAAAGGCATATGCATAAAAAATTCTGGGGTGGGGCTGGAGAGATGGCTCAGGGGTGGTGGTGGGTATAAGAGCACTGGCTGGCCAGGTGATGGAGGCACACGCCTTTAATTCCAGCATTCAGGAGGTAGAGACAGGTGCATCTCTGTGAATTCAAGCCCAGCCTTGTCTACAGAGCTAGTTCCAGGCCAGGCTCCAAAGCTACACAGAGAAACCCTGTCTTGAAAAACTGAAAAAGAAAAGAAAGAGTACTGGCTGTTCTTCCAAAGGATGTAGGTTTGATCTCCAGCACCCACAGTGTAGTTTGCATCTGTAACTTTTGTTTCAAGGGATTTGACGCCCTTGTCTTGCCTCTGTGGGTACTGAATACACATGGTACATGCAGGCAAAATATATATAAAATAAAAGTAAATCTAAAAACAAACAAACAAAACAAAATAAAAAAAAGACCACTACCATGACAAAAAAAAAAAAAAAAACCAAGCATGGACCAGTGAAATGGGACCACTTTGCAATCCTGAGGTCCTGAGTTCAACCCCCAGAACTTACATTAAAAAGAAAAATAAAAAATAAAATAAATAAAATAAAAAATTGGATGTGGTAGCACATATCAATAATCCCAATGGCAGAAACAAGAGGGACCATGGATCGATACCATAGAAGAGAACTGACTTTCCATTGGCACACCTGCACACACACACACACGCACACTCTATCTCTTTCTCAAATAGTCACCTTTACAGTGACCTTACTAAAGACTCTATCCCTCTGCTCTAGTGCTTGTGGCACATGAGAAGACACCAGAGAACTTATGAGGCCAATTATTGGACATGAGATTACAAGGCTCCAAGTAGTGGTCTAACCAGTTTTGTTTGAAATATTTCTGAGTTCTTTTGTCATTCTCCAGAATTCCCAACGTTCACAAGAAATGCTAGGTGTATAGGACAGTATTGCTGTTTCCTGTGGACTCTCTAGTGTGGCTCAATCTTGATTAAAAACTGCCAACTTACGAGCAGAAGTTTTGAGAGGTCACCAGCAAGCCTGCTCTCTTCTCAGACATGTTTTCTATAGAACTTTGTAATAGTGAAGTCATTCTCTTTAATCAGCAAACCTTTATATCTAAATCTCTCATAAAGTCCAATATTGCTGTTTTCTTCCCCGGTGCCACTACTGTTGACAACACAGGGTTTAAGAAAGGCTTCTACATGAAAAGTCCCAGAAGGAATCCTGACTTTTCTGGAGCTTCTACCAGACTCATGGTTCAAACAGGCTTTCTGTACACATGCTCTTGGGGCCACAGGAGACAACGTGCCATTTCTTTAATGAAGAACACCTGGTAGGTGGCACTGTCACCTTGCCCTGCAGGTAAACGCCTTGCTGCGTCTCCTGATTTATGGGCCTGCCTTGATGAGTGAGGGGTGTGGCAAACTGAGTTAAGTTCAAACACTCCAGAAGAGTTTCAGAGATCAGCCTGCAGAATGACTCAGGCCTCACCTGTAAGCTAAAATTGCTCTTCAAATTGGAGTCCTGGGCCTGCACCTTCCCCACTTTGGTAAGCACGTCTAAGTCTCACAGAAAACAATGTGACATGTAAGATCCTGTATGTTATCTTAGAGATTTTCCCAGGAGATACCGACACTAATGCCCAGTGCTCCAGCTACTGTATCAGAAAGGGAAACATGAGAGAAGGCAAGATGGCTCAGAGTGTAAAAGCACTTACCACAAAGTGCCCTTCACAGCAGACACACACAACAACAACATCATAGAGGTGTGAGCTGTGTGTGATTGTCAACACTGGTATTATTGGTACGTGGGAAGTGGAGGCAGGAAGTTAGTGAGTTCAAGGCCAGCCTCAGCTATATGTTGAGTCTGAGAACAATCTAGGGTATATGAGACCCTGTCTCAAAAACAAAAGCCACGTATGGTGGTCTACACCCTTGATGCCGGCACTTGGGAGGCAGAAACAGGTAGACATCTGTGAGTTTGAGGCCAACCTGGTTTACATAGTGAATTCTAGATCAGTCAAGGATACATAGAGAGGCCCTGTCTCAAAAATAAGTATTAAAAAAGTGATAGGATTATAAATCCTATCATTCATAATTCCCAGAGGATTCCCAGGAGTCTCTCTGACTCAAAAGTGCTGACTGACTAACTGCCAGGCCACAGTAACCTGTGAAGTGAGTGGGTTCTTGTGTTGGGGTTGTTGTCCAATGGCTCCTTCATCAACAAAGCCTTTATACATGAGAACCCAAGCTTCCACTGACCTGGGAACTTTAAAGACTAGCAGGACATGGCACTAGCTAAGGAGAGCTTCTAAAGAAAGCTGGTGTGGCTGCCTAAACTGTAGTGTGTAGCACATAAGAGTACATGTGAAAGGTACAAAGTGGCTATTTGAGGCAGAAGCGGAAATCTGGACTTCCTATTGATTGTAGGCACTCAGAACTTTTCTCCCAATGAGCATGTACAAATGTAGATTGGGCTGCGTTTCGGTACAGTTGCTGATGCACAATCCTCAGTTCCATGTTTGGTTTTTCCTTTACTATGTACCCATGTGGGAGAAATGCCATAGAACTGCTACAAGTTTTCATCTTTCATTGCAAAGATGCATCTTCCAGGGAAGGCAATACCCAAAGTATACTCTCCAAGGGCTCACAGGGAAGAAGCGCTTTGTCTCCATTCTGCAATTTGGTATCTTTTTGAAACATGTTTCTAGTTACTGTAAAGATACTGACTGTGTGCGTTTCTTTTTAGCAGCTTCTCAGGAATTCTAGATTTGGCACGGGTTAAGTTCCCCTAAAGGATGAATCAGTCATTTATACCTTCACCTGAAAAATGGTTGTTCCTAGCCAATGCATGGTGGTGCATATCTAAGATCTCAGCACTTGGGAGGTCAATGCAAGAGAATTCCCTTGAGTTTAAGCCTAGAGTGAAACCATATCTCAAAAAAATCAAGTAAAAGAAGTACAAACAAACAAACAAGTACCCCTGCCCACTGCCAAGTATCCCATTTGACTAACTCTTCATTTTATATGTATAGTGATTTTTTAAGAGTCTCATATAGCCCAGGCTGGCCTTGAACAGCCTTGAACAAGCTATGGAGTCAAGAATGATCTTGAACTTCTGGTTCCTGCCTTCCCTTCCAAGTAATAGGATTACAACCATTGCAACCATACCTGGTTTGATGAGATGCTGGGGTTCAAACTCAGGACCTTGTGCATGCTAGGCTGGTACTGTACCAACTGAGCTATATTCTCAGCCCTCCTATAGTGATCTTTTCTTTAATACCTTTACTGAATCTTCTGATTACCCAGAGTAATGTACTTACAGATAAGTTGAAAATACAACTAAATAGGGGCTGGAGAGATGGCTCAATGGTTAAGAGCACTGACTGCTCTTCCAGAGGACCCTGGTTCAGTTCCCAGCACCCACATGGCAATGCACAACTGTCTGTAACTCCACTTTCCTGGGATCTGACACCTTCATACCAATGCACATAAAGTTAAAATAGTTATTTAGAAATAGAAAATACAACTACATAAAAGCCACTTACCATCTTGGGTCAGCAAGATGGCTCAGTGGATAAAGAGGCTTTATGATGACCTGAGTTCAACCTCTAGCTGGAGTCACAGGTGAAAGGAGAGAATCTACTCCCTCAAGCTGTTCTTTCCCCGCCACAGCCACATACACCCCTGGCAATGAACATACCCATTCACTCACACACATAAAAAAGACAGAACCGAAGAGGGGCTGGCAAGATGGCTCAGTTGTTGAGAACACTTGCTGCTCTAGAAAAGACCCAAATTCAGTTCCCAGCACCCACATCAGGTGGCTCACAATCACCTGTAACTCCAGCTCCAGGGAATCTGACACATTCTTCTGGCCTCTCTCTCTATATATATACATGTGCGCGCGCGCACCCCCCCCCCCCCCAGAACTTAACACTTATCATTCATAGGGTCATAATCTACCTGTATCTGGTACATGTAAACTTTGTTTTATTTTGAGATAGGGTTTTATGCAGCCTAGGCCTCCAACTCATTTTGTAGCCATGGTATTAGGATGAAGGTATGTACAGCCACACCCATTTTATTTTTTTTATTTAAAGATCTCACTCGTCTGGAACTTGGTATGTCGATCAGGTTGGTTTAAACATGTGGTGCTGGGACTGGAACTATAGTGCAACATGCAGGGGCTCACCTGAGAGCCTGGAATGGTTTGGAAGTCACTCTGTAGCCCAGGCTGACCTCAAGATCCAGTGATTCTTCTGCCTGTACCTCTCCAGTTTGGAGATTACAAGTGTGTTCCACCATTTGTAATGCTGCTTCATTAGTTGGTTTCTTTGTTCTTTTCAGGCAAGGTCTTTTGTAGCCTAGGTTGGCCTTGAACTTGACTGCCAGGTTTGCCTTATCTCTTGATCCACCTCTCCTTACTTCTCCAGTGCTGAGATTGATTAGAGGTGAGCACTACCATGCTGAGTTTCATTAACAAAACAAAAAAAAAAATTGGTGATGGGAAGCTGGAGAGATGTCTCAATGCCCATGTCAGGCAACTCACAAATGCCTGTAATCCCAGCTCCAGATCTAACATCTAGTCTCTGGCACACCCCTATCCCAGCACTGAGGTTACAGACACACTTTTAAAAAGATTTTATTTTTAACTATGTGTATGTGTGAGCCTGCATATGGGTATGTGCATCTGAATGCAGGGCATGCAGAAGTCAGAAGTGGATATCAAACCCTTGAAGCTTGAGCTACAGGAAGCTGTGAGGAACTCAACATGGTGCTAGGAACTGAACCCCAGTCCTCTGTAAGAGGAATTCATACTCCTGACCACTGAGCCATCTCTCCATTCCCCTATCTTAGGATTTCTATTGCCATCATGACTGTGGCAATTCTTACAAAGAAAATCATTTAACTGGGCTAGCTTACAGTTCAGAGGCTTAGTCCATTATTATCATGGCAGGTGTCATGCAGGCAGACATGGTGCTCGAGAAGGAGCTCAGAGTTCTGTATCTTGATCCACAGGCAGCAGCAGAAGACTGTGTGTCACACTCGGTGTAAGCCTGCCCCCACAGTGACACACTTCTTTCAACAAGATCACACCTACTCCAGCAAGGCCACACTTCCTAATAGTGCCACTCCCTATGGGCCAGGCATTCAAAGAAAGCCGAAGTAAACCAATAAATTTGTTCACTTTGAGGATGTCATAAAATCTTTATAATTCTGTTCTGAAGGTGAACTGGGGAGGTAGTTGGTGGATAAAGTACTTGATTGTAGAAACATGAGGGTCTGAGTTCAGATCACAAAAGCCAGGTATTAGACACATGAGTCTATGTGGACCATTCCTATTCAAACCACCACACCCCTTTCTAAATTTTATTCTTACTTAGATGTATATCAGTTTGTGTGCAGGTGTCCAAGGGGGCTAGAGAGAAAGGTGTTGTATCCCCGGGAGCTGGACTTACAGATGGTAGTGAGCTGCATGATGTGAGTGCCAAGAACCAAACTCGGGTCCTCTCAAGAGCCACAGAAGCATTGTCATTCTCTTGTTCTCTCTATCTCTCAATATCAAGACAGGGTCTCACTATATAGCTCTTGTTTGGTCTGAAACTCACTATGCAGACCAGACTGGCCTCAAACTCATAGAGATCTGCCTGCCTCTGCCTCCCAAGTGCTAGGATTAAAGATATACCATGCCTGACCTAGAAACCTTTGATTTAGGGTCATGGCTCAGTGGTTAAGAGCACCAATTGTTTTACCAGAGGACCCAGGTTCAATTCCCAGTACCCACATGGCAGCTAACAATTGTCTGTAACTCCAAGATCTGATGATCTCACACAGACATATACACAGGCAAAACACCAATGCACATAAAAATAAAATTTAAAAATTTTAAATAAAATTTAAAATTTTAAAAAAGAAAAAAAGGATTTATTTTTTTAAAAAAACTTTTATTTCCTTGATGTGCATGAGTTCTTTGTCTGTATGTTTGTATGTACATGCACCACATGTGTGCCTGCTGCTCAAGGTCAGAAAAAGGGGTCAGATCTCCTGGAACTGGAATTATTACTTATGGGTTGTTGTTTCTTCTTTGTTTGCTTTTTATGTTTTTGTTTTTGCTTTTGTTTTGAGACAGGGCTTCTCTGTATAGTCCTGGCTATTCTGGAACTTGCTCTGCAGACCAGGCTGGCCCTGAACTCAAGAGATCCCCCTGCCTCTGCTTCCCTGGAACTAAAGGCATGTGTCATCATGCCCTGCTTATGGATGGTTGTAAATCATCATATGGGTCCCAGGTCCTGTGCAAGCGCAACAAGTGCTCTAAACTGCTGAGCCTTCCCTGTAGAAACAACAGAAGTTCTCAACCACTAAAGCATTTATTCAGCCCCAATACCTGGTTTTTATGATCTGAACTCAGGTCCTTGTGTTTCTACAATCAAGTACTTTATCCATTGAGTTGCCTCCCCCAGTTCACCTTCAGAACAGAATTATAAAGATTTTATGACTTCATCAAAATGAAACAAATTTATTGGTTTACTTTGGCCTTCTCTGTATAGAATGGAATGAACTATGATAGACTGGTATGCAGAGATTCACTGTTGTGAGAAAATTCAGGTTCCATGAGAAAGAACTACATGTATGGGCAGGAAAGATGGCTCAATGGCTAAAAGCAGCTGCTGTTCTTCCAGAGGACCTGAGTTCAATTCTAAGCACTCACATCAGGAGGCTCACAACTGCCTGTAGCTCCAGGGAGATCCGACACCTTTCTAAGTACTCCTACTTAGATGTACATAACTAAAAATAATGAAAATAAACCTTAAAAACTACATGTAGTCAAAGTCCCCATATTTATGATTTTTTTTTTTGTTTTTTCGAGACAAGGTTTCTCTGTGGTTTTGGAGCCTGTCCTGGAACTAGCTCTGTAGACCAGGCTGGTCTCGAACTCACAGAGATCCGCCTGCCTCTGCCTCTCGAGTGCTGGGATTACAGGCGTGCGCCACCACTGCCTGGCCCTGATTTTTTTTTTTTTTTTGGTCAAACTCATATACTTAGCTGGTGGGGGAGACACTATGATCAAGAAAATGGCTTTCCTGGGGCAAATTCTTAAAAAATATTTATTTATTTATTTATTTATTTATTTATTTATTTATTATGCATACAATATTCTGTCTGTGTGTATGTCTACAGGCCAGAAGAGGGCACCAGACCTCATTACAGATGGTTGTGAGCCACCATGTGGTTGCCGGGAATTGAACTCAGGACCTTTGGAAGAACAGGAAATGCTCTTAACCATTGAGCCATCTCTCCAGCCCCCTGGGACAAGTTTTATCCATTGCTTTCAGACATGCTGACCTCTGCAATTTCTTCAAATGTGAGAAACTCAGGGGCATAATTTGAATTGGGGAAGAATTTGCTCAATGTATCTTGTTTTTTTTCCTAATAATAATAACAACAGTAATAATAAGAATACCAACAACAACAACAGCAACAACCCAGTAGGACTGAAGAGATGGCTTGGGGGATAAGAGCACCTATGGTTTTTGAAGAGGACCAGAGTTCAGTTTCCAGCACAAGACTGAGTGGTTTACAGGGTCTGTAACTCTCCTCTGAGGTTACCTGCACTGAAATGCACATACCTAAACAGGTAAACAAAAACAAATCTTAAAAAACCCATCATATTATGAGGAATGAGCCTCTATTAAGTTTTAAGAATTCTTCTATTAGCCGGGCAGTGAAGGCACACGCCTTTAATTGAAGCATTCAGGAGGCAGAGGCAGGTGGATTTCTGAAGAAGTTCGAGGTCAGCTTGGTCTACAAAGTGAGTTCAAAGACAGCCAGGGCTATACAGAGAAACCCTTTATCAAAAAATGAAAAAAAAAAAACTTCTATTAAGTTTAAAGAATTCACTTTCTTTTCAGATAGTGGCATATGCCATCCCAGCACTCAGTAGGCAAAGGTCAGACCCTGGTCCACTCTCCCAACCCCCAAAACCACAAACAAAACCTCTGAGGCTGTAGAGTTTGCCCCCTTTTTCTTTGCCTGTCTGAAAGAGGGTAACATAGAAATGCACACTTGGAAGCATTATTAATACACCGTATATTACTGGGGATGTAGATCAGGAGTAGACCTCACCTAGTATACATGAAGTCCTGTGTGAGCTCCTCAAAACACAAAACACAACACATGAGGACAAACACAGTACAGTAAGCACCCTTGTTAGTTTTTTCTGGGATAGTTTTTATTCCAATGCTCACTTCTTACAAATACTGCTTGACTGTGACAGGGTCATGCCATGTAGCCCATTTGGCCTTGAATTCTCAGTTCTCCTGCCTCAGTTTCCTGAATGGTGGAATTACAGGTATACCCAACTCAACAAACACACACACATATACACATGTGTGGCTAGTCTGGGCAACAGAATTCTAGCCAATAACAACAAATATGCCAGGTGGCACGACCTTTATTCCTACTACTTTGAAGGATCTCTGTGAGTTTGATGCCAGCCTGGTAAATTGAGTTCCAGGTCAGTCACAGCTACATAATAAAAACAAACAAACCAACCAAAACAAAATAAAAATCCAGCCAGGCACAGGACATGAAAGAGGAAAGATGAGAATTCAAGGGAACTCTCCTCTGTGTTGAAAGTTTGCAGCCAGCTTGGGCTATGCAAGACCCTACTTCATAAAATAAAAATCAGGAGCAGGTGAGATGGCTCACTGAGTAAAAATACGCTTACTCATAAGCCTGGAAACCCGAGTTAGATCCCTGGCAACTCTGTAAGGGTGAAATGAGAAAACCCACTCCAGCAAGTTCTTCTTTGACCTCCACAAAATAGCACTGTGGAACATGCAAACACACACACACACACACACACACACACACACACACACACACACACACAAAAGGCCTGGAGAGATAGCTTGGTGGTTAAGAGCACTGGTTGTTTTTGCAGAGGAACTGGGGTCTGAGTCCTAGCACCCACATGGCAGCTCACAGCCATCTGTAATTCCAGTTCTTCTGGCCTCTGTGGGTCCCAGACACACATGTGGTACACAGACATACATGTAGACAAACAGTTATACACATAAGAAAATTTTAAAAAATAAATAAAAGCACATAGCTGTAGTTATATGGAATAGTCAGTCGTTCTGAACCACACAGCAGTCACCAAAGTCTAGGAGACTTCGAGTTCCATAGTGATAAACTACTGACTGACAGGTGTGTCAGGCAAAGGTTTAGGGGAAACAATGGTTATTGCTCAATCATATTGACCATGCTCTATGGGCTAGATGCTAGGCACAAATCAACAAGTATGAAGTTCTCACAAGGATGGAGGAATTGAAAATACCCAGCTTTTGGTTTCCTCTCTTTAAGATTCATTACTTTGTTTAAATACTCTAATGTATTTATTTGAGTTGCATCAGAAATTCTTTCTGTACCTATGGTAGCAATGACAAATAGTTCCTTTGTAATGTTGCACCAGTCAATACCTGTTTTTGCCTAAGGACGTATCCAAACCAATTCTGGATAAGCCAGCTTTGAGGTGGGTTGGGCAGTGCTAAGTTTTTTTTTCTTTTCTGCTTAGTTGCTTAGTTTGGGTTGTGAGCTAGTTACACATGCCTTGAAAACAGTGTAAGATGCAGGCTAAGTAAAATTGTATATGTTAGCTGGGCATGCCTTTAATCACAGCACTTGGGAGGTAGAGGCCAGGGGAGCTCTCTGAGTTCCAGGTTAGCCTGGTCTACAGAGTGAGTTCCAGGACAGCCAAGATTACCCAGAGAAATCTTGTCTTGAAAAACCAAAACCAACCAAAGTTACATAAAATAAGTTTTCTCCCATTTTCTACCACTCACTATCTAGAAATGTCAAAATGAGCAATTATGAAGTCTAAGAAGTTAAAAAAAATGCTTGGCAGAACCAAGTGCTGGTATTACAAGCATGCATGCTTAATGATGCTCAGAAAAAAAAAAATCCCACTGTATTTTTGATGTTTTGGTGAGCTTGGCTTTTAACAGCACAACCATCTCTCCAGCCCATTGATATTCTTTATAGAATAATAAATAATAATGGGGGTGTGTGAAATACTAATTTTTTTTTGTTTTGTTTTTCGAGACAGGGTTTCTCTGTGGCTTTGGAGCCTGTCCTGGAACTAGCTCTGTAGACCAGGTTGGTCTCGAACTCACAGAGATCCGCCTGCCTCTGCCTCCCGAGTGCTGGGATTAAAGGCGTGCGCCACCACCGCCCGGCTGAAATACTAAATATTGCAAATCGAGATAGATAGAATTCTTTATAAGAGCTTTAAGGAGAAGATGACAAGTCTTCTTTTCAGCTAATGTGTACAGACATAACTGTACAATAAATAAAGCACAGAGCTGTAGTTATATGGAATAGTCATTCTATTGTACAGATATTGTATTGTGTAATTAGCAGAGTAAAAAAACATTTGTCATACAAACTTCACCAAATTCCTTTGTGATTTTTAACTTTAAATACTGAGGGACTATAACATTTTCAACTTTTTTTTTTTTTAATTGATAAAGGGAGGAAGGGGATTTGAGAGGGAGAGGAAGGGAAACCATTAGAGACCGGTGACCTCCTTGGTCAGAAATTTTGTTAGAAGTGGTTTAGCTGGCAGAACCCTGAATGGGCAGCGGGCTCCTGAAGAAACAGAGGACAGACTAAGAAAAACAAATCTTCCTATAAGTTGGCCACTCTGCTGACCTCAGTGCGCTTTAGTTCATAACCGGTGGGGCGGGTGCTCTACGTTCCCATTTTACAGAGAGTAACATCAAACAAATAAGTGGCGGCCGCGGACCAGAAATGGCCCGCGAGCACGCCCTCCTCTCCGCGTCCAGCCTTGCGGTCGGATTCAGCGCACCGTTCCACCTTCCTCCGCCGGACAGTTCCCGGGACTGAGGGATGGAGCTGTCCAGCCCGCGGCCGCCATCCGCCCGAAGGCTGTGCAGCCCGTCCACCCCATGGCGCGCGCGCGCGCGGGCGGGCCCCGAAGCCTCGGGGCGGTCGTCCCGAGCGGCTCCCGGGTTGCTTAACCTCCGCGCGCAGGCTCCAGCTTGGACGGGCGGGAGGCGCCGAGCAGAATCCGCTCGGCCCGCGGAGAGCAGCTCCCGGTCCCCGGCTCTTTCCCCAGCAGCCGGAGGCCAACGGGTTAAGTAGCCTCACCAGTCCCAGAGGCGGAGCCTGCCGCGGTGACTGACGTCGAGGGCCTCCAACCGGGAAATGGCAGGAAGACGGGGCTGCGCGGAGACTGACTGCTTCTTTCCGCCAATCCCCGCGCAGCTACTTCCGGCCGCGGCCGCGGCGCCCGAGGGAGAGCGACAGGTGGGAGCTACTTTGTTACCTCGACGCCTCCTGCACCGCGGACGCACAAGACTCTCCGAGCCAAGGGTTAGGTTTACTTCGTATTTTGTTCATTCTTGCGGGGTTTCACTTCAGCCCTCCTTTTAACGAGCGATGGAAATTCCCCGGCCCTTTCCCGTCACCTCAGATGGGGGCGGGACGAACAAGCTCCCCACAGGCCAATTGTACCACGCGACGTCCCGTGACAAAATGATCGACAGTCCCTGGCACCAATTGAGTTCCCCATTGTTAGGGTTCCCCCTGAGTGACCGCCGGGCCGACTAATCCGCTTTAAGGTCGTGAGTCGCTAGTCATGGAGGCCGGCCAATGGGCAGAGGCGAAGACCGGAAGTCGGTGCGGGAGGCGGAGGAGGCGGGCGTTCACAACCGCCTAGGCCTGCGCGGGTCAACGCAGCTTGGGGGCCGAGAGCCAGCTAGCAGCGCGTGACGGCGAGCGTGAGCGACAGCTTGCTGTGGCCAATGGTTCGCGGGCGCCTGGGAGTCGCGACCAGTGATGAGTCGCAGGGGCGGGAGGCAGCAGGTTAGGCAGTGAGAAGTTAGTGGCGCTGCTGGGACGGGAGGGGGGGGGGGGGGAGACGGAGACGCTTCTTCCTCCTGCTGCTCCTCACCTTCCTGGGATCGCCGCGGCGGTGGCCGCGAGTGATTCGGCGGCGGCGGTGTCCCCGGCTCCGCGTGCGAACCATGCTGACGGACAGCGGGGGTGGCGGCACCTCCTTCGAGGAGGATTTGGACTCCGTAGCTCCGCGATCCGCCCCAGCTGGGGCCTCGGAGCCTCCTCCGCCGGGAGGGGTCGGGCTGGGAATCCGCACCGTGAGGCTCTTTGGGGAGGCTGGGCCCGCGCAGGGAGTCGGTGGCGGCGGCGGCGGCGGCACGGGCGGAGGGGACGCTGCGCTGGATTTCAAGTTGGCGGCTGCCGTGCTGAGGACGGGCGGCGGCGGCGCCTCTGGGAGCGACGAGGACGAGGTGTCCGAGGTATAGCTCCAGGACCCTTGTCTCTAACATCGCGTGCGGGAGCCGGGCGATTCTTTGGGCCGGCAGCCGGCGGCTCCGCTCTCCCGCCTCCCGGGTGCAGTGCTGGCTGACAGCGGTCGCCTGTACGACGGCGGTGGCAGCGGGCGCGGGCCTAGCGAGCGCTCTTGCTTGCTCTCCGGCGCGCGTCTGGAGCGGGACGGGTTCCCGTCAGCGCCTGTCGACCCACAATAGGGGAGTTCTTGGCTCGGCGAGCTTCGCGCGGGAACCCGGACTCCGCACGCTGCCTCCCGCCCACCCCGGGTTGGAGATGGGGGAGGGCGGGGTCTTTGGAGCCCGAGTCCCTGCCCTTGGTACTGAGGGAGCCGGAGAAACTGACGGGCGGACGCGTGCAGCTCAGGGAGCCCTCCTTGCTGGTCCTCTGCCTCCCTGGTGCTTTGCCTGTGCATTTAAGTAGAGCGCTTCTTCTTTTCTCTGTAGTTTGGGGCAGGTGAGTATTAAGTTCTCAGCTTTCACGCTGAAAAGGAGTCACGTGACTGGCTCTTGGACGTTTTGTGAAGTTAGGCAGGAAAAGGAAGTTTCAAGGCATCTTTGAGCTTTGGGATAGCTGGATAGTCGAACGCTGAGGTTTTCAGCCTGGGAGAAGGTGAGGTATCCTACAGACATCTTTTGTTGTGAAGAAAATAAGTCGAGCTTTCATTTCTTTTAGCACATGTGTATATTCCCGTGTGCTCATTTCGGGTGAGAGCAACTTAGGATTGTAGATACTGTCTTTGGTCTCTCGGAGGAAAAGGTGACAAACACATAGTTGTAGCTGTCTGCACACTTTATCGCATGCATATACATGTATGTTACTCTTTTTTTTGGCAGTGGTCAAGAGAGTGCTGTACTGTGATGTTTTAAGTGCCCAGAATTATTACTTTTTTAAATTCTGACTATGATTTATTGGATGTTTTAATTTAGCCTGTGAGTTGGTATGTAGACTGGGCCGGTGCCTGTATCTCCTCAGTGCTGAATTACAGGTGTGCACCACCATGCCTAGCCAAGTATTTCTTTGTTGGGCCTATGTGAGGCCTGGTTCATCCCTTGTGACTTTAACCTCTGGTCCTGGTGTTAAAGTACAGGAATTTCTGTGTACCATAATCCTGGCTTGTGCATTTGAGAAGAATAAGAAGTTACTGCAAAGTACAATTAAACACTGTTGTTTCTAGGTCTAAACAGGAGTTTATTTGGACTCAACATTTTACTTTGGGAAAAAAGCTATGTATGTTATCTATCCATATTTTTGAATTTCTCTGTAGGGAAATAAATTCTAAGTCAAGATGAGAGAAGAATTTTACTTGGGTAGTTGATCATTGCGAGAGTCTGTAGCTCCCTTGATTTTGGATTTGTGGAAGACTTTATCCATTCAGTCAAACTTGAGCTAAACTCAGAATACATGTATGTTTAGCTAGGAAATAACGCAGTGAGTAACTTTAGATTCTAAAGTTTTGTTTCATTTTTCTTTGTAACTTGAAAGGAAGACTGAAAAGGTTGGTTTTGTTCTAAATGTTACAGGAAGGTAGTCTCCTTGATTTTGGGGGCCACTTTGACATAATTGGTATGAATGAGATTAGAAGTTACTGATTTGCTTTTTAATGAATAGTGTTTAAATTTCTTCACAGATAAAAAGTGCTAGTGAACTTCCAAGTCAAATTCCTGTCTCAGTGTTTGTTTCTGTCACACACACATACAAACACACATTTCATACAATGTGTTAAAGCTATGGGTAAAATCTATACATTTTCACCACTTTGTTTATTTTTGAGGTAAGGTCGGTTCTCCCTTTGTCTCTGTTTCATATTTTTGAGGCAGGGTCTTATTGTGTAGCTCTGGCCGGCCTGGACAGGTTGGCCTTGAATTCATAGAGGTCAGCCTGCTTCTGCCTTCCAAGTACTGGGATTGAGTGTATGTGCTGCCATGCCTAGCTTCATACTTAAAAATAAAATTTGGTCTTATATGTAATAGTGTTTTGCCTATATAGTGTGAACCACGTGAGTGCCTGATGCCCAAGGAGTACAGAAGAGGGTGTCATGTCCCTGAAACTGGATTTACAGCTGTTGAGCCACCATGTGGGTGCTGGGAATTGAACTGAGCAGTCAGTGCTCTTAACCACTGAGCCATCTTTTCAGCCTCAGAACACCTATTCTTTGTTTTTGTTTTTTTTTGTTTGTTTGTTTGTTTTTCAAGACAGGGTTTCTCTGTTGACAGCCCTGGCTGTCCTGGAACTCGCTTTGTAGACCAGACTGGCCTCAAACTCACTGAGATCCACCTGCCTCTGCTTCCCAAATGCTGGGATTAAAGGTGTGCGCCACTATGCCTGGCCAGAACACCTATTCTTATTCTCCTGTTTACTTATATATTCTGTGCCACCCCCAAAATGAATTTGGGTATGAGTGTATATTCAGATCTTTTTCTCTGTTTGGGCAGGGTTATACATTGTAACCCAGGCTGGACTTGTGTGTGTGCTAGGCAGTCTTCTGTCTGTTCCTCCATTATGTCTGATTGGCTGGCTGGCTTTCCTTCTTTTTGTTTTCTTTTAAAAACAACATCAACAACAGAAAGAAAAAAAAAACTTTAGCTTTGGAATGTAATCCTCTGAGCTTACAGAGCTTTTTTTGGGGAGATAGGGTGGGGTTCAATGTACATGTAGATTCTTAGCCTGTGGAAAAGAAAAGCTATTTTTGTGGTTTTTCTTTTCTTTCAGAAAAGAAATTCCTGAAATATTTCATACCAGCAGTAAGTTGCAGGTTCTATAGTCTGTTTTTGTGAATGAAATGAACTGTTTGCTTAAGTAAGTTATTTACCTTTTCTATTTTCTCTTTTATGAGCTATCTTGTTGCTTTGAAAGGGATAACATAATATTCTTAGAAAATTACTAACCTATGAAGTATTTGATGAATAATAATAAAATCCTAATTTTCATATTTCCTAAATTATTTAAGAGACAATTAATTAGTTGTTACATAGTTGGAAGTGGAGATTGTCTTCTTCCCCATTTGGGGCAGAATGTAAGAAATGAGAAATAAAAGACCCAGTATTGTCTTTGCTGGTTACATTGAAAGGTCCTGTAGTTTGAGGAGGGGATAGGACTATTACTATTAGTAAATTTTTCTTTTTTTCTCCTAATCTTATTTATTATTATTACGATTATTCTGTGTGCATACATAATGCATGTGTGTGCAATAATATTCCTCTGGATGTTGTAGGCATTTTGTGGAAGTCAATTCTCTCTACTATTATGAGTTCTGGGGTTTGAACTGAGGTGGTTGGGCTAGATGTGCTTGTTTGCAACTGCTGAGCCATCTCACCAGTCTCCATACGTTTTTTTTTAAATACAAAAATTATATTATCTTAGTGAATACCATCATTTAGTTATTTGTTTAGTGGCGCTGGGGATTAAACCCAGGGCCTTGCATATGCTAGCAGTATTCGCTAATTACACCCCTAGCATCTCTTTGTAAGATTTGAGATAGGGGCTTACTAAATTGCTCAGGCTAATTTTGAACTTGCTCTTTAGTAGGGATTAAACTTTTTGGGGTTTTTTGTTGTTGTTGTTTTTTCTTTTCTTCTCTCTTGGTTTTTTGTTTGTTTTGTTTTTTTGAGATCGTCTCACTGTGAAGCCCCGGCTGTCCTGAATGTCCTAAAACAGAGGTAGGAGATCCACCTACCTCTGCTTTGCAAGTGCTGGGATTCCCAAGTGCCTAGGCCACCACACTGGACTTAAAACTTTTAATACTTCTGCTTCAGCCTCAGTATTAAAAGGTCAATGCCACCAGATCTAACTATTATGTATGGTTTTAAATATTGAGAATATCTGTTTTGTATTTCTTCAGGGTTATTGAATCTCTTCCTTCTCCACATAAATCCTTGACTAGAGGAGTCAGAACTTGCATTTGATAATAGAGATCAGGTTAAAAATTTCTTAGAGCTAGGTAAATTCAGTGAGTTAGGAGAATGAGTCAGAAGAATCAGGAGCCAACCCCAGTTTCATAGCAGAGCTAGCCTGAGCTACAGCTACATGAGAACCTGTCTCAAACAAAACCCATATAAGTCAATTTAAATTATCTTTTAAAGATTTACTTTTATTTATATGTATATGTGTGCCTGTATGCTAAATTTGTGGTTCTTTTAGAATCCCTAGAACTGGAAGGCAGTTCTAATTGTGGATTCTAGGATCTGAATTCAAGTCCTCTGTAAGAGTAGTCCATGCTCTTAACCACTAAATAAGCTATCTCTTCTTACAAACCAGTTTGTTTGTTTATTTATTTATTATGTATAAAATATTCTGTGTGCATGTCTGCAGGCCAGAAGAGGGCACCAGACCTCTTTACAGATGGTTGTGAGCCACCATGTGGTTGCTGGGAATTGAACTCAGGACCTTTGGAAGAGCTCTTAACCACTGAGCCATCTCTCCAGCCCCCTATTTTTTTTTAACATTATTTTACATTCATGAGTGTTTTGTTTGTATGTATCTGTGTGCAATGCCCAACAGAAGCCAGATGAAGACATTGGAACTCCTTGGGACTGGAGTTATTACAGACAGCTTTGAGCCACCATATAGATTCTGGGAATTGAACCTAGATCCTCTGGAAGAGCAACCATCTTTCCAGCTCACAAACCATTTTTTGTTTGTTTGTTTTTTTGAGACAGGTCTCACTATTTAGCTTTGACTGTTCTGGCACTCACCATGTGAGCTGGCCTCAGACTCACAGAGACCCCTCTGCCTCTGCCTCTGCCTCCTAGTGTTGGGATCAAAGGCGTGCATCATTACGCCCAATTACAAACCAGTTTTTGAATGTAAATTTTAGAGTGATACCTCTGCCCTTTTAATAGGTTCGAAGAAAAAATTCCTAAAGAAAGGACTTTTTAGATTGATATTTTAAGTTATCTCTCATAAGAGTATGCATATATTTGAATAATTTGTGGCAGCTTTTAAAATGATAAAAATGGTGTACATACAAATAAGCTTTAATACCAGACAGACAGATTTCTGAGTTCAAAGTCAGCCTGGTCTATATACTATATATTGAGCTTCTGACCAACCAGGGCTACACAGTGAAAGAAAAAAGAAACTATGGGGAGGGGGAATTATTATGGGGCTTAAGGTATAGCTCAGTGGTAGAGTAGAACTCTTGACTAATGCACATCTATCTCTGGGTTCAAACTCCATTAAAGGGAAAAAAGGTTAAAATTATTATAAACTAAACAGTTTCATGAAGAACAATTCAGCAGTCTAGACAGAAAAGATAATATAGAAAGTAAAAGTTTCCCACCTCAACTAGCCCTTCAATTCACATTCTTTAAGGTAGCTAATAATAGTCTTTTTCTTTTAATAACTGTATATCATATTGATAGTTTTTAAAGCATGTGCTATATTTACAATTTTGTAAAAGGACAAAGATACTGAATATGGACCTGAAAGTTATTATAGCAGAAGCTTTGTAGGAATTTTTTTCTCTTCCTGAAAATTACTTTTAGATTCAAAAGCACAGGCTAGATAGTTAGGTCAGTAGTTAAGTCAAAACCACAGATCATAGAGAGGTTTTTTTTCTTCCACTGGCAAAAGAGCTAGTTAATTTCTTTTATAGTTATTTAGTTATTTATTACATAATACAGAGCAGAGTTTTTTAGTAGCATACTGACATTTTGGGCCAGATTCTTTGTTGTGAGGTCTCTCCTATGCATTAGCAACATCTGTATCTATCCACTAGATGCCAGTAGAAACCACATAATTGAGATAGACCCAAATTCTTCAATCATATGATGCCTTCTGGGAACAAAATCACTCTTGCTTGAGAACCGCTGGTATAGACATCACACTTGTCAGGGATGGCAATTTTGTCATGAATACTCTGTATTCAAACTTTAGGTAAACAAGGTGACGCACTGCTTTTAATAGCATCTCAAGGCTTACACATAACCTGAACAAGAGAGAAATAGAAGATACTGAAAAGTTCAATATAAGTTTATTGGTTAAAATAACATTTACTTTAAATATTTTCAAAAAGTTTACTTCGTTTTCATGAAAGTAAACATACAAAAATTGTTATGAGGACTTTTAGTGTGTTCAAGACAGAAAGGGTTTTATTATATAAATACCAGTGATAAAATAGGAAATAGAACTTTGTATTCTAGTGTGTAAATTTTGGAGACATTGGAAATATTAAATGAAGAGGCTATGTGGAATTACTGTAACTGTTCTTTACTTCAAGAGTATCAATCTTGGACAATATTGTTCTGTAAAGCAGTAAGACAGCATATAAATTAATGCATTGGATGTAATTATATGCGCTATGAATTTATAGCAATGTAGAACCGGTTAATGTGAGTGGAAGAAGACCGTATTGTGAAACGAAGTATGAGAGTTGTTTTTGTTGTTTTTTTTTTAAAAAAGCATATTTAAACATATAACATGTAGTTCATAAATATAATAAAGGACAAGTAATGAATTCCTGTTTTCATTTCTTTAATGTTCTTTTAGAAAATTGTATGTGTGAGAAATCAGAGGGAAGAAAGGATGAGGAAGGAAATCCATGACCCATTCCTGAATGTGAAGGTCAGAGGACAACTTTTGGAAGTTGGTTCTCTCCTTCCATTTGGAGATCTGAATCCAATGCAGGTGTTAGGTTTGTGTGGCAGTGTTTTTATCTGCATAGCCGTCTTTGTTGTCCCTGTCTCCCTTTTTGAGACAGTGTCACATATACAGTCTAGGTTAGCCTATAACTTAGAATTGTTGTGCCTTTAATCCTTAAATGCTGGGATTACAGGTGTCTATCCCGTTTCTCTTTTTCCCTCAGTTCCTTTCTTCCATTGTAGTTTAGGATGACTTTGAACCTGTGCTCCTCCTCCTGGAGCTACAGGTGTGGACAATCACCCAGCTCTCTAGTCTTGGAGGAGGCACAGGGTCTTGCTTTGTAGCCCATGCTGGTTTTGAACTCTTTAAAAAAAAAGTAAATAAATAAGCCCAGAATCTTTCTCTAGTCCTAACTGTCCTGAAATTCCATATGTAAACCTGGCCAGCCTCAAATTGGTCCTCCTGTCTCCTTAGTGTTGGGATTAAAGTCACCATGCCCAGCCTAGCTTCGAATTCCTTCAGCCTTGGGAATGGAATTACAGACAGGGACGTGCTATCATGCCCAGCCTTGGATGGTTGTGAATAATGCTGCTGTGAACATAGGTGAACAAATATCTCGTTTAGATACTGCCTTCCATTTTTTGGATATATGACCAGAAGTGAAATTCTTTTTTTTGTTTAAGTGGTTTTTTTCTATGGGCTAGTGATGGCTTGGTAGTTAAGAGCATGGATTGCACCGGGCTGTGGTGTCACACACGTTTAATCCCAGCACTCTTGAGGCAGAGGCAGGCAGATCTCTGTGAGTTCGAGGTCAGCCTGGTCTACAAGAGCTAGTTCCAGGACAGGCTCCAAAGCTACAGAGAAACCCTGTCTCGAAAAAAAATTTTTTTTTTTCACAACACGCTATAGGACTCTATTTTTAAGTAATGTCCAGAATAGGCAGATCCACAGGGACTGGGCAGGGGTCACAGCTTCTAGGGACTCAGGGAGGGGGATGGGCCATGGGTTTTCTCCGGGGATAGTTTCCTTCTGGGATGAGAGGACAGCTCTGCAGTGTGCAGTGGTGATGGTCACACAATAGTTTGAATGTGTAAATACTAGAAACTACTCGTTCCTCTGACTTGAGATGGTTAATTTTATGTTATGTGGATTTCACCACAAAGAATGCAGAGTGGGAAGGGATGCTTTTCCTTTTATTATTTTATTCTAATTTAGCCTGGCCTGTATGTACCACCATGCTTGATTTACAAGGTACTGGGGATGGGACCGGCGTCCTTATGCGTATTAGGCAAGCCCTTAACCAACTGAATTACACCTCCAGCTCTTTTATTTATTCTTGTTCACCCAAGACAGGGTTTTGCTATGTAGCCCTGGGTAGTCTGGAACTCTACTACTACTGGGTAGCCTTGAGTTTGCAGCAAGTCTTCAGCCTCTGTCTTCTCAGTGCTAGCCAACAGCAGACTAGGCTGATATCTTTAGGAAAACAAAAGTCAAAGAAACAAGCGTCCCCAGGGCAAGATATAGGAGGAGCAGCACCTGGCCTGGCCAAGGATGCCAGGGAGGAAATGATCTCAGGGAGGGAAGGCAAGAGGCAGCCACCACACAGCCCTTCAAGGGTCCTAAAGCTAGCCTTGCCCTCAGCTGACAGATGGCCTCTCTCATAGTCTCAGTCTCTGTCTCTGTGTCTGTCTCTCTGTCTCTCTCTCTCTCTCTGTCTGTCTCTCTCTCTGTCTGTCTCTCTCTCTGTCTCTCTCTCTCTGTCTCTCTCTCTGTCTCTCTCTCTGTCTCTCTCTCTCTGTGTCTCTCTCTGTGTCTCTCTCTGTCTCTCTCTCTCTCTGTCTCTCTCTCTCTCTGTGGTTTTTCAAGACAGGGTTTCTCTTTCATAGCTCTGACTGTCTTGGAACTTGCTTTGTAAACCAGGCTGGCCTCGAACTCAGAGCTCCACCTGCCTCTGCATCTCCAAGTGCTGGAATTAAAGGCGCCACCATGCCCAGGCCTACGGGCCTGTCGCTTAATGGGTCTCTCTGGTGTCAATGCTGCTGAAGCTACTTATTTTTTTTTTTTTGATATTTATTGAGCTCTACATTTTTCTCTGCTCCCCTCCCTGCTTCTCCTGCTCCCCCTTCAACCCTCCCCTAAGGTCCCCATGCTCCCAATTTACTCAGGAGATCTTGTCTTTTTATACTTTCTACTTCCCATGTAGTTTATATCTATGTAAGTCTTTCTTAGTGTCCATATTGCTGTCTAAGTTCTCTGGGATTGTGGTTTGTAGGCTGGCTTTCTTTGCTTTATGCTTAAAAACCACCTATGAGTGAGTACATGTGATAATTGTTTTTCTGTGTCTGGGTCACCTCACTCAAAATAATGTTTTCTAGTTCCACCCATTTTCCTGAAAAATTCAAGCTGTCATTTTTTTCTGTTGTGTAGTACTCCATTGTGTAAATGTACCACATTTAGGTTGTTTCTAGGTTCTGGCTATGACAAACAAAGCTGCTACGAACATAATTGAGCACATGTCCTTGTGGCACAATTGAGCATCTTTTGAATATATACCCAAAAGTGGTATTATTGGGTCTTGAGGAATGTTGTTTCCTAATTTTCTGAGAAATTGCCACACTGACATCCAAAGGGGTTGTACCAGTTTGCATTCCCACCAGCAATGTAGAAGTGTTCCCTTTTCCCCACAATCTCTTCAGCTTAAGTTATCATCAGTGTTTTTGATCTTGGCCATTCTTACAGGTGTAAGATGAAATCTCAGAGTTGTTTTGATTTGCTTTCCTCTGATGACTAAGGATGTTGAACATTTCCTTAAGTTTCTTTCAGCCATTTTAGATTCCTCTGTTGAGAGTTCTCTGTTTAGGTCTGTACTCCATTTTTTTTATTGGATTATGTGATCTTTTGGTGTCCAGTTTCTTGAGTTCTTTGTATATTTTGGAGATCAGACCTCGACCTCTATCTGATGTGGGGTTAGTGAAGATCTTTTCCCATTGAATTTTTTTTTTTTAAAGAAGAGAATGGATTGCTCTTCCAGAAGTCCTGAACTTTATTCCCAGCAATCACATGGTAGCTCAAAGCCATTTATAGTGGGATCTGATGCCCTGCCCTCTTCTGGTGTGCAGACATACACGCAGGTAGAACACTCATACATAAAATAAATAATTTTTTTAAAAAAGAGGTGAACTTACAAGGATAATAATCTAAAATAAAAGCATCCCTACTCAGTTATCATGGATTATTGTCTTGTGCTCATATTTTAACAAAAGTCCAACTACTTATAACTCTTATTTACTCTGTGGTGGGGGCAGGAGCATGCCATGACATGCATGTGGAGGACAGAGGAAAACTTCAGAGTGAGCACTCACTTTGTACCCTGTCTCTTGTTTGTGCTGCTGCACTGTGTCCTGCAAGCTAGTTGTCCCACGAGCTTCTGAGTAATTCTTCTGTCTCTGCCTCATGTCTGGCTTTTCACTTGGGTTCAGGGAGTTTAACCCTGATTGACAGACTTGCATGGCCAAATGCAGTTTGTACTTTTGTCTTGCCAAGCCACTCCCTTAATGTCCTATACACTGTACCAGCATATTCTACCTTTGCCATTTTCAGGTCCCTCTAATGAGAACATTCTCCTTAAGATATCCATGTAGCTTCCCTCTTTTCTTTATCTTAAGTAATTTTTATCTGGGGGTGATACTACTTGATATCTTTGGCCTGTTGTTTAGTGTCTTTGATGTAGCTTTGACTTGATTACTTTTTAACACTGAGCTACAAACATCAGCAGCCTGATACCCCCATTATTTAAGTTATTTAAATTTTTTCTGTGCATGTGCTTTCTTTGTATCCCAGGCTAGTCTCACACTCTCATTCCTTAACCTCTGTGCTGGGATTACAGCTGTGTACTATCATTCCCAGATTCCTTTAAGAGACCTTCCAACTATCTATTGCTTGTTTTTTGTAAATATCTCAGACTCCAGTTCTAAAACTGAAACAGTCATTTCCTTCTTCTATCTATTCTGTTCCTTCTTCCTCCTTTTGTGTGTGCATGTGATACTGGACATTAAATCCCTGGCTTTGGGCATCATCCTAAGCAGGTGCTTTAGCAATGAGCTACATACTCAGCCTCATCATCTTTATAAGTAGCATTGCCCTTGCTTGTTGGTTCCTGGCTGCCCAGCTAGCTTAGACCTGAAATAATCACACAGAAACTATTAATTAAATCACTGCTTGACCCATTAGCTCTAGCTTCTTATTGGCTCTTTTTTTTTTTATTGAGAAAAGGAGAAAAAAAAACAACAAGTTTCCACCTCCTCCCAGCCTCCCATTTCCCTCCCCCTCCTCCCACCCTTCTTCCCCTCCCCCCACTCCTTTCCCCCTCCCTCTCCAGTCTGAACATGGCGAACAATGAGGGCTGATGAGAAGCAAAGGACAATGGCACGGGGTTTTGATCCTGCTTAATGTGCTGGCTTTGTGGGAGCATAGCCAGTTTGGATGTTCACCTTCCTAGATATGGACGGAGAGGGGAGGACCTAGGACTTACCACAGTGCAGAAAACCCTGACGGCTCTTTGGCTAACTCTTACATATTGATTTAACCCATTTTTATTAATCTGTATATCACCGCAAGGTTGTGGCCTACCAGCAAAGTTTCAGCCCGTCTATCTCTGGCGGCTCCGTGGCCTCTCTCTGATTCCGCCCTTCTTTCTCCCAGCATTCAGCTTAGTTTTCTCCTAAGTTCTGTGCTCTCAACAGGCTAAGCCAGTTTTCCTTATTCATTAATGGTAATCACAGCATACAGAGGGAAATCCCACGTCATAGTAGTAACTCATTGCCCTAACCCAAGTCATAGCTCACACTGCTTCTACTTCTCACTGTAGACATCTTATTCCTTTTTCTGTATTCTCACTTCTGCTGTAAATGAAACTATCTTTCATCTATACTATAATTGTCTGTCTGCCTTTAGTCTTAGTTTCTAGATCTTTACCCTGATATCAGAGTAAATTCTCTTTTACTAAAATATTCATTTTAACCTGTAGTTCAAGAGCTGTGGAGACTGAGGTAATGGGGATTGCTGCTAGCATAGGCTGTTGAATATTCCCCTCTCAAAGAAAAAATATTTTTCATAGCATACACAATTATTTTGGATTTTGCTTTTGTTATCTTTACAGACTAATCCTCACTGATCTCCATTTGCTTTTTATATTTGAGCCATACCAAATTGCTATAGTTCTGAACACCAAGATTTTGTATGTTCTAGAATATTTACTTTCACTACTTTGACTTCCAGAATCATAGTAATAACTATGATATGTTGAGGTCTCATTTCCACTGTACTAAAATGCTTCCTTATATATTCTAAAAACCAACCTTGTAGGTACCATATAAGAAAAATTATGGTTCTTAATGTGCATATGAGGAAACAAATACAATATATAACATACACAAACTTATATAGTCAGTTAATGTTAGTGCTATGTTTTTTCTTTTCTTTTTTGAAGATGTATTTATTATGTGTACAGTGTTCATGCATGCATTTCTGCCAGAAGAGGGCACCAGATCTCATTTCAGATGGATGTGACCGATCTTGTAGTTGCTGAGAATTGAACTCAGGACCTCCAGAAGAACATTCAGTGCTCTTAACCTCTGAGCCTTCTCTCCAGTCCCTTGAGGCAGGATTTCTATAACACAGCCCAGGCTAGCCTTGAACTTGACATATTCTTCCTTAGCTTCTGACTAGGATATAGATGTGTACTCCTATATCCAGCAAAAGTAAGTATTTGACCTGATTCAGACCTTTGGGTTTTAAAATTTGTTTATATACTTTTCTTTTGCCGAGGGGGTTCAGTTGAGACAAAGCCTCTCTACATAACCCGATTTGTCCTAAAACTCATTAAAAACCAGGCTGTAAACCAGGCTGGCCTTGATCTCAAAAGATTTGCCTGCCTCTGTCTCTAGAATGCCAGAATTAAAGGCATGTGTCACCATGCTCAGCTGTGTACTTGATTTTAGCCAATAGGCTGAGGAGCTTCTTTTTATATAGCTACTGTTTCTCTCTGTCTGTCTCTGTCTCTCTCTCTCTCTCTCTCTCTCTCTCTCTCTCTGAGATGGGTTCTTGCTGTGTTGCCCAGGCTTCTCTTTATCTCATTGATCATTTATTCTACATCAGCATCCCAAGTAGCTGAAACTACAGGTATGCACCATGCTGTAACCAATTTTTTTGAGACTAGGTTGTGTTATATAGCTGACTAACTTCAACCTTCATAATCTTCCTACCTCAATCTCTTTAAGTGAGGAGTTTTTAAAAAAGTTTATATGGTGTGTGTGTGTGTAGGTCAGATAACAAAGTGTGGGAGTTGGTTTTTTATCCTGCTGCATGAATTTTAGGGTCTGAACTTGGGTTGCCAGGTTTGTATGGCAAGCATATTTACCCACTGAGTCATCTTGATCTCCCCACTCCTTTTCTTTCATTTTCTTTTTCTTTAGACAGGGTAACATCAGGTTTGGTCTCAAACTTAGTGTAGCCAAGGCTATTCTCAGACTCCTGCTTTTACCTTCTAGGTGCTGAGATAACAGGTGTGCCACCACACCTTGCCTGTAAAGGCTTTTTGTAAAGACTACCAAAAATAAAATTTGTGTTGGCTTTGTAAAGATTACCAAAAATGAAATTTGTGGTTGCTAATATTCAACTGTCTACTCAATACAATTTTTTAAAATATTTATTTAATATATATACAACATTCTATCTGCATGTATGCCTGCAGGCCAGAAGAGGGCATCAGACCTCATTCCAGATGGTTGTGAGCCACCATGTGGTTACTGGGAATTGAACTCAGCACCTTTAGAAGAGCAGGCAATGCTCTTAACTGCTGAGCCATCTCTCTAGCCCCTCAATACAATTTTTTTACTTGTATTTGAGAGCTTAGGGGATGTTCCTTGTCTTTGCATGGTGTGACTATATTAGGATAGTATATAATCAAAATAATGCATATGTTTTATGTTGAAGTCTTTTTTTTTGTTTTGTTTTTTGTCTAGCAGTACTGGGGTTTGAACCTAGGGCTAGGGCCTTCAGCATGCTAAGTGTTCTTCCATTGAGCTATACCTCCATCCTAAAATGTCTTTTTTTGGGGGTGGGGCATGGGCTTCAAGACACAGTTTCTCTGTGTAACAACTCTGACTGTCCTGGAACTCAGCTGTAGACCAGACTGACCTTGAAGTCACAGAGATCCACCCGCCTCTGCTTTCCCAGTGCTGGGATTAGAGGCATATGCCACCACCACGGGGGCGGGGGGGTTTAGAAATACAGGTTAAGAGTAAGATAAAAACTAGATACTTATTGTTGAAAGATTTTTAGCATTTTACCATTATTAGTTTTAAACCATATTAGTATGATAAAAGTTTCAATTTTTTTAACCTTTATGAGATGGGAAACAGGACAGTAGATAGAAAAAATGAAATAGACTTAAATATTAATATTAATTGTGGGTTCATAAGATGGCTCATTGGCTAAGGCTGTTGTTACACTGGTCTTGCAGAGGACTTGAGCTAGATGCCCAGCCATCCATGGCAGGCAGCTCAAAACCACCTTTGATTCTAGTTCTGATGATCTGATGATTTCTTTGTCTTTGTTTTCTGAGCACACCTGTGTTCATGTTAACATATATACCTACAGGCACATACATATACAAATAATTAAAAATAAATTTTAATAGATTTCAAGAAAGCTGTGCCCCCAGTTTTTAAAAATTCAATTAGAAATAACTTGATTTAAAATTGGACGGGGGCTGGAGAGATGGCTCAGTGGTTAAGAGCATCGCCTGCTCTTCCAAAGGTCCTGAGTTCAATTCCCAGCAACCACATGGTGGCTCACAACCATCTGTAATGAGGTCTGGTGCCCTCTTCTGGCCTGGAGACATACACGCAAACAGAATATTGTATACATAATAAATAAATTTAAAAAAAAAATTGGAGAGTTCCATGTATATTTTTTAATTGATTTTTGTTCATACTATTATAAATCAGATGCCTGCTAGGTATGATGTATTCTTAGGCATGTATCACCACACCCAGCAGTAGGTTAAATCTAACTCATTTTTTTAAAGTCAAAATAAATTATTTAGAAAAGAGGACAGTTGTCTTATAATGGCCTAGTAATGCTATTTCTATTTTCAGTATTCGAGATTGAGCCTAGAGTTTTGCATGTTAGGCAAGTGTTCTAATGTAAGATAATACCCAGTTCCCACTTACATTTATTTGTTTATCTATGTTTGTATGTCTACATATGGGTGTCAGTGTAGAGGTCTGAGGACAACTTGCAGAATATAGTTCTCTCCTACAATGTGGGTTCCCGTGGTCAAACTCAGATCATCAAGCTTGGCAGCAGGTACTTTTACTTTCAGCCGTCCACTGCCTTTCACTCCCCCTCCCCCCAGCCCTTTTTCTGTTTACTTAGGACAAGGGTCTTACTCAGTTGTCTAGGTAAGTCTTGTACTTTGGTCTTCTTGCCTCAGCTTCTTGAGCAGCTAGGAGTGCAGGTCTGCAATAGGAGGCTTAGCTGTATGTTTGTATGTGATTGTTATTTTGCTACCTAGTTCTGTTTACAATTTTCTAAGAGGTTATGCACATATACTTCATAAAAGACACATGTGTATATAGAGTTTTATGCTCTGTGCTAGGAACATAAAGATACAGTGCTCTTCAAGAAACTTATTAGTATGTCTGAGTTATACCTGTCATCATGCTTGAAGATTAACAGAAAATGCTCCCTCAGTTCTGTCCTCATAGCTTGTGTTTATATAATTATCTGGTTATATTTAAATTTTAAATAATACTGACTTAGATTATAGTTATTATAGTCATATTGGCATCAGCTTCATCATTATTCGATCTTTAATTCATAAACAGGTTGAATCATTTATTTTGGACCAAGAAGATTTGGATAACCCAGTCCTTAAAACGTCAGAGATATTCTTATCAAGTACAGCAGAAGGAGCAGATTTACGCACAGTGGATCCCGAGACCCAGGCGAGACTGGAAGCATTGCTAGAAGCAGCGGGTACTCTACTGATTTTCTCTTTAAAAGTAGATCTTAGCAGGAATGGCAGCCCATGCCTTTAGTCCTAGCACTTGGGAAGCAGAGGCAGGAGGATCTCTGTAGGACCATGGTCTACATGGAGAGACCCTGTCTCACAACAATGACAACAAAAAGTGTAGATCTCTCTAACATTTGATACAAGATTATCTTAGGAATATTTGACATACCAAATTTACTATCTCTAATGTTTATCTTATTTCCTAAAAAATTTCACATTCTGTATTTTAAAAATTCTTACTTGAATACAGTGAATAATTTTTTTAAAAATATTTATTTATTTATTATGTATGTATACAATATTCTGTCTGTGTGTATGCCTGCAGGCCAGAAGAGAGCACCAGACCTCTTTACAGATGGTTGTAAGCCACCATGTGGTTGCTGGGAATTGAACTCAGGACCTTTGGAAGAGCAGGCAATGCTCTTAACCACTGAGCCATCTCTCCAGCCCCCGAATGAATAATTTTTTAAGTTAATAAAGATATTTAGTTATCAAGGAAAACAGGTGCATAAAAAATAGGAGTTAAGTGTAGTTTATAAAATTTTTACTGTATTTGAACCTATTCAGGAAATTCTAATATTGTTTACTTATTCATTTTAATTACTGATTACCTAAATTTCTATAATTTAGCTATTTTTATTTTTTTATACTTTTTTAAAAAAGATTTATTTATTATGTATACAGTGTTTTGCTTGCACTTGTGCCTGCAAGCCAGAAGAGGGCACCAGATCTCATTGTAGATGGTGTGAGCCACCATGTGGTTGCTGGGAATTGAACTCAGGGCCTCTAGAAGAACAGCAAGTACTCTTAACCTCTGAGCCACCACTGTTTTTATTTTTAAATGAGGCACAAACTTAGACTAAAATATACCAGGCTATGCCAAACTACTAGTTTTGAAGTACCAGCAAAGAAAATGTGTGATAGGTGTAATGTGGTAGCTTATACCTATAATTCTTGCCCTGTATAGGGCTATCTATTATTTTGCTGGACAGCCTGGACTACATAGTGATTTCCAAGCCAGCTGGAGCTGCAGTATGAAATTTTGTCTCGAAAAAACGATTCAGGAGCTGGAGAGGTGTCTGAGCAGTTAAGAGCACTGGCTGTTCTTCCAGAGGACCTGAGTTCAATTCCCAGCACCCACATGGGTCTCTCAGTATACATAAAAAAACTAAAATATCTATGCACAGAAATGATATATGATAAACCTGCTTTCTCACTGGGTGTTGTACATATGTGTAAGGGAAGCTGAGACACATGGATCATAGTTATAAGTTACAGACTTAAAAAAGAAACAAAGCACACATATTTTCTTAAAATAATATGTACTTATTTTTTAACTTATTGTTACTTAAATTTTATGATCATTGGTGGTTTTTTGCCTGCATGTTTTTTTTTTGTGTGAGGGTGTCAGAAGCCCTGGAATGGAATCATAGACAGATGTGAGCTGCCATGTGGGTGCTGAGGATTGAACCCAGGTCTTCTGGAAGAGCAGCCACTGAGTTTAACTGCTGAGCCCCTGCTTATTATTTTATAATGTACAGTCTACTCATTATTTATTATGCAGAGTTTCCATTGCCCTGCAATTAAAGCCTTTTATCGTCTCTGAAATACAGAAATCTAGAACAGGGTGTGGTATGGTAGCACAAGTCTATAATCCTGTCTCCTGGGACACCAAAGCTAAAGAAGGGCCTCAAATTCAAGAACAGTTTAGCCTCCATAGTGAGACCTTTTCTCACAAAACAAAACAAAAGAAGGAAGTCTAGCCAACTTTTTGGAGTGCATGCTTTCAATTCTGTCACTTGGGAGGCTGAAGTAGAAAGATTAGTACAAATCTGTGACCATCCTGGCCTGTAAAGTGAAATTCTTTTTTTTTTTCTTGACTGTATGTTTAGGTAGGTATGGTGGCTCATACCTGTGCTTCTAGCACCTGGGAGGCTAAGGTAAAAGAATTAGCGATTGAAGGCCAGCCTTGACTACATGGGCCCTATCTCAAAAACAAAATTTTTTTTAGAGAAATTAATAGGTTAATAAATTTATTATTTATTTAATTTTTGTTATGTTTGTTTTTCTTTTTTATTATGTGCATATGTATGTATGTGGGTACTTGTGCCTCATCATGAGTTTGGTGGTCAAAGGATAACTTTCAGGAGTTAATTTTCTCTTATTATCTTGTGGGTCACTGAGGTTAAACTCGGGTCATCATGCTTGGCAGCAGGTGCTTTTACTTGATTAGCCATATTATTTCCTCATATATTCTATTTTTAAAATAGTACCTAAGCCAGGCATTGGTGGTACATGCCTTTAATCCCAGTACTCAAAAGGCAGTGTCTGGTGTATCTCTTGAGTTTGAGACTAGGTACCTGGTCTACACATTGAGTTCCAGGGCAGCCAGGACCACATAGAGAGACCCTGTTCCCTCAAGAAGGCCCAAATAAAGAAATAACCAGGACTACAAAGAGAGACCTTGTCTCAAATAAATAAATAAAATAATAAAAAAAAGATAGCTATACATTAAGTGCCATATGTTTACTTTATATTAGCTGTTAGCTGGCGTTGTGTTATATACCTATAATCCCAGCAGTTGTGGGTTAGAGGCAGATGGATCAGGAGTTCAGAGCCAGCTTCGTCTGTGCGTTACATTTGAGACCAGCCTAGACAATATAAAAGCCAGGGGAATGAAGACTATTAAAAAACTGAAAATTCAAAATAAAAAGTCTTAAAGCTCATAAGTTAGCTTCCTTGTACTACTAACCAGGTATGCGGTAAGCACAGATGATCTCAGTACTCAGGAAACTCAAGGCAAGAGGATCAGAAGTTCAAGACCAGCCTAGGTCATACAGCAAGTCCATACCAAAAAATAATTAATTAAATATATGTATGTATATGTATGTGTGTATATGTATATGAGGTGTTGGATAGATGTCTCCATGGATAAGAGTGCTTGCTGTGCAAGTATGAGGGCATTAGTTTGGATCCCACACTACATAAAAAGTCAGGTGTGGCAGGCTTGTAACTCCAGTGCTATGGGGGAAGCAGACAGGAGATTCCCTGGGGCTTGCTGGTTGTCAGCCTAGCTACTAGTTCAGTGAGAGACTGAATTTAGAAGGACAATGTGGAGAGTACTAAAGCAAGACATGTGATACCCTCCTCTGGCATACACAAAAGCATGTGTACCTACACACATGTACATACACTATATATACGTACACCATACTCTCCTATACATACATGCTCGTGCAAACAAAATAATAACAGTAATGAAAACCAAAATCTCAGTATACTGTTAGAGGTTCAGAAAGATTGTTAACAGCCTTTTAACATTTCATATCAAAGGATATAAAAGAAATTTTGAAACCTATTTATAAATTAAATAAATTCATTGGGTGTTGCATATTTTGGTTTTTCATTTATAGTATCTGTCAGACTCAATTTAAAACATTACTCCAGAAGATGTTAAGTGGATTTGACCAAAATGGGGAAAAAATGTTGGATTGTTTATTATAAATTACATTGTTACTGAAAATAGAGTGGGCAAGTGTCGTATGCTAGAGAGTTTATTGATTTTTTTTTTGACAGTTCTTCAAGTGAATTACTCATTTGGTACAATAAGGATCATATTAAGTCAAATTCAGAATTAGGTGTAGGAAAAGTTAATATGTATGGCTTGACGTTAGTGGTAGAACTAAAATCATCAACCTTATTTTTTTACTGTCAGGTTCATATATGGTGTCTATGTCATTTCTTTGACATGTGTAATGGTGCTTAAAATATAATTTCAACAATTTTTGCTTTTTCTTTCCCTGCATTGCCTCATTGACTAAGGAATTGGCAAATTGTCAACTGCTGATGGTAAAGCTTTTGCAGATCCTGAAGTACTCCGGAGACTGACATCTTCAGTTAGTTGTGCACTGGATGAAGCTGCTGCTGCACTGACCCGCATGAGAGCAGAGAACACACACAGTACAGGACAAGTGGACACGTATGTATTTGATACTTTGCTAGTTAGTATTAAATGTTTTTTTTGGAAAAATGTGAGCCAAGTGGGTATTTGAGGAGATGTTACATTTTAGGTTGATACATGAATATGTACATACTATATGAAACTTTTTTGAAGCTGAATCTCTCTATATAGCCCTGGCTGTCCTAGAACTCACTGTAGATCAGCTAGCCTCGAACTCAGAGATCTGTCTGCCTCTTTTAAATGCTAGAGTTAAGTGATTTTTTTTTTATTCTTACGTGTATGACTATTTACATGTATGTATGGTCACTACACATGTACCCCCTCTCCCCTCAAAAACACTGCATGGACTAGAAAATGCTCGTTTTGTTTTTTGAAACAAAGTCTCACTAAGTAACCCTGGCTAGTCTGGAATGCTTTACATATCCTGGAATATGCTAAGTGGATCAGGCTAGACTCAGCTCACAGAGATTTACCTTTCTCTGCCTCCTAAATGCTGGGATTAAAGATGCCTCACCCTGCTGTGTAACTGGAGGTTTCTTTCACACCTGCCAGTTCCCTAATTTTCACTCTGAGGCTAAATATTGATTACAAACTGTTTGGCCTATTAGTTCAGACTTAGTTAACTCTTATAACTTAAATTAACCCAATTCTATTATTCTATATTTTGCCATGAGGCTCATGGCTTGTTACCTCACATCTTGCTTCCCCAGTGACTGTTGGCATCTTCCCAACTCCTCCTTCTTTCTCCGTTTCTCTGCTTGGATTTTCTGCCTAACTATATTCTGCCCTGCTATAGGCTAAAGCAGCTTTTTTATTAACCAATTGTTATAAAATATATTCACAGCATACAGAAGGGCATCCCACATCACTGCTGGGTACTGGTTTTATTTTTGAGACAAGATCTCACTCTGTAGCCCAGGTAGCCCTTGAATTCTCAGCAGTCCCGCCTCAGCTTCCTTGAATGCTGGTGTTAAAAGTGTGAGCCATTGTACTTAGATTTGCATTCACTATTAAGCATTTTTGTGGGTATTCAGTATTTTAGTATATGAGAAATCTAAACTGAATAAGACCTAGTTCCTACTTCAAAATAAGTTACACATTCTAAAGGTTACAGTAATTCTAACCTGACTACTTGATTAGTTATAAATTAAATGGATTACTTAACAGTCTAGTTGCTGGTTGTTTAAATATGGTCTGTGGAGAATGAGTATATATCAGAGCTTGTTTGAAGTGTACAGTCTTAGGCTATGTGTGGTGGCATATGTTTGTAATACTTAGCACTCTGTAGGTAGAGGCAGGAGCATTGACAATTCAAGGCCAGCCATGGCTATATAATGAAGTTGAACTTGGCCTGAGCTGTATGAGAAAGCCTGGACTGTAATCCTGATGTCCTGGATCAAAATCTGCATTTTAATAGGCAATATAGGTAGTTTCCTGGATTTAAATTATGTGTGCTGGCATACCTGTAATCTCAGCACTTGTGAGACAGAAATGAGATGACTGGTGTGGATTCAAGGCCAGCCTGGGTTACATAGTGAGTTAGTTTGAGAACTGCCGAGACTAGCATGAGTCTGTCTTAATGAAAGGAAAAGGAGCTGGGTGGTGGTGGTGCTTGTCTTTAATCCCAGCACTTGAGGGGGAGGGTGCAGAGACAGATCTCTGAGTTCAAGGCCAGCCTGGTCTACAAGAGCTAGTTCCAGGATAGGCCCTAAAGCTACAGAGAAACGGGTCTTGAAAAACCAAAAAAGAAAAAAAAGAAGGAAGGAAGGAAAGAATTTGGTTTTATTTATTGGTTTGTTTGTTTTTTGAGATAGGGTTTTACTGTGTAGTCCTGGCCATCCTGGAACATACTCGGTAGACCAGGTTGACTTCAAACTTACAGAGATCCCCTGCCTCTGCCTCCTGAGTGCTAGGATTAAAGATGTGCCCCATCACTGCCAGGATCAGTAAGTTATTTTACAGCAACTGTTTTTTAACCACAGTAAGACTTTAAGCCATAGGTTCATGTACACAAATATCTTTGTGGATCAGTATGGTAGTAGCCTTTAAAAAGCTTGTTCACCTAATGCCTCAAAAGATGTCTTTTTTACAAAGGGAAAAAATAGTATCTTTGCAAAAAAAAATCATTTAATCTGACTCATTAAGGAAACAGAGGCAAGCAGATCTATGAGTTCAAGGACAGCCAGAGACAAAATAATGAAACCTTGTCTCAAAGAACAACAGACCAGTTAATGGGACTCATTATGGGTGACTTTTATGCAGTCTGTTACAATGGTGTTTGTTAACACAAGTAGCAGAAGCCAATTGGTGGTGGCCCACACCTTCCATCCCAGCTCCTGGGGGGCAGAGGCAGGTGGATCTCTGTGAGTTTTAAAGCCAGCCTGGTCTACAGAGCAAGTTCCAGGACAGGCTTCAAAGCTACACAGAGAAACCCTGTGTGGATAAAGAAAAACAAACAAAAAAAGCAAACACAAGTAGTAGGGCCAAAACTGTGATGTTAATTTTAATTACAAGAACTTAGGATTCATTCGTAGATTATGATTACTGTAAATTAACTGGCTAACACTCTAATTTTATGATGACAGTATTATTTTTAAAAATACTTTACTTGATGTGTGAGAATACATGCTGCATGTGTATATTTGCATCACATGTATGCCTGATGCTTGTGAAGAAGAGTGTCAGATTGACAGAGCCTTTGTAATTGAAGTTACAGATGGCTGTGAACTGAACCCAGGTCCTCAGCAGGAAAAACAAATTTTCTTAACTACTGAGTCATCTCTCGAGCCTCACAATGATTATTTTTTGGATAAGAATATTCTTTGGATAAGAATAGTTCTACTATGAGACTTATACCAGAAGAATTATTTTCTTGCTGATGTTTTGGGATTTGAAATTAATATCTCTGGCCCAGAAAGATGGCACAAAAGTAGTGAAAGGTCTAACTGCCAAGCATAATTATATGGGTTTGATTCTTGGGACACACATGTTAGAGGGAGAAAATAAACTCCATAAATTCGTTCTGTGACAAAGGTAAACGTATACATGTACACACGCATACACATATTTAAATAAATGTAAAAAAAAAAGCTAATAATTCACCCTGAGATCCTACTGTTTTCTCTGCTAAGGAATCCACTGCAGAACTAGTGCTGATGCTTTCACTGCTGCTGTTATATGATCTGTTGTCTAAATGTGATTTTGGATAAATTAAGCTTATATATAACTTTCAAAATCTTAAATTGCTAAAATGGCACCAGTAGCCCATGCCTTTAATCTCAGCACTTGGGAAGCTGAAGCAGGTGAATCTCTGAGTTCTAGGCTAGTCTGGTCCACTTAGTGAGTTCCAGGACAACCAGGGCTATGTAGAAAGACCTGTCTTTTTAAAAATATTGCTCAAATATCCTTCTAGGACCTCCAGTATTGTTGCATTTTAAAAATCAGCATTCATGTCTTAGTAAACTTGAGGTTTCAGAGCCTGAGGGCCAATAAGGTTTGAAACTCAGATTATCAGGCTTGACAGCACTTGCCTTTCCCCACTCAACCATCTTACTGGCCTTCAATCCCTCTGTGCCTGTCAGAATCTGTAGCAGAGCCAGGTTTGGTCAAGTGTGAGTGTAATCCTAGCATTACGTAATAGAGTTTGGGGGCCTTCTGGATTACATTAGGCCCATATCAGTAAGCAAACACAAGTTACTTCTAGATCTAAAACAACCAACAGTGATTCTATTAGTTGCTTTGATTCTGTAAGCTTTGAGGATTGCTATTTTGTGAAGTCAACTTCAGATATAAAAATTTTACCAAGAAGATTTTGAAAACTAAAAACAGCTGTTATTGGGAGAAGATTGTTGGGAAAGCAGTATAGGAAGAGAAGAGAATCAACAGAAATAAAGCATGTATGGAAAATCTGGTAATGAAACCCTTACTGTATATACTACTTAAAAAAAAAACAATAAAAATAGAGCAGAAGAGATAGCTCAGCAGTTAGGAGCACTTGCTGCTCTTATAGAGGATACACATGGTGGCTAACAATTGTCTATAACTCAAAAATATATCTATAATAATAATAAAAATGACAGTTATTTTCAAATTCTTATTTTTACCTAGTTGAAGCATGTATATAATTACAGTTAGGGATAGGATGCTTGGCACATAAAATACTCATGCTAGTTTATCTTAGTATATTTTTTATATGTGTATGTTCGATTTAATTTTGTATCATAGGATCACGAGTCCTTTTCCATCCATTAATTTCATATAATGTTTGATTGTAGTCGCAGTCTGGCAGAAGCTTGTTCAGATGGAGATGTAAATGCTGTTCGCAAATTGCTAGATGAAGGCAGAAGTGTAAATGAACATACAGAAGAAGGAGAAAGCCTGCTGTGTTTGGCTTGTTCAGCAGGATATTATGAACTGGCACAAGTAAGCAGAAATAATCTTTATTCATTTTAGTAGTGCCGGGGATCATCAAATCAGGGTCTCGTGAATATGAGGTAAGTGCTTTATCCCTAAGCTACATCCCCAGCCCCGAAATAATCATTAGTGTTTAAAATTATAGAGAGGCTTGGGTATTTTAGTTATTTTTATTACTTATAAAAGAAAATATGATTAGAGGCCAGATCCTCCCTTCCCTTTCTCTTAGAAATATACACAATTCATTTTGTGTGTGTGTGTCTGTGTGTGTGTAGCTAGTTTATTTTTATATCATGTATTCAAAGCTTACCCTATTGAGTAAGAATCACTGAATAATCATATTTTGAGGTCTTCTGTTTTTGGAATTTTTGTGTACATATGTTGTGTGTGTATGTTTGAATATGTGTGGGGCTGTGTAGGGCAGAAGATGATATTAGGTGTGTCTTCCTTGACCATTCTCCACTTTATTCACTGAGATAGGATCTTTTACTCTGGTGAACCTGGAGTTACCAATTTGCTTCTCTAGCTAGCCTGCTTGCCCTGGAGATCTCCTGTTTCTGCCTCTCAAGTTCTTGGAACTCCAGCCCTCCCTCAGGTCTTCATGGTGAACACTATCTACTGCACTGCACCATATCCTCAGTTCTAAACAACAACAATAACAAAAAAAGGTTGATAAGCCAGGCAGTAGTGGCACACACTTTTAATCCCAGGATTTAGGCAGTAAAGGCAGGTGGATCTCTGAGTTCAAGGCTAGCCTGGTTTACAGAGTGAGTTCTAGGACAGACAAGGCTACACAAAGAAATCCTTTCTTGGAAAGGAAAAGAAATAGTATGTAACTGGGGTCTGAGAGGTGGCTTAGTGGTTAAGAGCACTGGTTGTTCTTCAAGAGGACCCAGCACCCACATGGCAGCTCACAATCATTTGTAACTCCAGTTCCAGAGCCTTATGAGCTCTATAGGCACTGTGCAAGGATGTGATGCACAGACATACAGGCAGGCAAAACACACATACACCCAAAATAATTTTAAAAAGAAAATAAAATATATAACTGGTCAGGTGGGATGGAGGCCTGATTTTATGTTTGATTACTGGGGCCCACGTAGTGAAGAAAGAGAGAGATTCAGTTCCTGCAAGTTGTCCTCTGACTTCCACCTGTGTGCTGTGATCCTTGTGTGCCTGTTCACACAAAGAGAATTAATGTGATGGTGGTGCTCACCTGCACTGGTGCAAGCAGATAAGTTCGAGACCAGCTGAGCTAGGTAGTAAGTCCCTGTCTCAAAAAAAAAAAAAAAGCAATAAAAAACATAAAAATATAACTATAAAGGAAAGTAGAAGTTTATTTACTCCATTCAGATAGGATATCCTGTTCTAATTTTTTTCTTCTACGTGGAGCAATATTGAAAAATAAACTATTTTTATTGTTCTCTTTCTATATAATCTCAAGCATAGCACAAATTCTTTTACAAGAGCAGACATATATAATAGGATGGCTAATGAGATCTTTATTTAAAGATTAGCATGGGGGACTGGAGATATGGCTTAGAGGTTAAGAGCACTGGCTATCTTTCGGACGTCTTGAGTTCAATTTCCAGCAACCACATGGTGTCTCACAACCATGTGTAATGAGATCTGGTGCCCTCTCCTGGTGTGCAGGCAGAACACTGTATGTATAGTAAATAAGTAATTCTTTAAAAAAAAAAATTGACATGTAATAGGTAGAAGTGGTAGTGCATGCCTATAACCCTAGTGTTTGGGTTGTGGAGACAAGAGGGCTTGGGATTCAAGGTTGTACTTGGCTGCCCACTTAGTTTAAGACCAGCTTCAGATGCATGAGATCTTGTCTCTCAAATAGTATTGGGAAAATATATGATCTGACCTGTCATCTTGACCAGTAAAAATTGAATTTTCCTAACAGGTGATTATTTTTACCTATCTTTTTATCCATATCTCAAAAGGTTATCGTCTCAAACTGAATATTTTGTCTGTAAGTATTATTAATAGTAAGCAATAACAACTTCTTTGTGTGTTTTTAAAGGTACTACTAGCTATGCATGCTAATGTTGAAGATAGAGGGAATAAAGGAGATATAACTCCTCTGATGGCAGCTTCCAGTGGAGGTTATTTAGATATTGTGAAATTATTACTTCTTCATGATGCAGATGTCAACTCCCAGTCAGCAACGGGTATGTAGAAATTGACATAAAGGAAAAACTGACATATTTTTTTTAACATTATAAACTGACTGCCAGGCAGTAGTGGTGCACACCTTTAATCCCCACACTCAGGCAGAGGCGGGTGGATCTCTGTGAGTTTAAGGCCAGCCTGGTCTACAGAGTGAATTCTAGGACAGCCAAGGGTACATAGGAAAACTCTGTCGCAAAAATTTTTTAAAAAAAAGGAAAAGAAAGAAAATGTAATTTATTATAAAAATTTGATTACTGCAGTGGCTGGTGAGATGGTTCAGAGGTTAAGAGGACCAGCTGTTGTTCCAGAGGACCTGGGTTCGGTCCCCAGCACCCACATGTCACCTCACAACTATCTGTATTCTTTCTCAGGGGATCTGATATTCTCACACATACATACAGACAAAAACCAATACAGCACATAAAGTGAAAAAAGAAGAAGTAAATTTGATTACTAGAGCATTGGTGAGGTGAGGTAGCACAGCAGGTAAGGCCCTTGCCTGGGCTAATAACACAGTTGAGTTTCCAGGGTGCAGATGGCAGAAGGAGGGAACCAGCTCTTGAAAGTTGACCTCTTATTTCACTTTCGAGTCATGGCATACACATATCCCACCTCATACACACAGAAAACAAATAAATGTAATTTTTAAAGATTAGATTATTGGGAGAAATGAATGGAAACCTTCTGAAAATAATATTGACTTTGATATCTTTAATAGTCTTTGTTGTAATTGTTGAGTTATGGTCTCAATGTGTAGACCAGAAGGGCTTTACACTCAAAAATCCTCTTTTCAGCCTTTAGAGTTTAGGGATTATAGCATGTACCATCATTCCTGGGTGAAAAGTCTTTAAGTCAGTGTGCAACCTTACTGAAATTCTAGCACTCAGGAGGCTAAAGTGGGGGCTTCTTGAATTTGGGGATATTTTGGGGTTGATAGCAAGGTTCTGTTTCCAAAAACAGCAAATCTAACATAAACTTAAAGCATAAAGAGGCACTTGTGTATAAATCTTAGCTCTTAGGAACCTAAGGCAGGAGGATTGCTGTTTGTTTGAAACACATATTGGATATATAGGGTCTTCCAGTACAGTTCTAGTCTGCATAATAAAACTATCTCAGCCGGGTGGTGATGGCGCACGCCTTTAATCCCAGCACTTGGGAGGCAGAGGCAGGTGGATCTCTGTGAGTTCGAGACCAGCCTGGTCTACAGAGCTAGTTCCAGGACAGGCTCCAAAGCCACAGAGAAACTCTGTCTCGAAAAACCAAATAAATAAATACTAAAACTATCTCAAAAACAAACTATGTAGGTTCTATTTGGTCAAGATGAATAGTTTTTCTGCTACAGATTATTTCTTTTGTCCCAGTGATATGTAATATATAAAGAAAAAGTTATGAGCTATATCTCCTGTAGTTCCTTTCCTTATATAGCTCCTTTGACTTTGTGTTTATGGTATCAGATTTTTATTTATGGTCTGCTGAATACATTTATTAATAAGAAAATGCTGCCCATCCCCAACTTCTCCCTCTTCTTTTTTTAAAATGCCATAAAGAAAATTTTAATAGGCTATCTACTGATATATATTAAAAGTATGATTTAAATTTAGATCTGGAGCTGGGAATGTAAATAAGTTGGTATGGTACTTACCAAGCATGCGTGAAACCCTCAGTTCGATTCCTAGCATCACATAAACCAGATACTAGTTACTAGTTATCATAAATTAGTTACTTTCCTGTTGCTGTGACAAAACACCATGATCAAAATAACTTCTAAAAGAAAGCATTTAACTGGGTTTATAGTTTGAAAGCATTAGAGTCTGTCATAGTGAAGCAAAGACATGACATAAGAATAGATGTGAGAAGACTTTTTTTTTGTTTTCAGTTTTTTGAGACAGGGTTTTTCTGTAACAGTCCTGGCTGTCCTGAAACTTACTGTGTAGACCATGCTGGCCTTGAACCCAGAGATTCACCTGCCTGGGCCTCCCTAGTGCTAGGGAGGCGTGTGCCACTGCTGTCCGGCAGGGAACACTCACATCTTGATCTTCATGTAGAAAGCAGAGAGAGAGAACACACTTGGAATGGCAGAAATCTTTTGAAACCATAAAGCTAGTCCCTAGTGACACGCTTCTTCCAAGATTACACCTGCTTATCCTTCCCAAACAGTTCCACAAACTGAGGGCTACATATCTAGTCATATAAACCTAAGGAAGCCATTCTCATTCAAACCACTATATTTCACTCCATGACTCCCAATAGGCTTGTGGCCATATCATAATGCAAAATACATTTAGTCCACCTTTAAAAGTCCTTATAGTCTTTCACAGTTTCTATACTGTTTTAAAGTTTAAGTCTTTTCTGAGATTTAAGGCTAATGTTTCTCAACCAGTGAGTCACGACATGTCCGGGGTCAGATCACCTTTCACAGGGGTGACCAAAGACCATTGGAAAACACAGATACTTAAGTACATTATGATTCATAACAGTAACAAAATTAGATTTATGAAGTAGCAATGAAAATTATTTTATGGTTGTGGGGTCACCAAAACATAAGTAACTGTGTTACAGGGTTACAACATTAGGAAGGTTGTAAACTACTGCTCAAGGCAATCTCTTAATTGTAACCCCCCTTAAAATCAGAAAAAAATTACATACTTTCAGTATACAATGGCACAGAATATACATTACTATTACAAAAGGGAGGCATGGGGTACAGTGAAGAAATACTAGACCAAGATGGAAAACCAGCAGAGCAAACTCCAAATCCTGTAGCTCCATGTGTGAGATCAAAGGACTTAGATGGTTCTTCCCTTCCTACTTTGCAGCCTGCAACACACTTCATTTTCCTAGGCTGGTTCCATCCCCTGTATGCAGCTTTCCCTGGCAGACATCCTATAGTTCTGGTACCTGTAATATCTTGGGTTCTCCAATGCAGTCCAGCTGTTGCCTTGACAGCTTTATGAAATGGCCTCACGGGCCCACCACATGGACAAAACTGCTAAGTTCAGCTGCCTGCTTGGACTGGAGCTTGATCCCCTTAATCCATATTTACAGTAGCTTTTGTTCATTGTTGCTTTCTAGGAACAGAAAATTTCTTTTTTTTTTTAATATTTATTTTTATTTATTTATTATGTATACAATATTCTGTCTGTGGTGCAGGCCAGAAGAGGGCACCAGACCTCATTACAGATGGTTGTGAGCCACCATGTGGTTGCTGGGAATTGAACTCAGGACCTTTGGAAGAGTAGGCAATGCTCTTAACCTCTGAGCCATCTCTCCAGCCCAAACAGAAAATTTCTTAAGCCTTTTTATAAGTTGTGAGCTTAGTTGGGTGGGGGTCTTCCCTTTATTTCTATAGGGATCAGGCCTCACCTTCATCTCCTTACCTATTTCAGCATAAACCTTAACTCTGACATTAAATTTCTTCATGCTCTTTTTCTCTTCAAACTGTATAACTTTTATTTATTTTTGTCCCACTTGCTCATTTTCATTGTAGTCCTACATAAGAATGATTACTAATAACCTTGCACAGAGTCAATAATCTTCAAAATCTGCAACAAAGAATTTTTTGTTATTTGTCATTTTAGCCTCAGGCAGATTTTCGGGAAAAGAGCAGAAGGCTGTCTCATTTTTTTGCCAAAATATCACAAGAATGGTCTCTAGCCCAGCTGGTAATATTGTTTCTCTCTGAAACCTCTTGAGTTAGGCCTCCATAGTCATATCTCTCAGTACTATCTCCCAAGGTCCTGCTAGAAATGGTCTATTAAGGTCTGCTTACAGCATTCAACTGCTTTTCTATTCCAAAGTCCCAAACTCTTTTATATTCTTCCCCATGTCATGTCCCACATGGTCATGTCTGTCACATCAATAACCCACTCTCTGGTACCAACTTCTATATTAGTTAGGGTTTCTAGTGCTGTGATAAAACACTATGACCTATGCAACTTATAAAAGCAATCATTTAATTGAATTTGCAACTTCAGAGGGTTAGAATCCATGATGGCAGAGCAAGGGCATGCTGACAGAAATAGCTGACAGGTCACATCTTGATCCCTAAGCAGGAGGCAGAAAGAAGACTGGAAATGGCACAAGACTTCAAAGACCATCTCAGTGACAGATGTCCTCCCACAAGACCACACTTTCCAAATCATTCCACCAATGGGGGACCACGTATTTAAACAATGAGCATATGGGGGCTTCCTTCAAACAAGGTTTAGTGACACATCTATAATCCCAGAACTTCCGAGCCTGAAGCCAGAGAAGGATTACTATGGGTTCTAGGCCAGCATGGACTACAGAGTGGCAAACTGTATCATTAAATTAAAAAAAAAAAATGGTATTTTTTCTTGAAGGTGTTAAGATGAGAGGAATGTATACCTATCTTGTGGTTATGTTGTGAATATAAGTGTAAGATATTTTTCTCAGATCTGGAGAGATGGTATGCCATTTAAGATCCAATACTGCTTATTCCCCAAGATTATTTTCCAGCCCCATGTCAGACGGCTCTCAACCATCTGTAATTCTAGCTCCAGGAGGATCTAACACCTCTGCTTCTGCCAGCACCTGCATACATGTGTACATATCCACATTGATATATGTATAATAAAAAATTAATCTTTTAATAGAAGATAGATGTCTGGAGGAAGTGTATCCAATACAGTGAATTATCTTTTGATTTGATCTGTTAAAAAGTTTTTAAAAAAATCAGTGGATAGAAATAAAATGTTAAATGTTCTAAGCTATACAGTATTCAAAGGAAAGTAATTTTGAATAGTATTTTAGAATTTTATTTTTTTACTTTTTTTTTTTTTTTTTTTTTGGTTTTTCGAGACAGGGTTTCTCTGTGGCTTTGGAGCCTGTCCTGGAACTAGCTCTGTAGGCCAGGTTGGCCTCGAACTCACAGAGATCCGCCTGCCTCTGCCTCCCGAGTGCTGGGATTAAAGGCGTGCGCCGCCATCGCCCGGCTAGAATTTTATTTTTATTTTGTTTATTTGAGGTTAGGGGCTTTGAGACAAGGCCTTACTATGTAGCCTTGGCTGTCCTGGAACTCAAAATTTAGACTCAGATCTACCTGCCTCTGCCTCCTGAGTGCTGGGATTCAGAAAGAAGCCTGGCCATCAGCAAGTAGGTATGTGCCAATGGACTCTTAGTATGACTAATATAATGGACTCTATAAATGACTAATGAAAATACTTCACCCCTGCCCTCCCATTTCCACTCAAAATTTCTATTTAATTGAAAAAATGTAAAATTTCAAAAAGAAGTTGATTCATCTTCCTATAAGTAAATTCCTAATCAAGCTACTTTTTAATTAATTAATTGATATACTTATTTTGCATGCTCTTGTATGCACACATGGAAGACAGAAGAGGCCATCAGGTATCCATCTCTGTCACTGCCTACTTTTCTAGGACTCTTGTTTTCTTGACTAAGCCAACAGCCAGCAACCTATCTCTACCTCTCTCAGAGCTGGTGTCCAATGCATGTGCAGGATGTCTGGCTTATGTGGGTATGGTGATCTAAACTCCAATTTCATGTTTGGTTTGGTTTTGGTTTTTTGGGTTTTTTTGTTTGTTTATTTGTTTGTTTGTTTGTTTGTTTTTCAAGACAGGGTTTCTCTGTGGCTTTGGAGTCTCTCCTGGAACTAGCTCTGTAGACCAGGCTGGTCTTGAACTCACAGAGATCTGCCTGCCTCTGCCCGAGTGCTGGGATTAAAGGCGTGCACTACCATCGCCTGGCTTTGGTTTTGTTTTTTGAGACAGGATTTTTCTGTATAGTTCTGAAACTCACTCTGTAGACCAGACTGGGCTCCAACTTAAGAGATCCACCTGCCTCTGCCTCCTGAGTGCTGGGATTAAAGGCGTGCGCTGCTACCACCCAGACAATCTTATGATTTTAACCAGTGAGCCATCTCTTCAGCCCCCAAATTTATTCATTTTGTTCAATAGACTGTACCTCTACTGTATGCCAGAATTATTTAGTGATTATTAAAAATATAGTTCCCAGGCCGATACAATGACTCAGCTTGGTAAAAACATTTGCTAGTCAAGCCTGATGACCCAGATTGATCCTTGAAACCCACATAAAGATTGAACGGAGAAGACCACTTCCTAAAATTTGAGTTCTTACTTCTACATGCATGCATACCAACAGACATGTATGCCCACCTGCTCTCACATATAACACTCATAACTAAAGATAATTTTTCTTTTTTTTAATTTTCTTTTGTCTCAAAAATAAAACAGACAGCCAGGTGGTGGTGGTGTATGCTTTTAATCCCAGCACTTGGAAGGCAGAGGCAGGCAGATCTCTGCAAATTTGAGACCAGCCAGTTCTACAAGAACTAGTTCCAGGATAGGCTCCAAAGCTAAAGAGAAACCCTGTCTTGAGGCTCAGGAGAAGATAAAATTGTAGTAGGATCTGCGGGCCTGCTTTTCGTCCCGCCCGGCTCCCACACGGCTAGTTTTACACCAGAAATAACAACACACAAACTGTATTCTTTTTTTTTTTTTTGGTTTTTCGAACTGTATTCTTTTAAACACTGCTTGGCCCATTAACTCTAGCCCTTACAGGCTAATTCTCATATCCCGATCAACCCATCTCTAATAATCTGTGTAGCATCAGTCTTACCGGGAAAGATTCTAGCCTACATCCATCCTGGGTCTGAGCTTCATGTGTCTGCCCGGGAGAGGGGAGCATGGCGTCTCTGAGCTCACTTCCTCTTCCTCCCAGCATTCTGTTCTGTTTACTCCAACCACCTATGATCTAACCAATAAAATGGACCAAGGCAGTTTCTTTATTTTTTAATCAATGACCTTCCTCCATCATAAAATAAAATACCAGCTTTATTAAGATGACTCATCCTGTAGAATTCATGTTTTAAGTGTGCAGTTCTAGAGGTTATGCAGTCTAGTTTTAGATTACTTCTGTCACTATTAAAAGATCTCTACAGAGAACCAGGGTTCCAGTCTCAGCGCCCACATTTAGGTTCAAAACTATCCATAATTCCAGTGCCAGAGAATCTGATGCCCTCTTCTTACCTCCTCAAGCACCAGGCATACATGTGGTGCACATATATACATATACATGACTGTGGGCAAAACACTCATAAATAAATCTAAAATAAATAAGAAAAGGATCTCTACCCATTTGTGTTCTGTTCTTTAAGCAACCACTATTCTGTTTTTGACATTTAGATTTGCCTTTTCTATGCTTTTTATATTGTCTAGACAATTAAAATATGTAGCATTTTGTATTATGCTTTGAAGAAATTCTGTCAGAAAATAAAGATATGCTTTAAATTGATGACAGTAAAAAAAAAAAACTGAAATGGGGATGATTTTTTACATTTGTAGTTCCAGCTACTCCTGAAGTTGAGGCAAGAGAATTGTGAGTTCCAGACTAGTGTGGGTAACATGTGGAAAGACTAACAGGATGGGGGTGAAAGGAGAACATGTTTGTCTAGCATGTGTGAGACCATGGGTTGAATCTCTTGCACTTAAAAAAACAACAAACAAAGCATATAACTTGCAATCGTAGTTGTGGTTTATGTCAAGGAATTGGAGAGAGATAACTAGAACAGTAGTGTGACACATCTATTGTTAATTTTGTATTTTTTTTTTGTTCTTTGTTAGGGAACACTGCACTTACTTATGCCTGTGCTGGAGGGTTTATTGACATTGTAAAAGTGCTACTTAATGAAGGTGCAAATATAGAAGACCATAATGAAAATGGACACACACCCCTAATGGAAGCAGCCAGTGCAGGTCACGTGGAAGTTGCCAGAGTTCTTCTAGATCACGGTGCAGGCATCAACACTCATTCTAATGAGTTCAAAGAAAGTGCTCTGACACTTGCCTGCTACAAAGGTACCTTTTATGTCAGAATATTTATAATTGCTTTTATAACAACTTCAAATATTTGAGTATTGAGTATTTGGGTTAACTTCTATATTTCTTCTTTACCTGAGTATTTGAATTTATATTGTTTTTTTTTTCTTATGGTGTAAGCTTATGTTACAAAACATATTGGAAAGCCTATTATTAACTGTGCTTTCCGTACTATATTAATATATATTATTATTATTATTATTTTAATTCATTTAACTATGATGTCAACTTAGATTTAAGGATTTCCATTACTTAATACCCTTTTTCTATATGATTTTTTTTTTTTTTTTTTTTTTTTTTGGTTTTCGAGACAGGGTTTCTCTGTAGCTTTGGTTCCTGTCCTGGAACTAGCTCTTGTAGACCAGGCTGGCCTCGAACTCAAAGAGATCCGCCTACCTCTGCCTCCCGAGTGCTGGGATTAAAGGCGTGCGCCGCCACCGCCCGGCTTATATGATTTTTACATTGAAGTATTATACACAGATCTACTGATACACAGTTGGTGTAGAAAACCTGAAAAATATGTTTGTAGCACAAACAGAAATTTAAATGGCCTGTAATTACCATCTAAAGGGGAAAATGCATGTAAACAGTATTTTAGTATTTGTCCAGCGTATTTTTATATAAGTTTTTAAAAATATACATATTTGTGAAATAAAATAGTTTTATCAGTTTTACAGTCTGTTTATTTTATTTAGTAGTATATCATAAATATATACTCATCTCAGTAAATGTTCTTGTAACGTATTTTTTAATGATCATATACTATTTCAGTTAGACTTTCTAGATTGGTTTGCCTGCAAATACCACAAAACACAGTGTGATTTGTAAAGAAGAGAAACCTAAGCATAAACTGTCTTGTGTTAGTATTGTAATTCATTTTTGTCATCAAGATCCAAGAGTGTTATTCTGCTGTACATCCTACTGTATGTTTTCTGTCCTTAATGTTAATCTGTAGTCCAGGAGGCAGCTCGAGCCCAGCAGTACATACTTTAGGATAAGGAGGGTAAGAACAAAGTAGCAACAACCTTCCAATTTACTAGCTTCCTTTTAACAAGGCTTTCTAGAAGCTTCACTTTGTAACTCTCACTGAGTTCCAAAGGCTCCCCTCTGCTACAAGGAAGGCTGGAAAATAATCTTAAAAGTTAGGCATGTTGCTCTCTAGCTAAAATCTAAGTCCTGTTTTTCAAGAATAATAAGAATGGATGTTGAGTAGGGAACTCACAATCTCTGCCAAATAAATGAAATGTATACACCATAATTTCAATGGATACACCATAATTTCCTATTGTTGGACACTAATTGTTCCCAGCTTTTTACTGTTATTTTAAAACACTGTGATAACATCCTTGTGCAGAAATTTTTGCTTAGTCTCTGATTATTTCCTTAGGATAAATTCTGGAAGTGGAGTTGTTGGGTCAAAGAGTATGGATGCTTTTTAAGGCTTTTGATACATGCGTCCAAATTGCCTTCTAGAAAGGTTGGACTAGTTTACTAGGTGTCTCAGACCCCACTAGGTTGTCCGAGAACCCCTTTACCCACCTTTCAGCCTCTCCAGTACCGGGCATTATCATTCTCTTTACTCTTTCCCATTTTGGTAGCTAAAATAATGGTGTCTCATTTAGTATTTCTGTCAGTTTACTATCCATTTATGTATCTTTTGAATTACCATTTTATATTCTCCACCTATTTTAACACTGAAATATTAGTATTTTTCTCATTAATTATTAAGGTTTTTTCATTCGGAATTTTTTTTTTTATATTTTTGGTTTTCGAGGCAGGGCTTCTCTGTAGCTTTGGAGCTTGTCCCAGAACTAGATCTTGTAGATCCGGCTGGCCTCGAACTCACAGAGATCCGCCTGCCTCTGCCTCTCGAGTGCTGGGATTAAAGGTGTGCACCATCACCTGTCTTCAATTGTTTTAAATGGAGTTGATTTTGTGTGTCTGCTCATTGTCACAGTGTGGGTATGGTGATTTTAAAGCTGGTTTTCTAGATAATACGTTCTAATAAACTTTACCTGACTTTCTGTTTGATTCCAGTGTTTTGATAGTTTATGTAAATAAAATCAAAGAACAAGTAAGATTATTTTAACTAGAAATAAGTGATTTAGAAGGTCAATCTTAGCCAAGCGATGATGGTGTGTGCCTTTAAACCCAGCATTTGGGAGGCAGAGGCAGGTGGATCTCTGTGATTTTGAGGCCAGCCCGGTCTACAAAGTAAATTCCAGGGCGGCCAAGACTGTTACACAGAGAAACCCTATCTTGAAAAAAAAAAAAGTCAGTCTTTAAAACTTAGGTAGTATGACCTTTTTGAGAGTCTGCCTACTTAATTGTTTTCAGTTGGCTTTGTAAAACTGTCATTAATTTATTAAATTCAAATGAAAGCTTCATAGATTATATATAGACATGTGAAAATAAAACTCTTCAATTTAATACTTATGCATTCAATTGATAGTCAATTCTTTAACCTTATTTTTAAGGCCATTTGGATATGGTTCGATTTCTGCTTGAAGCTGGTGCAGATCAAGAGCATAAAACTGATGAGATGCATACTGCCTTAATGGAGGCTTGCATGGTAATTTAATTGTGATCACTTGAAATTTTGTGGGAAAAAATCCATATATTTGTGTGAGAATTATTATCGTTACTGTTGTTTCTGGTGTGTGTGTATGCGTGTGTGCGTGCACATGCATGCACGAAGGTACATAAGCCTTTCGAAACCCACAGGACAAACAAACATCAGTCTTAATTGTAGAGGCAGGGTCTCTCTTACTGACCTGGAGCCTCCTAAGTAGAATAGGCAGGTTTGCTTTGAGCTTCTGTGATCTGAATATCTCCACCTCACTATTGTGTACCAACAAACCTAGAGTTTTATTTGTGTTTTTGTTTTTTGTTTGTTGTTGTTGTTTTACTGTGGGTTCTGGTGACCAAACTTACGTTCTTATTCTTACATGGCAACCACTTCAAGTGAGTCCAGTCTCACTAAAAATTGTTAAACATTGGCTTGTATTTTTCACTGAATTTTAAGTTTAAAAAAAAAAAACTAGTAATGCTTTAATATATGGACTTTTAAAGGGTGATAGCAACGGGTAATCTTTTTCCCCTGCTTGGTTTTTTTTTTCTTTTCTCTCTTTCTCTCTTTCTCTCTTTCTTTCTTTCTTTCTTTCTTTCTTGTTTTGTTTTTGTGACGGTTTCTCTATAACTTTGGTACCTGTCATGGATCTCTATGTAGACCAGGCGGGCCTCAAATTTAGAGATCTGCCTGTCTCTGCTTCCTGGGTGCTGGGATTAAAGGCATGCACCTAGCATAACTAGTCATCTTAATGAAACATTTTTAGGGTTTTGTTTTGTTTTTCTCAAGACAGGGTTTCTCTGTGTAGCCCTTGCTGTCCTGGAGCTCTTTGTAGACCATATTAGCCTTGAACTTACAGAGACGTGCCTACCTCTCCCAAGTACTGGGTTAAAGGCACCACATGGCTCTTTTTTTTTTTTTTTTAATAGTATGTACAGGTGTATTTCCTGCATGTATGTCAGTGCACCGTGTGTGTATAGTGCCCATGGATTTCAGAAAAAGTTGTCAGGTCCTCTGGAACTAGAGTATGAGTCTTGAGAATTAAACCTGGGTTTTTTGGAAGAGCAGCCAGTGCTCTTAACTGCTGATCTGCAGCCCAAATATATTAATAAAACTCTTAATTTTTGAGATGTTAAACATTGAGATTTCTGATATGCATATCTGTTTTTTTGTTTTGTTTTGTTTTGTTTTCTTATTGGTTTCACATTAGCCCACATAGGTCTGAAGCAGAAGCTACACCTTACTATGATCCTCCCTGTCTCTGTTTCATGAGTGCTGGGATTACAGGTTGTAAGCTATCATGCCCCACTCTCTACATTTTTACTCATATTAAAATCCTATAAAGCGGGCCAGTGAGTTGGTTCAACTAGGAAAAACTTGATATACAAGCTAAATAACCTAAATTGGGTCCCCAAAGCATGATGGAAGGTTCTATTGAGAACTAGATACTCAGTTCATTGGCCTGTTTGTTTATTGAATGGATAATTTGTGAGGTGTTTCTTTTCCTCCAGATATATTTATTTTACATGTATGAATGTTTTTCAGGTATGTATCTCTGTGTAATATATGTATGCCCAGTGCCAACAAGGATCAGAAGATTGTATCAGATTTCTGGAACTGCAGTTGTGTGTGATTGTGAGCCACCATGTGGATGCTGGGATTTGAACCTCTGTAGAGTAGCAAATTCTCTAAACCTCTGAGCCATTTATCTATATCTCTAGCTCTGATTTGTGAGATTTTGATGCTTTAATGTTTTTGGGTTTATTTTTATTTTCTTGTTTGTTTTTTGTGTTTTGTTTTTGTCGTTGGTTTTGGTAGTTTTTTGTTTGACTTTGTTGTTGTGTTTTGTTTTTGAGACAGGGTTTCACTGTGTTCCCTGGCTGGCCTAGATCTTGATATGTAGACCAGGCTGGCCTCAACTCACTTTCCTCTGTCTCCTGAATGCTAGGATTATTTTTTTTTTTCAGTTCTTAAATATAAAGTCCCCTAGTTTTGGCATTTGTGCTAAAAGTAATTAAGATTTGGCCAAGGGTCTATGAGCTAGCTCAGCAGATAATGGTGCTTGCCACACATTTGAGTTTGACCCACGTGATGAAAACAGAGAACCAGCCCCACAAGTTGCGCTCTGTCCTCTGACCTGCACATATATTCTTGTTCTTTTCTCTCCCAACAACCCCTTCTTCCTCTCTTCCCCAGTATAAAATAAATTAAAATATAATAAAAAATAAACTAAGGAAATTCTATATACTCTAAAAATAACTAAATCTAAAATGTTGAATTTCAGTATTCATTCCTTCTATTATGTCGATCCATAGTTTTGAATTCAAGGTTTTAGTACCGTGGTGTGTGCGTGTGTGTTTGTGTGTGTGTGAGACTTGCCAAAGGAAGCCAGAAGAGGGTGCTGGATTCTCTGGAACTGGATGTATAGCCAGCCAGTTGTCAGCTGCCATGTGGATGCTGAAAATTGAACCCAGCACTGGAAAGAGCATCCAGTGCTCTTAGTCCAGGAACAATCTCTTCAGTCACCCAAATTTAATTCTTATTAGGGTTATTGTGATCATTTTTGAAATGTAAAATGATATAACATGCTTGTAACACATATTAAAGCCAATATAATGTTTGAAGTTAAGAATTTAAAACTGAGGACTGAGAATCTGGAGAGATGACTCAGAGGTTAAGTGTCAAAGTCTCTGTTCTATTACTGTAAAGAGACACCATGACCGAGGTAACTTTTAGAAAAGAAAGCATTTAATTGGGGGCTCGCTTATAGTTTCAGAAGGTTGTCTGTTATCATCATGGCAGGAATGTACTAGCATGTATGGTACTAGTGCAGTGACTAAGAGCTATATCCTGATCTATAGGCATCAGGCAGAGAGAGAGACAGTAAAAACTCTTGGTCTGGTGTGGGCTTTTGAAATCTCAGGGCCCAACCCCAGTGACACACCTCCTCCAACAAGGCCACAATTCCTAATCCTATGCAAACATTCCACCCACTAAGGCCTAGACATTCAAACATACGAATCTGTGGGGGCTGGTCTCGTCTAAACAACCACAGAGTGCTTAGTGCTCACACAGAGGACCTAAGCTCAGATCCCAGCACCCATGTGGTGACTCATAACTTGCTGTAATTCTAACTTTAGAGGATTCAGTGCCCTCTGGCCTCCTGGCACATGGTGCCCATAAACTCACTGGCATACAAATGCACACATAAATAAATAAATCTTTAAAACAAAACAAAAAAAATGAGGTCTAGAGAGGAGCTCAGTGGTTAAAATATGGGCTTAGCATATGTAAGACCCTAATAATTTACGTGCGAATATAAGCTTTGTTTTTAAAATATTCTTTGCCTTGGTATAACAGGTTGCTATGAAGCAAAGATAGAGCAATACTAATCCATAGGGATTTAGCTAAGTGACAAAATCCCAATTGGTAATGATTTCACAGTTCATTATGTTGGGGTTTTTTTGGGGGGGGGTGTTGTTTGTTTATTATTTTGATCAAGCTTTCCTTTCTAAGGAAGATCTAATACAGTTTCTACATTTGAAAATAGAAACCCTCTATATTTGAGAATATGGTTATATTTGAGCCGGTAGTTTTATGAACAGTAATTCTTTTTGAGGTACTGTTCACTGAATTCAGTAGTTTTTCTGAACTTCAAAAACTATAAAAATTCAAAGTTATTTGGAAGTGACTATTTGTTATCTGGTCGGATTTGTTCTAGAAAATTTTGCACTTTGTGAAAATGAAGATAAACATTTAACTTACTAAATTATTTATTTATTAAATTATTTTAAGATTTTATTTTATGTTAATTCGTGTTTTGCCTGCATGTATGTCTGTGTGAGTGTATTGGATCCTGGAATTACAGACATTTTTGAGCTGCCATGTGGTTATTAGGAATTGAACCCAGTCAGTGCTCTTAACCACGGAGCCATCTATCCAACCCCTTAAACGTTTAAAAAATAGTATTAATGGATGTTAGGTGAGGTTCAGGTGGCATGATAATAATGTGTGTAATCTAGCCTATGTCAGCTAATCTGTCTTTAGACCCTTATTTGCCTTCCACTTTAAAAAAGCAAAACATAAAACTACAAAGTTCTTTGTTTTATCTCTGAACATCTTCAGGATGGGCATGTAGAAGTGGCACGTTTGCTTTTGGACAGTGGCGCTCAAGTGAATATGCCTGCGGATTCCTTTGAGTCTCCGTTGACTCTGGCTGCTTGTGGTGGACATGTTGAATTGGCAGCGCTGCTTATTGAAAGAGGAGCAAATCTTGAAGAAGTTAATGATGAAGGATATACGCCCTTGATGGAAGCTGCTCGGGAAGGGCATGAAGAGATGGTGGCACTGCTGTTAGCACAAGGTAAAACCATTGTACATTTTAAAGATTAATGTCCTTGTGTGTTTTGTGTATCAGTTGAAATCGATACTGTTTTTGCACTGATGAGAAAATAAATTTTCTGTAGCCTAGGTAGGCCTTGAACTTTGAATCTTAGAAAATTCTCCGTACTCTAGAGTGAACAGCCTAAGCAGAGGTGGTAGGTGATTATCATCTTATTTGAATACTGTATTATAATTCTCTTTTGGCTAGTTCTTTTGTTGTGCTTTCAGGTGCAAATATAAATGCCCAGACAGAAGAAACCCAGGAAACTGCTCTTACCTTGGCTTGCTGTGGAGGCTTTTCTGAAGTTGCAGATTTTCTGATTAAGGCAGGGGCTGATATAGAACTTGGCTGCTCCACACCTCTCATGGAGGCTTCTCAAGAGGGACACCTGGAGTTGGTTAAATATTTGCTGGCTGCTGGTATGTGGCTTTAAAAATGCCTTTGTCATAGAAAGAAAAATACAAATAATAATCTATTTATATGTGTCAAATCTAAAAACAATTGAACTAAGAAATACAGAGTACAGAGGTGACTACCAGAGTCTATGGATAATGTAAGAGGATTAAGAACCTACAGCAAAAAAGGAAGTGTTGTGAAAGAGTGCCAAGGCTCAGTGACTTACTTTCTTCACAGAATGGTAATGGTGTTTAAGAGTAATGGAGTGTCTTATTTTTAAAAAATTTTATATATAGAGAGAGAATATGAGAATGTAAATGCAGTCATGTGTGTGCCACCTGTGGAAGTGAGAGGACAGCCTTGATTGTGTTTTTCCAGTGAGGATTTTAGTAATTGAACTCAGGTTGTTAGGCTTGTGCCTAAAGTGCTTCACTTGCTAAGCCATCTCTTCATCTCCTAATTCAAAACTTCTAATACAAAAGACTGGGTGTTTTTATCACCAAGAAATAATGTATGTCAGGTGATAGATAATAATTAACATGATTTGATTATTTTAGTCTGTTCTTAACATTGTTCCCCGTAAATATATACAAATATTGACTGTCTATTAGCAATAAAATTAGAGTTAAGGATGTAGATTGGTGTTAGAGGACTGATTAGTATGCATTAAGCTCTGGGTTTGTTAGCTTATTGTGCATCTATAGTCTCAGATACTAGGGAGGCTAAAGATAGAATATCACCTCAGCCCAGCAGTGTGAAGCCAGCCTGAGCAATAATATTCTAAACCTTGTCTTTAATAAACTTCTTACTGTTGTTGCTAGTATTTCCTTATAATTGTAAGGGCTCTTATAAACTCTCTATTCTTTTCTTTTGGAAGAAAAGTTAATTCTTCCTGCTTAGTTGTTTTGGCATAGTCATGGCTATGGCATGATATTTTAAACCTGTTCATTTTTTGACATTTCTGAGTTGCCTTAAAAAGAAAATAAAGGGATTGGTGTGGTGATGGCTCTGCTGATAAAGCACTTGCCATATAAGCATGAGGGTGACACCCATACCACCTATGTAAAAGCTGGGTGGGCCCAAGGCCACCATGTAACCTCAAGGATGGGGAAGTGGAAACAGGGAATCTGCAGAGCAAGGTGGACTCTGGCAAGCTTCAGATTCAGTGAAAGACTCTGTCTCAGTAAATAGAATAATCAAAGAAGACACCCAGTGCCATTGTTTGGCCTTTACAAACATTTGCAAATATGTTCTACATATATGTGTACATACACATATGTACACTATTGCACACCATAGTCACATACATAGACCCAAAAAAAGTGGGAAATAATTTTGTTGGCAAAGTACTTGTTTCAAATATTTGCACTTCATTCTTTGTTAAGTAATATAAAACAATAAGTATTACTTGATAATATATGTTGTCTGTAGGATATGCCAGAAAAAAATTGGTTCAAATAGAGATAAATTTTTGTCTTTTAACAGTATTATTGACTTTCTCATTTTATCCAGGTATGATTCATTGTTTTAAAGCTGAAGTCTGATATGGCAGCACATGCCTGTAATCTCCACATTGGAAAGGTAGAAGCAGGAGGATCCAGCCTGGTTTATAGATTAAGTTCTAGGCCAACCAGAGCTACATAGTGAGACCTTGTCTTAAACAACACAAAGAGAATTTTATATAGGTGGAATCAGGAGTTCAAGACTATCCTTGGCAACATAAGAGCATGGTTGAGATTCATGAGATCATGGAACCACAAACCCAAAACAAAACCAAAGAACTTACTGAATATTAGATATTTTACTCGGCTTTTGTATTGTCTCTATTAATGCCTCTAGTCATTGTGCTGTAAAAAAAAATTAGTTGGATGTGGTGGTGCATGCTTTTAATCTGAGCACTCAGGAGGCTGAGGTAGGTAGGTCTCTGATTTCAAAGCCAACCTGGTCTACACAGCAAGTTGCAGACCCTGTGTAAAGTGAGATCCTGTGTGAAAAGAAAGAAACAATATTAAACATTATTGTTTGGTTTATTTATTTGAGTTTGGGTCTCAGTATATATCTCTGTTGGCTCTTAGCTCAGCCTTCTGGGAAGCATACTTGGCTTAAACACATTTTTTTTTTTTTAAATTCTGAAACTAACTGATGCACAGTTCCTACATAATCTTACCAGGCTAAACCTAGCTAGCATTCAGTAATTAAGCCTAGAGCTCCTGGCATTACTTTTTGTTGTATCTCGGTTGACTGAGGCATTTGTCTCATACTTGGCACTTGTTGCTACTTGAAGGATATTAGTTCTCAGAGCTCTCCAATTAGAATGATGATTCCAACATCAGCCAATTTTTTTTTTGACTTTGGTTTGAGTGAGTTTTGTTTTCTATGACAGACTCTTGTAAAGGACAGGCTGATCTTGACCTTGCTGTTGCTCTTCACCTTTCTGCTTTCACTTCCCAAGTTGGGGTCACAGGTGTGCCCCACCATGTTCAGTTTGTTACCCATCCAATTTTAATTCATGGCCAGTTTTTTTTTTACATGTATATACTTACCACTTTCCCCATTTAATTTTTTCGATTTTATTGATTATGTATACAATATTCTGCCTACATGTATGTTTGCACACCAGAATAGGGCCCCAAATTTCATTACAAGTGGTTGTGAGCCACCATGTGGTTTCTGCGAATTGAACTCAGGACCTCTGGAAGAGCAGCCAGTGCTCTTAACCCTCTTAGCCATCCTTACAGTTTCTAGTTTTCATTATTTTTGAACATTGTTTTAGTTTAAAATAATTTTACCTGGTTTATCATTGTTGTTGGTTTTTCGAAACAGGGTTTCTCTGTGTAACAGCCCTGGCTGCCCTTGAACTCACCCTAGACCAGGCTGGCCTCAAACTCACAGAGATCGCCTGCGTCTACAGAGTGCTGGAATTAAAGGCATACGCCACCACTACCCAGCTCATTTTTCTTATATTTTCATGAATTAATGGTTAGTTCTAGAGGGAAACTCAGTTGTATTCAAGTAGAATTTTTAAAACTGGAAAGACCTTTTTGGTAACACTTTTATAATTTCTTTCATGAATATCTAGTTTTTTTAGTGTCTGGTTTTTCCTCTATTTTTTCTTTTATGGTATCATTCATTTGCCATCATCATAGTTTAGGTCCCTTGGATCATGAGAGGTTGCAAAGTAGAGATATACTACAACTATATTGTTCCATTCTTGCTTATTAGTTGGGATTTCCTGTTAAAAGAATTCTACCCTTAATCAGAATTTGGTAGGAATTCATGTAGCAATGATTAGATCAAGTTTGGCTTTGTTTTTCTCCCTTTTTATTTATACATTTCCAGAAATAATGAGATGAAACCCTAGTATCTTTCAGAAGTACCTAGTGTAGTCGTGGGAAAGGAGTGTTCCATTCTTTGGTTTACTTATTTATTTATTTTAATTTCATTTTTCTAGACAGGGTTTCTCTGTGTAGCTCTGGCTGTCCTGGAACTTGATCTGTAGACAAGGCTGGCTGTGAACTCACAGAGGCCTGCCTCTCCCTCCCAAGTGCTAAGATTAAAGGTGTGCATTACCACTGCTCGGCCTCTTCAGTGTTTCTTAAAATTACTATTTGTGTGCATATACATGCATGTGTCTGTGTGTATGTGCGTGAATGCGTGGCCACAAATATACCACAGTATGCATTTGAAGATCAGAGTACAGCTTTGTTGAAGTCAATTTTCTTCTTCTACCTTTGTAGATTCCACTGATCAAACATGTTGTCAGACTTGCGTGGCACTGTTAGCCTGCAGAGCTATCTTACCAGCCTTTACTTTTAGGATTCTTTGGGCTCCAGTACTTTTTAGTTGGTAGGGTTAGGAAATACATATTTTCTTAAACATTTAAAAACTGTGTCATAAATTCATTGTTTGTACTTCTAATTTAGAACCACAAGGTTTTTATTTCACTTAAATAATTCATATGTTTTCTCTTAGCAACAAGAAAAATTTCCATTCTTAACCAAATAATTATTCACTTGATTTGTACCATAATATTCATAGAACTGTTTCAGAAAACAAACCAATATTGATAGCAATATGAATATTTACTGTTTAAATTTTTGTTTTTGTATCTAGTACTTAAGGTATCTTTTGTCAGATATACAGGCAAATTTTTCTTCTATAAAATGATTTGCTTTATTGCTTTGATGTAAGGCAAAACACATTTTTGTGAAGTTTAGTTAAAGGAAATAAGAGACCAAAAGGGAAAATATGAGTACATAACTGTATTTTTGTGGTGTTTTCACATTTTGAATTCTTCAGTTTCATCATATTGTAAAATTGGGCTGTATATAATTCCACAACTCCAGGGTAAATGTGTGATTTTATTTTATTTTTCTAGGTGCTAATGTGCATGCTACCACAGCAACAGGAGACACGGCTCTAACCTATGCTTGTGAAAATGGACATACAGATGTTGCAGATGTTTTACTTCAAGCAGGGGCCCATTTAGTAAGCTATTTTAAATTTCAAATATTTCTACATTAATGCTAATATTTACTCATAGCTACCATTTAGAAAAACATTGATAATCATCAATAGTTTGTACATTTTGAATAAAATTAGAATTGGTAGTATGGCTTTGCCTCAATGACTTGACAACTTGAGTTTGATGACCAGAACCCTACATGGTAGAAAAATAAAAAAGAGAGATAACCAACCTCAAAAGTTGTCCTCAAACCTTGTGTGTGCATGTGTGTGAGTGTGTGTTCGCGTGTGCACGCATACACACACAGATTCATTTGAATAAGCCAAACCTCTGGTCACCTGTAAGTTGTTGGATATAGTAAATCCATTTGAAAATGTTTAATAGAAAATACTGTTTCTTTTCTTAGATATTAGTTTCTCATCCTACCCTCATTTAACCTTATACTTTTAAAACTGCTATTTATGGGACTGGAGAGATGACTCAGTGGTTAAGAGCATTTCCTGCTCTTACAAAGGTCCTGAGTTCAATTCCCGGCAACCACATGGTGGCTCACAACCATCTGTAATGAGGTGCCCTCTTCTGGCCTACAGACATACATACACACAGCCAGAATATTGTATATATAATAAATAAATAAATATTTTTTAAAAACTGCTATTTATTGCATTTATCATAAAATTCAGTGATATATTCACAGAATAAAGTAACTTGTCAATTAACTTTGGGTGTCATTTTCTCTGATGACAAACATTTAAAAGCAAAGCTGCTTCTGAGGATATAGTTGACTGGTAGAGTGCCTGCCTGACATGTGTAAGGCTGCAGTATGACAGAAGCTGATACTGTTCATCATCCTAACAACATTACTATGTTCTGTTTTTCTTGTCCTTTTTATTTGACTTTTTATAATATCAAATTAAATGGCAAGTTCATATGCTTAGAGCTATGGAAAATTATAAGCCAGGCAGTAGTGGTGTATGCCTTTAATCCCAGCACTCGAGAGGCAGAGGCAGACAGATCTCTATGAGTTTGAGGCCAACATAGTCTACATAATGAGTTCCAGGACAGCCAGGGCCACACAGAAACCCTCTCAGTGGGGGAGGGAACTATGGAAAATTATAAATAATACAATGACTAGTTATAATACTTGGCATGTCCGAGAGACATCCATAGCTAGAAATCTGTAAATTTTAGGAGTTTCACTTATTTTGATAAACCAATACAATTACCTTTTAATTATTTCCGTAACATTGTTGGAAAATAATTAGTAAGGTAGGTGTATAATATGGTAATACTATTATATTATACTACTATACTATTATACATTTCTACTAATTCTAAAAGATTTATTATTTATTGTGTATACAGTGTTCTGTGTGCATATATGCCTACACACCAGAAGAGGGCACCAGATCTTCCTATAGATGGTTACAAACCAACATGTGGTTGCTGGGAATTGAACTCAGGACTCTGGAAGAGCAGCCAGTGTTCTTAACCTCAGAGCCATCTCTCCAGGCCCCATTTCTACTAATTCTAAATACTGTAATGATAATCATTATTATTTTGGTTTGTTGAGATGGTTTTGCTGTGTTTTTCTGGTTGGTGTGATGCTATCTTATAGACCCAGACTCTTTTCTTAATTGCCCACAAGTTGGCATTATAGACTGGTATCACCACATCTCAAGCATTCATTTTTTTTTAATAAATATGTTTTTAAAATTGAATTATTATTGCATAATAAATGTGTAAGTGCCACAGAAGACACCTTTTGGGAGTTAGTTTTCTGTCATGGGATCTGGAGATTGAGCTAGAATGTCAGGTTTGTGTGACAAGCACTTACCTGTTAAGCCATCTTGTCAACCTACTCTGTGTGTGTGTGTGTGTGTGTGTGTGTGTGTAGTGTGTAGTGTAGCCAGGCAGGAAGTATAGGTGGGGCAACCAGACTAGGAGAAAGCTGCGAACAGAAAAGGCAGACAGATGCAGTCACCAGCCAGACGCAGAGGAAGCAAGATGAGAATGCCTCGCTGATAATATGGGTTAATTTAAGTTGTAAGAGCTAGTTAACAATAACCCTGCACTAATCAGCCAAACAGTTTATAATTAACATAAGCCTTTGTGTTATTCTTTGGAACTGAACAGCTGCAGGATCAGGTGGGACAGAAATTTCTGTCTACAAAGGCTGCGGTTTCTGTCCTCAGAAACTTCCATCTATACTCCTGCCTTGACTCTGTATGTGTGTTATCTAGTCCAGTTTGTAGAATGACTGCCTAGTATACCTAAGGCTTCAAGTTTGATCCCCAGCACAGCATAAACCAGGTGTCAGTGCACACACCTCAAAGCAGGAACTTAAGGCAGGAGCATCAGAGCTTCGAGGACACGGCAAGTTCAGGGAAAGCCTTGGTAACATGATACCATATTACAAAACAAAACACACAACTTGGGTTCTTTTTTTCCTTAAAGATGTATTTTTATTATTTTATTTTAAATTGTGTATGTGTGTGTTCTGAAGGCGGGTTATGCACACAGTGTCCATGGAGGCCAGAGATATCAGATTATTTTGGAGCTGGAGTTAGAGGCAATTGTGAACTGTTAGTGTGGGTGCTGGAACTGAACTTCTGTCCTCTGCAAGAATAGTATGTGCTCAGCCAGGCGGTGGTGGTACACACCTATAATCCCAGCTCTTGGGAGGTAGAAGCAAGTGGTTCTCTGTGAGTTCAAGGCCAGTCTGGTCTACAAGAGCTAGTTCTAGGACAGGCTTCAAAGCTACAAAGAAACCCTGTCTTGAACCGCCCCTCCCCCCAAGAAAATAAGAAAAAAAAAAAAAGAATAGTATGTGCTCTTAATCACCAAGCCATCACCTCCAGCCCAAAACTTAGTTTTTATTTAAAAAAAAAAAATCACTTAAAGACTCAAAATTTTTCCGAGTCTGCTGTCTTCATATCTCTCTTGTCTCCTCCCCCCCCCCCCCCGCCCAACCTTTTTGGTTTTATTTTTCCTATGGTGTCTCACTATGTAGCCCAGGATGGCATCAAATACCTGTTCTTCCTGCCTCAGTTTTCTAAGTATTGAGATTTTAGGCATGTGACACTATACCTGAATTCCCTTTCCTTTTTTTTTTTTCCTCTTTTTCCTCACAGAGATCTGCCTTCCTCTGCCTTCTGAGTGTGCTAGGATTAAAGGCTTACACCACTACTGTCCAGCTAAGATCTTTTTGTTTTTATGTGTATGGCTGTTTTGCCTTTATGTATGCATGTATATAGTGTCCACAGAGGCTAGAAGAGGGTGTTGGTTCCCCTAGAACTTGAGTATCATACAGTTGTGAGCTACCGTGTGGGTACTAGGAACTGAACTCTGTTCTGTGCAAGAGCAGCAGCAAGTGCTTTTAGCTACTGAGCCATCTTGCTAGCCATTACCACTTTTCTTTTCTAATGAGGTGTTTAGAGCAAATTAATTTTAGGTAAGTGGCTGAAGGAATCTGTTTCTATGATTTGTAAAGATCATGCTAATTCAGTTACCTATCTGCTGGCATGGATGGGTTATGTGGTCCTAAGATGAAATACTTGGAAAAAAAATGAATTTTCAGGGTATAAGTCATTTCTTCTAAAATCTTTTTATATATGGGTCTAGAGGAATGATCTTGCAGAGGACCTAAGTTTGGTTCCCAGTATTCTTGATGGGTGGTTCACAGCCACCTGTAACTTCAGCTCTAAGAATCCAACACCCTCTTCTGGCCTCCTCAAACACCTACACTCATGCACAGACCTCCCCACCATATACATTATTAAAAATTAAAATCCTCATATATATTAGATGCATCATAATGCACATTATTTTTTAATTTGTTTATGACTGTTTATCAACATGTTTTACAGAATTTATCTGTTTTAATAGATAAGAGTTGTTAATCCCAAAAATATACAATTAATACTTTGTCTATTTCAATAAAAAATAATCTAGTGTTATGATTTCAATTCATGGGCTGAGGGACTAGCTCAATTGTAGAGCACTTGCCCTGTTTATGGGTTCTTTCCTAGCAAAACAAAGTGAAAAAAGGTAAATCATCCATCCCAAGTTTTTTTTCTCTTACAGTTTCATACTACTTAAATAAGTCAAAGAAGTAAGAAAGAAATATTTTTTGATGTCAGTATTCGATTTGGAATATAATTCCTTAGGTTACCTATTGTTATTTACAAATAATTAATTTGACTCACAGTTTCAGAGTGTTCAGTTCTTAATTGCTTGGTCTTGCTTACTTGAGCAGAGCATCATAGCATAAATGGAGGCTGCTCTTCACTTCTTGTCAGATATTAAATGAATAGAACTTTATTTTCATATCCATATTATTGTATATTATATAACCTAATATACTTTGGTTATTCGCATTAATACTGAACACAGAAAATAAACTCAGGTCAATGTTAAGTATGTGTCTTTTTGAAATTTTCTTATCTGATATTTTTATTAGCATACATTGTACATAATAATGAGTTTAATAGGATACTTTCACACATATATAATCTGATCTGATCATGTTTACCCCTCCTTTCATTACCCTCTTTTATCCCCCTCCCACTTTTTACTAATTTTCTTTCTCTTTCTAGGTAGCCTCTCTTCAGTTTCTATGAATTTTGTTGTTTTTTTCTGTGACCTAGTGAGTTTAGTTAGGATTATTACAGGAGCTTAGGCGATGTTATTTATGGGAGTATGGGTAACTTACCAGTAATTACACCAGAAGAAAATGTCTCTCCCTCCCCCAGCAACCATTAACTGCCTTTAGATCCTCAGAAGTGGATGGGGCCTTGTGAGGCCCTACCCCCAAGCAACTGTTAACCGCCCCTCCCCCTTCCGTGAGGGAATGTTGACAACTCAATCATGTGTAGGTCTTATGCAGGTAAGCACAGCTGCTCTAAATTCATGAGTGTGATGGTCTTGTCATGCCCCAGAAGACAGCATTCCATAAGACTCTGCCCCTTCCTCCAACTCTTACATTCTTTTTACCCCTCTTCTGTGATATTCCCTGGGCCTTGGGCTTGGGTGAAGGGTGGTACTGATGTCATTTAGGGCTGAACAGTCAACAGTCACTTATTCTCAGCACTTTGACGTACCACCAACCATAGCAAAATGAAGCTTCTCTGACAAGAGCTGGCAGAACATTAATCTGTCGACAAGTTTTTTTTTTTTTTTTTTTTTTTTTAATGTGCATACTGTATGTGTAGGTGCCTCTGGAAGCCAGAAGAGGCTGTCACCTCCTGGAACTGGAGTGCTGGGAAGAGAACTATGGTCCTCTCTGAAAGAGTGGGTACTCCATTTAACCACTGAGTTATCTCTCCAGTCTCTCAGCATAAATATTTAGAGAGCAATTTGACCATTCTCAACATGTCCAGTTAGTAAAATAGCAGTATTTGCTCTCTTTTTAGAGCTTGTGACCAGCATGGAGTTTTTGAGTATTTTTTTGTTGTTGTTTTTAAAGACAATCCTCCTGCCTTCTGGAGTGCTGAGATGATAGGCATGTACAAACCATACCTAAACCTTTATGTAAATGTTCTTTTTAAGTTATTTGAAGAACTGAAATAGAAGATAAAATTTTTATTCCATTTCTGTTTTTGTAGAACATCATAATAGGTTCCGTGTTTGACACTGTACTTATTGTTTGATCTGGATTTACTATTAGTGGAGATTAATATCCACTAATATTAGAAGAGGGAACAAGGAGACAAACTGAGTATTGGTACTTGATAGTCAGCTTTAAATCATATAATTATCTCAGTACTTTCTTATTAAATCTGTATTGTAGAAACATGTATCCCCTTACACATCACTAAGGAGGTTGGAGTTACTCCCTTTTCAAACCATATTTCTTATGTTTGATGGAGACTCCATTCACTCTAGTCAGTGACTGACTGAAAAGCACTAAACCCATAAGGGAAGGGAAAGCTACATAACTAATTATCTTAAAATAGCATTTGACCTTTCCTGCATCTCTTCACATCTTTATTATTCTTGGTTAGATATTTTTAAATGTTACTCCTTCTTGTAGCTTTAGTTTTCTTTAGAGACCAAGGCATGAGTGCCTATAATTTAATATAATTACTTCCTTATAAGATTTATATTAACATTTTATTGGAAGACCATTGTCATGTCCTTTAAAAAAGTACTATACGCAAGCCTGGTATGGCAGATAAATCAGTTCTACATGTGAGTTCCAAGCCAACCAAGGCTAGTTAGTGATAATCTTGTCTCAAGAAAAGAAAACCACTCATCATCAGGGTGTGGTGTCACTCACCTTTAATCCTGGTTCTCTGGAGGCAGAGGCAGGTGGATCCCTATGTTTTCAAGGGCAGCCTTGTCTACCCTTGTAGTTTCAGGACAGCTGGGACTACATTGAGAGACGTTGTCTCAGACAAAAGCCCTGTGCTCATAAGATTATAGTCTTTATTAATTAGGGTTGTTTTACTTGAAAATTCTTAGCTAACAAATAATAAAGCCCAGCGCCTTGAAGTAGCAGTGACAAGGTCTTTACAAGGTATTCGTGGTCAAATGTGATTTTAATTTTTAGAATAGGATCCATAAGTCCTCTTTTCCTCTGGACAAGCAGGAGGACTTGAAGACTATTTTGAAGGACACAGTTCCAAGCAAAGGATTAGATTATAGTGGCCTTTTATGATTATAATTTGCTACCACATAGAATAGATATTATAGGTAATTAGAAATTGGAATATTTGAATTCCAGCTAAGAAATCAAAGGACTTTGCTGACTGACAAAGAAAATATTCTCTTCAATTTAAAAATATTATGATGTCTCATTGAAGAGATTTCATTGCTAGTAGTTTATTTCCTTTGTATTATTTGTATTTGGTATTTAAAGAACTCTCGCAGGAGAACAAATGAAGTTAATTTTTGTGAATCTCAAACTTAAGTGAACAATCAATCTACTGATATTAACGTCGTGATTAAATATCACAAGCAGATATACATGAAGTAGAAGAAATCTACCTGGTAAATGACTCAACTCAAAAGAACATTTTCCTAGGCAGGCATTGTGGAAGTCCTAGCACTGGGGAGGCAGAGGCAGTGGATCTCTGTGAGTTTGAGACTAGCCTGATCTACATAGTGAGTTCCAGGACAGTCAAGGCTTAGTGGGACCCTGTCTCCAAAAAAAAAAAAAAAAGTGTGTGTGTGTGTAGAGAGAGATACATTCATACGTATATACACACATTGTGTACATATATGCATGTAGAAGTAATGGGGAAAATGTAACACAATTTTTCTCTTGTTAGGGTATTGCCATTTAAAAATTAACCTGGAATATTGAAAATAAAGCTCAGTTTTAATTAAAAGCATGGCAAGAAATGTCAGGTGGCAGTGGAAATGTATGTTTTTGACAATAAAAAGGAAAAATATCAGTGATATGCTTTGTCCATCTTCCTTAATGAAAGAGCTGTAGTTTAAATTGTTTAAAGTTGTGGGCACAATGAATGCTACAAATTGTGTTAATTTTTTTTAAGAGATGTAGGTGCTGACTACTAATGGTATCAAAAGTATATTCAAACAAGGCATGGGAGCTTATGCCTGTAATCCCAGTATTTTAGGGGACTGAAGCAGGAGACTGCTATGAATTCAAGGCTAGTTTGTGTTCTTCAGAATGAATTCAAGGCCGGTTTAAGACTACTATCTCAAAACAAAGCCAAACAATAATAAAATTAATATGGTCAAGATTGTAAGACTGTTTAAAGTGTTTTGTTTTGTTTGGTTTGGTTTGGTTTGGTTTTGTTTTTTTGGTTTTTCAAGACAGGGATTTTTTTCGGTGTACCTTTGGAGCCTGTCCTGGAACTTGCTCTTGTAGACTAGGCTGGCCTCAAACTCATAGAGACTCTCCTGCCTCTGCCTCCCGAGTGCTGGAATTAAAGGCATGTGCCGCCACCACCACCTGGTGTGTGTGTGTGTGTGTGTGTGTGTATATATATATATTAATATAAGTTGCCAAAAATGTTAGTTGCCTACATGTAAATTCAAAATCCATTCTAAAACAGGGTTAATTTAGCATTATCTATATTCTCTCATAACTTAGAGTTAGTAAAAATTACCTAATCAACATGTGTAACAAATAAAAAGTCAAAGTAAACTTAATTTTTATCAGTAGTTAAGGAACAATACATACAGACTTCATAGCCACTTCTTTATCGGGTATAGTAGGGTTTACTTGTAGGACTGAGACAGAACAATTATAATTTTGAGACCTGTAGACCATCTCTCAAAGTTTAAAAGAAAGAAGTCCTTTTGGATTGGAATTCCTTTTTGCTGTAATCTAGTTTAAACTTTCCAATAAAATGATAATCCACACTTATTTTTTTTTTAGTTTTTATGTAATATATATATATATATATATATATATATATATATATATATGTGTGTGTGTGTGCTCGGGATGTCTGTGCACCACTTTTGTACTGGGAGCCCATGGAGGCCAGTAGAGGGCATCAGATCTCCTTACTGGAATTAGAGAAACTTGTGAGCCCACTCCCCACATGGGTTCTGGGAATCGAACTTGGGTCCTCTGGAAGAGCAGCAAGTTCTCTTAACTGCTGAGACATTGCTCTGGTTGCTACATTTAATTCATAATGTAGATTAAAGTTTTCTATTGTGTTGACAAAGTACTTATTTTTAAATTGATTATATGACAACCAAGTGACTTTCTGAGTTAATTTAAAAGAATAGTGAAATAAAACTTGTCATCATTACTTTTTCAACCTTTTCTTAGTAATAAGTCAACTGAACTAGCAGAATTCACATTTATGTACAGGGTATAATTTAAACATGAACATGGAGGATAGGTCAGAAAACTCTTCATAGAAACAAAGTTATCAGCAACAATTTGAGTACTTAAGTGAATGTAGTAGGAGTAAGTGAATGCAGTAGGAGTTTGCACATTAACCATACTAACTAAGACTAATAACCACATAAGCGAGTTCCTTTCAGTGCCATTTGATATAAGGCCTGGTTAGTGGCTGTTTAATCATTCATTCATGTAGCTACCAAACTTTCTAGAGAATGATGATCTTGCTGCTAAAATTTTATCTTGCCTTTGACTATTCAAGTGTTTAGTTTCTATTCTAAAAAATTCTGTCTGTTGGTTTATTTTTGTTCCCCTTTAAATACTATAATGTTTTTTTTCTTTTTCTTTTTTTTCCTTTGTTTTGTTGTTGTTCTTATATTGTTTTTTAAGACAGGGTTTCTCTTTGTAGCCTTGGCTATCCTAGGATTTACTCTGCAGACCAGGCTGGACTCAAACTCAGAGAAATCCGCCTGCCTCTTCCTATCTTTTGGTGGAATCCTTTAAATTGTGTGTGTGTGTGTGTGTGTGTGTGTGTGTGTTCATGTGCTCATGCTTGTATGCATATATACCACAGCATTTGTGGAGGTCAGGATAACTGTTAAGAGTCTGTTTTCTCCTTCCATACTTTGATAGATTTCTTAATGGTTCTGAATAGAAGGTCAGGATCCCTTTAATCACTTTATGGGACTTGTTTCAGTTCACATGAATGGTTAAGAAAAATACCTTTTTTTTTTTAAGATTTATTTACTTATTATGTGTAGTGTTCTGCCTGCATATATCCCTGTGGGCCAGAAGAGGACACCAGAGCTCATTACAGATGGTTGTGAGTCATCATGTGGGTGCTGGGAGTTGAACTCAGGATCTTTGAAAGAACAATCAGTGCTCTTAACCTCTTAGCCATCTCTCCAGCCCTCCAGAAATGCTTTTTTTATCTCATTGTAATTAGAAAAGTAAAGTTATTGGGAACCAAACTTCATTAGTTTTATTATCTTTAATGAATATTGTTAGGTATACAAGGTTGAACTTGGCCATGATAGGTTGTGCTATCTTGTGTAACTAAATGGACCTATACATTAAAAGAATTGAAGTAGAGTAAGTGCTCACAAGTATTAAATCCTCATTGTTTATCATTTCATTAGTACTGAATCCTTAAAATATTTAATTAGTTAATGTTGATTCATTTTTCTGTTTCTTTAATAGGAACATGAATCTGAAGGTGGAAGAACACCTTTGATGAAGGCTGCAAGAGCTGGTCATTTATGCACAGTTCAGTTTCTTATTAGCAAAGGTAAAGCAAGTTTAAATGGTTGTGACTATGAAGCAGGTGGATAACTTAGTCATACCCAGCAACAACCCTGCTCATATAATCAGAATTGCCAGGAATAGGAACACATTGAATGCTGCCTTTCTAGCTTGTAGGAATGCTAAATAATGCCATTATCTGAACTTATTGTTAAACAATTTTAAAAAATCATCTAATGTTGCAAGAACATTCAGCTGGGCATGCAGGTTTTAATCCCAGCACTCAGGAGGGATAGTGGGTAGTGTCCCATTTCTTGTTCTAGGTTCTAGTTACACGGGTGTGTTTACTTTGTGAAAATTTTCAAGCTATACACCTATGATTTATACATTGTTTTGTATCTGTATCATAATTGAGAATCATCTTTAAATGATATTGTAGACTGGTTTGCTTTTCACCTTTGTTAAAATTACTGTTTTTCTTAAAGGTGCCAATGTGAATAGGGCTACAGCCAATAATGATCACACAGTAGTATCACTGGCATGTGCAGGAGGCCACTTGGCCGTGGTTGAACTACTATTGGCTCATGGAGCTGACCCTACTCATCGACTCAAGGTATTCTACATTTTTTGTTTTTGTTTGTAGTCAAAGGCTGCTTGTTTGTTTTCCATCTGCCCAGATCCAAAATAACCACACTGAAACTATATTAATTGCAACAGTGCTTGGCCAATGACTCTAACGTATTCCTAGCTGGCTCTTATATCTTAAATTAACCCATTTCTATTAATCTGTGTATCACCAGGTGGTTGTGGCCTACAGGTAAGGTTTTGTTCATTGTAAGGTTCCATCCGACATCTGTCTCCTGCGGTGGCTACATGGCTTCTCCTGGACTCTGTCTACTCTCTCTCTATATCTTTTCCAGCCTGGCTATATTCTGTTAAGCCATTGGCCAAAAGCAGCTTTTTATTACCGATGATATTCACAGCATACAGAGGGGAATCCCACATCATTTGCTTGTTGTTGGGTGTTTTTTTGTGTGTGTTTTGTTTTGTTTTGTTTGTTTGTTTTGTTTTTTTCAAGACAGGGGGGTTCTCTGTATATCTTTGGCTGTCTTGGAACTCACTCTGTAGATCAGGCTAGCCTCTAACTCACAGAGATCCTCTTGCCTCTGCCTCCCTGAGTGCTGGGATTAAAGGCGTGTGCACCACTGCTCGGCTTGTTTTTGTTTTTTGTTGTTTTGAAACAGGGTTTCTGTATATAATTCTTGCTATCTCTGGAGCTCATTTGTAGACCATAGTGTATACTGGTCTTAAGCTCACAGAGATCCTCCTGCCTCTGCCTCACAAGTGCTGGAATTAAAGGCATGCAGCACCACACCCAGCTCAAGGTATTTACTTAACTATATACTAGCTGAGTATGGTAGTATATAGTAACAGGATTGTCAGGTATGCTGAAGCAGTACTATTATTGTCAGTTCAAAACCTGCATGAGGCTGGGCAGTGACAGTGGTGCATACCTTTAATCCTAGCACTTGGAAGGCAGAGGCAGGCAGATCTCTGTGAATTTGAGGCCAGCCTGGTCCACAAGAACTAGTTTTAGTTCCAGGACAGGCACCAAAGCCACAGAGAAACCTTGTCTTGAAAAAACAAAACAAAACAAAAAAAACAGCATGGGGTAAATATTGAGACCATGTTTCAAAACAAAAAACAGAAACCACCAAATAATAAATTATTATTAGAGGTATGTTTGATCATTTAGTGCTTAATATTTATTACTCTTAAATATAATTTGAACTGCCTGTGGTAACAGTATTTGAGAAGCCTGAGCCATCAGGATTGCCTTAAGCCCAAAGTAATTTTGGGGCTAGATAGCAAGACTGTCTCAAAACCTGAAAATAAAATTATTACATTTTATTTTATTTGTCTTACTAGATAATTTTATCAGATTATAAGAATAAATTTATAAAAAGTTAACTATGATCAATTATTTCTTAGGATGGATCAACAATGCTTATTGAAGCTGCAAAAGGTGGCCATACCAATGTTGTTTCTTATCTATTGGATTATCCAAATAATGTTCTGTTGGTTCCCACCACAGATGTGTCTCAGCTTACCTCTCCTTCACAAGATGAATCTCAGGTAGAGTAAAATAGAATATTTTTTGATATAGGTATTCTTTGAAAGTTTTTGTTTAATGAAAACAGAAATCTTAATTATTAAGTTATCTTGGAAGTTCCTAGTATACTCCAGTTCAGTAAATATGTTAGAATTTTATTTTCTCTTTTACTTGTATAGAATTTGAACAAGAGTAAATTGACCAGTATATAGTGAGTATGTGGTTTGTACTCCTAACTATAATTGGTGCTGCAATGCTTTTCACTTCAGCAAGAGATAATAACATTAATATTAATTAACCTAAATCATTGAAATATTGTCTTGAGTCTTCAAATTCAGTATTCTCAGAAATTATTCCTTGGTGAAGGCTTAAGAAGAAAATGTTAAGTTTCAATAAATAAAGTTAGGGGATGGGAGAGATGGTTTAGCAGTCAGAAGCACTTGTTACTCTTGCAGAAGACCAGGCCTTGGTTCCCAGCACCCACATGGGGTCACAACCATCTGTAACCCCAATTCCAGGGGAACTCATGCCTCCTTCTGACCTCCAAGAGCACATGTGGTACACATACATACACTCAGGCAAAATACTCATATACGTAAAATAAATCTAAAATAGAAAAGAACAAACTTGTTGGCATATGAAGAAGACATAAAACAATATATGTTTTTTATTTATGAACCTTTGTTTTCTTCTATGATCTGAGATGACTTTTTTCTGAGTTGATGTTTTAGGTTCCACGTGTACCCGTACACACACTTGCCATGGTTGTGCCTCCCCAGGAACCTGACAGAACTTCCCAGGAGACATCTCCTGCCCTCTTAGGAGTACAGAAAGGTTAGTTGTTAAATTATTTTCCCTTTTCAACTAAATAAATTATACTTTAATGGTTAATAGATATAATGTACCTGTGAGCTGATTGAGAAATATAACTTCAACAAATGTCAGTACTGTTAGTGGATGCTTAGGAAAGTCCTAAATACTAGAAAAATGACTTACTGTTTTTCTGTTAACATGCTGCTTGATATAGTTTTCCATTGATAAAATTACTTAAATAATTTAAGCTTTATATTATATTAAAGCAGAAATTTTTTTTAAATTTATTTTTATTATGTAATGGTGTTCTGCCTGTATGTATCACTGCAGGCCAGGAGAGGGCACCAAATCCCATTACAGATGGTTGTGAGCCACTATGTGGTTGCTGGGAATTGAACTCAGGACCTTTGGAATAACAAGCAAAGCTCTTAGCCACTGAGCCATCTCTCCAGCCCATAAAGCAGAAAATTTTGTCAAACCATTTTTTTAGCTACCTGACAGTTCTTATTTTGGTTTTCAAGACAGGCTCTTGCTACCTAGCTGTGGCTGGCCTAGAACTCAGTACTTGGACTAAGCTGGCCTAATTTTGTGGTATCATTCGGCCTCTGCCTCAGTGCCAGAAATAGGAGCATGTGCTATAACACCTAGCTTTTATTTGACAATATTTTAGCCAAACTGTAGAAATAGGAGCATGTGCTATAACACCTAGCTTTTATTTGACAATATTTTAGCCAAACTGTAGTGTAATAATAAAAATATGTGCTGGCTACCTTGGTAAATATTTACAGCATCAATTTAATCAATGAGAAAGTGGTTGAAGAATTGCAGTTTTGCTTTTATAATGCAGGAATACAGTGGGTGAACCTGGTCAAATGATTATCAGTCTGTGAAGATCAAAATGTATATGAATAAAATCTAGATGACTTTATTAATGAAATATTTTTTTAAGATTTATTTATTTATTTATGTATACAACATTCTGCCTCGATGTATGCCTGCACGCCAGAGCAGGGCGCAAGATCTCAATACAGATGGTTGTGAGCCACCATGTGGTTGCTGGGAATTGAACCCAGGACCTCTGGAAGAGCAGCCAGTGCTCTTAACCTCTGAGCCATCTCTCCAGCCCGGAATAATTTTTTTTTGACATTTAAGACAGGACTTTACGTTGTAACCCAGGCTGGCCTGGAATTCTCTTTGTAGCCCAGGCTCCCCTCATGCTTATGGCAATCCTCTTGCCTCAGTGTTTTGAGTGCTGGGATTGTAGGCCTGAGACCCAAATTATTATTATTATTATTATTATTATTATTATTATTATTCACTCTGTTTGAAGGACTCAAGCTGCTAAGGTTTTGTTCTCCTATCTTTTTATCTCTAGATATACAGTATCTTCTCTTGATAATTATATTTTGTAATCTGAGTTTGCTGAAGTAATTTCTAGGATTTTAAAAACCACATAAGAGTTGGAACTGTTAGCCGGGCGATGGTGGCGCACTCCTTTAATCCCAGCACTCGGGAGGCAGAGGCAGGCGGATCTCTGTGAGTTCGAGACCAGCCTGGTCTACAGAGCTAGTTCCAGGACAGGCTCCAAAGCCACAGAGAAACCCTGTCTCGAAAAACCAAAAAGAAAAAAAAAAAAGAGTTGGAACTGTCGCATAGTAGTGAAACATTTATGTAGCATACATGAGGCCCTGGATTTTATCATCAATACCCACTGCCCAAAAACTTAATGTAAAAATTTTTATGAATATATCTTATTTAGTGTATAAGAAATAAAAAGTGATTGAAGTCACAGTTAGATACATGTTTATATGTTAATGTAGCCACCATATCTGTCTTCCTTCTATTTTTAATCTTAGCAAATGAAACATACATTTTTAAAGTAATCTAACCATAATAACCAGCTAACACCCATTTCTAAAATATTTTAAAGTACCTCTGGGTTTTTTTTTCCAGATTAAAAAAATTATTAATGTGTTCATATTTTCACATGATGTGTGTGGGAATGCATGTGTGAAAGTCAGAGAACAACTTTATGGAATGGGTTCTCCTTCCAGCTCTACTTGGGTTCTAGAGATCACTCAGGTCACCAGGCTTGCAGCAACCACCTTTACCTTTAGGATAATTCCACCATCCTCATGTCTCTCTTCCTCCTAAGTACTGGGATTACAGGTTCATGCCCCTGTACCTGGTTTGTTTTTGTGTTTGAATGACTAAACGCCATAAAGGACTGTAAGAATTTGGGCTTCAGAAATTCAGGGGTTTTTTTTTGTTTGTTTGTTTGTTTTTTGAAACAGGGTTTCTCTGTTTAATGGCTCTAGCTGTCCTGGAACTAGCTCTGTAGACCAGGCTGACCTCGAACTCACAAAGATCCACCTGCCAAGTGCTGAGATTAATGGCATGCACCACCACTGCCTGGCTCAGAAATTCAATATTTAACAGTAAATAATTTTTCAACGTTCACACAAAACCACAAAATAACCAAAAAATAATCTAGACAAATTGTTCAGAGAGCAAATAGAGCATTTTAAATCTAGAGCTAATGTGTAAGCAACAGAAAATCTTGGGTGGTGATCTTTATGTTGATATTCATAAGCACGATTTTGCTTAGAAATTATCATATACTAGGGATCCACTTCTTTCTTCGATTCTGTTTTATTGTTTTTACTGAATGGTATAAAAATTAACCTTTTAAACACATTTTATTAAATTAATTTTTTAGTATTTTATTTTATTCATTTTACATACCAACCACAGTTCCCCCTCCTTCCTTTCCTCTCCCTCCTCTGTTTTGTTAAATTATTAAGGAAGGACAATAGTTAATATTTGTATCTAAACACTTGGGCACTTTGTCTTAACTACCTAACAATTATAAAGGAATGTATTGTTATAATATATTGAGTTCCATTGTCATTTAGTTAAAAAAAATCAGACTCATTGTAGAATCTTTGTCCCTGTAAATTCTGTTGTTGTTTTCTTAAATCACTTGGAGGCTGGAAAGTGGCTTAGCAGTTAAGATTTCTACTCTTCCAGAGAATCTGAATTTGATTCCAAGACCTATGTTGGGCAACTCACAACTACTTTTAACTACAATTCCAGAAGATCCAATGCCTTCTTTGTCAGTGGGCACACATACACAAATATTAAAATAAAATCTTTCAGAATGTATAAGTCTTTTGAGTTGGGTGTGGTGACGCAAGACTTTATTCCATCCCTTGGGGGACAGGCAGATCTCTGAGTTTGAGGCTAACCTAGTCAACATAGCAAGTTCCAGCCCACCCAGGGCTGCATAACTAGAGTCTGCCTTAAATAAATAAATAGATATGAGCTATTTGATTATTTAAAAATACACAATGAACACGGATAGGTTAGATATAAAAATCCACTTAAAACATAGATGTATTAAGTTTTTAAAATTACATTGTATTTATCTTGTGTATATGTGTGTGATCGCACAAATGGGAAGGTCGGAGGACACTTTGCTGGGTTGCTTAGTATGTAGAAAGCCCTGGATTCAATTTCTAATACTGCAAGTTTAGATTTTGTTAGCTTTCTTCTTTTTCTTTGTGGTACTTAGTACTGAAGCCAGGATCTCACACCCAGTGCTCACTCTACTACTGAAATATATACCCCTGGTAGCCCAATATATCTTTGTGTACCTCAAACCTTCTTGGGAAATAATTCCTTTTCTGTGACTTTAGTTACAGAAAAGTGCTATAGTACTTATAGTACTTGATTCTCACTTCCTTCTGACTTGTCACTTCTCTTTTCAGTACTTCAAATGTAGTGTTGAATTAATCACACTCAGTTCCTAGTAGTTTTGTCATTATAACTCTTCTGTTTTATTTTCTTGTATTATTTTCCCTTCCATTATTTCCCTAATGTGTCCAAAGTCCGCAGTCCTTTTCTTATACGTTCTTATAAAATGCTCACTAGTTTTCTCTGTGATTTCCTCCTGTATCATTCCCCCACCTTTTTTTTTTTTTGAGATAAGATCAAACAATAAACCTGGAACTCACCTATTTGACTAGACTAGCTGGCCAGCAGCCCCAGTGATTGCCCTGTCTCTTCCTCCCCATTGGTGAGATTACTGGTGTGGGCTGCTATACCTGACTTTTTATGTGGGTGTTAGGGATCCAGATTAAAGTCTCCATGCTTGCAAAGCAAGTACTTTACTAATGAAATCATACCATGTTTGTGTAGTGGGGTGTGTATGTGGGGGAAACAACATACATGGACACACACAGACATGTGCACACATCCCTGAGTGCAAGCATGAAGATGAGGAAGGAGTTCAGAGCCAGGTTTGGCTCATGGGATTGTCTCAAAAAAATGAAACTGACATATTAATTAAAGAAAATAATATGTAATATATACTTAAAAAAAATCAGGACATAGTAATGAACTTGGCCTTGTAGCACATTCTTTAATCCTAGCACAGGTGAAGTTGAAGCAGGAGGATCACTGTCAGTTCAAGACTAGCCTATACTACAAGCAAGATCTTTTCAAAATATAAACAAAAGGACTGGGTTGGTGGTAAACGCTTTTAATCCAGCACTTAGAAGGCAGAGATAGGTGGGTCTCTGAATTAGTGGCCAACCTGTTCCACATGGAGAATTACAGGCCAGGCAGGGCTGCACAGTGAAACTCTGTCTTTAAAAGAGCAGTGTTAAAAGTTGTACTTTTAAAACTTTGACGATGTCTAGAGAGATCCAGAAACAGAAGTGTAAGGGAAAATGTGTGCCGCCTCACCTCCAGAGTTGTTTATTGGAGTCAGTGTCATGAACTCTCATGCTTTTATGAGAAATTATTAAACTATAGAGAAAAATTTGCATATGTTGTAATTCAAATTGAATTTTCTTCTGTAAACTTTACTAATATCTCTACTAATTTTTAAATATGTTTATGTAAGTTTATGCATTCCCAAACTTACCAATGTGCTTTTACATATAACTGCTTTTATTAAAAAAAGATAGGTTGGGTAAATCTGTTATCATGTAACATAGATGGTCTATCTTTGGACATCTTGGTTAAGAGATTTCTGTGTTAAAACTGTAGATAACAAATGTTTTCTTTTGGTCATTTTTTTAAATTACACAATGTGCTAATTCACTGGTACAGATTTGAAAATAATAAGGTTAAGCTCATTTTAGTAGAGGACTAAATGTTTCACAAGTGCATACCTCAAACACCTATTGCCCATAGAAATAAACAAGTTAATGAAGGTACATCAGTGGTGGAGTGGGCATGGCTCAGTGGTAAAGCATCTACCACGCACAAGACTCTGGATTCCCTTGCCAATACTGCAACAGAAGAAAAGGTCTGGGAATGTAACTCAGTGATAGAATGTTTGCCTATCATGCACAAAACCCTCAGCCCAGTCCCCAGCAACAGAAAATCCCAAAATACAGCAATAAAGCTGATTTTAAACTGCTATAGATCACAGTTTCTAGTGAGTGCATACTTTTCCTAGGTTTGTTACTAGGGGGAAAAAAGCTTAGAGGAAACAATAAGTGTAGGACAGAAGCCAAACAAAAAGAAATGGTGTCTATTTCTATTTCTAAATTGTACTTGGTATGTCAACTCCATGATATCCATGTACACATTCCTGTATGTGTGTATGTACATGTATACATATCTGACAGTGGTTAATGTTTGAAGGGATTGGAAATCTTGTTTTCTTGTGTTTTTTAATACTTACTTCATGTTAAATTTTTCTCATCAAATGAAGCCCTTTTCAAATTTTTACCCACTAACTGGTATTTCTACAGTTTCAGGTGACATTTTGTTTTTACCACTCTTGGTTTATAGATTGTGTTAGTGCTTTGATGTGTTCTTGTCTAAACAGTTTTAACTCCCTAGTTTTGGATATTTCAACTATTGACTATATGAAAGAAAACTGCTTTTTATGCATTTTAATTTTTATGTTTTCATTTTGTTATGTATGTGCACATGCACACATGTCATGATGTGTGGAAATCAAAGGACAACTTGAGGGAGTTGGTTCTCTATTTCCACCAAATAGGCCCTAGGGATCAAACTCCTGTTATTAGGCTTGCAACTGTGTCATCTTGCTGGCCCATTGTGTACATTTAATTTTTTTTAAATTTAATGTGTATATGTGTGTGATTGAGTGTATTTATGTGTACCATGTATATGCAATGCCCATGAGTACCAGAAGACATGTTGGATGCCAGGAACCAGAGTTACAGGCAGTTGTGAGTTGCTCAACATGGGTGATGGGAACTCAACCCAGGTTCTCTGGAAGAACCTCTTCAGCCCCCAAATAATGCTACGTATGTTCTAAGAAATGTCTCTTTTAGTTCCATGCAGTATTTCTAATACAGTTGAGCATATCATTAGTATATCTTTCTGTGCTTAACATTCTTTTCTTGTTTTGGATCATCTTACCTGTGAATGTTTAATGCGGGCAGCCTTAATCCTGGTGCACTTGCAACTATATTAGGAAAGTTTGAAGGAATATCCAATCTTGCTGAGCCTTTGCATTTACTCTGCTTATGTCATTACATCTCTTTATGAAACTGAAATTTTTACTTGCTGTGCTAGTGGATTTAGACCTTGTTATTTGTTGTAGTTTTGCCTCCTTTTTCTTTCCTGTTAAAACATTTGGCTCCTATAGTCTTATGAAACTAATAATCAAATTATCTCTCAAATCTAATATCTTGGCTCTGAAAGAATAGTCTTTTCCTACCACTTTGCTTAAGTAGAAACATGAAATTAAATATGACATGCATTGCTGAATTTGCATTAGGAGTAAGTAAGCCTCTGAAAGTGACTGCAGTATGGTACTGAAACTGGTCTTCTGACCAAGGGGAAAAACCTTGGATCCTTTTAGTAAATTAAAACATAATGCATATTTTTGAACTACTTAAAGTTTTTTATTTAATTTTTTGGAGATGTAGTCTCAATTGTGTTGAATTCCATATCCTCTTCCTTCAGTTTGGTAAGGAACTGGTATTATAGGTGTGTGCCATCAGGCCTGGCATGTAGCTCTAAGAGCTCTTATTTTCCTTTATTCTGTAAGTCTTTTAAACTTGAGAATGAATTTTGGTATAAGATTTTTTTTTTCTTTTAAAATTTCTTATGTATGGGCTGGCAAAATGGCTCACAGGAAAGAGGCATTTGTCTCCTTGCCTGATGGCCTAAATTTGATCCCTGGATCCTGTACGGTAGAAGGAAGAAAACTGATGTCTGCAAGTTGTTTTCTGACCTCCACAGTATGCTGTGACATGAACACACACACACATTCTCCCTCTCTTCCTCTCCCTAAACAAACAAACAAATGTTAGAAAAAAAAAATCCTTGAATGTGATAGTGCATGCTTGACTTGACCTCCAGCACTCAAGATACTCAAACCCTGGGATGTGAATTTGAGGGCAGCCAACTGAGACTCAATCTTACACAAAAAGAACAAAACAGATATTAAATGACCTATGATTTTTAGTATTAACTACAATTCAGAAGAAGAATCGTCTATTTTACCCAGTTCTTTTTTTTAAAAAAAAAAAAAAGAAAGAAAGAAAATGCCTTTACTGGGGAGATGGCTTTGTGGTATAAAGCAATGTTGCTCTTGCAGAGGACTGGGTTTGATATCCAGTACCCATATAGCTACTTACAAGCTCTGATAACTGCAGTCCTGATGGATCTGACCCTCCTCTTTTGGCCTCTGTGGGTTCTAGGCATGCACAGACATACTTGCAGGCAAAGCATCCATACACATAAATTAAGTAAATACATTTTTTTAAAAATTAAAAATTGCTTTATTGTTTTTAACTATCAAGTTCACTCATTAAAATATGAAATGCAGTATGTTTTGGTAAATTTACCAAGTTCTGTGACAATCATCACCATCAAGTTTTGAGGGGTCCTCATTATTGTTACTCTTGACATTGAGACAGTCAGCCTCCCCCCACTTTTTTTTTTTAGACAGGGTTTCTTTGTAACTTTGGAGCCTGTCCTGGAACTAGCTCTTGTAGATTAGGCTGGCCTTGAATTCACAGACATCCACCTGCCTCTACCTCCCGAGTACTAGGATTAAAGGCGTGCGCCACCACCGTCTGGCTAGACAGTCGGTCTCAAAGTCCTCATCTCTTGCCTCAGTCTCCCATTTTTTGGGAGTCAGGCATTCACTACTCCACACAGTTCCCACTTAGCTTTAACTGCCCCTAAAAGATCTGTTACCTGTTTGCATTTGAACTTTATTCTCATTGCCATACCCCAGGGCCACTACTTTCTTTTCTGTCTTATATGTCTTTTCTCTATAAATTTTATGTTAAGTGAGATTTTACAGTATGTAACTTTGTGTCTGGAATCTTATTTAACTCGGTGTTTTGAAGTTCATCTGTGTTGGTAGATGCATCAGTTATTTGTCCCCTCGCCCCAAGTAGTCCTAGTTCTTCCTGAATAGAATTCATCCCTGAGTTTGCTCAGACAAATCAAGGAGCACCTCAAAATTTTTATTTATCCCCTTTAAGGCTATTAATAATTACTTTACAGCAGACTTGTTATAAAGGAGGAACAAATATATTTAATAACCTTAAATAATTTTTTTTAAAAAAATGTTATCAATATGAGTATTCCTATATGGAATGTCTGATTTTTCTCCCTATTAGTAACATTCATTGTTTCTCTCTTAAATGGATATTATTTAAATGGTTTATTTAAAATTAGATCCTTTGTGGTATAAGTTTAACACAGTGTTTAGGTAGAGCAATGTTAGCCTTTTTATTGGAGAATTTTATAATGACTCATATTTGGTTTATTGAGAACAAGGTTCTAGGTAGCTCAGGCTAGCCTCACATTCAGCTATGAATTGAGTATAACCCTTAATACTTGATTCTTCTACCCTGTCCTTTGAGTGTTGACTTTATTGGCATATGGGTTACCATGCCTGTCTAAAGAGATAATGTCTTGAGAAACTATTTCACATTGTATTTTAATGTAAGAATAGAATTATTTTGCCAACTTAAAAAACATTTGCCCCATTTGGTTCTCTTGGAATAAACTTTACTACTCACTGTGTAGCCTTGGGTGACCTAGAATTTACGTAGACCAGCTTGCCCTGAAACTCATGAGAATCCCTCTGCCTGCCTCTGCCTCTGAGTGCTAACATGCTCAGCTAGATTTAAAAAGTCCAACCTGATAAGCAAAATTCTGAGGTTTTTTTTCCTTCCTTTTCTCTTTGTCCCATCATAATTTCTAAAATCATCCTACATTTAAAAGTATATTTTTTTAAATTCAAGTTTGAGTTGATAACATCTCAGTTTATGCTGTGCAAAAACAGATGAGATAGTTGAGGTTTAATCTGCCTCACTAGTGTGACTTTTGAATCTTTCTATAGCATTAGTTATAATGGTTTGGGGAAGGAAGTCTGGGAGAGGGGAGGAATGTTTTTTGTGTGTGTTTTTATTTTTGGGACTCTGGTTTTTGGTTGTTTTTTTGTTTTGTTTTCTCTTTTTTTCTTTTTTCTTTTTCTTTCTTTCTTTTTTTTCTTTAGCATGGCACTTTTTCAAACGTTTTTCATGTGCTTAGGTGCATCCAAGCAGAAGTCCAGTTCCCTGCAGGTAGCAGATCAGGACCTACTGCCACCTTTTCACCCATACCAGCCTTTGGAGTGCATAGTAGAAGAGACTGAAGGCAAGCTGAATGAACTGGGACAAAGAATTAGTGCTATTGAAAAAGCACAGCTTAAGTCATTGGAGTTAATTCAAGGTGAGCCTCTAAACAAGGATAAGATAGAAGAACTTAAAAAGAACAGAGAAGAACAAGTCCAGAAGAAGAAGAAAATACTGAAAGAACTGCAGAAAGTGGAAAGGCAGTTGCAGATGAAAACACAGCAGCAGTTTACCAAAGAATACTTGGAAACCAAAGGTCAGAGAGACACAGGGTCTCCACACCAGCAGTGCTCTCATAGAGGAGTCTCCTTGGCAGGGGATGAAGATGGCAGTCCCCCAGAGGATCACTCTTCAGAATCACCCCAGGTTGATACAATCTTATTTAAAGATCATGGTATTGGTGATGAGCAACAATCTCCACCATCAGCAGAACAAATTGATTTTGTCCCAGTCCAGCCTCTATCATCTCCACAATGTAACTTTTCCAGTGACTTAGGTTCTAATGGGACAAATTCTCTTGTGCTTCAGAAAGTATCAGGTAACCAGCAGATCATAGGACAGCCTCAAATTGCTGTTGCTGAACATGAGCAGGGGCTGTTAGTACAAGAGCCAGATGGACTCATGGTTGCAACTCCAGCCCAGACGCTTACCGACACTCTTGATGACCTGATAGCAGGTGGGTTAAGAAATATATCTAAAATACTTTTCTCTTTTATCTGTGTGCTCAACTTCTTTAAATGCCCCTTCAAAAACACAAACTTTGTATTTCTCTATTTAAAACTGTCTTTGTAAAATTACTGGATTCCTTAGGAATTATGGAAGTGAATTTAAGCCCAGTAGCACTAACACATTAAGGGAGTTTTTCCCCTTTTCTGTTTAAAACAAACACACTTCAAAGATAAATAAGGTTCCCATAATTCTTTAGAAATTTGCTTTCAAAGACAGTTTGTTATTTCCTACATAGGAGCACTCAATAGAATCTTTTGTACAATTTAGAAGCACGCAGGTAAGGCTACCTATTTAATTTTCTTGCCTGTGAATTTCATGGTTGGACATGAGAATTTTAAGAGACACTACTTTTTGTTATTAGACCAATTTAATTATCTCTAATTAAATGGGAACAGCTGTACACTCTATGGTATAGAGTTTGTGTTCAGAAGATTAAAGTACATTTAAACTGTTGTACTTGTTTTTGAGATTGGAATTTTTGTGTAAACTCTTGATGAACAAGCATACAGAACACTTTATAGTGTGCTTGCATACATGCACATTCATGCACATACACATAGAAAGAAAAAAGGCTAATAATCTTAAAATGTATGTTTCTGTTTATTGTTGTGTGGAAAATTACAACTAGATATGAAATGAGGTGCACAAGTTTACTTTCCCTTTCATTGTCCTTGCAGCAGTGGGAAAACAGTGCAATTAATCATTTACCTTCCTAAAGATGGCTGGTGAATGTATCACCTCCATGAGAGCCCAGTTCAGAATTGCAGCCAGAATGGCTGCTGACAGTGGATGAAGACCAAGAACTAAGATGTAGCTGGAGTGATATTCAAAGGCAGGCCAGTCCTCTGTCTCTTGATTGCAACATTTTTTTCCTTATTGTTGTCTGTTTCCTCTTGTCATATTCTCCTCCCCTTCCTACCCCAATTATACTATCCCAGTTTCCTTTCTTCTTTTGTGAGCCTTTAGTCTTCCTAATCTTTACTGAATCTTTAAAAATGTGGAATAAGAGTAAATCAGGAATTTTTATTGGGTATATGTGTTACTTCAGTTGGTTATAGATATCATTTTGCCTTTGAGGCTCCTCTGCCATGTAATAGATAGTATTGTGCAGAGGAGAAATATCTAGTGTTCTTAAAATTCAAATACTAGGAGGTATTTTAAGGAGTTAGGATCTTTATTCTTTAATTTGAATTTTTATATTTTTGGCTTGTAGAGCTTCTCATGTTAAATTTACTTTAGCCAAAACAGCTCTAAAGGAAACTTGTAGTTAACTTTATGCTAATTATTACAGGTGTTTCTTAAAAGTTTTTATTTCACTAAAGTGTTTTTAAATAGAAATGACCTTGTATAGAGTTCACATGAGACTTTAAAAAATTACCTCAGAAAACATCTTTTTTAGTGTTACATGTTGACATAATAAAACTTAATATGTATTAGACATTAACTACTTATCAGATTGTAAATAAGTTTTAAATTGATAAATAAAAAGTTCCATATATGAAGTTTATATGTTTTGAAATACACGGTAATAATTGTATTCTCTTTTCAAGATGATGATGTCTCACTTAAAACTATTTTTCCCAAGTCTAATTTTCCTAATTAATAGTGACAAAAATTAGACAAACTTAATAGCTAACTCTATAGTTGTAAAACATTTAAGGATATCAGTAGGATTATGGATCAAGCCATAATTAAATAGAATTAATTCTATTTAAATTTATTTTCATTATTGAAAGAGAGACTGATATATATTCTTCAAAGTATATATCTATCCCTCTAAAGGAAATGTTAATTTTCTTCTTTAAGAATGTTTTCGCATTATTGCTTTTCTACCTAAATATTTTCATGAAAATTAATAAATTGTTTATATACATAACTAATGTTATAACTTATTTACTTACTCAGCCTGTAACTGATATGTCATACTCTCTACAATCCTAAACAGAATATCTAATTTTGATTAGAAACATGGTACCTCAGATCTTCTTCTGAAAGCCTTAGGATTTTAGCAGTTACCATAATAACAAATGATCTCAAAAGTTAAAATGTATATCAAATTAATAATGAAATTGTACATGATATGTTCATGGAAGCAGTTATTAGATCTGTTATTTCTAATTTTATGTTTGTATTTTGTCAGTTTTCATTAGCTTTAATTGCCATTTTTCTATTTTCTTGATTTTTTTTTTTTTTAAATCCCTTCTTGGGCAGGGTTTGTTGACACCTGTAATCCTAGCACCTGGGAAGCAGGAAGAGAAGGTCAGGAGTTCAGAGCCATCCTCACTACTTGTCAAGTTCAAGGCCAGTCCAGGCTATTCAAGTCCTGTCTCAGATAAACAAAAAGGAAAGGAAGGAAAATACGCTTAGATTAAAACCAAACCAAAACAAAAAGTTAAGTCTAGAAATTTAGAGCAATTTAAAGAAATTCAAAATAGTTTTCATTGTTGAGCGATTTTAGAAAGCATTTAATAAAAATTCCATTAATATATAAAGAGGATTGGTTAAAAAAATTAATTTATTTACATCTATGGAACATTTACCATGTGCCAAGCTTTGTGGTAGTTACTTCATTTGCACCTTCACAAGCTGTTTTAAATCCTCCCATAAAATAGATTCTCCTTGGGGACGAGGCAGAAATCCTTAATAAATAAATAAATTTAAAAAAAAATAAATAAAATAAAATAAAATAAAATAGATTCTCCTACCTCAGTTCCGTAGGAAAGTGAAGCTTAGAGAAGGGAAGTACAGAGTCTCCCCCTTGTACATTTCCCAGACTCAGGAGTTCTTTCTTACCTTTCTTTAATAAATCTACATCAATCTGCTCTACAAGAGGAATAATACGGGGAACTGCTAGTAAGTGCATAGTGCCAAAATCCACTCAGTTCAGCCATATTTAAGAACACTAGTTGAAGCTGGGCATGGTGGTACAGGCCTTGAATTTGGAGACTCTTGAGGCAGAGGCACGCAGATCCCTGAGTTCCAGGCAACCTAGAGATACATAATGAGACCCTGTCTTTTATTTACAAGCAAAAACAAAACAAAGAAAAGAGCCTTAGTGTTAGTGTCATGTATATGCATGTAGTTTGATTAAAAGTTTTGCTTTTATCTTAAAAATTCTATTATTTCTTATAACTTCTAAATCCTATTAAATAACAGTTGCTCTTACTTCTATATTAAGATTTGATATGTATGTGAGTTTTAATACAGCTTTGTGTCTAATACAGTATGGTTGTTGGTACTTGGATACATTTGTTTAAATTATAATTCTAGTGTAATTTGCTCTAAGTGCCCTTGCAGTGATCATTATTAAGTTTAAAAACAAAACTTTAGGCCTGAAGAATTGGCTCAGAGATTAAGAGCATGTACTGCCCTTCCAGAGGACCCAACTTCTGTTCCCAGTGCCCATGTCACGTGGCTCACAGTCACCAGAAGAGTTAGGCATGGTGGCACATGTCTTTAATCCCAGCATTCAGGAGACAGAGGCAGAGAGGCAGATGATTCTGTGAGTTTAAGGCTACCCATGTCTACATAAAGAGTTCCAGGCTAGCCAGGGCTTCATAGTGTGATCCTTTCTCTTACACGCAGATACATGCGCGCGCGCGCGTGCGCGCACACACACACACACACACACACACACACACACACACAAAAGATCAACCACTTATGTTCCAGGGGATCAAAATTCTGGCTTTGAGTATCCGAACATACATGTGACAACACATACATAACATATATACAATAATTAGAAATAAGTCTTTTTACAAAAGAATTTGGAAATCCTGTTATTTTGAGGAGATTTATAAGATACTACCTCTAATGTTAATATTTTATTTTTAACCTTTAGTTTTGCTTTGTTTTTTAATACAGAGTTTCCTGGCTGTCCTAGTACTAGCTCTATAGCCTCGCCCTCAAAAGCCGAGGCATGTATATCTCTGAGTTCCACCTGTTTGAGTGCTGGGAGTAAAGGTGTGTGCCACCACCACCCTGCTTAGGTTTTAAATGAAACTGTTTTATCATTACTATGATATATACCAAATGATAGCAATAAAAAGTTCTTGTTTTATTTTTTTGAGGTACTGGGCATCAGGACATCACCAATGTAAGGGAAGTCCTCTATGTCCTCAGCCCAGTTTGTTTTTTGATTTTAAAATAGGATCTCACTCAGTGTCCTTAAGTTCACCCGATAGCCAGGCAGGCTTTGAACTTGTAATCCTTATGACTTGGCCCTTGGAGCAGCTGGGTTAAACTTATACTACCAGTCCTGGGACTTCTATTTGTTTTTGAGACAGGGTCTCATGTAGTCCAGCCTCTGTCTCGCAAGTGCTAGGATTTACAGGTGGGTAGCACCATGTCCACTAAGAGATAAAATTTTACAACATATTTTGTCTACCAATAGCAATAACATTTTTATGTTAAGATTTATTATTATTCCATACCATATGCAAAATTTTTCTTGGTTTCATAAAAAGTCAGGTTAAAATATTTTACTTGGTTCTAGTGCCCTACTTTTGAACAGAGTAAAACTTTAATTTGAATTGTATATTGATTTTTTTTTGTTGTAGTTGTCTGGTTTTGTCATTTTAAGAGACATTTTGTTCAGAGATAGGAAATGTTTTAAAACTTATGAAAATGTTGTGGTTCTAAAGTATAATGTTCTTATAATACAACCTTTATAACTTTCATTTGTAATTAATCCTATTAAAGACACTTTCCATGGAATGGTTCTGATTGTCATTATTACAGAGAAACTATCCTAGGATAATGTAGTATAAAAATGTATAAAACATAATCCATGTTTTGGGTAATAGAACTGTTAAATACACAGGAAGTGGTCTTTTTTGTTTGTTTTTAAAGTAAGTTCTGTAAAGGAGTCTTTCATAACATCACATTCTAGCTTTCCACCCTAGTCAAATACTTTTTTAAAAAATTTAAAATACCTTGCTTTCAAAAAACCACTAAAAAAAAGAGATGACATGAATAAATGAATAGAAGAAATACAATTCTTCCAGGGTATATGTTAATAATTATAAGACCCACCACTGTAAATCTGTCAGTAAGGTGTTAAATATCAATCTAGTATGCCGGGGGGGGGTGTTTTTACGTATCAGGTATTTTGAGATATAACAATATTATCCGCTTCTTTCATTTTTGAATGACAAAAAGTTTAAAGCTTTGTGTCCAGTGTACATATTCTTTAGGTGAAACAAAAGTTTATGATATTATAATCATTCCTAGTTACTTTTGTGGTGAATAAAGTTGTTGGGATTTATATTGCCAAGATTGTTTTATATATCAGTGGGAAGCAAAGGAATGGTTCACAGAAGCAAATCTAGACATCTTAAATTTTGCTAAATCTAATAAATTAAAGTAGGATTGGCACATACCAGTAATCCCAACTCTTGGAAGGTGGAGCAGGACGGTCAGTAGTTCAGGACCAACCTAGGGCACATGAGACTCTCTCTTTGAAAATTAAAAGATCTAGTCAGTTACTAAGTTGAGTCCGTTATAAGTGTATTGCCATAGTGAAAGCTTCATTTTTTTTTTCTGTACTATTGGTTATGCGGGGTTTTTTTTCTGAGTTTTTCTTTCTTAAACAGTGATATTTTTATTTTCTAATACAGTGAATAATAGTACTGAAAGTATTGTAAAATGCCGTGTTTTACATTTATTGAGCACTTTCCTTGTGCCAGGCATGAGTAAGTGCTTTAAATACATTATCTCAGAAACTACTAGTATCTTTTAAAGATGTCCTTAACTCTTTGAGTCAGAACTCCATCCTCCATGAAACAAAAGATATAAGAGACATAAGATATAATTTTCAACTTTCTGTTTTCAAACACCACATTCTGGGTTTGTTTTTGTTTTTCTGAGACAAGATCTCATGAAATCCAGGCTGGCCTCGGATTTGCTGTGTAGCTGGGGATGACTTTGAACTGCTGGCCTTCCTGCCTCCACCTCCAAGTACTAGAATTACTGAAGTGTATTACCATTCAAAACTTCAAACTCCAAATTTTGTGATCTTTAATATAAATTTCTAGTATTCATTTTAAAAATAACTTGACTTTTAGAAGTTGATTTTAACTAACTGGTGCACATCTCCTTCCAACCACCCCAGACAGTGTTTCTCTATGTAGTCTGCGTTTAATCCCAGCAGGCATTTTTGAGCTTAAAGCCAACTTGGTCTACATAGAGAATTCCAGGAAAGACAGGGCTACATAGTGAGACCTTGACTCAAAAAAAAAAAAAAAAATTAAATGCTGAATTTTTAAAAATACATCCCCTGCTGTTTATGTGAAAAATAATCTAACTTGTTGCCCTGACCTGCTACTTTTCATTATTTACAGAATATTTTTGTCAAACTTTTACAAGCTAAGATAAGCATTCTTTGTTTTGTTTTGTTTTGTTTTGTTTGTTTTTGAGGGGTATCCCACTCTGGCCTTGAACTTGTGATCCTCTTATCTCAGACATCTGAGTCCTAAAATTACTAGTATGGATCACCATACCTGGCTACAAACTCTTAAATTAAGAAATGATATACTCCCTATTGGCAGTGCAAAATGCCACCATTTATTATATATCCACCAACAACTGGCTGTGTTTACTTACACTTTAGAAACTTTCAAGGCGAGCACTACTCATATCCTAATTGAACATATAAATTGAGGCTCAGATAAGTTAAATAAATTGCATGAATTCAGAAAGTTATTCAATATACTTTCTTTTGACTCCAAAGCTTGTGATTTCACTGTAGTATGTTACTCACATGAACATTTCTGTTTTACATGTTTTTCTGTGTACAAACAGTATTATTTATTTAAATGAAATTTAGCAATATAAACATTTTTTTTCCAGCTGTGAATACCAGAGTGCCTGCTGGTTCAAATAATCCCTCTCAGACCACAGACTGTCCTACACCCGAATCCTGTTCTCAGACTTCAAGCAATATGGTTTCCCCACCCATGCCCCCTGTGTATCCTTCAGTTGACATTGATGCGCATGTGAGTAGATTCTGTATAAATTTATTTCACATGTTCTAATTTATTTTGAAAGGAAAAATTGTACATTAATGAGGGAAAGGATAATTTTATTGAGAACTTTAAAATATATGAATAAATATTTTTTTTTCCCTTTTTAGACTGAAAGCAATCATGACACAGCTTTAACACTGGCCTGTGCAGGTGGTCATGAAGAACTTGTATCTGTTCTCATTGCACGAGATGCTAAAATTGAACACAGAGATAAAAAAGGTAGGAAATATCACTCACAAATAAAATCTAAGTATTTACACAAGCACACAAAATTACAGAATTTTCGCTATGAATAAGTAGTTCTTATATTTTTACTAATAAAATAAATAGACAGTGTTCAAGCTTATTCATCTATAGAACCAAATAATTCTCTAAAAATTAAAAACCAAAATATAAATTACTAGTGAAGGTGATGGAGTAGGAGGGTTGAGCTCTTGCCTTGTGTGCCACAAATAGTGGATGCCTTTGTCTTTAATCCTGAGGTGGTGAGACCCTGAGGTGAGTATAGATTTTAATAGTTTTTGTTGATTTAGCATTTCCTTTTGCCAGGTGTTTTTATCATTAACAAATTAGAGTTTAGAACAGTTCAATGCTAAATTGTTCATCAGTATCTAAATTGAAGTCTTTTAAGTTAAAATAAAAGGAAATTGAAAACAGTGGCATTAAAGTAAATAAAACCACAGATATGTTAGAAGTTTTTATTTTCTAATTTAGGTTTTACCCCACTGATCCTGGCGGCAACAGCGGGGCATGTTGGAGTTGTTGAAATCCTTTTGGATAAAGGTGGCGATATAGAGGCACAAGCTGAACGAACTAAGGATACTCCACTTTCTTTGGCATGTTCTGGTGGTCGTCAGGAAGTATGTTAACATTGGCTTTCTTTTGTAAATATTTTGCTTATAGTTTTTAATGTATATATGCTTATTACTTTTTCAAGATTTTTTTTCAAACTTGTGTGTTTGCGCATGCACACACCTATGAAGCCCAAAGATTTAAGATCCAAAAGCTGAAGTTATAGATGGTTATGAGCTACCTGATTTGGGTGCTGGGAACTTGGGTCCTCTGCAAGTAAAGTAGGTTTTCTTAACTGCTAAGCTGTTGCTCCAGCCCCATGATTAATATTTTAACTACATGTGAAACACATATGATGTATAAAACACGTGTGTTTTACAAGTTCAGTAGACCAGTGGTTCCCAACCTTCCTAATGCTGAAACCATTTAATACAGTTTCTTATGTTGTGACTACCAACCATAAAATAATTTTTGTTGCTATTTCATAACTAATTTTGCTACTGTTAAGAATTGTAAGTATCTGATACAATATGCAGAATATTTGATATGTGACCCCTATGTAAGGGTTGCTAAATCTCTGAAAAGGGTCACGACCCATAGGTTGAGAACCATTGCCTTAGATTTTCTGAGGACTGAAATACATTTATTTAAGTATAATGGAAATTGCACATTCGTTTTTAAAGGAATATGTTTTTACTCATAAATACAGATATGAATTGTCTTTATTTCTACATTTATTGGCATTCAGTCAAGTACAATTCTAACACATATAAAATGCAAATCCATTGTTCATTAATTAATAAGTGAAAAAGATCTTGTTTCCATTACAGCTGGGATTTTGAAACTCTGAATTTCTTTTCCCTGCCTGGCCATGGGTTTTTAGGACAGGGTCTCATGTAGTCCAGGTTGGCACTCAACTCATTATAGTTAAGACTGGCATTTCTTCATTTCCTGCTTTCACCATACACCATGGGATTTACAGGTATATGCAACTGCACAGAGCACAACACTCTGAATTTATTTGTGTCTCAGTCTCTTATGTAGCTGAAGGTAGCCTTGAAATTGAGGCAATCCTTCTGAGTCACCCTCCAGAGCTGGGGTTATAAGCATGAGCTACCACACAGGCTCACGGTTTTTTAACTTCTTGATAAGAAATTCAACTGGTCATGGTGGTGCATATGTATAATCCTAGCACTTTAGAGGCCGAGGCAGGAGAATTGCTGCAAGTTTCAGGTCAACCTTGGCTACATAAGCAAGACCCTGTCTCAAAAACAAATATGACCACCCCAAAAAAGATATTGAATCCATTTATCTCGTGCTGATATTTTAATACTTAAGGCTTAATAAAATATATTTAAAATGTCAAATATTTAGACAAGAAAATTGCAGGTTCTGTTTGTATTTCCTTCATTTTTAACTTGAGCACTAGGTATAAACTTGTTTTATCTGTCCATATTTTACTTTGTAGGTAGTAGATTTGCTGCTGGCCCGAGGAGCCAATAAAGAACATAGGAATGTGTCTGATTATACACCACTGAGTCTGGCTGCATCTGGAGGATACGTGAATATTATTAAGATTTTGCTTAATGCTGGGGCAGAAATTAATTCAAGGTATCACCTGTTCATTCATCTTATCATTTAAGATTGCTGAGTTTTTAACCTTAGTCTTAAGCATCTTAAGTAGGAATTGTGTTCTTTTTTAATTCTTCTCTCATAAATTGCATCCCTTTCGCAGTTTCCCTTAAGAGTTATGTTTTAAATTATGAGATTTTGCCATTCTTGATTTAGACAGATCTCTACGTCTATGTTAGAAATCTTTCTTTACTGACATTTTCATCTGTCATGCTTTGTTAAAAACACAAGGTATCATATTAATTTTCTGAGCACATTTCTTTCTTAGGACTGGGAGTAAACTAGGTATTTCTCCTCTGATGTTGGCTGCAATGAATGGACATGTTCCTGCAGTGAAATTGCTGCTTGATATGGGTTCAGATATTAATGCACAAATAGAGACCAACCGGAACACAGCTCTCACACTGGCCTGTTTCCAGGGCCGAGCAGAAGTAGTGAGTTTGCTTTTGGACCGCAAAGCCAATGTTGAACATAGGGCAAAGGTAAGAAATTTTATAATTTGCCCATTTTTTCAGTTTCAGTTTTATGGAAACATATATGGCATTTCCGCTTATCTCCAGTGCAGATTTAGGGAATTAAACAGTGCCAATAATACACATTATTAACATTTTTAAAAAATCACTTTAATGAGATATATAATTACTACTGGTAAAAACTCTAAACAACAACAACAAAAAAACCTAAAATCTGTTTTAATGTGATAAATTCTGAGAGATTCATGACTATTTGGAATTTAGAAATAGCAATACTTGGACTTTTTTTAACCTTGAAATATTAGGTACTTAAAAAACTAGGTTTTAAATGAGATGACAACTGAAACCTTATGTCATTTAAGATTGGAAAAATCTAGAAATTTCATCTGTCTCATTTCTAACAGTTAATATTTTTTTTGTTTTTGGTTTGTTTGGGTTTGTTTGTTTGTTTGAGATTAAGGTCTTTTTATGTAGCTGTCCTACTTGATCTCTTTCTACAAAGAAAGCTGGCTTCCTGCATTTGCCTCCTGAATGCTAGTGTTAAGGCATGCACTACCACTCCCAGCCTTTTTATTTTTTTAAAAATTTATGTGTATGAATGTAATGTGTGTGTGGTGGTGATGGTGGGGTGCTGGTGAGATGGCTCAGTATGTAAAGGTATGGGATATCAAGCCTGGCCACCTTAGTTTCATCCTAAGATCCACATAGTGGAAGGAGAAAACCAACTACATCAGGTTATCCTGACTTCTACATATTGACCTGGTAAGCACTTGTGTACACAGGAACATACACACAAAGACATAACAAATGTAATACAAAATGTTTAAAAAGAAAATAGGCAGGCTGGAGAGATGGCTCAGAGGTTAAGAGCACTGATTGCTCTTCTATAGGTCCTGAGTTCAATTCCCAGCAACCACATGGTGGCTCACAACCATCAGTAATGAGATCTGGTGCCCTCTTCTGGCCTGCAGACATATATGCAGGAAGAGCCCTGTATACATAATAAGTCTCAAAAAACACATTACGTTTGTGTGTGTGTGTGTGTGTGTGTGTGTGTGTGTGTGTGTGTGTGTATTTGTATTTTCATGAACATGGGTGGTATTTACTTGAGCAAGGACTCATTACCTGCCAGTGGTTGTTCCAGAAACCATAAACTCTGAGGGGTGGAGCCTTATGAGCCCTTCTGCCATCCATGATGGAATGTTGATGGATCAATCTTATGTAGGTAGCCACTGTTGCTGTTGATTTTATGGGTTCAGTGGTCATGTGACATCCAAAAGCTGGCCTTTTCCTTTTCAATTTCAAGTATTAATTGTGGTCTAGTCACCTATTAAAAGCCCTAGAATAGTGCATACTGTTTGGAGATTATTATTTGTTTGTTTTCTTCCATTTTGATTTGGGTTTTTGTTTTGTTGTGTTGTGTTTTGTTTTTGAGACAGTAACCCAGGCTAGACTTGAACTTAACCTCCCGACTCTACCTTCTGAGTGCATGGAGTTACAGGCACTATGCCTGACTGAAGAAAAGTGTCTGATAAAAACTCAGGACAGGCATGGTGGCATAGTCTTAAGATTACAACATTATAGAAGCTGGGGCAGGAAGACTTCATGTTTGAGCACTGGTCTATATAAGTAAGACTCTTTCAAAGGGATAGGGGTGAGAGAATGAGCAAACTGACTCTGTAATTCTAGCTCCCTCAAACCCAGTCTTCCTGCCTCAGCATCCTAAGAGCTGAGTTAAGGCATCTTCGTACATGGCTTTGCTTTCCTTCTTGCATAAGATTATAAGTGAGTGTACTCTGGCATGCCTCATTAATTCTAACAATTCTCATTTGCTATTTAGTAAGATTTATTTATTCAAGTATTTATTTATTTTGGTTGAGACAGGATTTCATGTGGTCAATACTAGGGATTACCTTGAACTCCTCATCCTGATCCTTCTGATTCTACCTCCCAAGAGCTGGGATTACATGAGCTATCAGAAAGCTAATTTAATACAATTGAAAACAGAAAGTTATTTAGTTCTTTTGTGAGAGAAAATCAGAATGTACTTAAATATGAATTAGTTTAGTCTTTTAAAGAAATTACTAAATTCCATTGCATTCTTTACTGGTTTAAACAGACTGGTCTTACTCCCTTGATGGAAGCAGCTTCTGGAGGATATGCAGAGGTTGGAAGAGTTCTCCTTGATAAAGGAGCAGATGTCAATGCCCCTCCTGTGCCTTCCTCAAGAGACACTGCTTTGACAATAGCAGCTGACAAAGGCCACTACAAATTTTGTGAGCTCCTGATTAACAGGTGTGTAAATTTCTATTTATATATGTAGAACTCCAGTGATTCCTTTCACTGTCTGTGGGTTTTTAAAAGTAACCTTAACAACATTTTAAAAACATTGTTATATGGTAAAGAGAACCATAGAGTATCAACCTCTTATAGTAAACAGACTGTGGATATTTTTTGTTTATAGGGGAGCCCATATTGATGTCCGTAACAAGAAGGGAAATACACCTCTTTGGCTGGCATCCAATGGTGGTCATTTTGATGTAGTACAATTGCTAGTGCAAGCAGGTGCTGATGTGGATGCAGCAGACAACCGAAAAATCACACCTCTTATGTCAGCATTTCGCAAGGTAATGTGACATATACAGAAAAGACAAAATTTAATAATTTTAAAACAATTATAAGTTGAAACCTTGTGCAAAATATAAACTAATGCTGGGGAATTAAGAATATGTACACATAAAAGTCACTGCTGCCAGGCAGTGGTGATGCTTGCCTTTAAACCCAGCACTAAAGTGATAGAGGCAGGTGGATCTCTGTGAGTTCCAGACAGCTTGGTCTATAGAGTGAGTCCAGGACAGTCAGGGCTACACAGTGAAATCCTGTTTTGAAAACCCAAACAAACAAAGTCACTAATTATTGCTAGACATGGTGTTTCCTGCCTTAATCCCATCCTCAGGAAACCAAAGACAGGAGAATCTCTGAATGAAAGGCCAACCTGTTCTACATGAGATCCAGGCCAGCCAGGGCTATAGAGTGAGATCCTGTGTTTAAAAACAAAACAAAAACAAACAAATAGTACTAGTGCCAGGTGTGGTGGCACACTCTATAATACCAGCATTTAGGAGATGAATTCTGTATCTTCAGAGTTCCAGTCCAGCCTTGGCTATAAAAGTAAGTTAAAGGCCAGCATGGGATAGATTAGTTCTTATCTCAAACAAACAAAAATGTTGCTGTCTTTTCAATATTGGTGGCTAAACCTAAGAATTATTTGCTATTTCACTATAATCAGCTTTGTTGTTGATTCATTTAGTGTCTTGACTTACTTTTTATTTATTTATTATGTATACAACATTCTGCCTCCCTGTATGCCCGCACGCCAGAGGAGGGCACCAGATCTCATTCCAGATGGCTGTGAGCCACCATGTGGTTGCTGGGAATTGAATTCGGGACCTTTGGAAGAGTAGCCAGTGCTCTGAACCACTGAGCCATCTCTCCAGCCCCTTGACTTACTTTTATTATGTCATACTACTGAAGCGTGAAATTTGGGGCTGGGGAGATGGCTCAGTGACTAAGAATTCTTGTTCTGCATGCAAGAGGACCTCAGTCGGAATGCCTAACACCCAAATTAAAAGCCAGGCATAGCTGCACCTTCCTAGGACTCCATTGTTTGGATCAGGAACAACCTAGCCAGAATGGCTAGCTTCTGGTTCAGAGAAAAACCCTTTCTCAAGGCAATAAGGCAAAAATTAATAGAGTTAAACACCCAGAATCCTGCTCTGACCTCTACATGTGCACGCTTGCACACACACACCATGAAATTTAAGGAAAGCAATAGATATATACAGATGGTTGTTTCTGAATGAAACGGAATAAACTTTTATGAAAAATGGATAATTCATATCGTGTGTGTGTGTATATGCGTGTTCATTTTCTGCTTTTTTTTAAGTGCCTACATCTTTAAATTGATGACAAATAATAAAGTACCGCATGTGGTCTATGTTGCTCTTCTCTTTTTATGTACTGTATTGTTTTTATCAATGACCTAGAATGCACTAGGCTTTTTTATTTCCCTTTTTTGGAAATTTACTTCCTTACTCTTAACCTGGACTAATATTCTATTTCTCCTTATTTCTTATTTTAAATGACTTTTCAGAGTTTTTCTCTAATACCTAGTTTGAGAAAAGTTTTATAATTGAAATTTTATTTAGTTTGTAATTGCATCTTCAAACATGCCCATGAGGGCTAAAAAACATTACTATCATTTTGCTACTATTTACTCCCAGTTTTAAGGTTTCATTTTGTTTATTTATTTATTTTAGTTATATGTTTTCTTGAAGACAAGTCTTACTATATAACCCTGACTAGCCCAGAACTCAAAATGTAGACCACTGAACTGACAGAGCCTCTGCCTCATAAGGTCTGAACTTAGAGGCATGTGCCACCATACCCAGCTTAAGATTATCTTATATGTAGAATGTTTGTATGCATATATGTGCATCATATGCATGTTTGGTATGCACGAAGGCTAGAGAACATTGTATCCAATGAAACTAAAATAACAGATGGTTGTAAAACATCATGTGCATGCAGAAAAACAAACCCCATCTTCTGCCAAAGTAGCAAGTACTCTTTTCCACTGAGCCATTTCTCCAGCCCCCCAATTTATTTAAAATTGTGTGTATGTGTTGTGCATATCTGTGTGCGGGTATGTGCATGGTCATGCAAGTGGAGGCCAGAGGCTTTAGATCCTAGATACTGGGAACCACAGTTGGGTCCTCTGAAGAACAGTATACACTCTTAAACACTAAGCCATCTCTCCACCTCTAATATTTTTAAACTTAACAGTCTTTTGCTTAGTGGTGGCCCATACATTTAATCCTAGCACTGAGGAGGCACAGACAGGCAGGCCTCTAAGAGTTGGAGGCCAACTTGGTCTACAAAGCGAGTTCCAGGACAGCCAGGGCTTACACAGACAGACCCTATCTTGAAAAACAAAAACAAAACAAAACAAACTTTTTAAATTAAAGCCTAGTTTAGAGCAAAGAACATAAACCTTGTACACAGCTTAATGACTTTGTATCAATTCATATACTATGTGCTTCATACCCTATAAAGGTGAAAGGCAGTTTTTCTAACCCTAGATCATCTGGTATCTGTTTGCATTTATTTCCATTTTTTCTTTTGTTTTCTTTCTTTCTTTCTTTCTTTTTCTTTTTTTTTTTTTTTTAGACAAGGTTTCTCTGTAGTTTTGGTGCTTGTCCTGGAACTAGCTCTTTCAGACCAGGTTGGCCTTGAACTCACAGAGATCCGCCTGCCTCCGCCTCCCGAGTGCTAGGATTAAAGGCTTTCGTTACCGCCACCCGGCTCAATTAACTTGTTATTCCAGGTACAACTACTTTCTATTTTCTTGTCTAGAAACAGACTAATGTCTTTTTGTTGTTGTTATAGTTAAGAAGCCTGTTTATATGGGAATTACTTTTGCTGTCGTTTGTTTGGGGTGTGTGTGTGTCTGTCTGTCTGTTAGTGTAGGAATGGAAGTCAGAAAACAACCTATAGGATTCAGTTTTCTCCTACAATGTGGATCCTGGGGAATCACATTCAGGTTGTCAGCCTCTGTGGCAAGTGCTTTCACATTCTTAGCCGGGCGGTGGTGGCGCACGCCTTTAATCCCAGCACTCGGGAGGCAGAGGCAGGCGGATCTCTGTGAGTTCAAGACCAGCCTGGTCTACAAGAGCTAGTTCCAGGACAGGCTCCAAAACTACAGAGAAACCCTGTCTCGAAAAAAACCAAAAAAAAAAAAAAAGTGCTTTCACATTCTTGAGGATATTTTTGGACCTAATAGGAAGGGAAACTTAGCATGCTTTGTTCTATAAAGTAGATGTGCTTAAATTTTATTACCTATTCGAGCCTTCATAAGGGCATTTAGAAAGTGTTTTATCAGCCAAGCAGCTCACACCTTTAATCCTAACACTCAGAGGCAAGTGGATCTCTGAGTTGAGGCTAGCCTGGTCTACAGAGCAAGTTCCATGATAACCAGGGCTACACAGAGAAACCCTGTCTTGGGGAAAAAGAATTTTATCTATGTGCAAGTCATAAAACTCAGAAAAATTTTGTAGACCATCATGTTTATTATTAAGATAAAACCAAAATAATACTTTGAAACCTGGAAAATTGGTGTTTAAAGACTTAGTGCCCATTATATAATATCATTTCATATTGCCCATTTTTACCTTATTAGTAGGTCTATTATATAAAATAATATTTTCAATAATACTTTCCTGCTTTCTGTGGGAAATGGAATAATTAATGTCTTGTTTGGTTGCTTGCTTTTTTTTTGGGGGGGGGGGGGGAGTGGAGATAAGTTATCTTTATGTAGCCCTGACTCTCCTGAAACTTATTATGTAAACCAGACTGGCTTCAAAGTTGCTGGAATTAAAGACATATACCACCATATATTCTTGAATATATTATACGTACCTTTTCCTGTTTATGAACTAAACAATATCCATGTTTTCAAAATTTTAATTATAAATTTAGTACACTATTTTAAAGTGTTAATTTTTCACATTAAGTTAAAAGTGGATAAAATTTCAAAGGATCATTTTGTCTTTTTTTTTTGTTATGTTTTTTATAGGGTCATGTAAAAGTTGTTCAGTATTTGGTGAAGGAAGTCAATCAATTTCCATCTGATATAGAATGCATGAGATACATAGCAACAATTACAGATAAGGTAAGTTTACTGTGCTGTTGAAACACATTTTCATTCTTTGGCCTTATATGCCAAGAAGTATAATTAAGAACTTGTTTCCACTGGGCATGTACTCAGTGATAAGAGTATATGCTTAGCTGGCAGAAAGCCATGAGTTCAGTCCCCATCACCAAACAAAAAACAGTCTTTTTGTCATCTAAAGTTTAAAACGTGGGTCTTACTGGGTGTTGGCGGCTTATGCCTTTAATCCCATCACTGAGGAGGCAGAAACAGGAAGATCTCTGGGAGATCAAGGACATCCTGGTTCCCAAAGAGTCAGGGCTGTTACACAGAGTAGCCCTGTCTCAAAAAGTCCCCGCTTCACTCCCTCCCGCAAAAAAGATGCCTTTTTCTGTAAACGGACTTTTCCTTTCCTGACTGCCTAGTCCCAAATAACTGACTCAGAGGCCAAATATAAATTATAAATGCTCAGCTGATAGCTCAGGCTTATTACTAGCTAACCCTTACACTTAAATTTCTATTAATGTATGTATTTGCCACATAGCTTGGGGTTTTACCTGTCCTCCAGCATGTCTTATCTTTTGGGCAGGTTGCTGGCTGGCGTCTCCCCTGACTCTACCCTCCTTCCCATCATTCTCAGCCTTCCTGCCTAAGTTCCTGCCCAGCTATAGGCCTGTCAGCTTTTTATTAACCATTGAGAGTAATACATATTCATAGTGTAGAAAAGGATTGTTTTCCACCATTTGTCTTACATGGTAATGCACACTTATAATCCCAGTACTTGAGAGAAAGAAGCAGGGGGATTGCTAGAAGTTTGAGGGCAGCCAGAACTGCATAAGGAGTGATAGCTCTTTAAATTAAAAAAAAAACAAAAACCAAAAAACTTGCCACACGTAGTAGTTGCTTGCCATTATTTCCAACACTTGGTTCCTAGGAAGGAGGTTCAGCAATGTAAGTTCAAGGACAGCCTTAACAGTTTAATGGGTTGGAAGCTAGTTTGGACTGAGATGCTGTCTCAAAAAGAAAAAAAAAAATATTTAAAGGTCTTTCATTCTTATGAAAGATTGATATAGAACTGAATTCAAAGTTTAATTTGATTTAGCCAATTTTTAGTTGTTTAAGGTTTAACTTGTGGACCTTTCTAGTCAACTCTACTTATTTTAAATATTTTTACACTTATATAATTGTATTTTGGCCTGCAGGAACTGCTGAAAAAGTGTCACCAATGTGTTGAGACAATTGTGAAGGCCAAAGACCAGCAGGCTGCAGAAGCAAATAAAAATGCAAGCATTCTCCTAAAGGAACTCGATCTGGAAAAGGTGAGTAGAATGAGCATTCTGTTAGAAATCAAATTTATTATTTGAGCCGGGCAGTGGTGGCGCACGCCTTTAATCCCAGCACTCAGGAGGCAGAGGCAGGTGGATCTCTGGGAGTTCGAGGCCAGCCTGGTCTACAAGAGCTAGTTCCAGGACGGGCACCAAAGCTACAGAGAAACCCTGTCTCGAAAAACCAAAAAAAAAAAAAAAAAACCACAAATTTATTATTTGATTTATTAATTTATTGGCTGTATGAATAGTAGTCTTTAACATAATATGATTAAAAAGTAATTATTAATAGACTTTTTTTGTAAAGTTTTTATATTCTGAACTATCAAAATAAATATCAGGACCATGTAATTGAGGAACTAGATTTTTAGTCAAGTCTGTTTGTCACATGCTATCACTATCTAAGTTAAGTGGTTTTAACATTACTCTGAGAAGTATTCTAAAACACTAAAATCAATCCTTTATTTATTATAAGATTTGGATTAGAGTAGCTTATTATATTTCCTACTAGAGTATTTAAGGGTTAGAGGTGACTTGTCTAGGTGATAAGGGAAATCCTAGGTTTGTTCCCAGCACTGTCAGGATGTGTGAGACAATGGAAAAGATTTTAAGAATTAAAAGTCCAGTTTGCATTTCTGACACTATTACTCAAAAAGAAATAGAAATCTCCAATAAATAGGTGAAAAATAGTGAAAGCTGGGTATGGTAGTACATATCTATAATTCCAACACTCTGAGGATTAAGTAAGATGATTTGTTTAAGACCAGCCTGGGTACTACAAGACACCCTGTGCTAAAATATCAGTTCAATCAAGGCCAGGCATGGTGTTACACAGCTTTAATCACAGTACTAGGGAGGCAGAAGCAGGCAGACCTCTGAGAGTTTCAGACCAGACAGAGCAACATAGTTAGATTATTTCTTGAAAATGAATGAATGAATAAATGAAGGAAGGGAGGAACTAGAAAAAGAAGGGAGACTAAAAGTATTTGAACAGATTCACAAAGAATTACCATGTAGTATGATTTCTACAAATTAATGAGAAGGATATGTATTCTCAATTATCCATTTTTAGAAATCCAACAAGAGGCGTATAATCAAAAGTGTGAGTATGGATGGCCACAAAGATGGCTCAATAAGTAAAAGCACTTGCTGCAAAACTAACAACCAGGGTTCTATCCCCGGCACCCAAATAAAAGTGGAAGAACAACTCTACAATGTTGTCTCCCGTGATACACTGTGTATACACATACACACTTATGATATACTTGTAATTGTTGTACTACTAATAATAAATTTAAGATAAAAAGATATGTGTGCAAGGTCATTCATTGTTGTATTATAATGAGCAAAAGCAAAAAAAAACCTTAAAAGTCTTGTCATTAGGAAATTAATTTTAATATTTTCATGTACTTGATTACAGAAGCCAGACTGGGAAAGAATCATATACATTTTTTTATTTTTATCCATGTTCTGAGACAGGAACGTACTCTTAGCCAAGCAAGGCTGGACCAGAACTCACTATGGCTCTGATAGAAATGAATTCATAGCAATATGTTTACCTTGGGCTCTCAAGCGCTGGTATTGCAAGAATGTACCTATGCAGCTCATTTTGTTTTGTTGCTCTTTGTTTTTGTTGTTTCCATTTTAATTTAATTGTATGTTTGTGGTGCTAGGGATTAAACCTGGATCCTTGCACGTGCCAGGAAGTATTCTACCTTCAGGCATGGTAGGCAAGCACTCTACTCCTAAGCTATATCACCAACCTTTTTGCTTTTATTTCAATACAGGATCAGGCCAGGAGGTGGTGGCACACACCTTAATTCCAACATTATTCCAGAGCCAGAGGCAGGTGGATCTCTGTGAGTTCAAGACCAGTCTGGTCTACACAGAAAGTTCTATGACAGCCAGAAAGTTCTCTGACATAAAGAAACATTATCTCTGAGGGGGAAAAAAAATCAAGACAGTATCTTATCAAGTTTCCTAGGGTAGTCATATACTTAACTTCATGCTTACGAAGGCCTTGAACTTGCAGTCCTACTCATCCAATCAAACAGCTGGAATTATAAGCCTATATCACCAGGCCCAGCCTAGCTGAAAAATAATTTTTCTTCTGATGAGCCTTTTTTGCATAATTTTCCTAGAAATATAAGTAACATGTTTTCTCTAATTCCAGACAATGCTAAGCATCTGTTACTGTTAACTGTCTTGTGAAAGTAAAAGCTTATTTTTTCTTGTTAATCACAGATGTTAGCAAAACCGAAAGGTGATGAAGAGTTCTAAATGGGGCTTTAAATTTTTCATAAAGCAAGGAAAACTTAGGTTAGAAAGATGGCTCAGGGGGGCTGGAGAGATGGCTCAGTGGTTAAGAGCATTGCCTGCTCTTCCAAAGGTCCTGAGTTCAATTCCCAGCAACCACATGGTGGCTCACAACCATCTGTAAAGAGGTCTGGCGCCCTCTTCTGGCCTTCAGGCATACACACAGACAGAATATTGTATACATAATAAATAAATAAATATTTAAAAAAAAAAAGATGGCTCAGTCATTAAAAGCTAGATTCACAATCTCTACCACCTCTGGGGGGTGGGCGGGGAAACGATTTCTAATTTTATGTTAGTCTCTTCTCAACTTTTTTTTTTCTTTTGGTTTTTTAAGAAAGGGTTTCTCTGTGTAGCCTTGGCTGTCCTAGAACTCACAGAGATCCACCTGCCTCTGCCTCCCAAGTGTTGGGATAAAAGTCGTGTGCCCTGCTTAATCTCAGCACTTTTTCAGTGAAATTTGTCAGTCCTTTATAAAGATTATGATAGTTGTGTTTTGGGCAAATATGTGCCATAAAATTGTATTTTTCTATATTTTTAATGAGATTAAATTCTTTTTGGGAGATTTGGTTTTTTGAGACAAGGGTTTCTCAGTAGCCATGGAGCCAGTCCTGGAACTCGCTCTGTAGACCAGACTTGCCTCAAACTCAGAGGTCTGCCTGCCTCTGCCTCCTAAGTGCTGGGACTAAAGGCATCCCCACCACCACCTGGTAAGATTAAATTCTTATATCAGAATTTACCCATTTAAGCTTATACAAATCAGTGTAGTATATTCATTGACTTACGCATTCATAAGTCACCACAATCTATTTTAGATCATCCTCCCCCGACCCTGTTTAATTATATGTGTGCAGTGCCCAAAGTCAACAGATCTCCCTAAAATTAGAGTTACAGACACCTGTAAGCTGTCCTACTGTGGGTGCTGGAAACCAAACCTTGTGACCTCTATAGAGCAGTATATACTCAAGCACTAAACCATCTTTTCAGCCCTTCCCAATTATTTTCAACAGCCATATTAAGGAATAACTGACAGAATTTTTATATGTTAATATATGATTTTATTTATTTCAAAATTCAGTGTAAAAAACAATTTATTTTTCACTTAATAGTTTAGTTCAGAGGCAGGATCTCACTGTGTTATCCAGGCTGTCCCTGAACTCTTCAGCTGTTTTTCTGCAGCCTCCTGAGCTCTGGGATTATGGTGTATACCAGCACATTCAGTCTTACTTGATGTCTTGTCTACCACTACCACATGTTCAGCAAGTACTCCACCACCTGTTTGTTAGTTCACTTTTCAATTAGGTTATTTGATTATTATTGAGTAATAAGAGATGTCTGTATATTTTAGGTATACATGTTCCTTATCATAGAAATTATATGTATTTTTGGTATGATATGTTGTTTTTTCACATTGTTGATCATTTGAATCATAAAAATTATTTAATTTTGATGACACCCAATTTGGTTTTTGTTTGTTTTTTTTCTTTTTTGCTTTTATAAATGTGTTTGAGACTGGCATCCATGGGAAATAAAGAACAAAAATGTTATTTATTTAGTATTTTAAATTACCACATTATTGCAGATGGAGAGATGACTCAGCTGTTAAGAACACTTGTGTTGTTACACTTGTGGAAAACCCAGGTTCAGTCTCCAGCACCCACATTGGTGGCTTTATCCATCCATAATTCCAGATCTAGAGGATCCCATGCCTGATTTTGATCTCCTCAGGCACCAGACCTGCCAAGTGGTGGAAAGAAACCTATATACAAAATAAATCTAAAAAAAATAATAAATGTTTTTACATTATTAAATTAATAATAATTTATTAATAATAAATTTATAATAATAATAAATTTATTAATTTATTAATAATAAATTTATTATAAATTAATTTATTCACAGTCAAGAGAAGAGAGCAGAAAGCAAGCTCTTGCTGCTAAAAGAGAGAAAAGAAAAGAAAAGAGAAAAAAGAAAAAAGAGGAGCAGAAAAGGAAACAAGAAGATGAGGAGAACAAACCAAAAGAGAATTCAGAACAACCAGAGGGTGAAGATGAAGAGGACAATGATGAAGATGGTAAAAAATGACTCATCTGAATTAAATGTAAAATTATCCTTTGTTAGCATTGTAGATTAAACCTGTAATCTTGTCACAAAGGATGCTGAGACAGGAGAATTGCCATGAATTCAAGGTCAGGCAAAGCTACATAAAAAGACCCTGTTTCTAAATAAACAAAAATAATAAATAAAATTTAAATAACCTTTTGGGGGTCACTCTTAAGAGTTTCATTACTTAATCTGAAATTAATAGTTGGCTTTTATAGCAAATTATACTAAATGCTTTACAGTACAAACTAATAAAGAAAACAAGGTGAGGGGGCTGGAGAGATGGCTCAGTGGTTAGGAGCATAGCCTGCTCTTCCAAAGTTCCTGAGTTCAATTCCCGGCAACCACATGGTGGCTCACAACCATCTATAATGAGATCTGGTGCCCTCTTCTGGCCTGCAGACATACACACAGACAGAATATTGTGTACATAATAAATAAATATTAAAAAAAAAAAAGAAAACAAGGTGAAAGCAAGCATGACTTACTTAAAGAGGTGGTGTGTAATTTATGTCAACCTTGTATATATTTAAGGGTACAGTAAAAGGTTTGTCAGTTTTCCTTCAGGTTCTTTTCTACCTCTAACTTCCTTGATTAGAATAATTCCTTAGTAAATTCTTAGCTAAGGTTAAGGTTTAAAACCATGGAGGATAGACTTGTCAGTTGAGATGTTTATGGTTCAACCTGGTAATTTTTGGAGTAGGCAATTAATTGTATTCTATTTGAATTCTAATTCCTCAATACTATTCGAGATTTTTCCTAAATTCAAAGTATATGTGGTTTTTTTTTTTAATAGTTTGTAGAACTTGTATTATCAGTTGTAATAATACTAATAGTAGAGCTGGAGAGATGGCTCAGTGGTTAAGAGCACTCATTGGTTATGCTTCCAGAGTACCCAAGTTCAATTCCCAGCACCCACATGTCAGTTCACAACTGTCTAATTCCAGTTCTTCGGAATCCAACACCCTCACACAGACATACATGCAGACAAAAAAACCCAATGCACATAAAATTAATCATTTTAAAATATAGAATACTACTGGTATATGTATTTTACACCAACTTATACATCAGAATATTCTAACAACAGTAAGGATTTCTTAGTGAAAAGGAAAATATAACCTAATCGATTGGTTTATTATGAATTATTGCATTATTCTGTCACAGTTTGTTTTGAGATCTTTGACTCTTATTGTGATGATTTTTTTTTTTAATAATTTCAGTGGAGCAAGAAATTCCCATAGAGCCTCCGAGTGCAACCACGACCACTACAATTGGAATCTCTGCTACGTCTGCCACGTTCACAAATGTATTTGGGAAAAAAAGAGCCAATGTAGTGACAACCCCCAGCACCAATCGGAAAAATAAGAAAAATAAGACAAAAGAGTCCCCTCCCACAGCACATTTAATTTTACCTGAACCCCATATATCTTTAGCACAACAAAAAGCAGATAAAAATAAAATAAATGGAGAACCTAGAGGTGGTGGTACAGGCGGGAATAGTGATTCAGATAACTTAGATAGCACAGACTGCAACAGTGAGAGCAGTAGTGGTGGTAAAAGCCAAGAGTTAAATTTCACTGTGGATGTGAATTCCACCAGTGACAGAAGGGGCCCCACAGTTCTCAATTCTCAAGAAGAAAAGACAATTACTGCCACTTCCAAGACTCAGACATGGTAAATTTTTCTATTTTGTTAACTCAATATTCACTGCTTTTATTTCATGCCTGGCATAAAATTTCACAGTATGTCATCTATGTACAAGTTGTATTAAAGTATCTACAATATTATCTTCTTGTCTCTAGTCTTCAAAACTAAAATCATCTCTGTCCTCTTAATCATGTGTTCATTGTAAAGATTAGTAGATATTTTATAAGATTCTTAGTCTGAAGTTTAAAAAATTATTTCATTACAATTTTGTCTATGTAGTCTCTTGAATGTCTATCTTAAATATATCTTTTGTTGAATTCCGTAATTCCCTTTTCTCAGCCTTGAAGGTGAAGTGAATTCTAATTCCTTGTCAGCAAGCTACAAGTCATTGCCATTAAGCTCTCCAACCATGAAACTGAATCTCACTAGTCCTAAAAGGGGTCAGAAAAGAGAAGAAGGGTGGAAAGAAGTTGTTAGAAGGTAAGTAGGATTAATCTCATCTGTTAGTTTATTTACTTTCTTGTTTGCCCCAGCCCCTCCCTACCCCTTACCCCACCCCACCTTCGCTTTCCAAGTAAGCCAACATAGTGGCTTTTTATTTTACTTTGTTTTTGTTTTTTGTATGAATCTGATGCAACCCATACTGACCTTAAATTTGATATACAGCCAGGGCTAACCTTAAATTCCTAACCCACCTGCCTCTGCTGCCCAAGTGATAGAATTACAGGTGTATACCAACACACCTGGCTTCAAATTCCCCATCTTTTATGACATGGTTACCTATTTTATAATTTGAATGTAACCATCATTGCAAACTCTAATACCATACTAAACTCAGAACATACCAAAACAAAATTAGAAACAATATATAAAATTTACATGCATATTTCAGACCTTTTAAAATTGCTAAATATGAACTATTTATTGTTTAAAGTTACAAGCTAGCATATATTATTCAGTGTATATTTTGTTTTGTTTTTGAAACAGAGTTTCACTATATAGCCCTGAATTTAGAAAGAGAAAGCATGTTAATTGCAGATTAGTTGACTTGTGTTATTTTGAGCAGATTTGAATGCTTACATTATGAGTGAACTAAATAGGATTTTTGGTCTGTCTGCCTTCCCCTTCCTTCCTTCCTTCCTTCCTTCCTTCCTTCCTTCCTTCCTTCCCATACCAATCCCAATTCCTCCTCCCTCCTCTCCTCCCACTCCCCCAGTTTTCTTCCCCACCCCATCTTCAGAGGGTAAGGCCTCTCCTGGGAAGTCAGCTGAGTCTGTCCCATCACCTCGTTGATGTAAGACCAAGCCCCCTCTCCCCCCTTGTCTAGGTTGAGCAAGGTATCTCTCCATAGAGAATGGGCTCCACAAAGTCAGTTCATGCATTAGAGTTAGATCCTGGTTCCACTGCCAGTGGCCCCATATACTGCCCAAGCCACACCATTGTTGCCTGTATTCAGGGGGCCTAATTCTATGCAGGTTCCCCAGTTGTCAGTATGGTGAGTCAGTGATCTCCCACTAGCTCAGGTCAGTTGATTCTGGGGTTTCCTCATCATGGTCTTGACCCCTTTGTTCATTGTCTTTTGGGTGTGTGTGTGTGTGTTTTGGTTTTTTTGTTTGTTTGTTTGTTTGTTTTGTTTTGTTTTGAGAAAAAAATCTTAATAAGTATCTCTGGCTATCCTGGAACTCACAGTAGACCAGACTAGCCTCATACTCAGAGATCCCCCTACTTCTGTCCCCCAAGTACTAGGGCTAAAGGCATGCACCACCATGTCCCACTTAGGATTTTTGTTTTAAATGGCAATTTAGTTTTTAATTTTCCTCAACTAAATTCAATACAATAATAGTTTCTAAAGTAAGAATTTAATTAAGGATCACGAATATTCTAAAAAAATTCCATCAATATACTTAAACATCTTAACTTTTTATTTCAATATTTATTATTTAAAGATGTTACATTTCATAAACTCATGGGCAGTCTTCATTTTATAGGTCAAAGAAATTATCTGTTCCAGCCTCAGTGGTGTCCAGAATAATGGGAAGAGGAGGATGTAACATTACAGCAATACAAGATGTTACTGGTGCCCATATTGATGTGGATAAACAAAAAGATAAGAATGGAGAGAGAATGATTACAATAAGGTAACTGTTATAAAGTGACAGATATATTACTAGTTTTGAATCAAAATTTTATAAGAAGCATACTTTTAGTAGATAGGAATTTTATTTGAGAGTTGGGATATAGCTCAATGGTAAATTTCTTGCTTAACATATATTGAGCCCTGGGGTCAACACCAGGTGGAAAAGTTGAATCGTAAGATTATCTAGGGAAAAAACAAAATGTATTGTAAAAAAAATTTCTGTTATAAAAAAAGATTACCTAAGGTGTGTTGTTTTTCATATTGTTGGCCTTATTTCATTTGTTCTCCAGGGGTGGTACAGAATCAACAAGATACGCAGTTCAACTTATCAATGCACTTATTCAAGATCCTGCAAAGGAACTAGAAGACTTGATTCCTAAAAACCATATCAGGACACCTGCCAGCACCAAGTCCATTCATACAAACTTCTCACCTGGAGTAGGCACCGCAGCAACTTCCAGCAAGAATGCATTTCCCTTGGGTGCTCCAGCTCTTGTAACATCACAGGCAGCAACATTATCTACCTTCCAGCCCACTAATAAACTTAGCAAGAATGTGCCGACAAATGTGCGATCTCCTTTCCCAGTTTCTCTTCCCTTAGCTTACCCTCATCCTCATTTTGCTCTGCTGGCTGCTCAGACTATGCAACAGATTCGCCATCCTCGCTTACCCATGGCACAGTTTGGAGGAACCTTCTCACCCTCACCTAACACTTGGGGACCATTCCCAGTGAGACCTGTGAATCCTGGCAATACAAATAGTTCTCCAAAGCATAATAATACAGCCCGTCTACCTAACCAGAATGGACCTGTTTTACCATCAGAATCTCCTGGACTAGCTACTGCCAGTTGTCCTATCACTGTCTCTTCTGTGGTTGCTGCCAGTCAGCAGCTATGTATGACTAATACTCGGACTCCTTCATCAGTCAGAAAGCAGTTGTTTGCTTGTGTGCCTAAGACCAGCCCTCCAGCAACAGTGATTTCCTCTGTGACAAGCACTAGTAGTTCCTTGCCTTCTGTCTCCTCCACATCTACCACTAGTGGACAAGTTACCACCACATTTATACCTGCAACTACTCCTCAAGTACAACTTTCTTCACAAAAGATAGAGTCTTTCTCTGCCATACCACCTCCCAAAGAGAAAGTGTCTACACAGGACCAGCCTTTGACAAACCTATGTACACCAACTGCAAACAGTTGTAATAGCTCTGCCAGCAACACCTCAGGAGCTCCAGAAACTCACCCATCCGGTAGTCCTTCTCCTCCCTCCAATAATACACAAGAGGAAGGACAGCCACCCAGTGTGTCTGATTTAAATCCTATGTCAATGCCTTTTGCCTCTAACTCAGAACCGGCTCCATTGACTTTGGCATCACCTAGATTGACCACTGCTGATAATCAGGACACTGGTAATTTACCTCAGTTAACTGTACCAACACCTCGAGTTTCTCATCGAATGCAGCCCAGAGGTTCTTTTTACTCAGTGCTACCAAATGCAACTATACACCAAGATCCCCAATCAATTTTTGTTACCAATCCTGTTCCTTTAACACCACCTCAAGGCCCACCAGCTGCAGTGCAGCTTTCATCAGCTGTGAATATTATGAATGGTTCTCAGATGCACATAAACCCAGCAAATAAGTCTTTGCAACCTCCATTTGGCCCAGCCACACTCTTTAATCACTTCAGTAGTCTTTTTGATAGCAGCCAGGTGTCAGCTAACCAAGGGTGGGGAGATGGCCCACTGCCCTCAAGAGTTGCTGCAGATGCCTCTTTCACTGTTCAGTCAGCTTTCCTGAGTAACTCTGTACTTGGACACTTGGAAAATGTGCACCCTGACAACTCTAAGGCACCTGGCTTCAGACCACCTTCCCAGAGAGTTTCTACCAGTCCAGTTGGTAAGTCATTAAGTATTGTAGTTACTTAATATATGGGGCTGTTATAACTCACCTTCTAAGCTAATACGTACTTATTTTGCACCTAATATTGCATAACCTTAAAGAAATGCTTTAAAGCGGCCATTTATTGTATGTAAATCACATAAAATAAGCTATTTCATTCTTTTGTATTTCTGTACCTAACAGTAAGGAGATTATACCTTGTATTGGTTCAGTCTTTTGGAAGTTGATGTCCATTATATTAATAAAAAGGATCCATAGCATACCTCAAGGATTCCAAATTTATAGATTTTTTTAAAATCATAATGATTATTTGTTTTTCTGATTGAAAACATTAGAACTGCACATTGCTCCATCATTCATATTACTTTATATTACACTAATGTGCTTAGTATCTTTTACATCATTAGGTGCAGCTATGGAAGAGATTCTGGTCATGTGCTAACTCAATAGATTTTTTTTTTTTTTTTTTTTTTTTGTTGGAGACAAGGTCTTCTTCTCTAGCCACACTGGCCTTAAATTCATAGCAGTGTTCCTATATCACCAGAGTGCTGGGATCATAGGCATGAACCACTGTCTGGCTTTGACTTCTTGACTTAGAAATTAGATGCTGCTGTGGTGGAGAAGGGGCTCTCAGAGCTCCTGCTGCTCTCTATTGGCAGCCAACAGATTCTAAGAGAGGGGTAGGCATAGCATCCAGTTGTATACCCACTGGTGAACCCACCGGGCTCAGATAGTTCCAAACTCAGGGTCACGCAAATGGCCCTAGTAAAATTTTGTAGGACATTAAATAAAACCCAATGAATATGTATAGAAGATTTGTATAGAAGATGTGGGGTTGGTTGGGTTAGGAGTGAAATAAGTGATTGTCAAAGGGAGTGTAATCATGCATTTGATACTTGTATGAAATTGTCAAAGGAAAAAATAACTATTAGCTACTGATACAATAAAAAAAAAATATGTAGATGGATTGGCAGCCAGTTTTGACTTGGAGATATTTGAAAGAGGAAATCTATTTCACAGAGAATAAGAACAAAATTTCAGTTCAGTCTGTACTATACTGAAAAATGAGAAATTTTTTTAATGTCTGAAATTATTTCAAAACTTAAGGTAAAAAAAAAATAACATCGTTTGAGAATTAGGTTTAGTAGCATACACCTGTAATTGCAACACTTAGGAAGTGAGATAGTAGAATCACAAGTTCTAGGCCAACCTGAACTACATATCAAGATCCTGTCTCAAATGAAAATGTGGGTACTAGAGAGAGCAGTTAAGAGCACTACTAGCTGCTCTTACAGAGAACCCAGGATTCAGTTCCTACCACCCACAATAGCTCACAATTATCTATAACTCCAGGCCCAGAGGATCTGGCACCCCTTTCTGGCCTCCATAGGTACCAGGCATGTATATGGTGCACGGACATACACGCAGACAGAACACCCATACACATAAATAAATAAAATTAATTTTTAAAAATGAAATAAAAGTCTGGTGACCCACAGTAGTGATAAGGAACATGCAAGCAAGGCAAAACATCAGATACATAAAAACAAAACGGGCTGGAGAAATGACTCAGCGGTTAAGAGCACTGGACTGAGCTCCCAAAGTCCCAATGAGGAACAGAAGGAGGGAGAACATGAGCAAAGAAGTCAGGACCACAAGGGGTGCACCCACCCACGGAGACAGTGGGGCTGATCTTTTTGGAGCTCACCAAGACCAGCTGGACTGTGACTGAAAAAGCATGGGATAAAACCTGACTCTCTGAATATGGCGAACAATGAGGGCTGATGAGAAGCCAAGGACAATGGCACTGGGTTTTGATCCTACTTAATGTGCTGGCTTTGTGGGAGCCTAGCCAGTTTGGATGTTCTCCTTCCTAGACCAGGATGGAGTGGGGAGGACTTTGGACTTTCCACAGGGCAGGGAACCCTGACTGCTCTTCAGACTGGAGAGGGAGGGGGAGAGGAGTAGGGGGAGGGGGAGGGAGTGGGAGGCTGGGAGGAGGCAGGAATTTTTTTTTCTCAATAAAAAAAATGGAAAACACAATTACAATAGAGAAAAAAATTAATATTTCCAAACAAAAAAAAAAAGAGTACTGACTGCTCTTCCAGAGGACCCAGGTTCAATTCCCAGTACTCACACGACAGCTCACAACTATCTATAATTCCACGCTCTGACACCCTCACACAGCCATACATGGCAGGCAAAAAAAAAATGCACATAAAATAAAAATGAATAAATTATTTTTAAGAAAATAAAGCCAGGCAGTGGTGCATGCCTTTAATTCCAGCACTTTGTAGGCAGAGGCCCGCAGGTGGATCACTGTGAGTTCAAGGCCAGTCTGGTCTACAAGAGCTAGTTCCAGGACAGGCTTCAAAGCTACAGAGAAACCCTGTCTCGAAAAACCAGTAGTAGTAGTAGTAGTAATAATAATAATAAATAAAATAAAACTCTTGGGAGTTGGAGAGAGTCAGCTGTTAAGAGCAATAGCTCCTCTTCCAGATCTGAATTCAGTTTCCAGCACCCACATCATGTGCGTCACAGCTGCCTGTAACTCCAGCTCCATGAGATCTGAAGCCCTCTTTTGGATTCGTGTGCACATACACAAATACACACAAACACATAATGAAAAAAGTATTGGAAGGAAACACTACTGCCACTTAACATTCTGTTCTAATTGGGAAACTGCTCTTTAGTCCATGGTGCCCTTTTGATAGTTGTACACTACTAGCTTATGTTGTTCTGGATATGTTGTAGCCTTAACTTTTATTTCAGATATGATTAGATTTACTTGTCTTTTCAGAGAAACATTGCTGTTATTTTTCAAATATATCTATAACCTTGCAAAACTATTATCCAAACTATCATGTACATATTTCTTTTTTCCTTTCTTTTCTTCGTACCTTCTTTCCTTTCTTTTTTTTATATTTATTTATTATGTATATAACAATTATCAACATAAAAAGTTATCAAAAATTATCTTAAAAAGATACTAATAAAGAATTGATTTCCCCATCATTAAGGAAAATGGCTTTGGTATATAATACACAAATCCATTTAAAAAGCATAAGAAGAGCGATAGAGAAATAGCTCAGTTGGTAAAGCACATGCTGTATAAACAAAAGGACCTGAATTTGATCCCAGCAGTCTGGAGGCAGAGGCAGGTATATCTCTGTGAGTTCGAGGCCAGCCTGGTCTGCAGAGCCAGGACAGCCTGGGCTAAACAAAAACTCTGTCCTGGAATATATAAGTCAATAAATAACTTAAAGACAAAAATTCCTTGTTCTGGACTGGAAATTAGTACCTACCTATAATCTTTTTCTAGAAGTTTGTCTCATTTCCCTAATACACTCACTAGAGAAACCAGTGAAATTTAAAGAAAGTACTAAATTTAAATTTATACAAACTAATAGAAGCTATTATATAATTTGCAGTTTTTGTTTATGAGAATACTAAAATTAATACTTTATTGGGTTTTTTTTCTTTGTGAATAAAGAAACATTAGTAAATTTTGTTGTTCATCTTCATTGGAAATTACTATAGCTTTATAAGTAACTAGCTTTACTTAAAAGAGTTTCCTCAAAAGAGAATGCATACATTATTGGTCAAGTACCACTTAGATATACACAAAATGATGTTATTTCATGTCCCATTCAGTAACAAAAGCTTGAAGATATATTTAGAACATTACTTCAGATGAACTTCTACTTTGAAACACTGAGTTCACTTTCATTTAGTTAGAGATACTGGGTGATATTCTTCTGATTATAAAAGATTGGGTTTGGCAATATAGTGTCATATATGTGAGTTCATTTTTCTTTAATTTATGAAAAATATGCCATATGCTTCTTTATCTTAAAAAAAATTAAGTAAACCTTCAGCTTTCCATTCTAAAGTCTCAGCTAATTGGATATCTTGAACCTGTTTTATTTCAGGGTTGCCATCCATTGACCCATCAGGCAGCTCCCCGTCTGCTGCTGCTCCTCTGACAAGTTTTTCTGGCATACCAGGGACAAGGGTTTTCCTCCAAGGGCCAGCACCTGTCGGGACTCCGAGTTTCAACAGACAACACTTTTCTCCCCATCCTTGGACAAGCGCCTCAAACACATGTAGGAATCCTAGCGAAACTCTTCGCAAAAAAATCTTGAATAAGCTATTAAGCCATTTGATTATGGGTACATTATGTACTGGTTTTAGTAAAATAAGAAATATGCAGCTACCTGAGGTTTGTATGTGATCAAACTAAAATGTTTCCTCTGGGTCTTTGGATCAAGAATCCATGATACACATAGTAGTTTACAAAAGGCCCCTGTGAAGGACAGCAGGGTTGTGAAATTACTCTGAAAAGAAACTAATTATAGGTGATCCTTCTGACATAGTTTCACACTTATTTTTGCATTTTGGGGTTGTATTTATTACCTTTTATAGATGTACCTTTATTTTTACTTATTTCAATATTTAGAGCATGTGAATTATTTGGTCTCACATAATATATGATATTTTCCCCCACTGCCTTGTTCTGGAAATTGAGCTCTGGCCCTTGCACATAACTAGGCAAGTTATTTACCACTAAGCAACAGCTCTTTTTTTTTTTTAACATAGTCCATATTACCTTTTTATTTTCTTTATTTTTTTGAGACAAGATTTCTCTATGTAACCCTGGCTGTCCTTGAATTTAGTATTTAGATCAGACTCACCTCAAACTCACAAAGATCTGCCTGCCTCTGTCTCCCGAGTGTTGGAATTTAAGGTGTGCACCACAACACCTGATCTGCATTAGTCTTTGTGACAAAGAAAACTACACATATTACAAGTTCACTGAAGAATCAAAGTTATCACTTAAATTCTAGAATGATTTTAACATTTAACTTCTCTTCCTATAGAAAAAGACGGCTATAGAAATGGGAGAAAATTAGCTGGGCAGTGGTGGTGCACGCCTTTAATCCCAGCACTCAGGAGGCAGAGGTAGGCAGATCTCTGTGAGGCCAGTCTGGTGTACAAGAGCTAGTTCCGGGACAGGCTCCAAAGCTATGGAGAAACCCTGTCTCGGAAAACCAAAAGAAAAAAAAGAAAGAAAGAAATGGGAGAGAATTAACAAATACATGAAATACATAGCCTTAGTAAATGTAGGATATAATTATGTTTTCAGAGGATTATTTAGTATAATGATAAATTCTTTTCTAGCTTTGTCCAGTTCAGTTGGAAAAAGCCTTACAAGCTTCAGGCAGAAGTATTCTAAACAGTGGTTATAAAAATATTTTCACTTGAATTATCGTTTTAAATGAACTTTTCTTTACAGAACGTATGTTGTTGGAATATATCTTTACAAGGTTTCTCATATTTCTTTAGTTTTTATATGTAATAAAACAATAGAGAAATATTTTGCCACCAGGTGACTCTCCTATTCCATCTGTTTCTTCGGGATCATCTTCACCTCTTTCAGCCACTTCTGCACCACCAACTCTGGGCCAACAATCAAAAGGAAATAGTGCCAGTCAGGATCGAAAGATACCTCCTCCTATTGGAACAGAGAGGCTGGCCAGGATTCGGCAAGGAGGATCTGTTGCACAAGCTCCTGTAGGGACCAGTTTTGTTGCTCCTGTTGGACACAGTGGGATCTGGTCATTTGGTGTCAATGCTATGTCAGGTACCTTTCTCTCTTTCTGCCAAGACATTCTGAATATTATAAGAGTTTGTCATTAAAACTTAATTCCTAGTGATAGGGGAAGAGGGGCTAGAGAGAGGACTCTGATAAAGAGCACTTGTTGCTCTAGCAGAGGACCTAGGTTCAGTTCTAAGCATCCAAATGGCAGCTCATAGCTGCCTGTAACGTAATTCCAAGGCATCTGATACCTCTTCAGACCTTTGTGGGCTCCTGCATGTAGGTAGTACACACACATACATGCATGCACATAGACACATAAAATTAAATAATTTTCCCCCAAAATTGAATTCCTCAAAGATTTCTATATTGGTACACACATACTAACACTTCAGAGCCTTAGGAGGATCACCAATCTCAGATCACCATGAGTTACACAGGGAGTTCAGGGTCTAGTCTGAGCTCTTGCACAGTGGGGCCTTCTCTCACAGACCAGTGAGTGTTGATACAGCCCTAAAGTAGAGCGCTAACCTTGCACAGAAAGCCGTGGGTTGGCTCTCTGATAATGCACAGAGCAAAAAGGTTTTGTTTTTCATGCACACACAGACACAGCAGACCGAAGTGTAAAAGAAAAAAAATCCTTAGTTTCTATACTTAACATTCAGTGAAAGAAAGGGATTTATAGCTATGAGGGATTCATTTCTATCCTAATCTAGAATGTTATTTGAGATGATACATAGAATTGATCAGAAGTAAAAGTTTCAGCTGGACCTGGTGGTTCAAGAGGCTGAGGCAAGAATATTGACGTGAGTTCCAGCCTAGCCTAAACTACTAGACTAGGTTCCTTTCTCAAAAGAAATATGACCCAAAGCATAATTGCTTTCTGTCTTAAGGCTTCCAGTGCAGAATAGTTTGAGTTCTTTCACATCAGGAGTTGGGGAGTATGCAGAGGCATTTACCTGGTTTTCTAGGAACTTGATTTTTTTTTTTATTTGATTGATTAGTTATGGCTTGCCAGGGTGTGGTAAATGTTGCAAGAACTCTTGAGAAGAATTATTTTGATATATAGGTGGATCTCTCTTTGAGTAGAGTCTACAGAGTGAGTTCCAGGACAGCCAGGACTGTTACTCAGAGAAACCCTGTCTCATAAAATAAGAAGTAACAAAGTGGTAATATTTTATTGTTTTATCTAAGCCAATACTAAACATTATTTTTAATTCTTTTTTTCCAGAAGGCTTATCAGGTTGGTCACAGTCTATGATAGGGAACCATCCAATGCATCAACAATTGTCAGACCCAAGCACATTCTCCCAGCATCAGCCAATGGAGAGAGATGATTCTGGAATGGTAGCTCCCTCTAACATTTTTCACCAGCCTATGGTAAGTGGCTTTGAGGGCTTTTCTACAGTGAGTTAACATGCATCATTGTAATTTTGATATGTTGCCAGCCATTGTAGTCACTTGTTGTGTTACGAGCAGCAGGGCTGCGTCCCTGGCACGCGGCCGCCCGCATGGCTAGCTTTACCTGAAATAATTACACGGAAACTGTATTCTTTTAAACACTGCCTGACCCATTAGTTTCAGTTTCTTATTGGCTAGCTCTTACATATTGATCTAACCCATTTCTATTAATCTGTGTAGCCCACGAGCTGGCTTACCAGGAAAGATCTTAACCTGCGTCTGTCTGGAGTGGGAGAATCATGGCGACTCCCTGACTCAGCTTCTTTCTCCCAGCATTCCGTTCTGTTTACTCCGCCTACCTAAGGGCTGGCCTATCAAATGGGTCTAGGCAGTTTCTTTATTAATAAGAAATCACTCCCACATCATTTCCCCTTTTTCTGTTTAAACAAAAAAGAAAGGCTTTAACTTTAACATAGTAAAATTACATATAGCAAAACAGTTATCAAGCAAGAATTACAGTTACAATATTTATATCTATTTTATCTTTTATCATAACTAAGGAAAACAATAACTATCTATTCATTCTTCAACTCCATCAAAGACTCCAGAAGGATATAATACTACCTAAGTAAACAAGAAATAAGAAAACTCTAGAAATGACAGAGACATCTCACTGCCTGGACAGTCGCCCAAAGTTCCTTTGTACGGTTGGGGCATCCATCTTCAGCCTTCAGGCCCATAATATCCAGCAGACATTTCCATGAAGCAGGAAATTTCAAAGACAGTCCAGTCACTATCTGCTGTGTCCTGTAGAATGTCTCGCAGACTCTTTCATGAGTCATGAACCCCAAAAGACCGTCTCACCTTTAGGCAAGTTTAGTAGTCCTCTCTCTGTGGGTTCTCTTTGTCCAGTTTATGCAACAGTCCAGGCAAGAGCAGTTTCTTGCCCAAATGGCTATCCAACTCCATATGGATCCTCTTCGATGCCCATCTTCCTCTCAAAGTAGATTGGTGCCACCAGGAGCAGATATGTCTCATTGTCATGAAAAGTCCTAAGTTATTAAAACATTAAATGCCATATTCTGCAGTCTTTGAAAGATATGAAGAATGTCTATCTAACTGAAATGTATCTCTATATATCTAGAAAATCTAACTAACATGACTACAAGCTTGACTATTATTGATGATTAACCATTAACCTATATTTCTTAATTATACATTACATTTTTAAATGAACTACACAATCACAATACCTTAATCAAGATCAGAAATACATATACATATAACAAAATTGACCTTAAAATCCATACTAATGCAAATTATTCATACCTATATCATTTCCCCCTTTAAATGTAAAAGAACATTTATAAACAATATTTTGGGAACATGGGCGCAGTTTTTTCTCTCCAAACTGCTTCCTGCTGAATGGGGGCGCTGTTAATCAGATCATTTAGGGTGTAACCTGTGTGCCAGGTTTATCTCAGTTGCCAGTTGAGTGAAGTAATTTTTTGAGGGTGTTCACAGGAACTTTTCGGGAGGTCGTGGTCTATCATACCATATCGGGATAGATGCAATCCACAGGGTCTGGTCCTCTGTGAAAACAAAAGAAGACCCTTTCCAAAGCATCATATCCTTAGACCCAAATTCTGAAGTCATACCCCCACGTTGGGCGCCATTCTGTTGTGTTACGAGCAGCAGGGCTGCGTCCCTGGCACGCGGCCGCCCGCATGGCTAGCTTTACCTGAAATAATTACACGGAAACTGTATTCTTTTAAACACTGCCTGACCCATTAGTTTCAGTTTCTTATTGGCTAGCTCTTACATATTGATCTAACCCATTTCTATTAATCTGTGTAGCCCACGAGCTGGCTTACCAGGAAAGATCTTAACCTGCGTCTGTCTGGAGTGGGAGAATCATGGCGACTCCCTGACTCAGCTTCTTTCTCCCAGCATTCCGTTCTGTTTACTCCGCCTACCTAAGGGCTGGCCTATCAAATGGGTCTAGGCAGTTTCTTTATTAATAAGAAATCACTCCCACATCAGTCACTGGTTAAGGAATAGTTTATGAGGAAATTACCCTTTTGCTTCTGTGACTGTCAGATCTATTGTTCAGTTTTAAGAGTGGGTACTCTTGTCTTACAGTCCTTCTAAAACACTGAGAGATATGAGTTCTGCTTTGTTTTCTGGGCCACACATTTGAGAGAGGTGTTTATCCCCTAAAGAACTGGCTATTGGGGCTGGAGAGGTGGCTCAGAGGTTAAGAGCACTGATTACTCTTCCAGAGGTCCGGAGTTCAATTCCCAGCGACCACATGGTGGCTCAGAACCATCTGTAATGAGATCTGCTGCCCTCTTTTGGTGTGCAGGCAAACATGCAGACAAAACACTGTATATACATAATAAATTTTAAAAAAAAGAACTGGCTATTGGATTCATTGTTCTTTTGTGCATTTACAGTTTCTTGGGTTCCATATAGCCAGATTATAGCTGTAAATGCTCATACAGAATTATACTTATCTTTTTTTTTTTTTTTTTTTTTTTTTTTTTTTTTTTTTTTTGAGATAGGGTCACACCATGTGATCCTGACTGGCCTGGAACTCATTTTGTAGACCAGGCTCTCCTCAACTCACAGAGATCCACCTGTCTTTGCTTAGGATTAATTTAAAGGCATGTGCCGGGCGGTGGTGGCGCACGCCTTTAATCCCAGCACTTGGGAGGCAGAGGCAGGCGGATCTCTGTGAGTTCGAGGCCAGCCTGGTCTACAAGAGCTAGTTCCAGGACAGGAACCAAAAGCTACAGAGAAACCCTGTCTTGAAAATCCAAAAAAACTTTAAAGGCATGCACCTCCATACCCAACTACTCTTTTCTTATACGTAAAACTGTACTAAGCAAATTGAGTATATTATATTTTCATCCAGTGTGGGGAAGTTCCTAATAATTTCAAATTGGATTAGTTTTGGTTTTGTTTTGTTTTATTTTTCTCCTCTCTTACTGAAAAATATTGCAAATGCAGATGAAACACTTGATTTCTCAATACTGTGCCACGATATACTAATAGAATCCTCTGAAGTTATTTTAATAAAGAATTATAAAGAGGTCTCAGCTGGTATTAATGGAATCATTATCTGTCATTTCATAATTAAGGCTTCTTTCTCTGCTATTTTAGGGTCTGCCGATTTCCATGTATGGAGGCACCATTATATCCTCTCATCCTCAGCTTGCTGATGTTCCAGGGGGCCCACTGTTCAACGGACTTCACAACTCAGATCCTGCTTGGAACCCTATGATAAAAGTTATCCAGAATTCAACTGAATGCACTGATGCTCAGCAGGTAAAACAGGCTTAAAATCTCTTCTACTTTTCAGATTTGTCATGTGACTCTGAATTTGATGGGAAATGTAAGGTCTGAGTAATGACTATTAATCTGGATTAAGTTTTTCATTATCAAAATGATGATTCTAAACATTCTATTTCTTATATGTGTGTTCTTCCTAGGCAGAAACAGTGCATTGCCATTGAATTTATATATTCATTTCACAAATATGTAAAGATTCCTAATTGGAAATTCCAATTTTTCCTCCCCCTTTTCAGATTTGGCCTGGCACGTGGGCACCTCATATTGGAAACATGCATCTCAAATATGTCAACTAAGTTAGAAGGTCTTTACTCTTTAGCCTTGTTTGGGAAACCTATGACTTTGGAAGGACTCTGGGGTTTTTAATTTTGTTTTTTGGGTTTTTTTTTTTTTTAATGTGCCTAACTAAAATATTCTGAGGCTTTAGCAATGGAAATTTGATTGCCCATTGTGTAAGAACAAATTGATTTCCTATCCCACCTGAGTATGTTCTCTGGTTAGTTTAGCCATTTTTGACTTGAGATAAGATGAACCTAGTGCTTTTGGCTAAACATACTGAATGCTACTTGTATGCAGAAGAGAATTAGATGATTACATGTTTCAACTTTTTAGGGTGGTAAATACATGTATAATTGTTTACATACTTTAAAAAATATGAGTAAATTTCTTGTCATATAGTGGCTCTACTTAATGTAGCCTGTATTAATGTGAAATATTTACCAGAATATTCAATAAAAAAAAATGAACAGTGTTTAGAAGTGGGGTGTGATCCTTTCAGTGGTCATGAAGATTCCAGCCAATCTACAGTCATATTAAATTAGATTGCTAATGTTGTATTTATTTGTATCATGCTTTTCACATTTAACACTGTAGAGTCCATTCTTAAACAGCCATGAAAAGCACTGTTAAAACTTATTAGCTACTTCTTGTTCTTCTGTCTCCCACCTTATTAAAGATGAGGGTTTTTAAGCCTTTACAGTTTGTGTTAGCTGACATTAGCAAATAGGCCACTTGATAGGTTTTGCTCTTTATGGATCATGACTACTAAGGCTTTCCATTGAACAGATTTAGGGATACCCAAATCATCCACTTTGGGTTCCTTTGTGCTTCTTGATTTTTGAATTGGAACATAAGAAGTGGAAGAGTTAATCAGTTATACTGATGAATAACTGAGTAATATTTATAAATCAGTGACTAATGCTGTGTTTAGTCCCATGGACTCAAAAATGAAAAGCCAATATGCTAAACAAATCAATCACAAAAACACTAAACTAAGTTGGCTAAACCATACACTGTGTACAATGGAGAAGGAAATTCTCCTACTAAAACGTATCATCAGTTGTGGGTTTTTTGTTTGCTTGTTTGGTTGGTTTTGGTTTTTTGAGACTGGGTTTCTCTTGTAGCTTTGGAGCCTGTCCTGGAACTTGCTCTGTAGACTGTGCTGGCCTCGAACTCACAGAGATCTACCTGCCTCTGCCTCCCAAGTGCTGGGATTAAAGGTGTGCGCCGCCACCACCTGGCTCAGTTGTATTTTAATGTAGTTCAATATCCCAGCATTATAAACAGTATTTAAAAGAAAACATTTTGGTGACTGAGAAAAAACAAAAAGAGAATGCACACACAAACACACACAAGCAACAACCAAGAGCAGAGAATCATGCAAGCATGATTCTTACTCTAAAAGCAATTAAGAATTCTTAATAATCTTTGCCTGGGTTCTAAGCCATCACCCGGTCAGAAATATGCTATTAGTTCTATGTAAGATATAACTTAGTTCTTTGGTCTTCCACATCATTTTACACATGAGAAAGCTTCCTTAAGCGCATTTCTTATTTTCTATTTTTGATGAATTTGGAAAGTATTACTGGTGGGAAGTTTACTGACTTTATAGTGGTCATATAAAATCTTCTCGAGGCCATCTCGCTCTAGGGCAGAACAGTCCTTTAGATTGCCTACATATCTTGTTCTTTCCTCTTACCGATAACAGAAACAATCACTTAAAATTAGTGAAATGAATGAAGCTGCTCTTGATGAAATAGAGAAAGGTAACCTTAAGTAAATTACTCAGTAGAACAAAAAAGTGAGTTTTATTCTACATTAATTTTTTGTAAAGTATTTGAATGATCTAGGGATCCTTAAATCTATTTCTAAACCTTGAATACAACAGAAGAAATTCTGTCTCAGGTCAGAAACTAGAACCCATAAAGAGAAAGGAAGGAGAAAATCCCCCTAGAGAATTAGGAAGAAAGAAGAAGTGTGCAGGAGGAGCCCTGGGAGACCTCCTCCCTTCCCTTTTGTCAACATCACCCTCCTTTCTATTTGAATCTTGGTAACCTAATCCCAGCCCTATTTTACTTGCTATAATCTCTTCTTCCTCTTCCTGCCTCTTCCTGACATTACTTTACTGCTATTTTACCAACTTGAACATTGGATAAAACCTAGCTCAGGTAAGAACTTGATTATTTTCAAAACATACAAGGGATGGAGGGAGGCAGTATGGGTACAGTGGAGTGAGAGTCAAAGGTCTAAGTCCTTTTTTCATTTCTGTCATTTACAACTCTGTGACTTTAGGCAAGTTATCTCATTTTTCTGGGCCTCACAATCCCCATCTGAACATGAAATCAATCTTAAATTAACCCAAAGGAGTCTTGTGGTTATAACACAGATTTTCTTCTTTTTCTTGTCAATGAAAATGTATGGATTTGGGAATACTGGAAAAAATGTTTACAGTTCTGAGGTTTGGTTCTGATCACTGGAATCAAAAGCCTTCTATTCTGGAGACCAGTATTGATTTGGAAATTAGTGGAAACAGAAGAAAATGTTACACATTCATAGTGAGCCCTTAAGTTTTAAAGAAATATCCTGCGAAGTAAGGCACATGTCAAATCCCATGAGAATAAAAGCTCTTCAAAGAATAAAACTGTATCTTCAAGGTTTCTGGATTCACTTCTTTCAAGTAGTGTTCAGTGTAATAAAATTATTGATGTTTTAGAATCCTTTAAAACTGTTGTGGCTACAGTGTGCTGACTTGCCCTTTTATAGGCCAGTGTGCTTTCTTCAGTCTCTGCTCTCAAGGGGGAAATTCCATCACCTCAGCTAACCAGACCAAAGAAGAGAGTTGGACAGCCAATGGTGACCTCTTCTAACCAGAGGTAAGAAATCTCAAGCCTTATGGTTTCTGTTCCTCCTCCCAACTGGAACACTACTACACAAGAGGTCTGTCCTTGGTTTGAGTTGGCTTGTAGAAGCAGGAGAACAAGCATGAGTTCAAGCTAATCAGAGTCCAGCATGGTGTGCACCCCTGGACACCCAGCACTTACAAAGTAGAGGTAGGGGATCAGGATTTTAATGCAAGCCTCAGCTCCATGAAACGCTTATCTCAACACCACTTATACCTCCCCGACAAAAGGCCCAAAGGTTGAACTTCATACCTGATTCTTTCCTAGTGTTGAAGACCTTTGGACCACATTGTAAACTGAGAAGAGACAAACAAACCTGTAGAAAAACAGCTTCAGAACATCTTGTTCTGTGACTAGCAAGAAGTACTTGTACCAAACAATACAGCTGGTCATATCTTCCTAGAGGAGCCTGTCCTGGGGTGAGGACTGTGATGATGTTGCATTTTCCATTTACCCACAGTGATCTGGCAACTGACCACAGGCTAGATCTTTCACGTTCACTCTCTACTTTAGGAAATGAATGTGCAAATTCAAGTGTGTTAATACCACATCCCATAAAGGTCATAAAGCCCAGCATAGTGGCCTGTGCCTGAAAGTTCCTCCTAAGGTAGAAGGATCACTTGAGCCGAGGAGCTCAATACCAATCTGAACAAAATAAGAAATCCTTCATATCAAAATAATAATAGCAGACATGAGCCTGGGCTTCAAGATATAAGAGGGCAAGATCATGAACATGTTAGCTGATTTCGAACCTGTCTGTGAGAACTTTTCACTTACATACGTGATCCACCTGCCTCTGCCTCCCCAATCCTGGGAGTAATGGTGTGTGCCACCAAATCCAACTTGTTTCACTTTATTTTGGTGGTACTGCTGGGAATTCAAAGCTGTTTACTTAAGTGGCAGAGACCTGGCATTTGCCTTATAGGTTTAATTGTATCTCTGGTAGTTAATCCTAGGCATAGTTTTTGGTTTGATATTTTGATTGGTTGTTTTTGTTTCTGAATCAAATAGTAATTAATGTTAAACCTGTGATGTAAACTTCTGATGCTTTATCCAGGTTATGCAGTTGTATGGGTGTGGAGTCTGGCTTTTTTTTATAGTTTTCTAGCCCTGCCAGCCCATTGTATGTTATAGGAATAACACTGGCTGCTGTTTTATAGTAGAGATTCAAAGAAGGAAGACATCACTTCACATGCACCTTTCTCAAAAAACTCTAGAATTTGTTTGGGTTTCATTTTCATTTTGACGATGCTAGGGACCAAACCCAGGACCTCAGGCATGCTACATAAGCACTCTACCAGCTGGGCTATATCTTTAGCCTCTATAATTTTTATGTTGCCTCACTATGTAGACCAGGGTGGCCTCAAACTTGAAGATCTGCCTGCTTCTGCCTTCCCAGTACTGGGACTAAAAGAATGTGCTACCACATATAGCCTGCCCCTTTAGTTCTACTTGTTTTTTCTCAGTTTGTTTTGGTGAATCACTTAAATTAAATATTACTATGTAGACCTCTTCTTGCACTACACCTTCTCAGATTATAGCTTCCCATACTCTTGTGTTTCATTTCTGAATAAGTAGGCAGTCCCCCGCCCCCAGACCAGTTGTTACAGCTCCTTATAGTGCTCTCTGTCTTGTTACTCTGCACACAGTATTCATTACTTAATATAAGCTATGCCCCTGTTTGTTTCCCCTTTTGTAGTTCCAGCTACCCAAGATTCTCAAAGCAGGAGATTGGGAGTTACCCTAGCTTACCTCCATTTTCCTCAGCCTGCCCTTGATCAGATCACTTCACCTTCCACCTTTAAATTTTTATTACAATTATTGGGGAGAGGGGCATACACATGTCATTGTGCCTATGAAGAGGTTAGAGGACTGCTTGCAGGAATTGGTTCTTTTCTTCCATTTCATGAGGTTGGAGCTTAGATCATCAGGCTTGGCTGTTAGTGCCGTAATCTGATGAGCCATTTCACTGGCCCATACTTTGTTGTTCTGTATATCTGAATTTCCTCCATTTCTGTCTCCATTGCCACTGCCCAATGGACTCATTTTCAGAATCACCATCCTCTCTACTCCATGCCCCTACTCTTAACCATTAGGCTATTTTCTCACTTTGTTTAAAAGTTGAAATTGTCGAGACAGTTACCCAGTCTGCTGAGGCATGTACCACTTTGTAAGAGACTCCAATACCTTTTGGGGAACAATAAAATATATATACACCTGCTACCTGGAATGTGATTTTGAAAACCTGCAGCTTCTGCATTAGCAGGAATTGTCTGTCATATCAAGCTCAGCCAGGCTTGGTGGTGCATGCCTTTAAGCAACGGTCAGAGGTAACGGCAGGTAGATCTTTAAATCAAAAGCCAGCCTGATCTATGTACCAACTGCAGGCCAGCTAGATCCTGTCAGGCCAGTGAGATCCTGTCTTAAATAATAATAATAATAAAAACAATACTGTCCACTCTGTCAAACCTATCTTTGTTCCTTTCCAGAGAGCTAACAGGCTAAGCCTTCCTCACCAAGTCCATAGTTAGCTATGTCCAAAGGGCTGACCTCTGCACTCATGATGTGTTGGCTACAGCTTTCCCTGTTCCCATCCCCTAGTTTGCTGAACTTTGAGTAGACCTGGTGTCACATTCAAAAAGCCTATGATTTCCTGTTATGCTACAAGGCACTACAAAGCTGGGCTGAAGGATCCAAACTCTAGTCACTCAAGATCTGTGGGCATGTTTCCATCAAAAAGCTTGATTAATAAGTACATTACTGTCTGAAACTGTTGGAAGAAATGGGTACAACCGTACCTCCCGACATCCAGGAATAATTAGCAAATAAACTCTCAAGTCAGAGCAGATCCTGAGAGCTCCTAGGCAAGTGGGCGGAACCCTCAGGCTGAGTGACTGGCCAATGGCCCACCCCAGGTGTGACGTATCCTAGTGGTGTTGCCTGCTGCCACACGTGGTCAGCTGAGACTGCCTACACTTCAGACCTGTTTTCCCGTGCTTTCAAGGCACCCGCTGTTGCCTTCCTGCTGCTCGTTATGTCTGCCTCTAGAAGTTGCCCTATTCCAGGGTGTCGAGACCGGCTCTCAGATAGCTACAGCACCACGCCGGGAGGTACACTATGTGCCACCACCCCGGGAGGTCAGTGGGCAGGGCAGGGGTTTGTGCTCTGTGGGGCAGTGTCGGGGGTGGAGTGGGGTGGACCTTGGAATTGCTTCTGCAGGGTTCTCCAAGGTATAACGTAGAAGGAAAAAATAGTTTACCAAAAAAATAAATAAAGGCAGTGCTTTTTAAACTGCTTATAACAGTTCATGTTGTGGTGATTCCCCAGCCATACAATTGTTTTTATTGCTACTTAATAACTATAATTTTGGTACGGTTATGAATCATAATGTAAACATCTGCAGTTTCTGGTGGTCTTAGGCAACCCCTGTGAGGGGGTTGTGACCAGTAATAGGTTGAGAACCACTGCAATAGAAGGTGACCACAACAGAAAGCGAGTATTATGTAGTGAATGCAGCCCTGGGTCATGAGCTGCTGCACTGGCAAACGGGTTTCTGCCATGTGGAAACAGAAGGGAGCCGCAAGAATAGGGCAGGGCTCTTCCAGGACACTGTTGGCCATTTTCTCATGGGTGAGGCTAGCCCTAAGGGACTTAGGGGGTGAGGGGGCATGTTTTCCAAGGAATGCAACTCTCCTTTGCAAGAAGTGAGAACCCAGGAGGCTATGCTGGATGAAATTCTTAATGTTTCAGACCTTTTTGGTGAAAGGTTGGGCAGTTTGGCCCCACTATATATACCAAAGCAACAAGATCTATGAACTGTAGACTAACAGGCTAAAGTACCTGAGTTTTCAAGTGTGGTGTTCCCTCTCAAGACTACCGCCACTGTCGTAGCCCAGAGTACCTACAGACTAGCTAGATGTCCCAACTTGCCTTGATGTTGCTTAGACTGAACTTGGTTGGGCATGTCTTTTGTGGTGTGACCTGCCAGCTGAATCCTAGTTGGGCAGTAACGTGTTCAAGATCCTGGTTCTTAACTTCAGCTCTTATTCCTTCACAGGCACCAGGATCATCTACGACCGAAAGTTCCTGCTGGAGTGCAAGAATTCTCCCATTGCCCGGACACCTCCCTACTGCCTCCCTCAGATTCCCGGGGTCACAATTCCCCCAGTCCCACCCTCCAGGCTGGAGCTGCTGAAGGAACAGAAGCAGACAGAGGAAGAGACAACCGGTAAGTAGGACTAGCAATTAAATGCCTTTGTAAAGTAGAGTTGGGGCTCAATTCCAAGAGGGGTTCCTGTGCTAACTGGGCTTACAAACACTTAAGTGAGTAACTGTTCTCTTGACTTCTCTCCCTAGATGACGAACAATTTGAAATGGACATGTAATCCAGTGCAAGATGACCTGTGTGGAGTTACGGATCTCTCATGCCACTGTTGCCGCCACCTCTGCTAGGGTATTCAAGGGCAGCTGGCCTCATCTAGTCTGGAAGAGAGACTTGTTGATTCTGGGTTTCCTTTAGTTCTGAGGCAGCTGGACCAGGGATAGTAGTGGACACTTGCCAAGGCCTCAACTTTCTCTGGTTTATACATATTCCTCCCAAACCCTGGCCCTCAGAGCTGGCACTGGGGAACAGAATATGTCACCTTCTGGCTGCTTAGTAAACATTCAACGAAATGCCATGACTCCAGTGTTCTCAGTGCTGAACTCTCAGCTATACAGCTGAGAGACCCAGCAGGCCCAAGTCTGTTCCCAGCTCTCAATGGCCCCCTTCTTGCAGCATTTAGGGCTTGAGGCAGGCTGTGAGAGAAAACTGCTAGAGTTGCTAGGTCATAAAGCACAACAGCTGAGCCTTTCCAGGAAGTGAGGGCCCCCAACCCCCATCCATTTGTAATGTGCACTCCTAGAAGAGATGCTGTTTCAGCTAACACCCACCTCAGTTTCTCCCCTGCCTTTTCTTCTGCTTCCTATCTCTTAAGTACCAATCAGTTCAATTCTGGAAACCTTGCATCTTTCTTCTCAGCATAATCACCAGTACATTTCTGGTCCCAGCTATTTCTTTTTTTAAAAAAAAAAAGTGTTAGAAAAGATTGGGAGAAGGGTGCTGGAGAAATAGCTCAGCAGTTAAGAGCACTGGTTGCTCCTGAGTTCAAGTCCCAACAACCAAAAATATCTCACAACTTTCTATAATGGGATTTGATGCCCTCTTCTGTGTGTGAAGGCATATATGTGGACAGAGCACTCATATACATAAATAAATCTAAAAGACTAGCCTGGTGATGGTGGCACACACCTTTAATCCCAGCATTTTAGAGGCAGACAGAACTCTGAGTTCAAGGCCAGCCTGGTTTACAGAACAAGTTCCAGGTTATTGGTGGCTACACAGAGAAACCCTGTCTCAACAAAAACAAAAAGGACTAGGGCTTACACTGAAACAAAAATGAGGCAACACCTTGTTTGCCTCATTTAGTAAACCTTTGTTTGCCTCTGTTTAGTAAACCAGATAATCTTGACCTCAGATATCAGTAATCTAATCTTTGTTGTTGAAACAGAATCTCAACACAGCTTAAAGTGGATTCAAACTCAATACATAAGTGCAGGGTAACCTTGAACTCCTCTTCCTGCCTCTAGTCTCAAATATTAGGACCATAAGTGTGTGCTACTACACCCAAAAGAAATGCAGGCATCTGGTCTTTTTCTCCTTCAGTTTAAACAGCAGAAACAACCCCAATCACTGATTGTAAAAACAATACACCAAGAATACAGCAAAGGGCATGGTCTCTACTGACCAGAAAGTTTCTAGCTATTTGAGTCTATTCTTAGGCTGAAATGAAAATAGCCAACAACACTGTGCTATGTTACAAAAAAATGTGCTTTTCAGTCTAATTTTGAGAAAAGCAGGTAGCAATATGGCTATGCCCGGCAAGGCCCTTCTTGATGAATGGAACAAGGAATAGTATTCATGGAGCAGGGAAACTGACACCAGAAAGAACCAGTCTGGCATCAGAATGGCTCACCTTTCCTACCCACTTCCCACCATTGAGATTTTTATTGAAATATACATATTATGAGTAACAAGTTATCTTGCAAGTGGCCCAGGTAGGATCTTTGGTCAGGCCCAACACAATTGTCTCCCTGGTGGTAATGGGACCCAAGCGAGAAGAGGCCTTCCACACCGAGGCATAGATCATTTGAGTGAGTCTGGGGAGGCCCCAGGATTATGAAGACTGTTGGAAGCCTGGTACTGTCTGGTTCTCAGGTGCCATTGTAGATGTCTCTTCTTTGGCCTCCTCTGAAGACAGACTCCTCTTTTCTGCAATTAACCTTTTAACTCCCACCATCCACTGACTGACCTCAGTCACATGGTCAACCATGAGTGAGCGGTGAATGTCATCTGCTGCATCCCACTGGTGGTGTAAAAGTTCTGAGGAGAGACAGGGCTTGAGCAAGTAATATTGGCACTTGGAAGTAATATTCATGTTTTCCATTCCTTCCCTCCCAATAAGTAAAAACCTTTTCACCTGTCAGTTCAGCCATCAATGGGAGGATAAATGACCCCACCCATACCTTGCACTAGTAGTACCATCCTCTTCTTTACAGGTATTGACAACTTCCCTCCAGCCCACTGTTCCTGAAGCAGTGCCAAGCGTCGGCTGATATCGTCATGCACCTGTTTCTGAGACAGAAACCGATCCAACTCAGTGCTGCCATTATGTGAATTCTCTGGCTCAGGAGTTTGACTCTTGGTCATTTTAGAGTTCATATTCCTTTACCCAAAGGATAGAAGTCCCCCACTAAAAATAAAATGAAACCTATGGATCTCCTCCAAAGACAAAAGACAAACATGACAAGAATTTTAACTTTTCAGTGCCTCCTCAGCCCCTTAGAGACTCATCTTAAGGTTACTGTTCAAATAAGGAAAACATGGCCAAAGGTGGTACTACCACGCTGCATCCCCTTTCTTCAATCCTTTATCTCTAGAGGGCTGAAGAAACCTTCATACAAAGCTTCTCTTTCTCTCCCAGACAGCACAAAAACAACCGAGTACATTATGAATGGCCTCAAGTTACAAAAATAAATAGGTTTATTAACACTAATAGGAGTTAAATACAACTCATTCCCATAAAGCCTCTGTTGCTAGATGGTCCTTCAAAAGTCCTGAGAATCCCTCTGACATCGATGTCCATTTCCCTGGAAAATTTTGAGAGATTCCTTAAGGTCCCATCAGAAGTGCTGTTTTTAAGAACCATACTTCATTGGATAGAAGTCCTTTCCACTCCTGGAAGTACCAGGGCCTACCTTTGTGTAGCCACGGCAGTCCTCCAACGCCTGTTCCAGAGGTCGCAGTACATCTTCCAGTGGAACCTCAGACTCAGTGACTGGGGAAGTTGGGGGTTCCACACCAGTAGCAGGACAAGTCCCCATAGGTGGAGGCCTTGAAGCCTTACTTGAAGGAGGTGGATGACCCACTGGAGGTGGTCCAGATGTTTCTGAAGTTGGGGCTGAAATGTTCAAACTGGATCAAGCAACAAGGCTTAGTACCCTCCAATGATCATTTTATTCCCATTTCTCTTTGTTCACAATGTTTAATCAACTATGAAATCTGAACACAGTTCTTCATCTCTTACCTCTTACTGCCCAATTTTATTGATTAAACCAAAGCATGTTGGGAACCAAGCTCAAATCCTCTAGACAGCAAGTACTCTTAACCACTGAGACATTTCTCCAGTCCCCCATATAATCGAACACTTTTCACTGACAGATTTTTAAAGGGTAAAGAAAACTGCATTTCTCTACTCTTCAAAAATAAACATTTTTGAAGGGGAAAGGGAAGGACGGGAGGGGAGTAGAGAAAAATGTATAGCTCAATAAAAAAAAAAGTAAAACATTTTCGCAGGGTAGTGGTGGCACAAACTTTTAATTCCAGCATTCAGAATGCAGAGGAAGGCAGATCTCTGAGTTTGAGGCTAGTTTGGTTTACAGAGACAGCTCCAGGACTGGCTCCATAGCTACTGGGAAACCCTGTCTCAAGAAACCAAAAAAAATAAGCATTTTCACATCTGTAAACTTCACTTTCTGTAAATACTTCCTTTTCCTATTTCTGGCCATGCCTTATTTCACTGATAAAGCCATCAAGTGGGATTTTTTTTTTTTTTGCTGTTTGAGACAGGGTTACACTCTAGCACAGGCGGGCATCAAACTTGTGGCACTCCTCTTGCCTAGGCTTTCTGAATACTGAGACCATAGACATACACCACCATGCCCAGCTCAGGAACTCTCCACTGGTCCTTTTAATCTACCCGTTGGGGCCACCTTCCTTCCGCAAAAAGTCCTTGCTCCTGTTGGAGTAAGTGGAGGGCATCTCTCCACTCGTACTTTGTAGTCCAGCCCTTCTTTAGGCTTCCCTCCTATGCCTATTTCTTTTCTCCATTATGATCACTTCTTGGCCTTTACTCTGTCATCCCATGATGAACGTACAGATGGACTTTACTGTTTGCTTTCAAAACCCCTTAAATTTCTTTTTCTTATCAAATATAGCATACCACCACCTGCAAACCTATCTTGCAACACTCCATTTAAAAAAAAAAAAATCTTTTTTGAAGCACTCTACTTCAGTTTCTGAACCTGGCAAAGTTGTTCTCCTCTCAGAGAGTTTGCACTTACCTGTTTATTGTGCTTGAAATACTTTTGCACCTTTTAGTCACATTTCCGTGTTTACTTAAATAGCCCCCAGGACAGGTTACCTGGAAACGTGCTTCTCTGCAGAGTCCCCACCAAGACCTTTTAGCTTGTTCACTATGTTTTAGTTTGCACTCAAACTGTTCCTGGCTCTAGCTTGACAAGTACTCAGTAAATACTAATTAAGCAAATGAGTAAGTAATACAAAGTCTGAGAAGTTTATAACACAAAGATCATAGTAGGATCGTGGGAAGAGATCTGGGCAAGGAATATCTGAAAACAGTCTGAGTGAGCGTAGTCCTTTTGTCCAACATACCATTTACTGACCAGGGCAGCAGAAAAAACAGGCTCGAAAAGCGCCTGCGCTGAGCCTCTTACTGGCTCCCAAGCCCACTCCTCTCCCTTGGGAGAGGAAACAGGTCGATGGGACAGGTTTATCACGGACACCATCTTTCCGTACAGGATTCCGCCCACGGCCCTTACACACCTCTAGGGGATCCATCCTGCGGGGCCGCGACCCTCTTAGTAAGGGGCGTGCGTTTGGGTCCACCAGTCTGAGTCTGCAGCCCATAAGAGAACTGCGGAGGGTCGTTCCAGCCGCGTTCCTTGTTGCCTGCGAAGGCAAGGAAGTGTGTGAAAGGTGACCGGGCACCCAACGGAGGTTACTTTGGGGTCAGGGGGAGTCAGAGTTCGGGCCGAGTACCCACAGCCAGCCCACCCAGCTTGCTCACCCGGCTTCACGTAAAGCTCCGCCATCGCTACTTCCGCGCCGCCAGTGCCAGCGGGGCAGCGCGTCATTTCCGGGGCGGTAGCTTACTCACTCAGTCCAGCTAGTTGCCTGGTGGTACTTGAGGGGCTGCCTAGAGAGCAGGCACCAATTCCTTAAAAGACAACTGGCTGAGCCAGGCGGTGGCAGAGGCAGGCTGGCCTGGTCTACAAGAGCTAGTTTACTACAAGAGCTAGTTCCAGGACAGGCTCCAAAGCTACAGAGAAACGCTGTCTCGAAAAACCAAACAAAAAAAGATGATCTGGATGGAGACTTTGTCAAGGAGCACCAAACAGGTAGGTTTTTCTAACATCTCCTAGTTTGCTCTCAGGCGCAAATTCACCAGAAGTACCTGCTGGATCTAATCACATCAACCTCTGGAAGCTCGCTTATCAATAGACTGCCTGCACAATTTTTATTTTCTCTAGGCTCACTAAGAAGAACTTCTTCAATACACAAATATGTCGACTCTTCAGAAGTCTTCTGAAATGCCTTGGACAAGTCTCAGCTGAGCTCCCACAACCCTCTGGTAGTTCCTGGTATCTTCTGCTTACCTATTTGGTTGTTTCACCTCAGAAAGTCTCAGAAGGAATCCTAATAGGCCTACTTTAATATCTGGCACAGAAAATCTCGTAAATTGTTTGCTGAATGAATGCAGTCACATTTCCAATATGCACCATGCCCCGTGTGACTAAAGGCAGTCAACAACACCAAGCATACATACCCACCTCACACAAGCTGATGGTCCCCAACCTTATCCCACGTCTAATATACTCACAACTAGTGAGGTCACTGAGGGATTTTTATTTGCGCTGATTCTGCTATAAAGTTGCTGAGGTAGAGCCAATTGTCCAGGGTTGGACAGGGGCAAGGAACAAAAGGACCCAAGGAAAAGGGTGCCAGGGGCCTAAGTTATAGTGCAGGGCCTCTCAGTCATCCATATTAACAAGAAACTTGGTAATAAATAGAGGGTAGGCAAGGATCGGGGATAGGCAGGAAGGTGAGAGGCTACAGAACCCTGGGAACTGGAGGAGTGTAAAGCCTCCTTCCCCAACCCTCTAAGATCAGTTTAGGACATATGGAGAAGAGAAGGTTTTAGCCTGAAGGCATCAAGAAATGAGAAGACGCCCCGCTTTCGAGGAGCTGCCCCAGCACCACCAACCCCTCCTTTGAGTAGTGGGGGAGGCAAGGGGCCACCAGGGGAGTCCATGGAACTGGTCCGCTTGAGCCGAAGGCGGGCACGGGCCTGGACACTCCAGGCCTTACCCCGAGCTGCTGAGGCCACCAGACACTTCTGGTATTGAACCTAGGAAGAAGGGGAGTATGTGAACATCCAGTTTTCTGCCCTTGGACACCTGAAAGCTTCTGTAAGGCAGGTAACTGGCCAAGAATTCTGTCCAGCATTCCCATGTAGCTCAAAAACAAAAACATAAAGCTCAACATTTACTGAGTACTTAAGGAAAGCTAGACACTATGTTACGTGCTTTGTGTGATAATTTAATTTAACCTAAGTTATTCATGAGGTGTTGCTTTACTCATCTTGCAAATGAAGATACCAAGGTTCAGAGATAAATGACTTGTCTAAGGCAGTGGTTCTCAACCTGTGGGGGATCACATACCAGATGTCCTGCATAACAGATTTTATTTACATTTAAAATAATATTTACATAACGATTCATAGCAGTAGCAAAATTAGTTATGAAGTAGCAACAAAATCACTTTATGGTTGGGGGGGTCACCACAACATGAGGAACTATATTAAAAGACTGTCGCATGAGGAAGATTGAGAACCACTGGTCTAGGGTCGCACAAACAGAAAATGTTATATCTGGCATTCAAATGTAAGTCTGTCAAGCTGCAAAGCTTGCATTTTTTTGTGTTTTTTTGGTTGGTTGATCTTGTTTTTTATGAGACATGGTTTCTCTGCAGCCTTGGCTATCCTGGAACTCACTCTGTAGACCAGGCTGGCCTCAAAACTCAGAGATTCACCTGCCTCTTGCCTCTTGAGTGCTGGGATTAAAAAGGCATGCAATACCAACTATCTAGCCAAAGTTTACACTCCTTTTTTTCCCCCCGAGATAAGGTTTCTCTGTGTAGCTTTGGTTGATGTCCTGGAACTAGCTCTTGTAGACCAGGCTGGCCTCGAACTCACAAACATCCTCCTGTCTCTGCCTCCCAAGTGCTGGGATTAAAGTTGTGTGCCACCACCACCTGGTCAAAGCTTGCACTCTTAACTACACCTACCACAAGAGACTATCCTCCATCTCTCAGTGTTCTGTAACAGTATCTGGCAAAACAGACCCTCTAGTGAAGAGAAAGTCTACAAACCCAACCCATCCCCAAAATAACTGTCCCAATCAAACTCTTAGTTATTTAAATTACTCCAAGCAGATACTAATTACTCAGCCTTCCTACCTCCTCTTGTGTACCTGCACTGCAGCGTAAGTGGGTAAAATCTGCAGATCTCACTTTACTGTCTTCAGTGGCCCAGACTAATCTAAGGTTTTCACGATCTGCTCTGTCATTCTTGTTGTGCTATCACTGCATCCTCTTGCAGGCCACGCACACCACATTTCTCAGGGACTCTAACCCACTAAACACGTCTCTCACGTCCATTCCTGAGTTTCTCTGGTATATCTGCCCTGTCTCTTCACCTGGCACACTTCTTTGGGTGTCTTTTCTTTTCCCCCTACAGGTGAGGAAGCATCTCCATCATGCGGTAATGTAACTTGCTTCTGATGTGTTTCTGCTTCATTCTGTGATGGCAAAGGCTATATATGCCTTCTATAGCAATGACTTTTTAGGATTAATTACATTGGTTGGACCCTGTAGATACTCATTTGTTGAATGAACAAGTGAACTGAATTAATGTAGCTTAAGCATCCTTCATTCAAACACCCACATACACCAAGAAGTATATTAAATCAGTAATGGTGCCGGGCGGTGGTGGCACACGCCTTTAATCCCAGCACTCGGGAGGCAGAGGCAGGCGGATCTCTGTGAGTTCGAGACCAGCCTGGTCTACAAGAGCTAGTTCCAGGACAGGCTCCAAAACCACAGAGAAACCCTGTCTCGAAAAACAAACAAAAAAAAATCAGTAATGGTGCCCACTTTGTATAGCACACCTTCACTTGCATGCTGAAACTTTTAAGGAAAGTGTGTCCATGAGTGTTTGTATATGTGTGTACATGGTATTAGTATTCCCCATACTTTAAGAAATCAGAAATAAGCCAGATGGTGGTGGCACACGCCTTTAATCCCAGCACTCAAGAGGCAGAGGCAGGAGGATCTCTGTGAGTTCAAGGCCAGCCTGGACTACAAGAGCTAGTTCCAGGGCAGGCAACAAAGCGACACACAGAAACCCTGTCTTGAAAAACCAAAAAAAAAAAAATCAGAAATAGCAATTATTATACAAAATGCCCTAGATTATTAAATGTTGGTAACCAACACAAAACTTAGCAAAAACAGCATTAAGAGCCAGATATGCTTGTGAACCAAATTTGGCCCTGGGATCACTGGGTTGTGATTTAAGTGGAGCTGCCCATCTTGAACCCATTCCATAATACAGAGTGGCTACAAGGAAAACCTCTCCTATTCCCACTCCATCCCTAACTCACCATACAGGCAGCTTGCACAGCTTCAGAAAGTCCCCCAGCATGAGGCTGGCACCAGAAGGCTGCACACTGGAATCTCTGACAACCAAGGTCAGCGATGAGGCCAAAGGTGTGTGGATCACGGCCAACACCAATAAAGGTCACAAGACGCACAGGGCACTGCCACAATGGTTCTTCCTCTGCACTAGCCTCTGCCTGCCCACACAAAGCCTAATCACTACATAGTTAAGCAATTGCCAGACCCAATACTTCCAGTAAAGACACACACCCCCACCTCAACATGCCTGCTTACCCTCCAAAGCCCCAAACTTCACCCTCCCGCGGTACCTGAATGGAATGCGCAGTCATCAGAGAGTCAGACACACTGAGCATAGCAGGAACCCAGGTTTTCTGGTCCCCGCGGGCAGTGAGGGTACCAATGGCCTCATTCAGCACATCCATACCTGAGGAGACATGCCTACTGTGCTGTCTGGCTTGGATAGAAAGGGTGTACAGAGAGTTTCTAGGACCCTTTCATTAACTTGGGATTCAGAAAGATGGGAAAAGAAGAGCTGGGGCTGAGCTTGGAATTCTGAGTTGGAAGAATGGGTATATCCCAAATTATATAAGGTAATGCAAAAACTCTAAGACTCAATACAATGTAGCTCTCACCTCACCCATACTCTCTTTCCTAACACACCGGAGCCATCAGTCCCCTTAGTCCTTACCCATGGCTTTGTTGACTGGTAGGGTCCCCATGTACAGTGCCTCGTATTTCTGAGCAGCCTGGCTCACTGCATCCAGCAACTCCACTGAAACACATATCATATCAAGCACCAATCTAGCACAGAAACTCAGTTGCCCCTTCCCTTGCTGTGGACTACACCACTATGTGTAAGTTTTACTATGTAACCAGCTCTGGCTGGCCTGGAACTTGTGACAGTCTTCCTATCTCTGCCTTCCAAGTGCTAGGATTACACCATGCCTCCCCATGCCTCACTTCCGCACCCTAATGAATATGCCAGGACTCAAGCTAGAGCTGAGGCTAGTAAAGGAGAGCCTGTAGATGCACCTTCAATTCACTGCTTTGGATTCTTGGATCTAGACTCTCCAGGAAGAAGCCAACTCACCAGGAACCCCACCCCCGTACCACCTCCATCTCTCACTAAAGCAGCCTGATGTTGCAATGCAGCGAGCCCTTCCCCATACCTTGCCTTGGTAAGTCTTCAGGGGAAATAGGATCTGGGGAACAGCAAGCAGCTTCTCCACTGACTCCTACCCTCTCCGACAAGATCTAAAATACAGCACAGCCAGCATGAGGTACACAGAAAGCCAAGCCCACCCTAACCCAACTCCATATTCCCTGGCCACCACTGGCCCTCACCTGTGCACAGAGCCCCTGTAGAGCACTTGCAATGGCCTTTGCAGGCACATCACAGCGAAACACATGACACTTGAGCATACAGCTGTCTTTGTCACCCGCAACAAAGGCAAAGTCCCTAGCAAGGGCAGGGATAAGACTATTTAGGCCAGGGGCTTCTAAGTGCCTATAAGAAACTTCTAAAGTTAAGCTAAAGATATGGCACAGTTGGAATGGGGAAGCCAGGGACAGGGCTCAGAGTATCTAGTTGTCACATACCTGTCACTGTTCCAGAAGCATGTGGGAGCACAGGATAAAATCAGCCCAGCCTCTCAGCCTCTCCCCCATCTGTCCCTGCTGTGCTGGGCCCATGGGCCCACCCACCCCAACCAGGACTGAACCAGGCAGGGAAGGTCATGCTGGGTCCACATCAGAGATCTGTGTCCAAGGGTTCAGCATCAGTGGGGATGGCAGCCTGCAAGGGGGAAGGGTGATGCAATTCTTGCTCGGGGGAACACAGAAGTCCTCACCGGCCCTTGGAGCTGCCCACACCCCAGACACGGATGTGAACCAGAGGCTGACAATGGATCAAACTGTGGTCCAGGGGATTCACCAGGCTCATGGCATCTTTCTTCAGGATCATCAACATGTTCTGGCCCTGCCAAGGACAGAGTGTTGGCAGATGAAGGTGGCTAACATGGCAAACAAGCAATTTACGGAAAACCTACCTCCGCTGAGCCATAAGGTGAACCCCTGAAGAAATCAGACAACTCACCTCACCCCAGGCACCATCATGGGGCTGGCTCCGGTTGCGAGTCTGGGCCAGCTGCTGGATACAGTTATTGACAGCAATACTACTCTTCCCTGGTGCCAGGTCCTCCTCAGGCACCTCTACCCAGCCCAGAGAGCGGACTGCAAAGCACTGACAAGATGGGGAAAAAGAAGTGACAAGCTGTGGAGTGGCATGACGGGTGACACAGGACCCATCCACATCAACTCCGGTCGTCCTATTCTTTATACTTAATCAACCCACTCATTGAATAATTCAACCCCTGATCTTTCCCTTGAAACTGGCCATCAGCTTCAATCACTACCTTAGCTCCTGGCTCCAGGCTCCGGACATAGGAATCTTCACCATACCATGTCAGAGAGTTACTGGAACAAATGACAGCCAGTAAAAGGATTAGGATTCCTACGTTAGGGCCAATAGTGAAACCTAGCCTACTTGATCCAGCACAGAATCTGGGACAAGACCCAAAATATAGCACCACAAATGCAAACCCAGAAAAAGCAGGCCCCAGAATATGGTTAACCAAGTACAGTTCAAAATTTGAAGAAACCCAGTACACAAGACACAGGCATAAACTAAAATAAATACGGATATGAATTAAAAGTGTGGACAAAAGCCTCAAACTAGAACAAGAGACTGTAGAACACAAAATAGGAATCCTCCCACCCACCCCCAAAAAACTGAAGCGAACGGATGGAGTCCACTAGAACATGATGGGTCAGGACAGAGGACACAAAACATAGACCTAATGATAAGGACTTGCAACAGACAAAAATCAAAATACACAACCGTCAAGAACATGGAAAAGCCAAGCACAAATAGAGCCCCAGAGTCCAGAACTACAGTTTAAAAGCAAATTGTGAAGACAGGCACGGTATCTACTGTGTGAGTTCCAGGTCAGTTATGGCTACATACACAGTGAAATCTGAGACCGTCTCAAAAAAAAAAAAAATAAATAAAACAAAACAAAAAAAAAAACAAAACAGGAAACTGTGGGTCCAGCTTCATTCTTTTGAGTGCCACGATAACCACAAGGCTTTCATTTGGCCTGGGCCACCCCTGTTACCTCCGGTTCAATGAACTGTCCAGGCTGGAGAAGGATCTCCCCTTGGGGGGTCGCAGTTCCCAAATCCCCTCCGTCCTCTATGGAATAGAGATTAGTCAGTGTAGCAGCAGGCCTAGGTGCACACATGAGCTCAGACACCCCCCCCCCCCCACGTTCCACCTACCGTTCCTGGGTCCTCTGCACCTCCTAGTTCCCAGGTTGGGCGCTGCCACTGAGTGCTGCCGCTGGGTACATGCCAATAATAAGTGCCTGCAGCATCACGGATCTTTCTCCAGCCAGGGGGTAATCCTGTCTCCCCCTCCAGATTTTGGTCCCCCCACAAGTCATCTATAGGAACAAGGGGTTAAATCAAGGGGCCACATTACTCGTGAGTTCCCAACGATTCTGTCATAACCCTCGCTCCATCCCAGAGGAGACAGCCCTAAACTTAGACGTCAACTCCCCAGTCGTAAAGACAGCACATGCAAGGATCAGTGTTTCCTTATCCCCTGGTTCTCGTTCCCGAGATGCCACCCACCTCCACCCCATGTTTAAGCTTCGGGTAGCCTTCCTTTACCCCTAATAATCCCCTCAGCTTTTGGTCCTCCCAACCGGACCCTCGGTGCGCACCATCGCAGTTGACCAGAATGATGGCCAGCATATAATCCTTGCCCAACATAGCCTATGACAGCCTGCGCTCTTAGCCCACGGCGACCTCCGGAGCTGCAGGGCCCCCTAGCCCAGCCTCTGCGCCGGAGACCGCCGGGCCAACGGGGCGAGATTGGGCCGGCCTTGGGGAAGGGCAGAGGCGGGCCTGAGCTGCAGGCGCCGCGGCGTCCGGGTCGCCGAGTCCTCGCGCGTCTCGGTGCGTGTGCCCTACGAAGTGCACCGACACTATGAACCCCGCACCCGTAGGCAACTAGGAGTTCCTCGGACGGCGGAGGACCGGCGAGAACGTGTCCTGTGTGCACCAGGGCGCGGATGACATCATCGCGTGGAGCATGAGATCATCACGTCCCGACCTTTGCCCGCCCGCGTACACGGCCCAGGACCAGACGGGAGGGATCCAGTGGCCGTGCCTGAGCACAGCCTAGAGTAATAGGGAAAAAACGCCACGCCTTTTACCGAAATGCCCCGGAAGTGCCTCTACCCTCAGTAGAGTTGGAGGTAACCTCTGACACACGGAGGCGGGGCTGCGCATGCGCAACAAGTTCGGCGGGGAAGATGGCGGATGACAAGGTGAGTTGAAATCCACGGGTGCTTCGGTCGGCGTGGTTTTCAAATTCCTTAACCTTTATAGATTTGAGCAGAAACGACGGAGATAATTCTTGTTTTTCCCCTGGGTTCCTGTCAACTGCCTAAACAGTAGGGGGCTTTAGGCGAAAAGCTGCTCTTCCCGGGACTGACACGGTGCCTAATTCGGAGCACACATTCAAATATATTCACTATGTAGCAGTGCTCATTCGGGCCGTTTCCTCGCCCCTGAAGTCTCCCTTACAGAGACAGCATTTCCATTCCACCCTTACCACCGCCCTCACTCAAACGCTTCCTGCTTCCTACGGACTTGCCACCAGACCGAGTCTTGTAGCCACCCTCCTGCTGACACATGTTCGCCACATATTCGTGTATTCTCATTCAGTATGAAATGACCTGAGCAGATAGCAGGTTAGCCTCGAATTGTACGGGAAACTGCTTCAACCTGTTATTTTATTCCCAGCTGGTCCAGAAGCCCAGCATCACCCACAGATTTATTCCTAGCCTGCCAGTTTCTCTGTCAGGTACTGGGACACAGCAACGAAAGCAGGCTAATGGCCATTTTCAGCAAGCTTGAACTTCAGCCAATAGTGTTTCCTTCCTAAAGCTAAATAGAAGTGCCTCTGCCCTGAGATTCTGTGGAAGTCATTATAAGTTCCTCATGCACGTTCCATCTGTCACCACCCGGCCCCCACGGGAGTGTTTTGCTTTTCAGTGTCTGCCTTCCTTCATCACTGCTGCCTCAGGAAGGTGTTGTAGGAAGAGATTTATTTGGTTCTTCCCATCATCCCTCCCACAGCTCACCTAGTTCCTAGCTTCTGATAAAATTGAGCAGGGCATGGGACTGGGTCAAGTCTGCTGGAGCCAGCCTCTCCCTTGTCCTAGGATTCTCTGCCAAAGCTTAAGGACCTGACATTTCTCAAAAACCAGCTGGAGCGCCTCCAGCAGCGTGTGGAGGATGAAGTCCACAGTGGCGTGAGCCAGGTAAGGGCCCAGTTGCTCTTGGGAATGTTGAATAGCACGTAGAATTTTAGTTTAGCGAATGGACATTGAGGGCTCAATGAAAGTCTCCCTGAGAAAAAAAAACTGGAACTGGGCATTGTGGTGCAGGCAAGTTCAAGGCCAACCTGGACTACATAGAGGATTGTAGGCCAGCCAGTGCTACACACAAGAGAGCCTATCTCAAAACCAGCAGGGGAGGGAAAAAATAGCACTTAAGCTGAGATCTTAAATAGGTGTTCAATAGGTGAGGTTGGGGTGGGGGCATTCCAGGTACAGCACAGACAAACCTTGGTGATGAGCAGCATGGTGAACATGAAGCAGGAGAAGGGTAGTTTGTGTCATCAGCGACCATGCTGGGAAATGGAACTGGAGGAACAGGCAGGACTCGGGTTCCTCAGAAGCCTCTCTTGCATTCTAGGTGAATGGCATTCTGGGTAGACCCCTCTCGGAGTCTGGTATTGTGTGCTTGGGTCTCTGATATTCTTTTTCTGGCTCCAGAATTTTGAGATATCCTTGGAGAAAAGAGCGTAGCTGTCGGCAGTGAAGACGGGCAACAGTCGAATGCTCTAACTAAGCCCAGCTTAAAGAGGAGAGCACACCTGATTTCCTTCTGTGTTTTTCCCTGCAGGATGGCTCGCTCTTGTCCTCCCCGTTCCTCAAGGGATTCCTGGCAGGCTATGTGGTAGCCAAACTGAGGGCATCCGCAGTATTGGGCTTCGCAGTGGGGACTTGCACTGGCATCTATGTAGCTCAGTCATATGCTGTACCCAACGTGGAGAAGACCCTGAAGAACTACTTTAGGTCACTACGAAAGGGGCCCGACTAGACCCTTTGGGGAAGGCAGGATGGGCGTGTTGGGCCTGCAGGTAGAGGCCTTTCTATCACAGGCACTCTGTCTGGCTTCCCCTGCCATTGTTCATTTGCTGTCTCCAGCTGACCTGTCTCTTTCATCCTTGTTTGTCCTCCTGCGGAGAGTGGACAGTGCTTGGTCAGCCTGCACCCTGCACTCCTTCCCCCCCTAGTTCCATGGGACTAACCCCAAAACTATGGGTTCAAGCCCTAACTGTGGAGCGTGCACCTGACCCTGACGTTCAGTATTCTCTCTGGTGATGCACCACCATTCTGCACTCGATTTCCTTCAGATGCCTCCCTGTCCCTCTGTCGCTTGCTAGCTACACAGGCCACCCAGGGTCTGGTGTAGGCCATGAGTGTAGAAGATGGGGGTGTGCCAGGCCTAGCCCGTCCAAGACGGGCTCGCTGGACCCTGATGCTATTCCTGTCCACTGCCATGTATGGTGCCCATGCACCATTCCTAGCCCTGTGCCATGTGGATGGCCGAGTGCCCTTCCGGCCCTCCTCAGCTGTGTTGCTCACTGAGCTGACCAAACTACTGCTGTGCGCCTTCTCCCTCCTGATGGGCTGGCAGACATGGCCCCAGGGCACAGCACCCTGGCGCCAGGCTGCCCCTTTTGCCCTGTCAGCCCTGCTCTATGGCGCCAACAACAACCTGGTGATCTATCTGCAGCGTTACATGGACCCCAGCACCTACCAGGTGCTGAGCAATCTCAAGATTGGAAGCACAGCTCTGTTGTACTGCCTCTGCCTTGGGCGTCGCCTCTCTGCACGGCAGGGGTTGGCACTGCTGCTGCTGATGGCTGCAGGAGCCTGCTATGCGTCGGGTGGCTTTCAGGAACCCGTGAGCACCCTTCCTGGACCTTCGTCAGCAGCCGGATCCCATGCCATGCCCTTGCATATCACTCCCCTGGGACTTCTGCTCCTCCTCTTATACTGCCTCATCTCCGGCTTGTCCTCGGTGTACACAGAGCTGATCATGAAGCGACAGCGGCTGCCCTTGGCTCTTCAGAACCTCTTCCTCTACACTTTCGGGGTGATCCTGAACCTTGGGCTATATGCTGGCAGTGGCCCCGGCCCGGGCTTCCTAGAGGGTTTCTCTGGGTGGGCAGTGCTGGTGGTGCTGAACCAGGCGGTAAATGGACTGCTCATGTCTGCTGTCATGAAGCACGGCAGCAGCATCACGCGCCTCTTCGTCGTGTCCTGCTCCCTGGTGGTCAATGCTGTGCTTTCAGCAGTGCTGCTGCAGCTCCAGCTTACAGCCATCTTCTTCCTGGCCACGCTGCTCATTGGCCTGGCTGTGTGCTTGTACTACAGTAGCCCCTAAGGCCTTGGCCGCCCCCACGCCCACTTGTGGCTGTGTAGATTAGATGCAACCACCAGACCACCTCCTATCTTACCACCACACCCTGCCCAGCAGCCCTGTAACAAGTGCCTTGTAAGAAACACTAAGGTAGCTGTGACCTTTGGATGTTCAGGGAGGTGAGCGTTACCCCTAGGAGGTATAAAGAGTGGGCTTGGTTAAGGAAGCGCCTAACCACACCCCTATATTCCTTCATACTAAAGAACTGGGAGCTCCAAACCCAAGCCCGGGCATCCTGTCCTTGAGGAACCCTGCCTCGTCCTGCATGCACATGGCTACTTAAGTTTGCTCTTCTTGCCTGCTGTGGTCACTCCTGAAGACCCCTGCCCTGAAGCTTGGTGCTGGCTGCTCTGGCCCAGCATGGTATCCACATAAGGGATTCTTAGTTTGCCCTCTCCACAGTGCTGCTCCTCTTTCCCAGCCATTATTCTGGAAAGGTCAGAGGGGGCTGGGGTTTGTTCATCTCAGGAAACGTTGCCCCTGGGCCCTGGCTTAAACCTACACTCCTGACCCCTGTGCTAACTCAAGGGCCCCGCTGAAGCCCACTTGACCTCTAAGACACCTAGGAGGTACTGTTTTTCCCACTCGTTCCCCCTCCTAGAGGTATTCCACCTCCCAACAGCCACGGAAGGCTCTGCAGAGTAACCAGGGACCAGGTACAGAAAACGTTCATAGCTGATCAGTGTCTAACTACTTAAGCAATAAGGTCTTAATAAAGTGTTGAGGGTGTAGGGTTCTTCCTACAGCCTCTCACAGTTGTGCTTGTTCTCTGTTTTCTGCGTTTTATGGTGTGAGTTCCCTGAGGGTAGCCTATGTCTCAGTTACCTTCTCTGTAGGGAAAAGTTCTCACTTGAAAACCTGCAGTAAATGAAATGGGCTAAAATGTGCCAATTCGTAATCCAAGCAGTCCAGTGTTCCCAAGAGTTTCAAGAAACGCTAACAGGAAATTGCCTCAAGTGACGATAAGCGGTTCACCTGTGGAAGAGGGGTAGTTAATGAGGTAGTGAACACTGGGATCTTTGGCAGGAAGAAGCAAGAATTGTTGCGATTTTAGTCCAGGCTCTATCTGGGAAGAAAAATATCACTATTCATATGTGAAGTCTGTCCTGGAACTAGCTCTTAGAGCCTTCAGATCTCTGGTGACATGCCTTTCCTACCTTCTCATACACAGTAAAGACAAATCTCATCTCTGCTGTATTGATGCTTGCTGGGTTGTAGGCATGACTATGAGAATGGAGGAGAAAATCTTTCACTATTGCTCTCTTGGCCCTTCCCTCTCTTCTTTGTCCTACACACCTGCCACTCCCTTTATGTTCTCTCTTTTGTTTGTGCTTGGTCTTTTTCTTTATGATGCTAGAGGTTGAAGCTGGAGCCTCAAAACACCCTAGGCAAACACTATTTGCTGATTTACACTCCCAGCCTTTGCTCTCTATTCTCAGACTTAACTCTTTCCTGTCCCAAAGCTTACCATACTGTTTATGTGGATCCAAAAGTTTTGGCCAGAAATTAGAGGTATATCAACACATGTACACTTTTTTTTTTTTTTTTTTTTTTTTTTTTTTTTTTTTTTGGTTTTCCGAGACAGGGTATCTCTGTGGCTTTGGAGCCTGTCCTGGAACTAGCTCTGTAGACCAGGCTGGTCTCGAACTCACAGAGATCCGCCTGCCTCTGCCTCCTGAGTGCTGGGATTAAAGGCGTGCACCACCATCGCCCGGCACGTGTACACTCTTTTAAAGCTTGCTCTTCGTTTTGTTGCCATCACAGATAGTACTTCCATCTAACTGAGGCAACTCAGTGGTAGAGTGCCTGCATGAGGGATTTTTGTTTTTTGTTTTAATTTTATTAATATTTATTGAGCTCTACATTTTTCTCTGCTCCCCTCCCTGGCTCTCCCCTCCCTCCCTGAATCTTCCCCCAAAGTCCCCGTACTCCCAATTTACTCAGGAGATCTTGTCTTTTTATTCTTTCTACTTCCCATGTAGTTTATATCTATGTAAGTCTTTCTTAGTGTCCATATTGCTGTTCTGGGATTGTGGTTTGTAGGCTGGCTTTCTTTGCTTTATGCTTAAAAACCACCTATGAGTGAGTACATGTGATAATTGTTTTTCTGTGTCTGGGTTACCTCAAAATAATGTTTTCTAGTTCCATCCATTTTCCTGCAAAATTCAAGCTGTCGTTATTTTTTCTGCTGTGTAGTACTCAATTGTGTAAATGTACCACATTTTCCTTATCCATTCTTCGATCGAGGGGCATTTAGGTTGTTTCCAGGTTCTGGCTATGACAAACAAAGCTGCTGTGAACATAGTTGAGCACGTGTCCTTGTGGCACAATTGAGCATCCTTTGAATATATACCCAAAAGTGGTATTACTGGGTCTTGAGGAAGGTTGTTTCCTAATTTTCTGAGAAATCGCCACAGTGACATTCAAAGGGATTGTACCAGCTTGCATTCCCATCAGCAGTGCAGAAGTGTTCCCTTTACCCCACAACCTCTCCAGCATAAGTTGTCATCAATGTTTTTGATCTTGGCCATTCTTACAGGTGTAAGATGGAATCTTAGAGTTGTTTTGATTTGCATTTCTCTGATGACTAAGGATGTTGAGCATTTCCTTAAGTGTCTTTCAGCCATTTTAGATTCCTCTGTAGAGAGTTCTCTGTTTAGGTCTGTACTCCATTTTTTTATTGGATTATGTGATCTTTTGGTGTCCCAATTTCTTGAGTTCTTTGTATATTTTGGAGATCAGACCTCTGTCTGATGTGGGGTTAGTGAAGATCTTTTCCCATTCTGTCTGCTGTCGTTTTGTCTTGTTGACCGTGTCCTTTGCTTTACAGAAACTTCCGTTTCAGGAGGTCCCATTTATTAATTGTTTCTCTCAGTGTCTGTGCTGCTGGGGTTCTATTTAGGGAGTGGTTCCCTGTGCCAATGCGTTCAAGTGTACTTCCCACTTTCTCTTCTCTAAGGTTCAATGTGGCTGGCTTTATATTGAGGTCTTTGATCCATTTGGACGAGTTTTGTGCATGGTGGTAGATATGGGTCTATTTTCATTCTTCTACATGTTGATATCCAGTTATGCCAGTACCACTTGTTAAATATGCTTTATTTTTTCCGTTTGATATTTTTTGCTTCTTTATCAAAGATCAGGTGTTTGAAGATGTGTGGATTGATATCCAGGTCTTCTATTCGGTTCCATTGGTCCTCCTGTCTGTTCTTCTGCCAATACTAGGCTGTTTTCAGTACTGTAGTTCTATAGTAGAGTTTGAAGTCAGGGATTGTGATACCTCCACAAGTTCTTTATTGCATAGGATTGTTTTGGCTATCCTGGGTTTTTTTGCTTTTCCAAATGAGGTTGAGTACCGTTCTTTCAAGGTCTTTGAAGAATTTTGCTAGGATTTTGGTGGGCTCCCTGAGTTTCTTAACGTCTAGAGTAGGAGAGAAATCTCCCAGCTGTTGCCAGTGGCATTGTTTGTTTTGGGAGCTCTGTGGTTCTTGGACTGTCTTGACCAGTTATGGTGGAGGTAGAGCAGGAAGAGCTTGGGTTCAAGGTCAGGCTGATCTGCTTGAGGAGACTCAGTCTCAGAAAAGGAAGCATTGAGGGTGTGGTGATGCAAACGTGTGTCTCTCCTCTGGAGACAGAGGCAGAAGCAGGAGTGCAAGTGGACCTGGCTTAGCGGTTAAGATTGCACGCTGCTCTTGTAGAGGACCCAAGTTCAATTTCCAGGCAGCCACAGCCACCCATAACTCCATCTCAGGGGGATCTGACACCTCTGGCCTCCATGGCATTCATATACCCACCCACGAACACATAATTAAATATTTTGTTGGTTTTTTGAGACAGGGTTTCTCTGTGTAGCAACTCTGGCTGTTCTGGAACTCACTCTGTAGAACAGGCTGGCCTCAAACTCACAGAGATCTGCCAGCCTGTACCTCCTGAGTGTTGGCATGTGCTGTCACTGCCTGGCTAAATATATATGTGTATGTATGTATGTATGTATGTATGTATATATATATATATGTATATATATATATATATATATATATATATATATATTTATGAAAGGCCAGCTTAGGCTACAGTAGAGTTGGTCTCAAAAAAAAAAAAAACAAAGGGCTGAGATTGTAGTTCAAAAAGACAAGCACTTGCCTACATGTGTAAGCCCTGTGTTCAATCCCCAGCACTGAAAGAACAAAAATCACTTTTTTTTTAATCACAAGCCCTGAGGCATTTAGAGATTCTTAGGACTGAAAAATACTCTGCTCAGAAGAACAAATGAGTCTAGAAAACACTTAAGGCCACACATGTTTCACGTCATAGTAGAGACTGACCTGGAGTGAATTACAGCCCAGGTGTCTGTCCTCAGATGGAAAGCAGTCCTACCTCAGACTCCATCGTGCAGAGTTTATGGTCATTAGACTCCCTACCCAGCCACTGTTTTGACTCTTTTATTTAAATTTATTTATTTATTATGTATACAGTGTTCTGTCTGTATGCTTGCTGGACATGAAGAGGGCACCAGACCTCATTACAGATGGTTGTGAGCCACCATGTGGTTGCTGGGAATTGAACTCAGGACCTCTGGAAGAACAGTCAGTGCTCTTAACCTCTGAGCCATCTCTCCAGCCCACTGTTTTGACTTTTACCCTCTCATTCTTTCACGTCTAGTACCTGTAGCTGTCTGTCCTTTGAAGTCCTGGCCAGAGGACTGTCAGGCCCTGCTCCCTAGAACAATGGGTGAACTTTTCAAAACAAGACTGCTTCTGTTGTCCTGGTGCCATACTGTAATCCCAGCACTCTGAAGTTGGAGGTAGGAGAGCCCATAATTCAAGGTCATCCTTAGTTATATAGCAAGTTCCAGGTCAGCCTGGACTGCATGAGACCCAGTCTCATGAAAGAAAAGAAAAGAAAAAGTTGCAGAGTTAAATCTGTAGTTTAGAAGTAGAGAAGATACTTGGCATGCAGAGACTCTGGGTTCCATCCCTTGACAGGAGGAAGAGGGGGAAGAGGACTCTTCCCTTGCTACTTAGCTGACTGTCCTTGGCAGTTACTAGGACAGGTTAGCTCTGAGATGAAGGTCAAATGCTACAAAGCCAGGGGAGCTGAATAGGTATTGGGTGCTTAGCAGAGACTGGTACAAGGGGACAGGATTAGTGATGATGGTGATTATCTGTAATGAGGGCCATCTTGATGGCTATGCCCCACCTTCCTCTCCCTTCTGGGGCCCTCATAAATGAGGACAAAGGGAGGCCGCCCCATAGTGTTCCTGATCAGGCTCCTCTCCATACAGGACTCCAGCACAACCGGCCCTGGCTGCACTCTGCTCAAGCTGCTGGTTCCTTGCCTGGAGTTCCTGGGTCTTCAAGGCCAGGTCAATGTTGTCTTGGAGGACTCCAGCCAGCAGGCTGCGGTGACGGTGTTCTGTGGCCATGGCCTTCTCTTCCCACAGCCCCTGCCAGGCTCGAAATACCTGTGTTCAGAGTCAGAGATGCCTGTTGGTCCATCAGCCTTTCCACCAACTTAAGGCCTGCACCCCGTCTCCACTGACCTGCAGCAAGTGGCATGTCCGAGCTCGGGTGGCCTGCACATACAAATCATAGAGGGCCACCAGATCCTGCTCCGCCACGTCCCGCTCTGCCTGCAGGGCTTCCACCTGAAGTTTCAGCCCTGCCTGCTCCTTCCACTGCCTCTCTCTCGTGTCACAAGCCTGCGGAGAAAGTTGTACCTTTTGGCAAGCGCAACCTGTGTCAGGCTTTATCCAAAAAAGTTCAGGTACATGATCTCATTTTGTCCCGGTCAGTCTTATAAGGAAGTTCCCCTTTTACAGCTTTGCAAATAGTGCACCAGGGAAGGGATCGGATTGGCCGAATGCCCATGGCTAATGAGGGGCATCCCCGAAACGGCACATGCTTCAACAGTCCCCATCCTCACCAGGTGATCCAAACCCAGAGATGGGACACGCTGTGTCTATAACCTTGCCTCCGACTACACACTTGCTAGATTCTAGCCAGACAGAACAGATCTGTGGACCCAGAGCCAATTTGGCTGCTCTTTCCCTCCGCTTCACTTAGACTTTTGCCTTATCTGAGAATATGTCTCCACCCACTACATACACAGTTTTTTAAATTTATTTTATTTATTTTTTTATAGGGGGAGGATGGAAATGAGGCAGGGTCTTTTTTTATAGTCCAGGCTGACCTTGAACTCACAATCCTCCTGCCTGTGCCTGCTGAATACTGAGAGGCCTGTATCACTGTACTTGGCTACATTTTTTAAAGCAATTTTAAAATTTTATTTATTTTACATCCCAACCACAGTTTCCCCTTCCTCCCCTCTTCTACCTCTCCTCTGCCCCTCTCCCCTCAATCCACTCCTCTGTTTCTATTCAGAAAGGAGCAGGCCTCTCATGGGTATCAACAAAACATGGCATATCCATTTCAGTAAGACTCCCCCTGTATTCAGGCTGGGCAAGGCAATCAGTATGAGCAATAGGTTACCAAGAGCCAGCCAAAGCATTAGGAACAGTTCCTGCTCCCACTGCTGGAGTCTTTAAGTCGACCAAGCTATACAGCTCTCACATATGTGTAGACAGCCTAGGTTGGTCCCATGCAGTCTCCCTGGTTGTTAATTCAGACTGTGAGTTCCTGTGAGCCAAGTTAGCTGTTTCCATGGGTACATATTTTATTTCTTTTTTGTTTGTTCCTTTGTTTGTTTTTTGAGACAGTGTTTCTCTTATAACACACTGTCCTGGAACTCACTCTGTAGACCAGGCTGGCCTCACACTCACAGAGATCCACCCGCCTCTGTTCCCGAGTGCTGGGATTAAAGACATACACCATCGCTACCCAGCCATGTTTTATTTCTTAAACAGTTGCTTACTGAGCACGTTCGTGATGAGCATGAACTGTCCTCAAGGAGCTGAACACAGTGAATTCCTGCACTGACTCTAGTTCTCCTGAGTTCTACTTAGGCCCAGTCTCTTCTGTTCCTCTCCAGCCTGGGTAAAGTGAACCTCATTGTGCCCATCAAAGCAAACAGCTCTGAATGTGGCTTCTCCTATGTCCCATAAGGCATATGGACCAGTCTGTTACGGTTTAGTCTAGATCCTTGCTACTGTGCCTAGCCTAGGTACAAGAGCCACATGCCCCATAGCCCTCCCCTCCCTCCTCACCTCTTCTGCTACTATGCCTTTGATCTGTTTACAGGCTACTTCCTCCTGATGTTCCAGATGTTTCAGCTCTTCCTGTATCCAAATCTGATGTTCCTCTCGAAGTCTCTGTCTCCGAGCCTGGGCCAGAAAGAACTGTAGGGGCACATCTGGGGCCTGATGGGCCTAAATGGCATCGTTTGAGGCTTAGTCAGAAAGCAAGATATGCATACATTTGGAACACAGACCCCAACCTTTCCAACAGAACTCCATTGCCAGGGCTGTCCCTTGGATCTAACTGGTCTGGGAGAGTCCATAGACTAGGCAGAGACTCAGCAGGCTGTGGGTAGAGGGAGAGACCTTCCCCTGCGGCTGGTGCTGTCCTCATAGAAGGGTCCCAGCACTATGGTCCATCCCAGAACAGTAGCTCCTCCCATGATCCCCCCCAAGAGATCCAGGAAGCCTTTAAGCCCTTGTCAAGCTCCGTATTCCTTCCCAGTATCAGCTCACAGTTCATCTCCCTTTATTCCCCCAGGTTCCCCGTAGTTTTGGGGTACATGAAGTGCTATTATTACCTGTTCCTCAGAGTGCTTGAGAGGATGTTTTTGGTGGAAACCAGACCCTAGAAATTCTCTTCTTGCCTCTGGAGGAAAATGTCATTAGTCACATCAAAGTGTGTGTGTGTGTGTGTGTGTGTGTGTGTGTGTGTGCGTGCGCGCGCGCAAACACACAAACACAAATTATAGAGGGGATGAATAATATCATGTAACCAAAGCTCAGGGCAGTAACACACTTGCGGGGCGGGGGAGGGATGGGAGAGGAAGGAAGGAAAAAACTGGTTTCAACCATTCTACAGCAAATTCTGGAAAACAGTGCCCCCTTTTGAACAAGAACAGCTTTGTCTAAAGCAGTGGTTCTCAACTTGTGGGTCTCCACCCTTTAGAGAGTCAAACGACCCCTGTGAAAGGGGTCTAAGACATCGGGAAACACAGATGTTTACATTACAATCCATAACAGTAGCAAAATTACAGTTACAAAAGAGCAATGGAAATAATTTTATGATCGGAAGATATGAGGAGGTTGAGAACCGCTAGACCCTACAGGGCTTCCAGCATCCCATCCCAGGGCCTAGAGTGAGACTGTCTGCAACACTGGGCTACTCACATTTCTTCTCTGAGCCTCAGTTTGCTCACCTGAGAAAGGAACGAAATGTCTTCCCTGCTCACTGTAGCTCAGTGGCTCGCCTTTAACCTTCAAGAGACAATCCAAATATCTCAGTAGATGTCCCAAGCCTGTGCGGCCCAGCCTCTGCCTCCATTCCCAATACATTCCTGACTCTCTCTCTCTCTCTGTCTCCAATCTCCAGCAAATTAAATTGCTTGCAGTTTCCCAAAGATCTGCTGGATTCTGTTTCTGCATGGTTCTCTCTGTCTGGAATGTTCTTGGCTATCTTTATAAACCTCCATCGGGAGTCACTTCCTATGAAATCTTGCTTTCCTCTCTTTGCAAGGCTCTATTGATGCCTCATAGAGTCAGGTGTGGCCAAGCCTTTCAGAGCATTGGGCACAGCAGTGTAATCATTTCTCCTAAGACTAAACTCTACCAGGGCAGGGAAATCCAAGGGCTAACATGGCTCTGTACCCAACATATGATGCACAGTCAATAAATATATGGGAATCAATAACTAAGTAGAATATTCTGTAACAAAAAAGAGGAAGGCAGACATATATGGAGCCCTCAAGAGTTTGGATGAGAAAATGTACCTGTGGCTCTAGGAGCCCCGCAGCCTCAGCTCCAGCCCCTTTGGGTGCATGCTTTCTTGGGTCCCAGGCTTTTACCACCTAGGAGACAAGCACTCAAGTGGGGACTGGCCACTTCTGACCTAGGTGCCCAGGTCTCATCTTGCTTACCTGTAGCTCCCAGAGTGTCCGTGCTACTTGGTTCAACCCAGCATCTGTCAAGGTGTCTCCGAGAAGCCCTAAACGCAGAGTCTTCAGGGTGGCCCTACGGGCCCTCATCTCCTCTACTGGATTCCACAGGGTGGGTCTCACCTCTTTTGCCTGTACCCTCTTTCCTGAGGCCCCCAACAGAGCAGCCTGGAGCAAACTCAGGGAGCTATCTAGGAAGAGACAACACAGTAAACTACTCTCTTCCTGTGCCACAGAACACACGGCCTGCAACGCTCTAAATTTCTATCAAGGGCAGTTTATCAAAATGCCCAACCCTTGCCATGTCTGGTGGTGTAGTACTGTCACCTTAGCTACTACAATTGGCTGAGGCAGGATAGCAAGTTCAAGGCTTGGTTTCACAACTTAGTGAGCCCATCTCAAAATAAAAAACACAAGAGACTAGGGACGTAGCTCAAGTGGTAGACTTGCCTGGCATGTGTTAGGGTTCTAGGTTCAATCTCAAGTCCAAAATCATCATTATCATCTTCATAGTCATCATCATTGCCACCACCATCATTTTCATCTTCAGCAGTAGCAGCAGCATCACCACCACCATCATCACCACCATTATCATCATCACCATCACCACCATCATCATCACCACCACCATCATCACCACCATCACCACCATCATCATCACCACCATCACCACCACCATCATCACCACCATCATCATCACCACCATCACCACCACCATCACCACCACCATCACCACCACCATCATCACCACCATTATCATCATCACCATCACCACCATCATCATCATCACCATCACCACCATCATCATCACCACCATCATCATCACCACCATTACCACCACCATCACCACCACCATCATCACCACCATTATCATCATCACCATCATCATCACCACCATCATCATCACCACCACCATCACCACCATCACCACCACCATCACCACCACCATCATCACCACCATTATCATCATCACCATCACCACCATCACCCCACCATCATCATCACCACCATCATCATCACCACCACCATCACCACCACCATCATCACCACCATCATCATCACCATCACCACCATCATCATCACCACCATCACCACCACCATCACCACCACCACCATTATCATCACTACCACCACTATTGTCACCATCATCACCACCATTATCATCATCACCATCACCACCATCATCATCACCACCACCACCACCACCATCACCACCATCACCACCACCATCATCACCACCATCACCACCATCATCATCACCACCATCACCACCACCATCACCACCACCATCATCACCACCATTATCATCATCACCATCACCACCACCATCATCATCACCATCACCACCACCATCATCATCACCATCACCACCACCACCATCATCATCTAGTAACTCCTGTTTAACTTTTACTCTGTTTGATGGCCCTGTACTCAGGCTGCTCTTGGATTTATCTTTGTATCCATGGCAACTCTAATCCATCTACTACGTAAAGCCCGTGTTGTTCACCAGAAAATAAAACCAACCTGCAGATAAACACACACCAGCCCCTCCTTGTATGTCTGCCCTCCCTGCAGACAGGTGTTTATCTACAGGTTAGTTGTATATTCTGATTGATATCTCAAGAGTGTGAAATGCTCCAACTTATCTTCTTCCGTCCATCTTGGGACAAGAGGAGGTCTGGGAACTTCAGGCCAAAGGAATGTTTGTTGGTTGTGAGAAGAGGGTTGTACATTTTTTACTCTTTGTTTTTCCTCAGAGGCTGGGAGTCAGCTCCAGGCCGTAAGCACGCTAGGTGAGTGTTTTCCACTAAGCTGTTCCCCAACCATCCCATGGTGGTGGTGTTTCCCAGCCTTTTGTGTGAGAACATCTGCTTGTGGAACTCACTCTAGCCTTGAATTTGCAGCGCTCCGACCCAGTCCTCTGAGTGTTAGGATCGCAGGTATCTGCCACCATACTCAGCTTCCTTCCCATTGCTGTCTGCTCTGTGCCCCCCACTGTAACCTCCTGCAAATCTCTAGTATTACAGCTTCAAGGGCCTCATTCTTCAACCTTCGGGGTCTGTTACAGTAGGAAAGTGTTTTCTCCTCAGGGGTCCTTTCCTAATATAATGTAATTAGGCCACGAGTTCAAGGCCAGCTTGGCCTACAGTGAAACCCTGTCAAGAGAAAAAGTGTTAAAATGCTTGATAAAGATCCTCAATCTGGGGGTTGGAGAGATGGCTCAGAGGTTAAGAGCACTGACTGTTCTTCCAGAGGTCCTGAGTTCAATTCCCAACAACCACTTGGTGGCTCACAGCCATCTTTAATGAGATCTGGTGCCCTCTACTGGCCTATAGGGATATATATAGGGAAAATATTGTATATATGTAAATAAATCTTTTTTTAATATTTATTTATTTATTATGTGTACAATATTCTGCCTGTGTATATGTCTGTAGGCCAGAAGAGGGCACCAGACCTCATTACAGATGGTTGTGAGCCACCATGTGGTTGCTGGGAGTTGAACTCAGGACCTTTGGAAGAGCAGGCAATGCTCTTAACTACTGAGCCATTTCTCCAGCCCAAGTAAATAAATCTTTAAAAAAAAGAAAAGTTCCTCAATATGGTGTGGAGCAGGCCTTTAATCCAAGCACTGGGGAGACAGAGACGAATGTGGATCTCTGTGAGTTCGAGGCCAGCCTGGTCTACAGAGCGAGTTCCAGGACACCCAGAGCTACACAGAGAAATCCTGTCTTGAAAAACAAAAAAGATCCTGATATGGTGTCAAACAGCTATAACCCTGTACTCAGGAAGTTAAGACTGAAAAATGGTGAGTTTTAGCTAGCCTGGGCTACATATACACATCAAGAGCAGCCGGGTCTTTCTGAATGCTAGCCCTCCCAGAGAATCCAGCACTCTCTCTGGGCTACAATAGGGCTGTGGCTGGTTGAGCAATAACATGAAGCAAGCCCACCAAATCCCAGAGCTTTCCAAAGAAGCCCACCCCACCCTCACCACCTTGCGGTTCCAGACGAAGAAGGAGGCTACTGTAGCTGTTTCCCTCCAGGAGCCAGGACACAATCCAGGGCAGAGAGCCCTCCTCCTCCCCAGCAGCCTCACCAGCCAGCACGCGCAGCAGGGGGCAGTCTCTGCCAGAGGGAGGGAAGAAAGGCGATGCCCTGTGGTGGATGAGGAGAACCAACACTGGCCAGAGTCACTTAACTAAGTCGATTCTCTCTTTTTAGTAGCATCAGACAGGGATTAAGAGGACTTGCTCTTGCAGAGGACATGGGTTCAACTCCCAGTATCCACATCAAGTGGTTCAAGCTGCCTATAACTGCAGTTCTAGGGGCTCCATAGGCACTGGGCATATGCGCTGCACATATAGGCAACACACACAGACACATGAATAAAAATAAATGAATTTTTTAGAAAAAAATCTTACACAATACAAGAAAGAGGAAATCTTAGAATACTCTGAAGTTTAGGTTATCCCCCCTTTTTATTTCTAGTTTGTTTTCAGACACTTAGGAGTTTTGAAATATTCCTACACAGTTTGCAAATTGGCCTGAAATGATTATTTGCTGTGATAACCTGAGGTTTTCATTATTTTTACTTATTTTACGTGTGTGCAGGCACGCCTTTATGCCAGAAGAGGGCATCAGATCCCACTAGAGATGGTTATGAGCCACCATGTGGGAGTTGAACTCAGGACCTCTGGAAGAGCAGCCAGTTCTCTTCACCACTGAGCCATCTCTCCAGCCCCCAGTTTTCATTATTTTTGAACATTGAGGGGAAGGGTGTGCATGGGGCCTGACGGTGTGCTGGCTACTTGGGAATTTTCCAATCTTGGTTTTGAACATTTCGATTCACATCCCTATTTAGGCCTTCATCTCATCTCCCAACGCAAGCACAAGAGCTCCTCAGACTTACGGATCTCCCGGAAGCTGCATGATCCTCAAAGTACCTCGACACACTTGCTGGGTCTCAGGTCCCGGGCAGGACATGGTAAGAATGAGTAGAGAGCAGGCCCTGCAGAGCACATGGCCAGCTTGGGAATGAGACCTAGGGCTGTATAGGGATGGGGTGTGGTGGGGTGACGGGGGAGGGGTCTTATCCTCACCTGCCTTCACTCCTAGCAGCCTTCAGGTACAGTTCAGAGGCAGCTCGGGCATCAGACACCTCCACCTCTCTGGCATCTTTCACCACCCTGAAGGAAGGGGAAGTTGACCACAGCCCATTAGTCCCTATACTATGCAAAACCACATGGTGGTTCACAGCCGTCTGTGGTGAGGTCTGGTGCCCTCTCCTGGCCTGCAGGCATACACACAGACAGAACATTGTATACATAATAAATAAATAAATATTTAAAAAAAAAAAAAAAAAAAAAAAAAACCTCTAGCATCTCTCTATCAAAGCCCATGACAGTGTCTAAAGGACTCAAGAATCATCCCAGAGGCTCGGAACTCATTATACTTTCCAAAGTGTCTCTCGTCTTCCTAACCTTGGTTTTTAGGTTTTTGTTTGGTTGGTTGTTTTTGTTTTGTTTTGTTTTGTTTTTTTTAAGACAGTGTTTCTCTGTAGCTTTGGAACCTGTCCTGGAACTAGCTCTTGTAGACCAGGCTGGCCTCGAACTCACAGAGATCCACCTGCCTCTGCCTCCCAAGTGCTGGGATAAAGGCGTGCGCCACCACTGCTCGACCTTGGTTGGTTTTTATTTGTTTGTTTGGTTGGTTGGTTTTTTGTGACAGGGTTTCTCTGTGTAACAACAATCATGGATTTCCTGGAACTTGCTCTGTAGATCAGGCTGGTCTTGAACTCACGGAGATCTGCCTGCTTCTGTTTCTCAAGTGCTGGGATTAAAGATGTGCACCACCACCGCCTGGCCCTAACCTTGTTTTTTTCTCCTATTGTCTTCTCAGGAAGGGAAACAAGTTAGTTGGGACCATTTCAAAGATGGGAAATCTGCTCTGTGAGGTGTTTGGAACCACTCGGTGTGATACTGGGCTGACTCAGGCCATGAGGGTGGGCACGAGAGTTGGAAGCTATTTGATATGAAGGGAATAAGATGTCTAGATGTGAGAAAGGAAAGAGGGTGGGGAAGAGATCCCGAGAGTCCATCTAGGCCCAATATGCATGACTCCAAGCTGAGGGCTTCATTCTCCTGGGATGGCAGAGTAGAAACCTCCCTATCTCTGAGCTTATCTTGAGCAAAAGTTTATCTGGAAGGTTTCACTGTGGCTTTAAGGGAAGCACCCCTGTCACATAGGGCCTGAACACTTACAAGCCCAGAGGAGCCACATTCAGTACTGGCAGGTCCTCCATACATGGGGAGAGCAGGTCCCGAGTCTGCCCGCTGAGGCTAATCTGGGATCACACAAAGACAATTGTCACAAGCCTTTTCTCTCCTGTAGGTCCTGAGGGCTAAGTGAGGATAAAAATTAGCCAGGCAATGGTGGCACACACTTTAATCCCAGCACTTGGGAGGCAGATGCAGGTGGATCTCTGTGAGTTTGAGGCCAGCCTGATCTACAGAGTAAGTTCCAGGACAGCCAGAGCTGCTACACAGACAAACGCTGTCTTGAAAAACAAACAAAAAATTCATCCACTGACAGTTGGCATATAAAGATGACTCCAGAGGGGCTGGAAAGATGGCTCAGAAGTTAAGAGCACTTGCTGCTCTTACAGAGGACCTAAGTTCAATTCCCAGCAACCATCCGTAATGAGATTTGGTGCCCTCTTCTGGCCTGCAAGGATACATGCAGGGAGAACACTATACATAAGAAGAAAAGAAAGAAAGAGAGACAGAGGGAAAGAGAGAAAGAAAAAAGGAGACCCCAGCTGGAGCAGCAAGGTAGGGCTGGACCCATCTCCCTCCCCATTTCCCCATTCTCCACTCCTCAGGGAGTTTCTGTGGTGTCACTCAGCTCCGCCCTCCCAGTGACCTCACCTGCACCAGGCTGAGAGCACAAAGCACAGGACCAGAGCTGCAGAGAGGCAGAGCCTCCTCAAAGAGCATCTGCAGCACCTAAAGTAGAGAGAGGAGCTCAGTAGAACAAGTCAGCATCAGTGATGACGCATGCCTTTAATCCCAGCACTGGGGAGGCAGAGGCAGGCGGATCTCTGTGAGTTCAAGGCCAGCCTGGTCTACAAGAGCTAGTTCCAGGCCAGGCTCCAAAGCTACAGAGAAACCCTGCCTCAAAAAACAAGCAAACAAACAAAAAAACCAAAAAACAAAAAGAGGGCATCTTTCTGTCCTTCAGCACTTCCGGAAACTGAAGTCTGCCACAGGCCCTGGTCCTGGATACTTGATGGACAGAACAGAACAGCCCCCTCCTTCCCTGAAGGCCGACAGACCGAAGAAGCAGGCTTCTTCAGCAGGCCTTCCTGGTGCTGGGTAGGGTTGTGGTGTTCTGAGGCAGCTGTTTTGATGTGAAGGTCTTCTGATGAAACCTTCAGAGTAAAGATTTTAAAGTCATATTGGCGATATTACCAATAAGCGGGGAAGTTAGATGTCCTGGTATTTGATCTGTGTGTCACTTCTCCCCGATTCTCTCATTCGTGTGAGCCACAGCTTTCCATCTTTCTTGACTTCTCATCTGCATAAAGTGGCCTTGGTAAAACGTGCATAGGGTGCACAGGCGACCTGAGCTGTCCCTAGTCCGGCTGGAGTGAGCAGGCAGATTTCCCAAGTCATATTTGAACATCAGGATACCTGTGTTAGGGTGGCTCCTCACCTGAGGCACAAACCGGGGTGCCTCTGTTTCCCGGCCCCGGAGCAGCAGGGCTGTATCGTATCCTTGTCCCACAGAGGACAGCATAGGCTGAATTTGTGTCAACAGCTCCTGCTCTGCTTCCTGTAGGAACACACAGGCACGCCCCTCTGTGTCAGGGGACCCCTTACAGCCTGCTCTGAGCAAAAGGACTGGACCAGTCAGAATCCCAGGATGCAGGGGCCTGCGAGCTTTCCTTCTCCTCCTGCCCCTTTCTCAGAACCCTGTACCTGAGCAGCACCAGGACCCAGAACTCTGTCAAAGACGAAGCGGTGTTCCTACGGACACAAGCGGGGTCAGTAGCGGCATTTTCAGCTTCCTCTGCTCCCCTCATTCCACACCGTCTACCTGAGGCTCCAGAGTGCCTGGCTGGAGAAGGCGAAGGTTCTTGGATCCCTCCAATACAAGTGTAGGGCCTTGGTTCTCCTTGAGGCCTGGGAGGGGTAGGCTTCATGTAGGTTTTCTTGAGAGAAGATGAGCTCTGGGGCTCCCTAGTCTTGCCCTTGCCCCCAACCTCCAGCCTGAGCTGGCTTAGCCCTGACTCTCGCCCTGCCCTCCGTCAGGCCTTCTTTTTTTCTTTTCAATATAGTTTAGGGAATCAAACTTGGGACCTCTCATACTAGGCAAGTATTCTACCACTGAACTCTGTTCCCAGTGCTTTCTTCTTCTTTTTTTACACAGGTTTTCCTGACGTAGTTCAGGCTGGCCTGGAACTGTTATTTAGCCAAGGATGACCTTGAACTTCTGACCCTCCTGCCTCATCTTCCCAGTAATGAGATTACAGGGAAGAGCCACAGCGCTTAGTTTACGCTGTAAATCCAACCCAGATTCACACACGCAGGTACACTAAGCAAGCACCAACTGAGCTACACCTTCAAACCCCCAAAGCTTCTTACCTGATCCTTGACCCGGCTCCACTTCTACCACCACAATCAGTGTGGCGGGTGGGATGAGAGAGACAGTGTGAGCCCCTCGAGGGCACAGAGCTGCCTGGCCCGTAGCAGCCCCTGTGCTCACCACCTTTCCAGACTCCATGGCTATGGAGCCTCTCAAATTCCCCTTAATAATTCATGCCCCTCATCTGTGGGTGGGGTGGCCAGTGGCTCTGGACAGGTTACCTCTCGGAGGAAGTGACACTCGCTTCTCTTCGGTGGTTATCCCTCCCCCTTTCTGAAAACGTTAGGACATAGCATAGTGGTGGGAAAAAAAGTATAATGAACCCTCAAGTGGCCAGCTTCGTCATTTACCAACTTTTGGCCATTCTTTTTTTTTTTAAATATTTATTTATTTATTTATTATGTATACAATATTCTGTCTGTGTGCATGCCTGCAGGCCAGCAGAGGGCACCAGACCCCATTATAGATGGTTGTGAGCCACCATGTGGTTGCTGGGAATTGAACTCAGGACCTTTGGAAGAGCAGGCAATGCTCTTAACCTCTGAGCCATCTCTCCAGCCCCTTTTGGCCATTCTTATTCCTTTGGTTCCTCTCCCCACTTTTAAAAAAAGATTCTTTAATGCCCTGATTCATAACTATTTCACTATATATTTTTCATTTTTTTCTTTTTTGGGGACGGTGTTTTATGTAGCCCAGGTTGGCCTCACTATATAGCTGAGGCTGGCCCTGAACTCCTGATTGTTGTGTTGGGTGTTCGTTTTACGCGGGTCCATGGAAGAACAGGCGTTACCCTAGGATAATTTTTAGGCTTTGCGGATGCAGGGGATTGCACCGACTGTAGTACTAAGTGTACTACAGTACTGCGCCTGCAGTGCGGCGGAGCCTGCACTACAGGACCATTCCAGGCAAGGGCCTGGAGATTTAAACACACAAAGACACACAGACAGAGACGCGGGTCATCCTTGAAACAAGAATGCCCCCTTTATTGTGTACCAGAGACGCTTCCTTAACTGATAGCCACACCCCAGCCAAACCCACAAGAAACCACTCCGCCAGCCATCAGGAACTCCTGGGGTTCTCATGCTCAGAGCAGCTACAAACACAGGAAAGACAAGTTGTTCAGAGCAGCTGCAAGCCTAACAAACTGTTTTGTTTACAGGAAATTCGGGGTCTGGGTTCACAGCCCCCCAACAGGGGATTCAGTTTCTGGTGAACTGAGTGACTGTAGCTTCGCAAAGGGCTTCTTTATGGTTATACGGTTTACACCTTCGCAAGTCAGTTTCTGCACACCAAAACCTCTTCTCGGAAGCTCCCCAAAGAGACAAATGCCTACGGATCCCCCAACCACAGTACATCTCTGTTTTCTGAGTCCTCCCACTACCACGGTTTGCGCACGCTTTGAACCTTCAGGAAACTCTCAGATAAGATGTGCATACTGGAAACCGAAGGTAGCAGTCAGGAGAGGCGGATGCTGCTGAGCCCTCCAGGAACGCCTGCTACACCTGATCCTACGGCTGCCGCCACTCCCAAGCGCTCGCTCGGGTTACAGGCCCGGCTACGGTGCCAGGTTACTGTGCGTATATCTGAGAGATAGTCATTATCTATGTTAATATCAGCCTTTTGAGACGATAAAATTATTATGACATATAACTTATCCTCCTCTGTGTATGTGTATGGGGTAGTGTGTGGAGGCCAGAAGCTGGTGGCAGGTGTCTTCCTTGATTGCTTCTTCATTTTTTTATTTATTTATTTGACAGTCAAATCTTCTTTACTGAGGGAATGGGTCTTGGGGCGGGGGTGGGCCTGGGGCCCTCGCTGCACAGCCTCGCTGCACAGCTTGTTCATCGGCACTGCCTCCAGAGTCCTGCGGCTTCATCACATCTGGACGCCCTGGAGAGCTGGAGAACGGCTCCATGCGCAGTGCTTCAAAGGCAGCATCCTCTCGAAAGCCAGGCCCACTGTGGGGGCCTGTGGCCCTGCTGTCTGGCTAGTGAAGCCACACTCGCCCAGAGTTGTTCCTTCGTCAAGGAGCTGGTCATCCCTGTACAGCCGCTGCTCATCCGGCGGCCGCTTGAGGATACCCTCAACGATGCGCTTCAGCTTGGACACGGTACTCGACTCCTTGGCGTCCGTGAAGATGGTGGTCTTGTGGCGCTGGATCATGAGAAAAGCGTCCCAAGGATGGCGGGCCCGCATCAATGCCAGCCTGCGGCCCCCAGCCTGGCCCAGGCACACCCCCTTTTTATTTATTTTTGTATTAGTTACTGTATTAGCTTTTCTCTTCTCTCTTACTGTAATAAAACACCATGACCAGAAACAATTGAAAGAAGATATTTGGCTTATGATTGCAGAGGGCTAGGGTCCATAATGTTGGGGGTGGGGCGGGGGCGGGGGGGGGGGGGGACGGGTGAGGATGGGATGGCTACAAGAGTGGGAAGGCCCCGCAGTGGTGGCATACACCTTTAATCCAGACAGATCTCTGCAAGTTCGAGGCCAGCCTGCTCTACAAAGCGAGCTCTAGGACAGCCAGGGCTACACAGAGAAACCCTGTCCCGGAAAAAAAAAATGAGTGGGAAGCCGGCTGATCACATTTCTTCCGTATACAGGAAACAAAAATAGAGAACTGGAAGTGGCGCAAGGCTTTAATCCTTCAGATCTTACCCCCAGCAGCATCCTTCCTCAAGCAAGGCTCTGCTTCCTAAAGATTTCATAACCTCCCTAAACAACATCACTGGTCAGGGAGCAAGTGCTTCAAATGTATGAGCCTAGCCATGTGGTGGTGGCGCACACCTTTAATCCCAACACTTGGGAGGCAGAGGCAGGTGGACCTCTGTGAGTTCGAGGCCAGCCTGGTCTACAAGAGCTAGTTCCAGGACAGGCTCCAAAGCTACAGAGAAACCCTGCTTTGAAAAACTATATATATAGTGCATTCTTTTAAGCTGCCCCAGAGAGAGTTATTTAAATGTTTGTTTGTCTGTTTGTTTAGAGACAGCATTGAATTGAGCCTTGACTGGCCCAGAACTCACTATGTAGATCAGGTTGGCCTTAAATTTACAAAGATCTGCCTGACTCTACCTTCTGAGGACTGGGATTAAAGACATAAACCACCATGCCTGGCTCATCTATTTATTTATTTATTTCATTTATTTTGAGATAGGATCTCTTAGTGTTCTACAGCTGTGAAGAGATACCACCGTGGCAACTCATAAAACAAAACAAAACATGGTTTCTGAGGGTTAGTCCATTATCATGGTGAGAGCAGGCAAGGTGCCTCCTCCCAGTGGCACACCTCCTTCAACAAGGCCACACTTCCAAGTCCACCAACTGGGAAACCAGCATTCAAATATATGAGCCTTTGGGGGGGTCAATCACATTCAAACTACCACAGTCTCTCTGTATAGCCCAGAACTGGCTAGCTCAGAACTCACTACATAGACCAGGCTGGCCTCAGATTCACTGATCAGTCTGCCTATGTCCTCTGAGTACTGAGATTAAAGGCATGTGACACCACACCTGGCTTTATTTACTTTTGAACCGGTCTCTTACTGAACCTCGAGCTCATGAATTTAACGAGTTCAGCAAGCCCCAGAGACTGTCGTGTCTCTGACTCCCTAGCTTTGGTTTTTAAAGGCATATGCTGTTGTGGTCAGCTGTTTATGTGGGTACGAGGGCTCCAAACTCATGCCTGCATAGCAAGTCACTGAAGCCATTCCTCTTCATATCCTTCGTAAATAGAGTCTCAGAATGTAGCCCAGGCTGGCCTTGAATTTGCAATATTCCACCCTAACACTGAGATTGAGTTTAAGCATGCACTACTATGCCTAGCTTACAATTTATCATATCAAGTTTAGTTCACTGGCTATCAGTATATTCTCAGATATGTTAACTATCTCACCACAGTTAACTTGAACATCTCCATTACATGAAGGAATCTACCAGCTCCCTAATCCCATTGCACCCAGCTCAACCTCAACCCTCAAACCTTAGACCCCTTATCTGCTTTTTATTTCTACAGATTAGATTAGACATGGTATAGACAACATCATACACCCCATCATCTTTTGAGTCTGGTTTCTTTCAAGTACCATACCAATGTCCATGTTTACCCATGTGGTAGCATGGATCCATGCCTTTTTCCTTCCCATGGCTGAAAATGTCCTATGCAGGCCTCTATCTCCAACTGCTTGGAATGGAGCAGAATTTCACAGTGGGGGTGCATCCTCTCCCACAAGGCTGCACTCACTCCAGACAGCAGACTCAGGCACAAGGTCTCTGAGCTGCCCTTGTCCCACCTGGTTACACCTCAGTGTTTCTATGGTTCTCCCTCACAGAACTTGTAAAAGCCCTGTGCTTACTACAGCCAACAGAAACTTTTTTAAAAAAGATTTGTTTATCTTTATGTGCATGAGTGTTTAGTCCTTATGTATGTATATATGTCATGTGTGTTTCTGGTGCCTTTGAGGGGCCATCAGAGGGCATTAGATTTCCTGGGACTGGAGTAGAGATATGGGTGACCACATGGGTGCTGGGAGCAGAACCCGGATCTTCCACAAGAGCAGCAAATGCTCTTAGCCACCGAGCCATCTCTCCCTCCCCCAGTCACCAATTTTATGATCTTAGCCACCGGGCCATCTCTCCCTCCCCCAGTCACCAATTTTATGACACCAAATGAATGTTCTACAATTGAATTTTTTATTTTGTTTCGGTTGCTTTTTGAGACATATTATTGATTTGAAGCTTTGGTTCGCCTGGAACTCACTTCCTGACTCTGTCCTTCTAAGTTTGGGATCACAGATGTTTGCAAGCCAGCCTGACCTATAATTGAATGTAATCCGGACACTGACTACCTGGAGTTAGTGACAGTGCTCACAAGTTTAAATGCAAAGTTTCCAGCAGATTGCTTTTAACTTAGATGCCAGCCACAAGTAAGTTCCCAGGATTTCTATCCTTCCGACTGACTTCAGGGTCAGTAATTCGTTAGAGGGACTGGAAGTATATCTCAGTGGTAAAGTGTATTCTCAGTACCAACACATAGCACCAGTAATAATAATAGTAATAATATTAATACTAATAATAGAGGCTAGAGAGAGATGGCTCTTCGGTTAACAGTATTTTCTCTCTTTACTTAAGCAAATGGTGTTTTTTGGTGTTTTTGTTTTTTCCAGCATCCAGTCCCAGAGACCACGCGGCAGGGAAGGTGGCTGGTCCCCGGCGGCGACAAATGGATAGGCTGTGGGTGAGAGGGACGGATAGGCACATCATGTAGAGTAAAGTTGGACATTTATTAGGGGAGTATGGAGGGGAAGGAAAAAGGAGAGAAGGGGGGTGGAAGTGGAGGAGTGGGGAGAGAGGCAGAAGCTGCCTCTTCCTGAGAGGGAATGTCCCTTAGACATCAGAGTTATCTCTTTGCCCGCTATTGGATACTGTGAGCTGTAAAATTGTTTCTTGATCAAAAATAAAACAAAACAAACAAACAAAAAAAAAACAGTACTGTTTGTTTCAATCATTTGCTGGTATTTTGAGCGAAAGAATTAGTGGGGTTTTTTTTTCTTCTTTTTTTGCACTGAATGTATAAAACCCAGCTGAAATAAATGTCTATTCCTGTCAGGACATGGCAGGGCAAGACAGTGCAGAAGACTCCTCTGTCTTCCATTTTTGTTGAAGCCATTTCATATTTAACTAGAGTTTGATCTCCTTGGTAGAGAATTCTGTGGAAAATTACCCAACTCTATTTATGAATCTGAGGTCAAGATAACCCAACTAACTTCTCTTAGTTTCTGTTAAGCCACCTGCTTAACAAAAACCTCCCCTGCAGCTGCAGAACAAGATAACAGGGTATGGGTTTTGCCTTTTAAAGCTTCTTGCTCAAAATGCTCGGGGCTGCTCTTAGGTCCCTGAATACCTGAGTGCAGTTCTGGCAGCTGAAATACAGACTTCCCATTGGCTGTAAATGGTGTCTGTGCGGTCACCTCCGGTAGGCTCCCTGTCACAAGGACAATAGTTATTGATGACTTTTTATTCCGAAAACGGTGGAAGAATGTGACCTAAAGGAGCTCTCAAGATGTCCCAAGGTGCAATGTCCAGTGTCGTTGTGTCTCCAACATCAAACTGGACAAGATACTGAGCAGTAGTGAAAGTACAGGTTCACTGAAAGTGAAGGTAAAATCCCAGGAACCACCCTGCAGGATAGGAGCAGGCACTAGCAAGGGTTCCTTCTGGGCTTCTTTTTGTTGTTTGTTCTTTTTTGGTTTTTCGAGACAGGGTTTCTCTGTAGTTTTGGAGCCTGTCCTGGCACTAGCTCTGTAGACTAGGCTGGCCTCAAACTCACAGAGGTCCACCTGCCTCTGCCTCCCGAGTGCTGGGATTAAAGGCGTGCGCCACCACCGCCCAGCCTATCCCATATATTTTACACATATTTACATGCAGTTATGCTGTGTAAACTGATGGTGTGACTGCTCTACGGTGTGGTTAGGGAAGGGTTTTTTTTTGTTGTTGTTTTTTATTTTTTTTTATTTTTTTATTTTTTTTTAATTGAGAAAAGGGAAAAAAAACAAGTTTCCGCCTCCTCCCAGCCTCCCATTTCCCTCCCCCTCCTCCCACCCTTCTTCCCCTCCCCCCACTCCTCTCCCCCTCCCTCTCCAGTCCAAGGAGCAGTCAGGGTTCCCTGCCCTGTGGTAAGTCCAAGGTCCTCCCCCCTCCGTCCATATCTAGGAAGGTGAACATCCAAACTGGCTAGGCTCCCACAAAGCCAGCACCTTAAGTAGGACCAAAACCCCGTGCCATTGTCCTTGGCTTCTCATCAGCCCTCATTGTTCGCCATGTTCAGAGAGTCTGGTTTTATCCCATGCTTTTTCAGTCACAGTCCAGCTGGCCTTGGTGAGCTCCCAATAGATCAGCTCCACTGTCTCATTGGGTGGGTGCACCCCTCGTGGTCTCGACTTCTTTGCTCATGTTCTCCCTCCTTCTGCTCCTCATTGGGACCTTGGGAGCTCAGTCCAGTGCTCCAGTGTGGGTCTCTGTCTCTATCTCCATCCACACCAGATGAAGGTTCTATGGTGATATGCAAGATATTTGTCAGTATTGCTATAGGATAGGGTCATTTCAGGTTCCCTATTCTCAACTGCCCAAGGAACTAACTGGGGACATCGCCTTGGGCTCCTGGGAGCCACTCTAGGGAAGGGTTTTTATAGAGACAAGAGAGAAAACAGCCAGGGACATCGGGAGGAGCCCAGAGCAGCGAGAGAAGGGCTTACACTGAACGTGGTCAGTGCTCTGTCTGCGAGAGGGGAGAAGAGCAGAGTGTAGAGAATAGAGCAAACAGTGAGACTGCGGGGGCCTTGAAATGTGTAACAAGCACTCGGAGTAGGGACCGAGGGAGCCTGGAGGCCAGCATGGACCATGACTATGCTGATCGGTGCTACATGTTACGGTCATTGGAGGGCCGTGTGTTCCATTGTCAGGAGGTAAGGGAAATGGCTCCTGAGGAATGCTGGCTTTTATCCACCAGAAATCCTCCTGTAACCCGGCTGGAGCTCATTTCTGGCTATTTGGACTGCCTTTGGAGTTTGGGGAACTGGAATTTCCTTTAGACCTGACAAAAACAAGAGATGACAAAGAGGGGTTTCCCCCTGAATATCGCTTTTAGAACAGATGTTTGTGCCCAGGGTTCTCTCAGCCTTGTTCATTCTCTCCAACCAGGAAGTGACTGGAACTAAATTACCCACTGGTAGGGAGGTGCTAGGTGTTGCCCAGCCCGGAAGAGGTTGCTCCAGGGCATGGGGCTGTTTCTACACTTGTCAGTCTTTCTGCATCCACTCATCCCTTGTCCCTAAATTGTCACCTCAAGTGAACATGTTGGGAAGTTTACTTCCAATTTTAGAGCCTTGTCCTACTAGGCTTCTTTCTATTTCTTTTTTTTTCTAATAATTTATTTTTATTTTATGAGCAGTGATTGGTGTCTCGCCTGCACGTATGCCTGTGTGAGGGTTTCAATCCCCTGGAACTGGAATTGCAGAGAGTTGTGAGCTGCCATGTGGGAGCTGGGAAGTAAACCTGAGTCTCCTGTAAGAGCAGCCAGTGTTCTTAACCACTTTACCAACTCTCCAACCCCAACTTCAGCTTCTGTTTTATACTCATCAAAACTAAAAGACTGTGTAGATTTCTGCAATCTTATTGGTCCCTGTTTAGCATACCCATTTAATACGGCCTGGGGGCAGGGGTTATATTCCTTCTGTTTTGCAGTAGCAGGGAGGGGAAGCATCTCCAGCTGGGTATATTACTCCTCAAATGCCATTAGCTAACAGAGATGTTACTCACAGGTAAAGTCTGCTCAGATGTAACTATTTCACTTATTTGTTTCTTTCACTTAAAACAGGGTCTCTAGCCAGGCCCTGGTGGCACACGCCTTTAATCCCAGCACTCGCGAGGCAGAGGCAGACAGATCTTTGTGAGTTTGAGGCCCGCCTGGTCTAAAGAGCTAGTTCCAAGACAGACTCCAAAGCTACAGGGAAACCCTGTTGAGAGAGAGAGAGAGAGAGAGAGAGAGAGAGAGAGAGAGAGAGAGAGAGAGAGAGAGAGAGAGAGACTGACTCACTACAGAGCCAGGCTGGTCTGGTCTTGAACTTGTAATCTTTGTGACTCAATCTCCTCAGTGCTGAGATCACAAATACAAACCGAAACATAAATGTTGGTGGGTTTTGTTGCTCTTTGCCAAGGTTTCACTGTGTAGACCAGACTAGCCTGCCTCTGCCTCCTGAATGTTGAAATTGAAGACGTGGGCCATGGGGACTGGAAAGATGATTCAGGGGTTAAAAGCTGTTGCTGCTCTTGCAGAGGACTCTAGTTCTGGTTCCTAGCCCCCATCACAATCAGCCACAACCCCAGCTTCAGGGAATCCTGCAGGGCACCAGGCATGTACATGGCTTCAGGGAATCCTGCAGGGCACCAGGCATGTACATGGTGCACAGACATACATGCAGGCAAACATATATACACACATACATACAAAATTAATCTTTAAAAAAAGAGTGTATTATCACATCCAGGAAAACATAGGGCTTTTTGTTTGTTTGAGGTTTAGGTTTTTGGTTCTGTTTTGTTTTGTTTGTAGGTTTTTTTTTGTTGTTGTTGTTTTCGAGTTTGAGACAGGGTTTCTCTGTCTCTATGTAGCCTTAACTGTCCTGAGTCTCACAGCTGTGGAATAATCCTTTTGTACATGTGAAGATGGGTTGCTGTCATTGTTAATTAAGAATTGATTGATCCATAGCTTGTCAAGAAGAGTTTAGGCAGAAGAGCCAAACTGAGCAAAGGTGGGCATGAAGAAGGCTGGAGCCACCAGCGAGATGCAGAGGAAGCAGGAGATGAACATGCCATGCTGAAAAAAGGTGGTAGGGGGGAGAAGTGTGGGTTAATTTAAGTTGTAAGAGCTAGCTAGTAACAAGCCTAAGTTATTGGTCGATCATTTATAATTTTTTTTTTTTTGGTTTTTTCGAGACAGGGTTTCTCTGTGGTTTTGGAGCCTGTCCTGGAACTAGCTCTTGTAGACCAGGCTGGTCTCGAACTCACAGAGATCCGCCTGCCTCTGCCTCCCGAGTGCTGGGATTAAAGGCGTGCGCCACCACCGCCCGGCTTTTTTTTTCGATCATTTATAATTAATAATAAGTCTCTGTGTGCTTATTTGGGAACTGGCTGACAGGACAGAGACAGTCCTGCAGCATCTCACAGTGTAGACCTGGCTGGCTTCAAACTCATGAAGATCTGCCTGACCTGCCTCTGCTCCCTAAGTGCTAGGATCAAAGGTGTGAGCCACCACATCAGATGACAACGTTTTCACTCACACCTCGGTCTTTCTTTCATCAACTCTTGCAGCTCTAACCTGAGCCTGTGTTATGATGGCAACACATTTTAGTTTATATATGCGAGGCAAGGAAAGTGTTCCCCATTCTAATGTAATATGTATTCCCATAAGCTGCCCAGATAAAGGAGAAAACAAAAGTTTCTTATACAATCTGTTAAACAGTCTACTTCCATCCTTTAATTCCACCTTTGTATATGGTCTTGATTTAATTGTGGTCTCCACCAGGGCTTCACTAAGGGGGTGCTATCACGAATATGGCTCCAATATCAGAAAGTCCCTCAAATGTCTCTTTTCCACTCCCTAGCTGCCGTCCTCATCCATAGTCATCCTCTGTGTGTGTGTGTCTCTGTGAGCAGAGAGAGTTGGACTGGAGGACTCTGGGGCTTTGTTTCCAGCCCAGGTGATTCAGGTCAGGCTTCTTGAATTCTTCCAAACAAAGGCGAAGAGAGCCCATTGAGAGAGCAGCACAAGCAGCTCCTGTTCCATCTGTTCTGATCTTTTTGGGGCAGGAAGGAAGATGGGGAACAATAAGGGGCTGGGTTTGGGAAAGAAAAGAAGCTCCTTATCCTGGAATTTTAGTTTTTATTTTCTGCTGGCTGAGAATCAATATTTATTATGTAACATAACTGACAAAGCTAAAGTTCCCTACCAAGATGGGGCATGTTTTCCTAAAGCCACTGTTACTAGAGTCTTTAGGGACAGAGCAAGGACCTTGACAGTGCCAACAGGCTGGGCATGGCCATCCATTCTCAGCAGGCCAGACAGACAGACATATAATAGTGAAAAGCAGAGGGCAGAATATTTATTCAACGATGCCACATTAGAGAGAGGAACCAATAAAAGTCCTTGATCACCGACCAAGTCCATCTTGACATTCTGACCTGGGGTTTGGTTTAAACAGAAGGTAAAAGGAAAGGCTGCCTAAGCAGTCGTGCCCGAGGTACAGATGGTCCTAGCACTGATGCACCTTTGTCTGGGCTCCAGTACATCCTGAAACGGGGTCTAGCAAGCTGTCAAAGGCATGGTGGTGCACACCTTTAATCCCAGCACTTGGGAGAAGCAGGCAGATCTCTGTGAGTTTGAGGCCAGTCTGTTCTACAGAGCAAGTTCTAGGACAGCCAAAGCGACACAGAGAAACTCTGTCCCAAAATACAACAAAACAAAACAAACCAACAAAAAAACCCCGAAATGTAGTAATAAGGGAGGCGGGGCTGCGTCCCCAGCACCCTGGCTGCCTGCTCGGCTAGCTTATGCCCCGAAATAATTACACGGACACTGTATTCTTTTAAACACTGCTTGGCCCATTCTCTTCTAGGCTAATTCTCACATATTAATTTAGCCCATTTCCAATCATCTGTGTATGGCACCCCAAGGTGCGCTTACCAGGAAGATTCTAGCCTATGTCCATCCTGGGTCGGAGCTTCATCCCGTGTGTCTGCCAGGGAGCAGGGCATGGCATCTCCGCTGAGGCATCTGCTCCGGAGAGCAGAGCTGTGGAGTCTGACCTCACTTCCTGTTCCTCCCAGCGTTCTGTTCTGTTTACTCCTCCCACCTATCCTCTAACCAATAAAATGGGCCAAGGCAGTTCCTTTATTAGCCAATGACCTTCCTCCATCACCAAAACCCAAAACTTTGTGAACCCCCTCCCTAAGAGAACTTTCTCTTTTCTCCTCTGGCTGGCATCAGGCTCCAGCCTTTCTCTTTTCCCAACAGGAGATTCCTGGGTGAGGGGTGGTGGGAGGGGTGGGAATTCCAGTTTGTTCAGTTCCTGAAAGCCAAAGGGAGGGGCATAAATGTCTCTTTAGAATATTTTGATTGGCAGGATAATTGCAACATCTCAAATAAGAAAGTTAAAAATAACAAACTTACTTAGAGCCAGAATGTCTGTGGTTTACTTGTTATTGTTCTTCTCTCTAAGTCTTAACAATGAGTCTCATAAAACATCCTACAATCTAATTTATAAAAGGAACACCTTTGAGACAGCTCAGTGGTTCAGAGGCCCTGGGGTTCAATCCCCAGCACCCACAAGGCAGCTCACAACCGTGTGTAACTCTAGTTTCCGAGAGTCCAACACCTTCTCACAGACATACATTCGGACAAAACACCAATGCTCATAAAACAAAAATAAATGAATGTTTTTAAAAAAAGCAAAAATCCTTCAACGTAAGACAAACAAGGGCTGTTGCTATCACTCAGTACTAGAGTGTTTTCCTAGTGTGCTCAAGGTCCTGGATTTGATCCCCAGCACCATAAACACTTTACATCCCTGAATTGTCTTTGCCAGGTGTGTTGGTAGTTTGTGTTTGTTAAGCCAACTCTTGGAAAGTGGAAGCCAGGGGATCAAAGCCAGGCTCAGGGACACAGTGTAATTGAGGGGGCAGTATAGAAACCACAAAAATGGCTATGCAACAGTTAGGGAAGGTTTTTTCTTTTTTCTTTTTCTTTTCTATCATAGGTAAAAGAGAGAACAGCAAGGCATCTGGGGAGTCAGGGAACGGGGAGGAGCAGAGAGGAAAGGCGGAAAAAGGAACAGCTTGCTGATTGCCAGGGCTTTCTCCAGGGCAGAGAGAGGGGAGCAGAAATGTTGGCAAAGTCCTGTCGGTTCTATGGGATTCTACTGAGGTGGGAGGAGGGCAGTTTAGCTGGAACAGCCTAGGATCTTAAGTGGGGCTCCGATCTGTTGGAGGCTTGTGTGAGTTAATAAAGAACTAGATTTGAGTTAATAAAACAGAATTTGAGTTAATAAAAAACTAGACAATGTCTCCAGAGGTTCGGGGAAGAGGGTGGGACCAGGTAAGAAAGTAAAGCTTTTACTGGCAAGCAGAAACCCACTTTACAAGGTTTCTGAGGACTGTCAAGAGTTTCCCCGGTCAGAGTTCAGTCTGAGCTGAACCCAAACTGTCATTTTGGTAGATTGAGATCGAACACACTTCTAGGCTGTATGAGAACTGTCCCAAAAGCGAGGGAGAGGGAGAGGGAGAGGGAGAGGGAGAGAGAGAGAGAGAGAGAGGCAGACCACCCTGTATATTTTTCACCTTTCCACCCCAACTTTAAACTTTGCTTATTATTTAAACCTTGTTATAAATTACATCATTTAAACCATGTAACTTAAAAGGCCACAAAGTCATCTACGTAGCCAATGTCCTGATGCCTGAGGAAGACGCTCCTTTTTGAGAAGCCCCTGCTTCAGGTGTCTTGATTCCGCCCCTTTCCTTCCTCTGACAGCCGCCTGCACTTAATCCTGAAGCGACCTTATCCCTTCTCTCTGCCTAATCAATTCACTAACTGTATTCTACACTGATTTGCTCTAAAGGCAAGGATCTAACCTCATCAGACTTAAGGTCACGAAGAATGACCCCCTCCTGTTCTATGGCTTTCTGGGCTTCTGATAATTCCATTTTATTTTATTTTATTTTTCCTAGGTTTTTTTTTTTTTTGAGACAGGGTTTCTCTGTGTAGCCCTGGCTGTCCTGAAACTCGCTCTGTAGACCAGGCTGGCCTCAAGCTCAGAGATCTACCCTCCTCTGGCTCCGAAGTGCTGGGATAAAGGATTTAAGGAGTGTGTCCCCATCAATTAGCTGGCAATTTAATTTTATTAGTAACGGTTTAAAAATGGTTTCTTTGGGGGGCTGGAGAGGTGGCTCAGTGGTTAAGAGCATTGCCTGCTCTTCCAAAGGTCCTGAGTTCAATTCCCAGCAACCACATGGTGGCTCACAACCATCTGTAATGAGGTCTGGTGCCCTCTTCTGGCCTGCAGACATACACACAGACAGAACATTGTATACATAATAAATAAATAAATATTTTTAAAAAAATGGTTTCTTTGGCCCTCCTTGTTTTCCATTCTTTTTTTTTTTTATTCTCTTCAGACTCAGGCTAATGATCTCAGCTGTTAGGTCAGCCAGCATCTAAGTAACTCACCTTCAGAAGCTTCACCAGTGTGTTCCTTCAGCGAGACTCTGAGACGGAAGACTGAAGCTCAAACCACCAGATGACAGCAGGTCCCATTTCCCCCTCATTTTAGTCATTAACAGATGGCCGCCATGAGATTGTAGATTTAGCTTTAATTTCTTTAATTTGTTTATACTTTCACTTTTTTCTTTTCTTTTTTGCATTTGTTTGTTTGTTTTGTTGTTGCTGGGTTTTTTTTGAGGCAGGGTTTCTCTGTGTAACAGCCTTAGCTGTCCTGGAACTAGCTCTTGTAGACCAGGTTGGCCTTGAACTCACAGAGATCCACCTGCCTCTGCACTCCTAGTGCTAATGCTAGGATTAAAGGTGTGTGCCACCACCGCCCGGCTAATTTCACTTCTTACATTGTATGTATATGTGTGCTCATAGGTACAGGTTGTGCCAACAGCTATGGAGGCAGAGGGTAGAAACGCTGGGTCAGGAATGTGTTTGCCACCTTTGAGACAGGGTCTTTCACTGGCTTGGAACTCACCAGTTAGCTTTTTCTTGTTGGTCAGGGAACCCTACGGGTCTGCCTGTCTCTGCCCCCACAGCACTGGGGTTTTAATTGTGTGGCATCATGCCTGGCTTTTACGCGGGTGTCAGGAATCGAGGACTTAGAACCTTGTGTTGCAAGATGAGCACTCTGTCATCTGAGATCTCCTCCCACCCCGAGTTTAAATTTTCCCAACTCCTCACGAGTTGGATTGGGAATTTCTAAATCTTTCTAATAACTGATCACACAGCCTTTGCTGCTCCTCGCGCTAGGGTGAGGACGGCGGCAGCCTACCCAGGAAATCACAGTTCCTTATTTTCCTCCCTTTGGTCTTTCTCTTCACAGATCAGACAGAGCAGTCTCTGTTTGCCCACAGCTTCAGTCACCTAAGGTCAGCTGTGGCCAGGAAACAGTAAATGGAAAATTCCAGAAATCATTCGTAGGTTCTCAATCCCCCCTCCCCACCCCACCCCACTGCGTGATGAAACTCGGTGCTGTCCCATCCAGTCCTGACTGGATGTGACTCATCCCTTCACCCAGGATATTGGCACCACACACCGCTACATCTTGGTCACTTATTCGTCAGAGCCAAGTTGTGAAGCACAGTGATTGCGCTTGTTACAACTGCTCTATAGCACGTTATCATCAATAGTGTCTTCCTCTGCCTGATTTTAAAGTCAGACTTACTCATTTTATTTTATGTGTGTTTTGCCTCCATGTACATATGCACGCGAAGGCACGTGCACACACATACACACACACCCGTCCCCGGGTGCTTAGCGGGTGCTCACCACAGGTCAGAACAGATCCCCCGGAACTGGAGTTACAGGTGGTTGTGAGACACCATATGGGTGCTGGGAATTGAACCCAGGTCCCCTTCAAGAGCAACAAGTGCTTCAAACCACTGAACCTTTTTAACCAAGACCTCGTTCTGTTCACACACTGTGTATTCAACCTGTTCAAGATTATCTGACTTCTAAAAAAAAGGTCCAACCAATATTACAGTATTTTGGATTTCTGATATAAATAACTCCTCCAAACCGGAGTTAAATGCCTTTAATCCCAGCATTTGGGAGGCAGAGGTGAGTGATGTCTGGAGTTTGAGGCCAGCCTGGTCTACAGAGCAAGTTCCAAGACAGACTCCAAAGCCACTCAGAGAAACCCTGTCTCAAAAAAACAAACAAAAAATAATTAACACCTCCAAGCTCAGCTGAACACACAGCTCTCCTTGTCCCATATTCTGTGTTTTTCTTTTGTGAAGAAACACACTCATGTCTCTGACTCAGAACAAAGTGAGTATGTGAGATGCCCTGATGACCAGCTTTGAGACCATTCTCTGGGAGCAGCCAGGCATTGAAAGGAGCGGTGGAAGCAAGATGTGGGCATAAAGTGATACCCACTTTGTGTGTTCCTTCGTGTGCTGTTCTGAGTCAGGAGGTCCAGAAGAATGGCTTCTCCCGCATGAGATGCCTGAAAAAGGTTGATTAGGACAAAAGCTCCTCGTTCTGTCTCTTTACTATGTTCGCTGTGCTCGGTGTACAGAGAGGATGCCTTTGTTTAGGACTTCTTTAGATTAGACAACTCTTAGATTAGACCGTTCTCTTCCAGACTAGACTTCTTTTAGATTGGACTACTATTAGATGAGAAGAGGGGAGATCAAAACCTCCGAATAAATCAGGCCCCCTCTTGGGTAAACGATGCCGGAAGTTACTTTCCTGCTTCATGAAGCGCCACCACAAATATGAACCATTTGGATACAGATTTGTGCTCGATAACCTTCCTCATTTTCTTTATTTGTTTATTTATTTTGAAATTCTCCTGCTGCCTGAGCTAGCCTCAACCTCTTTATGCAGCTGAGGATGACCGTGGATTCTAATCCTTCTTCCTCTATTCCTCCAAAACAAAGATTACAGACTTGTGTGTGCTCAGTTTGTTTGGTGGTGGGAATCACATCTAGGGCTTTTTGTATGTCAGACGAGGTTTCCACCAACTGGATTATATTCCTAGACTCTCTTTAGTCTTTTTTTTTTTTTTTTTTTTTTTTGGTTTTTCGAGACAGGGTTTCTTTGTGGCTTTGGAGCCTGTCCTGGAACTAGCTCTGTAGACCAGGCTGGTCTCGAACTCACAGAGATCCGCCTGCCTCTGCCTCCCGAGTGCTGGGATTAAAGGCGTGTGCCACCATCGCCCGGCTGACTCTCTTTAGTCTTTAAGACCTAGTCTTACTATGTAGTTCAGGACAGCCTAGGACTCATGATCCATCCTTCTTTTTTTTTTATGCTTTATTCTGTTTTGAGACAGGTTGTCAAGTGGCCTGGAGTGGCCTTGAAGTCACTATGGCAGCTGGGGATGACACTGAACTTCTGGTCTTGTTGCCTTTGCCTCCCAAGTGCTGGGATTACGGGCATGAGCCACGACACTCAGCTTGGTTTAACTTCTTCCAGCTGCTGTAATACCCCACACCAAAGGAAGAGACTTTTTCTATGATTATTTGAATAGATTCAAAAGAAAATGTTGACAAAATCCAACACCTTTCATAAAAAACATTCAACAAAAGAAAAATCTAAGAGTTTCCTCTCATCGTAATGAACTGTATGAAAAAATGTCAGCTGAGACCATATTTGATGATGAAAGACTAGATGTTTTTGCCCTAAGATTATCAACAACACAAGGATGCATATTCTCAGAACTTCTAGTCAGCAATGTGGTAAAGGTTCCGGTCACGATAATTCATCATGGAAAGCACGGCTTTGCCTCAAAAAACCAAAAACACAGCAGGCTGGGAAGATAACTAATGAGTAAAGTGTTGGCTGAACAAGCGTGAGGACCCAGATTCAGATCCCCACCACCCACGTAAAAGCTCTGCTTAGCAGCAGCTAGCTACAACCTTGGCGCTGGTGGTGGGGAGCAGAGGCAAGGGGGGCTGAGGGCTTACTGGCCACTAAATCCCGCTGACACAGTAAACTCCAGGTTCGTGGAGAGAACGCGTCTCAAAAACAAATGGGGAAACTTGGAGCCTGAAAGACAGTTCAGCAGTTATGAGCACTTGCACTCTTGCGGAGGGCCCCGGCTCACTTCCCAGTACCCCTCCACGTGGCTTCTCACAATTGTCTGCCCTCCCCCGCCCCCGTTTCTGCTGAGTAGACTCTATGCCAGCCGAATTGATCTTACAGTAAAGTCTGAGGTAAGGACTCAAGCTCATCCATCCTCAAGGGGATAATCTAGCGTCACTGGACCATTAGTTGAGACCATAGTGGTTTCCCGTTTAATTCTATCAGCAGCATTTTCACAATCATTGTATACAGGAACATTGACTTACCTGAGTTCTCGTTTATTTTGTATTGATGTCTATCACTACCTTACACTATCATCACACTGTCTTGATTACCGTTGTTTAAAGAACAGGATTTGAAACTAGGAAGTATGAGTTTCCTAACTTAGTTCTTCTTTTTCCAAACGCTAATCTTCTTTCATGTTGACATCAGGCTGCACCCTGTTCCAAGTTGGTAAGTTGGTTTGTGTTGCGTAACACAGTAGGGTTTCTTTTTTTTTTTTTTTTTGTCTATACAAACAGCATTTGACTCCATTTTGTGGGCACATCAGAGGCAGATGACTCTGCACCCCTTGGGCACATAAACAACGACGTCTAGTGGGACCCATGAGGCATAGAGACCGGTAGGTAACTTACCCGTCAAAGGGTGCCACCCTGTAATGGAGCAAAGTAACTTAAGCCCGTGGACGTATAAAATCACAATGGAAAAACCAAAGCCAGGAGTGGTAGCTCGATGGTCCCAGCACTTGGAAAGCAGAGGCAGGTGGATCTCTGTGAGTCTGAGGCCAGCCTGGCCTACAAAACAAGTTCTAGGACAGCCAAGGCTATGCAGGAAAAGCCTGTCTCAAAAATGTTTTTCTGAAAACCAAACTGAAGAGCTTCTCCAACACTCTGTACTGAAATACAAGTGCAACTCCTGGGCCATGAAGACAACGCATCTGTTAAGAGCACTGACCTGGTTTAGTTCCTACAACCCACAATGTGGCTCGTAGTCATCTGTGGTTCCAGTTCTAGGAAATCCAATGCCCTCTTATGGCTCCAGGATATCAGACACACACATGGTACACAGGCAAAACACCCACAGACTTTAAAAAAAATAAAAGTGTAATACCGTTACCTGGATACATAGAAGACACCAAGCCCTAAAATGGTGATGGATGCCACGGATCTGTCGTGTGCTTATCTGATGTGTGCGTCAAGGGACTGACAGACAACTCACATCTGCCTCAGAGTTTCTGCTTGACTAAGTACCCATTGTCGATGTGACCTACTTGAATTTCTGTTCATTTATCTAGACCTGGGTCTGTCTATGGAAACTGGAGGAAGCTCTGCATGAGTGAAGTCCTGAGTGAATGTGCATTGTTGATGTGGGCACAGCCATAACAAAGACTTGGACCCCTGGGAAAGTGGCAAAGGCATTCCTCATATTGGCAAAGCCTTTTTTCTTAGGCTTTCTTATTGCTATGATGAAACACCATGACCAAAAGTAACTTGCGTTTATTTGGCTTACACTTCCATATTACTGCTCATCACTGAAGGAAGTCAAGACAAGAACTCAAGCAGGGCAGGAGCCTGGAGGCAGGAGCTGATACAGAGGCCATGAGGAGTGATGCTCACTCACTTGCTCCTTGTAGCTTGTTCAGCCGCTTTCTTAGAAAACCCAGGACCACCAGCCCAGGAGTGGCACCACTCACAGTAGCCTGGACCTTTCCACATCAATCACCAATAAAGACAATTCTCTACAGTCTAGCCTGTAGCCTGCTTTTTTTTGTTTTGTTTTTTGTTTTTCATGACAGAGTTTCTCTGTGTAGCAACTCTGCCTGTCCTGAAACCTGGAACTCACTCTGTAGACCAGGCTAGCCTCAAACTCACAGAGATCTGACTGCCTCTGCTACCCAAGTGCTGGAATTAAAGGCGTGTGCCACTACCACCCGGTCTGTAGCCTGATTTTATGCAAGCCTTTTTTCAATTGAGGTCCCTTCGTCTTAGTTAACTATAGCTTGTGTCAAATTGATGCAAAACCAGCCAGTACCTTTAGTAAATTGTTGACCAGAGGCTTTGATAATTTATGTCTTTTTGTTGTTGATTTTAGGGCAAAAACATATTGGTTTTCATCATCAAATATGGTCTCAGCTGACATTTTGTCTGTACACTTCATTACCATGAGAGGAAACTTCTTAGATTTTTCTTTTATTGAATATTTTTATGAAAGGTGTTAGATTTTGTCAAAATTTTCTTTTGAATCTATTTAAATAATCACAGGAACAAAATCTCTTTCTTTGGGCTGGAGAGATGGCTCAGTGGTTAAGAGCATTGCCTGCTCTTCCAAAGGTCCTGAGTTCAATTCCTGGCAACCACATGGTGACTCACAACCATCTGTAATGAAGTTTGGTGCTTTCTTCTGGCCTGCAGACATACACATAGACAGACTATTGTATACATAATAAATAAATAATTTTTTTTAAATCTCTTCCTTTGATGTGGGGTGTTACAGCGGCTGGAAGAAGTTAAGCCAAGCTGAGTGTCATGGTGCATGCCTGTAATGCCAGCACTTGGGAAACAGAGGCAACAAGACCAGAAGTTCAGTGTCATCCCCAGCTGTCAGGGTGACTTCAAGGCCACTCCAGGCCACTTGAGAGTCTGTCTCAAAAGAAAATAAACAAACCATGAAAAAAGAAAGATTTAACAACTTTTTATTCCAGGGATATATCCAATAAAGATGTATAATTTTTTTCTCTTTGCTGCCTTTGGTTTTGTCAGTATTTGTCTTGGTATCCTAGGTCTATATTCATTAAAAGACTTTGCACTTCTTCCCCCACCTTGTTTCTTTTCTTTCCTAAATTAAGCCACAATATCACGCTTACTATATACAATACCACATCTTAGAAAGCTAGCAACTTAGCAGGGCAGTAGTGGCGCAAACCTTTAACCCCATCACTCGGGAGGCAGAGGCAGGTGGATCTCTGTGAGTTTGAGGCCAGCCTGGTCTACAGAGTGAGTTCCAGGACATCCAGGGCTACACAGAGAAATCTTGCCTTCAAAAACCAAAAAAAGAAAAAGAGAGAGAGAGAGAGAGAGAGAGAGAGAGAAAGAGAAGAGGAAAAAAGAAGAGGAAAAAGAAAAAAAAAGAAAATTAGTAATAAGATAATGTCTTGCTGGGGGTGAGGACATATACCTAGCACCCAGGATGTAGAAACAGAAGGATATCCAGTCTGAGGGCTATCTGACTATGTTAAAAAAAAGATTTTTTTTTAAAAATATTTTTTATGGTCTATTTAACTTTATTTTATATGCATTGGTGTAAAGGTGTCAGATGCCCTGCAACTGGATCTTCAGACAGTTTTTTTTTAAATATTTATTTATTTATTTATTATGTATACAATATTCTGTCTGTGTGTATGTCTGCAGGCCAGAAGAGGGCACGAGACCTCATTACAGATGGTTGTGAGCCACCATGTGGTTGCTGGGAATTGAACTCAGAACCTTTGGAAGAGCAGGCAATGCTCTTAACCACTGAGCCACCTCTCCAGCCCCCTTCAGACAGTTTTGAGCTGCCATGTGGGTGCTGGGAATTGAACTCAGGACCTTTGGAAGAGCAAGCAATACCCTTAACCGCTGAGCCATCTCTCCAGTCCCCTAGGAAACTCTTCTTGATTGGCCTTAGAGTATGTGTTATTTCCACATTGTCTTCTATGTCTTTGTGCTAGCAATACCCAGTCCTACATCCATTCCTCTCATCCAATCAATCTTCCAGGAAAGATTGGTGGAGCACTTGCTGGGATTCACATAGACGCAGGGATTCACATAGGTACCACTTTCAGGGCCTGGGTATTCAGAGCTGAGTAAGGGAGGCTCCTAGCTTCATTGAGCTATGTTGTTTATCACAGTTGCTTGACCACTTTATGCCCCCACTGATAGGGGCCTCCCATCAGCTAGCTCTCTGTAGGCTGCGGGGAAATCCTGCATGGGGAAAGCGGCAAATGGCTCACATGCCTTATAGTGAGAACAGATGCTGGAATTGAAAGGAAGATTAAGGGTAAAAACAGAGTTTAGAGTCTAATAAAGATGAATAAGAGAGCTTGTCACTGGGTGTATAATAGTCAAACTAGATGGATAAAAAGGACAAGGATCAGTCGGGCAGTGGTGCTGACCGCCTTTGATCTCATCATGTGGGTGTCAGAGGCAGGAGAATTTCTGTGAGTTCAAGGCTAGCCTGGTCTACAAAGTGAATTTCAGGATAGTCAAGGGTACACAGAGAAACCCTGTTTCAAAAAACAAACAAACAAACAACAACAGGAAAGAAGACAAGGATCTGGGGCAGTTTGTTCTCCTCCCACACCCCTTAACCTCACTCCTGAAGCTTTTGACAGACGTAGTGAAGGCACTATTGCCCTATTATATATTCTTGCTCCTAACAGAGCTAATTATAACAGACTAAATTGTAAGGAAGCTTCCACGTAGGTGGCCACTCCATAGCTAAGGCGCTACATACACATGAAATAACCAAGGAAGACTACAGCCACATCCCTCGGAAGATGTTAGCTCCCTGCCATGGTAAAACTACAGGCTGAGCCTGTAAATGTGAGCACAAAGACAGCTTAGTGTAACTACCAGCAGTTGAGATAACTGCAGGGTTGGCTAAATAACTGACAGATGGCAACTCAGCCAAAGCTTGAGCTGGAGAGGAACACAGAGGCTTCAAACACCCCTAACTGGGTGGGCACAGTCACACAACCATCTTCCTGGCTGGGCCAGGGGAACATATATAGTGTGGGTTTCTCATTGGCTTGACCTATGATATCACAGAAATTAACGACTCTTTTTCTAAAGATTATTTATTCATTCATTCATTCTGCCTGTATGTACTCCTGCACACCACACCGGAAGAGTGCACCAGATCTCACTATAGATGGTTATGAGCTTCCTTGTGGTTGCTGGGATTGAACTCAGGACCTCTGTAAGAGCAGCCAATGCTATTAACCTCTGAGCCATCTCTCCAGGCCAGAAATTAACCAGTCTTAACAGAGATTTCTTCAGCTAGGTCCAGTTTCTGTCATTACTCTATAAAAACCCTGGATGGAACTGGAGAGATGGCTCAGTGGTTAAGAACACTTGCTGTTCTTCCAAAGGACCCAAGTTTGATTCCAAGCTCCTATGTTAGATGGCTTACAGCCTCTTGTAATTCCAGCTCCATGAGGTTCTATACTCTTTTCTGGCTTCCACTGGTATGGCATACAAATAGCATATACACAAAGATAGACACACTAAATAGTATTTCTTTCTTTTTTAAAAATATTTTTTTTATTTTGATTTTATGTGCTTTGGTGTTTGCCCGCTTTTCCAGAGGACCTGGGTTAAATTCTCAGCACCTACATTGCAGTTCACAACTGTCTGTAAGTCCAAGGTCTGAGAGACCTTCACACAGACAAAGATGCAGGGAAAACACCAATGCACATAGAATAAATAAACAGATAAATAAATAAATAAAATTTATAAAACCCTACCATGATCTCAAGTATTCTAGCCTAGCCCCAGGCTCACTTTGTAACGAAGGATAACCTTTTAACTTTTTTGCTTTTTGTTTTTTGAGACAGGGTTTCTCTGTACAGCCTTGGCTGTCCTGGTACTATCTCTGTAGACCAGGCTGGCCCCAAATTCACCTGCCTCTGCTGAGATCAAAGGTGTACGTCACTACTACTGGCAACCTTGAATTTCTTCTCCTTTTGCCTCCACCTCTGAATGTTGAGATTCTAGGATTTATGTGGTACTAGTTATTGAACTCGGGGCTTGGTGAGTACGAGCCAACCACTCTGCCAACCAAACTGTGACCCTGGCTCTGCAACATGTGCATTTTGAAGGGACACAGCTATTTAGTCCACAGCAGAACCAACCAGAATCCAAACTCCGTGAGAGAAGGAACTTCTGCTTTATTCCTGTTGAGTTCCCAGGGTTTGGTGCAGCGCGATGGAATGGGGACTTAAATGAGAAAGTATTCCCAGCTTCCATTACAATGGTCTGTAGCTATTTCTAACTAGCGGGAGCAGTTTTGCTCATCTACTCTTATAGGTTCTGAGCCTGGAACATGGTGGCCATTTCTATGTGGGATGTGCTTTCTGGAGAAGTGAGAGTAAGAATCAGAGTCAGCTGGGTGGTGGTGGCACACGCCTTTAATCCCAACACTTGGGAGGCAGAGGCATGCAGATCTCTGCGAGTTCAAGGCCAGCCTGGTCTACAAGAGCTAGTTTTAGGACAGGCTCCAAAGCAACAGAGAAACCCTGTCTGGAAAAAACAAAAACAAAAAAACAAACCCAAAAAACAAAAAGAGAATCAGAGTCAATGTTTCAGTTTTTTGTAGTTCTTTCGAAAATAGAGTTGATTCTTTCCTCTCCTGAGTTACAACTATCTTTTACGTCAGACAGTCTAACTGGATTAGGAATTATGTGAAAGTATAGTATGTTTATGTTTCATTTTCATATACTGATGGAGTGTTATCAAACTGTTCAAATGTAAGAAACTGTCTTGAGATGATCAATTCTCTGATGCTAAATATTCCTAAGGGATGAGGTCCCATCCTGTCTGCAAACCAACAAATCAGTTTGGAGGGTTATCCTCCTGTTTATAGCCAGAGCAGCAGAGTGCTGGCTGGAGGACAGACTTCCTGACCTGCTTCCAGTGCCCAGTTCCCCACTGTTGGGTGCGGGTTTGAGATGGGGAAAGTCGGAGACATTTATATGAGGGACAAGATCTCTGGAATTGCAAAACCAAGGTTTATGGAGTCCAGGAGGCATCTCTGTTCCTCCCCTCTGGGGTGTGGGAGAGAAAGGGAGAGTACAAGAAAATGGTTGGGAGTTTTATTATTGGCTCTTGAAAGTTGAGGATCAAACAACCCCTTTCCAGGAGTCTCCTAAGACCACCAGAACCATAGATATTTACAATGTGATTCATAACAGTAGCAAATTTACAGTTATGGAGTAGCAACGAAACTATTTTTATAGTTGGGGTCGTCACAGCATGAGAAACCGTATTAAAGGGTCACAGCATTAGGAAGATTGAGACCCACTAATTTAGAGGCTCAGAGTCCATGACTACCATGGTACGGAGTGTGGCAACTGCCAGGGTCCAACAGGCAGAGGCTCCTGTCTTGATCTCAAAGCACAAGGCAGAGAACTGGGAATGGCTTAGGCTTTTGAAACCTCAAAACCTACCCCTCCAACAAGGGCACACCTCCAATCCTTAGCACAGTTTCACGACTGGGGATCAAGTATTCAAATATATGAGGCTGTGGGGGTCAATCTCAGTCAAATCACAATTAATCCAACTATCCTTTAACCCTAGTGCCTGTGATCTGAAAGCCCTCGCTATGCCTTCACTGTTTCCCACAGGTCTAGCTTGAGAACACTTGTGTGATGTTTTATTCTTTTGACTTTTTGAGGGGCCTGCCACCCATCTCCCAAATAAATCACACATGGAGGCTTATTCTTAGTTATGAATGCCTGGTCTTGGCTTGTTTCTTGCCAGCTTTTTCTTAACTTAAATTATCCCAGACTAACTTTTGCCTCTGGACTTTTTCCTTTTCTTACTTCTGTACATCTTACTTTCACTCTGACTCCTTAGCTGGCCGGGCGGCCGGGCGGCCGGGCAGCTGGCTGGGTGGCCGGGCGGCTGGGCGGCTGGCCCTTGAAGTCCTCCCCTCCTTGTCTTCTTGTTCCTCCTCTTCCTTATTTTCTCCTTCTATTTATACTCTCTGCCTGCCAGCCCCGCTTATCTTTGCTCCTGCTTAGCTATTGGCAGTTCAGCTCTTTATTAGGACCATCAGGTGTTTTAGATGGGCAAAACAACAACAACCAACAAACAAACAAAAACAAACCAAAAACCCCCCCAAAACAAACAACCCCCCCACAGTTTCATAGAGTTAAACACATGCAGCATAAACAACAGTTACACACCTGAAAACAATATTCCCCAACAAACACTTTTCTGTTCCTTCCGACCCTGCAGTTCTTTTCTTGGGGGGAGGTAGGACTTCTAGGGAGGTGGAGAAAGTCTAAGAATGATTTTTTGCTCTTGCATTGAGCCTGATGTGTAGAAGATACTCGCTGGGGTGATGGCGCATGCCTTTAATCCCCAGCACTCGGGAGGCAGAGGCAGGCAGATCTCTGTGAGTTTGAGGTCAGCCTGGTCTACAGAGCGAGTTCCAGGACAGCCAGGACTGTTACACAGAGAAACCCTGGCTCAAAAAACCAACCTGTCTCGAAAAACCAAAAAAAAAAAAAAAAAAAAAAAACCAGAAACAAAAAAAGAAAAAGAAAGAAAGAAAGAAAAGAAAAGAAAAAAAAAAGAGGATACTCAGTGAAGACCCGTGGAATGAATGACGTGGACTCATGAGACCAGACAGGGCTACATAGCCAAACTGTCTCAACAGACAAGCAAACAACAACAAAATTCCAATCACACAAAACCAGCAGATTGTTATTTTAAAAATATTTATTTTGTGAGCATGCATGTATGTATGTATGCATACACATACACACGTGTGTATACACACACACACACACAACTGTGTCACAGCACGTGTGTAATGGTCAGATGGACAACTTTCAGGACAGAGGTCTTTCCTTCCATGTGGATCCTGAGGATCAAAATCAAGTGTCAAGCTTGGTGGCCTTTACCCATTGAGCCATCTAGACTGTCTTTCTTCCCTTACATCGTGGTTTAAGATTTTAATAACTGTAAGACAGAGGATTCGTTGGTCAAGAAGTTCTGATCAACCTGACCAGGACCCTCAGAAGCCAGGACAATGTAAATGTTCATTTCTTTTTCTCCCTTTGGCACTAGGCAAAAAGGCCGGCTCCTTGGAGAACAGCCAACGTTGCCGACAAACCCACTGCCAGGGATGAACGCACTGGGGCTACGACTATGCCAGAGTTGTACCCCTCCGAGTGGGGCTCAGAGTTTAAAAAAGGATTTCCTGTAAGTGACAGGTGAACTACTTTGGGCAGCTCATCTGGCCTAGGTTGCCTATACAGCCTGTTGTAACTGAGATCAAGTACGCTGAGTTTGGCTGGCAGTCCCTTAGGTACCTGCTCCAGTTCAGTGTAAGACAGATTGAGCGAGTTTAGCTTGCTAGGCCAGTCACACCCGGGGGCGCCTTCAGTATCCCGCAGTGAATTGTGACTAAGGTCCAGTTCTTCCAGCTGCAAACTTGCCTCGGCCAGCGCAGAGCACACGCCGCTGGGCGTCTCCATCCCGGCGTTGCGCAGCGCTAAAACTTTGAGGGCCGGAAACTTGCTCCGACACAGAGCCGAGATCAGTCCTCTCTCGCCCAATTCGGGGTTATTGGACAGGTCTAAGGTGGCAAGGGCGGGGAAGACTCGGACCTGTTCGCAGGAAAAGTTGAGTGAGTTTGCTTGGGCAATATGCAATACCTTGAGTCCTGGCTTTAGCCACTGCTGCAGTTCTGCGAGCCAGGCATCCCTTGTCGCCCACGACACGTTGCTGAGGCGCAAAGTGTTGAGATCTGGTCCAGAGGCTTCCAGGAGCGGCGGCAGCGCGGTGCCGGTTACCTCGAGGTTTTCGAGGGTTAATTCCTTGAGGTTGGTAAACCCGAGCAAACGCAGGACTCCGAATAGCATCGGAGCAGGAACCCGCGCGTTCCCCAAGGTAAGCCGTTCCCACAGCAGGGACTCGAGCACATCTGTGATGTCCTTCGACGGGTTTGCTTCGGTGTCCACACGCTTTAGAAAATGTTCCAGGCTGCGGCCGCCGCCGTAGAACTCCACGTCTATTGCCCCGATACACAGAACAGCGCTGGACCAGTTCGGCTGCGGATCTGAGAAGTTGCAGGCGCAGCGGACGCCGTCGTCATCCAGCTCGCAGGGCTCTGGCGCGGCAGGGAAGGCGTGTGCCAGCGTCAGTAATAACAGAAACAAGCCAAGCTGACGCTCCTGAGGAGACAGCAGTGGTCAGGGAGACTCTTGGGGTTCCTCAGGTGGGCCCGGTTCCACCCCAAGACTATCTGACTCACCATGGTCGATAGATTCTGAGAGTTTCGATGGCCCAGGCCGGCTCTGAAAACGGCTTCAGGCTCTTTCCTGTACAGCGGTGTTCTCTGGTTTCCAAGTTTCACGCGCTTGTTTGCTCTCTTTGACAGCCCCTGTGAATTTATGTAATCTCGGGATGTCACCCAGTCCCCTCCTCTGTGACCTCTAATCACTTCCCCCTCTTTTCTTCCTCCTAACAGTCCTCCTACTCCTAGTAAATATTGCAATGAAGTATTTTACAGGGAGGAACCAAAACAGGAAGAATTCTTTGTGGCATTAGGGCACTCTGTGCCAAGAGGATGACCTAAGCGCCTCAGGCTAGTCTGGTACATGCAGGAAAAGGATGAACCACACCAGGGCCTTACTCAGTGTTCTGCTGCCCAATCCCAGGGATTCAGCTCCATTTCCCCCTAGTCTCAGTTTCTAACAATTTTCCACCATTCAAATCCAAGTCCTTGACTTTCTTCAAGAGTGTGACTGATGGGACGTTTGTGGAAGATTGTGAATTTATTTATGGATTCCAGAGGGAGAATAAAGTTCAAGGTTGAGAGCATGAAGAACAACCCTCCCTTCTCTCCATCTTATTCCCTTGTTCAATAATTCATTCTCCTCCCACTCTCCCTCTCTCTCTTTCTCCCCATATTCTCTCATTCTTGTAGCCCATTCTGGCCCAGAACTTACTGTGTACGTAGCTCAGGCTAGCCTTGAACTCATGATTTTCTTCCTGCCTCTGCTTCCCAAGTGCTGGGGTTGCAGGTGTGAGCCATGCCCGGCTTGTTTAATAGTTTTCTTTTCTTTTCTTGCTTTTTTTTTTTTTTTTTGAGACAGGGGTTCTCTGTGTAGCCTTGATTGTTCTGAAACTCACTCTGTAGACCAGGCTGTCCTTGAACTTACAGAGATCTGCCTGCCTCTGTCTCCCAATTACTGGGATTAAAGGTATGTGCCACCGTTGTTCAGGTAATAATTTTAAAAAAAAGAGCTAGCTAGGCTAATGGCGCACACCTTTAATCCCAGCACTCAGGAGGCAAAGACAAGTAGATCTCTGTGAGTTCAAGTCCGGCGTGGTCTACTAAGAGAGTTTCAGGAAAGCTAGGACTACGAAGAGAGACCTTGGTTTAAAAACAGAACAAAGCAAAATGTAGTATTTGGTGGACACATTGGCCAAATCACATTGTCATGTACAACAGACCCCAAATTGGGAAGCAAGGTTTACTATTACTATTTTATTACTATTACTATTTTTGAGATGGTTTCACTATACTCTGCTGGTCCAGAACTCACTGTGTAGACCCAACTGGAGTTCACACAGATCCATTTGCCTCTGCCTCCTGGGATTACAGCCATGTGTCACCACAGTCAGCTGCAGCAAGGTGTCTTCTAAAGCGGCTTTCTTGTAGGACACCCCAGCTGTCCTCACTTTTTTCTTGTCTTGACCAAGAAATTCAGAGTGCCTTGATAGTCTGTCTTTACCAGATTTGTCATGTTTTTTTTTCCTCCCCTGAACCCAAGCCAGGGCCTTGAATGATTCTGGGCATTAACAAAGGTATTTAGTTGTTAAAACACTGAAGGAGACTAGCCGCAGCCTGTAAGCTTCCAGCTCTCATACAAACTCTGTGACATAGACTTACATAGGCGGAACATCCCTCACTGTCCAGTTTGGGGATGCTGCAGCCCTTCTTGGTAGGTAAGTTCTTTAATAAATGATTTAGATGAAGTGTTGTAATTTTAAGAAATGCCATGCGACAGAACTCATGTGGTGGAGGGTGTTTCTTTGTTGTTTGTGGTTTTTTCGAGACAGGGTTTCTCTGTAGCTTTGGAGCCTGTCCTGGAACTAGCTCTTGTAGACCAGGTTGGCCTCAAACTCACAGAGATCTGCCTGTCTCTGCCTCCTGAGTGCTAGGACTAAAGGCGTGTGCCACCACTGCCAGGCATGTGTAGGTTTGTTTTTTTTAAATTGGGGGATAGGGAATGGGAAAGGGGGGAGGGGAGAGATTGGCTTCTGTGGACAGGAGTGGCAGAAGAGGAGAGGCAGAGAGGGGGGAGAGAGAGAAAGAAAGATAGAGAGAGAGAGGGAGAGAGGTGGGCAAGGCCCACCTTTTAAAAGGGAATTAGCAAATGTGCACAGGAGGTGCTCTTAGTGGCTGCGGTTGAGGATGTATCCTGTCAGGACTCTGAGAGCAGGCCAGTACAGATGCCTAAATACTAACACCAGATCATCCTAGCATTTAGTGCTTTTTTTTTTTCTTTGAAACTGCCATTGACACCCCCCACTGACATAATGTATCTTCATAGAATTTATGTCTATGTCTATTCCTGGCATCTTTTGATCTTTGGTCATAAGACATCACAGTGGCTCTGCGTGTGCTAACTTTTCCCAGAAAGGGAGAGCCTGATATCTCTTTCTTTCTGTGTCTTTCTTTGCTCAGCAATATAAGTCTCTGTGTAGGGCAGAGGTAACTCCAGCTAACCTGACTTTGTTGTTGTATACGCCATATAACTGCCTGAGTGTCTTTAATCTGTTTTGTGGCTAACTTCTCTAGCCCACCAAATCCTGTTGACCTCTTTAAGTTTACTTTGTTTTGATTATCTTGTTCCTGAGTAAGTACAGGGACAGATGTTTCAAGAATGTCTCATAGCCTCATAAAGAGACCTCTGTCTTCATGTGTGTCACAACCTCCAAGACCTAAGGAAGACCTTCAAGTAGATAAGGCTATCTCCCTAAAAGCTGAAGGAGTAGTGTGTTCAGGACTTTCCTGGGGTAATTTAGAAGCAATACTCCTGGGAGAAGTCAGAAATGATACATAAGCAAATTTCCATCAATACAATATCCCCAAATTGTACAAATATTAAAAGTCTTCCAAGTATGAATCAGGCAGAGATCAAAAGTGGCACGGCGGCCGTCATGCGGCTCAGCTTTGCTGGATTTTGTCAAGCAGCCGTGCTGGCTTTATGACTTTTGCCATTCCCATCAGATATGGCTGTGCTAGCTCCCCCCCCCCTTTTTTTTTTTTTGATTTTTTGAGACAGGGTTTCTCCGTAGCTTTTGGTTCCTGTCCTGGAACTAGCTCTTGTAGACCAGGCTGGCCTCGAACTCACAGAGATCCGCCTGCCTCTGCCTCCCGAGTGCTGGGATTAAAGGCGTGCGCCACCACCGCCCGGCTAGCTCCCTCTTTTTTGTTTGTTAACTCAAGAGTGTGTAGATCTTGTGTGGCATGTAGGACATTTTTCAGTTCTCAGAAGATGACTCCCAAATTAACGATACAAGACCAAAAGGTCTGTCCTGAGACAAAATAAGTGAGCAATTATAAGAATCTACAGGGCGGTGGTGGCGCACACCTTTAATCCCAGCACTCAGGAGGCAGAGGCAGGTGGGTCTCTGTGAGTTCGAGGCCAGCCTGGTCTACAGTGCAAGTTCCAGGACAGGCTCTGAAGCTACACAGAGAAACTGTGTCTCGAAAAACAAAAACAAAAAAAACCAAAACAACATTAAAAAAATCTATTTGTAATCTCAGAAGCGGAGGTGGACTCCAATTGGGCTGAACTAATGGCTGTAATTTGTTGATGCAAAGACTGCGTGTGTATAGCTAGTTCAGAATTGTTCCACAGGCCATGGAGGTGGGGCCTAACCTATGTCCGGGTTACCTTAGAAGCAGTGTATGGAAGCTGAGTGTTACAAATTCATTTAAATTGTGAATGACAGGAAACAATCAATCTAACTTTAATTTAATTTTTGAATTTGATTACCTATAAATAAGACTGCTTCTTCTAAAGTGTTTACCCTGTCTTCTAGATATTATCAATTGTTTCTTTTTGTGATAAGTGTCAGGGACACATTTTTTGAGAGTTAAACAAATGCAACATAAAAGAATGAAACATATCTTTTTTTTTTTTTTTTTTTTTTTTTTTTGGTTTTTCAAGACAGGGTTTCTCTGTAGCTTTGGTGCCTGTCCCGGAACTAGCTCTTGTAGACCAGGCTGGCCTCGAACTCCCAGAGATTCACCTGCCTCTGCCTCCCGAGTGCTGGGATTACAGGCATGTGCCACCACCGCCCGGCTTGAAACATATCTTTGTATCATAAAACAAATGTTCCAGGCTGGAGAGATAGCTCAGCAGTTAAGACTACCGGCTGCTCTTCCAAAGGTCCTGAGTTTAATTCCCACATGGTGACTCACAACCATCTGTAATGAGATCTGGTGCCCTCTTCTGGCCTGCAGGCAGAACACTGTATACATAATAAATAAAATCTTAAAAATCTTAATAAAATCTTTAAAAAGCTGACTGGCTTGCTCCTCACGACTTGCTCACGACTGCTTTCTTCTAGACTCCAGGACTACCAGCCCAGGGTTGGCCCCGTCCCCCATCAATCACCAGTTAAGAAGATGCTCTACATGCTTGTCTACAGCCTGATCTTACAGAGCCTTTTTCTTGGTTGAGGTTCCTTCCTCTTAGATGACTGTATGTTGTGTCAAGGTGACATAAAACTATCCAGCATATCAACTTCCAATAGGAGAAATAGTTTATTTGGGACTTACAGTTTCAGAGCGGTAAGAGTCCATCATCATCATGGCGGAGAAACTTGCATGATGGAGAAGTGGGCAAGCTTGTGGCAGGGAACCCAAGAGCTGATATCTCAAGCTGCAGATACCAAGCAGAGAGAGCAAAGTAGAAATGGTGCAAAGCCTGCTTCCAGTGACATATCTCCTCTAGCAAGGCCATGCCTCCTAACAGCACAAATGGGGACTAAGTATTTAAAGGTACAGGACTATGGGGACATCTCTTTTAAATCACCATACCATGGTTAACAGTTATGATGCCATATGTAAGGGGGGCAATGACCTAATGGCCTGGAATATGTGACAATGGAGCTGGAGTTGAGGGTTTATTGAGGATCTCGCTACGTAGTCCAGGCTGGCCTCAAACTTATGGCACACCTTCTTCATCGCCTCCTGAGTGTTAGAAACCACATCTGGTCTGGAGTTGGGGCCTTAGGTTGATGTTTAGGAAAGTGCAGGCAATGGGCGGAGCTCTAGGCAGAGGGAACAACCAGTGCCTTAGCTCAGGAAGTGGAGGAAATATCACTCATTCAAGAGACAAACTGAAGGTCCATGGGATGGGTAAGGTGAAGTGCCCTTATAGTCCAGCCTAGAGAAGAGAATTAGAATCATAGCATACATCACCTAGTTGGTCACAATTTGAATTTTGAGTTTTGAGAAATTTTCACCTCACCCAGTACTTAGAGTGGTGACATTAAAAATTTGTTAAATTACTTTATCTTAAAAAAATAGCTGGCCAGTGGTGGTGAAAACCTTTAATCCCAGCGCTTAGGAGGCAGAGGCAAGCAGATCTCTGTGTGTTCGAGGCCAACCTGGTCTACAGAGTGAGTTCCGGGACAGCTGGAGTTACACACAGAGAAACCCTGTCTCAGAAAACAAACAAAAACAAAACAAAACAAAAGGGTGATGTGGGTTGTCTCTCTATATATACTGTGTATATGTTTTATTACCATTGGTTAATAAAAAAGGTGATTTGGCCAATAACCATACAGAATAGAGCCAGGCAGGAAATCCAAGCAAAGATAAAGGGAAAAAGAAGGCAGAGTCGAAGAGATGCCAACAGCCACCAGGGAAGCAAGATGTGAGGTAACAACTCACAAGCCTTATAGTAAAATGTAGACTAATAGATATGGGTTAATTTAAATTGTAAGGACTAGTTAATAATAAGCCCGAGCTAAAAGGCCAAATAGTTTGTAATTAATATTAAGTCTCTAAGTGGTTTAAAAGCAGCTGCAGGACCAAGTGGGACGAGAAACCTCCAGTTACAGAAGAGACATGGGGTGGTTATAACCTCATCCATAAAAAAGGGATAATGGTCCTTGTGAATCATCCAGTGGAGCACTGTTGTTGTTTGGTTTTGGGGTTTCTTTGCACAGGCTGTACAGAAGTTCACTCTGTGGTCCAGGCTGGCCTTGAACTTGAGAGATCTGTCTGTCTCTGCCTCCCGAGTGCTGGGATTAAAGGCACGTGTCACTACTGCCTGGCCATTGAGAATTTTCTTTGGGGGATGGTTTGAAGATTTATTTATTTTTCTTGGGGATGGAGAGATGGCTTGGCAGTTGAGAGCATTGGTTGCTCTTCAGAGGACCTGGGTTCGATTCCCAACAACCACAGGGCAGCTTGCAACTATCTTTAACTCTGGTTCCAGCTACTCTGATACAGTCTTTTGTCCTCCATAGGCACCTGGAACATTAGTAGTGCACAGATATACATTCAGGCAAAACACTCATACAAATAAAATAAAAATAAGTAAATAAATTGAATTAAATATTATTATTATTTTTTTTTGTTTTTTTGAGACAGGGTTTCTCTGTAGCTTTAGAGGCTGTCCTGGAACTAGCTCTTGTAGACCAGACTGGCCTCGAACTCACAGAGATTCACCTACCTCTGCCTCCCGAGTGCTGGGATTAAAGGCGTGTGCCACCACTGCCCGGCTGAATTAAATATTTTATTAAATATCTAATTAGATAAATTAATATCTTTATTAAATAAATTTATTCTTATTTCCTTTCTTTCTCCCCTCTCCCACCCCTTCTTTCTTTCTTTTTTCTTTTTTCCTTTTTTTTTTTTTTTTTTGGTTTTTCGAGGCAGGGTTTCTATGTGGTTTTGGAGCCTGTCCTGGAACTAGCTCTTGTAGACCAGGCTGGTCTCGAACTCACAGAGATCCGCCTGCCTCTGCCTCCCAAGTGCTGGGATTAAAGGCTTGTGGCCCACCCCTTCTTTCTTGACAGAATCTCTCTGGCTGCTAGAACTTGCTATGTGGGCCAGGGTAGCCTCAAACTCGAGAATTCCCCTGCCTCTGCTTTCTGAATGTTGGGACTAAAGACATGCACCACCATTCCAGGAAAGATTTATTTTACGGTATGGTAGTGTATCTGCATGGGTTTATGTGCATGTTACACATAGCTGTTACATATAGAGTTACATACATAGAGTTACAGATAGCTGTGAGCTGCCAGAGGAGAGTGCTGGAAGAGTAGTAAATGCTCTTTTTTTTTTAATATTTATTTATTTATTATGCATACAATATTCTGTCTGTGTGTACGTCTGCAGGCCAGAAGAGGGCACCAGACCTCATACAGATGGTTGTGAGCCACCATGTGGTTGCCGGGAATAGAACTCAGGACATCTGGAAGAGCAGACACTGCTCTTAACCACTGAGTCATCTCTCCAGCCCGTAGTAAATGCTCTTAAAGCTGTCTCTCAAACCCTCAATGGACATTATGCTTCAAGCATTAGGAAGTGCTCACCAGTGGAATCCCAGTAATTTGTGAAACTGGCTGTTATACTGAGCGTGGAGGATACGGGGGTAAGCTGTGTTTGCTGAGTGGAGCATGACACTGCGGGTCTATGGAGGCCAAACTCCGCGTCTCTTTACTGAGTTTGAGTTGGGAGAGACAACAGAATTCGATCTACAGTTACTGAATTTTAGCTTGATCACGCAGCCCGGGTCATCGCACCGCCCTTGCCCCGCCCTCACCCACGGAGTCACGCCCCTCACGTACAGCCCCGCCCCTCACCCCCTGCAGAGTCTGGATTCCGTTCTGTTCAGCGCCTGCGCGGTTCTATGCTTTCCCGGTCGAGTTTCCTTTCGCTGCACAATGTGGAGTAGGCGGCACTGCCGTCTCAGGACGGTGGCGTGTGGGGTGGAGGAGCTGCGATGCCGCCGGCGGGAGCGGGAGGCAGGTGCGAACGGATGAGGGAGTGGAGCGGATGCGAATGTGGCGGTTGGGAGTAGGGGAGTGAGACCCCTGGCCCTGAGTGTCTGCTGACTGTTTTCCCCTCCTTAACTGAGCCATTCCTCTGCCCCCAGCCCTGCGGAAGGCGCGGAGGGAGCAGCAGTTGGTCAGCAAGAGGCTGCTAAGGGAAGATGCTCAGGAAGAAGGCGAAGGTCAAAGTGCTGCCGTGCTCCTTGGGGAGGCCGAGGTGAGAGGGCAGGGCGACCCAAACTTGAATGCCAGCTACTCCACCCCTCCAGCCATTCGCTGGATCAAGCCGGAAACAGAATTAATTACTCTGTGTCCCTCATCCTGACATCAGTCCGTCTTCAAATTAAATCTTTGCCTTTTGTTTTCTAAACCTCTTAAAGATTTCTGGATTCTACGAGCCTCTCCATCGTGGCTGTCTCAACCATCCGGATAGGACAGTATCTTTCTAAAAGGGTCTGCATCTACTACCCTGATTCGTTGTAGAAACACAGAACCCAAAATCCTTCCAGTGACCTGCTAAACTACGCATAGTCCAATCTCTTATTGATTTAACACTTATTCAATACAACCACGGCCATTCTCAGTTCCTGGAACATACACTGGCTGTCTCAGGGGCTTTGCTCTTACTACCTCCGACGTTTGTTTTGTTTTCTTAGTGTCACAACCTGGCAGACCTCCTGTCCTAGCTCAGGTACTAGACTTACTAATGCGCACCACCACATCCAGCTCTCTGAACTAGACCTAACTAGACCCTGTCTTGTCGTACAAATTCAGGAGCAGCCTGTAGCCCCTTAGTAGAGTGCTTGCCTAGCATGTTCAGGCCCTAGATACAGACCTCCGATGTGAAGGGATGGTGGGAACATGAGGCAGGTGTGTTATGTCTCACCTGTAATCCCAGCACTTAGGGGTGTTGGGGCAGAAGGATCCTGAGGTTTTTTTTTTTTTTTTTTTAAGATTTATTTATTTATTATATATACAACATTCTGCCTCGATGTATGCCCGCACGCCAGAGGAGGGCGCCAGATCTCAGTATAGATGGTTGTGAGCCACCATGTGGTTGCTGGGAATTGAACTCAGGACCTCTGGAAGAGCAGCCAGTGCTCTTAACCTCCTGAGTTTGAGGCCAGTTTTGGCTACCCTGTAAAAAAACAAAAATAAAAAAATCTAGACACCTGCACAATATCTGGAATAAAGCTGTTCATTGCTTTTTTTGTTGTTATTGTTTATTTTGTTTGACAGGGTTGCTTGTACTCTCTAAGCTGAGGATGACCTTGAACCTTGCTGGATGCTTTGGCTTCCACACCCCAAGTGCTGGGTTTATAGTTGTTCACCACCACACCTGGTTAACTGGGAGCTGGGAATCTAATCCAGGAATTTGAATGAGCTAGGCAAGCCTTTACCAACTGTGCTTCATCCCCAGCACAGATTTACTGAATAAGTAAATGAAAGTGTGTATACATTCGGCAGACATTGCTTATGTCTTGTTTCAGCAGTGCCTGTGTTTATATATTACTTCTACAGAGGAGTTGCACCTTTGATATGACAGTTATTCGTTGTATGTTTCTTTTATGCCGGGACATTGAGCAGTGAGGCATGCAAAGACTGACAAGGTAGAGTTCAAAGTGTTCAAAGATGGGGCTGGAGAGCTGTCTCAATGGTTAAGAAAACTGGCTGCCCTTGCAGAGGACCCAGGTTTGATTCCTGGACCCACATAATGGCTCACAGCTGCCTTTAACTCCTGTTCCAGGAGAATAATCCCCTCTTCTGACCTCCACAGGAACCAGGCACACACGTGGTAAACAGACATACATGCAAAGCAAAACATTCATAAAAGTAAAATTAGAAGAAATAATAATAATAATAATAGTGTTCAAAGACCAATGAAGGAAACATTTCCTACCATTTTTTATCATGGGAGGAAACGTGAGGCATAAGAGAAACTCAAGTTTGTTGGAGGAAGCCAGAGGTACTAACTTCCCTGAGGCCGTGAAAAGTATAAACCTTTTTTTTTTTTTTTTTTTTGGTTTTTCGTGACAGGGTTTCTCTGTGGTTTTGGAGCCTGTCCTGGAACTAGCTCTTGTAGACCAGGCTGGTCTCGAACTCACAGAGATCCGCCTGCCTCTGCCTCCCGAGTGCTGGGATTAAAGGCGTGCGCCACCACCGCCCGGCTAAGTATAAACCTTTAAGACATGAGTCTGGTGTGTATCAGACAGAGGTGATGGGTGTGCAGAAGCTTGGAAGTATTCAACATGGTATTGTAGGGTTTGCTGGAGTGTAGTTTGCTTGGGAGGAAAGGAACTTTTGTCAGGTAGAGGGGTTTAATATCCTGGAAATGCCCTATAAGAAAGCAGAGTAAGCCAGGCGGTGATGGGGCGGGCACATCTTGATTTTGAGGCCAGCCTGGTCTACAGATTGAGTTCTAGGACAGCCAGGGATACACAAAGAAACCCAGTCTCAAGAAACCAAACAAACAAGTAAGGCAGAGTAGATATCATTCTAATTTTTTCAGATGAGGAAGCAGTTTCAATTTCTTTGGAAGTTAGCAGCAGGGCTGATACTAGGATCCCCTGTCTGTCTCACCTTCTGAAAAGGTGGTGCTTAGGAACCATTTTTATTTTTCATTTATTTTATTTTATTTTTGAGATAGGGTCTCTTTATAGCTCCAGCTGTTCTGGAACTCACTATGTAGATGAGGCTGGCCTCAAACTCCACAAGATCTGCCTGCCTTAGCTGAGATGAAAGGCTTGTGCCATCACACCAGGCCGTATTGTTATCAATAACAAGTTCCGAGTAGTGCTATCGTAGTGGTATTGAAGATGGTCGCGCATGAAGCTGGTAGACAGACTTAGGACTTGCGTCAGGGCAGTGACATGTCATCCTTTTCCCGTGTTGGCACTCAGGTCCAGCAGTTCCTTCGGTTAGCACAACGAGGAACAGATGAAAAGGAGAGGGAGAAGGCTCTGGTCAGCCTTCGTCGAGGCCTGCAGCACCCTGAAACACAGCAGACCTTTATCAGGTGAGTGGGGTTGGCGTGAGTGGTTGGCTGGGGTTTTCCACAGAGTGGAGGGGATAGAGCACAGGCTTAGTTGGGTTCTGGTGTCATTCATGTAGGCTGGAGGGCAGCATGCGGACTCTTGTCGGGCTCCTGACCAGCAACCGGGCCCTGTTGCAGCTTGAGGCGGCTCGGTGCCTACATGAGCTCTCTCATTCTGAGCAGTCTGCAGTGGCGGAGGCCTGCCTGCCAGCCACTTCCTACCTCCTCACCTACCTCTCTGGTCACAGCTCAGACTTCATAGTAAGGCCTGCCCCTTTTAACCTCGCTCTGGGCTTAGAGTTTATATGTATGCCTTTGGGGCCAGCTTCAGCTGGCAGGTATAGGAACATAAAAGGCAGTGCTCGTACCCATCATCTCTCCTCTCTTGTGAGCTTCAAGGACAGGGACATGCTATCCCCCTCCTCCCGCCCCTGGCCTGGTGTGATGAGCCCAGCCCAGTGCTTTCGTTGCCTGCTCTCAGGAGCTGTGTCTGTATACCCTGGGGAACCTGATCGTGGAGAGCGAGGCTGTGAGAAAGCAGCTCCTGCCACAGGGCATTGTTCCGGCCTTGGCTGCCTGCATCCAGGTGAGTGCTCCCTGGTCCCTGCCCTGGCAAGCCTTCCCTTGCTTCTCTCCACATTCCCCTGGTAGCTCTAACCTCTGTCCTGTGACAAGGAGGGAAAAGTCTCCCAGGTCCTTATGACCCGTTTTCCAGTCAGATTCCTTACCCTGTCTGTTTCTAGTCCCCCCATGTGGCTGTGCTGGAAGCCCTTGGATATGCCTTGTCCCAGCTTCTGCAGGCCAAGGAAGCTCCAGAGCAGATCATTCCGTGAGTAAAACGATGTCTTTAGATACCCGGCCGTGGTTGACCCTCATGGGCAGTATCGTCCATGGGTGCCTGATCAGATCTGATTTCTACATTTTCAACTCTCTGTATCTAGCTAGAGAGAACTTGGAGTTTGGATACTTTCTTGCTCTAAGTGTTTGAAGGAGCCATTGGTATCCCCATGGTTCCTGCTCATAGCCTGCTTCTGCTGGCAGCTCTCTTCTGGACTCCAGTCTGCCCCAGCACATGCTGCGACTGATGCACCCAGGCCCAAAGCTGAACCTTGGGGTTGCTGTGGAGTTTGCCTGGTGCCTTCACTACATCATTTGCAGGTAACAGGCTAACTGGGACAATGTGTTTCCTGAGGCTCCCTGCTTATGATTTAAGTCTTTGGACTGAATTCAGTTTCTAGAGTTGCTTTGGCGAGTTCTCACCCTCTGTGGTGCTTTCTCTTGCTCGGGCAGCCCACAGACCTAGGCTGTTTTGTAACGTGAGCACAGGATTGACTCGATAGTGACTGCTTGCCATCCGTTACCCAGCCAGGTCAACAATGCTATGCTTCTCACCCATGGGGCTCTGCCCACGTTGGCAATGCTACTGTTGGACTTGGCTGGGGCTGTCCAGAGAATGGATGATGTGGGACTGGAGTTAGTAAGTAAAAAAGGATCTGTGAGCCTTTCTTTAGATGCTGCCCCTTTATATCTGCTGCCTCTTCCTCCTCCCACCACCCTCAACTTGTCTTTGCAGCTTGCCTGCCCTGTGCTTCGGTGCCTAAGCAACCTGTTAACGGAAGTGCCAGTGGAGGCCATGGAGCAGATGGAGCTCAGAGACGAGCGAGTCGTAGCAGCCTTATTTATTCTTCTTCAGTTCTTCTTTCAGAAACAGCCCAGCTTGCTGCCTGAGGGCCTCTGGCTCCTCAACAACCTCACTGGTATGCTATTATAGTTTGCACAGGCCTGGTCTTTTATCATCATTAAAATATTTATAAAACTAAAGGAGGGGTAGACTTGTTAGGAAACAAAGTACAGATTGGAGGGGAAGGAAGAGAATAAGGGCAGCTGGGCAGGGCAGTTGAAATGCTATAGGAGGGGCCCACACTTTTTGCCTACTTTGTCAATGAAGGTCTCCCATCTCATAACCGTCTTGCAGGGGTCCCTGGGTCCCTTAAAGGACCCCTTTGGAGGAAGACCATACCTCCATCAACCCCTGGTTTTCCATCCTCCCAATAAATTGCCTGGGTCTTAGTTCCTTCAGGATGGGATAAAAGCAATCTCAGGGATCCCTACCTTTTGCTTAGGTTACCAGTCCTACAACTCTTCCTCTCTTCCAACCTTAGCTTGTTCCCCAGAATTGCCAGAGATGCACAGTAAATAATACACCATTAAAGCTTTGTCAGGAAAATCTTTTAAATGAATTGCTCTCACTTTTTGCAGACCCACCCAGCCAAGCGTGTCCTCTTCTTACCTAGTCATTCTGAAAATTCTGGGGCAGGTGGTAAGCCTAGGTTTCATGGAGGTTCCTGGAACTTGGAGATTGAAAATGTAGCAAGAGCTCCCCCATGTGGACACACAATTTCTTGAAAGCCTTAGACTGGCTCTCATCTGTAGCACACACATAAGTATGTGTTCATACGTTGAGTACTGGGTGCCATGTATATAACACAAAACCCTTTCTTTCATGGCATGCTTAGCCTCTTGGTAGCTAGATTTCAGAGCTTAAAGCTACTGGAGACAGGAAGTAGGAATAAACTTTTCCAGCTGGGAGAACCAAGGGCAGGGGACTTCAGAGACAGGATGGGTATATTGGAAGGAGATCCAACCAGACTTGGGTACGTTGGGTCTTCAAAGTTGTAATTAGGGTAAATTTGTAGTCAGGGGCCATGTGGAACGGAGTGGAGACTCAAGGAAGACCCTAAAGTCCTCTTGCACATGCTCCAGGGACAAGCTGGCAGCCGTCTGAGTTGACATTTGTTTCTTGCCATCATTTGGACAGTAGCAATACTTACTGCAGACTGAGCAGGCTCTGAATCTTTAGAGGATAGTTCCTCATGGCCTAGGCTGTAGTGGATCAGATTGTAAGGGTGACAGTTCAGAACTCTGGTACATCATATGACATTTTCCTTTCCAGCAAATAGTCCTACTGTTTGTACCTCCTTGCTGTCTCTGGATCTCATCGAGCCCCTCTTGCAGCTGCTGCCATTATCAAACGTGATAAGTGTGCTGGTATGTATTCGTATCAGAATTTATGTCTATGAACTGCCTGTCAAAGCAAACAGGAAGTGGGCTCTCTTAAGCTGATAGGTGGTGTGGTTTAGTTTCAGAGCTAGTACAGTCTAGATGTTTTTTTAATAATTTTTTTTTTATCTGCATGGGTTGTTTTCCCTGCATGTATGGCTGTGTGAGGGTGTCAGATCTTGGAATTATAGATGTTATCTGCCCTGTGAGTGCTGGGAATTGAATCTGTGTCCTGGAAGAACAGTCAGCAGTCAGTACTTTTCCACCGAGCCATCTCTCTAGCCCCCCTGGGTATAAGTCTTAAAGCTTACTTGCTTATGGTCCTTGGGTAAATAAAAAACCAAGCCATTGGAAGCGTCAACCTCTTCACTCATAAATGGGTACTATCTCAGAGGTGGTTGTGGGAATTACATATAAAGAAGCTTATAATAGTGCTTGGGCACATAGTCAGCCTTGCTTACATGATCATAATTCTTGGTTTTCATCCTTTGGGGGGTGTCCTTGTGTCTGCAGGTGCTTACAGTTCTATGCAATGTTGTAGAGAAGGGTCCAGCTTACTGCCAGCGGTTGTGGCCAGGGCCCTTGCTCTCCTGCTTGCTCAACACACTGGTTCTCTCTGACACTGAAGTAGTAGGCCAAAGTTTGGAGCTGCTACAGCTGCTATTCCTGTATCAGCCAGAGGTGGGCTTGGTTTCCCAGTCCCTTGCTTAGAAGTCACTGATCTTATCATATAACCCTACCTGTTAGGAATGTATTGTCTTAAGTGGGCCGACCCATGGAACTAACTATAGGAATTGGAATTGGGTTTTACGACCTGATGTTGGTCCTTCTCTGTCCTCAGGCTGCCCAGGCCTTCCTGCAGCAGTCAGGGCTGCAGGCCCTAGAAAGGCATCGGGAAGAAGCCCAGCTTCAGGACAGGATACTTGCGCTCCAGCAGACAGCTATTCATGGATGACCCAGCTGCCTAATGTCACCCCTATCCCCCGTGGTCTGTTTACCCCAGGGTCCCCTATTTTGATTTAGAAGCTGGTAGCTTTTTATGTCCCCGAGGGTGGTCTTGAACTTGAGATTGTCTTGTTTCACCGTCTTTTTTTTTTTTTCACTGTCTTAAGCAGGTTGGTTAATGACATGATACCACAGCTGATAGCTGGTGGTCTTTGATGAGGAATAAATTTTTATGTAAAACTGCTTTGCCTTGGTGTTTGCACAGGGAGAGGGACAGGGAATAAGGATGAGAACATTCTGAAGCAACACTGTACAGCGATAAGCTTTATAAGGAACGGAAGAGCACGTTTTCCCACATTGTGTTCAGTCCAGCAGAGCCCAGGTTCTGGTGCCCTTGCTCAGTCCTCAGTGGAGACACTTCAGGCTTTGCTCAGCACATTCTCCACGGCTCTGGTTACCTCATCAGCACTCAGGTTGTTCAGAGACACATTCTTCTCTTGGCCAAAAGCTGAGGAAAGGTAATTTAATGAATATCCTGCACAATGGGCCACAGAATTAGAAAGTGTCTTTATTTTCAAGTTGTTAGACTAAGAAAGGAAAGAGACATGGCTTGCTGAACATAGTAGTTCATGCCTACATAGCAAGGCGGACTGTGGCTATATGGTACAACCCTGCCTTTTAAAGAGGTTTTGCTGTGCTTAGCATTAATCCAGTGACTCTATTTGGAATCCCAGGTCCTACTAGAATTTACCTGGGGAGAAAGGGCTGAGTGATGCTTTAGGTCCCTGTAGGCATTAACTACCGAGCAGGGGTCTGTCCTTGCCCAACTGTCCACTTTTTGGCTGGCCACAGACCACTTAGCTAATGTGTGGTGCTATGCACATGCAACACCACACGCTAACGTCCCTCTTGTCCGTCCTGTGTGCTTAGGAGGAACCGTTTTATTGGTGTATTAGAGTCTTCGGTTACGAGCTATCTGTAGTAGCACGTGACTCTCTCCACCCCCAGACAGTCCTTTGACAGGGTTGAAATGATAAAAATCTCACCATTTAGTGTATTAGCTACCTACTATCTGGTAGTCAATGTGTCAAGGTAACAGACTGTGATGAATTGGACTAGTGCCATGTAATAAATAGGTAATGTTATTACTGGTCAGGGGATGCCTTATTTTAGTACTGACAATCAAACCCAGGGCCTCCCACTGAAAGGCAGTCACTAGCCTTCTTTGTACCTTTACAATTCTGAGACAAGCTCTCACTAAATTTCCCAGTCAGGGCTTGAGTTTGTGATCCTCCTGCCTCTGCCTGGGAGGATCTGTACCTGGGATTTTAAGGCTGGTTCAGGAATGCCTTTTTTGAGACAGTAATATAAATGGTTAGATGCAAGTAGCAACCGGGATGATGGGAGCCATGTACACTATAAGGAGGGGGCATAAAATGTAAAAATGTTCTGGTTTAGCTGCATAAGAGTCTATGTTTAGGTTAAATTTTCTAATAACTATGAAAGAAAAGTACCCATTCACAATATTAATGAAGACTTATAGCCGGGCGGTGGTGGCGCATGCCTTTAATCCCAGCACTCAGGAGGCAGAGGCAGTCGGATCTCTGTGAGTTCGAGGCCAGCCTGGTCTAGAAAGAGCTAGTGCCAGGACAGGAACCAAAAGCTACGGAGAAACCCTGTCTCGAAAAATCAAAAAAAAAAAAAAACAAAACAAAACAACTTATATACAAGAAAAGTACACAGCACAAGCCTTAGGCATGAAGTGCTCAATGTTACTGAGATTTTCAGTCCCTAAATTTGCACCGACTAAGGCGTAATTCGTGGCATAATTTGGAAGGACATACATTGTCATGAAGAGCATTTTTGTTTTTTAACCTTAAGTTCATTGTGAATTGCAAAAACTACTGGTTCTTACCCTAGACCCAGCCAGGCTCCATATATTCACTGCCAGGAATACAGGAATAAAAAGCCAGATGGTACTGGCGCACGCCTTTAATCCCAGCACTTGGGAGGCAGAGGCAGGTGGATCTCTTTGAGCTGGAGGCCAGACTGGTCTACAAAGCGAGTTGTAGGTCAGGCTCCAAAGCTACAGAGAAACCTTGTCTCGAAAAAACAAAAATCCCATCACACAACTAGGTGAATTTCATCACCAGGAGAAGTTCGAGTTTATGTCCCTCAGTCCTCTTGTCTAACCCAAATTCTGCGACCCGGGTCCCTGCTTCTAGCGACCAGTACTCACCGTAGCGGGCCCAGAGCTTGGGTTGCACCTCCGAACATTCGCGGATTAGAATGGGCAGGCTGGGGTGCGCCTTCTTCAGCTCCACATACCGTTGCTGGATGAAATCCCTGCAGGGCCGGAGAGACCTCTGCTAGTGCTAAGGGCACGGACTGCCCCCCTCCCCCCCAAAGGTCAAGGTCGTAACTCCCGCTTCCGAATCCCGCTCGCCCCCCGACGCCACGCCTCACCTCACACCCTGGCTGCCCGGCGAACGCTGGCATAAGTGGATGCGAATCTCACGGAGCCCGAGCTTGCTCCCGACCGCTCGGCCCGCAGCGGCGGCTGCCATCTTTGCTAGCAAAGGAGCGCCCAATCACGACTTTCCAGCCGCCTCCATCGGACCAATAGCGGGCCCTCTAATCTCCGCCATCGATTGGATGCCAGAGGGAGGGGCGGGATAAATCTTAGCCAATGACGTGAGGGCTTCGTAGAGGCTGTGAGGCGTGACGCTGAGGAAGCCGGAAGCCGGGAACGCAGAACGCCGTGGCCAGTGTTCGCGGTGCACTGTGGGAAGAAGCCTGTAGCTGTTGTTTTGTTGAGGCGATTTCACGACCGCCGACTTTGAGAGACCGCGGCCAAAATGCCGGAGCGAGATAGTAAGTCTGCTGCTCTTCTGTGCCCGCCGGACTCTGGGTTTATGCCACGTGTCGTGTACGTCGGAGCCTCGCCAACCGCTGGTCTCCAGAAGAGGCCCGGCCGAGCTGCCCCCGAGGTTCGCTCCTTAGTGGAGGAGCAGCGTTTTGAATCCGGGAGGCAGCCCCACCTCCCTGCTCCCGCCTTAGTCAACCGTGGCCGTGCCTCGGTTCGGGGACTTGGTTAGATTATTTGACACGGCAGGGGAGGGGCTCGCTTCGCTGTCAGGCAAACCACAAAGTCCCGAAGAGTTGGGATTACCGGATGCTGGGTTCTTTCATGTAGTTTAAGAACGATCTCTTAAATAAATTTTGTTGTTGTTGTCGACTCTCCACTTCGTTTAGGAAAGCCCGTCTTTATAACTTTTTCTTTTTTCCCAAGTGATACGGAATCTCGAACCCCAGGGGGGTTTCGAACTCTTGATCCTTATGTGTCCACCGCTCAAGTGCTGGGGTGAAGGGCGCGGGCCACCACCGACAGCCCTTCTGCTTGTTTCTCTTTGAGATAGTCTTTTTGAGTTTCTTTTGAGCTAGCTAGTGTAGCCCAAACTGGCCGGGGACTCTTGGCAGTCTTGCCACCTCAGTCTCCCTTGTGCTGGGTGTACAGGTGTCGGTCACCACCCCAGCTTTTGGTGACAGAGCTTCTCCTAGTCCTCCAGTTCCGCACTTACTGCGTAACCGCTGCTCCTCTTATCTTCTCTTTTGTTCATTTTTATAATCGCCAGTTTCTGCGCGGAAGCTCACCCATTAAACGAGTGATTAATGTAGTGTCAATATTTCTTTCTTTTTTTTTTAAAGGTGAACCCTTCTCTAATCCATTGGCCCCAGATGGCCACGATGTGGATGATCCTCATTCCTTCCACCAGTGAGTACTTTGTCCTTGAACCAGGGACTGAGTTGAGCTATTCAGAAAGAATTCTGAATATTTTGTTGGCAAGAATAGTCAAAAAGTTCATAGTAGGTGAATTATTGGGAGGAAACCGATAATCTATACATCGTGCTGAAACTATTTTCCCACAGAAAGCTTTATCATAACTTCATTCACCTTACCGAGATAATGTAGTTATGCTTAATTTTGTAAGTTACAGAGAATGATTGCTTTTAGTAAAGTTGTAATTATGAACCAAAAAAAAGACAAGTAAAAAGTCTGGACCATTTAGCCCTTTAGCTCTGTGAACCTTGTGAATCAGGAACATTACAGAACATTACATTAGAAGAGAATTTATGACTTGGGAGAGTCTAGTTTTTTCCCCTGATAATGGTTGCACTAAGATTACAGACACCTGGATGTTTTTGTTTGTTTGGTTTTTTGTTTTTGAAGACAGGTTTTCTCTGTAGCCTTTTGGAGCCTGTCCTAGAACTTTCTCTGTAGACCAGGCTGGCCTCGAACTCACAGAGATCCGGCTGAACTCACAGAGAGCCTCCTGAGTGCTGGGATTCAAGGCGTGGCGCCACTAGCGCCCAGTGTTACAGCACTTGTACTCCTGTGCCCAGCTGTTCATGGGTTCTGGAAACCTGAACTTAGGTTGTTAGACTTACACAGCAAGCACTTTACTCACCCAGCTCTCCCCCCAGCCCTCTTTTTTTTGGATATAGATTCACACTTTATCCTAGACTGACATGGAACTCATGGCATTCCTCCTCCCTCAAGTCTCCCTAAGTGTTGAGATTGCAGGCATGAACTACTGTATCTTACTTCTTTTTTAAATTTTTATTTATTTATTTGAGACAGACTTTCTCCTGTCTCACTCTTTCAAGTGCTGGGATTATAGGGCATGTTCTCCCATGCTGTAACCCAAGAATTCCTTTTTTTTTTTTTTTTGTAATGCTGAGAATTGAATCTGGGGCCTTATACATGAGCTAGGCCGTTGCCCTTTAGGTATAGCCCAGGTTTGCTTCAGATTAGCAGTCCTTTTGCTTGTTTCTAGCATTCGTCAGCATGTGCCACCATGACCAGCACGTCCCAGTTTTGACTAGGCCTCGTCCTTTGTTGTATTCCCAGTTTAGTAAAGAATTAAGTCCCCATTCCAGCATTTCTGCAACTGTATGAGAGTATCCATGTTCTCAAATTTCACTCACATTTGATTTGATAAAACTTCTAAGCTGGATGGTAGTGACACACACCCTTAATCCCAGCACTAGGGAAGCAGAGGAAAGTGGATCAGAATTTGAGACCAGCCTGGTCTACAGAGGGAGTTCTAGGACAGCCAGGGCTACACAGAGAAACTTTGTCTCAAAATACTGTAAATAAATAAATAAAAATAAAAAAATAATAAAACTTCTAGTAGTTAACACTAATGTGTTGGAAGAGGAGTATCTGCTTTCATTTGCATTTCTCTTGTTTTTGTAACGTTAACCGTGTATTTGCAGGTCTCTTTTCTGTTTCCTTTTGGGTACTAATTTTAAAAATCTTTGCAATTTCTTTAAAGATCGAAACTTACCAATGAAGACTTCAGGAAACTTCTCATGACCCCAAGGGCTGCACCTACTTCTGCACCGCCTTCTAAGTCACGCCATCATGAGTAAGTCTTCTTCATTCCTGTCTGTCCTTTTCTATGGAACTAGAATTTGGTAGGTTCTTGAAAGCTAATCCTCTGTTAAAGTCTCTGCTTTTGATTTTTTTTCTCATAAAGACCAAAGTTTTAGTGATGACTTGGGTGCTGTGATTCTTACAGTTCCCTCTTGAATAGTTGTCATAGAGTTACTGCTGGTACAGATGAACAGATTTCTGGGGCTGTTGATACCTTACAGACTCATGCTCTGCAACAGGTTTTTTTAGGTGATGTCTAATGTCAGTGTCAATTTGATATGATGCTTTTTAAAATTTCAGAGATATAGATATTGATAATGTGACTGCCTGATGAACACTGGTTTTTATGTTGTGTTGTTTTCCTTTTTCTCTTTTACTTAAGAATGGTCTGACTATGTAGCCATGACTAACCTAGAACTCACTGTGTAGACAAGGTTGGCCTTGAACTCATGGAGATCTGCTTTCCTCTGTCTCCTGAGTGCTGAGCTCAGAGGTGTGTGCCATCACTATGACTTCTCTCTCTCTCTCCCTCTCTCTTTCTCTTTTTGAGACATTGTCTAGACTTGAATGGAATTTACCGTGTAGTTCAGGCTGGCCTTAGACTATGAGCCTGCTGTTTCAGCCTCTGATATGTCCTCCAGGTCCTGTGCGGGTTTTCAGGGCTGGGGCATTATTTTACTATGAGTGAGCTTCTTTGTGTCTTCTAGGATGCCAAGAGAGTACAATGAGGATGAAGACCCAGCTGCACGAAGGAGGAAAAAGAAAAGGTAAAGGGATGGTAGAAGATGGTTGCTTTGTCAGGTGGATACTGTTTGTGGGGAAAGGAAGAGAGGAGTTGTATAGTAACAGAGTTTCCCGATGGGAAAGTGTAGCTCTGAAAGGGCGGGTGGTAGCAGTTACAGACCTGAGGTGGAAGAAACTGAATTTCTGATGTTCAGGAGGTGATGGGCAGTTTTAAAAGACAAACATAGTCTTTCCCATAGAGAGCTACTTGAAGTTACAGGAAAACAGGAGCAGTTGTGCTGACCTTGAGACGCGAGCTGGTAAGCCTTACATATTCCTTTCTCTGGTCACAGTTACTACGCCAAGCTACGCCAACAAGAAATTGAGAGAGAGAGAGAACTTGCAGAGAAATACCGGGACCGTGCCAAGGAACGGAGAGATGGCGTGAACAAAGATTATGAGGAAACTGAACTGATTAGTACCACGGCCAACTATCGGGCTGTGGGCCCCACTGCTGAGGCGTGAGTACTGTGGTGATCTAAGGCCTGTTTTCATCTATCAGGGACATATTCACACTGTAAATGTTTCTTACAGTTCACCCTCCTCCAGAGCATGCTCCAGACATCTCAGAAGGGATTTGTCACTCATAAAGGACTGTTTCAATAAGGCTCTTCTATTCTTGCTTCCAGGGACAAATCAGCTGCAGAAAAGAGGAGACAGTTGATTCAGGAGTCCAAATTCTTGGGTGGTGATATGGAGCATACCCATTTGGTGAAAGGCTTGGACTTTGCTTTGCTTCAGAAGGTGAGTTCTAGTTGAAGAGGTGAAGAGAGCTACTAGGCTCATGTTTGGACCTCTGTGAGGGGAATGACACATGATTGTCCAGACCATCTAGTTTGGCACTAGAATTAAGGTGGCCTGTCTGTAGAACTAGTGGCTGCTCATCTTGTTTGTCTGAATTTCTTGGGGATGTCTTTTTTGATGACCCTGGTGTGATTAAGGCCCAGCTTCCTCACTTCCCTCTTGGTATACTCCTATCCTCCTATCTTCATTAGGTACGTGCTGAGATTGCCAGCAAGGAGAAGGAGGAAGAGGAACTCATGGAAAAGCCCCAAAAGGAAACCAAGTGAGTCAATAGCAGTGAGGGCTTGAAGTTTAGAGGGTGACACCCAAGGTGGAGCACCTTTTAGCATCCCCACCAACATATTTTTCTTCTGTTTTCAGGAAAGATGAGGATCCTGAAAACAAAATTGAATTTAAAACACGACTTGGTGAGTAGTTTCTGTAGTAATGAGTGCATTCAGGTGGACTGTAAGGAATATGACATCACTAGGATAAACTTCCTTCTTTTAGCCCCTAAACCAGCTTTTTCTTCACAAATTATTCTTAGAGAACTCAGACATGGATTATTTTCCATGTCATTAATGTCTCCTCTTAGACCAGAAACCTTTTCAGGTTTGTTTTTTGTTTTATTTTTTTGAGACAGGGTTTCTCTGTGTAACATTAGAGCCTATCCTGGAACTCACTCTGTAGACCAGGCTGGCCTTGAACTCACAGAGATCTTCCTGCCTCTGTCTTCCGAGTGTTGGGGTTAAAGGCATGCACCACCGTTGCCTGGCCCTTTTTAGGTATTTAATATGTGTGCATCAAAGGAGGTAGGATAGGTTGGAGGTGATGCTATAATCTTATAGACCTAGAACTCACATGACTGAGGCAGGAGATAGTTAAAGGTAATATTGGGTACATAGTAAGACTTTGCTTTAGAAAGCCCAAACTAGCTAATTGTATGGTGGTGCATACCTATAATTCCAGCATTTGGGAAGATAATCAAGAGTTGGGTCAGCCTTGGCAGCATGAGACTCCCATTTCAAATAAATATTAAGTAAAAGAATAAGTAAATAAGGCAAATTAATTTTTTAAAAGCTGATCATAAAATAGTAAAAATATAAAGAATGTAGTATGGAGGACTAGAGAGATAATTTAGTGTTTTTTTTTTTTTTTCTTTTTGCAAGTACAGGCAGGAGGACCTGAATTGATACTCAGAACACATGTATAAAAGTTGGGTGTTGTGGCATACTCTTGTAATCTCAGTACTGAGGACCTGGATACAGGTGGAATTTTTTATTTTATTTTATTTTATTTTATTTTGAGGCAAGGTTTCTTTGTGTAGCCCTGGATGGCCTGGAACTAGCTGTGTAGACCAGACTGGCCTCAAACTCACAGAAATCTGCCTGCCTCTTCCTCCTGAGTGCTTAAAAGTGTGTGCCACCACTGCCTGGCAACTTTAGTATTCTTAATCAATATAAAGTACTGATCCCCATCTCACAGCATAGGGTTGCTTGAAGATTTAATGTAGCAGAGCACAGATAGCACTTGGCCTGGTGCCCAGCACAGACAGGTAATTAATAAATGACTACTGTAATAGTAGAAGTTTCTCATTGGCCGTTTGTTAATCTTTCCTTTTGTGTAGGCCGCAATGTGTATCGCATGCTGTTCAAGAGTAAATCATATGAGCGCAATGAGCTGTTCTTACCAGGCCGTATGGCCTATGTGGTAGACCTGGATGATGAGTATGCAGACACGGATATCCCCACCACTCTTATCCGCAGCAAGGCTGATTGTCCCACCATGGAGGTGAGGAGCTAAGTTCTAAGAACCTGTTATAATCTTCAGATCTGCCTTGCCTTTGTCCTGTTCCTCACCTATGGTATCCTCATGTTCTGTTCAGTTTTTTTGTTTTTGCTTTCGTTTTTTTTTTTTTTTTAAATCTCAGTTTCAGTTGAATCCATTCTTTTCCACCAGCAATATTCTAGTCTAAACCACAATTTATTTGTTTGTTTGTTTTTCGCGACAGGGTTTCTTTGTGTAGCTTCAGAGCCTGTCCTAGAACTCGCTCTATAGACCAGGCTGGCCTCAAACTCACAGAGGTCCGCCTGACTCTGCCTCCCGAGTGCTGGGATTAAAGGATTGTGCCACCACCACCCAGCTAGTGTGTTGTTTTTATTGAGTTACAATTCGCATACCATATAATCTACCCTTTTAGTTTCTATTTCAAATAATTTTATCATATTCGCCAAATTGTATAGCCACTACCATAGTTTTAGAACATTCTCCCAAAGAAACCTTGTACTCTTAACACCCATTGCCTGAATCTCTCCACTCTAGCTTCCATTAATGGATTTTATGCATGACTAAGATGATGTTTTATAAATGCAAATATTTATTTCACTACTATGGAGTTTTCTGTGGTTTCTTGTTCTTAGGGCTCAGTGTAGAAAGTCTGTGAGCCCCTGCAACAGTTGGACTTTGTAGCCTTTTTCAGCATGCCTCCCTATTTGTTCTCCAGCTCTTCTGGGTTCCTTGAGTGTTTTTGTCCTACCATTTCATCTGTGTGGAGCGTCCCTTCAATACACCTTCTTACCTGTCATCTTCCTAGCTAACAACTGTGTATAACTTGTTCTTGAGTTAAGTGAATGGATAATAGCTGGTGAGGTTCCTGTTAAGAGCGATATTCTTCTTCTTCTTTGGGTTTTTCCAGGCCCAGACAACACTGACTACGAATGACATTGTTATCAGCAAGCTCACCCAGATTTTGTCATACCTGAGGCAGGGTACCCGAAACAAGAAGCTTAAGAAAAAGGATAAAGGTACCTCATGGGAAGGGAAGGGAACCTTACTCTTGGAGGGCATTTGATGACCTTGTAGACATTGGATAGCTTCTAGACAACAAAGGAGAATGATGAAATGGAACGCTGGGGCAAGATGAGTGTGTCCAAATTCTGCTTGATCCACTCAGAGCCCACTGCTTGGGTTTGAAGTGGCAAGGAGAGTGGGAATTTTTGTCCATTATAAACAGCAGATGGTTAAAAGGCCCTGAGGCTGCTGGAGAGGCTCAGCAGAAAAGAGCATCCAGGCTTGATTCCCAACACTGTTAGGGTTGCTCACTACCATCTGGAACTCCAGTTCCCCAGGACCCAGCACCCTCTTCTGGCCTGAGTGTTCTCAGCATGTTTGTGGTGCACAGACATTCATATGGGCCAAACACTTATAATATAAAAATTGTTATTTATTTATTTTTTAAGACAGGGTCTCTCTCTGTAGTCCTGACAACACTAGAACTCCATATGTAGACTAAACTGGCCTTGAACTCAGAGATTGCCTGTCTGTGCCTCCTGAGTTCTGGGATTAAAGTCGTGTGCCACCATGCCTCTCTTTTTTATAATATATATAATTATATATATATGTATATAATTAAAAAGTCACTGAGACAAGCTCTTTATATTGCAGGAAAGCTGGAAGAAAAGAAACCTCCTGAGGCAGACATGAAGTATGTATCACAGCCCCGTGCATCTGTGAGCAAAAGATTTGTGTTTCTTGTCTTTGGCCCTTTTGGAGAAATGGCAGCATGAGTATGTACAATTTTAGCAACTAGTGATACCTGTTTTATTCCAGCATTTTTGAAGACATTGGGGATTATGTTCCCTCCACAACCAAGACACCTCGGGACAAGGAGCGGGAGAGATACCGGGAACGGGAACGTGATCGGGAACGGGACAGAGACCGTGAGCGGGAACGAGACCGGGAGCGGGAGCGAGACCGGGAGCGAGACCGGGAGCGGGAGCGAGAAGAAGAAAAGAAAAGGCACAGCTACTTTGAGAAGCCAAAAGTGGATGATGAGGTGAGATGTGGGACCTTGATTCCAGACTGTGAAAACTGCTCCTAGAAATGCCTTTCTAGCCAGGCACAGGACACTTTTCCTTCTCAGCAGCTGTGTGGCTTCACAGCAGTAACTGGGCCAACTAACCTAGGGTGGGAACCGTCTAGGAAATGGAACAGAAGTGGGTTAGGGAATCGATTCAGACTTGAGGGAGAGATGAATAGAAAATCCTCATAATGATACTAACTTGAGTTTTTGTTTTCTTTGCAGCCCATGGATGTTGACAAAGGTGGGTTGTGTCAATGGCATCTTACACTGCACTAGCAGGCCTACTCTCCGTGCAGAACCCTGCTGCTCTAGCATTTGGGCTGCCTCCTAGTTTTGTGCTCTCTTAAGAACCATGTCTTAATTTATGGACGAGGCAGGGCACATTTGCTCTCACATCTAATTCTTTCAGTTCTGAGGCTTTGAGGTGAGGCTGAGGTTGAGTATACAGTATTCTGGAGATCCTACTGTTAACCAGAGTAGTGCATTAGTTGGAATTTGGTTAAAATTTTGATAGATAAAAGGGTTCCTTTGCCTTAAAAATACGTTTTAATTTGCAAGATGTGGTTGTATTCATCTATAATCCCAGCATTCTGGAGGCTGAGGTAAGATTGGGAGTTAGAGGCTAGCCTAAACTCCGTAATTCTAGGTCATCCTAGCCTACATAGTGAGACTGCCTCAAGTACAAACAAAAACTTTAAAAAATAGATCAAAAACAACCCCCCCCCCAAAAAAAAAAAACTACCACTTTTATTTATTTGGTGAGTGCATGCATGTGTGTGTCTATTTGGACTTGGATGTGCCAGTCAATTTCTAGGAGTTGGTTCTCTCCTTCCACCCTTTGGTTCCTAGAATTGAACCCAGGTTGTTGGGGTTGGCAGCAAGGGTTCTTACCTGCTAACTATCTTGTGAGCCCTGTAAGAACATTTTTAAAGCTGGAATCAGGTTAGTGGGAGGAGGTTGTAAAGGCATTAGTTTGAGTCTGAGCAGAGTTGTCTTTTCTTCCAGGACCTGGGTCTGCCAAAGAGTTGATCAAGTCCATCAATGAAAAATTTGCTGGGTCTGCTGGTTGGGAAGGCACTGAATCATATCCTTTATTTACATTTTTTCCTGGTTTTTAATTGTTTTTCCTTATTAATACTGAGACAGCGTCTCTGTCTTTTGAGTGCCAAGATTATAGCATGCACTCTATGCCTGGCTGTTCCTGGGTTATATTTTCTTTTCATCCAGCTCCAGTTGTTTCTCTGTTCCCGTTTACCTGTCTGCTCTCTTTCTTTCATGCTGTGTGGGCTGGGATGAAATCATGCTTTGTATCAACTAGAGAACCAATTCAAGTTCACAGCTGGTTTCTGAAATGTTCATGTTAAAGCCTCTAGCCTCTGGTCCCTCTCGACCAAATTTTTCTGCATTTGATGGAATTTTCTTTAACATGGCATATGTTGAAGAAGCCAGAAGACAAGAAGCAGCTGGGTGATTTCTTTGGCATGTCCAATAGTTATGCAGAATGTTATCCAGCCACGTAAGTGGGTTCTAAGTAAGGGAAGTTGGGGTGGTTATGAGATTTAAATTTGACCTCTTGGGAACTAAGGGCACTTTCTACTTGGGTGAATTCTCTGTTTAGTTCTGAGAAGGGTATCAGGTGGGTTTCTGAATGAAATACAGTAATATGGATCTAAAGCATCTGTTAACTTCTGTTTCTCTTTAGGATGGATGACATGGCTGTAGATAGTGATGAAGAGGTAGATTATAGCAAAATGGACCAGGTATGAGGTTAAAAGAGTATTTAAGGTTGTTGGCAGCCTTTGATCAGTAATTTTTAATTTTTGTTTTATATTTACTTAGTGTGTTCATAGCATGAGTGTGGAGGTCAGAGGACAACTTGCAGGAGTCAGTGCTCTCCTGAAGTGATTAGTTAAGAGCATGTTGTTGTTGTTGTTTGTTTTGAGGATCTTGTAGCCCAGGCTGGATGTGTAGCTGAGGATGCCTTTAAACTCCCCCTCTTGTCCCCACTTTTCTAGTCCTGAGATTATAAGTAATGGGTGTGTACTGCCATGCCCAGATAAAAGAAATTTTTACTTATTTTTCACTGCTGGAGAACCCTTGCATGCTAGCCAAGTACTGTATCACTGAGTGCATCCCAGACTCAGAAGCTTCTTGTTTTCTGTTGTCCTAGGGACCAAACTTAGGACTTCACATATGCTGGGCAAGTGCTCTACTGCTGAGCCACATACCCAAGAACATGGTTTAGTCTTGGAGCCTTGTTTAATTTTATCTTTGCCATTTGCTAGTTTTGTGACCTTGCCATGTTCTTTCCTTGTTTACAACTGCCTTTGTTTCTATACCATAAAAAGAGAAATAAAACTCTCACTTTAGAATTTTTGTAAGAATTAAGGTATATATTTAATGTTCAGAGTAATATATATAATCTAAGTCTATAGGAATGTTATTTATTAGGGTAAGATTTATACTCGTGGATCATTATTGTGGATTGTGGGCATCTGGTTTTGTTCAGAAAAAATTACCTTTCCACTAATAGCTTTTCCTCCCTACCTGCTCTACCACAGGGTAACAAGAAGGGTCCCTTAGGCCGCTGGGACTTTGATACTCAGGAGGAATATAGCGAGTATATGAACAACAAGGAGGCTTTGCCCAAGTGAGTAAATATGGGCAGAGAAGTAGGGTGTAGCGTTTTGGTGGACTAGCCCAAAATGGGTTAGAGGAAGCAGTAGCTGGCTGCAGTGTTTCCTGATAGGTACTTTAAGAACGTCTCCCTACTGCTGTGAGACTTCTAATGCCTTCTTCTGACAATGACCCTTTTCAGGGCTGCATTCCAGTATGGCATCAAGATGTCTGAAGGACGGAAGACGAGACGCTTCAAAGAAACTAATGATAAGGCAGAGCTTGATCGCCAGTGGAAGAAAATAAGTGCGGTTAGTGGACTCTTTCCTAGGTGGGGGGTTTCAGTAGAGAAGAGACACTGACAGATCCAGGAGCAGACAGGTGGGTTAGCCATAGAAGTTGAGTGAGGTCATCTTTGGGCTTTAGGTGGGTGTAAATCATTAGAAGGATGATTATAACCTACTACTGTTCTTGTACAGATCATTGAGAAGAGGAAGAAGATGGAGGCTGATGGGTGAGCAGCATTACTCTTTCTCTTTGGGCCTGGTGGGAATTTTTCAGTGTCTGATCCTTTGCTGATCTGCTTCTGCTTTGATTTCAGGGTTGAAGTGAAAAGACCAAAGTACTAATCTCTAGTTCCAACCGTCACCACATGGCTGTGCTTTCAGCTGTTTGTTTCTACAATTCCTAGAAAGGTTGCAAACTGTTTTTGTTTGTGAATGTTTATAAACGTATATTGTATAACTTTGTTTATAGATCTGCCTCCCAAGTGCTAAGATTAATGGCATGCAGCACCATGCCCAACATGTTCAATTAAAATTAGTTAAACCCGCTGTCTTCTGTGTTGGGCATTCTTTCTGGAGGGTTCCTTGAAGAAGGTAGTTTCAGTAGTTGTGCCTATTAGCATATCAGAGCTGACACTGGTCGCCAGGTTCTCCCAATGTATGTTGCTAGGTCAGTTTCCAAGAGGGAAGGGAAGAGTCATTGATGGCAAGAGAGATGTCAAGTTAAATGGCCAGACTTAGTTCTATCTGGGGTCCTAGTCTGAGACTGGAGATTCTCTGGGGACTAAGATCATCCTGCTAGACTGGTTTCAAGGCTGCATAGGATTGAGCTTAGTGAAGCTGTATTAATAAAAATCACTTGTGGAAACAAAAGCCTTTTATGAGTTTAAACCCTTAGTGGGGAGCATTATTGTTGAGTTCCACTCAAGGCCTGGCTGGCTAAACGACTGATGGGGGCTGGGATGGGGAACTCCTTGAGGTAAAACTGGTATATCCTGTCCAAAAGGTGTTGGTGCCCTTCACCCTGAGAAGTTTGTCAAGGCCCGGAGTGAGCGAACGGTCTCCTTTCCGCTCTTTGGTCTGGTGTCCATTAGGGTCTCCACTTTTCCTGGCTGAGTATAGCATCTGTGGGTTCACCAATTCCTAGGGAAGCTGGATGTCACTAAGCTTAGCCATTGACTTCGACCATTTTCATCTTGATAGGAAAGGACATCTTCGTTTTGGTGGCATTGCACATCGAACTCAGCTGTGCATGCTAGACAAGCACTCTACCACTGTGTTAAACCCACAGCTGCAGAAGAGGGCTCTTTGAGGCATCCAGCTTTGCCAGTAGTGCTTAAGCAGAAAATGGACTGTCTTCATCAGTACCTAGAATGGCTTTAGACAAATGGTGCCATGGTCCTACGGTTGTCGGTCACAGTTCTAATGAGGAAAACGGTCACAGAGACATGATTCATATGAATACCTAGAATCAATAAGCAAGATCTGAGGGTTGACTGCCAGCTTAATATTGTTTCTACAATACTCTAACCCTTTAATCCCTCTTCAGATAGATGATTCTTTCAAACCCACCTCATGCTCACTTTTTTTTTTTTTTTTTTTTTGTTTTTCAAGACAGGGTTTCTTTGTATAGCCCTGACTGTCTTGGAACTTGCTCCGGAGATCAGGCTGACCTCCAACTAGGAGATCTACCTGTTTTCTGCCTCCCCAAGTGCTGAGACTAAAGGTGTGCACCACCACTCCCTGGCAATAATTTGTTTTATCAACATTGATTGGTGTTTTGCTTGCATGTGTGTCTGTGTGAGTGAGATCCTCTGGAACTGGAGTTATGGACAGTTGTAGACTGCCATGTGGGTGATGGGATTGAACCCAGACCCTTTGGAAAAGCAGACAGTGTTCTTACCTGCTGAGCCATCTCTCCAGTCCCTCATGTTCACATTATTTTCCTTTCTCAGTATACAGATCAGACTGGCCTGATAGTCTCACAAGATCCACCTGCCTTTGTCTCCCTGCCCCGAAGAAGTGTGCTACCATCCAGTACATGCCTTAGAAGGCCTACCGCACTGCCATGGAAAGCAACCTCGTTATTGGAACCTTTGTTAACAGGGATGCTCAGAGCATCAGCTGTCATGCTTGTTTTCTGGGTAGCCCATCAAAGGTCAGGAGCCGAACTACTAGACTGGACTGTTCACTGTTTTTTTTGGAGGCCTGAAGATGTTGGCCTGGGCAGCTGTTTGAGCATGTGTGAAGGCTGCCTCCTGTTAATAATCCCTGTCTGTTATCTTAGGGTTGCATGGACTCTTTTTCCTTCTTGAGCAATGTGCCTGCCCCTAGCCTTGGTCTTAGGTTTCACAAAGTCAGGAATGATTGGGATCCCCCTCTATCTGTTAGGACAGGATTGGATGGAAGGATAGGGTAGAATTTAGGGTGTTCCCAAATATGTAAAGCGGCTTAGGAGGGAGGGCAGGTCTCAAAGGTCAGTCTAGCCAGCTAGCCCAAGCACAGGCCACCAGTGGGTCAGGTAAGGTAGGTCTGGGGTGGAGGAGCAGGAGATGGCACAGCTGGTTGAGGATCGGAGTTTAATCACTGGAACCTACGTAAAGGTGGGAGGAGAGAAACCGACTCCATAAGGTTCACGCAGCGCGCCGTGACAGGCATTCATTATACAGGAAAACACTGAGGCAGGGGAAATCCTCTGAAACGAAGACCGTATTTTCTGAAGTGTCTTTCTTCCTCAGCTCTTTTTTTCTTAGCCCTTTAAAAAAAAGAAACTTTTAATGAACTGCAACTCACTCAGCTTTATTTACAAATAAATAAATAAATAAATAAAAGGGGGGTAGGGTAGCGACGGCTCCACTCCCACCGCCCACCGGAGGCAAAAGGTCCGTCCCCTTCTGACGTTCTTCCCTGTGCACTTCCGATCCCGCCTCTTTCCGGAAGGAGCGACCTAAGCCACGCCTCATTAGATGTGCTTGGCTCCTTGGCGCGCGCGTGGGTCCTATGGATCGCATGTGTGAGGAGAGTCCCTCAGAGAACTCTAGCAATGAAGAAGAAGACCTTGACTCCACGAAGGCAGCACCCCGGATCCGTGATACCCCAGAAGACATCGTGCTGGAAGCCCCAGCCAGTGGCCTGGCGTTCCATCCCACCCGCGATCTGCTGGCAGCAGGGGACGTAGACGGGGACGTGTTCGTGTGAGTGGGGTGTAGGGCGGAGGTGTGGTGGGCGCGTGGGCTCCAGGGTCTTAAAGCTCTTCTGGGATGGAGGTGAGGGTAGAGAGTGTGGCGGGAAAACATTTTACGAGACTCTGACGGCCCGACTCGTTCAGTAACATTCAGCAAGTGTGCTTGTGGAGGCCTCACATTGATTCCAGTTTATCTTTCCACGTCCCTCTCCATCTTTTATTATTTTATTATTTTATTTTTAGGCAAGGTGTCTTGTTGAGCCTGGAGCTCGACGATCTTGGCTAGTCTTAACTAGCTAGCCAGCTTGCCTCAGGGGTCCATCTCTGCTTCCTAAATGCTGGGAATAGAGTTGGCCACAATTCTATCCAACTTTTAAATAGGTTTTGGGGATCCCAAGGCTGGAGGCAAGCACTTTATCCATTGAACCATCTTCCCAGCCCTCCACCTCTATTTTAAGTTGTCAGTACGGTGACATTGGTAAAAATGTATAGTAATTAACTGTGCCCTTCTCTAGCTTCTGTGGACTCTGATATGACCTTTGCAACTTCTGGGACTGGATTTATTTATTTATTTATTTATTATGTATACAATATTCTGTGTGTATTCCTGAAGGCCAGAAGAGGGCGCCAGACCTCTTTACAGATGGTTGTGAGCCACCATGTGGTTGCTGGGAATCGAACTCAGGACCTCTGGAAGAGCAGGCAATGCTCTTAACCACTGAGCCATCTCTCCAGCCCTGGGACTGGATTTCTGTCAGTAGTTTTTCTTTTTTTATTTCTTTCTTTCTTTTTTTTTTTTTTTTTTTTTCTTCGAGACAGGGCTTCTTTGTAGCTTTGGTTCCTGTCCTGGAACTAGCTCTTGTAGACCAGGCTGGCCTCGAACTCACAGATATCTGCCTGTCTCTGCCTCCCGAGTGCTGGGATTAAAGGCGTGCGCCACCACAGCCCTGCTCAGTTATTTTTCTTTCAGACAGATCTCACTATGACCCAGAATAGTCTCAAAGGATCCTGACTCCAATCTCAGATTATTTTTCCCCCAATGTTTTTAAGTCAGTTTCTCTAAGTATCTCTGACCGTCCTTGCTCTGTAGACCAGGGTGGCCTCAAACTCAGAGATCTGTCTGCCTCTGTTTCCGGAGTGCTTGGTAAAGGCGTGCGCCCCCCCCCCCCCCTCCCCGTCTAACAGCCCTGGCTGTCCTGGAACTCACTGTAGACCAGATTGGCTTCAACTCAGAGACAGCCACCTTCCTCTGCCTTCAGAGTGCTGGGATTAAAGGCATCTGCCACCACTGCCTGGCAAGAATTCTTAAGAAAATAGGCCTCCATCAACACACCCAGGTTGCCATTAGTTTAATCAAGTATTTCTGGGCCCCCACAGTGGTCCAGACCCAGTATTTCCCCAGGCTCGGACTTTTGAGGATGAGACAAAGAATTACAAATTCCAGGCTAAAAGGGTTGGTTGGTGGTAGCACACACCTTTAGTCCTAGCTCTTGGGAGGTAGAGGCAGGTGGATCTCTGAGTTCAAGACCAGCCTGGTCTGTGAGTACCAGGACAGCCAGGTACACAGAGAAACCCTGTCTTGAAAAACCAAAACCAACCAACCAGAATAACTAAAAGAAAAAATATACATAAAGAAAGAGAAATGATTAAACAGGCTGGGGGTGTGTGGCTCAGTTGCTGAGTTTTAGTGAGCACGTGTGAAGGCTTGAGTTCCATCTCCATTATTACAAAGAAAATTGCTAAGCAGAATGGTAAGCTGTTTTGTCTTGGAAGCACTGGACCTACATGGGAAGCTTGGATTTTTGTGCTCCATGCCTTTCAGGTGTGGTATGGGAGCATTCACTCTCTCTTCCTTTCCTCAGCTTCTCATACTCTTGTCAGGAGGGCGAAACCAAGGAACTCTGGTCCTCAGGACACCACCTCAAGTCCTGCAGAGCTGTGGGCTTCTCAGAGGATGGGCAGAGTGAGTACTGGGGAGGGCAGCCAGCCGTGTGGGAGAGGCTAGATGGCAATGAGCAATACTGTAAGCTGGGCCTTCTCCCCCAGAACTTGTCACTGTCTCTAAGGACAAAGCAATCCACGTATTAGATGTCGAACGAGGACAGTTGGAAAGACGAATTTCCAAGGCTCACAGGTAAGAAAAATCAATTATACGCATACCATGTGAGGGGTAGGGGTAAGGACGGAGAGGTCTCTATTAGAACAGCTTCATATTCTTTGTTTCTCCAGTGCCCCCATTAACAGTCTGCTGCTTGTGGATGAGAATGTTCTAGTCACTGGGGATGACACAGGTGGTATCCGGCTCTGGGACCAGCGGAAAGAGGGCCCTCTCATGGATATGCGGCAGCATGAGGAGTACATTGCTGACATGGCTCTAGACCCAGCCAAAAAGCTGCTGCTGACAGCCAGGTACAGCCTTAAACCTGACTCCCTGCTCTTTGCCTCCCACTAGACCACTTGGTACCCACTTTGTGTTATGAGCTTCCCATTCAATCTGTTTGTTCTCTACAGTGGGGATGGCTGCCTTGGTGTCTTCAACATCAAGAGACGCCGATTTGAGTTACTCTCAGAGCCTCAGTCAGGCGACCTAACCTCCGTCACCCTCATGAAAGTACAGCTGGGTATGATGGGATGGGGTATGTATGCCAGGGGGTTCACTGTGAAGTCGCTCCACAAACACGGTTTACCTTGTTAACCTGCAGTATGGGAAGAAGGTGGCCTGTGGATCTAGCGAAGGTACCATCTACCTCTTCAATTGGAATGGTTTTGGGGCCACAAGTGACCGCTTTGCCCTGAGGGCAGAGTCCATTGACTGCATGGTTCCAGTCACCGAGAACCTGCTGTGCACTGGCTCCACTGATGGGACCATCAGGTAAGGGAAGCCAGAGCAGCCCTGGGGCTTAGGAAGTAAGAGGCAAGCCAGCCAGGACCTAACACTGTTCTCTGCTCAGGGCTGTGAATATCTTGCCAAACCGAGTGGTAGGCACTGTGGGCCAGCACGTTGGGGAGCCTGTGGAGGAGCTAGCCCTGTCCCATTGTGGCCAATTTTTGGCCAGTAGTGGCCATGACCAGCGACTCAAATTTTGGAACATGACTCAGCTGCGGACTGTGGTTGTGGACGACTATCGGCGACGCAAGAAAAAGGGAGGACCACTTCGTGCCTTGAGCAGTAAGGCCTGGAGCACTGATGACTTCTTTGCAGGGCTGAGAGAAGATGGGGAGGATGCCAAGGCTCCAGAGGAGGTGGCGAAGGACAGCGATGACAACAGTGACTGAGGGCACGAGGACAATGTCAGGACAGGGAGCCGTGTTTTCTGGGACAGCCCTGAAGAGATTTGTGTTTTGATGTAGACTGAACCTACAATCTTGAGTATAAGCTTAGCTCTGCCACTGAGTGACACCCCAAGTCCCCAAATAGGAGTTCCCAATACTCTGTTTTATGTACTCATGACCCCAAAGTGGGAAAGCATTTGCTCACCTTACCATTGTAAAACAAACTCTGTTACAGCAAGACAGCACAGACAGACATGTGTATACCAACCAGAGGTTTAATATAAATACAACCAATGTAGAAAAAAAGAAAACCAGGTAAGCCCAAATCAGTAACAAGTGGTGGAAGGGCCTTTGGCTCAAATAAAAACACAGATTCATAGTAAGCTCTTTTGTGTGGGTATGGTGAGTTACTTGTCAAACTGGGAATTGACCAAGGATACTAGGCCAGAGGTCAGATCAGACCCTGGGCTCAATAGGGAATGGCAAAGTTCTTCACAACTAAAGTAGCACTTAGGTGTGACAGGGTTTGCCCTAGCAAGGAAGCTGTAGCCAGGCCCTGTCACTTTGTGATTCAGTAGTGGCTGCCCAGGCCTGCTGGGCTGGGGACAGGCACAGGTTCTGCCTACCCATTTAGAATGCCTGCAGAGAAGAGGGGGAGGGGTCACTGCTTAACCATGGTACCTGCTTCAGCCCCAGGAGACCACAAGCTGGTCCTAGACTCACTCAGTGTTTCCAGCAACTGTGCAGAAACAGCATCCTTGGCCACCTCATGCCCATCCTGCCAATCAGAGGCCAGCACAACCCAAATGAGGCCACTGAAAGGCACTGGGTGTCCAGGGATCACAACCTGGTACCAAAAGCGATGCCAGCCAGCGGGCCCTGTGCCTAAACACTTGGTAAGGAACACTGGGCTGCCCAGCTTCATTCGCTGACACAGCAGCTGCAGGGCGGCCCGAGCCCCTTGGAACCCTAGCCTGTTCCTGCTCTGCGGGCTGCCATTGGGCCGGAGGAGTCGCAGTGAGGGACCTGCAAGCTGCTGGCGGAAGTGCTGCTTCAGGTCTGGCTTGAGCCACTCGACAGCCACCTGTTCTCCACAAAGGCGTGACTGCCCTGCAAGACAAAGGCAAGAGATAAGGGCAGATCTGAGTACCGGGACCAGAGACAGACACTCAGGCAGGAGTTGGCCTGTGAAGTGACTTGCCTCAGGCTGTGTTTAATGCCTTTACTTCCTGGTGGTGTGACAATGACTTCCCCAAGTCTCACTGCAAGTGTTTGTGAAGGGGCTATAATACCACTATCTAGTTATCCCTGGGGCAACACAGGGCATTCAGGCTTCATTCACCTAACCACCATCATCACAAAAGCAGAAACAGCACTGCTTAATTTGCTGAAGGGCAAGAGCTACAAAGATAAGCAGGCCCATCTCAACTCTTTACAGCTCTGAGAAAACAGGGAAACATCAAGGACTAACACAGGATACAACAGCAGGTGGTGGTGGCGCAAACCTTTAATCCAAGAATTTGGGAAGCAGAGGCAGGTGGAGTATCTGTGAGTCTGATGCCAGCCTGGTCGAGTTCCAGGACAGCCAAAGGCTACACGGAGAAACCCTGTCTCAAAAAAAAAAAAAAAAATACAACGTATGGGAGTAGACAAGTGGTAGCTTACATTTAGGTAAGTAGTGGCTGTAGTACTATTGCATGGTGGCAGTCTGTGAACTCCACACATGTCTAAGATTTGGGGATATGCTTTTAAGTAGCCAGCCGCCCTCCCGCAGCTTCCACCCCTACCTTCTACCAGGGCCTTTTTGGCCATGGCAGCGGCTCGGTGTGTGCTGAACTTGAGCAGTGCAATCTGAGAGGGCGCCGACCCAGGGCTGGGTAGCAGCAATGTCTCCTGCAGGCTGGGACCCAGAGGTTGGAGGGCGAGCAGTAGCGTGTGGCGGTTCAAGCTCGGTGGCAGCCCGTCTACTGTCAGCTCGCACTTCTCGGTGCTTCTGCACACCAGAAGCTGGCAAGAAGGGCGCAGCTGGTGGTTGTGCAGAGTGGCAATGGCGGCCTGGGCACCGCGCCGTGAGCTGTAGCGCGCATAGGCAAAGCCGCGGTTCAAGCCACTGAAGGTCATCATTAGGCGGAACTCGTAGAGACGCCCCACGCGCTGGAAGAGTGGGATCAGCTGGTGCTCATACACGTCCTGGGGTAGTCGTCCAATAAACACCTCGGACCCTGAAGGTGGCGGGCTGCCCACCCAGCCTAGAGGGAGAGATTATGGAGGGGTACTGTGGTTTACCGAGATGGTTTTATTTCTAAGCCCCAGGAAATAGCTGGGGAGGGTGAGAAGATCATCTAGAAATATTGACACCCTTCTGGCTCCTGGTCCTTAGCATAATGGGGCCACTGGGCTGCATAAACAACCAGGCTGGCACTGAGTGGGAGAGTGGCAAGGGAAGCCAGACAAAACCCGAATCTAACAGAGGGTTTGTCAGTCAGGTAGTTTCGGGTTTCTGACTTTGGAGCTTAGGGACAGGCCCTTCCCACAAGAGTGACCCGAGGCTGGTGTAGAGACACAGGGGGTGGGGCTACCATACCTGGGGGTGGCCCGCCATACTTTCTTTGCCCGTTGACCTGAACCAGGCGGATGCCAGTCTCTCTTACCCACGCCTCCAGGGCTGCCTTGTTCTCTGGATTCACCCTCTCGCACCATTGCTGGGGTGGAAAGAGGTAGGTTGAAATGACGCATCACCAGCGGTCCCACCTCGCCTGCGGTACTGGGGTCACGGTAACAGCCCCTTGTGCAGACGGGACCCAAAGACCCCTTAGGTCTTCATTTACTTACCTCACACTCACGTTTCGACTGCATAGCTCTCTCCTAGGTTTGCCAGTACGCTTTAGAACTTCCTTGAGCTTCTGTCTCTGGAAGATTCCCTGTCCTCCACGCCCCCTCAAGCTCTCATTGGCTCAGAGAGCAACCCCGCCTCTCAAGGAGGTACCCATTGCACGTGCGCGAGCCCCTGGGGGGCACGCAAGCTAAACCCTGTGTGTGTGGGTGGAGCTCCATCGCCAGAGGTGTGGGTGGGGCAGAGTCCGGGCAGGATGGACACTGTGCCCACAGTGTGGGTGTCCTTTAACCAGTGGGTTTCTGACGGGACCGTCGCTCTTTCATACCAGTTACTAGAATGGTTTGAATGTTTCAGGGCCTGAAGAGGAAGGTAGGATTAGGCATCACGGACACAGACAGGCTAAGTTAGCGGTGGAGACATTTATTGGACTTTTTGGCGATAGGTTATAGGGAGACATCTGTTCATCTGGTGTGTGGCTCTGCAATGAAGCCACCTCAGGTCCATACAGGAGTTTAGGAGGCAGAACCTTGATTAATCCACCTACACTGTTCCTCTCCATCCCGACAAGGAAAATGTAGTACCTGGACTTTTTTTTTTTGCCAGTGATTACCAATATTAAAGTATTAATAAAAACAAGAAGCCTCTGTTCTGACTACCCTTCAGTCTTCTGCTGGATCAGAGACGTGCAAACTGTTTAAATATATGTGCAGTTTTGTTTTAGTTCAAACAAGGTCAACCATGCTTCCTCTGGAAGTTTGCCCAGTTCAGCAGATAGAGGGGGGCTGATCTGTTCTTCTTCTGATCTCCTCCACAAGGTCTTCTCTTCGGACATCCACCTGGCCAGGATGGAGGGAGAAGGTATGAGCATCCTCCGCTCAGCTATTCACTGAGTGCCTACTTTTAGTTATCAGGGTTGGCTCACTGGGACATAAACCCAATTAGATACGCCAGGGTAGATAATGCCCCCAGTAAAACGGTGCATGTGGACTCTGGAGATCTTAAAGCATTTGATGCCCCCATGTCCTTTATCGTCCTGCTTGCCCCCTTACCTCTTCTCTGCTCGTCACGGACCGCAGCTTGACGACGCCATCCTTGAGCTCCTGCTCGCCAATGATGGCCACCAGCGGGATGCCCGCGTCCTCACAGTACTGCAGCTGGTTCAGTAACTTTGGGTTCTTCTTGTAGAGCAGCTCGGCCTGCAAATGACCCAAGAAGAAAACAAAGGCTTCTGTGTTCTCAGGGGGAAACTTCGGGGTGGGGGCGCAGCAGGAAGAATGATTGGCCTTATTTGAACCAAAACAAAACTGCACACGTACTTAAACAGTTTGCACTTGCTTAGCTCCATCTCAGGAGTAACAGGAGAGGCACCATGTGGACTTCTATGAGTCTGTGCCTAGTACTCCCACGTTTGCTACCACCCTGGGGACTGCTTCCTGTACCTTGATCCCAGCATCCCACAGCTCGGAGACAAGCTTCAGTCTCTCCTCCAGCAGCTTCTTCTGTGCAGATGCCACGAGCACCTGGGTCTCTGTGGTCCGAACCTTTTCCTCTAAAGCCTGGGGAGAGGCAGGCAAGAGCAGAGCGGGACTAAGCGATCAAGGAACAACAGGAAGGGCTGTAGTTAGGATCCCGAGAGACTAAGTCCAGTTCTGTGAGCTCAACTAGGGCAGGGTCCCAGCCTTCTCATCTACCAGAGGGTGTAAGAAATGAACTGACTTGTATGACTTGTCAGAATAAATAATGAACAAAAAGCTGGGTACATCTATAATTCTAGTACTTGGGAGGTGAAGACAGAAGGATCAGGCCTTCAAGGCTCGCCTTGAATATGTGAGTTTGAGGCTAGTGTGTCTCCAAAAAACCAAACAAAAAACACCTCCAAACCCAACCAACCCACCAAACAAAACAAATAAGCGGGTTGGAGAGATGGCTCAGCAGTTAAGAGCACTGGCTGCTCTTCCAGAGAACCTGAGTCTGTCTGATTTCCAGCACCCACATGGCAGTTTACAGCTGTTTACAATTCTAGTCCCAAGGGATCTGATGCCCTTTTCTGGCCTCTGTGGGCACCAGGCACAGACAAACAAGTAGGCAAAACACCCATACACAAAAAATTAAAAAAAAAATTTACAGAACAAAACACCAAAACACAACAACAAAAAGGAATAAATACTCCAGGGTAGCAGTACAGTAAAGCTAAAATTCCTTTCCATCTAGGTTAGGGGCCACAACACAGTCACAAGGGAGAACGGTGAGACCACCTCAAACCAGCACTGGCGTCTAGTCTTCACCATCTACTCCATCTGAGACTAGGTATGTGTGGATGCAGAACAAGGCTACTCCTGCCCCTCAACTTTTTCTGGAAAACTATCCACCCCCCCGTTTTTTTTGAGACAGGGTTTCTCTGTGTAACAGCCCTGGCTGTCTTGGAACTAGCTCTGTAGACCAGGCTGGCCTCGAACTCACAGAGCTCTGCCTGCCTCTGCCTCCAAGTGCTGGGATTAAGGGCGTGCACCACCACCCGGCTAGAAACTGTTTTCAAAGTTACAACATAAGCTGCCTACTAGAATAATGACCTCAAGTAGGCAGCATGGATGGTGTCATCCTAGAGGTAAAAAAATCAGCAATAGTGGGAAAGTTACTAGAACATCCCTGAAAATCAAATGCAATGAGCCATTTAAGAGTACCAGCAACAAAAGGGAGCATCCTTGGAGTTACTCCAGGCCCCAGGGAGTCAGAACAGCCATTGGAGCAAGCCCAGGGCCTCAGACATGTTTTCCACTGAGAGGCAGCATTAGAACGGTTAACACAACACTGAACTATCTGGATCACACTCTGACTCTCCTACTTACAAGTATCACGACCTTGAGCAAATTATCTGATTGCTTATCTGAAGAAGAAAAAGTGTCTAGCTGAAAACGCACCAAGCATGTAGGCCCAGTACATGGCGGTGCATCTTAGATACCCCAGCCTCGATTTTTGATAGCTCTGATTCAGGGGAGAAAGAATAAAGATCCACAAAACTATCCTAGAAGCCAGGCCCGATGGCTTAACCTAGCCCAGCTATTCAGAGGCTGAGCCAGGAGGATTCAAGGCCCACCTGGGCTACACAGAGTTCAAAGCCACCCTGGGTAACCTAATGAGACACTGTCTCAAATTAAGTGAAAAACAGCATAGTGCTAACAGTGCTTGCCTAGAGTGCACAAGGCCCAGGTTCAATTTCCAGAATCATAAAACATATATAAGGACACACATGAAGATGGTCCATAACCATCCATCTCTTCTGCATTTCTCAAAGGTGCCTGCCCAAAGCAGCACCTGTTCCTAAAAGATCAAAGGTAGCCTGGGTACCATTACCCGCCCTTCGGCGTTCTACCCACCCCCTGGACTTACCTCTAATCTTTGCTCTACAATGGAGAAGATTCGCTCTACTCCAATACTGAGCCCAACGCATGGCACCTTACGCCCTTTGGGGTCAAACATGCCCACTAGCCCATCGTAGCGCCCTCCAGCAGCTACACTGCCCACACCCAGGGGCTCTTCCCCAGCCTGGGCTGGCATCTGTAGCAGCACCGCCTCATAGATGACCCCAGTATAGTAGTCCAGGCCTCGAGCAAGGCTCAGGTCAAAGGAGATCTGTGGAGGTAAGGTCATGGTCAGTACCAGACTAGGGTCAGGGACCCTAAGCCATAGCGTCGGCTAGGGCTCCTGTCTCCAATCCAACTTACCTTGTCATCAATGCCAAACAGGGTCAGATATTCAAACAGCAGCTTTAGGTCTCCCAAGCCCTCCAAGGCCTGTTTGTTTTGGGAGAGTTTAGGATCCTGGAGCAACTGCTCCACCAGAGACACCCCACCTGAGGAAACAAATTTGTAGGTCAGACTGACAAGAAAAAAAAAGCAGGCCTGCCTTTTGGGTGCAGTACATGTACACACGTGTGCACACACACACACGAACAACACACCCCTTCACACACACACACCCACACACACCCCTTCACACGTACACACGAACAACACACCCCTTCACACACGTACACACGAACAACACACCCCTTCACACACACACACACCCCTTCACACACACACACCCACGAACAACACACCCCTTCACACACACACCCCCACACACCCCTTCACACGTACACACGAACAACACACCCCTTCACACACACGTACACATGAACAACACACCCCTTCACATACACACACACAACACAACCCTTCACACACACCCCTTCACACACACACCCCTTCACACGTACACACGAACAACACACCCCTTCACACACACCCCTTCACACACACCCCTTCACACGTACACACACACACATGAACAACACACTCCTTCACACACACACACCCACGAACAACACACCCCTTCACACACACACACCCACACACACCCCTTCACATGTACACACCCACACACACCCCTTCACACGTACACACGAACAACACACCCCTTCACACACACACACACACACACACACACACACACACACACGTTTCAACTTTAGGATTGAGGGCAGTGACGTGGCTGTTAGGTTCCTTTCTCACCATGCTGCTGGACATAGTCCCCAATGCGATCAGCCACTTCCGGTGCAAGGCCCTTCTCTCCTACCATCTCATTCTTCACTTCCTCCCAGGACACCTGGGCAGACAACAACAGTCAGAGGCCACTACACAACTTCTCTACCACAGAATGAGTGTGGGCCCGTTCAAGAAGCAATCTGAGAGCAAAGCTGCCCTTCAGCCTACATGCTGGGGCCAGAACTCCTCCAGGGAGTACAGAGGCAGCTACCTCTTCCTCTTACACTTTCTCATCGCTTAAAACAGGGTAGGATCTAGAGAGAGTCAGGTGCGCGGGTGTTACCTTGTCTAGTTTGTCCACTGAGGAGCAGATGGTACGGAACTTGCTGTCAGGAACACCACAGACAGCAAACATCCCATCTAGGATGCGCCTGTCATTTACCTGTGAGGAGCAAGGTATGGGGAGGAAGAAACCTGCTCATTTTGCACAATTCCCAATCGTCGGTATCCCACTGGCTACTGATCGCTGAGGGGCCAGGCCCCCCAGTCCCACCCAGCCCTGACCTTGACCAGGAAATTGCCTATCTGAAGTGAACTCAGGATCTCACACATGATTTTCAGACACTCCGCATCAGGAATCATGGGGTCGAACTGGCCAGCAATGTCAAAATCCTGTCAGGAAACAGAGAGGGAGAGGGTGGCATGTGAGACTCCTGAAACCTGTGCTGTCTGCACTGAAGCACAGGCCTCCCCTTCATTTTCTGTTTCATCTAGAAGACTTGACAACAGCACACATTGAATTTCCTCATCCTCTGTTGTGACTGTAAAACTGTTGTTTAATATAAAAAACCTGGAGCTAGGGATGTAGCTCAGTGGTAGAACAACTGCCTAGTGTCCCAGTGTGTACAGTCCCCAGCACTAAAATATACACCCCCATACCCCAAACCCCAGATTTGACTGTCTTATTCATTTTCACTAAACCATTATGAGGGCTACCCGAAAATATCACAGAAATTTAAGAGCATTTTCGAGGTCATCCAGTTTGTTCAGGACACCATAGCGTTCGGGAGATCCTATTAGAGAGGGCCTGAGTTACCCATCATGCTCCATGGTTTTCCGACACTCACACACTGATAGAACTCGCGATAACGGCCTCTGGTCATAGCAGGGTTGTCCCGGCGATACACCTTTGCTATGTGGTAGCGTTTAATGTTGGTGAGTTTATTCATTGCCAGATACCGAGCAAAAGGGACCTGAGGACAGAGTGTTAAGGAAAAGAGCCTCCTGTGGCTGCTGGGAATTATCATCACCCACAGAAGCTGGGGTCTAACCCTGCCTGTATAGATAAAACCCCTGTCTGGAAGAGTTACAGCGCTTCTAACTGTCAGAAGATTAACTGTAACCACAAAAGGCAGCTGAGTAGGAAAGGCAGGCGGTGAGGACTCCTGCCTTTCCCTTTCACTCGTGTCTCTCTGGACTATGCTGACTAGGGGAGAGAAGGGGACATGGCAGGTTAGACACCAGAGGAAAAGGCCATGTGAATTCCTAACTAGATGACTGGCAGAGTGGCTTGGTGTGGTGGTCTGAATGAATCTGGCCACACAGGCTTGTGTTTTTCCATGCTTAGTCCCCAGCTGAGGAACTGTTTGGGAGGATTAGGTAGTTAGGAGGAGGTGTGTCACGGGATTCAGCTCGGAAGTTTCAAAGGTGCTCTCGTGCTTTCTGTTTGCTGCACGTGGAGCAGGATGTAAAGCTCTCAGCTTTCTCCAGCACCATGCCTGCCTTTGTGCTGCCATGCTCCCTGGCGTGATGATCATGGACTAACCCTCTGAACTGTAAGCAAGCCCCTGATTAAATGGCTTTCGTTTATAAGAGTTGCCATGGCCACGGTGCCCCTCCACAGCAAAGAACACTAACTAAGACACTTGGAGATAAAGGAAATACTGGCCAATTACAGAAAGTTCTTCCCACTGGGAAGGTAGGGGAGAGCTATTCTTCAAGACAGGTTTCTCTGTGTAACATCCCTAGTTGTCCTGGAACTCTCTCTGTAGATCAGGCTGGCCTTGAACTCAGTGAGATCCACTTGTCTCTACCTCCCCAGTGCTGGGATTAAAAGCCTGCACCACTGCTTCCCAGCTCAGGAAAAGTTATTCTTGAGCCAGGAGACTGTTGTAAAACTAGGAACAGGGCCCTGACAGAAAGATGAAGATTTCTAAGGCTATATTCCGCTGAGCCAAAGTCCTTTATCTTGGTTTAAAGAAATAAATTATAAATGGTTTCATATGTAATCTTACCTATGCCTGCTTGCTGTCCCTAAACCCAAGTTCAGCCCCAGTCAGTGAGTGCGAATTCGTCCAAAGTCTTAAGAACCCAGTGCAGAAGGATACAGTGAGGTCATAACGAAGAGACAGCAGCTCCCCGCCCTGGTCCTTCAGGTCATAGATGAGCTTTGAGTCTTCTCCGTACTTCCCAGTCAGTGTTTCCTGGAGAAACCAAGAAGCAATGTGATCACAATAATAAACTACATTTGAACTTTGCTTTCGAGCTTGTACAGGGTCTTACTATGTATCCCTGACTGGCCTTGAGCTTCCAGGGATCTGTCTGCCTCTACCTCCTGAATGCTGGGATTAAAGGCTTGAGCCACCATGCCTGGATAGAAATAAGTTGATTATCATTATTGCTATGTGATGCTAGGGATCGAACCTAGGCTTTGTACTTGGTGGGCAATCACTGGGCTGTATTCCCAGCCCTTAAAAGACCATTATGAACACAAAAACTTACTATTCTAACATGATTAATCTCAACTCTATAGTCTTATAATTCCTCTGCTATTTATCATAATGCTTACAAGTCTGACATAGTTACAATAAGAAAGTAGTAATAGGGGCTGGAGAAATGGCTCAGCGGTTAAGAGCACTGCCTGCTCTTCCAAAGGTCCTGAGTTCAATTCCCAGCAACCACATGTAATGAGATCTGGTGCCCTCTTCTGGCCTGCAGGCTTACATGCAGTCAGAATACTGACAATACTGTACAAATAATAAATAAATCTAAAAAAAAAAAAAAAAGTAGTAATAGGCACACCTTTTATCCCAGGACCCAGAAGGTACAGGCAGGTAGATCTCTGTGAATTCAAGGCCTGCCTGGTCTACATAGAAAGACCCTGTTTCAAAAAGACAAAACAAAACGAAAATAAAAGGGAGTCACAGTTTTGTGTTGATATTCTGCTTTTTTTTTTTTTTCTATTTTGTGGCAAAGCTATTACTTTTTCCCCCCATTCGTTTTTTTGAGACAGGGTTTCTCTATGTAGCCCTGGCTGTCCTGAAACTCACTCTGTAGACCAGGGTGGCCTTGAACTCACAGAGATCTGCCTGCTTCTGCCTCCTAATTGCTGGGATAAAAGGTGTGTGCCACCCCTAGCCCCTGAAAGTATTACTTTTAATTTACTTTTTAAAAAAATAAATCGTTTATTTATATTGTGTGCGCTCATGGGCCATGACTTGCATATGGAGGGTGGGTAATTGTGAGAGTTGGTTCTCTTCTTCCATCTTGTAAATTCTCAAGATTAAACTCATCAGGCTTGATAGTAAATGTCTTTTCCCAAGCTGAGCCACCTTAGTCATTTCTAAGGTATTATTATTGAAATAATAAAAAATGTATTTTATGTGTATGAATGCTTTGTCTATGTGTGTGTGTCCATCAAGGCATGTCTGGTGCCCATGGCGGTCAGAAGAGAGTGTTGGATCCCCTAGAACTAGAGTTACAGATGGATGTGAGTCACCACATGGATGTCGGGAACTGCACCCAGTTCCTCTGCACAAGCAACAGGTGCTCTAACTGCTGAGCTACCTCTCCAGTCCTGATAAAGTAGTTAGGAATTCGTATTGATCTTGCAGAAGACCTAAGTTTGATTCACAGCACCCGTGTCAGTCAGCTCCATGGGCATCCTACATGTCTGACCTCCTTGGGTACATGTACACACATTCCTGTACGACACATAATAAAAATAAATCTAACCCTCCCCATCGTTGAAAGGTAAATAAATAAAAAAGGTGTATAATTTTCCAGTGAGACTTGGGGCAGTGAGCTACACCTGTAACTATGGCACTAGGAAGGCAGAAGCACCAGGCTTCTGGTTCAAGGCCAGCCTGGGTTCAATGAGACCATCTTAGAACAGCAGTGCAAAGATTTGTTTGCTAACATTGTCCTATTATGCTTATGTAGCTCCAATTAAAATACATTTCCAAAATAAGTCAACAGGAATATCTGTGCACACAGCTTTCTGGTTTTGAAGATAAGCTTGTAGGAATGCATTATCAGGTCAGCAAACACAGATGCTTTTATAACGTCTGAGAGCTGAACAATGTCAGAAACCAAAATAGAACTTCAGGATGTTACAGCCGTCTCTGCCCTGCGATGTCTTCAACTGGTTATAACACAGCCCTCTGACCAAACTGGCCATGCTTTCAAAGCTTGAAAATCATCCGTGTGTGAACTCAAACATTTGTGCTCTAGTGTTGACACAGACGGAACTCTGTCGGCCCCATTCATGTGTTACAATTCTAACCTTTGTAACCTTAGACTCCTTCATTGTCCTCTTTGGTCTTCACAAGCCCACAGGTCCACTGTTCAGTTTCCCCTTACCCATCTCTCACCTTCAGTTCAAATACAGGTGTATCAATCACTTCTGCTCCGTGGCGCTTGAAGCAGCGGATGATGACATCAAACACCTTCTCCCGGACTGCCATCTGCCGGGGACTGTAGTCTCTTGTGCCCTTGGGAGTCAAAATCAAAACAAGAATGACATTTAAAATAAAGAACAAGGGGCTGGAGAGATGGCTCAGCAGTTAAGAGCACTGACTGCTCTTCCAAAGGACCCGGGTTCAATTCCCAGCACCCTCATGGCAGCTCACAACTGTCTGTAGCTCCAGTTCCAGGGGATCCAATACGCTCACACAGAAAGACATTCAGGCAAAACACCAACACACATAAAATAAATAAAAATAAAGAACAAGCCGGGCAATGGTGGCGCAGGCCTTTAATCCCAGCACTCGGGAGGCAGAGGCAGGCGGATCTCTGTGAGTTCGAGACCAGCCTGGTCTACAGAGCTAGTTCCAGGACAGGCTCCAAAGCCACAGAGAAACCCTGTCTCGAAAAACCAAAAAAAAAAAAAAAAAAAAAAAAAAAAAAAAAAAAGAACAATAAACTGCAGAACTATCCAGAGTCTAGCTCAGCAACAAGGAACACGAATGCTGCTGCAAGCGTGGGTTTTCCTACAGCCACCAAGCGGGAAGAGAGCTCAGAACAAGCCCTGTCAATCCCAGGAGTCACTGCCATCAGCTGGCTAGGTTCTGTTTCACAGAATACAGAACCAACGCAAGTTTTTGGAAAACTCAGGAATAACCACTTTTGCTTGTATAGCAGACAATATCTACCAGACAAACGTATTATCATTCAAAGTGGCTCAACAGGTTGAATTCTAAAATTTACACGCAATTTTTCAACATAAGTTTCTTTTACATTCTATTTAACCAAATTATTTCTGATAAAAAGCTCTAGCGAAACTGGGTTTGGTGGCACTTGGAAGCAGAGGAAGGTGGATCAGTGAATTCAAAGCCAGCTTGGGCCATAGCAATGAAACTGTTTCTTAAGAAGGAAAAAAAGTCCTAACTCAGGTTTGGCAGATACATTGTCTAGCTAAATTACAGGCTGTCAAGAAGTCAAGTTACTACCTGAGAGCACTCAGCAAGTCTGGAGTAGAGTCTGTCTCCCACCTAGGTCAGAGTTTTTAGTCTGGAACATTAGAGCCCGCTCCAAAACCTTTGGTGGACAAACCTTTTCACATTCTTAGCTACTGTCAACTCCAAGTGTATTCTATGTACATTTGCCACATTTGAAATTAAAAGTGCAAAAATTTATCAATATACCATTACAAATGAACACAAATAATATTTTGAGAGCATTAAAAAGTGCTTTTAATGATACATTGACCACATTTTTGCAACTCTTGTTTTCAACCTTATTTTTCATGCACATATGTTCATGCATCACTTGTATGTCTGGTGCCCATGGAGGCCAGAAGAGGATGTCAGATCCTTTGGAATTAGAGTTACAGGTGGTTGTCAGTCACCAGGTGGGTGCTCGGAATCTAATCCAGATGCTCTGGAAGAGCAGCCAGTGCTCTTAAAGCTGAGCCTTCTCTCCAGCCCCATTTCTGCAAATCTTTAATGTTTTTCTTAATAAAACTCAGCCAAGTTTCCTATGTGCTTTTTGTATTAAATACCAAAAAAAAACACAACAACCCTGAAACAAACAAACAAAAAAAACCCCAAAACCCTCCATCTCGAAAAACAACAACAACAACAAACCCTACTAGTGTATCTTATATGTTGAATGGCTCTTTTGCTCATGTATGATTTTATGACATCTACACTGGTCATCTACAAAACACTGGCTTATTGGAAAGTTATAGAGATCTTAATATTGACATTATTTAACACTCAGAAAATAATTTATTGGGCTGGAGAGATGGCTCAGTGGTTAAGAGCACTGACTGCTCTTCCAGAGGTCCTGAGTTCAATTCCCAGCAACCACATGGTGGCTCACAGCCATCTATAATGAGACCTGGCGCCCCCTTCTGGCATGCGGGTACACATGGAAGGCTGTACACATAATAAATAAATCAAAAAAAAATTAAAAAAAAAGGAAAATAATTTATTAACGCCACCAGGTATCTCACCAGGAAAATGTAAGTATTGAGAAGTTGTCAAACTCAGGGTAAGAGATAAGTTTTCCAAATTTTTTTTTGTTTTGTTTTGTCTTTTTGGAGACAGGGTTCCTCTGTAGCTTTGGAGCCTGTCCTGGAACTAGCTCTTGTAGACCAGGCTGGCCTGGAACTCACAGAGATCCGCCTGCCTCTGCCTCCCAAGTGCTGGGATTAAAGGCCTGCACTACTACCACCTGGCCATATTCTAAACATATTATATTTAGATGACAATGTCCATTTAATTCATAATAGCTCTCTTGTTCTTCCTTTTTTCTTCTTCTGTGGTGTCTGATTTGGACCCCAGGCCTTCTCACACTGAGCCACACTCTTATTCCTGCCCCTCCATGTTATTTACTTAAGAAACTGGATTAATTTGTCCTAAAAAGTTTTTCACATTCTGGACTCAGTCAGCAATATCACTGATTCGACATTTAGCCTGCTCTCCACTTTGCACTGCCCCACCTTGGTCTGCAGGCCTAATTAGATTCCCGGGTGGTACCCTGGGTTTTTTATTGTGTCACACCAACAAGATTACTCTTGCTGCTTCTGCTTTACTGAATTTTCCACCCCATTCAACAGTCTGAGACATTACTGACCATTATTTCTGTAATGCCATGTGTGAGGGCATCCTTGGAGGCCAGCTGGAGTTACAACAGCTGCTATATGTGGGTGCTGAGGACCTAACTCAGATCTAGAAAAACAATAAGCACCCTTAATATTGCACCATCTCCCAGTCCCCATTTCACTGAGATTTTAAACGCCTCTTCACCCTTTGAAAAAAAAAATTGTGTGGGATGGGTGTGGTGGTACATGCCTGTAATTCCAGTACCTGTTAGGTGGAGACCTAAGGATCAGAATTTCAAAACTAACCTCTGCTATATAGCAAGTCTGAGGCTAGCCAGACTTGGTGTTTTGTTTTGTTTTTAAAAGACTATGCAAAGGGGGCTGGAGAGATGGCTCAGCGGTTAAGAGCATTGCCTGCTCTTCCAAAGGTCCTGAGTTCAATTCCCAGCAACCACATGGTGGCTCACAACCATTTATGATGAGGTCTGGTGCCCTCTTCTGACCTTCAGGGTTACACGCAGAAAGAATATTGTATACTAAATAAATAAAAAATATATATATTAAAAAAAAGACTATGCAGAAAGGCACAGCTTGATGAACCTGGCTTAAAGAGAATTAATCCTACCATCCAACTCTATCCTACCTCTGCCTTTTGGGCACAAGGTTTTCCTATCTTACTATGTCATCCCCACTGGCCTGGAACTTGTACCCCAGTCTGTCCTAACTTTGGTTCCTAGCATCTAGGTTGGGCAGCCTATAACTGCTGTAACTCCAGCTGCTCCCTCACACACAGACACACACATACACACACACACAACCAGAGCTATGTAGAGATACCCTATCTCAATAAAATAAGACCTCAAAGAAATGATGACCAATAACTATTAAGATCATTGAATAAAGTAAAAAATAGGGAATCTGTGGTAGATTAGTCCCTCTTCACTTAAACCTAATGATCTGTCTTAATATCACTAAAACTCACAAAGATCTGCCTGTCTCTGCTTCCTGGGTCCTGGGATTAAAGATGTACACCACAACAGATGGCTTCTCTTTGGAAATCAACTTAAAATACATTCATTAAATATAATTTTGTTTCCAGGCACCCAGTCTTAGCTTCTGGCAAATAAACTTCATGAATAACTACCAGAAGTTGTTGCACAGAGCAGGAGAGATGGCTCAGCAGGTAAGCACTCTTGATGCTCTTCTAGAGCACATTAGCATGGCTCACAACTGCCTGTAACTCCAGCTCCAGGGAATCTGACACCCTCTCCTGGCCTCTGCAGGCACCCATACTCTCGTGTATACACACCCCAAAGTGAAAATTCAAAGTCTGTGCAATGGGAACTAAGTATCAAGTGCCAAGGGAACCCAATGAAGGTGTGGAGTTCTGTTTACAGAACTTACAGAATAGCATCTGAACTGAAGCCCCGAGCCTGAGTTTCTCTGACTTTGTTTCTATTTGAACAGGTCTTCTTCTAGTTCCTAGGAAGTATCAAAGTTCTTTTCTGCATCAGGGTGTCCATACTCTACTGAGCCTGTCATCCTAACAGTCTTTCCCTGGCTATCTCCTACCCACTTGAGAGGTCCATTAGTATATCACCCCCTTGGTGTGACTTCTCAGATTCCCCAGCTCCCCCTTATTTTTCTCAGAACATCTCTGTAAGTTTCTCTCTTTTTTTTAAAGTTTCTTTATAATTTTTATACATTGTGTGTATGTGTGTGTGTGTGTGTGTGTGTGCATGAGAGAGAGAGAGAGAGAGAGAGACAGAGATAGAGTGCGCGCTGGAGTTACAGACAGCTGTGAGCCACCCGATATAGGTGCAGGGCATCAAACTTGGATTCTCTGCATACTCTTATCTGCTGAACCATCTCTCAAGCCCTAATTTTCTTCATATCACCAGTCATATTTTGTAATTGCATATCCCTGTGTGGAATTATTTGTCTTAAATCTCTGTCTCAGTGGGATATAAGCATCACAAAGACAGGCATATCCAGTATGGTATATTCAGTGTACAATACCGCACACTAGTCTTACTCGGGGAATAGGTAATGAATGGAAGGACTGGCAATTAGCAGGCTGACTCCCCTGAGCAGCTCTGTTTCTGTCATCACCGAATGACTCAGGTTGCGATCAATCCAGCGTGGTGCCTACACCAACTACTTACTCCTTTGCAGTACTTCAGACTGATCAGGACCTCCCTTTGAGGCCTCTCACAGGAATAGCTTACCTTCGGGGTTTTGAGCACAAACTTCTGTTTGCCTTCATCATGACCCAGCTGTGCCTTCAGTTTTAGGAGTTTCGCCACCTCCTCCTCGATCTGGGAGAGAAAAACACCGCTGAACTATCCATTTGTCCCTCCCTTCCCATGCACTCGATACTCCTACCCTCGCTTCTCTCGGGATCCACCCTGGCTACCTTCTTTCTCACTCAGCCCCTTTCATTCTACCAGCCTACTCTCTTCATTCACATGCGTATCCTCCGGCCAGACCACCCTCTATGTCCTTCTGGTTTGCCGGGCCCCTCTCCTTCCATCTGAGTCGCACCTGCTCAGCGGAGGCTTTCTGCTGCTTGAGGCCCCGCACATGCTCTCCCTGGAGTCGCACCAGCTCCTCCAGCGCAGCACGATCAGCCATCCTGGCCGCTCACCGGAACCGACTGCTGCCTAACCCGCCTGGGTAGACTTAGCCTAGCTTCGGATGACTTCCGGCTATCGAGTCACCGGCTTTCGTGGCCTAGAACGTCTCTGGCGAGAGCGAAAACACTTCCGGGTCGGGGAGCGTGAGATACTCGGAGTTTAGTCCCACCCCGGACTAGCGCCGACCTCGGGTGCTTTCAGGGGCTCGTTCTAGGTTCTTCAACTCCTTGTCGCCTTTCTGAGGTCGGGCTGGCCTCGTTCCCAGACCCTTGGCTCCTGCTCCGGGAAGCTGACGTCCTGCTGCACGATGTCCCACCTGGGGCCCCTGCGGTGTGGTGCCTGGGCGGCGCTGCTCCGCCAGCTCCTGCGACCTCCCCGCGCTGTGTGCACCCGGGCGGTCGGCTGTCACAGTCAGGTGAGCCACCCTGAGTCGACTCCGCCGACTCCCGGCGGGGCCTCCTGGCCTGAAAGCATAGACTCGCAGCCTGTTGTATTATTAAAATTGGGTTTTAATTTTTAAAGGTTTATTTTTTTTTATGTGTCCGCCCCTGGTGCCCACAAGTGGGCGTCGGATCACAGAGCCCGTGCTGATGGAACTCAGGTCTTCTAAAAGAACCATCTCTCCAAACCTGAAGTTGGTTTGTATTGATTAGCCACTTTGTACCTGCGCTGAACTAAGAGTTTCGGATGCTTTTGTCATTTTATTATTGGAGCAATCTCAGATGTTGAGGGTTTATCTCTATTTTACAGCTGAGTAAGCGGATATCAGAGGGATAAATGACTTATAGGGCCACATAACAACTAAATACTATAATGAGGTTTACTCTCAATCATCCGAAATTCCTCAGCATGTTAGAATTTGAACCAGATTCAAACCATAAATGAACTGAGTTTATGCACATCAAATGAATTTACCTTAAAATGAATCTCAGAGAAACATTTCTAAAGATAGTTGGATTCTGGAATTAGAATTAGGGATTGTGGACTTGAATTTAGACTTCTCTTTGGGGACTTTCCAAAGTATGGGGACTTTCCAAAGTATGGAGGTTACCATAAGGGAATACGGCCTTGGGGGCTTCAAGTCTGATTACTTTTTTTTTTTAAAGTTCATTTATCTATTAATGTATATGGGGTGTTGGTGTGCCATGGCTCATTCTGTTCTTGTCTTTACCTGAGGGGTCTGGGGACTGAACTTAGATGGTCTCGATAAGTGGCGAGCCCTATTACCCATGAGCCATTTCACTAGCACGGTCAGCGGTTGTTACCTCTCTCCAAAGGCAGGTGCTTTGTACCGTCATGCTCAACAGGGCTCAGATCTTTTATTCATTTTTTAAGTCACAGCATTTTACTAGTCTGGGATTTTTTTCCCCCCAACCAGGAAATTTCTTCCTATCAGTCCATAGGTTTTATTGTGAGTGTAAGTATATCGGAGAACAACTTGTGGGAATTGGTTTTCTCCTTCAGCATGTGAGTGGGTCCCAGGGATCCAACTCAGGTGGTCAGGTTTGATGGCTTCCCACTGAGCCATCTCCTTGGCCCAGGTTTGTTCTTTTTTGGGGGTTGGTTCTGTCTTTATGTTCCATTTACCCTGATTCCAGGTCTGTTTGTTTGTGAGACAGGGTCTCACTCTGCACTCTTGGCTGTTCTGGTGCTCACTGTGTAGACCAGGTTGATTTAAACTCATACTGATCCGCCTGTCTGCCTCCCACTGCTGGGATTAAAGGCATGCACCACCTTTTTTTGCTATTTGAGTAAGATCTGAGAATTGGAGTTCTTTTTGTTTATTCGTTTGAGACAGGGTCTCACTGTGTAACTCCAGCTGTCCTGGAACTCACTCTGTAGACCAGGTTGGCCTCAGACTCACAGAGGTCCTCCTGCTTCTGTCTCCCAAGTGCTGGGATTACATGTGTGTGCCACCGTGTCCAGTTAAGAACTGAGTTCTAATTCCTACTTGTAGACATTTAGTGGTGGCAGCTGGGGGTTCTGTGTTTTTATTATTCTCAGGTGCTTCAGCTTTTTCAGACATTTAAAAACTCCAAACAGTGAAGAAGTTTGTGTAATAAAGATCGGTCGAACTATGTATTGCAGGTATAACTGGAAATTCTACGTGGATTATTGAGGGTGGAAGGAGATGAGGGTAGATAATGTGGTGTTCAGGAAACTTTTTGTATGGGATCAAGGGTCTTCTCAGGTTGATGGTCCACAGGGTCAGAGAGGTCACAGCTATGGCCAGTGTCCAGAGAAGGCACATCTTTTTCTTCCAGGTTGCAGAGGCAGTGTTAACATCCCAACTGAAACCACATCAAGAGAAACCAAATTTTATCATCAAGGTTCCAAAGGTAACAACATCCTTTACCCACCCTGCCTATCTGTGTCACGAAGGGCGTGCCAGCTCTCCTTACCTCTCCCTTTTAACCTAGATCCTTTCAGGGGGTCGGTGGGTTGTTTTATTCTTGAAATTCTAGATGGGGCTCAAGTTAGTTTCAAACCTTAGATTGTGGGTATAATTTAACCTTTAGTCTTAAATGGTCTAGATTTTTTGCTTTGACTGCTTTTGTTTTCCAGGGCACCAGGGATTTAAACCCTCAACAGATGGTTTTGAGGGAGAAAATTCTTGATGAGATTATCAGCTGCTTTAAACGTCATGGGGCAAAGGGGTTGGATACACCAGCATTCGAGCTCACAGTAAGGACAGAAGGGAGCCGGGAACCCCATTGTTTACCTGCCCTCAGTTGCCCGCAGGGCTTCTTATCTGTGTTCTGTAGTCAGTCACGGAACTGTGGTTTCTTCTGTCTGACACTCGCAGGAAATGCTCACCGAGAAGTATGAAGACAACTTCGGCCTCATGTACGATTTGAAGGATCAAGGTGGAGAGTTGTTGTCTCTTCGCTATGACCTTACCGTATCCTTCCACATGCTGGACCTGACCCGTCCCAAATCCAGAGGGCTCCTTGGCAGAAGGGAGTAGAGGAATTTTGACTTTTCATTTCCAGTTTCTTCTAGGAGGCAATTCTGCCATCAGAGCCTAACCTGAAGGCCCCGTTATTTAACTTGTGTGTATATGGAGAATCTTTCCAGGAAGTTTGCAGAAACACAGATTATTGACCCTGGCTCCAGAGATTCTAAATTCTTTCATTGGAGTGCTATTTATAAACATGCACGTGAAAGAAAATCAATTAGTGTGTGTGTGTGGACACGCATGTGCAGATCACAGGACAGCTTTGTGGAGTTCTGGGGACAGAACTTAGGGTGCCAGATTTGTGCAGCATACCCCTTCCCCTACTGCACCATCTTGCATGTGCTACGCCAGAGCTTCTCAACCTATGGGTTGCAACCCCACAGGGGTCATATATCTGATATTTACATTATGATTCATAAGAGTAGCAAAATAACTATGGTTATGAAGTAACAGTGAAATAACTTTTATGGTTGAGGGGTCACCACAACACAAGGAACTGTATTACATGGTCGCAGCGTGAGGAAGGTTGAGAAGCACCGCTCTAAACAGAATCCTGGAAATGTGCATGTGGTCTTGGGCTGAGCTTTTAGAAAAAGGGTTTTAGATTGTAGGCAAATTCAGTTCTGAAGCTTGAGGTCTTTTTAGTTAGTTGGGTAATGGTCTGGATGGGAGGAAATGGACCGGACCTAAGCGTCTGAGGTCATTGCTGTCCCTGCCTCTTTTTTTCTTGTCACCTTTCAGTTTCATAAGTGAAATGCCTTCATCAACACCAACTCTGCTAGGTTTCGGAGACAGTGGAAACCAGCCTGAAGACAAGGATGGTTTCTAGGAACCCAGTTCTCCCTCCTGTCTGAATGGCGGGCCTAAATGTGGAACATAGTGTCTTTCTTCCTCAACCTGCTTACATAAGGTCCCCTTTGCTCGCTATCTGGCCATGAATAAACTGAAGAAGATGAAGCGATATCAAGTTGGAAAGGTGTGGCGGCGAGAGAGCCCAGCCATAGTCCAGGGCCGCTACCGGGAGTTCTGCCAATGTGTAAGGGACCCGGCTGGGGCTTCGTAGTTTAGTGATGGTTAAGTTGGGGATTAGCTGATCAGTGGGAGGTTTGTTTTTCTTCTGTTTGGTTTGCTTGGTTTGTTTTTGGGTTTTGGTTTTGTTGAGATAGATATTTGAGACATCTATATATCTTTGACTGTCCTGGAACTGACCAGGCTGCCTTGAACTCCCTGAAAGATCCATCTGCCTCTGCCTTCCAAGTGCTGCCATTAAAGGCGTGTGCCGCTATGCCTGACTTTCTGCCTCTTTTTTTCTTGTAGGATTTTGACATTGCCGGTGAGTTCGACCCTATGATCCCTGATGCAGAATGTCTGAAGATCATGTGTGAAATCCTAAGTGGATTGCAGCTGGGGGACTTTCTCATTAAGGTGAGGCCAGCCTGCTGGACATCATGAAGGAAAAGTTTGGATTGGGCCTGTGAAATTGTCTTTAAGAGTCAAGCGTTTTAGAGATGCCCATTAACCCAAAGACACTTGGGTTAATTCTGTTGAGTTCACAGGTAAATGACCGGCGGGTTGTAGATGGGATGTTTGCTGTCTGTGGTGTTCCTGAGAGCAAGTTCCGTACCATCTGCTCCTCCATGGACAAACTAGACAAGGTAACAGAGAAAACATGCTTTAAACAGACCCTGTCTGGGTTTCTGCCCTGCCTGCTAATCCATGCCATTAGGGAAGAATAAGGAGACCATGGCTGAAAGTGGCTGTTTGGGGGTTGGGGAGATTAAGGAGTCATTTTTTTTTTTTTTTTTTTTTTTGGTTTTTCGAGACAGGGTTTCTCTGTGGCTTTGGAGCCTGTCCTGGAACTAGCTGTGTAGACCAGGCTGGTCTCGAACTCACAGAGATCCGCCTGCCTCTGCCTCCCGAGTGCTGGGATTAAAGGCGTGCGCCACCATCGCCCGGCTTAAGGAGTCATTTTTAAACTAAGTCTGAGTTATGCTATACAGTGGGGATTGTGGCTGGGTTTCTTAAATTGCCTCTGATTTTGCTGAATTTACTGTGAATTCCTCAAGATATGTATGCCAAATGAAAACAAGATGTCCTGCGTCAGTTAGGTGAAGAGGAGCTTGGGTTGAGCTAATGTTTATCTCAATGCAGATGTCTTGGGAAGATGTGAGACATGAGATGGTGGTCAAGAAAGGCCTAGCTCCTGAGGTGGCCGATCGGATTGGGGAGTATGCCCAATGTCACGGTAAGAACTAGTGCTTTCAGAGCCATGGTCAACCGGCTGAGGGTGACATGTGCCCAGCTCCAGAGTCTGATCTGGATCAAGTTTCCCTTTTATGTATTGAAACTGCTTTATGTCTTCTTGGCAAAGGCAGAAGCAGAGAAGAAGGTCTTGACACTAAGAATGTGGGTTTTTTTTTTTTGTTTGTTTGTTCTTTTAAAGAAAATGAGGAAGGTGGGTTAGAGCAGATAAATTCAAGCTGGCTGTGGTGGCACATGTTTTTAGTCCCAGCCCTTGGGAGGCAGGGGTAGGTGGATCTCCATGAGTTTGAGGCCAACCTGGTGTACATAATGAATTCTAGGATAGCCTGGGCTATGTAGAGAGACTCTATCCAAAACCAAACAAACAAAAACTCAGACTGAAACAGCAACAACAAACACCTAGGTAAATTTGGATCAAACACACTTGGGCAAACAACACAGACTTTACCTGACTTTTCTTCCCAGGGGGGACATCCCTGGTAGAGGAAATGTCCAAGGATCCCAATCTGTCCCAAAGCCAGCTGGCCCTGCAGGGCTTGGCGGACCTGAAGCTGCTCTTTGAATACCTGACTCTATTTGGAATTGCCGAAAAGGTAGGAAGAGCTGGGATTGACCTTCTGTTGAGCTCCTAGGTTCTCAGAGTCTGATCTGGGACTGACTGTAGCTTTTCTCTTACAGATCTCCTTTGACTTAAGTCTGGCCCGGGGCCTAGACTATTATACAGGAGTGATCTATGAAGCAGTACTACTATCGTCTCTGGGTCAGGCTGCAACGGAGGCTCTGAATGTGGGCAGTGTGGCTGCTGGTGGACGCTATGATGGCCTGGTAGCCCAGTTTGATCCCAAGGGCCATAACGTGCCCTGTGTGGGGTTGAGCATTGGAGTAGAGAGAATCTTCTTCCTTATGGAGCAGAAGATGAAGGTAGGTCCTAGATAGAGTTGAAGTGACCTTGAAAGCTAAGAACTAGTTTCTGGAGGTGCATTTTGGACCTTTTTTTTTTTCTTTTTGCTTCTTGGAATTGATAGTACAAAGGAAATATCTATCGTTCTTTTTTAAAAGATTGATTCTATCTTTTTATGTGCATGAGTGTTTAGCCTGAAGGTGTGTGCATGCTTGGTGCCAATGGAGGTCAGAAGTGGGTGGTCAGAGCTATGGGTGAGCCACCATGTCAATGTGGAGGACTGAACTTGGATCTTTTGAAAGAACAAGTACTCTAACTTCTGAGCCATTTCTCCAAGCCTTTCCTCCCTCTGCACTCCTCCCAACCCCCTTAAAAGAACTATCTGAAAGAGGATTTCTTTCTGAGCCTAAGTGGGCCTTGATCTTAGGGTCTTCCTGCCCTAGACACCTGAGTACTGGGATTACAGTTGTGAGAGCTACCCTAGGCTGTAGTTTTAGTTTCTTCTCTCTGTTTTATTAGGCTTCTGGTAAGAAGGTTCGAACCACAGAGACCCAAGTGTTTGTGGCCACACCCCAGAAGAACTTTCTTCGAGAACGGTTGAAGCTAATCGCAGAGCTTTGGGATGCTGGAATCAAGGTTTGGTAGCGCTGGTATCAGAGTGATCTGGGTGTATGTGGACACCAAACATGGCTCATTTCATGCCTGCGGTGGTACTCAGGACATTTTTAGCTTACCACTAGAGGGCTAGCTACTTATTTCTGGCTCCCTTGGAAATGTATGTTCTTGGGCACTTACATACTATAACCACGTCAACTCTCCTACTTACTTTTTATCCTTTTCAGGCAGAGATACTCTATAAAAACAACCCTAAACTATTAACCCAGCTGCATTATTGTGAGAAAACAGGTATTCCTCTGATGGTCATCATTGGTGAGCAAGAACAGAAGGAAGGTGTCCTCAAGCTCCGTTCAGTGGCCAGCAGAGAAGAAGTGAGTGGGACCTTGCGGAAATACTGAGTTCCAAATGCTGCACCCCACCCCACCCTTTTAAAGACAGGTTGCACTCTTTAGCTCAGAATGGTCTGGGACTGTGACACCCAGGCTCTCCTTGAACTCTTGATCTTCGTGCTACAACCTCTCAAGTGCTATGGCTACAGGCATATATTGTCATGCCTAGATCCCAGATTCCTTTTTTTTTTTAGACAGGGTTTCTCTATGTAGCTCTAACTGTCCTGGAACTTGCTCTGTAGACCAACCAGGCTGGTCTTGAACTTGGAGATCTAGTTGCCCCTGCCTCCTGGGACTAAAGTTGTATGCCACCATCACCCAACTGATTCCAGATTCTTTTCAGAGATGCGGTCTCTGAGAAAATAAATTTAAAACTTTTTCTTTTAAATTACGTGTATGTGTGTGTGTGAGTGTGTGTGTGTGTGTGTGTGTGTGTGTGTATGTGTGTATGTATTTGTGCACATATATCTCATGCATATATGTGTATTTCACCTTGCAGGAGTCACTTCTCTCCTTCCATAATATAGGTCCCAGGTGTAAATAGTGAGAATAGATTCAGGGGGCTGGAGAGATAGCTTAGAGTCTAAGAGCATTGGCTGCTGGCTGCTCTTCAGAGGTTTTGAGCTCAATTCCCAGTAACCACATGGTGGCTCACAACCATAATAATGAGATCTGGTGCCCTCTTCGGGCGAGAAGGCATACATGCAGATAAAAGAGAGAATTCAGAATGAAGTAAATTTGGAAAAACTGGCTAAGTATCATTTTCTGTTTTATCACACAAGGATTCTCTTATGTTTTAGGTGACCATTAATCGAGAAAGTCTTGTGGCTGAAATTCAAAAGCGACTGTCTGAGTCTTGATTGTTGCCTGAGTTCTGTCTGCTGCCCTTAGAAGAAAAGTTTTCATCTAGGACTGAGCTCTGGTGGACTTTACAACAGCTGGCCAGCATGGCTGCTGTACAGTTGCCTTATGCCTCCATCTGTCCTGGATACAGAAGTGGCCCTGAGGACTCATGAATCAGCGGCTACTCTGCTTGAGTGAACATGGCTGGCATGCAGAAGAAGCACACTCCAGCTGCAAAGGCAGAGCTGAAGTGCCTTTGAATTCTGTCAAGAGATGTTAAGATGGTTACTGTGAACGAGGCTCTGGAAGAGTTGCCTTAGGCCAAGACTCTGGACCACTGAAATGAGAAGCGAAATGTGTACTTCACTTACTGTGTTGTATCTGAGAACAAGATTTTGGAGAAATTGTCTACATTAGACTATATTCTGTCTGTGCAGTATTAAAAAGACAGTAAGAAAGGACATTGAACAGAGATGATGTCTCAAGGACCAGGAGTGCATCTGCTTCTTCCAGTTAACAGTAGAAGGGTGGGGCTCTTTAATTATTTTGGACATTGAGTTTAATGGATGATAAGTTAGCGATCTGATCTGATCTGATCTTTGGAGATTTTGGACACCATTCCCTTTGGAGGTGAAAGCAGGAGGATGAGAAGCTCAAAGTTGGCTTTGGGGCCAGGCGGTGGTAGTGGTGGCGCACATCTTTAATCCCAGCTCTCGGGGGGCAGAGGCAGGCGGATCTCTGTGAGTTTGAGGCCAGCCTGGTCTACAAGAGCTAGTTCCAGGACAGGCTTCAGAGCAACACAGAGAAACCCTGTCTCAAAAAAAAAAAAAACCCAAAAAATATGAATAAATAGATAAAAATTCAGCCTTGGGTTTACATGAGACCCCTTTTCAAAACAACATCGACAGCAATAACTTCTGCCCAATGTGCACATGTTTAATCCCAGCAGTGGAGTGGTGGGGCAGAGGCAACAGAATCTCTTGAGTTTGAGGTTAACTAAACAAGAGTAAAGATTAAAACAAGCAGAACGCAGAAAAGGGGAGGATGTTCAGACAAGAGGCTGGATAGATGAAGAGGGAAAGTAGCCTCAAAGAGGGAGGTTTTCTTTATTGGGAACCCAGATGGGCAGAGTACACTGAGGAAAATACAAAGAGAGTTTCAGATTAGCCAGGGCCCAATAGATCTTGTTTTAAAACTACTATGCCTATAACCCTAGCGCTTGGAAAGTGGAGGCAGGAGGTTGAGGAGATTAAAACCATCCTCTCAGCATCATAGCCCGGAGTATGTAGACTGTCTCAAGCACTACAAACTTGTCAAGAGTGCTGAGTGCTTTATTCTGGGGGTGCTGGCTGGTGAAAGTGTCAAGATTAAATTGTACTTCATAAATTGAATGAGTTTAAATGTTCTCCAGACATGGAAATAAGTTTAACCAAAGAATAGTATCTTTGTTTCAGGGGAAAAGAACTCAAATGTAAAAGTGCTTGTCTTTTGTACATAATTTAGAGCCACACTCATAGTACATGCTGGTGAATAGGACATCCAGACCACTGATAGTGTGTTAGCTTTAAAAATAAGGTTTACTAGGCAGAGTCCAATTGGTAGAATGCCTGATCGCATGAACGAAGCCCTGGGTTCAAGCTCCAGCACCACATGAACGGGACATGGTGGCTCATGCCTGTAAACCCAGTACTTCGGAAGTGGAGGCAGGAAAATCAGAAGTTCAAGACTAGCCACCACTACAGAGTCCAGTCTGAGCTACCTGAGAACCTGTCTTAAAAAAAAAAAAAAAAAAAAAAAACCTGAGATGCAGGTAAAGTTGATTCACTCATGGGGTACTGTTTCCGAACCTCTGAGTCTTTGTAAAATACAAGAAAGAGCTGAGCTATTACTCTTCCAGGGCTTGTTTTGAAAGTCGGAGAGAAAAAACGTTGGCCAGTGCCCTTACTTCCGTGTTGCTTCACGCTCCTTTTGCGCCTGCGTCGTCTCCTTGGAACAGAGGGCGGGGCTAACAGGATAGCCTTAGAATCGCTCCAGTCCTTAACGCAGTTAGAACGCGAGGCTCGAATCTTATTGGAGCATGATCTTGCCTTATGGCTCCCGGGCGCGCTTTACGGCATTTTACGGCTTTCCATTCACTTCGCTGTGAAGATGGCGTCGGGCAGCGGGGTAGGTGTTGGTGTGAGGAGGTTTGAGGGTTCCGGGGTGGTTTTTCGGAGCTAAGTAGAGACAAGCTGTGAGACTTGGCTGTTTTCCTGACACCTCTTCGCGATCTCAGGGTCCAGGTTCGAGGACTTCCCCGTAAGGCCTTGGCGCAGGGACCGTGGAATCTCGGAAGTCTCTCGGGTTGGGGTCCCGAGTGCCCCAGACCCCCGGGCGTTCCAGAGAGACTTCTCTTTTGAAAGGTCCTGGGGCCGCCTTGGTGGCAGTTAGGCGGTTCCCTTAGTTTCTTCAGGGGAGCAGGCACAACGACGGATCTTGAGCACTTTTTCCCCCTACAGACAAAAAACTTGGACTTTCGCCGAAAGTGGGACAAAGATGAATATGAGAAGCTTGCGGAGAAGAGACTCACAGAAGAGAGAGAAAAGAAGGATGGTGGGTGCTCGCTTCACGAAGGGCTACGGGGATGGTAGAGTTGATACAATGGCTAGAGAAGGAATGCCCCTGCAACAGGATAGATAGCTTGCAGTTAGCATGTGACGACAAGCAGGCGAAAAAAGCCCAAAGCTTTCCCCTCTCCTTTTACATGAGCTGCCCCCTGGTGTGGCCCATATTCAGGGTAGGTTTTCCCATCTTTTTTGTTTTGTCTTTTTTTTTCGAGACAGGGTTTCTCTGTAGCTTTGGAGCCTGTCCTGGAACTAGCTCTTGTAGACCAGGCTGGCCTCGAACTCACAGAGATCTGCCTGCCTCTGCCTCCCGAGTGCTGGGATTAAAGGCGTGCACCACCTCCGCCCAGCTGGGTTTTCCCATCTTAAATGATCCAGCTCATCCCCCCTCCAAACAAAAATAAAAATAAACTGCAAACAGGTGTGCTCAGCTGCTTGGGTTTAGGTGACTCCAGATGTAGTCAAGTTGACAATCAGTGTTAGCCGTCACACGCACGAGAACATTGGCCATTATGTTATGGAGTGTGAGTTCCCCTCTTCTCAGAGGTTTACTTCAAGCAAAAATTCAGAACTCCTCAGTTCAGCTAGACTAGGAAGCTCTGTTAAGTGTGCTAGCTTTAAAGTGGAGAAAAGCTCTTGAGAGTTGGGATTACCATCAAATCTTACCATCAAATCCGAGGCCAGCTTGGTCCACATAGTGAGTTCCAGACCAATTAGAGTTTTTTCTGGCCTCTTTTAACTGCTGTATAAAGTATCTATTGTGTCCCTTTGTTGAGGAATCAAAAAACAAAACAAAACAACAAGAGTAGTCATCTTCATTTTGGGGTTCATGTATTTCTTTTCCTTTTTGGCCAAGGCACTGCAATACTCACTGTTAATCCCTGTACTCAGGAAGCAGGGGCAGGTGGATCGCTGAGTTTGAGGCCAGCCTGGTCGACAAAGTGAGTTCAGTATAGCAAGGGCTACACAGAGAAACCCTGTCTTAAAACATACACACACACACACACAGAGATTCTAGTAAATACTGAAGGGACCCACTTTGTCGTTCTGTTTCAGGAAAACCAGTGCAGCCTGTCAAGCGGGAGCTTCTTCGGCACAGGGATTACAAGGTGGACTTGGAGTCCAAGCTTGGGAAGACGATCGTCATTACCAAGACGACCCCACAGTCTGAAATGGGAGGGTGAGTAGCTTTTTGTCCTTCTCTAATACCAAGGCTGGTCTAATAAACTATTCATATTGGTTTTAGGAAGTGTTGAGAAAAGTCTCAGATCAGGGATGGCGACCTTATTGACCATAACTCGATTCTTTGTTTTTCTTTGCCCCCTCCTGAAGTTTGAAGTCAACTCAGCCCTATTTCCAGGGGAGTTTGTTCTGTGGGCTGCTTCTCATCAGTAGTACCCTCAAAGGGGTTATATGGTCTGTTGTGAAGGCACTGGGGTGTTTTAGGTGGAGCTGTTAGCTGTAGTTACTATATACCAGTTCTGTGACCTGTAGAGGAGTTCCACAGAGCTGGTCACCCCTTTGCCACCATTCCTTCAATTCTGTCCAATTAGAGTTTATCCGGAGACTCATATAGATATATAGCAGTTAGCCACATTTCTGCAGATTATTTAGTAAGCCCACTGTTTTGATGCCTTTGCTGTATAAATTAGTAAGTTAAACCTCTAGGATCATAAAATAATAATAGTTGCTCATAGTTTCATGGGCACAGAATTGAGGGGTAGTTAGTTTCCTTGGAGGTTCTGGATCAGGGTCTCCAATGAAGCTGCAGTCATGGAATTGACTAGGTTTGCTTGCACTCACTGGAGCTTAAATAAAGTTAGAAGATCTTCTTCCAAGCTCTCAGATGCCTATGGTTTGGAGGCTGAAGTTCACCCTGTGGGCCTATTTATAAGGTTGTTCACAATAAAACATAAAGAGATGAATTTCCTCAAACCAGGTCATCCTCACAAATGCAGAAGCCACTGTATGATAATCTAATCTTGGAAGTGATAAACCACTGCTTTTGCATGTTCTGACTATCACACAGAACATTTTGGCACAGATTGGGAGGAAGCTACAAAGGAAGGGAAGACAGCGAGAGTCAGGCTGCCTTGGAGGGTGGGTGGAGACTATCTTCCAAGGCTTTATGAAAATACACATCTGTAATTCTAGCAGGGGCAGGACAAACTCTGCATGTCTGAGGCCAGCTTGGTCTCAGACCAGTTAATGTCTCCATTATGAAACAGATTTCATATAAGTTTCCCCAAAATTTGAGTTTCTTCCCTGAAAACAGTAAGATCCTTAAAAACCAGATTGACCCATGTGCTCTTTCTTCCCGTTTGTCAGCTACTACTGCAATGTCTGTGACTGCGTGGTGAAAGACTCCATCAACTTCCTGGATCACATTAATGGAAAGAAACGTAAGACATGGAGGTAGTTCAGGACTGGAGCTGGGACTGGTCGAGGGGAAGTGTGGTAGGGTGGTTTTCTTGGTGTGTGTGGCTGTTTATTTATAAATGTGTATTGCTGAGTATGTGACTCCTGTGCAGAAGCACAGAGGCCAGAGGAGGAGGCTAGCTGACCTGGTTGATAATTTGGTTAGTAAATGCAGTTGAAAGCTATCTGCTAATTATCTGGGGCTGCCACTTCTGAGAGCAGGTGAGACCCAGAGCTGCTTTTAACCATAGTTATTTTTGTTGTGTATTTTATTATGAAAAGGTTAAAAAAGAAAAAAAAAAAAAAAGCAAGGGCCAAACTTTTTGAGGGGCTGAGACTGTTAAAGTTATGGTTGCCTTCACTGTTCACCTCACCCAGATCAGCGAAACTTGGGTATGTCTATGCGTGTGGAACGCTCCACTCTGGATCAGGTAAAGAAACGTTTTGAGGTCAACAAGAAGAAGATGGAAGAGAAGCAGAAGGACTATGATTTTGAGGAAAGGATGAAGGAACTCAGAGAAGAGGTGAGACTCTCCTGACCCTGCTCCCCACCTTTGGCATTGTACCTTGTGATTTGGGGGTGGCCCTCTTCCTCGGCTTACTCTCTGATCTCCAGTTCCAGTTTTGTTCTTGGATTTCTGTGTACTAGGGTGTCCTTGTTTGAGATTCATGAGAAGTGGCTCAAAACCTATCCATTTCTCTTTGGCTCTTTAGACCAGATCCCTTGGGAGTTAACTTTTCATTTGGTTTGTTTTTTAGACAGGTTTGTTTTAGTTTCATTTTAGGTTCATAGCAAAATGAAGAAAGTTCAGAACTTCCCACTGCTATCATACTTGCATGCACGTGTAGCTTCCCCTACACTTTTTACTCCCTTTTAGACTATAGGAGGGAGTAACTAAATATAACTATAGTCCCTAGTTGGTCTATGGATCCAGGTTATAGGGTCAGAATCCTTTTTCTTCCATGTATTTGCATGAATTTTGGGAAAGTTAAATAACCAGTGTACCTCATTTTCTGCACGGGAGATATTAGGATAATATTTACACTGAACTGAGAGCAGATATTAGCATATTCTGCATGCCCCAGGATGTTGTCTGGATGAACTAGAGATGAACTAGGGTGTATAATTAAGAACTCCAGAGACAGTGAATCTCTTCTTATCCCTTAAAATCTTTTCTTACAATCTTCCTCCACTGCTGTCCTAGGCATCAGTCTCGGGGTCTCATGCGTGCTGGACAAGGGCTTTATCCCTGACTTTTTAACCTTTACTGTGGCTGTCGGTCATGCTGAAAGATAGAAAAGAATCTTGAAGCTCAGAAAAGAATCTTGAAGCTCACGTATCTCTTTCAACAATATCAACTCTGGAGTGAACTAATTCTGTGTAATTTTCTCTCTTTTGCCCTTTAGGAGGAAAAGGCTAAAGCATACAAGAAAGAGAAGCAGAAGGAGAAGAAAAGGAGGGCCGAGGAGGACTTGACGTTTGAGGAGGATGATGAGATGGCAGCTGTGATGGGCTTCTCTGGCTTTGGCTCCACCAAGAAGAGTTACTGAGGCGTTCTCTTTGGCCTAACTTTGGCCTGTGCTGGACCTAACTTTGAGTGTGTGTTGAGGTGGGGTGGGGTGTCATTTCTTTTTGGGTACTGGAGAAAGTCCTTACGAGTGTTAATGGGCAGGGCTAGAGGGTGGGTGTATGTGGTTTCCCTCTGCATCGGGAGAGGGCACAGGATGTAGAGGGGAAGCTGTGGCAGATTCTGTCAGCCTCGGTATATTATTGGAGTCACAGATCCTCTGCCCATCGTTCCCAATAAAGAAAGACCTCCCTCTTTGAGGCTGCTTTCCCCCAGTTCCCCTGCATCTTTCCCTCTTCATCTATCCTCCTTTTCCCTGTGTTCTGATTTTGTTCTAATCTTTACTTTTGTTCAGCCTGCAACAGAAGGGTTATCTGGGTCTCCAGTACACAGGTGCTGGCGTATGCTTGCCCAGCTCTTCCTCCCGTCCCGCCCAGCGGTTCTCTAGCCACCTGTGCATGCATGTGACTTCTGCCTGGTCAATGTGTGTGTGGGTATGTGTGCATGATTTATCACAAAGAGGGGCCTGAGCTAGAATCTCAGGGCATTGCTGCCCTGGGGCCTAATGTTTTTGGTTTCCTCGGTGCATGTAACAGGAAATTAAATGGGATGAGTGTTTGGTGTGGCTTGTGTCTGGTGAGTTTTTAACCTTGTTTCTTCTGTTTCACATCACTGAGGATTTCTGTTTTTGTTTTCCTCGGGAACAGGTTCTTGGAAGAACCTATTTGATGCAAAAAAGAATGAAACCAACAAGACAAAAGAACCCTTAAACCAAACAGACAAACAAACTCTGGGAGACCCTGGTTCTCAGACACTGTTCAACATTACAATAAATGGCACTGACTGGGCCTGTTTCACTTTGTTGGGAACCTTTTTTTTTTTTTTTGGTTTTTTGAGACAGGGTTTCTCTGTGGTTTTGGAGCCTGTACTGGAACTAGCTCTTGTAGACCAAGCTGGTCTCGAACTCACAGAGATCCACCTGCCTCTGCCTCCCAAGTGCTGGGATTAAAGGCGTGCGCCACCACCGCCCGGCTGTTGGGAACCTTTAAATATCATCCCCTGTCCCAGAAGTTTCTACAGTAAGGGTTTCCACATAGAGCCTTCCCCTTCTGATTTGACCCCCCCCCCCCCCACTATAGGTTTCCTCAGTGTGAGTTTTCCCTCTCTGCTAATAGAATCTGTGCCCTTGTGAGTCTGAGTAACAGTTTAGCCTCCTGTAATTTTAGCATCCTCTGATGGTAACAGAAGAGCTCAGGGTTGAACCTAACTGTCTGCAGTTGGGCAGGCATTGGGTTACTCAGTCTTGGTACAGTTGATGAGCTAGGTAAGCCTTTGGGGTATTTCTTTAGTATTTTTGAGACAGGGTCTCACTTGGTTGGCTTTGAACTCAGATCCACCTGTCTCAGCCTCTTCGGTGCTGGGATTAACTGGCCAGCTATGTTTGAAGGGGCTGTTCTGTGCACTGTAGGATGTTGAGCAGCATCCCTGGCCTTCACTTAGTAGATGTCAGTAGCACTTGCATCCACTTGTGACAACTAAAAATACTTTTGTTGCCTGAGAATGGGTAAATGGCTCCTCCATTGACAATGACTAAGAAACTTCCCCACTGTGGTATAACCTGTGAACTGCATGACATAGACTGGTCACCACCACCACCACTCCTGCCCCAACACAGAGAACTCCTGGATCACGTACTGTGCCTTGTGTAAGGGATTCAAGGATGAGATGGGGATGAGGGCAGAGGGGACAGTCATACAAGTCATGTAAACAGATGAAACTCCTTTGGCTGGCTCTATGCTCTGGATAAAGGGGTCCATTTGAGTTAACGAGACTGCCACAATATGACTCTTTCTCTGATCCATGTAGTTCCTCACCTTTAGGTAGCATCTGACACACTGGGTCTCACAAAGCCCTGGACCCTGCCTTTTGGTTTGTGTGTAAGATTTCGGTACTGATAGGTCTGCCTTTTGATGAATGAATTCTCACATGGAATTTGGCCATTGGGGCTGCTGTAAAAACACATGCTTCCATGTTGGCTTACTGCCTGACTCAGGAATTTACAGTGTTGAGCATGGTGATCACACCTGTAACCCCAGCACTTGGGAAACAGAAGCAGGATTGCTATAAAATCATGGGCAGTCTGGTTTGAATAGCAAGACTTTATATCAAAGAAATCTTAGAGTTTGCAGGCTGATTGCAGGTAAGTTCACATTTGCATTCGTAGGCAGGATTGCTTACACTACCTGTCCTAGAAAGAGTAACACGGTTGAGTGGATTCCCCCCACCCCCGGCCCAAGACTGATAAGGTTTCAGTAAGAAGAGATTCTAACCTTGGGAAATCACCTTTTCAACTGAGCAATGATGAATGTTTTCTCTCTACTGTGGTGAGATCACCTCTGTCATTTCCGTTATAACTGTGTTTTAGGTTTTGTAAACTTGGGACAGGTAAATGACATGGCTAGGTTCTATGGGGGAGGTGTTAAGATGGGAGCTTGGGGCAGGCGGTGGTGGCTCACGCCTTTAATCCCAGTACTGGGGAGGCAGAGGCATCTCACTTCGAAGCCAACCTGGTCTACAGAGCTAGTTCCAGGACAGCCAAGACTACACAGAGTAACCCTGTCTTGGGGAAAAAAAAAAAAAAAAAAAAAAAAACCACGCAAAACAGATGGGAGCTTGGAGGCTGGAAAGAGGGTGGGGTGGGAATTTAGAACACAGAACAAAGAGAAGTTCAAGGTGTAGAAAATTTGTACTTAAGTGTACCTATTGTCCTACTTGGGTTAATTTATTCATTGACTTATTAGGAGAGAAACTTTGAGGCCATCTTAGGATCCCGTCTCGGTCTCCCTTCTACTTTGGGACTACAGGCACTCATGACCATGCCTGGTAAAGGCATTGGTATCTTCTGGAGCAGGGTGTCAAGATCCACAGGTAGGGGATTTCCTTCTAGTGGAATTGTTTAAAATTGGAGCCAGGTGTGGTGAAACATGCAATTAATCTCGCTAATCACGAGGCAGAAGCATCAGATCTCTGAATTTTAGACAAGCCTGGTCTACACAGACCTTGTATCAAAACAAAACCAGGAAACACAGGGTGGCTCCGTGGCTTCTCAGGATCTTTTGTAGCCTAGGCTGGCCTTGAACTTAATATGTTCGAAGGATGGCCCTGAATCCTGTTCCTCCTGCCTCCACTTCCCATAAATGGTCGGATTGTGGACATTTGCCACCATGTTGTCTGTATCTTAAAAACACTTGCGGGTGGTGGTGGATGGGAATATAGCTCAGTTGGTAAAGTGCCTGTGTAGCATGGGCAAAGCCCTAGGTCCAGTCCCTGGCAACTCCTACAACTGGGTGTGCTGGGCACACTGTAATCTAGGAGGGTCAGAAACTCAAGGTCATCCTCAGCTAGGCCCTGCTTATATGAGACCCTCTTTACAGACAAAAAGTGGTTCTTGTGATACACATAGCCTTCATGAGGTTTGATCCCCAGCCCTACAAAGAAACAGGCTTGATGGCACTCTATGATTCCCTACTAGGGAGGCTGAGGGCGGGAGGATGGCAAGTTTAAGGGCCAAGCTGGGTTATAGAGTGAGCTTGTCTCCAAAACAAAAATCATACACAAATAGCATGCTTCTGTATAAATCAATAGATACAAAGGAATGTTTAAAATGAGTGCATTTAGGGCAGACGCTAAAATGCGGGTGAGCTAGGTATATAACACAAGAAAACTCTCCAAGACTTAGTTTTGCTTTTGTTTGAGACAGGGTCTTTTGTAGCCGATCTCCGTCTTCGCCTTCCAGATGCTGTGTCTGAGACAGTTACCTAAATCAACAGAATAAACCACCAAACAGCAAAACAAAAGTTCAACATCGTGTCTGGGAGAATCCACACTGATATATTATGGTGGCTAATGGAGAGACAGGAATTTTGAGGAAAGTTAGTTGTTTTCAGTACATAAAAGGTATAAGAGTTGACCAGGTATTTGGAATTATATGATAGAACAAACGCGAATATACATCTGGGAGAGCCGCTTTAAGCCACGAAGTTCAAAGCTACGTCTGGAATAACCTTTTGCACTTTGCAAAGCTTCCACTTCCTCGGGTGGGAGAGGAGTGACTGAACATACAGTAACACAGCCACAAAGATGGTTGTTGGACCAGCGGAATGGACAAGGGGAGGAGCTCTGCACTGGGTGAGTCCGGGAGTCTCTGCGGGCGCTGCGGGCACCCGGGAGGCCCTCGCCTAGTGCCCGGAACAGGATCTGATTGGTCGGTGCCACACGCCCTGTCAGCAAAAAACTTTCAGTCTCTGGATGACGTATGTTTCTCTCACAGTCATGTAGCTATATCCAGGAAGAAGCTGCCGGACTGGCTGTAGCTCAGCGGTTACTTCGACAGTGCTTCGGTCTGATTCCTACCATTCGTGGCTGTGTCCAGACTCTGCAACCAACCGCGTGGTTGGTTCGAGACCCGCGGGCGCTTTCCAGTCCTTTTGCTGCTGTGAGCCCTCGGCTACTTTTCCACGTTAAAAAGAACTAAAACTTCTTGAATAAATTGCGCTTTCAAATGCTGACATCCTTGGCACGTCTTACATAGCTCCAGAAAATAATGGAGGCCTAAAACAAACAAACAAACAAACAAACAAACAAAAAAGGACTTAATTTTAAAAATTAGACTACTTAGTAATATTTTTGTTTCAATAGTTAGGCATACTTGTATCTTTTATAATACCATTTCACCCTTTGAAATCTGGAGGATTTTTTTCATTTAATTAAAAAAGTTTAAGAAGATTTTATTTTTATTTATTCTATACGATTGTGTGACTGTATTACATGCGGACCTTCCCAGACTCTTATCAGTTTATATGATTTCCTAAGATACTCATCATAATTTGCCATTCCAGATGAGTTCCTGTAACACAAGTTTATTTCCAGAAAGTTTTCTGATGCTCATACTTTGAATGTATTCCATTATTTTCTTCTTTGGGAACTGTATCTATCATATTCTCCAAGGACCTGCTTGCTTGCTTTCCTGTCTTTCTGCTTTTTCTTTTTTTTCTTTCTTTCTTTCCTTCTCTCTCTCTCTTTAATTTTGTTCCTCTCTTTTTTTTCTGAATTGATTTATTCAATATCTGAGACTTCAGTCAACTCTGTCTTTTTTTAGTTTTTTGTCAATTTCTGGGTTATAATTCTGGTTAAATAGTGCTTTTTCTCTGTTTCATGTCATAAAGTGATAATTAAGGTTATTTAATTTAGATTGGATTGTTGAGCTCCAGTTTTCCTGTTTAATGGTTAGTTTTTAAAGGGTCTTTGATTTTAAGTTTTAATTTTCTTCATGTAATGCCACGCAATTCTGCGCGTTTTGAATGTTTTGTTTTCCTGCTTTAGCATTTGCCAAGGAGAGTAATCAGCGTTCTGAGGTCAAGAGTGCCCTCTCGTGTCCGCAGAGCAGAATGCAGCTGTTTGGTTGGATGGAGGTTGATTCTGGGATTCATTCTTTTGTGACTGCGGGACTTTTTTCTCTGTATCCTTCTTTCTCACAAAATCAGTCTCTCACGGTGTGTATTCCTTCACACCATCTCTTTCCTCATGAAGGGATCGCTTCCCAGACTGCCGTTTCTCGTCTCAAGCCATTTCAGGACATTCTTTAAGCTTTCTCAGTTCCCTTCGTCAGCAGGTCTCCGCCCTCCGTACTGTCATACTTTCTCCACTGCAGTTTTTCTGGTGATGGATTTACCTGTCTTTCACTATTGGTGGCCCCTGCTGCTTTCTAGCCTACGGTGTGTGCCTTGGTCTCACACCCATCTGTAACTCCAGTTCCAGGGCATCTGACTCCATATTTAGGGTTCTGCAGGCACCAGGGACTTGGGTGGTACACACGCGTGCATACACGCAGGCAAAAACACTTGTGCTTCTGCCTTACTTAGGGTTTCTGTTGCTGTGAAGAGACACCATGGCCATAGCAACTCTTAGAAAGGAAACCATCTCACTGGGGTTGGCTCACAGTTCTGAGGTTTAGTTCATTATCATTATGGTAGGAAGCATGCAGGCATCATGCAGACACGGTGCTGAAGAGGTAGCTGACAGCGGAAGAGAGTGACCCTGGGCTTGACTTGATCATCTGAAACTCCTAAGCCACCACCATTGGCGCACTTCTTCCAACAAGACCACACCTACTCTAACGAGGCCACACGCCCTAATAGTGCCACTCCCTGTGGGCCTATGGGGGCCATTTTCATTCAAACCACCACAACACTGAAAGCACAATGAATACATCTAAACATTTGAAACTGTTTGATTATGGTAAAATACCCATAACAAAATTAGGTATATTCACATTTCCCCATTGTTCAATTCAGTGGCAGCACGCAGTTAATTAAGTTGCTATGCCATGGCCTTCACTGTTCATCTACAGAACCCTTTTCCTTGTAAGACTATAGCTATACAAATTATATAACAACTTCCCATTTCCTTGTTTCTAAACCCTAGTCACCACCGTTCTGTTTGTTTCCACAGAGAATAATACAATATTGGCTTATTATCATATATTGTTTTTAGAGACCAGGTCTCATGTATCCCATGCTAACCATGTACTTATGTAGCCAAGGACGGTCTTGAACTCCCAATCTCCCTAGTTCCACCTGCAAATGCTTAAATTCCAGGGTTGTACCACCACACCCAGCTCCTATTTGTCCTTTCTTTCTCTTTTGGCGTTTTTTTTTTTGTTTTTTTTTTCTTTCTCTTTTGGCGTTTTGAGACTGGGTCTCACTATGTAACTCTCTGGTTGGTCTAGAACGTAGACCAGGCTAGCTTCAGACTCACTGAGATCCACCCACTTGCCTCTGCTTCCCAAGTGTTGGGATTAGACTTTGTGTTTGCCACCACACTCGACTCTATTTGTCTTTTCTAGGTGAATTATTTCACTTAGCACAGTATCTAGGCGGTTCATCTAGGTTGTAGAGTGTGTTGTCAGAATTTCATCCCCTTAAAAAAGGGGACGACGGGGACCTGAGTCGCAGCTAGGCAGTTAAGAGCACTTTGTGAGGATTTGTGTTGGTTCCCTTCCATTCACTTCACAGCTTCCTACGACTCCAGTTTCAGGAGACCTGATGCCTTCTTCTGGTCCCATATGTGGTACATGCTCAGACACATACACCTAAATCAAACTCGAAATACATCTGAAAAACATAAATATGCTAGAAAATGATTTGTTTCTGAAAATGTTACATTTTGTGGCTGGACATATGGGTTGTTTTGGTTTTGCTAAACATAATGCGTCTACGGACATGGATATACAGATCCATGTTTACATTTATGCACTCAGTTACTTTAGAATCGATTTAGAATAAGAACTTCTGTGTTATGGTAATTTTATTTATTTATGCTGGGTGCAGTGGCACATATATTTAAATCCAGATCTTGGGAGGCAGGGGCTGGTGGATCTCCATGACTTTGAGGCCAGCCTGGTCTACAGAGTGAATTCCATAACAGGCAGGACTATGTAGAGACACCTTTTTCAAAAGAACCCAAAAAACTACTTTTTTACATTTTTGTGTGTGTGTTTTGCCTGCATACATCGATGTATGCCCTTGAAGTTGGAAGGGCATTAAATCTCCTGGGACTGGAGTAACATATAGTTGTGAGAGCCGGGCTGTGGTGGCACACGCCTTTAATCCCAGCACTTGGGAGGCAGAGGCAGGCGGATCTCTGTGAGTTCAAGACCAGCCTGGTCTACAGAGCTAGTTCCAGGACAGGCTCCAAAGCCACAGAGAAACCCTGTCTCAAAAAACAACAAAAACAAACAAACAAACAAACAAAAAACAAAAAAACCCCAAAACATATAGTTGTGAGCCATGTTGCTGCTGGAAACCAAACCTGACCCTCTGCAAGAGCAACAATTACTCTTAACTGCTTAGCCATCTCTCCAGTCCCTGTAATTCTCTTCTTAATTATGTAAGGGACTATCATTTTGATTTCTATAGTGGCTATATCATTTTATAATCATACTGACACTGTACAAGTATTTGAATGGTTCCATGTTCTTACTACCCTTTTTTTAGGCAGGCTTTTCTTTGGGATGCTAGCTCACAAAAAGCATAGAGACTTAATATTTATTACAAAAGCTCAGCTATAGCTTAGGCCTGTCCCACTAGCCCTTTTAACTTAACCCATTTCTATTCATTTACATGTCGTCACGTGACTTGTGGATTTTTACCCCTATGTCTTGCTCTCTCTCCATCTGGCTGGTGGCTCTACCTTTCTTCTCCCCAGAGTCTTCTCTGCTCCAAAAATCCTTCCTAGCCATTGGATGTTCAGCTTTTTATTAAACCAATTGGAGTGACACACCTTCACAGTGTACAAAAAGATTATTCCACAACACATTTCCTCCTTCCCTATCTCCCTTCCATCCATCTCTCCTCCCCCTTTCTTTCTTCCTCTCTTTTGGTTTTTTGAGACTGGGTTTCTCTGTGTAGCCCTGACTGTCCTGGAACTCACACTGTAGACCAGGCTGGCCTCAAACTCACAGAGATCTGCTTCCCCCTTCTTTCTGTGTGCTGAGATTAAAGGCCCGCACCACCACGCTAATGGCTCTAACTGGGGTGTGTCATCCAGTGCTTTCTGTGCATGAAAGACAACTGTGAGGTTTGAGGGCTGCCTGATTTGGGCAAGTTCCCCCTGTAGCTAGTGGCCAGCAACAAAGACTTTCATCCAATATCTCATTACTAGTCTGTAAAGTCTGTATCACTTCTAAAAGTTTCTCATTTTTGACTCTTTAAACCATTTCTCGCCGGGCGGTGGTGGCGCACGCCTTTAATCCCAGCACTCGGGAGGCAGAGGCAGGCGGATCTCTGTGAGTTCGAGACCAGCCTGGTCTACAAGAGCTAGTTCCAGGACAGGCTCCAAAACCACAGAGAAACCCTGTCTCGAAAAACCAAAAAAATAAAAAAAAAATAAACCATTTCTCTAAGGATATATAATATGATGTAACAAATTAATAGCATCTATGCCTAAGAATGTATATGTACCAGGTGAGTCATATACCTCCTTTAGAATTCCCTCCATAGTAGAGATGATAAGGTTTTTAAATTTGTGGATGGTGATACTGCCAGCAATTATCAGATGATTTACCATCATTAAAATCTTGGTTGAGCCAGGCGGTGGTGGTGCATGCCTTTAATCCCAGCACTCGGGAGGCAGAGGCAGGCGGATCTCTGTGAGTTCGAGACCAGCCTGGTCTACAAGAGCTAGTTCCAGGACAGGCTCCAAAACCACAGAGAAACCCTGTCTCAAAAAACCAAAAAAAAAAAAAAAAAAATCTTGGTTGAGATGAGAATTTTAAGGTGCAATAATGATGTGGGCCAGCAGGTGTCACAGTTATACCGCTAAAGCAGTCTAGAGATGCAGGCGTTCTGGTCTTACTTGTTCCAATGTTGCTAACCTGTGGATTTTCTAAGCAGAACTAAAAACCAAACTAATGGATTTTTGTGAAAGAGATGCCAGTCAGGGCAGCTGTGCAGTGGGTGCACGTGGGCTGCAGTGCTGTGGGACAATGGTTTTTACCCTGTCAATTATATTATGAATAAATGCTGATTGGCCAGTAGCCAGACAGGAAGTATAGGTGGGACAACCAGACAGGAAGTAGGGGTGGGTCAATAATAACAGAATTCTGTGAAGAAGGAATTCCTAGTCTGCAGTCCTGACCCAGCTACAGAAGAAGCAAGATGTGACTGTCTCGCCGAATAAGGTACTGAGCCACATGGCTAACATAGACAAAAATAATGGGCTAATATAAGTTATAAATGGACCAATCAGTTTATAACTAATGTAGACCTCTGTGCGATTTCTTTGGCACTTAACGATTGTGGGAACCCAGCAGGACATAAAACTTCAGCTAACACTGTGGGAGCCATGGAAAATGTGTGGGTGCATGTGGGTGGCAGCAGATTGAGGGTGCCACAGGAAGCCATGAGCAGATGGGTAGGGCAGGAAAGAAAGATATTCTGGGGCAGATGGGAATTGGGACTGCTAGTTGTTCTCTTGAACCCAGGTGGCTATGTTTGGGTCCAGTTCTGTGCTGTGCTGGTGGCTAAAATGTCTTAGGCAAATGACTTTTTTTTTTTCATGAATTTGTAATCCAAATGGGTGCCACATATAGCACGATTAATAAAAACTCAGAGACAGATATTGAGGTTCAATGTGAGGTCAGAAAAGCAAAACAGCTAGCTACTGGTTCTTACTTCTACCTCAGTCTGAAATGGTGATCATGCCTCCCGGAACCCCAGAATGAGACTGTGTCTGAGAGCTGTCTCCTTCCATTTTATAGTCCTCTCTAGGGCTGGGATTAAAGGTGTGTGCCGCTACTGACCGATTTCTATGGCAAACTAGCGTGGCTAATGAGATTAAAGTTGTGTGTCACCACTGCCTGGTCTGTAAGGCTGGCCAGCGCAGCTGTTTTACATTCTTATTATAAGGCAAACTTTATTTATTAAATACAAATGAAATATCACTACAATGGAGGAATGTGCTTACTGGCTTGCTCTCTGTGGATTGCCCAGTTGACTTTCTGCTAAAGCCTAGGGATGGCGCGACAGTGGGATGGACCCTCTCTTCTCTCACAATGCCACACCTCCCAGTAGTGCCACTCCTTATGAGCTTATGGGGTCCAATTACATTCAAACTACCACATTCCTGGCCCCCATAAGCTTGTAGCAATATCATGATGCAAAATGCATTTAATCCAACTTTGAAAGTCCTCATAGTCTATCACAGTCTCAACAATGTTCCAAAGTCCAGAGTTCAAAGTGTCTGAATATTGGGGAGGTAGAGATCAGAGAAGGTCTGGTGTTTGCTGCCAGTTAGTCTAGCAGAATGGCTGAACTCCAGTGTTACAAGGCAAGCACAGGGACGTTCTTAAAGCCTAAAAGAAATTAACCAATTGACAATAAAGTAAAACATCTCACAGACATGACCATATATAATATATAATTATATATTATATATTCAACCCCGTAGTTGCTCTAGGTTTATGTCATGTTGACATCTGTTACGGGAGGTCCTCCCACTCCTCCAGCCTATCGCCGCTGAGATACCAGCCCATTGGGGCGTGGTCTCTATCCCTTTAAAAAAGCAGCATCTTCCCTCTCCTCGCTCTCTTCACTTCCTGCTCCGCCGGCGACTAGACTCCCTTCCTGGTTGTGCAGAGGGCTGACGGTGATCTGTAAGTTTTTTCCCCTTTAAATAAATACCACCCTATTAATCATAATTCCAAACTGGTGTGGCATTGTTTATGACTTACACCTTCAGTTGGCACCCAACGTTTGGTTTTAGAACCTCTCCTTTCCCTGCTCGGCTGCCGACCTCGAGTTCGGCTTGGTGGGAGCCCTCCCTTCCTCAGTCGCCGCCTGTGCCTTGCAGCTGCGGCCTTGGCCTCCCCATGTGGATTTAAACTCCACAGGCCCGCGTAGTCTCTGCCGTGTGGTTTGCTCTTTTCTGAGTCGTTTTTAAATCTCCCTTGCAAGCACAGCTCTTAAGTGGTGCGAACCAGAGCACGCGGTTGCTGAAAGCTGCAACCCCTCAGGGTGACTCTGTCACGTGGAGGCATAAGCAGCTTCCAGGTTGCTCTTCTCTCTATGCCTGGATTCTGGGTTTCTGGTTCCGTCTCTGGAATTGATTTAATTACATTTACTTTGTTGAGCAACTTACATTTTCCAGTTTTTAACAAATACTAGGCGGACTCTGAAACAGGACTCTGTTTTCGTCGCGACTTGGCAACAGCGCCACCTGCTGAATAATAGGTAATATGGCAGTTTTCGTTTCCAACGCGAATTTTACTGTTCTGGTTGCCAATACAATGGGTTATATCATGCAAGGTTTATATGACTATGTAACTTAATTTACTGGTTACTAGGCTTCAGTATTCTTTTGAATATTCTATCATTTAGGAAGATCATGGCACTCCTAAGAACCATACAATCTTTACTAGAAAATCATGCAGGTCAGGAGATTCAGGATTCAAAAGAGACAATAATAAAGACAATAATAAAAAGACTTGAAATGATTGAAGAAATGATTGGAGCTGGTGAACAGAGTAATAAGGCACAAGGACAGGATACAATGCCAACACCAGCCATTAGAACTGGCTTACCAAAGGTTTTAGCGGCATACCCTATACTTAATTCTGACAAAGCGTCAACTTCTAAAGGCTCAAAGGGAGTCAGAGAAGCTAGATGGACGCCAATAGCAATGAATGATCTAAAAGAAATTAAGCAAGCTATTGTTAATTTTGGCTTGCACTCTGCATATGTAAAGGAAATGATAAGGACTTGGGCTTCTAATGTTAGAGCTACTCCCCATGATTTCCATCAGTTAGTGTCTGCAGTTTTAGATAATGGACCTTCCTTGATGTTTGGAATTTATTTCAGAGAAGAATCCAAACATATGGAACAGCAAGGAAGAGAAAAAGGTGTCGAGGTTTCCCAAGATCAAATTCTTGGTGCAGGAGAATATGCTGATCCACAGGTCCAAGCTCTTTATGATGATGAAGTACTGTGTCTAAAGGTCACCAAGCAGCTTTAAATGCTTGGAATAGGATACAAGATCCAGCAAAAAGGGTTGAATCATATACTAGAATTAGGCAGGGACCAAGAGAACCCTTTATTGACTTTTTGCAAAGATTGATTAAAGCTCTGGACATAGGGGTAACAGACCCAGAAGCTAGACGAATACTTCTTGAATCTCTAGCTTTTGGGAATGCAAACATAGAATGCAAAAAGATAATTGGGCCTTTAAAGTCTAGATCAGCACCTATGGATGAATGGATTCAGCATACGATGAATGTTGAGACGTTTAGTTATAACGATGAACCTTGGGTAGGAGAAGCAATTTCCACAGCAATGAGGAGACATCAAACTGCCAGGTGTTTTAATTGTGGTAAATTAGGACATCTGAAAAGGGATTGCAGGCTCAGAATTTCTAGGAATTCTGGTGCAAGAGCAACTAGATGCTCACCATATTGAAGAATCAACCAGCCCTTGGAATTCTCCTGTGTTTGTTGTAAAAAAGAAATCTGGTAAATGGAGAATGGTGACAGATCTAAGAGCTGTCAACAAAGTAATTCAACCTATGGGCCCACTACAATCTGGAATTCCTTTGCCTTCTCTGTTACCAAAAGGATGGCCTCTTATAGTTATTGATTTGAAAGATTGTTTTTTTCACTATACCGTTACAAGAAAAGGATAGAGAAAAATTTGCCTTCACAGTGCCTACTTATAATAATTCTCAGCCTAATTGGAGATATCAATGGACTGTCCTCCCACAGGGTATGCTCAATAGTCCTACATTGTGCCAATATTTTGTAAGTAAGCCATTGGAAATAATTCGTAAACAATTCCCCAAGTCCATCATTTATCATTACATGGATGACATCTTGTTATCTGATTCAAATAAAGATACTTTAGAAAGGATGTTTGAAGAAGTAAAGAAAGTCTTGCCTAGGTGGGGATTACAAATTGCCCCTGAAAAGATTCAAAGAGGAAATTCTATTAATTACCTAGGTTACAGAATAGGGTTATAGAAAATTAAAACGCAAAAGGCACAAATCAGGAGAGACCGGTTAAAGACTCTTAATGACTTCCAAAGATTGTTAGGAGACATTTCCAGTCTACGACCAGCTGTTGGGATAACACCTGATCTAATAGTTAATTTAAACAAAACCTTAGATGGTGATAAAGATTTGAATAGTCCAAGAAAACTGACAGCTGAAGCAGAAAAGGAACTGACAATGATTGAGGAAAAATTACAGGAGGCACGTGTGGATAGGGTGAACCCAAATCTTAGCTGCATCCTAGTCATATTGCCTTCCAGAATTTCTCCTACAGGGATTCTAATGCAGAGGGAAGATATTATTTTAGAGTGGATATTTATACCTAATAAACCAAGTAAAAAATTAAAAACTTATGTGGAAAAAGTCTCTGAATTAATTATAAAAGGTAAGCTGAGACTTCGTCAACTAGCAGGTATAGACCCAGCAGAAATTATAGGGCCTTTTACTACTGAAGAAATAAAAAAAGTTATGGGAAGACAATGAACCGTGGCAAAGAGCTTGTGCTAATTTTTTGGGAGAAATTAATAGCAACTATCCCAAAAGTGGTAGACTTAACCTTATAAAAAGAACTTCTTGGATTCTTCCTAGAATTGTACGTGATGCTCCAATAACTGGAGGCCGTATGTTCTATACTGATGCAAATAAATCAGGGAAAGCAGGTTACAAGTCAGATGAATTGAGTAAGGTGGAACAAAGCCCTTATAATTCTGTCCAGAAGGCAGAATTATATGCCATTCTTATGGTGCTAAGGGATTTTAAAGAACCTCTTAATATAGTTACAGATTCACAATATGCAGAAAGAGTTATCTTGCATATTGAAACCGCTGAATTTATACCAGATGACACAGAGTTGACTTCATTGTTTATCCAGGTACAAGACATAATCAGGAACAGGCTTTGTCCGATGTACATAACACACATCTGGTCCCATACAGGTCTGCCTGGTCCTCTAGCCCAAGGCAACGCTGAGATTGACCAATTATTGATTGGAAGTGTGTTGCAGGCCTCAGAATTTCATAAGAAGCATCATGTCAATAGTAAAGGCTTAAAGAAAGAATTTTCCATTACTTGGCAACAAGCTAAGGACATTATAAAGAGATGTCCTACTTGTTCTTTCTATAATCAAACACCGTTGCCTGCAGGGAGTAACCCAAAGGGCACTAAGAGAAATGAAATCTGGCAGATGGATGTGTTCCACTTTATGGAATTTGGTAAATTAAAATATGTACACCGCACCATAGACACGTATTCAGATTTTCAATGGGCTACTGCCCTGAGCTCAGAAAAGGCTGATTCAGTAATCACACATTTATTGGAAGTTATGGCCATCATGGGTATACCTGCACAAATAAAGACAGATAATGGTCCAGCATATGTATCTAAGAAAATGAAACGCTCTTTTGATTATTATAATATAAAACACATTACAGGTATACCAAATAATCCTACAGGTCAGGCAGTTATAGAAAGATCAAATCGTACTATAAAGGATATGCTGAACAAACAGAAAGGGACCGAAAATACCCCCAGAAATAGATTACATAATGCTTTATTAACCTTGAATTTTCTTAACGCTAATGAGAAAGGAACGACAGCAGCAGAAAGACATTGGCTAATGGAAAAGTCTGCTGAACTAAATCAACCGATTTATTTCAAAGATGTGCTGACCTCTCAGTGGAAGCCAGGAGATGTGCTACGTTGGGGAAGGGGTTTTGCTCTTGTTTCCACAGGAGAAGAAAAATTGTGGATACCATCAAAATTAATAAAGTTTCGATTTGAAGAGGAGAAACCTCTTGGAAAGGAGAAATGACAACTCATCCACAATGATGATATTCATACAGGTGGTAAGAAAAACATATAGAATGGGGGCAGGGTTCTGTTCTTATCTCCACAGGAAAACACTCATCTTTGAGAAATTCAAGGGACCCTGGATGTTTGGATACTGACAGATGGAAAAATACCTGCCCAATAGGAAATATCAAGAAAACTGAATGGGTTGTGTAAGTAAAATTAAACCATATTTCTAAATTTATAAAGCTGGTTTTGAAGTTGGACTCTGGCTCAGTCCCTCTCCAATTCCAAGCCTGTTAGTAAGAGAAAAACCCAGAGTTTCTGGAGTTTCTGTCTCATGTCAAGAGCCATGATGTGGGACAGAAAGAAATATGAGTTTAGAAAACATCTTTGCTTTTCTTCATATCTATCATACTTTTCATTGAATATATCTATCATGTCTTTCATTGAATATATATATATATGTGTGTGTGTGTGTGTGTGTGTGTGTGTGTGTGTATGTATGTGTGTCTGTATATGTCTATATGATTAATGTTTAAGTTTTTCATAATGAACAATGAGTTTTCCCTGAAGTGACATTTGAAGTGTCCAGGAAGAAGATGGGGCCCCATAACAACAACTCCACCTGGTTGATATGACGTCATGATACTGATAGCGCTACTACAAGACCTGCGTTGGGTACCAGCTGCACAAGACAGTTCCAACTTGGTTAGCTGAAATGGTGCACATCGTATACAACATTTTGGCCAGACCTGCACACAATACTCAGAGACTATTGGCAATTTTAAAAGACATTGATCTTGAAATTTAACCATCATTTTACTTTCACAGGATCCCCCAGTTATACAAAACAGTGTAACTCAAAAAGCACAGTAAAAGACCGAAGTCCCTTCACTCCTGGCTTCTCAGTGCGCTGCTGCCACTGTTACTGTTTCTCCTCCTTCTGGTCTTCCTTCTGTTCCCCAGTGCTAGAACTTCCTGAACCTTCCTGTTCAGATGCCATCTGTTGAGAAAATATTTGTAATCACTGAGATTTCATATTAGGTAACAGTTTGCTCTGTTCAACACAGCTCATCCATCATACATAACTCACTGTATTTATCATTCCTTCCCCCGCCGTGTATTATACAGAAAAAGGCTAACTAGAGACAGTCACATTCTAATACTGGATCATTCCTAGCATACACTACTCTCAGAACAAAGGTTTAGCGCTGCAAACACAGGTGAGTAGGATGAATATTAAAGGCACACAGCAGCTATTGTCTCAGCTAAACAAGACCGTTGAACGAGATGAAGCTTTAAGATTGGAAGTTTGAGGCCGGTCCAGGGTCGTAAGACCAGAGACAGGCGATGTACCATGCGCTCAGTCCTGAGATGTCATCACATACTTTTGTATGATGTGTTGAAACACACATCACTGCACAAACACCAAAGAGAGAGATTCTAGAAAAACTCAAGACTGATTTGAGTCTGGAAACAGCCACTTGCGAAAACAGCACACTACATGATCCAGGTAGTTCTCATACTCTCATTTTTTCATGCCTCAACTTCCCAAGTTTTGGGACAATCCAACCAGGCACAAGTAATTCTTCATCTAAGACTCTGCTAAGCCATGCCCGTATATCCCTGTTTGGTAATACACAACCCAGCCCACACCATTCACACTGAAGTCAAGCCTAGTTCCCAAGTTGCTAGCCACCAGACCTTTTTTATTTGTTTCTGATTAAAAAAATATAAAAAAAACCACAGAGAATTCAGTGGCAAACGACGACAGCCCTTTTAGGAGACTGCATTGTTTTTCCCTTAATCACAACTGCCAACTGATATCTAAGAACTTTTCCAGAAACTGCAAGAAAACAAAAATCACAAAAAACACGGTAATCTCACCATCCGGTCAGCTAGTGTGCATTTAGAAAAAGTTTTTAAAAGTTCATAAAGTGGCTGCAATTACACACTCATAGAACATAAAACTTGTTAGGAAGGATAACTTACCTGGCTATTTTTGGTTGGAATAGTGGTGTTCCTGTCAAAAATACCTTGCACAGGGACTGGAGAGATGGCTCAGCGGTTAAGAGCATTGCCTGCTCTTCCAAAGGTCCTGAGTTCAATTCCCAGCAACCACATGGTGGCTCACAACCATCTGTAATGAGGTCTGGTGCCTTCCTCTGGCCTTCAGGCATACACACAGAATATTGTATGTATAATAAGTAAATAAATAAATATTTTTAAAAAATATCTTGCACAGCTGGGCGGTGGTGGCACACACCTTTAATCCCAATACTCGGGAGGCAGAGGCAGGCGGATCTCTGTGAGTTCGAGACCAGCCTGGTCTACAAGAGCTAGTTCCAGGACAGGCTCCAAAACCACAGAGAAACCCTGTCTCGAAAAACCAAAAAAAATATCTTGCACAGTCTGCTGAATCTAAGGAGAAAGAAGACCCTCTTAGCCAAAACCCAAGGCCACTGCTGAACTGAGACAGAGCACTAAGGTGCCAGCCGACTGCAAGTCAGATGGACTCAGCTCTAACAATGCTGACTGACTTCTTGGTCACGTGGCAACTCACTTTGTCCACTTAGTTTAGAAGCATTTGCTTCTATTATCTGTCTTCCAGGTGACATTCATCACTGGAAACAGCACAAGACAAGGGATCATAAAATACTGCCTACATTTTGACATAATTAATCAAAGGCCAATTTGAAGGAAGCAGTAATACCAATTCCGTGGGATAGTTTTTGACCCTGTGTGCTAAGAGTTAACAAAAAAGTACACAGCATCTTGGAATAATTTGTTAACATCAATGTGTCCTCTAGAACCCGAGTGTCCTAGGTCTAACTTTACTCTAGACCCATTTTCCAGTATCCCAGTGGTAAAACAGAGCAGCAAAACCATGCACAAGCAACACAAGCCACCCAAAGTGGTAATTCCACCATTAACTACCTGCCTCCAGCCGGGCGGTGGTGGTGCACGCCTTTAATCCCAGCACTCGAGAGGCAGAGTCAGGTGGATCTCTGTGAGTTCGAGACCAGCCTGGTCTACAAGAGCTAGTTCCAGGACAGGCTCCAAAAACCACAGAGAAACCCTGTCTAGAAAAAAAAAAACAAAAAACAAAACAAAACAAAACAAAACAAAAAAAACTACCTGCCTCCAAGGAACAAGTGCACCTTCAATAGTCTGTTAGTCTGTGCTCAGTATTTCTACACATCCGATTTCAGTCTCCTAAAAGGGCTGTCGTCGTTTGCCACTGAATTCTCTGTGTTTTTTTTTATATTTTTTTTATCAGAAACAAATAAAAAAGGTCTGGTGGCTAGCATCTTGGGAACTAGGCTTGACTTCAGTGTGAATGGTGTGGGCTGGGTTGTGTATTTCTAAATCCCCATGCCTCTACTCTGAAGAAAGGCATTTCTGTGGGGGCTGGCCCCAACAGGGAACAGAGTTATATAAGACAGATGGAGGACTCAAAAAAAATTAAAGAAAAAAAGTGACATTTAGAATACAACTGAGGGAAAGACATCTACGTCACCAAAGTCCACCTCAGCATAGGTGACAGTTCACAAAAGTAGAAGACCTGGAGCACACTGCACAGCCTGCAGGCAGCTCTACAGATTGGAGAGTTTCCTTCCCAGGTGCCTCAGCTGGTCTGAGCTTCTTACAGGCAGCTCAGCTTCTCTCTGCTTCTTCCAAACTGTTTGGTTTTTGCCTCTTCTAAGCAGTTTTCTATTTTGCATCCTATATCTTCAGAAATTGTCCTCCAAGATGAAAGGTTTTAACCTTGGAGGAACGGCTGCATACCAAAGGGAAAAGTATGGACAGCAAAGTTGAGTTTCCATCTGTCAAAGTTGCTCCTCCCAGAATTAAAGGCACCAGAAGTTCTCTTATTAAAATCTATAAACTGCTTAAGAAATTGTCTTTGGAAAAACAAACAAACAAACAAACCAAGAATTGCTAGCACAATTTAAATTAAACTTAAAGGCACACACCTTTAATCCCAGCACTCGGGAAGCAGAGGCAGGCAGATCTCTGTGAGTTCAAATCCAGCCTGATCTACAAAGTAAGTTCTAGAACAGCCAGGGCTGCCCAGAGAAACTCTGTCCCAGAAACAAATAAGAAAGACAGACAGGAAGGACGAAAGAAACTGACTTTGGGCTAGTAGATATAAGTATCCACCAAATAGCTGAACGTATGGAAGATGGCAGCTCATAATAAATACTATGGATTTGGATGGTGCCTGTCCAGCCTCAGGATGTCAGTGGATTGGGGAGTTCTCTCCTATCTCCTCATAATGTCAGCATAGAGGAGGAGAAATGAATAAGCTGCTCCTCTGTCTGGACCAGGGCCTGTGATTTGTTCCACATGACTTGCTTCATTGAAAGAGCCTCAACCAGGCCAGCCACGGTGGCGCACAGCTTTAATCCCAGCACTGGGGATGCAGAAGCAGTTGGATCTCTGAGTTCAAGGTCTACTGGTGTGGGATTCCCCTCTGTTTGCTGTGAATACGTTTTATTGCCGTTGGTTAATAGAGGAACCCTGTCTGGAAATAAACTCTGTCTCCAAGAAACAAACAAAAAGCCCTAAACCCAGAAGTAGGGATAAACTGGAGGACTCAGCAGGAGAACTTCCATAACCCAAGGCCTAACAATTACAGATTGTTCTGGAAGCCAGAGAGAAGGTGCTCCGGTGTCCAGGCTGGTCCTTCCTTGGTCTGAAAGTCTCTCTGTAGAGAGCATGATGAGCAGGTGGAACAGTCTCCTCCTCATTTGGGATCCAAACTTGTCTGGCAAGTCTCTTGGCTACAGGCCTCCTTGGGGCTGGGAGGGCTTTGTAGAGAAGAAAGGTTATGGGAACAAGGAGGCTGCTGCTTTTGATGAAAAAGTCAGAAGGAAAGAAAATGAGACTAACAGGGGTTGACAAGAGCTGTCTGAGTAAGGAAAAATGTTAGTGACTCTGCTCCACACTTCAGAACCTGAGCTGTGTAGGAGCACACATGTACACACCAGCTGTAACCACAGGTAGGAGCACACATAGACACATAGAGTCACCACAGGCAGGAGCACACATGTACACACCAGTTGTCACCACAGGTAGGAGCACACATGGACACACAGGGTCACCACAGGTAGGAGCACACATAGACACACAGGGTCACCACAGGTAGGAGCACACATGGACACACAGGGTCACCACAGGTAGGAGCACACATAGACACATAGAGTCACCACAGGTAGGAGCACACATGGACACACCAGCTGTCACCACAGGTAGGAGCACACATGGACACATAGGGTCACCACAGGTAGGAGCACACATGGACACACCAGCTGTCACCACAGGTAGGAGCACACATAGACTCATTAGCTGTCACCACAGGTAGGAGCACACATAAACATATTAGCTGTCACCACAGGTAGGAGCACACATGGACACACAGGGTCACCACAGGTAGGAGCACACATAGACACATAGAGTCACCACAGGTAGGAGCACACATGGACACACCAGCTGTCACCACAGGTAGGAGCACACATGGACACACAGGGTCACCACAGGTAGGAGCACATATAGACACATTAGCTGTCACCACAGGTAGGAGCACACATAGACACATTAGCTGTCACCACAGGTAGGAGCACACATAGACACATAGAGTCACCACAGGTAGGAGCACACATGGACACACAGGGTCACCACAGGTAGGAGCACACATAGACACATAGAGTCACCACAGGTAGGAGCACACATGGACACACCAGCTGTCACCACAGGTAGGAGCACACATGGACACATAGGGTCACCACAGGTAGGAGCACACATGGACACACCAGCTGTCACCACAGGTAGGAGCACACATAGACTCATTAGCTGTCACCACAGGTAGGAGCACACATAAACATATTAGCTGTCACCACAGGTAGGAGCACACATGGACACACAGGGTCACCACAGGTAGGAGCACACATAGACACATAGAGTCACCACAGGTAGGAGCACACATGGACACACCAGCTGTCACCACAGGTAGGAGCACACATGGACACACAGGGTCACCACAGGTAGGAGCACATATAGACACATTAGCTGTCACCACAGGTAGGAGCACACATAGACACATTAGCTGTCACCACAGGTAGGAGCACACATAGACACATAGAGTCACCACAGGTAGGAGCACACATGGACACACAGGGTCACCACAGGTAGGAGCACACATGGACACACAGGGTCACCACAGGTAGGAGCACACATGGACACACAGGGTCACCACAGGTAGGAGCACACATGGACACACAGGGTCACCACAGGTAGGAGCACACATAGACACGTAAGGGTCACCACAGGTAGGAACACACATAGACATATCAGGGTCATCCAAAGGGTACTTTAGAAGGAATGACCTTGCAAATAATCCTGTTCTGATATTCCTGGATCAAGAAGTAGGACCTGGGTCTGCGAGGTCCTTGGCCAGCAAGAGGCCCTGCTACTGTATTGAGACGATCCATCCTGAGGGGTAAGTGTGTATCTGCCCGGCCTACCGGATGCTCCAGGAATGGAGTACAGGCCCCCTCCAATTCCCTAAATGTTTCTGGCCATTCAGTGGGGCGTCTCCCTGGCTACTGGCTTTCTCTATTTACCCCATCCCATCTTGCCCCCAAGAACTCCTTTCCATCTTTGGGTCTTTAGATTCACCATCACAGCCTGCTTCAGGGAGGAGGGGATCTGAGAGACAACTCCAGTGCTGAGGGGACCTAAGAGAGGGCAAATCAAGAATACCCCCCCAAGTACACAGTCACCACAGCAAAGATTGGGCCAAGACACCAAGACTCCTGGCTGAATTTTAAGGAAGAGATGAGCAGGCGCCAATGCAAGAATTCCTCCAACAACCTGAAAAGCAATACGATAACACCAGAATCCAGCAATCATGCAACAGTAAGATTTGAACATCCTAATCCAGAAGAAGTAGAAGAAATTGACTTTAAATGTAACATTATGAAAATAATAGAGACCCTTAAACAGGAAGTGAAAAACTCCCCTAAAGAAATGGAAGAGAAGACAAACAAAAAGCTAGAAGAAATTAATAAATCCCTCAAAGATACCCAAGAATGTCAAAAAAAAAGCAATCAAGCAGGTAAAGGAAACAGTTCAAAACTAGAAGAATAAAATATAGATAATAAAGAAAACACAAACCAAGGGATGTCTGGATATGGAAAATCTGGGTAAATAAACAGGAACTACAGAGACAAGTATAACCAACAGAATACAAGAGATAGAAGAATCTCAGATGCTGAAGATACTATTGAGGAAATAAACTCACTGATCAAAGAAAACAGCAAATCCAACAAATTCTTAACACAAAAAATCCAGGAAATCTGAGACACCATGAAAAGACCAAACCTAAGAATAATAGGGGTAGAAGAAGGAGAAGAATTACTGCTCAAATGCTCAGAAAATATATTCAACAAAATTATAGAAGAAAACTTTCCCAACTAAAGAAGGATATTCCTATGAAGGTACAAGAAGCATACAGAACACCAATTCTGTATAGACTAGATCAAAAAAATCCCCTTGCCATATAATAATCAAAACATACAGAATAAAGCAGGAATATTTAGAGCTGCAAAGGAAAAAGGTCAAGTAACATATAAAGGTAAACCTATCAGAATTACACCTGACTTCTCTGTGGAAACCATGAAAGCCAGAAGGTCCTGGATCAATGTGCTGCTGACACTAGGGGACCATGGATGCAAGCCCAGACTACTATACCCTGCAAAGCTTGCATTCACCATTGATGGAGAAAACAAGATATTCCAGGACAAAAGCATATTAAAACAATACGTAGCCACAAACCCAGCCTTACAGAAAGTACTAGAAGGAAAACCTCAACCCAAGGAACCCAACAACCACTGGTCATTAATATCGCTTAATATCAATGGACCCAATTCACCCATAAAAAGGCACAGGTTAAGAGAATGGATATGAAAACAGGATCCAGCATTCTGCTGTTTACAAGAAAGACACCTCAATCTCAAAGACAGACATTACCTCAGAGTAAAGGGTTGGGAAAAGGATTTTCAATCAAACGGACTTAAAAAACAAGCATACTATACTTGTGGCTATACTATATCTAACAAAATTGATTTCAAACTAAAATCAATCAGAAGAGATGGAGAAGGCCACTTTATATTCATAACAGGAGCAATTCATTGGGATGAAGTCTCAATCCTGAATATCTATGCCACTAATATAAAAGCATCCACTTATGTAAAAGAAACATTACTAGAACTCAAAGCACACATCAAACTGTACACACTAATAGTAGGAGATTTCAACATTCCTCTTTCACCAATGGACAGGTTAACCAGACAGAAACTTGACAGAAATAAGAGAACTAACAGATGTAATGAATCAAATGGACTTAACAGACATCTATAGAACATTCCACCCAAATAGGAAAGAATATACCTTCTTCTCAGCATCTCATGGAACCTTCTTGAAAATTGATCACATTCCTCAGTAACAAAACATTCACAGATACAAAAAAAATTGTAGTAACCACCTGTGTCTTATCGGATCGCCATGGAATAAAGTTAGAATTTAACAACAATACCACCGCCAGAAAGCCTACAAACTCATGGAAACTGAACAGCCAACTACTGAACCACCTCTGTGTCAAGGAAGAACTAAAGAAAGAAATTAAAGTCTTCCTTGAATTCAATAAAAATAAAGATACAACATGTTATTCTTTTTTAAAAAATGCTGCAAAATCCCCAGTGGCAGTAGGCAGCAGAAATGCTGTAGGTCCCAAATGGTGGCTGCGGGCCATGTGGTGGCAGGCAGCGGGCCCTGGGAGCAGCCAGTCCCAGGCAGAAATGGCTGCCGGTCCCAGAGTGGTGGCCTGAGCGGTGGTGGTGGCGGGCCATGTGACAGCAGACAGCAGGCCCTGGGAGCAGCCAGTCCCAGGCAGAGACAGCTGCTGGTCCCAGAGCAGTGGTGGCGGGCCATGTGGCAGCAGGCAGTGGGCCCCAGGCAGAGATGGCTGCTGGTCCCCAAGCAATGGCTGGTTCCAGGCAGGGAGACACATGGCGGGCGGGCAGAAGACAGAAACATGGATAGACGCGACATGCAGGGTGAGGTTGAATGTTTATTCAGGGGGTTATGGAGGAGGAAGGGTGAAGGGGGGGACAGAGAGAGAGGGAGAGAGAGAGAGAGAGAGAGAGAGAAAGAAGAGGAGAAAGAGACAGAGAAGGGGGAAAGCAGATAAGTGGGGAGAGAGGCAGAAGCTAAGCTGCCTCTGTGAGGAAGATGGAAAAGAGAGTGAGCTCAGGCCAGAAGCTGAAGATCAGCCTGCCTCAGCAGATGGGGGAGGGAGTGGGCGTGGCTTGTCTCTTAAAGGGACCAAAACCATAACACAACATATCCAAACCTATGAAAGCAGTCAGTCACTGGCAATACTGGCCAGGTTCTTCAAATTCTAACTTTAAGATTAGAGGATAAACATAGGCTGTTTGAACTGCCCCCTCCCTCGGAGCTGCCCGTCGACAACGAATGGCTCCGTGATTTCCCCCAGGCCTGGGCGGAAACCACAGGTACGGGGCTGGCAAGCAATCAGCCTCCCCTGACAATAGAATTAAAACCATCGGCCATGCCAGTTTCCATAAAACAGTACCCCATGAGCTGCGAGGCCTGAGAAGGAATCAGGCCCCACATTCAGAGACTTTTAACATTGGGCATCTTAAAGGCCTGCCATTCCCCTTGAAAAGCCCCTCTCCTCCCAGTAAAAAAGCCAGACACAGGGGACTACAGACAAGTCCTATAGTTAAGGGAAATCAATTACCGCACTCTAGACATTCATCCTACGGTGCCCAACCCTTATAATCTCTTACGTGCCCTGCCTCCGACCCCTGTGTGGTACTCAGTACTTGATTTAAAAGATGCTTTTTTCTGTCTGAGACTTAGCCCTCAGAGCCAGCCATTGTTTGCCTTTGAATGGAAGGATCCCGATTTGGGAGTTTCTGGTCAGCTCACCTGGATGAGACTACCCCAGGGATTCAAGAATTCGCCAACTCTATTCGATGAGGCCCTGCACCAGGATCTGGCCAGTTTTCGCACCCCAGTTCCAGAGTCTGGGTCTATTGAAGAAAGACTACAAAGGGGAAGGAAAGTACTCAAAGCTCCAGTGCACGTGTGGTTGGTTCCCAGGTCCTGGTTCCCAGGGAGGGGGGGATGTAGTAATGCTGAGGTGCCACAAAGTCTTTCATCCCCGCCTCTGATTTGATTGAATCCCAATCTTGGGATTCTTAGGGATTTTCCCTAAGAGCATGATATTGCTGGCTCAACACCAAAGCTTGAGTAATGCTAAGTTGCTTGTGAATGAACATCAGGAGTCGATTGAGGATACAGAGCCCAAAGGTTAAGATGAGTAACAGAATGATCAAGGGACCAGTGATGGTAGAAATGAGTGTCGTGAACCAGAGGGACCGAATGAACCAGTCTTCAAAACAACCTTGTTGTGCCTCCCTGTCTCTCCATCTCTTGTCTAACCTGTCTCTGAGCTTAGCCATTGAATCCTTAATTACCCCAGAGTGATCTATGTAAAAATAACATTGTTCTCTTAGGGCAGCACAGAGTACTCCTTCTTGAAGAAATAGCAAGTCTAACCCACGCCTATTTTGTAACACTACTTTGGAAAGTGAGGTTGCCGGGCGATGGTGGCGCAGGCCTTTAATCCCAGCACTCGGGAGGCAGAGGCAGGCGGATCTCTGTGAGTTCGAGACCAGCCTGGTCTACAGAGCTAGTTGCAGGACAGGCTCCAAAGCCACAGAGAAACCCTGTCTCGAAAAAAAGAAAAAGAAAAAAAAGTGAGGTTATTGAAATTTCAAGCTTGGAGATAGATTGTTCTAGGGCCCTTAAGTCCTCGTCTGTAGCTGTTCTTAATTCTTCAAAGTGCTGTGGAATTTTGGAAGTCTGCACCAGAGCAGTAGCATCAATACTGGATTAAGTATTGCCTGACCAGGGCCAGCTAGCCCCGGCCGGGGTAGCCCCCCTTGCCAGGGTCCTGGGCCCCACTCCAAGTCCTAAGGGTCCTTCTGCACCACCAATCCAGAGGTAATCTTACTCCAATAGGTAGATGACCTCCTGCTGGTCCACAGAGACTGAGCAGGAATGCCTCAGAGGGACTCAGCCCTACTCACCAGATTAGGTAAACTGGGCTACAGGGCATCTGCTAAAAAGCCACAGATCTGCAAGAAGCAAGTAGCCTACCTGGGCTACCTCCTGGAGGGCAGACAGAGATGGTTAACAGACAGTCGGAATCAGGCTTTCCCTTGGCTGCTGCCTACCAGCCCGAGCACCCAGAGATCTCGCACCCGTTCCAGGTTGGCGATTCTGTGTACGTTCAGAGACACCAGTCCCAGAACCTTGAACCTCGCTGGAAGGGACCCTGCACCATGCTTCTTACGACACCTACTGCCTTCAAAGTGAACGGTATTGCAGCCTGGATCCATGCATCTCACGTCAAGCCAGCACCTCCACAGGATAACCCAGGACCTTCCAAATGGAAGCTTCAGCATACCCCAAATCCTCTAAAACTGAGATTAGTCAAGTAGGCCTGATTCTGCCACGCTTGATGATTTTTTACCCTGATGTTTCTGTACACATATAGTACTAAAACCTCCCATACACCTCAAGACTTAACCTGGAACCTGACTAACTTTGAAGAATGGGCAAGCCTTAAGGCTAGCCACTGGAGTTCATCCCCTAGATACCTGGTTCCCCCAGCTAACTTTTTTTTTTTTTTTTGGTTTTTCGAGACAGGGTTTCTCTGTGGTTTTGGAGCCTGTCCTGGAACTAGCTCTTGTAGACCAGGCTGGTCTCGAACTCACAGAGATCCGCCTGCCTCTGCCTCCCAAGTGCTGGGATTTAAAGTCGTGCACCACCACCGCCTGGCCCCAGCTAACTTTTGACCTGTGTGTTTTAGCAAAAGACTCTTGGGAGAATCCTGAATGAACCCCCGGAAACTCTTTTTTTTATGATTTATTTAACTTTATTTTATGTTCATTGGTGTGAAGGTGTCAGATCTCATGGAACTGCATTTTCAGACAGTTGTGAGCTGCCATGTGGGTGCTGGAAATTGAACCCAGGTCCTCTGGAAGAGCAATCAGTGCTCTTAACCGCTGAGCCATCTCTCCAGCCGCCCCCCCCCCCCCGGAAACTCTTATCCTGCATGCAGATATTCAGAATGGTATATTTGTCCCGGGGTAAGCGAACTCGACAGTGGGGGGCGGTGGGGGGAGGCTGAAGTATTTTATTGTGCTGCCTGGGAGTGTGAAACCAATGTCAGTGTCTCCTGGTTGGGGGTTAGCAAAAAGAACTTAGTCTCTTTCACCCGTACCACACCAGGAGAATCTGAAATCACAATCACCTTCACTGAGGAGGGAAAAAGAGTTAACTGTTAACAGACAATACTTGGGGGTTACGGTTGTATGATCCAGGAGGGGAAGACATAGAGATTCTGTTCACCCTGCGAGTTGTTGTAATGCCTCCCATGACCAGGATCAACCGGGAGCCAAAGTATCTCGCAGTGCCCTATGCCTTGCCCTGCCAAGGCAGATTGCTTTCATATGACTTCTTTGCATTCTCAGACGGCCAGAGCAATTTTAGGGGCACAGTCACGGCTCTGGAAGCTCCCATGCCAAACTCCACACACGCAAATAACTTCTGGCACAAGCATGCTTTCCACCAAGAGTGCTCAGACTCAGCTGGTAGGAGCAGTTAGAACGAAGATTTTAAACTCTTCATATTGACATACAGATAACATTGACATTAGTCAGTGCCATTACCCAGCAGAAAAAAAAAATAGGTCTGTAAACAGCTCTCTCTGGTGTAACTTGTTTGGACTTCAGAAAGAAAATAGCTGCCTCCTACACCAAGAAAAGATAAATGATAGAAAGTAAAGTGTTCCTTTCCTTTTCCTCCTCAGCAGGACAATAACATGGGCTGGAGAGAATCTTTCTCCTTTATTTTACAGTGTTTTCGCTTGCTATTTTTTTCTTTTTTGTTTTTCTTGACAGAGTTTCTCTGTGTAAACAGCCCTGACTGTCCTAAAACTCTTGTAGAACAGGCTGTCCTCAAAGTCAAAAAAAATCTGCCTGCCTCTGCCTCCCAAGTGCTAGGATTAAAGGTGTGTGCCACTACTGAATAGCTGCTGTTGTTTCTTATACCTTTATCTCATATTTTACCCTCTTTCCTGTCTTGGTGCTTTTCTTTTTTTTTTACATTTCCCTATTTCCACTTCATTTGAATAATCAATACCTTTGCTTTACTAATTTTAACTTTCTAGTCTACTCCCTAAGTATTAGGTTTTTTGAGAGAGCTCATATTTTTTTTTAAAGTGTAAACACTAGTAGTTATAAACTTCCCTCTTAGTTAGGTACAATAGTTTTCAGTAATCCCAGAACATGGGAGGCTGAGGGAGGATTATTTTGAGTTCAAGGACAACCCAGACAATATAATGAATTCCACACCAATGTGGGCTAAAGAGCGATACCCTATCTCAAAAAAGCAAACAACCCAAAAAAGTCCTGTTAGACTTGCCTTTGCTATATTACACAGATTCCAGTGAATAGTGTTTTCATTTTCTTTTAACTATAGCTTTTAACTTCCCCTGATATTTATCAATGACCACTAATCATTTAAAAACACATTTTTCAATCTCTTGATTGATTGTGTCTTTTTTGTAGATTCTCATGCCTTTGATTTCTAGTTTTATTCTTTATGATCTGATAAGATACAAGAAATTATGCCAATATTTTGTTTTATGTTTTATATGTTTTATGGGGAGCCAGAGTGACTCAAGACTTTGTCAGAGGCCCTGATGAAATGACAGAGGGAACTTTAGGTCTGTGTCCTTGTTCAGAAGTGGACTTGGCAAGGCAGGTGTAAGGCTTGAGCCAGTGCTTTGGAGGAGTCAGGGTTGCAGGTTCAGGGGATCCGACTCTTCTGCCAGAGCTGTGGTTATTAATCCCAAGGCAGATCTGTCTGAGGTATCCTGTGTTCTCCAACATTGCCTCTACTGACCTTGACCATTTGCCCCTGCAAATCGCATATAGGTTGCTGTACTTTTTTTTATTTTTATTGAGCTCTACATTTTTCTCTGCTCCCCTCCCTGCCTCTCTCCTTCCCCCTTCAACCCTCCCTCAAGGTCCCCATGCTCCCAATTTAATCAGGAGACCTTGTCTTTTTCTATTTCCCATGTAGATTAGATCCATGTAAGTCTCCCTTAGTGTTCTCATTGTTGTCTAAGTTCTCTGGGATTGTGGTTTGTAGGCTGATTTTCTTTGCTTTATGTTTAAAAACCACCTATGAGTGAGTACATGTGATAATTGTCTTTCTGTGTCTGGGTTACTTCACTCAAAATAATGTTTTCTAGCTCCATCCATTTTCCTGCAAAATTCAAGATATCTTTTTTCTGCTGTGTAGTACTCCATTGTGTACATTGTGTACCACATTTTCCTTATCCATTCTTCAGTCAAGGGGCATTTAAGTTGTTTCCAGGTTCTGGCTATGACAAGCAAAGCTGCTATGAACATAGTTGAGCACGTGTCCTTGTGGCACGATTGAGCATCCTTTGGAAATATATCCAAAAGTGGTATCACTGGGTCTTGAGGAAGGTTTTTTCCTAATTTTCTGAGAAATTGCCACACTGACATCCAAAGGGGTTGTACCAGCATTCCCACCAACAATTCAGAAGTGTTCCCTTTTCCCCACAACCTCTCCAGCATAAGTTGTCATCAGTGTTTTGATCTTGGCCATTCTTACAGGTGTAAGATGGAATCTCAGAGTTGTTTTGATTTGCATTTCTCTGATGACTAAGGCTGTTGAACATTTCCTTAAGTGTCTTTCAGCCATTTTAGATTCCTCTGTTGAGAGTTCTCTATTTAGGTCTGTACTCCATTTTTTTTATTGTATTATGTGATCTTTTTGTGTCCAATATCTTGAATTCTTTGTATATTTTGGAGATCAGACCTCTCTCTGATGTGGGGTTAGTGAAGATCTTTTCCCATTCTGTATGCTGTCGTTTTTTCTTGTTGACCATGTCTTTTGATTTACAGAAGCTTTTCAGTTTCAGGAGGTCCTATTTATTAATTGTTTCTCTCAGTGTCTGTGCTGCTGGGGTTCTATTTAGGAAGTGGTTCCCTGTGCCAATGCCTTCAAGTGTACTTCCCACTTTCTCTTCTATGAGGTTCAGTGTGGCTGGCTTTATGTTGAGGCCTTTGATCCATTTGGACTTGAGTTTTGTGCATGGTGATAGATTTGGGTCTATTTTCATTCTTCTACATGTTGATATCCAGTTATGCCATCACCACTTGTTAAATATGCTTTCTTTTTTCTATTTGATATTTTTTGCTTCTTTATCAAAAATCAGATATTTCAAGATGTGTGGATTGATATCCGGGTCTTCTATTCAGTTCCATTGGTCCTCCTGTCTGTTCTTATGCCATGCTGTACTTCTTTTTTTTTTAAACTTTTTTTTATTTATTTACTTAACTTTATTATGTTTGTTGGTGTGAAGGTGTCAGATCTCATGGAACTGCATTTTCAGACAGTTGTGAGCTGCCATGTGGGTGCTGGGAATTGAACCCGGGTCCTCTATAAGAGCAGTCAATGCTCTTAACCGCTGAGCCATCTCTCCAGCCCCGATGCTGTACTTCTTAATAAGCTTGCTTAGCATAAGTCATCAGCTTCTGAAAGACTTCTTAGAATTAATGATTTTGACATTAGTATATCCAGAAAAAAAATCTATAGAAAAATAAAAGGGGGCTGGAGAGATGACTTAGAGGGTAAGAGCACTGACTGCTCTTCCAGAGGTCCTAAGTTCAAGTCCCAGCAACCACATGGTGGCTCACAACCATCTATGAGATCTGGTGCCTTCTTCTGGCCTGTAGGTGTACTTGCAGGCAGAACACTAGACATAATAAATAAAATCTTTAAAAGAAAAGAAAAGAGTTAAAAATAATAGCACATTTCCTCAATACAAAATAAATATTCACCAAAGGTCACCTTTGAGAACAATGAGACATTCATTACAAAAACAAATCCAGGGGTTAGAACAATGGCTCACTAGTTATGAGCAATTACCTCTTCTGCAAAGTGTTGATTTCACCGAGATAGAAAGATGGTCTCCACCCAAATTAAGGCCAATGAAGCCTTTATTTACTATGCATAGGACTGGCTCTCCAAATCTGGTTTTGAAAGATCTGTGAGGGTGAAATTTTCAGGCCTCCTTTTATAGTGGAAAAGGTGCAAAGTTGGGATTTTCAGAGGAATTAAGTAGCACAAGGACTTGGCAAGCAAATTACAGAAGTAGACAGCAATAAGATTATTTGATAGATCATCTTGGCATAATATCTCAAGATTCCTTGGCAGAATGTCTCATCAGGGCAGAGCTTAGGATCCTTGGAAAGGGTGAGTCAGACTCATAGAGTGGGTTGCAGAGCATCTCAAAATCCAGAAATAGGTGAAAACAGAGTCAAACTTGGGTTTTATAGTGAACAGAAATAAACTTATCCTGACCTTGTGATGGTTTGAAAGAAAATGGTCCCCAAAGGAAATGGCACTATTAGAAGGTGTGGCCTTGTTGGAGGAAATATGCCACTGTGAGGTGGGCTTTGACATCTCTTTTGCTCAAACTTCCCTCAGTGTAGCAGTGGCTTCCTGTTGCTTGCAAGATGTAAAACTCTCAGCTACAGCACCACGTCTGCCTGCACGTTACTGTGTATCATTATGACGACAATGGACTGAACCTCTGAAACTGTGAGTCAACCCAGTTAAATGTTTTCCTTAGAACAGCAATAAAATGCCCCAAGACAAACCTTAAGATGAAGTCAGGATGATCCATCACAAAGAAGCCATGTTTGGCTCCCATCTATCACATGGTTCACAATCAACTGTAACTCCAGTTCCAGGGGATCAAATGCTCTCTTCTTTACGGTCACTAGGAATGCACATGGTACACACATGTACATGCAAGCAAAAGACTGATACACATGAAATTTAAAGTTCTAAAAGATTTTAAACAAAACAAATATGAAGTTAAGCTGGTGGCATAACTATAGTCACTTATCATACTGAAGCAGGAGTTCTTGATCAGCTCTAGCTACATGAGACGTTCTCTCCAAATTAAATAAAGAATAAAAGCTAGGGAGACAGTTCAATTGGTAAAGTACTTGATATGCAAGCAGTAGGACCTGAGTTCAATTCCCAGCACTTAAATAAAAAGTCAGCACGTGGGCTGGAGAGATGGTTCAGTGGTTAAGAGCATTGACTGTTCTTCCAGAGGACCTGAGTTCAATTCCCAGCAACCACATGGTGACTCACAACCATTTGTAATGAGATCTGGCGCCCTCTTCTGGCCTGCAGGCTTACATGGAGGTAGAATGTTGTCTACATAATAAATAAATAAAATCTTTAAAAAAAATAAAGAGTTCTCTTTGTTAAAAAAAAAGTCAGCATGTTAACATGTCTTTGTAATCACAGCCTGGGGAAGCAGAGACCATCCTGGTCTACTAAGGGAGGTCCAGGACAGCCAGGGCTGTTATACAGAGAAACCTTGTCTCAAAAAAAAAGAGCAAAAAGAATTTGATAGAAGATGTTTGAAGAGAACAGATGAAATAAATAAAGGCTATAGTTTGGTTTCTGTTCTGATCTTTGTTTCTGTGTTTTAGCTTCTTTGCCTTCGTGTTGCCTCAATATTGTCTTAGAATTCTATTTTCTAAGAATTGTTGGGACACAATTCAGGAATGGAGTCGTGTAAGAATCCTGAGTGCTTGTGAGAACACTTTGAGAAAACAAGAGTCTGTGACCTCAGTTTCTTCAAAATACTGAATTGTTCTTGGACTGCGTTTTCATGCTCCTCCAAGGTATGGTGGATAGGAGTGAATTTACTTCAGATAATTCATGATTGCTTGTAGTTGTTAACCAATTAAATGTTTAAACTATTCTTTGTCTTAGTCAGCATTGCTATTGTCGTGACGGAACACCAAGACTAAATGCAAGTTGGCGAGGAAAAGGTTTATTTCACTCACAGTTTCTTTTTTTCTTTTTCTTTTTTGGGGTGGGGGGGGGTTTGAGACAGGGTTTCTCTGTGGTTTTGGAGCCTGTCCTGGAACTAGCTCTTGTAGACCAGTCTGGTCTCGAACTCACAGAGATCCGCCTGCCTCTGCCTCCCGAGTTCTGGGATTAAAGGCGTGTGCCACCACCGCCCAGCTCAACCTGCTTTTTTTATAGAACCCAGGTCTACCAGTCCAGGGGTGGCACCACCCACAATGGGTTGGGCCCTCTCTCCCGTCAGTCACTAATTAAGAAAATACTTTCCAGGCTTGCCTCCAGATTGATCTTCAGGGTGCATTGTCTCTTTCTTTCTTTCTTTCTTTCTTTCTTTCTTTCTTATTTTACATCTTGACTGCAGTTTCCCCTCCCTCCTGTCCTCCCAGTCACTCCCGCCCATCCTCCCGACCCACATCCACTCCACCTCCATTTCTTTCAGAAAAGAGCAGACATATTAACTGAGATTCCCTCCTTTCAAATGACTTCAGCTTATGACAAGTTGACATAAAACTAGCCAGCACGCCTTTACATCTCTCTATGGAAAAACTTGGTTTTGCCATGTGTGGCTTCTCCTTGCGATTGTGTATATACAGCTTGAAACCATGAGAACTATATTCATGCAGTTTCTCTTAACCCTCAGAGTATAAAAAGATTGATGTTCTAAATAAAGTTGACTGTTGTTTTAGACATGGGTCCACTTCATTTTCAGGTTCATTCTAAAAGCTACCTCCACCTCTAGAGCGGTGGCACTTACTGTGTCTTCATTGTATTTTTCTGTAGTTTTTTCTTCAGCTGTTCCTTTTGTCACAATGCTTCTGTGGTCCTTTTACCCTGTCACACAGAAATCTTAATTCAGTTGGGGGCGTAGCTCATTGGTGGAGCACTGCCTACCCTCTGTGCAAGGCCTTAGGCTTGAATCACAGATTTTTGAAACCTGTGTTTGCTTTCCTTATTTGCCACTTGATTGCTTGGAGAACATTTCTTTTTTTTTTTTTGATTTTTGAGACAGGATTTCTCTGTAGTTTTTGGGGCCTGTCCTGGAACTAGCTCTTTTAGACCAGGCTGGTCTCGAACTCACAGAGATCCGCCTGCCTCTGCCTCCCGAGTGCTTGGATTAAAGGCATGCGCCACCACCGCCTGGCTGGAGAACATTTCTTAACCATTCTTTGGGAGTAGGTAGGCTGGAAGCAAGTTTTCTTTCACTTGAGAGCTCCCTGCCTTGCTCTTCATTCTTACCCACATCATAGCTACACGCCATCCAGGCTTACAATTCTTTCTAACAACTGATAGGGAAGCCCAATGACATTCTAGTTTTCCTGTTGCATATGCCATCTTTCCGTTACCACCACTCACAATACTGATCTTAGTTTTCAGAGGTTTAGTATCAATTTCTTTTGATTTATCCTCTTGTGTCTGTAGATTTAAATGCCTCATCAAAGTCAGGAGGTTTTCAGACATTATTTTTCCAAGTATTCTTTTCAGCCACGTTCTTTGTCTTTTCATCCTGAGACACTAATGACATAAATGTTAGCTGTTATTTTTGAAACAAGGTCTTGATATCTATCCCAGGCTAGAACGTGCTAAGAGGTTCAGTATAACCTCAGCATTCTCGTGCTGGGATTATAGGTGTGCACCACCATACCTGATTTAGATACTTGATCATAATCCCAAAGATCCCTGGGATTCTGATGTGTTTTTTTCAGCAGTGCTTAAAGGTAATTTACAGTCTTCACTAATGACCAAGGAAGGTTAATAGCAAACCTATCAGTCTGAAACCTATAGCTCAGTGGTAGAGTACTTTCTGACATGCATGAAGTCCTAAATTTAATCCCCAGTACCACGTTGGTGTAGAAAGAAAAGAGAATAATTCAGATGTGGAGTGCTTGCTTACATGAATGAGGCATTGTCATACTTGTCTTCAGATGTCTGAAGGCGTAAGTTATAAACAATGCCACACCAGTTTGGAATTATGATTAATAGGGTAGTATTTATTTAAAGGGGAAAAAACTTACAGATCACTGTCAGCCCTCTGCGCAACCAGGAAGGGAGTCTAGTCGCCGGCGGAGCAGGAAGTGAAGAGAGCGAGGAGAGGGAAGATGCTGCTTTTTTAAAGGGAGAGAGACCACGCCCCAATGGGCTGGTATCTCAGCGGCGATAGGCTGGAGGAGTGGGAGGACCTCTCATTACACCTCCCCCTTTTGTTTAAATAAGAGAGTTCTAAACCTACTATGAAATTATATACAATAAGTACAAATATCTATTCTAACTAGCTTAGGTCTTATGTAATAAATAACTTGGCCAAGTCATGAGAGAAAGTAACTACATTTATATAGTCTTCAACCCCATCGAAGATCTGAGAAGGGAAATAATGTTACCTGGGTAATTAGGAAGTTCAGTAAAACAACTTCCAAAACATGCAACAAATCACAGAGACAACTAGCTACCTAGGCAATCACCCAAAGTCACATTAGCAGCGTTGAAGCAACCAACATTGGCTAAGGCCTAACATAACTGACATACCATTTTCAAAGGCAAGCAACTTTTCAAAACTATCTTACCCTGTCTTGGCAGGATATGACAGCCCTGTTTTATCCATTGATGCACGCTCTGTATCTTTGTCAGTGGTTGAGGTATGGGCATTTCGTTGCCCCAAGGACAGTTCTGCCAAAAAGAAGGCTCCAGGTGGAATGTCTTTGGTGCTCAACATTCTCTCGGGAATAGAGTGGTGTTGCCAGGAGCAATTGTGTCTCACTACCACAAAACTCTGAGTTAGATTAAAGGCCATTTTCTACAGCTCTTTGAAGAAGTTGAAGATTATCTATCTATACTGAGTATAATCTCTATATATCTAAAGAACCTGATTAGTCTAATTATAAATGACAAACTTAGATAACTATTTATCTATGTAATTCTCAATAACTATCTAACTTAAAGACTAAGACAATAAACAACTGTGTAACAAATGAGGATAATGACCTCCAAATATAAATACTGTACAAATATACATTGCAATATGGTAAATATATATCAATACACAAACATTATTTAAGTATCTTAATCAGAGGTAGAAATGTACACTGCAATATGGTAAATATATACAATATATATATATCAATACAATATATGTCAATACATAAAAAAATGTTTCAAACAGAGGTAGAAACATGCATGCATACAATAGTCAATATAATTTAACTTTGTATCAATATACAAGAATCTATACCAATATATTTGTCTAAAAACAGTAACTCACAATTACAAATCTATTATCCCATCATTCCCTCTTTTTTTTTTCCAAAATGATCCCTGAACTTATAAAATTCCTCCCCCAACCTCCCAACCCCTAAATGATGTCCCTAAACCCAAGGGCAAACTTTACTGGGAGAGGGGACGTCGTCCTCTAGAATACTTCCAGCTGTCATGGGGGCGGCGTTCTTTCTGGGGGATCCTGTGAAAGTAAAATGGTGGTTAAATTTCAAGATCAATGTCTTTTAAAATTGCCAATAGTCTCTGAGTATTTTGTGCAGGTCTGGCCAAAATGTTGTATACGATGTGCACCATTTCAGCTAACAAAGTTGAAACTGTCTTGTGCAGCTGGTACCCAAAGCAGGTCTTGTAGTAGCGCTATCAGTATCATGACGTCATATCAACCAGGTGGAGTTGTTGTTATGGGGCCCCATCTTCTTCCTGGACACTTCAAATGTCACTTCAGGAAAAACTCATTGTTCATTATGAAAAACTTAAACATTAATCATATAGACATATACAGACACACACACACACACACACACACACACACACACATATATATATATTCAATGAAAGACATGATAGATATATTCAATGAAAAGTATGATAGATATGAAGAAAAGCAAAGATGTTTTCTAAACTCATATTTCTTTCTGTCCCACATCATGGCTCTTGACATGAGACAGAAACTCCAGAAACTCTGGGTTTTTCTCTTACTAACAGGCTTGGAATTGGAGAGGGACTGAGCCAGAGTCCAACTTCAAAACCAGCTTTATAAATTTAGAAATATGGTTTAATTTTACTTACACAACCCATTCAGTTTTCTTGATATTTCCTATTGGGCAGGTATTTTTCCATCTGTCAGTATCCAAACATCCAGGGTCCCTTGAATTTCTCAAAGATGAGTGTTTTCCTGTGGAGATAAGAACAGAACCCTGCCCCCATTCTATATGTTTTTCTTACCACCTGTATGAATATCATCATTGTGGATGAGTTGTCATTTCTCCTTTCCAAGAGGTTTCTCCTCTTCAAATCGAAACTTTATTAATTTTGATGGTATCCACAATTTTTCTTCTCCTGTGGAAACAAGAGCAAAACCCCTTCCCCAACGTAGCACATCTCCTGGCTTCCACTGAGAGGTCAGCACATCTTTGAAATAAATCGGTTGATTTAGTTCAGCAGACTTTTCCATTATCCAATGTCTTTCTGCTGCTGTCGTTCCTTTCTCATTAGCGTTAAGAAAATTCAAGGTTAATAAAGCATTATGTAATCTATTTCTGGGGGTATTTTCGGTCCCTTTCTGTTTGTTCAGCATATCCTTTATAGTACGATTTGATCTTTCTATAACTGCCTGACCTGTAGGATTATTTGGTATACCTGTAATGTGTTTTATATTATAATAATCAAAAGAGCGTTTCATTTTCTTAGATACATATGCTGGACCATTATCTGTCTTTATTTGTGCAGGTATACCCATGATGGCCATAACTTCCAATAAATGTGTGATTACTGAATCAGCCTTTTCTGAGCTCAGGGCAGTAGCCCATTGAAAATCTGAATACGTGTCTATGGTGCGGTGTACATATTTTAATTTACCAAATTCCATAAAGTGGAACACATCCATCTGCCAGATTTCATTTCTCTTAGTGCCCTTTGGGTTACTCCCTGCAGGCAACGGTGTTTGATTATAGAAAGAACAAGTAGGACATCTCTTTATAATGTCCTTAGCTTGTTGCCAAGTAATGGAAAATTCTTTCTTTAAGCCTTTACTATTGACATGATGCTTCTTATGAAATTCTGAGGCCTGCAACACACTTCCAATCAATAATTGGTCAATCTCAGCGTTGCCTTGGGCTAGAGGACCAGGCAGACCTGTATGGGACCAGATGTGTGTTATGTACATCGGACAAAGCCTGTTCCTGATTATGTCTTGTACCTGGATAAACAATGAAGTCAACTCTGTGTCATCTGGTATAAATTCAGCGGTTTCAATATGCAAGATAAGTCTTTCTGCATATTGTGAATCTGTAACTATATTAAGAGGTTCTTTAAAATCCCTTAGCACCATAAGAATGGCATATAATTCTGCCTTCTGGACAGAATTATAAGGGCTTTGTTCCACCTTACTCAATTCATCTGACTTGTAACCTGCTTTCCTTGATTTATTTGCATCAGTATAGAACGTACGGCCTCCAGTTATTGGAGCATCACGTACAATTCTAGGAAGAATCCAAGAAGTTCTTTTTATAAGGTTAAGTCTACCACTTTTGGGATAGTTGCTATTAATTTCTCCCAAAAAATTAGCACAAGCTCTTTGCCACGGTTCATTGTCTTCCCATAACTTTTTTATTTCTTCAGTAGTAAAAGGCCCTATAATTTCTGCTGGGTCTATACCTGCTAGTTGACGAAGTCTCAGCTTACCTTTTATAATTAATTCAGAGACTTTTTCCACATAAGTTTTTAATTTTTTACTTGGTTTATTAGGTATAAATATCCACTCTAAAATAATATCTTCCCTCTGCATTAGAATCCCTGTAGGAGAAATTCTGGAAGGCAATATGACTAGGATGCAGCTAAGATTTGGGTTCACCCTATCCACACGTGCCTCCTGTAATTTTTCCTCAATCATTGTCAGTTCCTTTTCTGCTTCAGCTGTCAGTTTTCTTGGACTATTCAAATCTTTATCACCATCTAAGGTTTTGTTTAAATTAACTATTAGATCAGGTGTTATCCCAACAGCTGGTCGTAGACTGGAAATGTCTCCTAACAATCTTTGGAAGTCATTAAGAGTCTTTAACCGGTCTCTCCTGATTTGTGCCTTTTGCGTTTTAATTTTCTATAACCCTATTCTGTAACCTAGGTAATTAATAGAATTTCCTCTTTGAATCTTTTCAGGGGCAATTTGTAATCCCCACCTAGGCAAGACTTTCTTTACTTCTTCAAACATCCTTTCTAAAGTATCTTTATTTGAATCAGATAACAAGATGTCATCCATGTAATGATAAATGATGGACTTGGGGAATTGTTTACGAATTATTTCCAATGGCTTACTTACAAAATATTGGCACAATGTAGGACTATTGAGCATACCCTGTGGGAGGACAGTCCATTGATATCTCCAATTAGGCTGAGAATTATTATAAGTAGGCACTGTGAAGGCAAATTTTTCTCTATCCTTTTCTTGTAACGGTATAGTGAAAAAAACAATCTTTCAAATCAATAACGATAAGAGGCCATCCTTTTGGTAACAGAGAAGGCAAAGGAATTCCAGATTTTAGTGGGCCCATAGGTTGAATTACTTTGTTGACAGCTCTTAGATCTGTCACCATTCTCCATTTACCAGATTTCTTTTTTACAACAAACACAGGAGAATTCCAAGGGCTGGTTGATTCTTCAATATGGTGAGCGTCTAGTTGCTCCTGCACCAGCTGTTCCAATGCCTGTAGTTTATCTTCAGCTAGAGGCCACTGTTTGATCCATATTGGCTTCTCAGTTAGTCATTTTAAAGGTAGGGCTGTTGGTACCTCTAAAGGTTTAATATTTGCTGTATGTTCTTGTACAGCCTGAATGGCTGGTGACCTTTTTCCATAATACATCATCATATCCTTCCCAGAATTATGAGTTCCTGGAACTACAGGAATGTTAATCTGGGTATTCCATTGCTGTAGCAGGTCACGGCCCCATAAATTTATGGCAATATTGGCTATATATGGCCTTAGTCTTCCTATTTGCCCTTCAGGCCCTATGCATTCAACACATCTTGTGCTTTGTTTTACACGAGATAGGGTTCCAATTCCCAGGAACTTAACATCTACCTCTTGAAGAGGCCAATTCGTATGCCAAGATTCTGGGGTAATGATACTTACATCCTCACCTGTGTCTAATAAGCCTTCAATAAAAGTGCCATTTATACAGACTCTTAGCTTTGGTCTTTGATCATTAATAGAAGTCTGCCAAAATATACGTTTACTCTGTCCTACTGGGTTTTTTGACTTATCCTCCACACGTATTTCATCATTTAGACCAGTATTACTTTTTACATCAGAAATTAGAGCTTTTAATTTACTTGGTGAGGCACGTTCTCCACTGTGACTGGGAATGACTGGGCCACTGTTGGCTTGGGGGCCTGCGAGAGGCCCCCCCAAGGAGTTTCCCAATGATATCGGGTTGCCTTGTTTGTCTGTTGTTGACCTGCATTCATTGGACCAATGTCGGCCTTTACCGCATCTCCTACATATACCTAAAGGCCTAGGTCTCCTATTTTTGTCATTCCCAGAGGAGATAATATTCCTAGAAATTTTGTTCCTGCAATCCCTTTTCAGATGTCCTAATTTACCACGATTAAAACACCTGGCAGTTTGATGTCTCCTCATTGCTGTGGAAATCGCTTCTCCTACCCAAGGTTCATCATTATAGCTAAACGTCTCAACGTTCATCGTATGCTGAATCCATTCATCCATAGGTGCTGATCTAGATTTTAAAGGCCCAATTATCTTTTTGCATTCTATGTTTGCATTCTCAAAAGCTAGAGATTCAAGAAGTATTTGTCTAGCTTCTGGGTCTGTTACCCCTATGTCCAGAGCCTTAATTAATCTTTGCAAAAAGTCAATAAAGGGTTCTCTCGGTCCCTGCCTAATTCTGGTATATGATTCAACCCTTTTTGCTGGATCTTGTATCCTATTCCAAGCATTTAAAGCTGCTTGGTGACATAGACACAGTACTTCATCGTCATAAAGAGCTTGGACCTGTGGATCAGCATATTCTCCTGCACCAAGAATTTGATCTTGGGAAACCTTGACACCTTTTTCTCTTCCTTGCTGTTCCACATGTTTGGATTCTTCTCTGAAATAAATTCCAAACATCAAGGAAGGTCCATTGTCTAAAACTGCAGACACTAACTGATGGAAATCATGGGGGGTAACTCTAGCATTAGAAGCCCAAGTCCTTATCATTTCCTTTACATATGCATTGTGCAAGCCAAAATTAACAATAGCTTGCTTAATTTCTTTTAGATCATTCATTGCTATTGGCGTCCATCTAGCTTCTCTGACTCCCTTTGAGCCTTTAGAAGTTGACGCTTTGTCAGAATTAAGTATAGGGTATGCCGCTAAAACCTTGGGTAAGCCAGTTCTAATAGCTGGTGTTGGCATTGTATCTTGTCCTTGTGCCTCATTACTCTGTTCACCAGCTCCAATCATTTCTTCAATCATTTCAAGTCTTTTTATTATTGTCTTTATTATTGTCTCTTTTGAATCCTGAATCTCCTGACCTGCATGAGTTTCTAGTAAAGACTGTATGGTTCTTAGGAGTGCCATGATCTTCCTAAATGATAGAATATCAAAAGAATACTGAAACTTAGTAACCAGTAAATTAAGTTATCCCCATAGTCATATAAACCTTGCATGATATAACCCATTGTATTGGTAACCAGAACAGTAAAATTCGCGTTGGAAACGAAAACTGCCATATTACCTATTATCCAGCAGGTGGCGCTGTTGCCAAGTCGCAACGAAAACAGGGTCCTGTTTCAGAGTCCGCCTAGTATTTGTTAAAAACGGGAAAATGTAAGTTGCTCAACAAAGTAAATGTAATTAAATCAATTCCAGAGACGGAACCAGAAACCCAGAATCCAGGGGTAGAGAAGAGCAACCTGGAAGCCGCTTATGTCTCCACGTGACAGAGTCACCCTGAGTGGTTGCAGCTTTCAGCAACCGCGTGCTCTGGTTCGCACCACTTAAGAGCTGTGCTTGCAAGGGAGATTTAAAACGACTCAGAAAAGAGCAAACCACGCGGGCAGAGACTACGCGGGCCTGTGGAGTTTAAATCCACGTGGGGAGGCCAAGGCCGCCGCTGCAAGGCACAGGCGGCGGCTGAGGAAGGGAGGGCTCCCACCAAGCCGAACTCGAGGTCGGCAGCCGAGCAGGGAAAGGAGAGGTTCTAAAACCACACGTTGGGTGCCAACTGAAGGCGTAAGTCATAAACAATGCCACACCAGTTTGGAATTATGATTAATAGGGTGGTATTTATTTAAAGGGGAAAAACTTACAGATCACCATCAGCCCTCTGCGCAACCAGGAAGGAAGTCTAGTCGCCGGCGGAGCAGGAAGTGAAGAGAGAGAGGAGAGGGAAGTGGTCGCTTTTTTAAAGGGATAGAGACCACGCCCCAATGGGCTGGTATCTCAGCGGCGATAGGCTGGAGGAGTGGGAGGACCTCCCGTAACATTTGCTGATACATTGAAGGTCATTTTTATTTGGGTTTGATAGTGATTTGGGTTTTTGAAAACATGAATAAAGGGCAGAGGTGGGAGAATTTGAATAGTGCACTACATGTAATGAGACAGAAGATTTTAGAAATTTTTTTTGTTTTTGTCTTTTACAGTGCAACAAGCTAAAGGAAGAGATTTCCGAAATGAGAGAACTGCTTGCGCTGAAGGACAGTGAAACAGGAGAAAACATTAGACAGGCAGGATCTTCACTTAGGCAGGCATCACTGAAGCTCTTTGAGATGGCATATAAAAAGGTACAAGGGCCGGAGGGGTATTTGGTCGAGATTACTGGGAACAGAATGTTACAGGGAAAGACATAGGAAATAGCGATGGTTTACAAAGGCGGGTGGAAGGAATTATAAATGGAATGTGAGTTATGTATGAAGGATGAGGTTAGACCTATTGGAAATCTCAGTGATCGCAATATTTTCTCAACAGATGGCATCTGAATGGGAAGGTTCTGGAAGTTCTGGTACTGGGGAACAGAAGGAAGATCAGAAGCAAGAGAAACAGTAACAGTGGCAAGGCATTGAGAGAGGCCAGAAGGACAACATGAAGCTTGGGAGTAAAGGGACGTCCTGAGCAGAAAAGGGTCAAACTTCAGTTTTTTCACTGTTTTAGCAGTAACCCATATAATTTCCCTAATAAATAAATGTAGTGATTATCAGCATGTATCCCCACACCTGCCTGATTTTGTTGTCACTGGTGATTGAACCTAGGGATTCAAGCCACTGGAAATACATCTGCCAGCAATAAAGGTGTTTTGTTAGTGTCTCTGTTGCTAAGGATCAAACTCAGAACTCTGCCTTGAGCAGAGTTCTATTGACAGCCCAAGACTACAGCTGTGCAATGAAGGGTGACCTTGAATTTCTGATCTTCCATCAGTCTCACAAGTGTTCACCCCCATACCTGGTGGTGTATGGGGTGCTGGGGATGGAGCCAGCCTCGTGTACACTAACAAGCACTTTACCAACAGACCTGCACCTTCATTGGTCTTCCTGCTTCAGCATCCCAAGTATCAGTGCACATTACCCTGCTCAGAATATCAAAGCTTTGTTTATACCTGAGACATGGTTTTCTCTGTAGCCCTAGCTCTCCTGGAACTCGCTCTGTAGACCCGTCCTCAAACTTAGGCCTGCCTGCCTCCGAACTGAGGAGCTGGGATTAAAGGCTTGAATGCTGCCTCCTTGGTTAAGGGAAAAGTTCCTAATTAGGAAAGGAATATAAAGAGGAATTAAAACCACAAGCACAGGTGATGCTTTCTGAGCAACACAATTTGAATGGCCAGAATAAGCAGCAATCTTGTTGGTCTGTTTGGTGCTGCTGTACTGGTCGCCTGGTGGCTAGGAGAGCCCAACAATTGAGGTCTGAGAAATCTATCAGATTTCCTGATGTATCATCATGAGACTGGTAGAGTAGGCAAAGGATTGAGTTTGCAGCGTCAAGCAATTTTATATTAACATTAGTCTACTCAGGAGGATAAAACCCTCATCCTCCTTTAGGATCTCAAAGACTTGACAAGTGGGAGATCTATTTCAGCCACAACACTCAACTACTTCCTAGGCAGATGAGGAATTTGTAGTTTCCTCTGTTCTAATTACAACTTTAAAATCTTCAAGTCTCTTAAGCTGTCATGGAACAGGGCACATAATAGCACCGTGGAACACTTTTCATACAGATTTGATTATCGTCTTGTTATCTTGCACAGTCCACACCTGACGCTTAACCCTAAGTATTTCAGTATCCACTTTACACGATTCCCACAATTATCAAGGTCAGGAAAATTAGCACTGAAATAACATTTTTTTTTTGATTTTTTCGAGACAGGGTTTCTCTGTAGCTTTTGGTTCCTGTCCTGGAACTAGCTCTTGAGGACCAGGCTGGCCTCGAACTCACAGAGATCTGCCTGCCTCTGCCTCCCGAGTGCTGGGATTAAAGGTGTGCGCCACCACCGCCCGGCTAATTATTATTATTTTTTTTGATTTTTTCGAGACAGGGTTTCTCTGTAGCTTTTGGTTATAAAGCTACAATATATAATTCATATTAAAACTCTGTCAAGTATCTTGCTCACAGCTGAAATCCCAGCACTTAGGAGGCTTGAGGCTGGGGGATTCTCCAAGTTTGGAGACAGCATAGATCACAGTGGGACCAGTTTTCTGTCTTAAACAGTAAAGCAATCCCTTTGATCAGAGCACAGGACATCAGTCCTCAAGTAAACTAAATCTGAAGTTCTTGAAGTTTTTGACTCAGAAGTTGGAGATTAGAAACAATGGTGGTAGTGGTTGTAGGTGGAAAACTCTTTGCAAGGTGGACTTAAGTCACTCCTTGGGCATTGAATGTTTGTAGTGTAGTCCTGGTTGGCCAGGAACTTGCTCTGTAGAACAGTCTGGGCTCAAATTTATAGAGATCCACCTGTCTTTGCCCAGTGCTGGGATTGAAGGCATGTGTTACCATTGCCTGGCTCACACTGGACGTTTTAAATTATTCAAGACAGGGACTCACACAATCCAGGTTTACTCTGCAGCTTGGGAAGCCCTTGAACTGAAGATCCTCCTGCCTCATTCTTTGAAGAATAGGAACTTTAACCATGTATCATTATCCTACCCTCCTTTTGCTTTTGTATGCTTGTTTAAGATGGGAGTCTTATGTTCCCCTCCCTACTCAACTCAGCTGACCACCTCAGTACCAGAGCAGCTGTGACTGGCTGTACTCTAGCCAGAACCACAGGCATGCACCACTCAGCCAGTTTTCTTTTTCCCCAGCAAGTGATACAGTTCAAATTGAGAATTTTGCTCATGCCAGACAAGTATTCTTCCACTGAGGAATATCACAGTTCAAAGCAAAATTTATTATGGGACTCTGGTTGGAGCAGGAAAACCAAAAAGTCCAAAAACATTTAACCCTAGGAAGGGTTGCAGATACTGGATATAAAGCAGGTGTTTCCTATCATCCTCATAGATAGGGTAATAGGCATGCATTTTACTAACATACTTAATGATAAATTGTTCACATTCAACCTCGGTGGCCAGAGGTTTTGTTCTTTTCCATACTGGGTACCTGTATGTCCAGTCCTGACACCACCGGGAGTTAGCACTAGATCCCACAAGTTCAGTATCTGTAGGTCTACTTTGGATGCCTAGTAAGAGTTCCAGGCTGAACCTGACAAATGGGACCTTCTTGCTGGGTTTGACAACTTGCTAGAGTGACACACCTTATCCATTCCAGAGGATTGTACAGCACACTATTGCAGCTCCTCAACTATGTTAGTCCCCTAATTTACTCAGCCTTCATATTTTATTTCAGAATTAGATTCCTTGTCATACACTCATAATATCTGTCCAGTTATTTTAATACACAACTTATAAAGATCAGCTGCCCATCATTCGGAAGGCTGAGGCAGGAGTGTTGCCCAGATTTTGAGGTCCTATCTCAAAGATCCTGTCTCAAACAAATGAAACTACAAAAATTATGAACAATCCTTTGCAGTGGTGGTGCACGCACACCTTTAATCCCAGTAATAGAGATAGAGGCAAGTGGCTCTCTGAGTTCGAGGCCAACCTGGTCTACAGAGAAAACCCATCTCCAAAAAAAAAATTACGGCAGTTATAAACTCAATTAGATTGTGAATTCCATTAGAGTTACATTACTTACTCAGTTCAACTCTATTTCCAGAAAAACAAGATCTAGCACTTGCTAGGAGTTCAAATCTTTGATTACACACAATTCGTGATGTTGGGAGACAGACAACTGGAAAGCTTAACTAGTTGACAGTTCTAATGTTTCCAACATTCTCCCCACCTCCACGCTCACAGTTAACAAAACACGCATTCTCTCAGATACCTTGGGTCTCCAACCTCAGACAACCCTTCAGCTCCCAAAAGTCCCAGATCCACAGTAAACCTATAGTAGCACTGAAACCCTCCTTCACCCCTGCGCAGCCAATGGGATCCAGGTAAATTATTTGTGCCCAGGCCATAGGAACACTGAATATAATTCTCATATGATAAAAGCTGGAGACCACATCCATTTATCCCATAAAGATAAGAGTTGGAGGCCCCTCTTCTGAGATAGCCTGTTTCTGATTGACCAGTTTTCCCTGTTAGGCTTGTGAATCCATCTGTAGAACTACTACCTGTTATCTTTCTCATTCAGAAGACAGGAATCCATATGACAGAGAGAGAGAGACCAAAATATCTGGAGAGGAAATTGACTAGAGCCAGAAAAACTGGAGTGTGTGGAGGGCATGACCGCATGTGTGTGTTGAGGGGTGTGATCACACAGGTGTGTGGAGGGCGTGACCGTGTATGTGTATGTGTGTGTGTGTGTGTGTGTAGGGTGTAACCACACATGTGAGTGAGGCTAGGTACATTGGAGATAGGTTTTAGGATACATAGTTTGAGACAGCAGTATTACAATAGAAAGGTGCTCCCTGACTAGGCTGGGACATCCAACAGGCCAGATATCCAGGTTAACTCCTTAATCTGTGACTTCTTGCTTTTAAAGCTCCAACAAGTCAGTCCCTAGTGTCATATTGGTAAAGATCTTGACATCTTATAATCTCTCATAAACTCTTCTAGTCAGGCTTGGTGGCATCTGCTCATAAGTCCAGCTACCGTGAGGGCTGAGGCATGAACTCAAGGGTTCGAGAGTAGCCTGGGGAACATACAAATCTGAGATTCCCTTTTAAAAGAAAATATTTTCTTTTTGTTTTTATTGATTTTTTTTTGCTTGAGACAAGGTTTCTCTGTGCAACAGCCCTGCCAGTCCTAGAACTCACTGTAGACCAAGCTGACCTAGTTTTTTATTTAGTATTTTTTACATGATATTTATTGATCTCTACATTTTTCTCTGCTCCCCTCCCTGCCTCTCCCCTCTGCCTTCAACCCTCCCCCAAGGTACCCATGCTCCCAATTTACTCAGAAGATCTAATCTTTTTATACTTTCTACTTCCCATGCAGATTATATCTATGTAAGTCTTTCTTAGTGTCCTCATTGTTGTCTAAGTTCTCTGGGATTGTGGTTTGTTACTACAATTTCTTTGTATCTATGGATGTTTGCTTTGTTGCCAATTATGTGATCAATTTTTGAGAAGGTTCCATGCGATGCTGAGAAGGTATATTCTTTTCTGTTTGGGTGGAATGTTCTATAGATGTCTGTTAAGTCCATTTGGTTCATTACATCTGATAGTTCTCTTATTTCTCTGTCAAATTTCTGTCTGGATGACCTGTCTATTGGTGAGAGCGGTGTGTTGAAATCTCCTACTATTGGAGTGTGGGATTTGATGTATGCTTTGAGTTCTAGTAATGTTTCTTTTACATATGTGGTTGCTTTTATATTAGGGGCATAGATATTCAGGATAGAGACTTTCTCCTGATGAATTGTTCTTGTTATGAGTATAAAGTGTCCATCTCCATCTCTTCTGATTGATTTTAGTTTGAAATCGATTTTGTAAGATATTAGTATAGCCACACCTGCTTGTTTCTTTGGTCATTTTGATTGGAAAACCTTTTCCCAACCCTTTACTCTTAGGTAGTGTCTGTCTTTGAGTTTGAGGTGTGTTTCTTGTAAAAAGCAGAATGTTGGATCCTGATTTCGTATCCATTCTCTTAACCTGTGCCTTTTTATAGGTGAATTGAGTCCATTGATATTAAGTGATATTAATGACCAGTGGTTGTTAACTCCAGTTATTTTTTCTGGCGGTAGAGTTTGTGTTTTTCCCTTCTTTGAGTTGTGCTGGTGGAGGGTTGTCAGATGTTTGTGTTATTATGGGTGTTGTTGACTTCCTTGGTTTGTGATTTTCCTTCTAGTATTTTCTGTAAGGCTGGGTTTGTGGCAATGTATTGTTTAAATCTGTTTTTGTCCTGGAATATCTTGTTTTCTCCATCAATGGTGAATGCAAGCTTTGCAGGGTATAGTAGTCTAGGCTTGCATCCATGGTCTCTTAGTGTCTGCAGCACATTGATCCAAGACCTTCTGGCTTTCATGGTTTCCATTGAGAAGTCAGGTGTAATTCTGATAGGTTTCCCTTTATATGTTACTTGACCCTTTTCCTTTGCAGCTCTTAATATTTGTTCTTTATTCTGTATGTTTTGTGTTTTGATTATTATATGGTGAGGGGATGCTTCTTTTTGATCCAGTCTATTTGGTGTTCTGTAAGCTTCTTGTACCTTCATAGGAATATCCTTCTTTAGTTGGGAAAGTTTTCTTCTATAATTTTGTTGAATATATTTTCTGGGCCTTTGAGCAGTAATTCTTCTCCTTCTTCTATCCCTATTATTCTTAGGTTTGGTCTTTTCACGGTGTCCCAGATTTCCTGGATATTTTGTGTTAAGAATTTGTTGAATTTGTTTTGTTCTTTAATCAGTGAGTTTATTTCCTCTATAGTATATTCAGTGTCTGAGATTCTTTCTTATAGCTCTTGTATTCTGTTGGTAATACTTGTCTCTGTAGTTCTTGTTCATTTACCCTGATTTTCCATATCCAGCCTTCCCTTGGTTTGTGTTTTCATCATTACCTCTATTTCATTTTTCAAGTCTTGAACTGTTTCCCTTACCTGTTTGATTGCTTATTCTTGTTTTTTCTTGGGTATTTTTGAGAGATTTATTCATTTCCTCTACCTTTTTGTTTGTCATCTCCATTTCTCAATGTCAGTTTTCCACCTCCTATTTAAGGTCCTCTATTATTTTTATAAAGTTCCGTTTAAAGTCCATTTATTCTATTTCTTCTGGAGTAGAGTGTTCAATTCTTCTTGTTTCGAGATCCTTGGATTCTGGTGATGTCATGTTGCCTTTCAGGGGTTTGGAAGAATTCTTGCATTGGCACCTGCCCATCTCTTTCTTCAAATGGAACCAGGAGAGTCTTGGTGTCTTGGTCCAGTCTTTGCTGTGATTGACTCTCTGGGTGGATCTCCTCAGTGCAGGAGCAGGAACTTTTCCTGTCTGCATAGAACTCCTCAGCAGTGAAACAGGGATGCCTGGTAGTCCAAGGACACCACAGACAAAAGGGCAAGTGGGAGGCATTTCCTTAAGTGTCTTTCAGCCATTTTAGATTCCTCTGTTGAGAGTTCTCTGTTTAAGTCTGTACTCCATTTTTTTTATTGGATTATGTGATCTTTTGGTGACCGTTTCTTGAGTTCTTTGTACATGTTGGAGATCAGACCTCTGTCTGAGGGGGTTAGTAAAGATCTTTTCCCATTCTGTAGGCTATCATTTTGTCCTGTTGACCATGTCCTTTGCTTTACAGAAGCTTTTCAGTTTCAGGAGGTCCCATTTTTAATTGTTTCTCTCAGTGTCTGTGCTACTGGGGTTATATTTAGGAAGTGGTCCCCTGTGCCAATGCGTTCAAGTATACTTTCCACTTTCTCTTCTATAAGGTTCAGTGTGGCTGGGTTTATGTTGAGGTGTTTGATCCATTTGGACTTGAGTTTTGTGCATGGTGATAGATATGGGTCTATTTTCATTTTTCTACATGTTGAAAGCCAGTTATGCCAGCACCACTTTAAAAATATGCTTTTTTTCCCATTTGAAATTTTTTGCTTCTTTGTCAAAAATCAGGTGTTCAAAGATGTGTGGATTGATATCCGGGTCTTCTATTCAGTTCCATTGGTCCTCCTGTCTGTTCTTATGCCAATACCAGTCTGTTTTCAGTACTGTAGCTTTGTAGTATAGTTTGAAGTCAGGGATTGTGATGCCTCCAGAAGTTCTTTATTGTACAGGATTGTTTTGGCTATCTTGGGTTTTTTTCTTTTCCATATGAAGTTGAGCATTCTTTTGAGGTCTATGAATAATTTTGCTGGGATTTTGATGGGCATTGTATTGAATCTGTAGCACAGATATTTCTCCAGCCCCACTGCCTCCCAAATGCTGGGATTAAAGGTGTACACCACCCCTGCACAGCTACATTCATTTTATTAATTCCTCTTATTAGTCAATTTGTTTGTCAAATAATGGAGGAATTTGACTTCTCTTTTTCTGAAGTACCAATTTCATTTGATGGTAGAGTAAGCCTGATTAACTAGCCTTTCACATTTCTGATCTGTTCTTCTCACTATTATCTTGGTTATTTATTCCCTCATGTAACTCATAGTAAACTGCTTTTGCTACTGGGTCTTAAAGCCAGAAGCCCATGCCTTCATGGGTGTTAGTTCCAACCACAGGGATTCCTTTTCATGGTTCTGGTTTCTTCCTTCCTTTGACTGTCTCTCTGTTACCCAGTCTTAGGGCCTAATGGTTTGTGCCATCATGGAGGGAAGTCATGCAGTCAGGAATCTGGGGATGCTTCTAGAAGACTCACATGATATATAACAAACCTGCTTGCACTTTCTCCCAAGGACAGTGCAGGGAGGTGGTTACCTGACTCTACTGTTCTTTGTTCTGCCTTCTGCCTGTAATCTGTATAAAAGTAAGTTCTGAAGTAAACAGGGCTGGTTGGTATTTACCAACAGACCTTCTGAATGTATCCTGCACTTTCTGTCTCAATTTCTTGCAATCTGCCATCTTGTCAACCTCACACCCCCTTCCAGGTACCCTAGCTGACTTGGTTGAAGCAGGTTCCAATATCCCCCAAAGATAACAGCACCGACAAACAACAGGAAGCAGTCTAGAGAGCAACATCCACATTCCCAAAAGATTGGTTGTGGATGTCTCTCATCATTTAAGAAGGGTTAATTACAAATTGTTATTGGACATAGTCAGTAAAAAGCTAAATAACAGAGTTAAATTCAAAGATCACTTTCCAATGTAAAAAAGGGCATAGCATATAGATATGGTAGTATAAGAGGCTAGATTATTGAATATACTTTTAAACAAAATTATTAATCTCAAAATACTTTACATTGGTATGGATTCTGGTTGACTAATATAAATTTAAAGTTAATTTTGTTATACTGTGTATATGTTTCTACTCTTGTTTGGGGTATTGTGTTCATGCAACTCATTAAAAAAAACTGATATACCTCAGGGCAAGATTCCACCTAGCTAAATTTCCAATTTGTGAAAAGGAATTAAAGGAAAAGCTTAGATACAGGTGTGGTGGTACATACCTTTAATCCCATCACTGGGGAGGCTGAGACTTGAGGATCTCTGAGTATAAATCCAGCCTGGGCCACAGATCAAGTTCTAGAATAGCCAAGCTTAGACAGTGAAGGTAAGTATTACACACAAATGGGAGAGAAAGAGAGAGAGAGAGAGAGAGAAAGCTGGTGATGATGGTGAAGATGAAGATGTAATTGAAAGATCTCTGAGCTCAAGACTATCCTGCTCTGCAGATCCAGTTTCAGGACAATTAATCTTAGGCAGTGAAGGTAACTATGGAAAACACAAAGCTGACACATATGTAATTGAACAAGGAGGCCATGTTCTAGTCCCAACAAGTCGCAGAAATTTGCAGCTTCAGCCATGTGGTTCTAGCTTTAGAGTCAAGGACAAGGGGTTATGGAACCTTCCTCTGTGACTAAGGAAAGCTGCTGAAGCCAGGCATGTATCAGGGGTGTCCTTGAATTGAGACCCAGAGAGGCCACTGTTTGAAACTTTGAAGGGGAAGCCTGGATTTTCTCAGAGATCCCAACATATTAGAGATGCCAGGGTCATGGGATACCTGCCGAGAAAGCTGCTAACAGGGAGCAGAACCAGCCCAAGAGAAGGAAGTATGCTGTCAACAAAACTAAAATGAATTAGAGATGTGAAGAGTGTTTTGACATCAGACATGTGATGTGGGAGTCCCTTCTGTGTGTTGCTTGTTTTGGTTAATGAATAAAGAAGCTGCCTTGGCCTGATAGGGCAGAACTTAGGTAGGTGGAGAGGATAGAACTGAATTCTGGGAGAAAGAAAGCAGAGTCGGGAGACGCCATGGATCCACCACCAGAGTAAGACATGCTGCTGAAACTTACCCGGTAAGCCACTGCCATGTGGCAATACACAGATTAATAGAAATGGGTTAAATAAGATGTAAGAATTAGCCAATAAGAAGCTAGAGCTAATAGGGCAAGCTGTGATTTAATTAATAGAGTTTCTGTGTGGTTACTTTGGGGCTAAGCTCGCCAGGTGGCCAGGACGAACAAGCAGCCCCCTTGCAACAGACATGAAGATGCACAGTTTGGAGTTTTCAGGCTGGTTTTGGTCTTGCTTTGGTCCAGTATTTCCTTGCTATCCTCCTTTACCTCCATTTTGGAGTGGCAATGTATATCCTGTGCCATTTTATGTTAGAAACATGCGACCTTTTTTTTTTAATTTTGACTTTATGGGGGATTATAGTTAAGAGATTACATAAATTTCAGAAGAGACTTTGAACTTTGGACTTCAAAACATTGTTGAGACTGTGATAGACTATGGGGATGTTGAAGCTGGATTAAATGCATTTTGCATTATTATATGGTTATAAGTTTATGCTGGTCAGGGAATAGAATGTGGTAGTTTGAATGTAATTGATCCCCATAAGCTCACTGGGAGTGAAACTATTGGGAGGTGTGGCTTTGTTGGAGTAGGTATAGTCTTGTAGGAGGAAATGTGTCACTATGAATGCAGGCTTTGAGGCCTCATATATGCTCAAGCCATGCCCAGTTTCTCAGCTCACTTCCTGTTGTCTGCAGATCAAAGATGTAGAATTCTCTGCTCCTTCTTCAGCACCATATCTGTCTGCATGACACCATGCTACACCATCATGATAATGGACTGAACCTCTGAACTGTAAGTTACCTAATTAAATGTCTTCCTTTATAAGAGTTGCTATAGTCATGGTATCTCTTCACAGTGATAGAAACCCCAATTAAGACAGTGGCTTTCTGAAATTGTCAAAAAAAGATTACTTGATGCCATCACTCTCACATTAGTCCTGTGTCAAAAACCAGTATCTTATGTATTAAACTGACAAATTTGCCTACCATCTTGTAATGACCCTCACTACTTAAATTGCATTAACAGTGGCTTTTCTATTCATTTTATTTCTTGAACAGAAAACTCCTTAGTCTTCTTGCACAAGTTAGAAGCCTAGTAGGGTCACGTCTTGCCTTGAGGATATCCTTCTCTTTATGTTAGTGCAGGACATGAGTATAGTGTGAATTCTAATTGGTCTTAATAATAAAAACCTGGAATCAGATATTAGGATGAAAGCTGAATGATTAGAGAAGCAGAGTAGCCAGCCACTAGAGTTCTTACTTCTATGAAATCTCAGACCAAAAGAGTTGAGCTCTTGTCTCTATGAATCCTCAGACCAAATGAGCAAGAGATCCTGTCTCCATCCACCTTATATTCCTATCTCTACCTCCCTAATGCTGGGCTTATAGGCATGTGCCTCCCAAGTACTGGGATCAATGATGTGTGCCACCACTGTCTGGCCTCTATGGTTAACTAATGACTAGCTCCTCCCTCTGCTCTTCAGGCAAGTTTTATTTGTTAGAGTACAAACAAAATATTACCACACATGAGGCTTCTCCTTAACTGTTCTAATCTCCTTAATAATTACAGACTTTCTTCTGGCACATGCCCTGATGATAACAATAAGCTTCTTAGTGATCTTTCCCTTTAGAAACTGAACATTTTGTATTTATTTCTGTCCTACTTGTTCTTTTTCATTGTAAATCTGTGTGTTATCAATAAGAATCAATCCACGTATTTAACACTATGCAATCTTCATTTCCCCCTGTGAAGAAATTAATTCACTAATTTTAAATTTAGCCTCTGATAAGTTCTTAGGACATGGGGAGTAGGAAGCCAGACTCTGCCAAAATTTCACAGGACTGTCCCCTGGCTCAGTTGCTAATATTGTTCCCTTTGACACCTCTTGTGCTGGTCTTCCATAGTCCACATTGCTCTCAGCACTATTGTCTTCCAGAATACTACTAGAAAAGCCCATTAATCTCTGCTTATAGCCATAAACTTATTTATTAGAAATTTTAAAGTCTCCCACATTCCCACATGAAACAACTTGGTCAGTTTCTTCATAACAAGAGTCCATTCTCTGGCACCAGATCATATAGTTGTTACTTTTCTCTTGCTGCGATAAATACCATGACCAAAAGCTACTAATGGATTCATGAGTTTGTTTATTTTGGGGTTAAAGTTCCAGAGGACTGTGAGTCCATCATTGTGGGGATATATGACATGAGGTAGGCATGGAAATTGGATCAGGAAGTTGAGAGATTACATTCTTAACCACAAGCATAAACTGGGGAGAACAAATTGGAAGGGGTGAAGTCAACTCTTAGAAAGTAAAACATTTAATGGGGGCTGGCTTACCGTTCAGAGGTTTAGTGCATTATCACCATGCTGAAAGTGTGGTGACACATAGACAGACATGGTACTGAAGAGGTAGCTGAGAGTTTTACACCTGGACCAGTAGGTGGCAGGAAGAGATTGACTCTGGGCCTGAACGGAACATCTGAAACCTCAAAGCCCACTCCCAATGACATACTTCCTCTAACAAGGCCACACCTGTTCCAACAAAGCTACGCTTCCTAATAGTACTATTCTCTGGTGACCAAGTATTCAAAAGCATGGGTCTGGGGGGGAGCTATTCCCATTCAAACCATCACAGGGACAATTCTTATTCAATCCAACATAGTTAACAAGAAGTCCAAAGAGGTTGCTATCTGCTCTTCACTTGGTGCAATCAGCATGATGTCTTCAACATAGTGGACCAATGTGATACTTTGTGGAAGAGATAGGCTATCAAAACTCCTTCAAGCCGGGCGGTGGTGGCGCACGCCTTTAATCCCAGCACTCGGGAGGCAGAGGCAGGCGGATCTCTGTGAGTTCGAGACCAGCCTGGTCTACAAGAGCTAGTTCCAGGACAGGCTCAAAAAAAAAAAAACCCACAGAGAAACCTCGAAAAACCAAAAAAAAAAAAAAATAAATAAAAAACCACCACCACCACAACAACAAAAAACAACTCCTTCAAACTGGGTTACTACACAGTGCTGGAGAGTTAATATATCTTTGAGGGAAGACTGTAAAGCTATACTTCTGTTTTTGCCAACTCGAAGCAAATCGTTGTTGATGGTTCTTATGGACAGGCACCAAGAAAAAGGCATTTGCTAGATCAATAGCTACATATCATGTACCAGGAGATGTGTTTATTTGTTAAAGTAAGGACACCACATCTGGGACAGCAACTGCAGTCAGAGTCACAATCTGACTGAGTTTTCAATAGTCACTGTCATTCTCCATGATCCATTTGTCTTCTGCACTGGCCAGAGAGGAGAGTTGAAGGGAAACAGAGTGGGAACCACCACCCCTGCATCTTTCATGTCCTTGATGGTGGTACTAACTTCCTGGAATGTGGTGCTGTTTTTGGTTTACTAATTTTTCTGGTAGAGTCAACTCTAAAGGCTTCCATTTAGCCTTTACAACCACAGTAGCCCTCACTCCACAGTTTAGGGAACCAACGTGAGAATTCTACCAACTTCTAAGTACATCTACACAATTATACATTCTGAGAGTAGGGAAATGGTCACAGGATGAGTTCATGGGTCCAGTGAATCCATGTTAATCACTGTTGGAGCCCACTCTGGCAGAAATCAGCTTGGGGTTCCCTGGAAGGGGGCAATGAGCCTGAGGAAAAGTTAGATTAAGAGAAATGAAGACAGGAACATAGGATAAATGGGGAGAACTGAAGGTCAATACCAAACAGCCCCAATTTTATTTCTCAGGTAGCACATATATATATATATATAGGCAAAAGAAGGAACAAAGAATAGTACAGTCTGCTAACCAACTCTCTGCACTGTCCTTGGGAGGAAACTCAACCAGGGGAGGAGTTCTCTTATTTAGATAAGCAGCTTCTAATCGCTAGACAAGAGTGCCTCTGGCTTTCACACACCAGCCCAAATAGAAAAAATGTGTGTGCTCTTTCAACTGGGATAAAATGTTCTTTCCTACGGGCTTAATCAGAACTTTCTCACAGCCCTTAAGGTTACTAGTAAAAGCAGAGAAGGCAAGCAAGCCTGAACTCAAATGACTTCTTTTTTTTTTTCGAGACAGGGTTTCTCTGTGGTTTTGGAGCCTGTCCTGGAACTAGCTCTTGTAGACCAGGCTAGTCTCGAACTCACAGAGATCCGCCTGCCTCTGCCTCCCAAGTGCTGGGATTAAATCAGAAATGACTCCGGATGGAAACTGAGTCACACGTGACCTCCCACACAGCTCCTGACCCCCATAAGCTCCTACTGTAACTAGATGGCCATAATGTTTCTTGGGGACTCCCAGAATCAACATCAAATCAGAATCAGTATCCAAAATACCCTGGAAAGTCTGTTTCCTCCAGTGTACAGTTATCCTGGTAAAAGGCCGAAAGGCTAACAGTTAAATTCTTAGATATTTTATCAAGGTTCGTTCTCAGGGAAACCTGGCTGCCCTGTTATGCAAGGGGTTCATGCAAACTGGCTCAAATCTGAATCTTTGTTCACAGGCTGAGATTTCTTTTTGCTGTGATCCAATGTAGCCTATCTTTCATTTGAGAATTTTTCCGCTTAAATACAGACAAAACAAAAATGCGGTAGCCTTCTTATCTATGTCATATCTGGAAATACCATGGTTGATTAGCCAGTACTAAAGGCCCATACAAATCATGCCATGTAGGGATAAGTCCCGCCCCTTAAGGGGCGTGTTCGCCTCGGGCTAATGTCTGCCTATAAATTTGGCTAGCAAGCTCCGAGCTGTCTCTTCTGCTTTCCTGGTCTCCGCAGGAACGGTGGTTCTGTAAGCCTATTTCTACATTAAAACTATATATATTGTTACAATCTGTCTGCATTCGTTTACGCCGTTACATTTTGGTGTCCAACGTCGGGCTATTTTGCCCCCGACTCAAGCGGGTAGCCCGCTAGCTAACACAGCACCCTCTTCAGTTCGTGACTCCGGCCCCAGTGCCGAGTCCGAGACATACTAGGCCACACAGGCCCATTCTGCCTGCCTTGGCTACGTTTGGAGCGGAACCCCACTGCCTGAATTAGCAGAAGCTCAAGTACCTGCGGTTTTGCAACAAAAGCTGCCACAGCGTCAGATTTGGTCTGAGTGACTTGGCCGGGCAGTGGTGGCGCACGCTTTTGATCCTAGCACTTGGGAAGCAGAGACAGGCGGATCTCTGTGAGTTCGAGGCCAGCTTGGTCTACAAGAGCTAGTTCTAGGACAGGCTCCAAAAACACAGATACCACCACTGACAGGAACCGATCATTGCAGGTAAAAAAATTTTCTTTTATAAATAAAATGTCTGAACACATTACTGTTCAAGAATTTAACAGTTTTTTTAATTGTACCATGTGGGAGATTTTACAAGAGGTGTCTATCACCCCACATCTATGGATCCTTCTGGGATTCGTAGTTTTCATTGGCACCAAATGGTTTGATAATAGAAATATGATAAAGTTTTTACGAGACGAATCCAGGATTCTTAAGGCAGAGATTGAACGCTTAAAAACAATTGAGAATGATAACAATCTTCTCAAGAATCAGTTTGAAGTTCTCCAGGCTGATAACAATCTTCTCAAGAATCAGTTTGAAGTTCTCCAGGATGATGTTAAGGAGAAATTCATTACTATGGAAGAGGGAACAGCTGATCTGGATAGTAAGGTTCAGTCCCTTTCTGTAGGAACTGAAACATTAGTGGCTGATATTAAGGAGAAATTCATTACTATGGAAGAGGGAACAGCTGATCTGGACCATAAGATTCAGTCCCTTTCTGTAGGAAATGAAACATTAACTGAGAGAATCAAAACTGCTGAATGTGACAATCGGATTTTGTCTAAAGCTTATGATAGATTGACGGAAAGATTGTCAATACAAGAAGGTACGGTTTATGCCATAAAAATTATGTCCAACGATGAGATGTTATCTCTAACGGACAAACTTCATACTTTAGAATCCTCAATGAAGGCTTTGGAACATAATTCTGGACAGGAGATTCAGACATTGCAGAAGAAGGCAATGGTGAATAGAATTGAAAAGATTGAGGAATTTCTAAATTCTGATGAGGAAGAGCAAATAATAGAAAGGCAAATTTTAACTACATCTGTGGGTAAGTCTCTCCGGGACAATTTCCACAAAGCTCTACCTACAGCTCTACCTGCCTTTCCAGTAATAACAACAGAGAAGGTGATTGGTTCCAAAAACCCTAGGGTCATCAAGGAGGATACATGGGAGCCTGTCCGTATGAATGATCTCAAGGAAATAAAACAGGCTGTCATGACTTTTGGGATGCAAGACTCTTTTGTTAAAGAGATGCTAAGATCTTGGGCCACGACAAGCAGAGCAACCCCCTCGGACTGGCTCCAGCTGAGCTCTGCGGTACTCGAGAGTGGACCACAATTGAAATGGAAATGCTTATTCAGGCAAGAGGCTAGACTCTTAGAACAGTAGGAAAAAGCGAAGGGAATTGATATTTCCCTAGACCAAATTCTAGGTGAAGGGCTCTTTTCCGATCCTCAGGAACAAGCTGATTTGGATGAAAACACACTCTCCATGTGTACTACAGCAGCCTTAAGGGCTTGGGACAGGGTACAAGACCCAGGACAGAGAATGGAATCATTTTTCAGAGTTAAACAGGGTCAGAGAGAACCCTTTAGTGACTTTTTACAAAGATTAACTAAGGCTGTACAAATAGGGATATCTGACCCAGAAGCAAGACGTATAATGATTGAGTCTTTGGCTTATGAAAATGCAAATGTGGAATGCAAAAGGATTTTGGGTCCTTTAAAGCTCAGATCAGCGCCTTTGGAAGAATGGGTCTTGCATACACTCAATGTTGATACATTTGATTATGGCACTGAAGCATGGGTAGAAGAAGCAATTTCCAATGGTAAAAGGAGACACCAGAATACCAAATGTTTTAATTGTGGCAAAATGGGTCATATGAAAAGGAATTGTAGACAACGGATTTTCAGAAATAATAATAATAATAATAATAATAATAATAATAATGATGTATCTTTCAGAAATAATAATAATAATAATAATAATAATAATAATAATAATAATAATAATGCATCTTCTAGAAATAACAGAAATAGGAGGTCTCAGCCTTCAGGTTTATGTAGAAGATGTGGAAAGGGCAGACATTGGACGAATGAATGCAGGTCTACAAGAGATAGACAAGGCAACCTGATACAGCCGGGAAACATGAGAGGGGGGGCCTCACAGGCCCCCATGGCAAACATGGTTCAGTCATATCCAGTTTCTGCAGAGAACATGCCTCATCAGGACAATTAGGAAGCCCCATGCCTACTGTTACAAGCAATAATGATCAGAAAGATAAGTTACATGTGTTTTGGCAAACTTCTATAAATGATCAAAGACCTAAACTGAGAGTGTGTGTAAATGGCATTTTTATTACTGGCCTGCTGGACACAGGTGCTGATGTAAGTATCATTACCCCAGAATCTTGGCATCCGTGTTGGCCTCTTCAGAATGTAAATGTTCAGCTCCTGGGAATTGGAACCCTATCTCGAGTAAGGCAGAGCACGAGATGGGTTGAATGTATAGGGCCAGAGGGACAAATAGGAAAATTAAAGCCATATGTAGCCAATATCGCAATGAATTTATAGGGTCGTGACCTATTACAACAATGGAATACCGAAATTAACATTCCTGCTAAATCTAAAGCCTATATTTCTGAGAATAATATTAAAAGATATTACAAACGGAGAAAACCGGCCATTCGGGCTGTACAAGAACAAGCAATTGATGTCCCTTCAGAGATACCAACAGCCTTGCCTCTAAAATGGTTGACTGAGAAACCAATATGGACAAAGCAATGGCCTTTAGCTGAGGAAAAGTTACAGGCTTTAGAACAGCTGGTACAAGAACAATTAGATGCTGGACATATAGAAGAATCTACCAGCCCTTGGAATTCTCCTGTATTTGTGGTTAAGAAAATATCAGGTAAATGGAGAATGGTGACAGATCTCAGGGTCATCAACAAGGTTATTCAACCTATGGGCCCTCTGCAATCTGGAATTCCTTTGCCCTCTTTATTACCAAAAGGATGGCCTCTCATAGTTATTGATTTAAAGGATTGTTTTTTCACTATATCTTTGCAAAAAGAAGATAGAGAAAAATTTGCCTTCACAGTGCCTACTTATAACAATTCTCAACCTTCCAGGAGGTACCACTGGACCGTTCTCCCCCAGGGTATATTAAATAGCCCCTCCCTGTGCCAATATTTTGTGAACCAACCATTGCAAATAATACGCAAGAAATTTCCCAAATCTATAGTATACCATTACATGGACGACATCTTGTTATCCGATTCAAACATGGATACCTTGAACAGACTGTTTGAAGAAATAAAGATACTTTTACCTAAATGGGGATTGCAAATCGCTCCTGAAAAGATTCAGAAGGGAGATTCTGTTAATTATTTAGGTTATAAAATAGGTTTGCAAAAAATTAAGACACAAAAAGCACAAATTAGGAGAGATCACCTACGGACTCTTAATGACTTTCAAAGACTGTTAGGAGACATTTCCAGTCTACAACCAGCTATTGGAATAACATCTGATTTAATAATTCATTTGAACAAAACCTTGGATGGTGATAAAGATTTAAACAGTCCCAGAGAATTAACAGCTGAAGCAGAAAAGGAACTGACAATGATTGAGGAAAAATTACAACAGGCACATGTGGACAGGGTGAATCCAGAGCTCGATTGTATTCTCGTCATACTACCATCAAAAATTTCTCCTACAGGAATTTTAGTGCAGAGAGATGATATTATTTTGGAATGGATCTTTTTACCACATAAACCAAGTAAGAAACTGAAAACTTATGTGGAAAAAGTCTCTGAGTTAATTATAAAAGGCAAGCTGAAACTTCGTCAACTAGCAGGCATAGACCCAGCAGAAATTATAGTGCCTTTCACTGCTGATGAACTAAAGAAATTATGGGAAGATAATGAACCATGGCAAAGAGCTTGTGCTATTTTTTTGGGAGACATTAATAACAACTATCCAAAAAGCAAGCGGCTTAACTTCATAAAGAGAACTTCTTGGATTCTTCCTCGAATCGTCCGTGATGCTCCAATAACTGGAGCCCGTACATTCTATACTGATGCCAATAAATCAGGGAAGGCAGGTTACAAATCAGAAGACTTGGGTAAGGTGGAACAAAGTCCGTATAATTCTGTCCAGAAGGCGGAATTATATGCCATTCTTATGGTGCTAAGGGATTTTAAAGAACCTATTAATATAGTCACTGATTCACAATATGCAGAAAGAGTTATTTTACATATTGAAACTGCTGAATTTATACCTGATGATACAGAACTAACCTCATTGTTTCTCCAGGTTCAAGATTTGATCAGGAACAGGCTTTGCCCTATGTACATAAAACACATCCGATCCCATACGGGTCTGCCAGGTCCTCTAGCACAAGGTAATGCAGAAATTGATCAATTATTGATTGGCAGTGTGCTACAAGCCTCTGAATTTCATAAAAAACACCATGTTAATAGCAAAGGTTTGAAGAAAGAATTTTCAATTACATGGCAACAAGCTAAGGAGATTGTAAAGAAATGCCCTACTTGCTCTTTCTATAACCAAACGCCACTGCCTGCAGGGGCTAATCCAAAGGGCACCCAAAGGAATGAAATCTGGCAGATGGATGTGTTCCACTTTGCAGAATTTGGCAAATTAAAATATGTTCATCACACCATTGACACTTATTCAGGCTTTCAGTGGGCAACTGCTTTAAGTTCAGAAAAAGCTGATTCAGTAATCACTCATTTATTAGAAGTCATGGCTATCATGGGTATACCTACACAAATAAAGACGGATAATGGTCCTGTTTATGTTTCTATGAAAATGAAACGGTTTTTTGATTATTACAATATCAAGCATGTTACAGGTATACCATACAATCCTACAGGTCAAGCAGTCATAGAAAGATCAAATCGAACTATAAAAGATATGTTGAACAAACAGAAAGGGGTGGAAAACACCCCCAGAAATAGGCTACATAATGCTTTGTTAACCTTGAATTTTCTCAACGCTAATGAGAAGGGAACAACGGCTGCAGAAAGACATTGGATAATGGAAAAGTCTACTGAACTAAATCAACCAGTTTATTTCAAGGATGTGCTGACCTCACAATGGAAGCCAGGATATGTGCTACGTTGGGGAAGGGGTTTTGCTCTTATCTCCACAGGTGAGGAAAAATTGTGGATACCATCAAAATTAATAAAGGTTCGGTTTGAAGAAGAGAAGCCACTTGGAAAAGATAAATAACAATTCTTGCGCAAGGATGGTGAGCATACTGATGGTAAGAAATACAGATTGGTTGGGGGCAGGGTTCTTTTCTTATCTCCACAGGAAAATACTCATCTTCAAAGAAATTGAGGAACCCTGAATATTTAATTACTGATGGATGGACACATTTTGTAAGTATTAATATATATATATATATATATATATGTCTTATTAAACATTTCTTTATAAATATATAGAGCTGGTTTTGAAGTTGGACTCTGGCTCAGTCCCTCTCCAATTCCAAGCCTGTTAGTAAGAGAAAAACCCAGAGTTTCTGGAGTTTCTGTCTCATGTCAAGAGCCATGATGTGGGACAGAAAGAAATATGAGTTTAGAAAACATCTTTGCTTTTCTTCATATCTATCATACTTTTTATTGAATATATCTATCATGCCTTTCATTGAATATATATATATATATATATATGTATGTCTACATGATTAATGTTTAAGTTTTTCATAATGAACAATGAGTTTTTCCTGAAGTGACATTTGAAGTTTCCAGGAAGAAGATGGGGCCCCACAACAATAACTCTACCTGGTTGATATGACGTCATGATACTGATAGCGCTACTACAAGACCTGTTTTGGATACCAGCTGCACAAGACGATCCCAACTTGGTTAGCTGAAATGGTGCACATCTTGTACAACATTCTGGCCAGACCTCCACAAAATACTCAGAGACTATTTGCAATTTTAAAAGACATTGATCTTGAAATTTAACCATCATTTTACTTTCACAGGATCCCCCAGAAAGAACGTCGCCCCCATGACAGCTGGAAATAATTCTAGAGGACGACGTCCTGTCTCCCAGTAAAGTTTACCCCTGGGTTTAGGGACATCATTTAGGGGTTGGGAGGTTGGGGGAGGAATTTTATAAGCTCAGGAATCATTTTGAAAAAAAAAAGAGGGAATGATGGGATAATAGATTTATAATTGTGAGTTACTGCTTTTAGACAAATATATTGGTATCAATTCTTGTATATTGAAACAAAGTTAAATTATATTGACTATTATATGCATGCATGTTTCTATGTCTGTTTAAAACATTTTTATGTATTGACATATATTGTATTGATATATATATTGTATATATTTACCATATTGCAATGTACATTTCTACCTCTGATTAAGATACTTATATAATGTTTGTGTATTGATATATATTTACCATATTGCAATGTATATTTGTACAGTGTTTATATTTGGAGGTCATTATCCTCATTTGTTACACAGTTGTTTATTGTCTTAGTCTTTAAGTTAGATAGATATTGAGAATTATATAGATAAATAGTCATCTAAGTTTGTCATTTATAATTAGACTAATCAGGTTCTTTAGATATATAGAGATTATACTCAGTATAGATAGATAATCTTCAACCTCTTCAAAGAGCTGTAGAAAATGGCCTTTAATCTAACTCAGAGTTTCGTGATAGTGAGACACAATTGCTCCTGGCAACACCACTCTATTCCCGAGAGAATGTTGAGCACCAAAGACACTCCACCTGGAGCCTTTCTATTAGGCAGAACTGGCCTTGGGGCAAAGAAATGCCCATACCTCAACCACTGACACAGATACAGAGCGTGCATCAATGGATAAAACAGGACTGTCATATCCTGCCAAGACAGGGTAAGATAGTTGTGAAAAGTTCCTTGCCTTTAATAATGGTATGTCAGTTATGTTAGGCCTTAGCCAAAATTGGTTGACTCAACATTGCAAACGAGACTTTGGGTGATTGCCCAGGTAGTCAGTTGTCTCTGTCAATTGTTGCACATTTTGGATATATCTCGTTTGTTGAGTAGTGTTTATTCCCTTCCCAGATCTTTGACTGAGTTGAAGATTATATAATTGTAGTTACTCTTTACATTATTTGGACTCCTTGAGATAGAATGTTTAGCAAAGCTTTTGTTCTCAATATTGTTTGTTATATTTATTATTTGTTGTTATTGTATGTAGTTGTATTTGGTCTAGTTCTGTCTTATTTAGACAAAAAGGGGAGATGTAGTGATAAGTCCCGCCCCTTAAGGGGCGTGTTCGCCTCGGGCTAATGTCTGCCTATAAATTTGGCGAGCAAGCTCCGAGCTGTCTCTTCTGCTTTCCTGGTCTCCGCGGGACCGGTGGTTCTGTAAGTCTATTTCTACATTAAAACTATATATATTGTTACAATCTGTCTGCATTCGTTTACGCCTTTACAATGCCACTATAAATTTTACCTTGTCTGTACTGACCACTATGGCTTAGGCATTTGTGGGCATCCATTCGTCTGTGCATCCCATTATAATAGCTACGAACACCTTGACTTTGCAGGGATGCCGTATGGCCCCTGCTACTTTGTGGCTCAGTTAAACTCTTTGCATTTAATTCATTCAACTGAGCAGCAGCATCTCCAGCCCTAAGGTCTAGCACAAGGAAAAAGGTTACTACAAAGCTTTTCAGATGTTCTGGTGCCCTTCTCACCATTTTGCATCTTACCTTATAGGATTAGTGAAGGATGCGTCTTTTGGGCCTTCCCATTGTAGAGTATTTTTACATAACATACCCACTCTAGCACTGTAATTTCCCTGAGCCTTAAAATCCCTTCATTAACATAAAGCCAAGGGCTCTCAGGCATTTCCAACTCCTTTCAATTAGACTATGCCCATTTGACAAATATTTCAGCCAACCATTCAAACAACCTTTTGACACCCTTTTTTTTTGACTGTGCAAGCTTCCATATTAAACCTGGAATCTCTACTAAGTGGGCCCATATCAATAAGTTCAGTCTGGTCTACTTTTTTTTTGTTCTTTCTACCATTATCCACACCCTTAAAATCCATTCCTATGTGTATTTCTCAATGTTCTGCTTTAATGAATTAGCCAACTCATTAAGCTTTTTAGTATTATAGTGCACCTCTTCATGGACTTCACTTCCTATCTTTCCTCTAGAAGCCTACTCAGCCTTTAATCAGGTTACAGGTTATCGAGGCAACTACTGGTGGGCCTTGTGGGATGCCAGTATTGTCTTGCCTGGCATATTCTCCAGAGAAAGTTACTTAGCAGAACTGAAGGATTAATTCCCTCAGTGAAATGTGAAAATGGCAATATTTCAAGGGGTGAGGCTGGGGGTGCTACTTCCTCAGGTGAGATAAACCCTTGAGAATCCGAGGGTCCAAAGTTCTCAGCTTTAACAAAGTCTTCCTCCACACCTCCATCCCAAGTATCAGGATTCCATTCTTTATCAGTAATGCCCTTACTTTAACCACTCACAACTCTGAGGCTGGAACTTGAATTTTTGCTGGAATTCAGTCAACCTTATAATGAGGACTTCTGCTTATTTTCTTCAGCTTGAGCTCGTGACTGCTAGAGAGAAGATTCTCCTCCAGGGCGCTTAGAAATGTTTAACCAGTGGTTCTAAACCTGTGGGCCATGATTCCCTTTGGGGGGTTTAATCACCCTTTCACAGAGATTACCTAAGACCATCACACATTTACATTATGATTTATAATAAAAGAAAATTAACAGTTTTGAAGTAACAATGAAATAATAGTTGGGAGTTGCCACAACATGAGAAAAGGGTCACAGCCTTAGGAAGGTTGAAAATCACTGATTTAGGCAGTTTCTTTTTCTTTTTTTGGTTTTTCGAGACAGGGTTTCTCTGTAGCTTTGGTGCCTGTCCTGGAACTAGCTCTTGTAGACCAGGCTGGCCTCCAACTCCCAGAGATCCGCCTGCCTCTGCCTCCCAAGTGCTGGGATTAAAGGTGTGTGCCACCACCGCCCAGCCTGCTTTAGGCTGTTTAAGAGGATCTAGAGCCAGTCAGGTTGTGTTACTGAGTTCATTGTTGTCCTTCACTGTATTCTGAGATGTGAGAAGTTGGTTGATTTTATCATGAAGGTCATTCTTTTCCTTTGTCAGTTTATCCATAGGTGTTAGGAGCAACCATCATTTTCCCACAAACTGTCAAAAGTGTTATGTAAAGAGTCATCAAATATGCTGTCTCTCACAGTTGGTGAATCAAGATAATTAAATGTGTTTGTCCCCTTAAGCTTCTAAAACAGTTAACAAAAGAGCTTTCAGTACTCTCTGAGCTCTTAGGATAGCTTCAGTAACTGGAGGGGCTTTGGTAACTCTAGGTGTTGGCAAATTGGAAAGCCTATTCCAGATACTTAAAAAAGGGCTTTTTCCTTGTCTTGTTTTGTTCTGTCTGGCTGTTGTCTATTGGAAACCTGTTCTTTCCTGAAGAGAAAATGGAGGGGGAGTGAATCTGTGGGACTGAGGAAGTGGGGGGAGCTAAGAGGAATAGAGGGATGGGAAACTGTGGATGGGATGTAAAAAAAATAATTCTTATACTTCTGTTGCTTTAGAAACACCCCAGCATCAAAATCTGTATTAGAGTTCTCTAGAGTAACAAAACTTTTAGAATAAATTTCTCTCTCTCTATATACATACATATATATGCACACACAGAAACATATATTCATAAAGGGGATTTATTAGAGTGGCTTACAGGTTGCAGTCCAGCTAATCCAACAGTGGCTGCCTAGGAAATGGAAGGCCCAGGAGTCCAGCAGTTGTTCAATACATGTATCTGGATGTCTCAGTTGGTCTTCAATAGGTGCTGGAATCCCAAAGAAGTATGAATGTCAGTGAAGGAATGGACTTGCTAGTCAGAGAGAGAGAGAGAGAGAGAGAGAGAGAGAGAGAGAGAGAGAGAGAGATTCTTCTATGTTCTTCACATAGGCTCTCAATAGAAGGCGTGGCTCTGATTAAAGGTGGATTCTCACTTCAAAGATCCAGATCAGAAGTAGGTCTTTTAACTTCAAATGATTCAATCAAAAAAAAAATTCCCTCACAGGTGATCCAGCCATTTGCATTTTAGTTAATTTCAGATGTAGTCAAATTGACAACCAAGAGTAATTATCACCAGAACAGAACAGAAAGCTCTCAAAAGAAGCACGACTCATGTCGCCTGCTTCTATCTCGATTTGTACTTTCGGTTTTATGCCGATCTGTTGCCGCGCGGCTCCTGATTTTGAGTCTGTGTTTGTCTTTTTGTATTTTCGTTTTTGTGTATCTGTTTGTTTCTGAACTTGCATCTGATACAATGGGGCAACAAATGACCACCCCTTTGACCCTGTCTTTAGATCATTGGAAAGAGGTTGCCGACCGAGCTCATAATCAATCATTGGACATCCGAAAGAAACACTGGCAGATGTTCTGCTCCTCTGAATGGCCCACTTTTAAAGTGGGCCAGCCACATTATGGGACATTTAATCTAGATATTCTGTAGGTCAAGATGAAAGTCTTCTAGCCGGTCTGCATGGCCACCCCGACCAGGTTCCATACATTGTTACCTGGGAGAGCTTGTCCAGAAACCCCCACCCTGAGTCAAACCATTTGTCCCACCTACAGGAACACAAAGCCCAATACCGGTCCCCTGGCCATCTTACACCCCTCTGACCCCGATGATGGCAGTGCCAGCCCTGTCTGCCCCGCTCCGAGCCCCTTGTCTTCTCTTTCTCCAGTGCAGGATTAATCAAAACAGAGATCCCCGACATCACTGGTCCTCTCTGACACCCAGTCCGACCTCCTGCTCTTCGATCCTCCTCCTCCCTACCCTCAACCGCCTCTGCCTCAGGTCGAGGCACCCCCTCCTCACACCTGTTCCTGAAGAACCTGCTGGCGATCCTGATCGGGCTCCTAGTCCTGATACAACTGAGACCGCTTCTGGGGGGGTCTAGCCCGCAGCTGTCAGGCCACCTACGTCTCCACTGAGAAAAGGGGGGAACATCCACAACGGAAAGATGGACTTCCCAAGTGCTTCCCCTCCACTCAGTTCCAGGCCAACTATAATACTGGCCTTTCTCAGCCTCTGATCTTTATAATTGGAAAACTCATAGTCCTTCTTTCTCTCACGACTCATAGAATCTGTTCTGATTACCTGCCAGCCCACTTGGGACAATTGCCAACAGCTTTTACAGGTGCTCCTCACCACAGCTTTTCCTGCATTTATTTATCTCTTGCTCTCTCCATAAGGAGGTCCCCTTTCTCATTTCCCTAATTGCATCCCTGGTATCCTGCTATTTTACTTAACCTCCTTCTGTACTGGCATTTCATTTGTATTTTAATAAATAAAGCTTGCCTGAAGGTCAGAAAAGTACAACAGCCTCACTGGCCAGCCTTACTCATTAGGCAGCAATGACCACACTAGTTTGCTATAGAAACCAGGCAATAGTGGTGCATGTCTTTAATCCCAGAACTAGAGAGGATTATAAAATGGGAGGAGACAGTTCTCACCCGCAGTCTCATCCTGAGATTCCTGGAGGCAGGATCACCATATTTGGACCAAGGTAGAGGTAAGAGCCAGTGGCTGGCCATTTTGCTTTTCTGACCTTCAGGCTGAACCCCAATATCTGACTTTGTGTTTTTATTAATCATGCTTGACTCTTTCTCTATCCTTATTTACCTTCTTCCCACTCCTTAAGGAGCCTTCAATTTCCTCATTTCATTGATCAGATTACTAATACCCTGCTGTTTCCTACTCTATTTCTCCCCAGCAAACCTTTTATACTGACAATGGCCTAGCTCTACTTTGCTGTTCTGCATTTGCTTTGGAACTTGGAGCCTCCAGTAAGACAGAAGATGCAAAATTTGTCTTTCTAGGTCTGGGTTATCTCTTTGAATACTGTATTTTCTTGTTTCATCTATTCACCTGCAATGTTCTGATTTTGTTTTCTTTCAACACTGAATAGTATTCCAAAATCTACACATTATTTTTTTTAAAGAAGAATTAGTCAGTTGGATGGTGGTGGCACACTCCTTTAATCTCAGTACTTTGGAGGCATAGACAGATGTATTTCTGAGTTTGAGGCCAGCATGTTCTTCAGAGTGAGTTTCAGGACATCCAGGGCTACACAGAAAAACCCTGTCTCAAAATCCACATCCACCCAAAATAATTAGTTAAATAAGAATCATTGAGTCTTATTTAATACTCTACTTTTCTAAATGGAAATCCTTAATAAGGTCTGTCCATGCCCCAATATACTCTTAAAATGTTACTTATGGGGGAAAGGGTATTTCCACATGTAATTACGCTAAGGATATTAAGATATAAATATCTTGAACTACAAAGGTGGTCATTAACCCCATTAATGAATATCCTCATAAGGTCAGAAAAAGATACAGAGTGAGTATAAAGTTATATAAACTGGATCCATAGAACGGAGTGATACAGTAATAAGAAATACTGTTAATCACCAGAATCTGGAGATGGTAGGGGATATAATCTCCTCTTATGCTTTTAGATGGAATATAGACTTATTAACTTCTTGATCTTATGTATTTTACCACTAGAACTGTGAAAGACTGAATTTGTTACTTTGAGCTTCTACATATGTGGTAAATAGACATGCAAATGAATAAGATGCTTTTAGGTACCATTTCATTTTAATCTTTTAGCTATTTTAGTCCATTTTTAATGCAAAAATAAAAACAACTATTTGGGTTGAATGAAAAATGTTTCATGTAGTCTCAGGCACTTAACACTTCCCTACCAGTTGGTAGTGCTGTTTGGGGAGCCTTAGGAGGTTGAACATTGTCTGCAGGACACGTGTCACTGGAGGTAGGCTGTGAGAGCTCAGAGACTCACACCACTTCTGGTTTCTTTATCTGCTTTATGCTTGCTGTTTTCAAAATGTGAGTTCTCGGCATCCAGTTTCTGCCATCATGCCTTTTCTTATTTTATTTTATTTTTTTGGTTTTTCGAGACAGGGTTTCTCTGTGGCTTTGGAGCCTGTCCTGGAACTAGCTCTGTAGACCAGGCTGGTCTCGAACTCACAGAGATCCGCCTGCCTCCATCATGCCTTTTCTTGATGCCACACTTCCTCCCATGATGCACTCTAATTTTCTGTAACTTTTTCTGTAACTGTTGGCCAAACAAATCCTTCCTTCTATGTGCTGCCTTGGTCATGGTATTTTTTTTCACAGCAATAGAGATTAATTCAAACTGCAAATGTGTTAATAGGGGGGAGAGTCATACAGATCACCACCAGCCTATGAACACATCATTCTGGAGAGAAGACAGCAAATATGTCAAATAGTAATTAAGAAAACATATTAAAGTCAGGTGGTGAAGGCACACCATTTTAATCCCAGCTCTCAGGTGGCAGAGGCAGGTGGATTTCTGTGAGTTTGAAGCCAATCTGGTCTTCAGAGTGAATTCCAGGACAGACATAGAAACCCTATGTCAAAGAACACACACACCACACAGAACACATATTAAGAAATAACAAGTTTAACTAGGAAAGAGCATTACAAAAATAAAAAAAAGAAATAATAAATTTGACTATAAGGCTTCCATGCAGTGGTAGTTGTAATATGGTATTTGAGTGGCACCGAAAGGCTCATATATTTGAATGCTCTGTTCTTGGTTGGTGGAATGATTTGGGAAGGATTAGGAGTCACAGCCTAATTGGACTCACTCCACTGGGTGTGGGCTTTGAAGGTCTCAATGACTCACATTATCAATTTTGTGCTCTATGCGTCTTGCTTATAAATTGAGATATGAGTTCTCTATTGTTCCTGCTGTCATGCCTTCGCTCAATCATCCTGGACTCCAACTCTCTGAAGCCATAATCCCAATTAAAGAGTTTTTTTTTAACAAGTTGTATTGACCATAACATTTTTATCACAAGAATAGAAAGGTAACTAGTACATATGCTTTTAAATGAATGAAAATAGGTGTTGGTTAGGTATACCTGTAATCTCAGCATTTTGGAGGATGAGAGAGAAGGATAAGAAGGTCAAAGTCAACTAGGCTATATATCAAGACCCTAATTTAAAAGAAAAAAATAAATGATTGAAATTGTATGAACATGATTCAGATGAAATGATTTACTTTTAATTATCCTCTATAATATTATATGACCACTCATAAATATTCTGTGTTCTTTTATGTAATTCATAATTGAATGTTTATGTATGTAATATCATGCATCAGATTCTTCTAAAAATTAGGAAAAATCCTCTGATCCAAAATATTGTGAATATAAATAATTTGAGATGAACTGTAAGTCTAGAAATGATTTACTCAACATCAGAGAACTCATACTGGTAAAAACCACAATGACAGCAAATAATTAGAATACAGGTTTAAATTTAATCTATCTTTACCACACCATAATACATTTATTTTAGTGAGAAACCATACCTATCAAGAATGTGAGAAAAATGTTATCATTGTAAGTAATCAGCATCTGAGGATTCATTCGGGGTAAGAAATTCCATGAAAATACAGAACAAGGAAGTTATTTTCAGCTAGTTAAATTTGTTCTGAAAATGAGAGAATTCATACTGTGTATTCTTATGGATGATAGCTATATGAGAAAGCCTTTATTGTATTTGAGGAGTTACTAAATATTAAAACCTTCATACCAGTAAGATAAATAATGAATTTAATATGCATATATGTTCAGGATTCAGTTTTTATTATGTGAAAGAGAATTCATACTGATAAGAAAACTCATGAATATAAGGAATACAGTAAAGTTTTAATGAAATGTAGTCAAGCCGGGCGGTGGTGGCGCACGCCTTTAATCCCAGCACTCGGGAGGCAGAGGCAGGCGGATCTCTGTGAGTTCGAGGCCAGCCTGGTCTACAAGAGCTAGTTCCAGGACAGGAACCAAAAGCTACGGAGAAACCCTGTCTCGAAAAATCAAAAAAAAAAGAAATGTAGTCAATTTATTAAGCACCATAGTTTTCACACATTTGAGAAATTCCATGATTGTAAGCAATACATAATAGTCTTTATACATAATTTAGTTCTCCCCAAAACTTGATTAAATTATACTGTTGATAAAACTTTTAGTGTATTGGATATTTAACTGTCACTATTCTTTATGGACAAGTTGCTTATAGAGAATTCATACTGCAGAGAACCTAGTGACTGTAAGAAATATAAGAAAATATTTTTACTTTATTTTGTCCTTAATATATTCCAGAGAAGTCATACTGGTGTTTTTGTATATTATTAACAAAATGGCAATAAAGCCCTACTGTGATTTATCAGGTTCAGAAAATTTGAACATATATATATATATATGATATATGTTTTGAAATTTGTTATATATATATATGATATATGTTTTGAAATTTGTTATAAATAAAAGAAAATTAATAAAACTACTAGTGCATATTGACAAATGGCTAAATCAGAATATTTCTATTGTTGAAATGGTCTTTATATGTAGGAAACTCAGGATTGATTTTAGTATTTATCAGTGAATTTATACTTATACAAATTATCCATTTATTCAAAAAAGAAAGGGTAAATATTAGTAAATATTAGTAAATATTAAAAATATAGAGAATTCATACTGACGAAAACTCCTACAATCACTAACACAATGGAGAGATGTGTTAGCAAAAATAATTTTCTGTGATCAAATACCTGAAATAAATAAGTTAAAGAGGATAAACCTATGTGGGTTCATGATTCATGGAGTCATGGTTTTAGAGGTTTCATTCCATAGTCATCGGGTCTCTCATGGTGTCATGTTGTTAGGAATATCTGGAAGACCAGAGGTGTTCACTTAATAGTGGACATAAATTTGAAATCATACTAGGAGCCAGGGAAATGTGTTCCATGATCATATACACAGAACCTATTTCCTTTTGCTAAGTACTACCTCCTAAAATCTTCATAACCTCCTAAAACAATGACATTCAATGGTGCCAAAGACACCCAGTACATGGTTCCATTAGAGGCATTTCAAGTTCAAGCAGAGCAAATGCTAATAAATGAACATCAATTTGCTCAATGTAAGAGAATTCATATAGGATTTAAAACATGAATATGAAGTATTTATTTAAATAATTAACTATAGCAAAAATGCTTATAAGACCCACAGGAAGGATGTTGAGTGCCTATTACGCAGCATTAGAAATTCATGACGTATACTGTGTACAATAAATTACATAGTCAAAGAAAGAAATAAACAATATACAAAAGAGAATTCATACTGTTGAAAATTCTATGTTTATATATTCTGTGCTGTGTGATATTAAGTTAGTCATGAATTCTTTTTTTTGAGACAGGATCTCACTATGTAGCCTTGGCTAATTGGAACTTGATGCTTAGGCCAGGTTGGCATCAGACACACAGAGCTCCATCTGCCTTTGCCTCACCCATGTTACAATTAAAGTTGTGCACCATCATGCCTAGCCTGCATGTATTTTTTACGTATGTATTTGTGGAATGACATAATATCTATCCTCAAGACTATTTGGAAAACATATAGTCTTAAGATTATATCTCTCTAAGTTACATAGTTTTACCATGTAAAGTTTAGGCTCACGGAGGTCACTATGGAGGATATTTGACAACCTATTAACTGCCTTTCTCATTGCTATGATAAAATTCCGTGACAGAAAGAAGTGGCTCACAGGTCAGACTCCAGTTCATCGTAATATAGAAGTCATGCAACAGAAGTAGCTAATCATATGTCATCAAAAGTCATAACACAGGGGCAAGTGAATGCCCATGTTCAGCAAGCTTTTTTTATTTTGTGTAATTTGCTACTCAATCCCATGGTATGCTACTGTCCACATTTAGGGTGGGTTTTCCCCACTTACACTAACTTAATCAAGAAAATGTCCTACAGGCATGTCTGGAGTCTCAAGTGATCTAGAAAATATATTTCAGGTGTGATCAGAAGCTGGTTGAGTGGTTAATTGTAGATTGTATCAATCAAGTTGATAATATTATTCATCGCAGGTCTACCTTTTGTTAACATGACATACAAATACATCATACTTAAGTCATAACTTCCTCTCCTTGACCATATAGACTTACGGCCATGTCATAATGCAAATATACATTTAGTCTAATTTTCAAATCCATGTAGTTTTTGACAGTACCATTCTTTAAAAGTCTTGTCTCTTTTCAGACTCAAAGCAATCTCTCAAGGCCTTTTTAACACAAAAGTTATAGGATATGCATGATGGCACATGCCCATTAATCCCAGCACCTGGAAACCAGAAGTAGATGATATCTAAATTCAAGGCCAACTTGGTATACAAAATGAGTTCCAGGATAGCCAGACTACGCAGAGAAACCCTGTGTAAAAACAACAGCAACAATTGGGGAATAGCAAGGCAAATAGGACCAAAGCAATACCGAAAATCCCACCTGGAAAACACCAAATCCTTCAGCTACATACTTAGCATCTAGGGTTTGTGTTAGAATAATTTGGGCTTCAAAAAACTAGGACATCCCACCCAACCAGATGTGGTTCCTGAAGCACACACAGCCTTTAATTTAGGGATGGTCTACTCCATACATGCAGCTTTCTCTGGCAGACATCCCATAGTCTGGTACCTTCAACTTCCTGTGATCTCCACTTCAATGTAGGCTTTGCTTTCATAGCTTCTCACAATGACCTCTCAGGAGAAAGACCCTAATAGGCTCTCAGTCTTGCTTCTTTTAATGCCTGTGAACTGATACCATGTGAATGACTCCCACACTTTTTTGCTGCCAGCATAAGATGTAGCTTGGCTACCTTGAGCTACAGTTGTTTCTACTTCTGGGTGATGACTCCAAGGGCAACACTTTTCTAGGCATGCAATTTCGAGGTATAAGAAGCCCAATCAGTTGCATTCTTAGTTCAGGTTCTCTCTTCAAATCAGTTCATATTTTTACAACCTGAAGGCTTTGACGGATGAACTTTCCCCCTTAGCCACAGTTCCTACTGCCTCAATGCAGGGGACAATGGTTTTTTTTTTAATAGTTACAACTTCTTTTTTTTAAGGATATTTATTGGCTGAAAAGTTTAACTCTTCCTGCTTTTTTGCTCACTGACAAACTGTTTTTTATATTTTCTGTAGCTATGCATAAGCACAACAAAAAGTAGTCATGACACAGCCTGAGTGTGGTTAACATTTCCACTACCAATAAAATTCATCCTTTATTATTAAACTCAACTACATGGAAGTTCTCAGGATATGTGCAGAAATGAAGTTAGATTCTAAACCTAAATATCACATGAATGGCTCCAGTTAGTGATAAAGTCCCTTTTCCTTATGGAAACCTTATAAGACAGTCCTTTACAGTCTGCATTTTTCTTGGCCTTCTGGTATACCTGATTTCTGTCACTAATGGTCCACAAATCTCTGCTTATTGTATTCAAATACTTTTATAATTCACAGTTTCAAACTCTTCCATACCTTCCCCCAGTTCCAATAGATTACATAATCAGGTTTATCATAGCCATGGACCCCCTTATTAGAACCAGTTTTCTATATTAATTATATTTTTTGTTGCTGTGATAAAATACCTTGAAAGAGCAACACAAGGAAGGAAGGTGTTCATTTTGGCTCACAAAAAATTTCATACGGTTTGGAACCCAAGCTAATGGAATGGCACTGTCCAAATTTAGTGTGGATTTTCCCACTCTAATGTGAAGATCCCTCATAGGCATCCCGAAGAGTAACCTGATATAGGTAATCCTTACGTGTGTGCCTGATATCTGATAGATTGTGTCAAGGTGAAACTTTTACCCACCACAGATATGGCGTGGGTTGTACAATTTAGAGGAAACTTGGAACTAGCAGGAAATAAAATTTCTGTTTTCCATTAGATTTAATTTGCGTATTTTGTGAAAGAGGAATGAAATAACTATGTAATATTCAAGCAAAATATGAACTTCAATTTTCAACAAGTTTTTCTTTAGACTAAAGCAGTTGAAAAACATGTGAAATTCATAACTGCCAAATTTTTAATGCAGGAAAACCCATTGTATTCATTTCCTATGCAGCCTACATTTCTCTTATTCACTTCCAAGATCTCACCGAACCTTCACTAGTTCTTCACTTTACTCTTTCTTTTTACCCCTATGCATCATAAAATTGATGTGTGTGAGGCTCTGGAGAAATGGTTCAATGGCTAAAAATACTTCCTGAAGACCTAGGTTCAATACCCAGCACTCACACAACAGTTCACAACCATCTGTAACTTCAGTCATAGGAGATCCAATAACTTCTAGCCTCCAAAGTCACCACGTGCATGTATGTGGTACACAGATATACATGTAGATGCATATAAAAATAAATGAAAAATATTATTTTAAAATTGCATTTGGAACATCACATGTCATATCATTTCGATTTTGGGACACTGCTTCAAGTTTATACGTACCAAAATAAAAATACAGAAGTATCTAAGGAAGTGATCTGCATGGTTTTATGTTTATTAGTGTGGATTATTTTATTAATATGTTTTAGAGTGTTAAAATAACTTTGAACTCCCATAATCTCTTGGTCATTGTCTTAGATATTTTTTGTTAAATGTGGTCAGACACCATGACCAAAGAAACTAGTAGAAATAAGAGTTTATTGGAACTTATAGCTTCAGAGGGTGAGTCCTTGAACAACTTAGCAAGGAAGCATGGCAGCAGGCAGGCAGGTACCGCACTTCTGTTGTAGCTGAGAATTCACATCTTGAGTCACAACCATGAATCAGAAAGCACTAACAAAGAATGGCATGGGTATTTGAAACCTGAAACCTGACTCCAGTGACACTTCTCCTCCAACAAGACCACTATAGAGTCTTTTGCAAACAGTTCCACCAAGTGTGGATCAATTATTCAAACATATGCGCTTATGGAGTCATTCTCTCTCAAACCCACCACAGTCATAATTTGTAGTCTTCAGAGATATTTGTGAATTTTATATGCTAATGTGTTCTTGATCAGTTTTACATTTTGATCTGTAAAAGGTATTTCTAGAACATCTTTTCCAGGCTGGAGAGATGGCTCTGTGGTTAAGAGCACTGGTTGCTCTTTCAGAAGTCCTTAGTTCAATTCCCAGCAACCACATGGTAGCTCACAACCATCTATAATAATAGGATCTGATGCCCTTTTCTAGCATGCAGGTATATACATGTATAGCACACATACATAAAAATAAATGAAATTAAAAAACTTCTCCATTGTAATTGGGGTTTTAGCATCAGAGTACTAGTAGTTTCATAGAATTTGATAGACAAAATTTATTTTTTTGGATACGGGATCTAACTATATACCCTTAACTGGCATGGAAATTACTATGTAGGCAAGACTGGCTTCCAGCTCACAGAGATTCACTTGCCCCTGCTTCCCAAGTGCACCATTTTTCCAAGCATGAAATTTCACTTGTTGATCAACACTTAATGACATTGATTGCTCCCATGTGTTTTCTTTTTATCAGTAGTGGGATCAAACACATTTTATATTCTAATTAATATTCACTATGGTTATTATTACATCTATGTGTTGTTTAATCATGTAGCTACATTCTAAGAGATACATCATTAGGTGATTTCATTGTGAGATAATTATAGAATGTATCACTACAAACTAAGATGATTGCAATGCTATTTATTATTTTATGTGATTACCATGTATATGTTCATAATAAAGTGAAACATTGTTACATTGTATTTGATTGTGCTTACTTTGTACTCTTTCTCCTCATGGTTTGAAGATATAAGCTTAGTCTACTGATTTGTAACTTTTCTTTTATATCATAATGGAAAGTTTTAGTTTCTCATTATCAAGCATGGGCCAGTAAGCAGTATGGAGTTTCCCCTCAACTGGGAAGTTACCATATTAATGCCAACTATTATGAGCAGTTACTCATGTTAGCACACTAACTCCCAGAACTGCATGACTCAATCAATCCTCCTGTTTCATTCTTCAAGAATGGGACTACATGCATACACCACCACTCAGAAGTTAAGAGCACTTTCTGGTTTTACAAAGGACTCAGTTTCAATTTTCAGAGTCCACATGGCTACTCACAAACATCTGTAACTTAAATTAAAGGGGTTCCTTGTAGCAGGACTTTCTTGGCCCCCAAGCCCCCAAATGATGACATGTAGACTTATGGATAATTATGGTAACTTGGACATTAGCTTAGGCTTGTTCTTAACCAGTTAACCTAAATTAACTTGCTTCTATTACTCTACATTCTGTCATGTGACTTTTAAACCATTCTTCCATTTTGTATGTCTCACAGGTGTTTCTGACTCACTTCTTCTCAGAGTCCTCTCTCTCCTCTGAAGTCTTACCTATTCTCTCTTGCCTACCAACTGGTTATTCAGCTCTTTATTAAACCAATCAGAAGGTACCTTAGGCAGAGACATATCTTTACAGTGTACAAAAATATTATCCCACAACATTTTCCCCTTTTTGTCTAAGTAAAAGAAAGTTCTTAAACTCTCTCTCTCTCTCTCTCTCTCTCTCTCTCTCTCTCTCTCTCTCTCACACACACACACACACAATTATCTGCTAAGAATTATATTAGCAGTGTCTAGTCCAGGGGGCTGGAGAGATGGCTCAGCGGTTAAGAGTATTGCCTGCTCTTCCGAAAGTCCTGAGTTCAATTCCCAGCAACCACATGGTGGCTCACAACAACCATCTATAATGAGGTCTGGTGCCCTCTTCAGGAATACATGCAGACAGAATATTGCATACATAATAAATAGATAAATAAATAAATAAATATTAAAAAAACCAAAAAAACCAGTGTCTAGTCCATTAGTATTTGGAAATTTTGAAGGGACTATTATCTATTCTATCTTGATGAATCTAACATTTTATACCTAAAATCACTTTCTTAACTAGTATTACCATCCTGAAAATATCTTCTCAGCCTTAAAATATTTTCTTAGATAAACAATTTAAGCTTTTATGTCTCTCAACCTTATAATCATTTCTTTTGTAAATTTTTTTTAAAAAAATTGGTAGCAAAAACAGTATAGCTATCTAGTCTTCAATCCCCATCAGAAACCTGAGAAGGATAAAATTTTACCTGAGTAACCAGGAAGAACAGAACAAACAACTTCCAAAACTATAGAAATTACAGGAACTGCTGGTTACCCGGACAGTCACCCAAGTTTCCTCTGTAATGTTGGGGCATGCATCTTCAGCCTACAGGCCTAGAGTATCTGACAGACTTTTCTGTGAAGCAGGAATTTTGAAGGACTGTCCTACCATGTCTTGGAAAAGAGTGACAGTCCCTTTCTTTTATGTCCTGCTTGTCCAACTTGGAAAGCATACTGTTAGCAGTTTAATCAAGGGCAGTTTCTTGCCCAGTGGCTAGGTTTTGTCATAAAGAATGCAAACTCCATATGGAGGTTCTTCAATGCCTATTATCCTTCTTGAAGTAGTTTGGTGTTGTCAGAAACAGATGTATTTCACTGTAATAAATAGTCTTATGTTATTTAAACATCTTAAATTTCATATTCTATAGGTTTCTGAGATTTTTGAAGACCATATATCATCTAAAATATATCTGTTTAACCTTGAAAACATACCTAACATAAGTTTGGTTGTTATAGATGACTAACTACAAACCTGTATTTTTATTATTCTAAACAACTTGAAGCAATAGCTTTCCAGGACTACAACTATATATTACATTTTTAAATGAGCTGCATAGGTACAATATTTAAACTAGAGTAGAAATATATATATATATATATATATATATATTATGTTCTAACAAAAATAAACTTAAATTTGTATCAATACATTAAAATCTATACTAATTCAAAATATTTAAGATTAATAGTTGCTTTCTAGTTTAAAATTAGATTTAATAATCTACCCTTTTATATTATCATTTCTATATGTCTCCTTTTTTCTTTTCAGAAGAAGATCCCTGAATCTAATCTACTTTGTTTTGTTTCTTCCCTGACTATGTCCAATAACAACTTACAACTATTCCCCCTAACCAATAACAACCTCACCAAATTAGCAACAACCATCTACCCAACCTCTTGGGAACATAACTGTCATGTTTTCTAGACTGCTTCTGGTCTTTAGGGGGACACACAAAAAAATTGAGAGTTAGATGTTGTCCAGGCTTAGTGGGATGGGAAAGTGCAGGGCTTATTTAAAGTCCTCGTTGGAGTAGTCTGTGAGACTGGACCCTCTCAACTAGAAACTTTAAAATTGTTCTAGGTAGAGATTTTGGGGGAGACCATAACAGAGGCATTCTGAGAGGCTGAATAAAGGTATATATGCCTTTATTGACATCTGGTCCTTTTGTTATGTCTTGTAGTTTACTTGTTTTTTTCCCCTTCATGTCTGTATCCAAGATTTTTCAGGTCTTCCATGTCACATCTGATCTTTATTAATTTTGAAGAAATCCATAGCTTCCTCCATCCCTGCCATGAAAGAAAATGCATAACCTCTCCCCTAACGTAACACATTTTTGGACTTCCATTCTAACGTTAAGACATACTTTAAATATATAGGCTGAGTTAATTCATCAGTTTTTTTTCCTACAATCCAATGTCTCTCAGAAGCTGCCTTTTGTTCATTAGCATAGCATTTAAAAAAATTCAAATTCAACAAATCACCATACAGGATCCGTATGTACTTCCCATTCATACATGGCTTATTTTTCTTATACTACTTGACTCTTTCTTTCTTTAAGGAATTTAATATTATTTTAAATTATTTTTACGACTGTCTATATCCATTTTCTTTTTGTTCTTCAACACCTAAGTACATTCAAAACTATTTTTCATGTTTACCATTTTTTGGGGGGTCTGTAGCCTTCCCTGACTATGTGAACCAAACCTTAAACTGCTAGGCTATGGCTAGGCTACCTGTCAATTAGCACAAGGTTGCTTGCTAGGCCCTCTTTTTAAAATTGCTTTTATTGAGCTATATATTTTTCTCTCTCCCCTCCCTTTCTCTTCCTTCCTCTTCTACCCTCTCCCATGGTACCCATGATCACAATTTACTCATGAGAACTTGTCTTTTTCTGCTTCCCATGTAGACTATATCCATGTTTGTCTCTTAGGGTCCTCTTTGTTGTCTAGGTTCTCTGGGATTGTGAAATATAGGCTGGTTTTTCTTTGCTTTATGTCTAAAAGCCACTTATAAGTGAATACCTCTTATATTTGTCTTTCTGGGATTGGGTTACTTCACTCAATATGATGTTTTCTAGATCCATCCATTTACCCACAAAATCCAAGATGTCATTAGTTTTTTTCTGCTGTGTAGTACTCCACTGTGTAAATGCACCACATCTTCCTTATCCATTCTTAGGTCAAGGGGCATTTAGGGTATTTCCAGATTCTTACCATGACAAATAATGTTGCCATGAACATAGTTGAGCACATATCCTTGTGGTATGATTGAAAATTCTTTGGGTATATACCCAAAAGTGGTATTGCGGGGTCCTGAGGTAAGTTGTTTCCTAATTTTCTGAGAAATCGCCATACTGATATCCAAAGTGGCTGTACCAGTTTTCACTCCCATCAGCAATGCAGGAGTGTTCCCTTTACCCCACATCCTTTGCAGCCTAAATTGCATTCAGTGTTTTTGATCTTGATCATTCTTAGGTGCAAGATGGAATCTCAGAGTTGTTTTGATTTGCATTTCTCTGATGGCTAAGGATGTTGAGTATTTCTTTAAGTGTCTTTCAGCCATTTTAGATTCCTCTGTAGAGAGTTTTCTGTTTAGATCTGTACCCTATTTTTATTGGATTATTTGTTCTTTTGATGACCAATTTCTTTGAGTTCTTTGTATATTTTGAAGGTCAGACCTCTGTCCAATGTGGGGTTGGTGAAGATCTTTTCCCATTCTGTAGGCTGTCATTTTGTCTTGTTGACCATGTCCTTTGCTTTACAGAATTTTTCAGTTTCAGGAGGTCCCATTTATTAGTTGTTTCTCTCAGTATTTGTGCTACTAGGGTTATATTTAGGAAGTGGTCTCCTGTGCAAATGCATCCAAATGTACTTCCTACTTTCTTTTGATCTGCAGGCACTGGCATTAGCCACACCTAATTGTTCTAACTGTGCCTAACTGTCCCAGGTTTTAGAAGTTGCTGAGCCCACTTTATGGAGTCCCTGTTAATGACATTGAACTGCTTTCAGTGCTCATGGAAAGAAGACACTATCTGGCACACCTTTTTTTCCTGTATGGCCATGGCCCATGTTGCACAGCAAATGTAGTCAAAATTTCTTAGTTCACCAGCCCCCCAATAATGACATGGAGCCTTACTAATACGAAAACTTGGCCTTTAACTTATGCTTGTTTCCAACTAACTCCTATAACTTAAATTAATTGTTTTTATTAATCTATGTTCTGTTATGTGTTTTTTAACCTTTTTTCCATTTCATATGTCCAATTTGCTTCATGTCTTCCTAGGATCTCTCTCTCTCTCTCTCTCTCTCTCTCTCTCTCTCTCTCTCTCTCTCTCTTCTTCTCAGAGTCCTCTCTCTCCTTGTCTATTCTCCTGCCTAGCTCTTGGTCAGTCAGCTTTTTATTAAACCAATCAAAAGGTGCCTTAGGCAGAGATACATCTTTATAGTGTACAAAAAGTTTATCCCACAACAGATTCTATGCCCCTTTCTCATGTTCCAGAGCACCAGACACAAAAATGCAGTAATAACCCTCATACCCATAGAGTAAAATATTTTTTTTTATTTTTTATTTTTTATTTTTTTTATTGAGAAAAGGAGAAAAAAAACAAGTTTCCACCTCCTCCCAGCCTCCCATTTCCCTCCCCCTCCTCCCACCCTTCTCCCCCTCCTCCTAACCTTCTCCCCCTCCCCCCACTCCTTTCCCCCTCCCTCTCCTGTCCAAAGAGCAGTCAGGGTTTCCTGCCCTGTGGTAAGTCCTAGGTCCTCCCCCTTCCGTTCATATCTAGGAAGGTGAACATCCAAACTGGCTAGGCTCCCACAAAGCCAGCACATTAAGATACATCTTTATAGTGTACAAAAAGGTTATCCCACAACAGATTCTATGCCCCTTTCTCATGTTCCAGAGCACCAGACACAAAAATGCAGTCATAACCCTCATACCAATAGAGTATAATATTTTTTTTTTAAAAAAATGTGAGTTCTCAGTTTGCTTCTCCAGTCACAATCCTGACTGTTGCCATAGTTCCTCCATCATGATGGTTATGGACTCTTATCCCTGTGGTACAGTAAACCCAAATAAACGTTTTCTTTATAAGCTGCCTTGGTCGTGGTGGTTTATCACAGCAATTGAAAAGTAACTAATACAGCTTTCTATCTTATTTTTTGAGAAAGGGTCTCTCATTGAATGGTGATTAACAATTCAGCCAGGCTGACAGGCTCATGAGTGCTATGGAGCCTCTTGTCTCTGCCTCCTCTGTTCTGAGTTCTACTCTCATGCCACCATACTTGGATTTGTGTGGTCACTAGTCTTCTTTCTTTCATGGCTTATTGATTGAGCCAGCTCTCCATCCCTCAAACCATTTGTTTTGACTCTCTTCTCATTTTCTTTGTGAATAAGATGAGGATAGTGGGAGAGTATGAAACATCTGGTCTGTTGTGAATGTGTTCCTTAATGTTTATGTTAAGAAGAAATTCATCCACAAAGACTTTTATATAATGAATAATTAATACTATTATCTTTGAAGTGTGCTAGTTATTGCAAGAACCTGCTAAACACAACTTTTTAATTTCTGTTATCTGTCATAATATGATGCACGAAGAACCTCAAAAAAATGATAGCAACTTGGTTACTTGACATTTTAGGCTCCAGAGCCAAGAGCCGTGTAAATTTCATTTGCATATAAATTACCCACTCTTGGTATGATGAAACACGATGCCCAAAAGTAAGTTGGGGAGTAGCGTTCTTTTGGCTTGTGTTTCCACATTTACACTTGCACAGTCCTAGGAATAGTGCTGTCCACATTCAAGGTGGATCTTTCATTCTCAATTAATTCAGTTAAGAAAATCCCTCTCAGGCGTTGCCATAGGCCAAACAAATCCAAACAGTTCCCCACTGAGAATCTCCGGACAAATGATTCTAGATTGTGTCAACCTGACAATTAAAACTAACCGTTACAATTGTACTCTGACCAAGATGTTTTATCAATTAATGTTCTCCGTTCTCAGATGACCCTGTGTCCAATTGACAAAAACAATCAAATAAACAAATGAATAACAAAAAAACCTAACCAGAACATCTAGCTTTTCTAATTTTTCAGTAACATTTTGCATTTTCCTTCCATATCTTGATAGGTGCCTTTTATACCTCATTGCAATTCTAATTTGTATCTCTGGTAACTATTGACATTAATATTTTCTTGCATCTTTGCAATATTCATATTTTCTTTGGTAAGGTATTACTTCCTGTCATTTTTCTAAACTCTTTCGTTAATGTTGAATTTTTCTTTTTTGTTTATTTATAAGTAGTAACTAGGTGTTAGATATCACCTTAGTATTTGAACAAGGTGTTTTAGTAGATTATCCTTTTCCCTATGTATCTCACACTTACCCCTTCAACCTCATCTTTGCAACATCCTCCATACTCCTTTCAGTTCTCCTATCACATGTACCTTTTCCATCCCTTCCTTTCCATGACATCATTTTTTACAGTTTCTTGTTCTCCTTTATAGTTTTGTAGGTTCTACCCATATTCATCCCCATTATGCACACAAATGACAAGCTAAGGTCTGCATATGAAAGAGAACATGGAGTTTTTGTCTTTCTGAGTTTGGGTCACTTTCCTTAACATCATACTTACCAGATCTGTCCTTTTCCTGAATTTTGTTTTTGTTTTTCTTTTTTTAAAAAATTTATTTATCATGTATACAGTATTCTCAGTATTCTGTCTGCATGTATGTCTGCAGGCCAGAAGAAGGCACCAGATCTCATTACAGATGGTTGCGAGCCACCATGTGGTTGCTGGGATTGAACTCAGGACTTTTGGAAGAGCAGGCAGTGATCTTAACTACTGAGCCATCTCTCCAGACCCCAATTTTGTTTTTCTTTACAGCTAAGTAAAATCTCATAGTGTGCATGTACTTCATATTTAGTATCCATTAATTCAGTGCACAGACACCTAGGCTGATTCTGTTTCCAGCTATTGTAAATAGTGCAACTATCAGTGAACGTGAATTGCAAGTATGTCTGTGTTAACTTATAGGCTCCTTTGTGTTTCTGCCCAGGAGTTTAGAGCTTGGTCATATGGTAATTCCACTTTAAAGATTTTGGGATGTTGCCATACTGCTATCCTTATGGCTACAAGCTAAAACAACCTAATGGTTGTATTACTTGGTACTTCCACAAACAGTGAACAAAGGTTCCTTTTCCTCTCTCATCACCAGCATTAGTTGTAAGATTTCTTGGCAGCAACCACTCTGACAGAGGTGAGGTGGTATCTCAAAGCAGTTATAATCTGTATTTGTTTTATGGCTAGATATATTGGACATACTTAAAGGCATTTATTAATCATTTGTGCTTCTTAAGAATTATCTGTCAATTTCATTAGCCTATTTGCCAACTAGCAGGGTTTTTGATGTTTAATTTTTGCAGTTGTTCATAAATTCTGGTTATTAGATCATCTGAGTGGATCCAATAGATTTCCCTATTCTTAACACTTTCTTCTTGCTCTGCTGATAGTTCCCTTTGCTATGTAGAATCCATTTTAATTTCATACTGCACCATATGTTAATTTTTATGCTACTTCTTGAGCTGTTGAACTTATTCCCAGAAAGTTCTTTACCATACCTATAGCCAAGTGTTTTTTCCTGTATTTTCCATTAGTGATTTCAATTTTCCATATTTTAAACAAAGGTCTTTGAGCCACTTTGAATTAATTAATTTCATATGGGATGAAATGCATGGATATTTCATTCTCCTGCCGGTGAATATCCAGTTTCTTGGCATTGTTTGCTGAATATTCTTTGATTTTGCTACTGCATGACTTTGACACCTTTGTTAAAAAAAATGGTGGCCATAGATTTATCAGTTTATTTCTAGATATTCTATTTCTCTATTGGCTTACCTGTCTATTTTTATGCCAGTATTCAGCTGTTTTTGTTACTATAAGGCTGCAGTATAATTTGAGGCCCAGTATTGTGATACCTCTAGCTGTGTTCCTTCTCTTTAGGATTGCTTTGATGATTTATCACCTTTTGTTGCTCCATATAAATTTCTAGATTTTCCTCCCAATTCTGAAAAGAATGGCATCAATATTTTTAATGGAAATTTCACTGAATATGTAGACTACTTTTAAGAATATAGACATTTTCGGGCTGAAAGACACTTAAGGAAATGTTCAACAGCCTTAGTCATCAGAGAAATGCAAATCAAAACAACTCTGAGATTCCATCTTACACCTGTAAGAATGGCCAAGATCAAAAACATTGATGACAACTTATGCTGGAGAGGTTGTGGGGTAAAGGGAACACTTCTGCATTGCTGGTGGGAATGCAAGATGGTACAACTCCTTTGAATGTCAGTGTGGCGATTTCTCAGAAAATTAGGAAACAACCTTCCTCAATATCCAGCAATACCACTTTTGGGTATATATCCAAAGGATGCTCAATTGTGCCACAAGGACATGTGCTCAACTATGTTCATAGCAGCTTTGTTTGTCATAGCTGGAACCTGGAAACAACCTAAACGCCCCTCGACCAAAGAATGGATAAGGAAAATGTTGTACATTTACACAATGGAGTACTACACAGCAGAAAAAAGATATCTTGAATTTTGCAGGAAAATGGATGGAGCTAGAAAACATTATTTTGAGTGAGGTAACCCAGACACAGAAAGACAATTATCATATGTACTCACTCATAGGTGGTATTTAAACATAAAGTGAAGAAAGCCAGCCTACAAACCACAATCCCAGAGAACTTAGACAACAATGCAGATCCTAAGAGAGACCCCTAAAATTCCCTCACCCAATAAAAAGCAGGATGCAGTTTGGAGAGAACTATGGCCAAATTTCCTAAATTATTGTTTATAAATGTTTGTTTACATTTAAAGGGGGTATGCTATATATATATGAATATTTTGCATTGGTATGGATCTTGGTCTATATATACAAATTTAAGGACAATTTTGTTATACTGTGTATATGTATTTCTGCTCATGATTAAGGTATTGTGTTTATCCAGTTCATGTAAAAATGTAATATATAATTAATAAATAAAGGTTAAAATAATCATCTGTAATAGTCAAGCTTTTAGTCATATTAGTTAGATTTTCTAGATGAACAGAGATGTATTTCAGATGAATAGGCATTCTTCAAACCTTTCAGAGACTATAGAATATGGCATTTAAAATGTTTAACTTAAGACTTTTCATGACAGTGAAACACATTTGCTCCTGGCAGCACCAATAACTTCAAGAGGAAGATGGGCACCAAAGAGGCTCTTTATGGAGTTTGCTAGCCATTTGGAAAAGAAACTGCTCTTGCTTAGACTGCTTGATGCTATGCTGTATGAACTGTCCATATAGGACCCACAGAGAAATGACTGCTGAATTTGCCTAAAGGTGAGATGATCCTTTGGGGTTTCAGCTTCATGAAAGAGTCTGCCAGACATTCTGCAGGCCACAGAAAAAAGCAACTGATGGACTTTGCCATTACAAGGCAGAACGGAACTTCAAATTTCTTGCTTCATAGAAAACTCTGCTGGATATTATGTACTTGTAGGCTGAAGATGGATGCCCCAATGATACAGAAGAACTTTGGGTGACTTTCCAGGCAGTGAGATGTCTCTGTCAATTCTAGAGTTTTGTAAGTTGCTTACAATGCACTTCCCATTAATGTAGGTAACATTATATCTATCTGGATATAATGTTATATATATTATATATATATAGTCTTTGATGGAGTTGAAGAATAGATGATTATAATTATAGTTTTCCTTAGTTATGATAAAAGATAGAGTAGATACAAATATCGTAACTGTAATTCTTGCTTGATACCTGCTTTGTTATATGTAAGTTTACTATGTTAAAGATAAAACCCATTTTATTTAAACAGAAAAGGGAAAATGGGATGGGAAGTCCTTCTGTATATGTGTTGCTTTCATTGGTTAATGAATAAAGAAGCTGCTTTTGGCCAATGGTGCTGGGCTGTAGGAGAAAACACAAGCTGAGATCACCAGGCCCCCACCCAAGAACAGATCATTCAAAGGAAATTCCTGGAATTCCATGTATTGTACATAGAAATACCTGCCAGTGCACAGTCACCAGGAAACCTTAGACGAATGTTAGCCAATCAGGGGTCTTAAAACCTCAGAAACCCCTCACCCCCACCTTTACTACTATAACACCCTATTCTAATTGAGTTTGGGGCTCTCCAGATATTCTAATTCATTGGACATGTGGAGAGACTGAGTTTGCAAAGATGATTAAAATAAAGGCTCTTTGCTTTTACATATGGAACTCAGTCTCCTTTGTTGGCTTTTGTGAGGACTCACGGATTTGGGCATAACAGAGCTCGCTTGGTGTCAGAGGGCAGAGCCAGCTACTAGTTGACCAAAATTAACTATAGAGGTTTGAAAGACTCTAGGCAGAGAGGATACAGGAAGTAGGAAGGCGGGTCTGAGAGAGGATCTCCACTTTTTGGGTGGAGGAACATTAGAGGTAGGAAGTGATTGGTAGCTGCTACCTGCTTCTCTGGTCTTTCAGGTTCTTACCCTGATATTTGACTCCCAATTTTTTATTGATAAAGATTAATTAGATTAATGTTTCACTTATTTGTGTTCCCATTTAAGGTATAAACATTACACTTTTAAACATACAGCTTCCGTTCTCTAGCTCTTACTGCAGAAGTTCCTCTTTTGTGAGGCTAGGAATATAGTTCAATTGTTGAGTATTTTTAAAAATAATTTATTTTTATTTTATGTGCATTGGTGTTTTGCCTGCCTATATGTCTGTGTGAGGGAGATGGATCCCTTGGAACTGGAGTTACAGACAGTTGTGAGCTGCCATGTGGATGTTTGTAACATGAGAGGGCCTGCTTGTTGGGGTTTCTGTTCCGCCCGGTACCCCACAGCTGGCAAGCCCCAAAGAAAATCACACAGAGATTTCTATAAGTTATAAAGCTGATTGGCCCATTTGCTCAGACTATTTATTAGCACTTGTAGCTTATATTAACCCATTATTCTGATCTATTTTTGCCATATGGCTTGGTACTTTTTTTCAGCTGGGGTAGATCACATTTTGCTGCTTTGGTGGTCAGGGCAGGAGTGGGAGGAATCAGCTTCCTCCTTCCCAGAATTCTCCTGTTCTCTTTGCATCATTTCTACTTCCTGTCTGGTTTTCCTGCCTATACTTCGTGCCTGGCCAATCAGCATTTATTTAAAACATGATTGTCAGAATACAGACAATTCTCCCACACCAGATGTTGGGAATTGAACCCAGGTCCTCTGAAAGAGCAGTCAGTGTTCTTAACTGCTGAGTCATCTCTCCAGCCCTGTACAGTACTTCTTAATCATGCTCACATTCATAGGTTCAACTACCAGAGACTAAAAGCATTGCTTACCTTTCCCCCCATAACTTTCAAGACTATTTCTGTGATGTGTTTGTTGGTTTCTTTCTGTTGCCCTATTTGAAACTCTTTTGATAATTAACTGAGGTAACTGAATTGAATGAAGAATACTATATATACCCTTGAGACAATTTTCAGAGACATTAAAGCAGTTGTTATTTTACAGTTTCTTGTAACTTGGGAGAACATAGGTCTGGGGAGATCTGCATACCTTCATGCTTAGGCTTACACCAAGAAATACACACACACACACACACATATGCATATACATATACACAATCCTCTATACCAGTGGGTTCCATCTCCATGAGAATAACCAAATGTAGATAGAAAAGTTTGTAACATTGTATCTGTGATGAACATGGGAAGGATTTGCTTTTTAAGCAATTCAGTATAACAGCTGCTTACATTTTTTAAATATTTATTTATTTAGTATACAATATATCCCTTCAGGCCAGAAGAGGGCACCCGACCTCATTACAGATGGTTGTGAGCCACCATGTAGTTGCTGGGAATTGAACTCAGGACCTTTGGAATAGCAGACAATTCTCTTAACCCCTGAGCCATCTCTCCAGCCCCCTGCTTACATTTTTTAAAATATATTCTTCGATATTGTGAGTAATTCAGAGGTTATATAAAGTGATTTGGAGGGCATGCATAATCATATACAAATTCTATGCCGATATTATATGAAGGACTTGAGCATCTATAGATGGTTATCAACTTAAGGGAGAGGGATGTGTCCTGGAATGAGCGCTCTGTGACTCTAAAGGACTTCAGACCCATTTGATGCACATATGTAATGGTTATAGTGTGGGTAGTGACAACTTGCAGTAAACAAAATTATATGAAAATACGAATCACTTCACGATGGTTATTGTATTTCCTATTCTAAAAATTTCTTCTGTTACCTGTATCAGCTACTTACTTGCTAAGACTTTCTATTTCATTGATGAATCATAGTATTGTAATTTCAGATATATTGGAAATAACAAAAGAAATAGCCTTGGTGATGAAATAGAAAGTCTCAGAACCTTTATTAGTGAACACCAAAGGTTCTATTATTTCAAATAACCCAGATACATTTTTTGAGACAGGGTCTCACTTATGCATCCCTGGCTAGCCTGGGATTTACCAAATAGATCAGTTTGGCCTGAAGCTTACATAGATTGGTCTACACAGTGATTTCTGAGTCAGTAAGGGCTACAAACACTGAGATCCTGCCTGAAAAAAAGCAAATCAAAAACAATCAAAGAAAAACTAAAAAGCAAAACAAATGGGATATCATGTTGTAAAAATTAGCAAAGGTAAATTCTCAAATATCTTCACTTAACATTTACAGTATTAGAATATGAAGTTGTTCATAGTGAAGAAATATTAAGTATATTTCTAACATTTCTCTAAAATTGTCATAAATATGTATTTCATAGCTGTACTTTTATAAATCCACATATAAATTATCAAATAGTTTATAAATAAATCACCAAACTGTCTTCGGATAAAGTAGACTTTAGAGGTCAAAATGAATTTAACTTAAAACTTCAGTTACAATTATGAATATCTAGTAATTGAAATTCATGAGCCAATAAGTCTCTCTCTCTCTCTCTCTCTCTCTCTCTCTCTCTCTCTCTCAGACAGGTTTTCTCTATTTAGCTCTGTCTGACCTGGAACTCACTGTGTAGACCCTAGAGATCTACCTGCCTCTGCCTTCACGCTGAGTGCTGGGATTAAAGGAATGCACTATCATGCCCCACTTCCTAAATCATTTAAAATACAATGATAAAGAGACGATTAAAGCATATCTTTAATTTTCTCAAACCCAATTGTACTGCCTTTACGATTATAGTTCAACGAAAACATTGGATTACATACTCGCAAATGACATTCAGACTGCCTTGGATCTTCAAACTACGAAATCTATAAACCATTGTATTGAGTACTTTGCGAATAAATACAGAAGCTACTTTGAAAGACAAATGAATGAGTGTCAAATCCACATTGGCCACATGGTGTCGCTGTACACCATAAAGTCTTGAAGCTGGAAATGGGGGATTGATAAAACCGAAGGGAGGAAGCTTCATTTCGTCATCAGTAGAGAAAAGACAAAAATGGTGAGGAGACAAATGACTGAAACCATGAAGTTAGAAAGTATGATCTTGGAGTGACAGTTGTACGAAAGGTACAGTGCTTTTGCGATGCTCTTTTCCAGGCTCCGAGGCCTGAGAGCCCTGCACTTGCTGTTGCTCTTGCTTCTGCTCCTCGCAGCCTGGGAGGCAGGGAGCGGCCAGCTCCACTACTCCGTCCCCGAGGAGGCCAAACACGGAACCTTCGTGGGCCGCATCGCGCAGGACCTGGGGCTAGAGCTGGCAGAGCTGGTGCCCCGCCTGTTCAGGGTGGCGTCCAAGGACCGCGGGGACCTTTTGGAGGTAAATCTGCAGAATGGCATTTTGTTTGTGAATTCTCGGATCGACCGGGAGGCGCTGTGTGGGCGGAGCGCGGAGTGTAGCATCCACCTGGAGGTGATCGTGGACCGGCCGCTGCAGGTCTTCCACGTGGATGTGAAGGTTAAGGACATTAATGATAACCCACCGGTTTTTAAAGGCTCAGAACAAAGGATATTTATTCCTGAAAATAGACAGCCAGGCTCGCGATTTCCACTAGAGGGCGCTGCGGATGCAGATATTGGCGCTAATTCTCTTCTAATTTACACGCTGAGCCCCACTGACTACTTTTCTTTGAAGGTAGAGACGACTGACGAACTCAGTAAATCCCTTTCTCTTGAGCTGAGAAAATCTTTGGATAGAGAAGAAACACCAGAACTTCGGTTATTACTGACAGCCACTGATGGGGGCAAGCCAGAACTGGAGGGGACAGTTCGGCTGCAGATTACTGTGCTGGACGTTAATGACAATGCCCCACTGTTTGACCAGGCCGTCTACAGAGCCCAGTTAGTAGAATCTACAGCGAATGGAACTTTAGTGACCACATTAAATGCCTCTGACGCTGATGAAGGCGTAAACGGTGAAGTTGTGTTTTCCTTTGGCAATGATGTTTCTCCTGACATTCAAGAGAAGTTCAAAGTAGATTCTATTTCTGGAGAAATTAGAGTGATTGGTGACCTGGATTATGAAAAAATAAAATCTTATGAAATTCAAGTAAAAGCAGTTGATAAAGGGACTCCCCCGATGTCAAATCACTGCAAGGTTTTGGTGAAAGTGCTGGATATAAATGATAACACTCCCGAGCTGGAGGTCACTTCCTTATCTTTGCCCATCAAAGAGGATGCTCCACTTAGCACTGTCATCGCCCTCATCAAGGTGTCCGACCTTGACTCAGGTGTCAACGGGCAGGTGACCTGCTCTCTGGCTCCTCACGTCCCCTTCAAGTTGGTGTCCACTTTCAAGAATTACTATTCGCTCGTGCTGGACAGCGCCCTGGACAGAGAGACCACTGCAGACTACAAGGTGGTGGTGACAGCCAGGGATGGGGGCTCGCCCTCGCTGTGGGCCACAGCCAGCGTGTCCGTGGAGGTGGCTGACGTGAACGACAATGCACCCACGTTTGCGCAGCCGGAATACACGGTGTTCGTGAAGGAGAACAACCCGCCTGGTGCGCACATCTTCACGGTGTCAGCCATAGACGCGGACGCGCAGGAGAACGCGCTGGTGTCCTACTCGCTGGTAGAGCGGCGGGTGGGCGAGCGCTCGCTGTCGAGCTTTGTGTCTGTGCATGCGGAGAGTGGCAAGGTGTTTGCGCTGCAGCCTCTGGACCATGAGGAGCTGGAGCTGCTACAGTTCCAGGTGAGCGCGCGGGATGCTGGTGTGCCTTCCCTGGGCAGCAATGTGACTCTGCAGGTGTTTGTGCTGGATGAGAATGACAACGCACCCTCGTTGCTGGGACCTCAGGCGGGCAGCACAGTGAGCGAACTGGTGTCACGGACAGTGGGTGCAGGACATGTGGTGACAAAGGTGCGCGCAGTAGACGCCGACTCTGGCTACAATGCTTGGCTGTCTTATGAACTGCAACCTTCAACAGGTGGCGCACGCAGCCTTTTCCGTGTGGGACTGTACACGGGTGAGGTCAGCATTACACGTTCCCTAGATGAGGCTGATGCTCCACGACAGCGTCTGTTGGTGCTGGTGAAAGACCATGGCGAGCCGGCGCTGACTGCCACTGCTACCGTGTTGGTATCCCTGGTGGAAAGCGGACAGATTCAGAAAGCCTCCTTGCCTGTATTAACCGGTGCAGTGGGCTCTCAGGCATCGCTGATGGATGTCAACGTGTACCTGATCATCGCCATCTGCGCGGTGTCCAGCCTGTTGGTGCTCACGCTGCTGCTGTACACCGCGCTGCGCTGCTCGGCGATGCCCACTGATGGAGCCTGTGCTCCGGGGAAGCCCGTGCTGGTGTGCTCCAGCGCGGTGGGCAGCTGGTCATACTCACAGCAGAGGCGGCAGAGGGTGTGCTCTGGAGAAGGTCCGCCCAAGACCGACCTCATGGCCTTCAGCCCTGGCCTCTCTCCAGGTTTGAACATATCGGAAAGAAGTGAGCAGCCAGAAGGAAATTCGGATCTTTCTGGAAATGTAAGTCCAAATTTGAGCTACGACTTCAAATTCTGTTTAGATTTAACTTCACTTTTTAAATCATTTCAATGATATTTAAAATGTATTCAGGGTGTTTAATGACTTTTAACAAACCATACCTTTGCAAACACTCTATTTGCAGTTGCATAATGAATGAAGCTAGGAAGCAACATAGATGCAAATTTTTGTATTCTTTTATTTATATGGTAGAAAGCTCTAACAACATTTCAGCATTATTAGTGTTAATTTTGGTACTATTGATGGTAGGGATAGAGCTGAAGGCCTCATGAATGCTAGCCAAACACAGTGCTGGTCACCTTTAACGTGGGCTTTCAATTCTTGTGACGTGTCTTGCTTTGCAGAAATAATTGTAGGAAAAGTTACAGAAACCATCTGCTTTCTCTCTACATTGTTAAATTTCAAAGGGGGCAAATAAAAGATAACTTGAACCACTGTGACTATATATACATGTATATATATATAAACTGTAATATGTTGTTAGTACTTTAATTTTCACATTAAAATATCCAACTAGTTCCTGCTGCTGTTTCCTGGTTTAAAAGACTAATTATTACACGAACTTGTGTCTTACATGATCCAGTCAAGAGACACTTAGTGACCACCTCACACTTACTTGCCAGTGTCCCCAAACTTTCTTTTCTTTTCTTTTAATCCTTCTGATATTTATTTTATTAGGTGAAGCTTTTTCCCTTTATAGATGAAATTGTTGAGGCCAAGAAAAATTAAATTCAGGATAATTACTATTTTTTTCAAAAATGATATAATTATCTATTACAGTCTATTGCACTTTATTAAATATTTAAAGTTGCTTTCAATGGGAGAATTTTGCAGGCATTCAATGTTAAATTCTATTTAAATTCAAAGTACAAAAGCAAGAGAAAGATGGAGTAAATTTTTCCAAACAAAATGGTTCTACATAAAAATCCCTGATGCTTGCTTTTCTAGAAATGAATATAGAAAATAAAAAAGAAAAGAAAATTCTTTACACACGTTGTTCAGAAGAGGAATAAAGACCTCTTCAAATTTGATTCATCATCATTATGTTGATCAATAGTGAGTAATATATTATTATATACAGTATATTACAGAAGTTTAACAACCAGCTGACACACTTTCAATACAGGTCTCTGTGACTCTTCTAACCATGTAGTCGACAGTGTGTTAAATCTGTGTGTGTGAGGGGTACATGTGTCTACGTGTGTGCGCTCTCCTGTGCACGCCGATGTGGAGGGCAGTAACTAGTGTCAGGTATCTTCCTCAGTTCCTCTGTACCTTTTTTTGGGGGGTTCAGGTAGTTCATTTTTTTGTCTAGACTGGCTGGGCATGCGAAGGCTGAGGATCTGAATGCAGGCTCTCAGGCTTGCAGAGCAAGCACTGCACCCACTGGGCCATCTCCACAGCCTCTGGTACAATGTTTTATCTCTTCTGAAGTTACACAAGTATTAAGTGAATGCACCTTGTTGGCTAAACATTCAAACGAACACACAGAAAAGACCCTTAAAGCTCCCCTTGTAAAAGGACAGCACCAATAGATGTGCTAACCTGGAAGGAAGAAAGCCCAACAGGTCTCAACCCTAGACAAGAACTATGGGCAACTAAGGAATACTGAGAGCAGGAGATATAGTCTTCCCCAGGGAAGAGCACACCAACTAGTGATCCAATACCAAATGCTCAGCCCTAAAAACATATACACAAGTAACATTATGCACACTGAGCATGTAGTTATTAGGTACACCTGATATATATGCCTGTGTATGTATGTATCTATGTATACCTATATAATATACTTGATACACACACACACCTGTATAATATACCTGCTATATATCAGGTATACCTAAATACTACATGCTTAATCTGTAATATATATATATGTATATATACATATATATATACATATATATATATTTGTGTATATAAACAAAGAAAAAGAACCCATAAATTTGAAGAGCAAGGGGCAAGGGAGAATACATAAAAGGGTTTGGAGGGAGGAAAGGGAAGAGGAATAATACAATTGTATTGAAACTTCAAAAAACACTTGTAAAACATTCTACAAATATGATAGCGAAGCTTTCTGAGATTGGGGTGATAAGTTGACAGAGTATTGTTTAGAGCATTGTAAGACACAGACCAAAGCATGTGCCTGCAACTTTCTAAATATTAATATTATTATACCAAGTCTTTGGGCAAGAATAACCACAAAATAATTTTTCGAATAATAATGCTAAAAAAACCTTTCAATTTTCTCTAAATGTGAGATAAACCTGAAGGATTACACAATTGGAGAGAATACATTCAGAAATCATACCTTAGTATGTCTCCATAGCTCTGTTCTTTAACTATGTGAATATTGGCTTGAGAGAGACATTCAGTATTTACCATAATTCACTCAAGAACATGTCATATGAAGAACCCTGCAATAGAACCCAAAACACACAGCAACACGGAGTGTATATTCAAGTAGACTGTTTACAGTAACAATTGAGTTATAAAACGTGTTGAATTTGATGTAATGAACCCTTTCGGTTTTCACTGTCAAACTATCACACCCATGAAAGAAAACATCATCCTATGTGTGACTTAAAAAAATAAAAAATGTGATGCTGATCATGTTTAACCAATTTTCTAGAAAGAAAGCGGTACAAATGGGACCATTCCTTTTTTACGCAAATCATTCTTAAAAACCTGGGATTCTTGTGACAGCAACTCAAGCCTAAAACTAAAGGAAATCTATGGAAAATATTCTGAAAATGGAAATTAAAATGGTAAAACAGCCAGGTGGTGGTGGCACACACCATTCATCCCAGCACTCTAGAGGCAGGTGGTTCTCTGAGTTGGAGGCCAGACTAGTCTACAGAGTAAGTTCCAGGATGGCCATAGCTATACAAAGAAACTCTGTCTCAAAGAACAAACAAACAAACAAACAAACAAACGATAAAACATCCAGGCGTGGCGGTACACACCTTTAATCCCAGCACTCGGCACTCCGGAGGCAGAGGTGGTGGATCTCTGAGTTGGAGGCCACCCTGGTCTCCAGTGCAAGCTCCAGAAAAGCATCCAGGGCTACACAGAAAAATCCTGTCTCAAAAAAAAAAAAAAGGAAAAAAAATTGGGAGGGATAGAGATAATTTTTTGAAGCTAAACTAAAAAAAATGTAAGTAGAAGATAAACAATATTGTCTTTTATTTAAGTCAGAAAAACTTGAATTGGTTGGCATTTGGGGCTACAATGTCATAACTCACTATATTAGAACGTTTATATAGATTTGTGGGCTGGAGAGATGGATGAGTGGTTAAGAGATCTTGATGCTCTTCCAGAAGACCCAGGTTTGAATTCCAGTGCCTACATGGGGGTTCAAAATCATTTGTAACTCTCGTTCCAGAAGATCTGATGTCCTCTTCTAGATTGTGGGTGCTAGGCATGTCTGTGATGTACAAACATACATACAGGCAAGACACCTACATACGTAAAATAAAATTGAATAAAGGAATTAGTATTGATGGAAAATGTAGTTATCTCAGAGTGCTTTGCTTAAATATTAATCATAAAATTATAAATAGAACCCATCATTTTTTGATAATACCAATAACCTTTCAAATTTGTTTGGAAGAGCCCAGTCTGGTGGCACATACATGTCCTTGGGTGATGGGGGCATGAGGATCTGAATTTTTTTGGCTTGTTTTTTTTTTTTTGAGACAGGGTAGCTTTGGACCCTGTCCTGGAACTAGCTCTTGTAGACCAGACTGGCCTCGAACTCATAGAGATCTGCCTGCCTCTGCCTCCCAAGTGCTGGAATTAAAGACGTGTACCACCACCACCCATCAAGGATCTGAATTTAAAGGCCATCCTCTGCTACAGACCAAGTTTGAGGCTAGTCTGAGCTGTAGGCGAAATGAAGAAACAAAACCCAATAATAATAATAATAAACCCCAAACAAACGACCTTAATGTGTTTGGATAGGCCTTCATATGACTACATTGTGATCACAAAGTTTAAGATAGTTACATTGTAGATAAAAGATCAGAGCAACTATTCTTTCTGTGCCATGATGGTTCTTATAAAATGTAAAAGTTTTCTAGAATAACTAATTATATTAACTTGGGAATGAATCTAAAATATTAGTCACTATTATAAAAAGACATGGGGCCGGGCGGTGGTGGCGCACGCCTTTAATCCCAGCACTCGGGAGGCAGAGGCAGGTGGATCTCTGTGAGTTCGAGACCAGCCTGGTCTACAGAGCTAGTTCCAGGACAGGCTCCAAAGCCACTGAGAAACCCTGTCTCGAAAAAAACCAAAAATAAATAAATAAATAAATAAAATGCTCATTCCACTAGGCCCTTTGTTCCTCTACACGGCTTGTCTCTATTTTCATCATATATATATATATATATATATGTATATATGTTATATATTACATATATGTGTATTTATATCTGGTTTTATCTAACTAGCTATATAAAATCCAGAAACCATGATTAAAAGAACACACGGGATATTTTTCTCTCTGAATATATTTTTTCTTTAGTTATCTCCAGTTGCATTTATTTTACTGCAAGAGTAAATAAGTGGAATAACTTTAAGACATTGGAATCAAGAAAAAGTTATTATTATTATTTTACTTCAAGATAGTACTTTTCTATTTAGTCTTGTCTGTCCTGAAACTCTCTTTGTAGCCCAGATTGGCCACAAACTCAAAGATCTACCTGTCTTTGCCTCCCAAATGCTGAGATTAGAGGTGTGTACTACTACACCCAGCTCAGAGGAAAGTTATTAAAGCTTCTAGATCCAGGAAAATCTATCCGTCAATGCTGTTTTAAATGGACACTAAATTTTGCAGTTCATTTTGTTTTCTTCTAAGAAAAACAAGAGCATTTATGACATACATGAAGTAGCAAGTATGTAACTTGATATGAACTTTGATAACTGACGCATTCCTTCATTCATTTCAAAAAACCCCAATACCACCTTTATTTAAGTTTAATGTTTTTGCATGTGAAGTAACTAGCTAAAAGTTAATAAATAAAAGATACTTTCATGTAACTAACACTGAAACGAAATCAGTTTATTCTTTCTTGCATGAAGATTCAAATATAAAAGGAAAGAGAATAATCCTAAAACAAATTTCTCATATGACAAGCTAATGTAACCCGCAAACAATTCAAAACTCAAGATTATAAATATCAGGAGTGTATTCAAGCATATTTTCATTGAATGAAAGTACTCTTTGATTCCGGTGTGTTTGCTCTGAAGAAGTGCTAAAAAATTTACAAAAGAACTGAAAACAAGATATCCAAAAGATATTTGTGCATTTGCATTGGTATCAGCTCTATTTACAAGAACCAAGAGCCAGAGGAATCCAAATGCCCATGGATGGTTGAAGGGACTCACGAAATGCAGCGGGTTTACACAATGTAAACATTTAGCAATAAGAAAAGAAATCCTGTAACATGCTACAACACCGATAAGCCTTCTCAACATTATGGTTAGTTGGAAAAGCAAGTCTCAAAACACAGCAAAACAAAGAACTCAATCCCACAGCAACAAACCCTTACAAATCCTGTATGATTTATAAGTAGTGAAACTTATAGAAAACGGAAGTAGAATGGTAGTTACCATGGGCAAAGATGGGATAATTGGAATTGATGTCTAATAAATATAATTTTTCAGCTTTACAAGAAGAAAGTTTTCAACACTGAAAACACTTAGCACTACTGAAGTTTACATTTGAAATTAATACGGTAAACGTCTCATTTACAGTTAATACGGTAAAGTTCGAATCAGATTAGCCACAGGGTGTCGCTGTCCACCAGAGAATGTTCTTCTCTAAGAAGGCAAATACCCAGAGTCTCTTTGTTACTCCAGATAAAACGACAGGAGAAGCAGCAGGATTTAGCAGGTGTTAGACTATTTCATTTCTTTTAAACATGATCATTTAATTTGACCAACTCACGGAGGACTAGAGGTGATGCCTTCTTTGAGAGGGGGCCCAGACGTCAGGCAGTGTCTGCTGCTCTGGCTTCTGCTCCTCTCAGCCTGGGAGGCAGGGAGTGGCCACCTCCACTACTCCATCTCCGAGGAAGCCAAACACGGAACCTTCGTGGGCCGCATCGCTCAGGACCTGGGGCTGGAGCTGGCGGAGCTGGTGCCCCGCCTGTTCAGGGTGGCATCCAAGGACCGCGGGGACCTTCTGGAGGTAAATCTGCAGAATGGCATTTTGTTTGTGAATTCTCGGATCGACCGGGAGGCGCTGTGCAGGCGGAGCGTGGAGTGTAGCATCCACCTGGAGGTAATCGTGGACCGGCCGCTGCAGGTTTTCCACGTGGAGGTGGAGGTAAGGGATATTAACGACAACCCGCCGCTATTTCCAACTACAGAAAAAACTATCCAATTTCATGAATCGAGACTGCTAGACTCGCGGTTTCCTTTAGAGGGAGCTTCGGATGCAGATATAGGAGTAAACGCTCTTCTGTCCTATAAGCTCAGTCCCAGCGAGTTTTTCTTTCTAGATGTACAAACAAATGATGAACTCAGCCAATCGCTGTTTCTTGTGTTGGGGAAATCTCTGGACAGAGAGGAAAATGCTGAGGTGAAATTGTTACTGGTAGCTACGGATGGAGGCAAGCCTGAACTCACAGGTTCTGTTCAGATACTCATTAAAGTGTTAGATGTGAATGACAACGAACCTACTTTCCCCAAATCCGTTTACAAAGTTCAGTTGTTAGAGAACACCGCAAACGGAACCTTGGTGGTGAAATTAAATGCGTCTGATGCAGATGAAGGACCAAACAGTGATATTGTGTATTCACTGAGTAGTGATGTGTCTTCTACCACACGGACCAAGTTCCAAATAGACCCCACCTCGGGAGAAATCAGAACGAAGGGGGAATTAGACTACGAAGAAAGGACATCCTATGAAATTCAGGTCATTGCATCTGACAAGGGAACCCCATCAATGTCAGGACATTGTAAAATTTCAGTAAAACTCTTGGATATCAATGACAATACCCCAGAAGTCTCAATAACGTCTCTCTCACTACCAGTCCAAGAAAACGCTTCACTGGGCGCTGTTATCGCCCTCATCTCAGTGTCAGACCGTGACTCAGGAATCAACGGGCAGGTGACCTGCTCCCTGACCCCTCAAGTCCCCTTCAAGTTGGTGTCCACCTTCAAGAATTACTATTCGCTCGTGCTGGACAGCGCCTTGGACAGAGAGACCACACCTGACTATAAGGTGGTGGTGACAGCCAGGGATGGGGGCTCGCCCTCACTGTGGGCCACCGCCAGCGTGTCTGTGGAGGTGGCTGATGTGAACGACAACGTGCCCACGTTCGCGCAGCCCGAATACACAGTGTTCGTGAAGGAGAACAACCCGCCTGGTGCGCACATCTTCACAGTGTCTGCCATGGATGCAGATGCTCAGGAGAACGCGCTGGTGTCCTACTCGCTGGTAGAGAGGCGGGTGGGCGAGCGCTCGCTGTCGAGCTTTGTGTCTGTGCACGCGGAGAGCGGCAAGGTGTTCGCACTGCAGCCTCTGGACCATGAGGAGCTGGAGCTGCTGCAGTTCCAGGTGAGCGCGCGGGATGCTGGTGTGCCTTCCCTGGGCAGCAATGTGACTCTGCAGGTGTTTGTGCTGGACGAGAACGACAATGCTCCCACGCTACTGCCCCACGGAGCCGTGGGAGCGGGAGGGGCAGTGAGTGAGTTTGTGCCTAAATCAGTGGGTTCGGGCCACGTGGTCACCAAGGTGAGAGCAGTGGATGCAGACTCTGGTTACAATGCTTGGCTCTCTTATGAACTGCAGACGTCGGCAGGCAATTCCCGAAGCCTGTTCCGCGTGGGCCTATATACCGGTGAGATCAGCACCACACGCGCCCTGGATGAAGCGGATGCGCTGCACCATGAAGGATCATGGTGAACCTGCGCTGACTGCCACAGCCACAGTGCTCGTTTCTCTGCTTGAGAACAGCCAAGCTCCAAAAACCTCATCAAAAGCATTGATAGATGCCATTGGCCGAGAGGCATCGCTGGTGGATGTGAACGTGTACCTGATCATCGCCATCTGTGCGGTGTCGAGCCTGCTGGTGCTCACGCTGCTGCTGTACACCGCGCTGCGCTGCTCAGCGAAGCCCACTGATGGAGCCTGTGCTCCGGGGAAGCCCGTGCTGGTGTGCTCCAGCGCGGTGGGCAGCTGGTCATACTCACAGCAGAGGCGGCAGAGGGTGTGCTCTGGTGAGGGTCTGCCCAAGACCGACCTCATGGCCTTCAGCCCCAGCCTATCCCAAGGTCCGGAATCAGCAGAGGAGAGACAGCCGCCCTTAGAGTCAGAATACTTAGCAAAGGTAGGCTTAAATTTTTTTTTTTATCTTGCCAAGAACGTTACTATTTTTGTATTGTTCATGATTCCAGTTAAATATTTAGACCTAACGCTCCGCCTTCATTTTATATCACTGTGCTGTTGTGAGATACTTGTACATTAGGTATCAAATTCCTGCCCGTTGAACAATTCTCTTAAATATTCTCACTTTCATTGTTAGGTTCGTGACGAAATCTCTGTGTGAGTAACCAGACCTTGAATAATTGGGAAAAACACCCAGGAAAACCTGCTATTTAAACATTTATTTATTTATTTATTTATTTTTGTGTGTGTGCATGATTCTGGTGTGTGGCTGTAGGTGTATGGAGTGAGGTCCTACAGTGTGTGGACCTCAAGGGACACTTTCTGTAGTTGGTCTCTCTACTTTTTATTTGGGCTGTCGAGAGCTAAGGCAGGTCACCAGCCTTGCAAGGCAAGACTTCTACCTGCTGAGCCAACTCACTGGCACCAAAGCATAATAATTCAATATTACTCCTAAATGTTTTCTTTACAAAGATGTAAAAGCCCAAATTAGAAAATTTAAAAGGGCTTTAAAATTTAGGTCATTTCTAAACATAGATTTCTACCCATTGTATCAGAATCTGTTTAGCATAATATAATCTTTACTCTGGAAAATTTCCAGATTTTCTCTTTAAAACATGAATGCCAGGCTCTATATATCATTGGCCTTTACAATACACATCAGCATCAAGGAATGCTGGGTAACCTATTTGTCCTTAATAAGGAGAATGACCAAAATTGGGTGATAAAGATGAACTATTATAAAAATCTTTGGGTTTTCAACCAAAAGAGAGAGTGTACTCAGGAAAGAACCCTTCAGATTTAGACATTTAAAGATTACACTGGGGTGGATGTGGTGGCACATGCCTTTAATCCCATTGTTTAAGCGGAGGCAGAGGCAGGCGGATCTCTGTGAGTTCAAGGCCAGCCTGGTCTACAGAGTGAGTTTCAGCACGGCCAAAGCTACACAGAGAGAAACCCTGTCTCAAAAAAAGAAATAAAGAAATAAAAGAAAAGAAAGAAAAAGAAAAAAACCATTGTATTGGACTGGGTGTGGTGGTGTACGCCTTTAATCATAACATTTGGGAGGCAGAGGCAGGTAGATCATTGTGAGTTTCAGCCTAGGCTGACCCACACAGCAGTTTCCATGCCAACAGGACTGAATAGTTAGTCTTTGTCTGAAGACAAACTGGGTTGGCCAAGCATCCACATCTTTCCCTTTTCTTTGTACAAGTGAAGGGTACTGTGTTCTAGTCTTCAGGCTAGTGCTCAACGGTCATCAACCCAGTGTTAATAGGCTAACTCATGCAGGATTCCTCCTGTGAAGATGCTGGCCACTTCTCACTCTTTGCCAGTTTACACTTTCCTTCATCCTGAGCTTACCCTGTTACCTAGTTTGTGAGCATGTTACTTGTGGAACTGGGATTTTTCCAAAGTGCAAGGCCCAGCATTGACCATTGCATTTCCTCTGGAAACCCCTGCAGTGGGTGTTTAAAACACTGGAAGCAGAGGTAGGTGGATCTCTATGAGATCTGATCTACGTAGTGAGATCACATAAGGCTATACAATGAGGCCCTGTCTCAAAACAAAACAAGAACAATAAAAGCCCTATAATGGATGAGAGGCCCTAGGTTCAATCACCAGAACTGAAAAGAACAAACAAAACATACTAAGCATTTATCTAATTCTTTATGAGCTATCACAGCAGAGTCTATTAGAAATTATCTGTTGATTGTTAACAGTTAACATTAATGTAACTCTTCACTTATCCTTATTTGAAAAGTTAATTTAAAATGTTCATTTATTTATTCAGTGTAATATTTGTAATTTATTTTATTTTAATTTAAACATAGATGATAAAATGTGAGTTAATTGAATATTGGATTTTAGTCAATGAAACACAAGAACCTGGACCTTCTATAAAATCTTTTTCTTCTAACACTTAAATTATGTGCTAAATTTCTCTTTAAACTATTCTGCCTACAAGTCAAAGTCTGGACAGTTTCTTTTTCTGCATGAATATCTAAATTTGCCCTTTCCATGAGTATTCTGGTCCAACTTTAAAATGCTTAGAGGACTCATACCTTGTGTTTATTAGTGAATTCACAGAGATCTTTAAAATATTTCATCACTGGGGACTGGAGAGATGGTTCAGTAGTTAAGAACACTGTCTGCTCTTCCAGAGGTCCTGAGTTCAATTCCCAACAACCACATGATGGCTCACAACCATCTGGAATGGGACCTGACTCCCTCTTCTGTCATGCAGACATACATGCAAGTAGAACATTCATATATATAAAATACATTTTAAAAGAACATTTCATTGCCCAGTTTTAAAAATATTGCCTAGTGACTCATGTTCCAAAGTTAATTTTCTCTTTGTCTTCTTTTTTTTTAAATCGACAATGTTTTCAACTTTTCTTCCTTTTCTCTCTTAACACTTACTTACGTTTTGTGGATGTATGTGTGTGAGTGTGCATGCACACCATGATGTGAGTGTGCATGCACACCATGATGTGCGTGTGCAAGTCAGAAGACAAATTTCAGGAGTCATTGTGTCACAGGGCTTGAAATCATGTTGGCAGGCTTGACAGTATGTGGTTTTCCCACGGACCCATCTCTCAGATCCTGTTTGTTTGGGTTGGGTCCTGATTTTAGGCTGATCTTCAGCTCATGATCTTCCTGCCTCAGCCTCCTACGTCCTAGGATGATGGGTGTGCATTGCAACCCTTAGTCACATGAAACCTTTTGAAGCTACTTGGTACAGAAATTCATCCAGGGAGGAGGTCGTTAGGACCATAATCATTTCATTTTATAATATACATGTAAATTGTAATGCATACACAGTGTTGAAATTTAAAAACAATGTCCTTATTGGTGCAATGTGAGTATAACAAATATCCAAACCACACAGTGTTGTCCTGCGGCAGAAAATACATCTACAAAAGAACTTCACTGAGAAAGACTAACTCTGGGCTGGGGTTACAGCTCAGTGGCAGGGTTCTTGCCTAGGTGCTTGAGGCACTGGCTTCAATCCCCAGTAAGTAAGAAAATGAATGAGTGCGACCTGACATCTTTATATAAATACTAGTAAAGACAGTTAACAAAGACGCTATGCTTGAATAAAGGACCTGGGGGCGATTTACACATGTTCTAAATTAACAATTGCAAGTCAGCCTATTTTTCAGTAAGTTGGTAATACCAAAATCATATAAAACACGTATTAATAGATATTCACACATTTATTACCTATTTTCATACCTTATACCTTCATTGTCACAGATATCAAAGACTTATCTTTCATTTTTGTACTTTGAGACTGTAATTCTGAATGGGATTTTACCCTGACACCATAAGTTAAAGCCCCTTTTGATTTTAGTCTGTATGTACTTGTAATCAATGACTCATATTAAAATTCATCTTAGAAGATTGTTGTGAAAATTTAATGGGAAAACTTCGTTGAGAGCAACTGTGTGCCTATCATACAGAGAGCCCATTATTAGCAGTGAAGCCATGAATCGGAGAGATTTTATAAAAAATGTAAGGCTATGTTCTGGTTAAAAACAAACTCTTTGGTGACTACTTGAAGGAAATCACAGGTCAAAACACAAAATCTGGGGACAATTCAAATTAGACATATAAGAAAATAAACACATTAAATACTTACACATTTAGCCACTTGGTGTCGCTGTCCACCACAAGTTCCTTCATTAAACGCAGCTGGTTTTACACATTCACATGATCCTTTTCGTCGCAGTCTCAGACAAAATGGTAACGGTATGGGGTTTAAGATGTGAAGAATAAAAAAACTGAGAATATTTAAGAAATTCTGGATCAGTGTGAGAGCGACCAAACGTTTGGAACGGGCTTGCGATGGTGTTTTCTTGGAGAGAAGATCAGCGTTTGCTGCTCTGGCTTCTGCTCCTCTCTGCCTGGGAGGCAGGGAGCGGCCAGCTCCACTACTCCGTCCCTGAGGAGGCCAAACACGGAACCTTCGTGGGCCGCATCGCTCAGGACCTGGGGCTGGAGCTGGCAGAGCTGGTGCCCCGCCTGTTCAGGGTGGCATCCAAGGACCGCGGGGACCTTCTGGAGGTAAATCTGCAGAATGGCATTTTGTTTGTGAATTCTCGGATCGACCGGGAGGCGCTGTGCGGGAGGAGCGCGGAGTGTGGCATCCACCTGGAGGTGATCGTGGACCGGCCGCTTCAGGTTTTCCACGTGGAGGTGGAGGTGAGGGACATTAATGACAACCCGCCGGTATTTCCAGTGGCTATAAAGAATCTGTTTATTTCTGAATCTCGACAGCTTGGCTCTCGGTTTTCGCTAGAGGGCGCTTCAGACAAAGATATCGGAACAAATTCATTGTTGACTTACAGTCTTAACTCTAGTGAGTATTTTACTTTGGACGTCAAAAGAAAAGATGAGGAAGTTAAATCCCTGGGACTCGTGTTGAAAAAACTTTTAAATCGAGAGGACATTCCCGAACATCATTTACTGATAACGGCAGTTGATGGCGGGAAACCGGAGCTAACTGGCACCACTCAAGTGAAGATCACTGTCCTAGATGTGAACGACAACGCCCCGGCGTTTGAGAGGACGCTCTACAAAGTCAGATTATCCGAAAACGCACCAAATGGTACCGTAGTAGTGGATGTCAACGCCTCTGATTTGGATGAAGGAGTAAATAAGGACATTGTATATTCTTTCCACACGGATATGCCAGCTGAGATCCTGTCAAAATTCCACTTAGACCCGGTTAATGGACACATCACTGTGAAAGACAACATAGATTTCGAGGAAACAAAATCTTTTGAAATCCAGGTAGAGGCAGCAGACAAGGGAACCCCTCCAATGACAGACCACTGCACGGTTCTCGTTGAAATTGTGGACGTTAACGATAATGTGCCTGAATTGGTCATCAAATCACTATCAATTCCCGTTTTAGAAAATTCTGCACCTGGCACCGTGATTGCCCTGATCAGTGTGTCAGACCGTGACTCTGGAACCAATGGGCAGGTGACCTGTTCCCTGACCCCTCAAGTCCCCTTCAAGCTGGTGTCCACCTTCAAGAATTACTATTCGCTCGTGCTGGACAGCGCCCTGGACAGAGAGACCACACCTGACTATAAGGTGGTGGTGACAGCCAGGGATGGGGGCTCGCCCTCTCTGTGGGCCACAGCCAGCGTGTCCGTGGAGGTGGCTGACGTGAATGACAATGCGCCCGCGTTCGCACAGCCTGAATATACGGTTTTCGTGAAAGAGAACAACCCGCCTGGTGCGCACATCTTCACGGTGTCGGCCACGGACGCGGATGCGCAGGAGAACGCGCTGCTGTCCTACTCGCTGGTGGAGAGGAGGGTGGGCGAGCGCTCGCTGTCGAGCTTCGTGTCTGTGCACGCGGAGAGCGGCAAGGTGTTTGCTCTGCAGCCTCTGGACCATGAGGAGCTGGAGCTGCTGCAGTTCCAGGTGAGCGCGCGGGATGCTGGTGTGCCTTCCCTGGGCAGCAATGTGACTCTGCAGGTGTTTGTGCTGGATGAGAACGACAATGCTCCCACGCTGCTCGGGCCTCAGGCGGGCAGCACAATGAGCGAACTGGTGTCACGGACAGTGGGTGCAGGGCATGTGGTGACAAAGGTGCGCGCAGTGGATGCGGACTCTGGCTACAATGCTTGGCTGTCCTATGAGCTGCAGTCGGCCACAGGCAGCGGGCGCCTTCCGTTCCGGGTGGGTCTGTACACAGGTGAAATCAGCACCACTCGTGTTCTAGACGAGACAGATGCGCCAAAACAGCGCCTACTGGTGCTGGTGAAGGACCATGGCGAGCCAGTGCTGACAGCCACAGTCACCTTGCTAGTGTCTCTGGTGGAGACTGGGCACACGGCAAATGCCCCATCACGGACTTTGGTGAATTCTGCGGGCAGGGAGGCATCGCTGGTGGATGTTAACGTGTACCTGATCATCGCCATCTGCGCGGTGTCCAGCCTGTTGGTGCTCACGCTGCTGCTGTACACGGCGCTGCGCTGCTCGGCGACTCCCGCAGAGGATTCCTGCGGTCCTGGGAAACCCGTGCTGGTTTGCTCCAGCGCGGTGGGGACCTGGTCATACTCACAGCAGAGGAGACAAAGAGTGTGCTCTGGAGAGGGTCCGCCCAAGGCCGACCTCATGGCCTTCAGCCCAAGTCTTACACCTTGCCCAGTTAATCAGGAAAAAGAGGACAAACTGGTCTCAGATATTGATTTCTCCGTCAAAGTGAGTAATTTCCCCCTCTAAATTGGTCTCGTTTTATATGCTAACATTTTACTCCTTGGAGATGGGTTAAAATTATTTTATTCACGTTCTTTCTGTTGAGCCCTTTACACTTACTAATTTTGCCACTAGAACTGTAGGTTCTTGTCTAAATTGTGTGCTGAAGTGACAAGTGTGTTTGTTGATAAATACGGTGATAGGGTTATTTTCCCATAGTCTGTGTACAAATTGGAACCATTCTCTTCTTGTGTGAATGGCATCACGTAGAGCCCCTGGCTCCAGCTCCCTGTCACTAACCCCTGTGCAAAGCTTCAGCATCTTTTCTTCTTTTTCAAGGATTTTTAGGAAGAACTAGTAGAACAGTCACTGGCCCACTTACTGAACCATTCGTTAATCATGGTTGGTATTCAGAGATGGTCACCAGTAAGAATTTTATTTGACTTATCACTCACAGGACATTAAGATCCTTTCAACTACAAGATGGGGCTAACGCTGAAGAAATTTTACTGGGATCGTAGTTTAAAAATTATATACAGACTTGTTTTTAACAAATTACCCAAATTGAAAATGGTTTTTCATTAGATTAAAAATATTATTTTGAAAACATTTGAATATATTGTGAGAGTATTACATTTTATTCCACAGTGATTGAAATTATGTATGTGTTTGGTACATGCACATAGGTGCTCTTAACCGCTAGCTATCTCGTCTCTCCATAGTGACACTTTAAGTGTTACATTAAAAATGATGAGAATAAAAGTGAAACAGGGTTCTGAAAACACCTTTCATAAAAACACATTTCATATGTTATCCTCCTATTTTTGCCCTGAAAATTGAAACATATCTTTAATATCGTGAAGTTATTTTCAGTTTGGGCCATGAATCTATCTATCTGCTTTGCAATAAGAAACCTTCAGATAATTGATAGCAAATAAAACTTAAGTGGGACTATTCTTCAGTTATTTTTTGCAATGCATATGTCCATTTCTCTTACAAAATACTTGGACTCCCATCCAGTTCCCCTTGTTTCCAGAGAGAACTAATACTCAAATAAAACCTGATTAGCGCTTCATACATGTGATTAGTCCAGCATATGAAATATGTTTTCTTTCTCTTTTCTCTTTCCCATTTCCATTTTCTCTCCCAGAATTATCCTTCTCTGCTCTTTCATTCATCAAGTATCTGCCGTGGCACATCCAACCTCAATTCAATACTTACTTTATCAGTTTGTTATCATCCTGCTGTAGGTCACAGGGTCATCCAGAGTTCCTCTTCCTTTCATCTTCTAATCCAGCTCTTCTTGAAACACTTGATTAAAATACTTCCAAAGATATACTTTTTTGAATAATTTTGAGATAGTATTTCAAACAGTCCACTTGGACTTGAACTTCAGTGAAGATGGCTTGAATAAATTTGAAAGGTTTCCTTTTCTCTATAGCTATGTATTTGAGTTATAAAAGAGAATAATTAATTGATTTGTTGACCAATTAATTAATGCACATGTGTGTCACACATATAGAGATCAGAGGGCAAGTTGCAGGAGTTGACAACTATCTTTCCTTCATGTATTCTGGGGATCAAACTCAATTGCAAGTTTTCATGGCAACTGCTTTTTACCCCCCCCCCAATTCTTTTCATTGGCTGCAAAGTGTTTATTTAATATGTATTTGTTTCAAATAAGTATTGTATTAGTTATTTATCTTGCATCTGTGACAAACTCCTGATAAAATCAACTTTGAAAAGGAAAGGTTTGCTTTTGCTCGCAGTTCCAGGGTACGGTCCATCATGACGGGGAAGTCTTGGCAGCAGGTCAGCTTGTGCCTGTGGTCAGGAAGCAGAGAGTGTTGAACACCAGTGCACAGCTCTTTCTGCTTTTGATTCAAACAAGAACCCAGCTGTGGGATGGTTTTGCCCACTTTCAGAATTAATCTTCTCACCTCAATTAACGTACCCAGAATATCTCTCACGGATACACTCAGAGGGTGGCTGCCATTAGGGTTGTTGGAAATCAAGTTAACAATGAAGACCAACTGTCACAAATATCCATTCCCATTCTGTTGCATCCTCAACCTACACATCTACAGGCTCTGTAAATAAAACAAAGGGAATGTACTTCTTGTGGCTTCTTTCAGTATGTTTTACATCTTTGATAATTTGAAAAAGAATCCTTTGGCCATTCAGTGAGAGTATGTTTATTTCTGTTTAGATTCAGAAATTAGTGTTTATGTGAGTGAGAGAGGAAAGGATAGAGGCTTTTCACAGAGAGGGAGGCTTAAAATTAATTTTTTGATAACTTGATTTTTTTAAAAATCTAAACAAACTTGGAAGAAAGAGACTTATGAATTTAAGATGCAAAAGTAGTCTGCAGAGGCACCTCCACCATCTCCTCCTTTGCTAAGGCTGTATAAAAATAACTTTATTTGTTGGGAACTCTCCATTGTCCATTAAAACCCTGGATGAATCAAAGATCATGCCTGGCAAAATGTGGCATGAAGATTAAGGTAAAACCCAGACTTCTTAAATTGAAATATATCCTATTCAGGTCAGTGTCTTATATAGATTTATATCTCCTATAGATTTCTATCTCTAGAAAGTTAAAGTGTTGAGACCCATGAGTTTTAACCTTTCATTAACATATTTTATTAAGAAGATAATAAATGAACCGGGACTGGGGATGTAGTCCACTTTCTAAAGGGCTTGTCTAGTTTGCAAGAAGCACTGAGTTCTGTGCCCAGCACCCCATGAAACTCAGGGCAAGGGAGTCAGATATTTAGGGTCCACCATGGCTACACTGTGAGTTCAAGGATATCCTGGGGTAAATAAAACCCTGTCTCAAACATGAAAAAAAAAAAGAAAACCAGTTGTGTTGGGTAAATATCCTGCAAAACATTATTTGAATACCTCTGAGGTACTAATATTAAATATAATACTTTACATTAAAAGTATTATTTCAAAAGAGGGCACACATACTTAAAGGGCTGTGAAGGAGAGATTAAAGAAACAAATGGGCCTAACAACGCAGTCTTGGTGTTGCAGATAATCAAAGAGGGTAAAATAACTGTCCAATTGCTTTAATCATAAAATGTCTCATAATTTGGGGAGCTTTCAAAATGGTTACAAGGTGTGTGAGATTGGTTTGTAGAGAGTTAAATTTATTTAACTTTATGTCTTATGGAAACAAATTACACAGAGACTCTTATTTTCTGAACCCATTACTTAATGGACAAAGAGGGTGTGTCTGTTTGCTAATGAATGCTCTTTCAGAGGTAAGAAGTTATCCTCTTTGACTAAAATACATGAGAACAATGTGAGGAAATAGAAATCTAGGCAGTTGAACCCCAGAAAGCACCTGAAATTTACAAACTTTGAGAAGACAAATGAGACTACCACATTTGCTCATAGGAGGGGAAGTGCCTTAGAATAAAATAATGTAGAAAGTTCTTCAACACAAACTACTTACTACCTGTTTCAAATTCCACATTAAATCTCCCATGGACATCAAGCCTTTCTGTGATTCCGGGAAGAAAGTCAATCGAACGCTAACAGACTTTGATTGCTTAAAACAGTATCTGCAAACTTCCCTTTGGATGACTTATTCTTAGAATCAGTGGTTCCGTAAATATTGCTTCTCTCAAGATTCAGAACCAACACTGCAAACCCAAGAATGAACAGAGTGTCATTAGCAATCATAACCCATCATTTGATGGTGCACGAGGGATCTGTCATGAATTTCCCTAATCTACACCTCACCACTGCATGTTTACAAAGTTTATATTAATGACAGTTGGGTCTCTGTAAATACTTAAAACCTACATGAAAAAAGAATTTCTATCGTATTAGAAGTTGATGTTCTGGTAAAACAAAAGATCACACACATTTAATCACTGGTACAGAACGCATACCTGCAAAATATAACTCTATTTTGCAAAGCGGAAAAACCTATTTGAGAGGCTGAAGGAATAAAGAAGGCAATTTTTAGTGTTGTACTTTTCAGGAACTCATACTTACAGTTTGGGGCCACATGATGTCGCTCTTTACCATAAAATAAATCCGACAGGAGACAGACTAAAGGAAAAACCATTTCCATTCTTCCCGGAAAGCTGCATACACCATCCCGGATCTGGACAATGGAGGATGCAGTGGCGGTGGACTGACGGATAAGAGCTCTATCTCTGAGAGGATCCCTGATCAGAACAAAGGATTGTGCACTTGAGATGGATTTTTTCTGGGGAAGTGGCCAAGAATCACGGCGCCTGCTTTTCTCTTTTTTGCTTCTTGCAATCTGGAAGGGAGGGAACAGCCAGCTCCACTACTCCGTCCCCGAGGAGGCCAAACACGGAACCTTCGTGGGCCGCATCGCTCAGGACCTGGGGCTGGAGCTGGTGGAGCTGGTGCCCCGCCTGTTCAGGGTGGCGTCCAAGGACCGCGGGGACCTTCTGGAGGTAAATCTGCAGAATGGCATTTTGTTTGTGAATTCTCGGATCGACCGGGAGGCGCTGTGCGGGCGGAGCGCGGAGTGTGGCATCCACCTGGAGGTGATCGTGGACCGGCCGCTTCAGGTTTTCCACGTGGAGGTGGAGGTGAGGGACATTAACGACAATCCTCCCATATTCCCTGCGACACAAAAGAATCTGTACATTGCAGAATTAAGGCCTCTTGACACTTGGTTTCCACTAGAGGGCGCATCAGATGCAGATATTGGAACCAATGCTCTGCTGACTTATAGGCTAAGTCCCAATGACTATTTTTCTTTGGAAAAACCATCCACCGATGAACGGGTAAAAGGTCTTGGACTTGTATTACGAAAATCCTTAGACCGAGAGGAAACTCCAGAGATTTTTCTATTGCTCACAGCCACCGACGGAGGCAAACCCGAGCTGACCGGCTCTGTTGAGTTACTCGTTACAGTGCTGGACATCAACGATAATTCTCCAGTTTTTGACAGATCCCTCTACACGGTGAAGTTACCCGAAAACGTCCCAAATGGGACACTGGTAGTCAAAGTCAATGCCTCTGATTTAGACGAAGGTGTGAATGGAGATATTATGTACTCATTTTCGACGGATGTTTCACCAAACGTGAAACGCAAATTCCACATAGACCCAGTTACAGGACAGATTGCTGTAAAGGGATCCATTGATTTTGAAGAATGCAAATCCTATGAAATTCTCATAGAGGGCATTGACAAGGGACAAGTCCCGCTTTCCGGACACTGTAAAGTTATTGTAGAAGTTGAAGACATCAATGATAACGTCCCAGAGCTGGAATTCAAATCTCTGTCGCTTCCAATCCTAGAGAATGCTCCAGTGGGCACCGTCATCGCGCTCATCAGTGTGTCTGATAGGGACATGGGTGTCAACGGGCAGGTGACCTGCTCCCTGACCCCTCATGTCCCCTTCAAGCTGGTGTCCACCTTCAAGAATTACTATTCGCTCGTGCTGGAAAGCGCCCTGGACAGAGAGACCACACCTGACTATAAGGTGGTGGTGACAGCCCGGGATGGGGGCTCGCCCTCGCTGTGGACCACCGCCAGCGTGTCCGTGGAGGTGGCTGACATAAACGACAACGCGCCTGCATTCGCGCAGCCCGAATACACGTTGTTCGTAAAGGAGAACAACCCGCCTGGTGCGCACATCTTCACGGTGTCGGCCATGGACGCAGATGTGCAGGAGAACGCGCTGGTGTCCTATTCGCTGGTGGAGAGGCGGGTGGGCGAGCGCTTGCTGTCGAGCTTCGTGTCTGTGCACGCGGAGAGCGGCAAGGTGTTTGCTCTGCAGCCTCTGGACCATGAGGAGCTGGAGCTGCTGCAGTTCCAGGTGAGCGCGCGGGATGCTGGTGTACCTTCCCTGGGCAGCAATGTGACTCTGCAGGTGTTTGTGCTGGATGAGAATGACAATGCGCCCCTGCTGCTGGAACCCGAGGCGGGAGTGTCTGGTGGAGTGGTGAGCCGGCTGGTGTCAAGGTCAGTGGGTGCGGGCCATGTAGTGGCGAAGGTGCGCGCGGTGGATGCGGATTCTGGCTATAATGCATGGCTGTCTTATGAGCTACAGTCGCCGGCAGGCAATTCCCGTAGCCCTTTCCGGGTGGGTCTGTACACGGGCGAGATTAGTACCACGCGCATCTTGGATGAGGCGGATTCGCTGCGCCAGAACCTTCTGGTGCTGGTGAAGGACCATGGTGATCCAGCAATGACTGTTACCGCCACGGTGTTGGTGACGCTGGTAGAGAATGGCCAGGTACCAAAGACTCCATCGCGAGTGTCCACGAGTGTCACAAACTCGGAGGCATCACTGGTAGATGTCAACGTGTATCTGATCATCGCCATCTGCGCGGTGTCCAGCCTGTTAGTACTCACTCTGCTGCTGTACACCGCTCTGCGCTGCTCCACTGTTCCCAATGAGAGCGTGTGTGTGCCTGGAAAACCAGTAATGGTGTGCTCCAGCGCAGTGGGGAGCTGGTCGTACTCTCAGCAAAGAAGGCAAAGGGTGTGCTCTGGGGAGTACCCACCTAAGACTGACCTCATGGCCTTCAGCCCCAGTTTATCTGATTCAAGGGACAGAGAGGATCAATTGCAGCCCACAGGGGATTCCTCTGGAAAGGTCAGTCTTACTATCGTCTTTAATTTGAATTTTCATATGTGGTTTTTCATTTTCTTCACAATTTTATTTATTACTGGACATGGGATTCTTGCTCGGTGGTCATTTTCCTTCAGGACTTTGAATATATCTTCTAGCGTGCAAATTTTTCGCTGAGAAATCTTCTGATAAGCTTTATCAGTGTTCCCTTGTATATGTTCCTTGCTGCGGTCAAAATTCTCTCTTTATTGTCGACTCTTAGCAATGAGCGTGTAGATGAGGCTTTACTCAGCTTCATCCTAGCTGAACTACCTTAAGGTTCTTTGCTCTATCCATTTCATGCCCAGATTTGGAGCATTTAGGCCATACATTCTCTAAGATTTCTGCTTGTTTTCCTCTTCTCTCTCTGTGAATCACAGCCCACATATTGGCTCACTCTTTTGATCCCGTAAGTCTCTTAGTCCTTCTTCAGTCTTTAAGGTTCTGTTTTAGTTTTTACTCTCTTCCTGAGTAAATTCAAACATTCCACTTTGAAGCTACTGTGTCTTTTCCTGGTAATGTGTGCTGTTGAATTGCATTAAGGCAACGACTCCATCTCTGTTGAAATTCTTTTCTGTTAATGTTCTATTTTCTTGAGTTCATTGGACATTTTGTGTTGGTTACTTAAACACTGTCAGAATACACTGGCCTCTATGTCTTCATACTTGCTTTTTGTAGATAGCAGAAATTCTTTTGTGTTGTCTTGTTTTTTCCCCCCTATTGTTATATGGTCTTGGCATTCCCTTATTTGTAGAAGAACCCAGCCACCTCTCCCAATCTCTCTGACCTACCTTTGTGCAGGTAAAGGCCCTTATTCATCAATTGTCTAAGAACCTGGGCTCCATCCAGCCATTTAGACAGATGTATATTTTCTGTAGTTTTATGCCCAAAGTCCTAGCAGGAGCGAGCCACTGATTGCTTTTGTCCTGAGCTCATAAACGCTGGTCCCACTGGTGTGGGTTCTTTGCGCTGTGACTACCGTGGAGTGGCAGTGTCTCCTCTCCTCTTTCCTCTTTTCCACACAGGGTCTCACTAGAAGGCCTGGCTGCAGGGAGCTCATTAAGTAGGCAAGGCTGACCTGGAAATCACAAAGATACTCCTACCCCTGCCCCCAAGGGCCGGGATTAAAGCTGTGCACCCACACCCAGGTGCAACATTGTGTTATTGTTCTGAGTCATTTCCAGGAACCTAAAATCTTGTGTGCTCTATCAGGGTGCTGATTTGGGTGAGACAGGAAAGAATTTCTTGATTTTCCCGCTGAGATATCATGACATTATGTCCCTGTTCCACTCTTCTCTTCTCCTCATGAGAGAAGCTGCTAGGGTAGGGCAGGTGAACTGCAGGCCCTGTGACACATTGACTGCTACTGGTTTCCCTCATTCATCCTGCAATACGCTGGCTTACAATTGTGCTCTGAGTCGTGAGAAAGAGACCAGCCCTTCAGGTAGTGCTCTGCCCCCTGAAACGTAGGATGTAGAACACATGTCCCACTCCTTGGAGAGATGGCAGAAGCTGTTGCTTCTCCCTGAGTGAGTGGTACTGTGCTGAGAGAAAAGAATATGATGAGAAGTCCTTGCGCTTCTCGTCTGCTTTGGAATGAGAGCTTTGAGCTCCTCTGGAGGGCAGAAGTGTCTTGCTTCATTTTTAGGTTTCTCCTGATTGGCACAAGGTGGTGTAGTCTTGGCAGAGTGTCCTTTTTTAGGGAAAGAAGGGTCTGGGATCTCATACAACCCCTTCCTACTGATGTCTGTAGCTCTAACGTGTGTCTTAAACTCATATTTTCTTTTAGTTTTCTCTTTGGTTTCCTAGAGATTATAATGCTCACTATGGACTGGTTAAAGCATAAGCCAATACTTGTAATGTACAGTAACTTTGAGTGGGCCTTGGGAAATCATACGGTTCATCTGCTCCCACTTCATGCTTTTGAATTGGATACAGATCCCAGACATACAATGATCACTTTTGTACCGTTAATGTCCATTTATGCTCGTGTTTCTTGTTAAAAAGTTATATTTCTTCTGAAAAAGTTCTTGAATATTTCCTTTCCTATGGTTTGATAATGAAGAAATCCCGATGTTTTGCATGTTCAGATATAGTATTTCAATTCCACCTTTGCGAAATAGTTTTGCTGGGTATTTAATGCTGAGTTGGCAGTTATTTTCCCATAACTTTCAAGATAACTTTTTTATAGTTCTTTCTTAAGAATATGACAACTGAATTTATTATTGATAGAGTGTGATTTTTCCTCTTTTTAAAGCTCTTTTTAAAATTCTTTCTTTGTTTTGAAATTGTCAATAACCTTACATTATCTGATCAGCTTTGATTTACTCTTAAAATCTTCTTTGAAGTTATCACAACATTTTGTATCTGTGAGTTGATACTTTATCAATTTAAAATTAGTATTTATTAGTATACCTTCAAATATCGCTTCTAACTTGCATTACTCTCCTGGGAATCACAGCATATATGTTAAATCTTTTCTTCATAGTCTTCATTTTACATTGAATTTGTGCTTTTAAGTCACTGATGCTCTTTGCTGCATGATTCTTATGTATGTTATTGCAACTTTTCCCTTACTTAGTCATTTTTTCTTCTTCTCTTCTTCTTCTTTGATTTTTTTTTGAGACCAATTTTTTCTGTGTAGCCCTGGCTGTCCTGAAACTTGCTCTGTAGTAGACCAGGCTGGCCTCAAACTCTGAGATCTGCCTCCTCTGTCTCTGGAGTGTTGGGGTTAAAGGTGTGGACCACATGCCTTACTATTTTCCTATTAGTCTGGGCTACCATCCACGTCATCAACTGAATTCTTCACTTCCATCAGTGCCTTTTCAGTTTTAAAGTCTTGTTTTCCTTTTTTAAAAATTAGAGGTTTTTAAAAAAAAATTGTTACTTTTGTGAATTTAATTAACACAGTAATTATAGTTATTTGTGACCTCTCAGGTCATTGAATCATCTGTCACCCCATGTTTTTCTTCTCATAACCTTCTTATTAGGGCCAATAATATTGAATTGAATTCTAGATTGTACATGGAAAGTTGCAATTGTTCTGAATGATAGTTTCTTTCAGAGAACCTACTAAAATATTTGCTTGAGGTGCAATTAGGAAATATGCCTGTCATTATTGAGAATGATTGAATGGAAATAAATAGTAGTTTACTTTTCACTCCTGTGCTATCTGTAATGATGAGTGTTGTGAACATTTAAGCTGTGTGTCTCCTATCATTACTTTTATTATACTTTGTCGGGCAACACAGAGTAAAGTGAATCATAGAGTGCGGGGGTAAAGGCATGCGCTACCACTCTTGACTACTACCAAAATATCCAGGAAAAGGACCAGTGAATTGGGCCAGCCAAGACAGTATTCTTTAATAACCGACTGAAAGAATGACTTAGAAGATTTAAAGGCTCTTTCCTTCATGTCTTCTGTGGGATTTAGAATGTAGTAACTGAGAAAGAAATCCTCAAATTAAGAATCAACTACAAAATGACAAATACGGACTTGATTCCAACAGCTACAAAGATGAGCCAAATGTTAAGAGACTTCTGTCTTCCACACATCTGTATAAAATGTAAACTCTGTTCCGTATTAGCAATGCCCTTTCTCCATTGACTATACCATTGCCTTTACTGGATCATAAATATTTTTGTGACACACTACCTCTCAATCAATATTATGATTCTATTTGTTGAATAGATGTAAGATAGGTGATTATACAATTTACATCTTAATAGCAACTCGAATAATTGCTGCTTGGATGCTGTATCTTGAAAATGGTGTGAAGTTGCTTACCAAATTGTATGACATCTGGACAATTAAAGTCTCCACATTAGAGTAATACAGCAAAAAAATTGGTAGGTGTTGAAAAAGATTAAAGGGCTAAATGCTCACAAATTTGAATAGATTTCAAAAAGGAGCCCAAGTTAGTATCATATTTAAACTCTTAGTTATTTTAAAAGACAGCATCAATAAATCACCAGTATTAAACACTGAAATTTAGAAAATTTCCTTCAATTAATACTGAAGCAGTATAAGTCCATTAACAGGATACAGAAAATTAAAAAAAAATTAGGTGATAGATGAATATGAAAACAACACTACTCAACAACTAACCATTGAAAATAATAACTATTAAAAGATTTTCTTTGATCAGTTTGAGTATAAACTCCTCTATAACAAAATAGGTAAAACAAATTACTTTGGGTGTCTTTACTGAAGATAGATCAATAAGCAGTGGTATAATCTTGTTGATGTTTTTTTTAGGTTGTCTTTATAAAGTTAAGTCCAATTGGAAGACCATCAGCAGAAAATCTGGGGATTGGGAAGTAATGCAATTAAGGTAGAAACCCTGGTTAATAAAGTGATATTTAGATAGAGAAGAGGGCTATACGGAAGCACAGAAAACATGTAATTGAAATTGAGTAGTATTGAGAAATATTTCACTAATAAAAGGTAAGTGAATAAAACAGACCAAAATAAAATACTTACCCTTTTAGCCACATGATGTCGCTAGACACCACGATATTTTCTTCTCTTCCAACGTCAAAAGGAAACGGAGAATACGTTTTACTTAGAAAAAGGGCCTTTCATTTTCGACCTTGCTACAGAAGCTCACACACACACAAAAAGCGAGGATATTAAATTGGAATTAAGTTTTCAAAGGATTTTCTTGGTGCTGCAATAAAGACTGGAGAAGTGGAACAAGACTGCGATGCTATATTCCCAGCAAGGAAGTCCGGGATTCCGGCGCCTGCTCATCTCCTTTGTGCTCCTCACAGCCTGGGAGGCAGGGAGCGGCCAGCTCCACTACTCCATCCCGGAGGAGGCCAAACACGGAACCTTCGTGGGCCGCATCGCTCAGGACCTGGGGCTGGAGCTGGCGGAGCTGGTGCCCCGCCTGTTCAGGGTGGCGTCCAAGGACCGCGGGGACCTTCTGGAGGTAAATCTGCAAAATGGCATTTTGTTTGTGAATTCTCGGATCGACCGGGAGGCGTTGTGCGGGCCGAGCGCGGAGTGTAGCATCCACCTGGAGGTGATCGTGGACCGGCCGCTGCAGGTTTTCCACGTGGAGGTGGAGGTGAGGGACATTAACGACAACCCGCCTAGATTCTCCCGACCAGAACAAAGATTACTTATTTTAGAGTCAAGAATGCCAGACTCGCGGTTTCCGGTAGAGGGCGCATCTGACATGGATATAGGAGTCAATGCAGCTTTGAGCTATAAAATAAATCCTAACGAATATTTTGACTTGGGTGTTAAAAGAAAGGAAGAGGAGACAAACGTTTTACAGCTAGTTTTGAAGAAACCCCTAGATAGAGAAGAAACCCAAGAGCATCGTTTGTTACTGATTGCAACCGATGGAGGGAAACCTGAACTAACAGGTACTGTACAGTTACTGATTGATGTGTTGGATGCAAATGATAACGCTCCGGAGTTTGATGAATCTATTTATAACGTTAGATTGTTGGAAAATACACCCAACGAGACATTAGTAATTAAACTCAACGCTTCAGACGCAGATGAGGGAATTAATAGTGAAATACTGTATTTCTTCAGTAATCTTGTTCTAGATGATGTAAAATCTAAATTTACAATAGATTCTACCAGCGGAGAAATAAAAGTTAAGGGGGAGCTGGATTACGAAGACCGCAAATTATATGAAATTAATATTGATGCCGTGGACAGAAGTACATTCCCACTAGCAGGACACTGTAAAGTTATAGTGAAACTAGTGGATGTAAATGATAACGTGCCCGAAATGGCCATAACATCGCTGTTTGTGCCTATCAAAGAGGATGCTCAGTTGGGGACTGTCATTGCCCTGATTAGTGTGTCTGATAGCGACTCTGGCGCTAATGGCCAGGTGACCTGCTCTGTTATCCCGCATGCCCCCTTCAAGCTGGTGTCCACCTTCAAGAATTACTATTCGCTCGTGCTGGACAGCGCCCTGGACCGCGAGACCACAGCTTACTATAAGGTGGTGGTGACAGCCCGGGACGGCGGATCGCCCTCGCTGTGGGCCACAGCCAGCGTGTCCGTAGAGGTGGCTGACGTGAACGACAATGCACCCGCCTTTGCGCAACCCGAATACACGGTGTTCGTGAAGGAGAACAACCCGCCTGGCGCGCACATCTTCACGGTGTCGGCCATGGACGCGGATGCGCAGGAGAACGCGCTGGTGTCCTACTCGCTGGTGGAGAGGCGGGTGGGCGAGCGCTCGCTGTCGAGCTTCGTGTCTGTGCACGCGGAGAGCGGCAAGGTGTTCGCCCTGCAGCCTCTGGACCATGAGGAGCTGGAGCTGCTGCAGTTCCAGGTGAGCGCGCGGGATGCTGGTGTGCCTTCCCTGGGCAGCAATGTGACTCTGCAGGTGTTTGTGCTGGATGAGAACGACAATGCTCCCATGCTGCTGGGGCCTCAGGGTGGCGGAGGGACCATTGAATTGTTGTCCCGATCGGTGAGTTCAGGCCACGTAGTTGCAAAGGTGCGTGCAGTGGACGCGGACTCTGGCTACAATGCGTGGTTGTCCTATGAGTTACAGCTGGCGGCGGGTGCTGCGCGCAGCCCGTTCCGCGTGGGGTTATACACTGGTGAGATCAGCACAACACGTGTTCTGGATGAATCGGACATGCCGCGCCAGCGCTTGCTGGTGCTGGTGAAGGACCACGGCGAGCCAGCACTGACCGCCACAGCCACCTTCTTGGTGTCTCTAGTGGAGAACAGCCAGACACCGAAGGTCTCATCTAGGGTTCTGGCTGGAACCTCTGGTTCAGACTCCAAACTGATGGATGTCAACGTGTACCTGATCATCGCCATCTGCGCGGTGTCCAGCCTGTTGGTGCTCTCGCTGCTGCTGTACACCGCGCTGCGCTGTTCGGCGGCGCCCACAGAGGGCGTGTGTGGGCCGGGGAAGCCCGTGCTGGTGTGCTCCAGTGCGGTGGGAACCTGGTCATACTCGCAACAGAGGAGGCAGAGGGTGTGCTCTGGAGAGGGTCCGCCCAAGACCGACCTGATGGCCTTCAGCCCCAGCCTACCTCAGGGCCCCAGCTCTACAGAGAATGTGAGTTTCTTAATCAAACTGTAATTTTTCTCTTTAACTCTTCTGCATTGAATACCTGAAGGCTTTTTGAGTGATGATTTTAGATTTAAGAATTAAATGTTATACATACAATTAACCTAACAAATTCATAGTCTACTTTTAGCTGTGCCGTTTCCTGTTCTTTAAAGTACAACTTTTTTTAAAGCTATATTTTGGGGCCTGGAGAGACCCCAGGCTTAACCCCATTGATTCAGTGGTTTTGAGTACCGGATGTGACATGAGTTCAATTCCATCTACCTGCAGGATAGCTCATAACCATTTGAAACTTCAGTTCCAGGGAGCCAACACCCTTTGACTTCCGTGGGCACATGGTGCACATACATATATGCAGGCAAAACATTCACACGTAAAATCTTTAAAGTGATATCTTTGGACATATCTTTACACTGAATGGATTGCAGTCACTGTTATTCCATAAGAGGTTTTATTAGTTGATGCAGCAATCTTCTATCTTAACCTAAAATAGTTTCAAGTCTTTTGTGGACATGAAGTGTTATGTATGTGTGTGTGGGTGTGTGGCCTGCTCATGCATTATTCCCTTGAGACGCAGTCTGTCACTGAGCCTGGAGTTAAGCTAGCAGAGAGTGACCTCCAGCAATCCCTGTGATCACCCCTGCATGTTCTGGGGCTAGTCAGGACCATATGGGACTCATGGGTTCTTGGGATTTCAATGGGGGTCATTACGCTTGCATAGCACGGATTCTTTTTGTTAAGCCATGTTTGTCTTCCTTCCTTCCTTCCTTCCTTTTTCTTTTCTTTCTTCTTTCTTCCTTCCTTTTTTCTTTTGCTCTTTATTTTTTTGAGACTGAGCTGAGCTATGTAACCCAGGCTAGCATTGATACCATAATTCTTGGCTGTCCTCAAACTCTGAATCCTCCTGTCCTAGGCTCCCTAGTGGTGGTTTACAGGTATGAGAGACTGCACTCTGCTTGTAAAATGTTTTCATGATTTCTTGTCATTTAAGCATACTCACACTTAATCTAGGGCATATCATAGCACAGAGTGTAAGACATGCTTTTAAATGTTTCTTTCTAAGTTTAGAGACAGGCTCATACATGTAGTCCCTGTTGGCTTGGGACTATTTATGTAAACCAACTGAACTGGAACTCACATATATCTATCTTGCCTCTACCTCCCTAGAGCTGAGATTAAAGGTGTGAGCCAGAAAACATAAGTTAAATTATTTATTCTTTATAAATAATTATTTTAATAAATAATTTTATATATAATTATTTTATGACTACATATCAATATTTTTACAACAGCCCATCAACTATGCTTTTTTCTTTCTGTTGAATTGCAACTATTTTATTTTTATATGAAAGTTTAATTTCTTTTTTTCAGTCATATTTCTGTAGTAAACAATTAATTTAATCTCTGCCTAAATAGATTATCACCCCTATGGTTTCATAATTAAAAACTTTATTGTTAAAAATTTTATTTTATGGCCGGGCAGTGGTGGCGCACGCCTTTAATCCCAGCACTCGGGAGGCAGAGGCAGGCAGATCTCTGTGAGTTTGAGGCCAGCCTGGTCTACAAGAGCTAGTTCCAGGACAGGAACCAAAAAAGCTATGGAGAAACCCTGTCTCGAAAAATCCAAAAAAAAAATTATTTTAGTAGTGTTTTCACTTGGATATATATAGCTATTGTTTAAAATTCTTGAAACAGAAAGAATTACAGTTAAAATTTCCTTTCGATTCCCACAACAGAACATCATATTAATAGAGAATAATTCATTTCCCCCTAAAGGTTAGCATTGGAATTGGGAGGAAAAATTCAGAAACTTGGGCACAGTTTCACCTTAAATTATTTGTGTTGACAGAAAGACAATTATCACGTGTACTCACTCATAGGTGGTTCTTAAAGAAAGCCAGCCTACAAACTACAATCCCAGAGAACTTAGACAACAATACGGACACTAGGAGAGAATTACATAGATCTAATCTACATGGGAAGTAGAAAGTAGAAGAAGACAAGATCTCCTGAGTAAATTGGAGCATGGGGACCTTGGGGGAGGATTGATGGGAGAGGGGAGAAGCAAGGAGGGGAGCAGAGAAAAATGTAGAGCTCAATAAATATCAATAAAAAGTTACGTGTGTTGAGAAGTCCTTGTGAACCCCTCTGCTCTGAAAAAATCCCCATGCATTTGGTCAGAAAGCATAGTGTTTGTTGCTTTGCATTTTCAGATTAGGAAGTAACATAAAATTACTGTTATAAAAACTTCTCTTGGGTTTATTGTTTATAAACATAGGTAAGAGTTCTTGCCATTGAAAAATAAAAATTCTCTTGCTCCTCTTTTTTCTGTTTTGGGCAAACGTGTGAGCTCAACAGGAAATAACCATTACACACCTAATGTAGGAAATGTTAGGTCCCCTTTTCTGGCATTGCTGATGTTTAAAATTCATGTGTGCATTTCCTTCCATAGTTACCCCTTATGTCTAATTCACATGTGTGTTTCCTTCCTTCCATAGTTACCCCTTCTGTCTTTCTCTTTGGATATTTATAATTCAGTGATCAACTTTAGGGAGGTCTTAGAATTGAGAATAGCTTTTGCTACACTATTGGTTAATTGCAAATACCTATCAACTGTTAAAAATCAGGTTAATTTAGTTTTGAAAGATAAACTTACTGCTTTGCATAATTTCTACAAAATTTTCCATATGGTGGAGGGAGCTATTTGTTTATAAAGAGATCGACTACTCATCTTCTCATATAATCTTTTCCCTCAACTGGAATAAACTATTTAAATAAATAAAATGAGAATCTGTAAGCTATTTGTCAGCAAAAGATCAGCATTTTTCTTTCCATATAATTTTATTTTACATAAAGAATTTCAGTAATGTTTAATCATTTTTTAAACCTGGAAACAATAAGATTATTACAACAATTCCAGTTGGATTGTACAACTAATCTTCAGAAGATTTTGAAAAGTAAATATGATTTTTTTTTGGTTTGTCGAGACAGGGTTTCTCTGTGGCTTTGGAGCCTGTCCTGGAGCTAGCTTTGTAGACCAGGCTGGTCTCGAACTCACAGAGATCCATCTGCCTCTGCCTCCCGAGTGCTGGGATTAAAGGCGTGCGCCACCATAGCCTGGCTTAAATATGATGTTTAATGTTTGCTAATTTTTGCCTGTTGACGTTTCCTGTAGGAAGTAGACCTTACTTAGACTAATATATATGTATTGGTTACTATAGAAAAGCTTTGCCAAAAAGACTAGCTCAATATATATTTAATGTGAGGATTATATTATTCTAAGTAAAAAAAAAATGCTTTGTTTGTTATTGCTTAGCAAATGATGTTTTTGTTGGCACAAATTACCATGAAGGAAAGTCTTGGAGAAAATATCTAGTATATCTGGGTTAATTATTTGAATATAGCATCTCGCAAAAGGAAGAGCTTTGTATTATCATTGTGAGGCTTAATGTATGTCTGAATAGTGGAAAAGGGTGGGATACCGTGCTTCATTTGGAAGTCTTACTGTTGACTTGCTAAAGTCTGAAAAGAAGTTCAACCATCTCCAGTTGGCGAATTAAGGATGAAATAACGGTAAAGTTTATATTTGACTGACTTTAATTGTGAAGATAATATTATTAAGGAAGAGATGAAACTATTAGAAACCTGCTTTAGGCTGGCGTTCTGCACAGTGATAGAACACTAACTCAAGACCTTGAATTCACTCCTCAGCCAAGAAGAACCAAGTTTAAACTAAGGCTACTTTTAGGAGGCAATTGCAAATATTCTATATTTTTGCTCTACAAAATATGATTCATACTGAAGAACTATTGAAAATAATTGTTTGGCTTATGCATTTATCATCAGCAACCTATGCCTAGAAACTAACCACCTACCAAAGATGCTTTATAAAATACAAACCTTACAAAATAATAAAAAGTATTTATTAGCAAGGAGAAATTTTTGAGAAACAGAAAATGTTATGATTAAAATGAGAAGTTGGCTTATGATCAAGTCTCCTAGAAGTAATTCTAATATTAAATTTCTAGTTTTAGTAATTTAATGAAATTATACTCATAATGATAAACATGGTATACGTGAAAGATAGAGAATCTGTAGGCTAACTTTGAATAAGATCAATAAGGAGGCAGAGAAATAAAAATCAAAATTACTATAGGTGATACAGAGAATGTTTATGTCATTAAAACAAAATGTTAATTTTCAAGACCTAAATCTACTAATTCTCTAATAATTGCTAGCAATGCTTTCATGTTAAACAAATTGCTTTCTAAGAGTCATATATAAATGGAATTGACAGAAACATAGAAGGGGAGATGAAGATGAGGTTTGGGGGATGTTCGGAAAGGTATCACAAGAATGTGTGAGAAGATGAGGGCCTCTGAAGGGAAAGAGTATAGGGTGAAATTGAGATTTAGAGAAAAAGATGGAGTCTTTCAGAATAGCAGACAAGAGCAACAAAACACAGCAGGAATAATTTCTGGCAGAAATTAATGTGGTGAGATTGGGAAGTTATCACTACAAACTGAGCATCGATGGAGAAATGCCATAGCGATAGGTCCACTGGCACGTTCCTGTGTCCCTGCTCTCAATTCTGAGATGCAGCAAACATTTTGAGTTTGAGAACATCCTGGGCTTTACAGTTTAGGGTGAACCCGATCTTCAGTGAGAACACATATAAATTTAAAATATTTCACACACTATGCATTAAAACCATGCTCAATTATCACAAAAAGGAACCATAAGCATGTGTGATACGAGGAACAAAGTAATAATAAACATTAGCAATCTTTTAAGATTTAAAAATTTAGACATGACATAATGCTAAAACGTTTAAAATGCTAAAAATGTTGCTTCTCCGCGAATAACTAAAGACCATTCTAATTCTAAATTACAAAAAAGAGAAAAACAAAGAAAAACAATAAGAAAAGAATTGGCCATGAAAATTGTAAACACCCGGAGGATTTGCTATCAAGGTAAGTGAGGGTATACGAATTCGTGTCTTACCCTGTGGAGCCGCATGGTGTCGCTGTCTACCACGGAGTTACATCTAGCCAGCACACAAAGCCCTTTCCTCTGGTAGCTGAAATTTTCCATGACTGCTGAATGATGGCGAATGCAGAAGAACTGAATCGATAGACTTTGAATCATACAGAATTTTATGCACAGAAAAAAATCTTCTAATGGAAATAAAGCAAGAAGCATCTGACATGGATTTTACCACTGAAAGCAGGCTGGGAACACGGTGTCTGCTGCTGTCACTTCTGCTTCTGGCAGCCTGGGAGGCAGGGAGCGGCCAGCTCCACTACTCCGTCCCCGAGGAAGCCAAACACGGAACCTTCGTGGGCCGCATCGCTCAGGACCTGGGGCTGGAGCTGGCGGAGCTGGTGCCCCGCCTGTTCAGGGTGGCGTCCAAGGACGGCGGGGACCTTCTGGAGGTAAATCTGCAGAATGGTATTTTGTTTGTGAATTCTCGGATCGACCGGGAGGCGCTGTGCGGGAGGAGCGCGGAGTGTAGCATCCACCTGGAGGTGATCGTGGACCGGCCGCTTCAGGTTTTCCACGTGGAGGTGGAGGTGAGGGACATTAATGATAACCCTCCTGTCTTCTCTGTAAAGGAGCAAAGAATTTTAATGTATGAATCCAGGCTGCCAGATTCTTTGTTTCCACTAGAGGGCGCATCAGATGCTGATGTTGGATCAAATTCTATCTTAATCTATAAACTCAGTCCTAGCGAATACTTTGGGTTAGATGTGAAAACGAACAGTGATGGTAACAAACAAATTGGACTCTCGTTGAAAAAATCCTTGGACAGAGAGGATGCTCCTGAGCATAAGCTGCTGCTGACAGCCACGGATGGAGGCAAACCTGAGCTCACAGGCTCTGTTCAGCTGCTGGTCACTGTGCTGGATGTGAACGATAACGCCCCTACTTTCCAGCAGTCTGAGTATGAAGTGAGAATATTGGAAAACTCACACAACGGAACGACGGTTATTAGACTGAACGCTTCTGACAGGGACGAAGGAACCAATTCAGCAATTTCTTACTCTTTTAATAAGCTGGTCCCGCCCACGGTTCTTGAGCAGTTTAGCATAGATACAGATACAGGAGAGATCATAATTCAAGGGAACTTGGATTTTGAACAAGTCAATGTCTACAAAATCCGCGTTGACGCGACGGACAAAGGACACCCTCCGATGGCGGGCCATTGCACTGTTCTAGTGAAGGTATTGGATGAAAATGACAATGTACCTCAGATCACATTGACTTCCTTATCGCTGCCTGTTCGAGAGGACGCTGCACTGGGTACTGTCATTGCTCTAATTAGCGTTTCGGACCTGGACTCCGGAGCTAACGGGCAGGTGACCTGCTCCCTGACCGCTCATGTCCCCTTCAAGTTGGTGTCCACCTTCAAGAATTACTATTCGCTCGTGCTGGACAGCGCTCTGGACCGCGAGACCACACCTGACTATAAGGTGGTGGTGACAGCCAGGGATGGGGGCTCGCCCTCACTGTGGGCCACAGCCAGCGTGTCCGTGGAGGTGGCTGACGTGAATGACAACGCACCCACGTTTGCGCAGCCGGAATACACGGTGTTCGTGAAGGAGAACAACCCGCCTGGCACGCACATCTTCACAGTGTCGGCCACGGATGCGGACACGCAGGAGAACGCGCTGGTGTCCTATTCTCTGGTGGAGAGGCGGGTGGGCGAGCGCTCGCTGTCGAGCTTCGTGTCTGTGCATGCAGAGAGCGGCAAGGTGTTCGCACTGCAACCTCTGGACCATGAGGAGCTGGAGCTGCTGCAGTTCCAGGTGAGCGTGCGGGATGCTGGTGTGCCTTCCCTGGGCAGCAATGTGACTCTGCAGGTGTTTGTGCTGGATGAGAATGACAACGCACCCACGCTGCTAGGACCTTGGACACAAGGATCCGGTAGTGTAGTGAGCGAGCTTGTGTCCCCCTCAGTGGTTCCCGGCCAAGTTGTCACTAAGGTGCGCGCGGTAGATGCAGATTCTGGCTACAATGCGTGGCTGTCTTATGAACTGCATCCTTTAACGGGTGGAACGCGGAGCCTGTTCCGGGTTGGTCTGTACACAGGCGAGATAAGTACTACACGTACCCTGGAGGAGGCGGATGGACCGCGTCATCGCCTATTAGTTCTGGTGAAGGACCATGGGGAGCCTGCGCAGACGGCCACTGCCACTGTGTTAGTATCTCTGGTTGAGAACAGCCAAACTCCAAAAGCCTCTTCGCGGGCGTCAGGCTCCACTGGCCGGGGAATTTCTTTAGTGAACGTCAATGTGTACTTGATCATTGCTATCTGCGCGGTGTCCAGCCTGCTAGTTCTAACCCTCATGATATACACTGCACTTCGGTGCTCAGTGCCGTCCACAGAGGGCGTGTGCGGGTCTGGAAAGCCCGTGCTGGTGTGCTCCAGCGCGGTGGGAACCTGGTCATACTCACAGCAAAGGAGACAGAAGGTGTGCTCTGGAGAGGGACCACCCAAAACCGACCTCATGGCCTTTAGCCCGGGTCTTCCTCCTTGTCCGGTAGTGGACGAGCATCTGGATTTAAATGAAGAACATTGCTCAAGAGTAAGTCCAAAATTCATATTTGTCTTTACAATTTAAATTTTGTATTGTTTTTCTGTACTCAGTTTCATATTTTCTCACTCTTTAAATTTCTATTCATTTCACTGGGCTAAGTACTTTCATTTTATTATTTTCCTTATAATCTTCATTTGTTTTGATCTTAGATGTAAACGAAATTAAACATTATTATCCACATTCTGCACTCCATAGTTTTAAAAAGCAAACTCAAAATGTTGTTACTCTTGTCCTTTTCTGCCACTTTGTTCCGGTTAGTGTTAATATTTTCCTAAGTAAGTACATAGGGTGTTTGCGGTTTTGCATTTTAACACTGGGAATACTATTTTGAATATTTTATAGAACAATGAAATCATAATACAATTAGGCCACACATTCTTTTCTATTTGCTTTTTTGTTTTCTTGCTCTCTCTCTGTGTGTGTGTATGTGTGTTTGATGAGACCAAGGACATGCCAGGCAAGCGCTCTGTGAATGATCTCTATAAAACTTTACCCTCTTTTGAATGAACACTCATAGTATGTTATTTTCTGTATTCTCTCCCTAGTCATTGTTATTCCTAGAGGAACTTGAGCTCTTTTTTTTAAAGTTATTCTTGAACCATTTAGCAATAAAGGACAATGACTAGGTTGCATGATTCTGGTAAAGGAGATTTCATAGTCATTAATAGACTTGCTCCCTCTGTAATTATTACCCAGTTTATTAGTGGTCCAGATGCTGTAGAAACAGTAGTTGGAGGGAACTCAGACTTTAATCCAGCAAACTCACATAACGTCAATAGTCCATTGTTGGGTTCAGTAGTTGCTCCCTTGTCTAGCAGGTACAAGGCTCTAGGTTCTATTTACTGGGGGGAAAACCACAAAGAAACAAACATAAAGGCCAATGCACTTCTGTGATGTTGCAATTCTCTTATCTTTGGAATTCATTTAATGGGTCTCTGTATGGAGTACAAGCTTATTCCCTTTGTTTCTCTGTGTAATTATTTGCTTTTTTGTTTTTTTGTTTTTGTTTTTTTTTTTTTTTGGTTTTTTTTGAGACAGGGTTTCTCTGTGGCTTTGGAGCCTGTCCTGGAACTAGCTCTGTAGACCAGGCTGGTCTCAAACTCACAGAGATCCGCTTGCCTCTGCCTCCCGAGTGCTGGGATTAAAGGCGTGCGCCACCATCGCCCGGCCTGTGTAATTATTTGCATTGCTTACTGGTTCTCTACAAAAAGGCAGCTGTGTCTCAGCTGTGCGTCTTCAGGACATCTTCCCTTGCCAAATTCCATCTATGCCTTTTATTTTTGAAGCCTTACACAGGCTGTTTATCCATTTAGTTCTCTGTTTCAAATCTACAAAATTTAGAATATAAGTAATAGAATCTGTCATGCAAAAAAATTTTTTTAAAAATTTGTCACTTGTCGCTGGTTGGTGGTGGTGCATGCCTTTAATCCCAGGACTCGGGAGGCAAAGGCAGGTGGATCTCTGTGAGCTCAAGACAAGCCTGGTCTACAAGAGCTAGTTCCAGGACAGGCTCCAAAGCCACAGAGAAACTTTGTCTTGAAAAACCAAAAAAAAATATATATCTTGTTACTTCTCAGGTGCCTTGTCAAGGAGTGGCCGCTTGATTAGTGTGATTTCCATATTATTTTCATGTTGTGTAAAGTTATTTGTTTTGTTATTCTGGGAAGGCCAGAATTACCGAACTATTCTGACATACGGCTAACATTTTAGTGCCATGTAGTACTTTGAGAACAATTATTTTCCAATGTTAACTGTTGAATTAAAACTTCAGCAATAGAAAAGGTTTTCATTTCAAAGGACATTCGAGACAAAGAAGTGACTCCCCAAGATAGCCTTACCTTTTTGTATTGTGTATTTTTCCTAGAAAACATACCATCGTAAGCTCCATATCATATTTGCTTTCACTAAAACTGGTCAGTGTCAGTAAGAGGACTAAGTTGGAGTTCGTGCTTCTATTGTCTTCATATTTTCATTCTTGAAGTGGCATAAATAATTAACCCAGTTTTCTCTGTTCTTCAAAAAGAAGTGCAGACTAATTTTTTAACACATACTTTATATAGTAACAAGATGAAAAGTTCTCTACACTCTCCTATCTACTTAAGAGTAACAAATTTACTTCTGGACACACTAATCAATAAACAACACAATTTGTGTCAGCTGGTGATGACACACACCTTTAATCTCAGCACTGAGTTTGGGACCAGTCTGGTCTACAGAGTAAGTTTCAGGATTGCCAGGGCTACATGGAGAAACTCTGTCTTGAAAAATGAAGAAGGAGGAGGAGGAGGGGAAGAAGAAGAAGAAGAAGAAGAAGAAGAAGAAGAAGAAGAAGAAGAAGAAGAACAACAACAACAACAACAACAAGAGACAAGAGAAGGAGGAGGAGAACAACAACAACAAGAGCGAAGAGGAGGAGAATTTGTATGGATAATTATATCTAGCAACCTGAACACTTCTCACTGTTTTAGAAGTAGAAAATTATATATGGCCATATCCACCAAGTAAAGCATTAACAAAAGTATAGGAGAACTTCATAGGCCAGTATCTGTCAAAAATCACTGAGTCAAAGCCCAACCTTCAAGAATTCCATATAAAAATAAAGAAGTACTGTATATAATGTTACAGTCATAGAAAGCAGTATGTTATGAAACATAAGAAAGGTAAGTAAATCACAGCATGGCTGAACATTACTGTCCACCCATCTCACTAGCTGAAGGGAATTTCTAGCTTATTGATGAGTTTGGTGGCTATAAATAGAGAAGGTCCCTTGGGAGAATATTGAAAATAACCAGTATTTTGGGGGGAAGAAATGACTTTAAGTAAATGGGTGCACAGCAAAATTCCAATTGAATCTAAAATCAGGAACAATCCATTTGGGTTGAAGGGTGTGGTTCTCGTATGAGCTAAGACAGGAAAAGTATTATAAAGAGGATTTTCTTGGGTAACTATTAGAATAATTGTTTACTCATCTCTAAAATCATTTGAAAAGTACCAAACATTTGAGGCAATGGTAATAAAGGTTCATAAAGTCGATCATGAGGTTTAACTAAGGAATGAATGAAGTGTAATGAGAAGCTTTTACAATAGTTAAGCAGAGTACCAATCATTAAAAATTGATATGGTTCATTATCAAACCTGGGAAACATTAGAACACAGATGTAATTTTCTTACTTGCATCTGGGAACATTGGGTGAAACATTCAAGAAAATGGCATTTGTGAAACAAACCCCAAAAGATAAAATATTCAAAGACGTTAATTATAAATTGTGGAAAGCAAGATGGGTAAGCAGCAATATTTAGCTAATATAACTGATCTATATTATGAAGAAATAACCACCATGATGTTGGAGACTGAAAACAGGCATGTACTCATGAAAACAAGACGTGGAAAGAGTAAATGAACACAAGAACTACGAACTCCTATAATGGAAAATATAATCATGTGAAGAGAATTTCACAATATTGTTCTGTAAGAAGTTACTTTAATACGAAATCTTGTCCCAAAGATCCCCAAACTTTCCATATTTTGATTCAATAGAGATATATGAAAATTGTTTATCAACTCTCCTTCTTGACATTAAAAAGATTTTTTAAAAGTTTGTCTTAAATTAAAGAGATCTATATGTCAAACTGCCTGGGGACAAAAGTCTTCCTAATAACAAAGAAAAGAAAATTACAGTCAAAAGGAAATAAATTCAAATGCTGCTATTCAGCCAAGAATTCCATGAAGATGCATGAGAAATGTTGCTCAACATGTTGACAACAAAGAAGAAAATTTTCAATTTAAAATACACATTCCATTGCATAACTGGAAAGTTAAATTTTGTAATTTCTACTTACTACTTCGGCCACATGATGTCGCTCTTAACCACTAAATGTCACGACGCTAAGCCATTCATCTTCCTTCAGAAAGACTCCACTAGGCTTCACTCTTCGGTTGCTCAACAATGACCAGCATCGCGGGATTGGAATGAAGAAATAAAAAGAAATCTCTAAAATCTTATATAATCGTCGTGAATCAGAATAAGACGTCAGTAATTTGAAATGGTAAACCTGAGAGGATACAACTGGAAGAGCCGACAATTACTCCTGCTCCTGATAATTCTGGCAGCCTGGGAGGCAGGGAGCGGCCAGCTCCACTACTCCGTCCCCGAGGAGGCCAAACACGGAACCTTCGTGGGCCGCATCGCTCAGGACCTGGGGCTGGAGCTGGCAGAGCTGGTGCCCCGCCTGTTCAGGGTGGCGTCCAAGGACCGCGGGGACCTTCTGGAGGTAAATCTGAAGAATGGCATTTTGTTTGTGAATTCTCGGATCGACCGGGAGGCGCTGTGCGGGAGGAGCGCGGAGTGTAGCATCCACCTGGAGGTGATCGTGGACCGGCCGCTGCAGGTTTTTCATGTGGAGGTGGAGGTGAGGGACATTAACGACAATCCTCCAGTGTTCCCAACAGCACAAAAGACTCTGTTTATCCTGGAATCCAGACTGCTTGACTCGCGATTTCCACTAGAGGGCGCGTCAGATGCAGATGTCGGTTCCAATGCTCTGCTGACTTACAGACTGAGCACCAATGAACATTTCTCTCTGGATGTACCACCCGACCACGAACAGGTGAAACTTCTCGGGCTTGTTTTGCGGAAACCATTAGACAGAGAAGAAACCGCAGAGATACGCTTATTGCTCACGGCCACCGACGGAGGCAAACCCGAGCTGACCGGCACTGTTGAGTTACTCATCACAGTGCTGGATGTCAATGACAATGCTCCGGTTTTCGACAGATCTCGCTATACCGTGAAATTATCCGAGAACGTTCCGAACGGGACGTTGGTAATCAAAGTCAATGCTTCAGATTTGGACGAGGGCGCGAATGGGGACGTTATGTACTCATTCTCTAGTGATATTTCCCCAGATATAAAATCCAAGTTTCACATGGACGCTGAGAGTGGAGAAATTACAGTTGTAGGAGTTATTGATTTTGAAGAAAGTAAAGCTTACAAGATTCCATTAGAGGCACGTGATAAAGGCTTCCCACAACTACCTGGACACTGTACAGTTCTTGTGGAAGTTATAGACGCTAACGACAACGCTCCACAGCTGACTGTCAGTTCCTTGTCGCTCCCTATATCTGAGGACAGCCAACCTGGAAGAGTTATCACCTTAATTAGTGTATCTGACCGTGATTCTGGTGCCAACGGACAGGTAACCTGTTCTCTGACCCCTCATGTCCCCTTTAAGCTGGTGTCCACTTTCAAGAATTACTATTCGCTCGTGCTGGACAGCGCCCTGGACAGAGAGACCACACCTGACTATAAGGTGGTGGTGACAGCCCGGGATGGGGGCTCGCCCTCGCTGTGGACCACAGCCAGCGTGTCCGTGGAGGTGGCTGACGTAAACGACAACGCGCCCGCGTTCGCGAAGCCTGAATACACGGTGTTCGTGAAGGAGAACAACCCGCCTGGCGCGCACATCTTCACGGTGTCGGCCACGGATGCAGATGCACAGGAGAACGCGCTGGTGTCCTATTCGCTGGTGGAGAGGCGGGTGGGCGAGCGCTCGCTGTCGAGCTTCGTGTCTGTGCATGCGGAGAGCGGCAAGGTGTTTGCGCTACAGCCTCTGGACCATGAGGAGCTGGAGCTGCTGCAGTTCCAGGTGAGCGCGCGGGATGCTGGTGTGCCTCCCCTGGGCAGCAATGTGACTCTGCAGGTGTTTGTGCTGGATGAGAACGACAATGTGCCCAAGCTGCTGGGGCCTTTGACAAATGGGGCTGTTAGCACAGTGAACGAGGTGGTAACTCGTGCTTTAGTGCCTGGTCAAGTTGTGGCGAAAGTTCGGGCGGTAGATGCGGACTCTGGCTACAATGCGTGGCTGTCCTATGAGCTTCAGCCAGCTGCGGGTGGAGTTCGTAGTCCTTTCCGCGTTGGCCTGTATACGGGCGAAATCAGCACTACTCGCTCCCTGGAGGAGACAGATGCATTGCGACAGTGCTTGTTAGTGTTGGTGAAGGACCACGGAGAACCTTCGCTGACCGCCACTGCCACGGTGTTGCTTTCTCTGGTAGACAGCGGCCAAACACAGAAGGTATCAGCTAAGGTGTCGGTTGGAGCCTCCAGCCTGAATCAGGGTCTAGTGGATGTCAACGTGTATCTGATCATCGCCATCTGCGCGGTGTCCAGCCTGTTGGTGCTCACGCTGCTGCTGTACACTGCGCTGCGCTGCTCGGCGATACCCACAGATGGAGCCTGTGCTCCCGGGAAGCCCGTGCTGGTGTGCTCCAGCGAGGTGGGGACCTGGTCATACTCACAGCAGAGGCGGCAGAGGGTGTGCTCTGGAGAGGGTCCGCCCAAGACCGACCTGATGGCCTTCAGCCCCAGCCTACCTCAGGGTCCCAGCTCTACAGACAACGTGAGTCTTAAATATTTATTTTCTCAGTCTTGAAGAAAGACGTCTAGCTGTTTTTTATGAAGCACCCCAATAATTCCAGTACCAGGGAGACTGAGGCAGGAAGATACTTGATTTTGAGTCTAGTCTGACTTACAAAGGGAGTTTCAGGCCAGTTTGGCGTTCTCTTTCATAAAGTTGGTAATTATGTTGATCTATAGTTTTGATAAATAGTTTTCTAATAGGAACAATGTCTTTACATAGCAGATTTCCAAAATTAAGTGTTTGCATATCTAGTGCATTATTCATTGCCCACACCTCTTAGGATAGGTGCCAGTTCCCATAGCACGATAGGTAAGCACTCTTAGTAGGTTCCATCCTATTCTATCTTTATAAATCCTATAGTGAAGTAATTTAAATACATGTAGACCCATTGCTCGTTCTCTGTATTGTGCATATTCTACCACAGCATGTATTTCAACATTGTTGCTGTAATTTCTTTACCCTAGAAGTTGAATTACTTCTATTTCTTACTGCAACAATTTATATTCTCCAATCATATTTGTGAAGTGCTTTCTTTTTTATCTTATTCATAGGATTGTGTTTGCCATGTTTGCAATTATTAATATTATTTTAAAATATAGTCTTAAATGGGCTTACGTATTGATTTATTTGACTCCTTTGTATAGGAAGTTTATTCACATTCAAAACAGAAGAATCACCTCTAGCATACAGTGAATGTCCTTCAGCTTTTACACTAACTATTTATCTCTCTGAATTCTGGGAGGTTTTGGTTTCTGTTGTATATTCTAAAACTATTAACACATATACAATATGACTTTCTGTTTTAGAAGATAGCAATCAAAACCATTTCTGCATTTTTGCAGTTCTTCTTTTGTAAGTCATACGTCTTCTTTTGTTTCTTCCTCATGTAAAGTACCTACATCTAATTTCATTACTCAGATTTGTCATGATTTATTAATTCAATTGTCTCTTGTGAGCATCCATGGAGAACAGTGTTGGTTATAAAACTCGTGTTATAAAAAAATCCAAACAAACAAAAAATCAAACCAAAACAAAAAATCCTTTTGCTGGGCAGTGATGGCACACACACCTTGGAATCCCAACACTTGGAAGGCAAAGAATGGTGGATCTCTGAGTGTGAGGCCAGCTTGGTCTACAGAATGAGTTCCAGGACAGGCAGGGATACACAGAGAAAGAAATCATGTCTGAAAACAAAACAAAACAAAATCTCATGTTGCTTTCAAATTTTCAAGTATTTGTGTAGTTAGCTCTGACTGTCAACTTTTGAAGTTGGCTAAATTATAATACATGTCATGAGATGATTTTAGAACATCTTGTTCTTGTTTTCAGTGTAAGTGAAAACAAAGGTGTTCGATTCATGAGCAGCTCCCGTAGGATTTACCATAGAGCACTATCACGAGCTCACCGAATTCTGCTTCTGTTGAACTATTATAGAATAATTGGGGAACACTTGTGATTGTTATAGAGTTTTAGTGCTGGTAATTTGTAGTTGTTTCATTGCTTATTAAAGATTTGTTTTATCTGCGTATGCCATTTTAAAGCCTTAGCAGACTACTTAATAGAAATTAAAATTATTCATCTTTGGATGCAGTAGATGTTGACAGGAGTCATTCTTACGGACACCTCTATATTCATGAGTTACCATGAGTTTTGGTTGTGAAATCACTTATGAGAGATACAAACTTTTTCAGGTTCTTCTTTTCCGGCAATGGGATATATTTGTTGTTTGTAAAAGTTCTAAGAGAATCTGTGAGTCTATTTTCTTCCTAATATCTTTAATGGTATTTATAGAGATAGCCTTTTTAAAAAAAAAGTAAAACAAGGGTAAATGTAATTGCTTCATAGAAAATTCCATTGTCCCTCTTTTCTGATTTACTATCTTGTCTGTGCGTTTTTGGCACACTTATCATCCGAAGCTAATGAAGTATTCTTATTCCAAGGGCTAAGAAGCAGTTAAGATATCCCGTGATTACATGCTTATTGTGTACCCAAACATCCAGGTTTTTAAGAACTTAAGTAAAATGTTAGCTTTACTTAATTTTAGAAAAATGAAATGCTTTAGTTAGGAGTACATTTACCAACAAAACAAAACAAAACAAAAAAATCCGCTAGAAAACTTCAATGCAATGCATCTCTTGTAGGTACTTCAAAGATTGCAGGGATAGGGAATCTAGAAAACAACAACATTTCTTGGAGATGATCAGAGTTTTAGTGAAAGGCCACTAGAGGAATTCCAGCGAACATGCATCTTATTGAATGCAATGTAAGAAACACAGTGGATTCTGGGAGAACTGATTTCGGATGTAAACTTGGGTGGTAGAAGAAGACTTGGATAGAAGGTATTTGGGAAGAGATGGGGCCTTTCCTACAACATAGGACTTGGAAAGTGGTCAGAGACAACATGAAGAAGAGTGACTATGATGTCTTTGATATGAGTCTGAGGTCCTTGTACTTGCTAAATAGAAATCAAATGCTAGAAGTCTCAGTAGATGTTGTAGTCATACATACAAACAGTTATGATATATAAAATGGGAAGAATATAGGGAAACTTTAAATATTGTATGCAAGGGAAAACCAGTGATGTGTGGTTTGGGAATACAAAGGTTGAAGAAGCAATAAAGTATAGAAATTGGAATGTTCAAATGTTTAGATTTGGGGGTAAGTATTGAAATTTATTTTGACATTTTTGAGACAGGGTCTTACTGTGTAGCCCAAGCTGTTGTGGAATTCCTTGAACTCACAACACCCGTCCTGACTTTGCCTCCCTAGTACTGCGATGAACAGCATCCACCACCATGCCTGGCTTTGTCATTATAGATTTAAACATGCTTCAAAAGATAAACTAGTCTAAAGACATTGAAATAGACAAGAATCACATTCAAGAACTATGAAGCAGATAAAGTCATAATTTTGGAAAATATTCATATTTTGGAGCAACAGAAAGATCCAAATCTAGCAAAGACCAGTAATTGAAAACGTTTAGGATTTATAGTGGCCGAGAAATCCACAAAGGAAATGTAGTAAATGGCCTTTTGACACATTACACATACATTGAAGGAATGTTTAAAAAGTACATGTTTTCATTTTCCAAGATTTAGTAAGCAAAATAGTTTAAGAAGTTTTATGTTCACCGAATAAATCAATTAGAAATTTAAGAAGAACTCACAGGAACACATATGAACTTAAGAAAAATTAGAATTATATTCTAATATATAATAATGTATTAAATTGATCAGAAACGAGTGAATAAATTCCTTTCACACACACGTGAGGAAGGCAGTTTATACCTGTGATGTCCATGTTATTCCTAGCCCATAATATATATTGCAGAGAATGTTAACATATGCTAAACTAGCATTTAAAGTTTTGAGAATAAATCTTTTTCCTTATGAAAAGAACTCTCACTGAAACTAACTTTCTGTAAGGAGACAGAATAAAAACGTACATTCACTTGTAATGCTAAGGATCTGCTACTAAAGAACGAAAAATGAAAAGAAAATATTTAGTCATGGAGGAACCCAACGCTTGCCCCATTCGGTTAAACCTTTGGAATCATTACCCTTTGGAGCCGCATGGTGTCGCTGTCTATCAAGTTCTGACTAGCCAAGATCCCCAGCCATTCCAGCAGCAGAATGTCTCTTAAAACCCGAACAACAGCAGTTGCAGCTCAACTGGATTAAAGAATTCCTAACGCACAACAGTAGACCTTGATATCAAAACCGGATTTCCTCAAAAGAACAAAACGAATACCTGACATGGTGTTTTCTTGGCGAGGAGGTCCGGATTCCCGGCGGCTGCTGCTCTTGCTTTTAATCTTCACAACCTGGGAGGCAGGGAGCGGCCAGCTCCACTACTCCATCCCTGAGGAGGCCAAACACGGAACCTTCGTGGGCCGCATCGCTCAGGACCTGGGGCTAGAGCTGGCGGAGCTGGTGCCCCGCCTGTTCAGGGTGGCATCCAAGGACCGCGGGGACCTTCTGGAGGTAAATCTGCAAAATGGCATTTTGTTTGTGAATTCTCGGATCGACCGGGAGGCGCTGTGCGGGCGGAGCGCGGAGTGTAGCATCCACCTGGAGGTGATCGTGGACCGGCCGCTTCAGGTTTTCCACGTGGAGGTGGAGGTGAGGGACATTAACGACAACCCGCCTGTGTTTCCGGTAAAAGAACAAAAGCTGCATATTTCAGAATCCAGAATGTTAGACTCTAGGTTTCTGCTAGAGGGCGCATCTGACGCAGATATTGGTGCGAATTCAATGTTAACCTACAGACTTGACTCTAATGATTACTTCACACTAATTGTGAGTTCAAAGAATGAAGAAAACAAACAGGTTGAGTTAGTATTAAGAAAATCCTTGGACAGAGAGGATGCTCCTGAGCATAAGCTGCTGCTGACAGCCACGGATGGAGGCAAACCTGAGCTCACAGGCTCTGTTCAGCTGCTGGTCACTGTGCTGGATGTGAACGATAACGCCCCTACTTTCCAGCAGTCTGAGTATGAAGTGAGAATATTGGAAAACTCACACAACGGAACGACGGTTATTAGACTGAACGCTTCTGACAGGGACGAAGGAACCAATTCAGCAATTTCTTACTCTTTTAATAAGCTGGTCCCGCCCACGGTTCTTGAGCAGTTTAGCATAGATACAGATACAGGAGAGATCATAATTCAAGGGAACTTGGATTTTGAACAAGTCAATGTCTACAAAATCCGCGTTGACGCGACGGACAAAGGACACCCTCCGATGGCGGGCCATTGCACTGTTCTAGTGAAGGTATTGGATGAAAATGACAATGTACCTCAGATCACATTGACTTCCTTATCGCTGCCTGTTCGAGAGGACGCTGCACTGGGTACTGTCATTGCTCTAATTAGCGTTTCGGACCTGGACTCCGGAGCTAACGGGCAGGTGACCTGCTCCCTGACCGCTCATGTCCCCTTCAAGTTGGTGTCCACCTTCAAGAATTACTATTCGCTTGTGCTGGACAGCGCTCTGGACCGCGAGACCATACCTGACTATAAGGTGGTGGTGACAGCCCGGGATGGGGGCTCGCCCTCGCAGTGGGCCACCGCCAGCGTGTCTGTGGAGGTGGCTGATGTGAACGACAATGCGCCCACGTTTGCGCAGCCCGAATACACGGTGTTCATGAAGGAGAACAACCCGCCTGGCGCGCACATCTTCACAGTGTCTGCCATGGACGCAGATGCTCAGGAGAACGCCCTGGTGTCCTACTCTCTGGTGGAGAGGCGGGTGGGCGAGCGCTCGCTGTCGAGCTTCGTGTCTGTGCACGCGGAGAGCGGTAAGGTGTTTGCTCTGCAGCCCCTGGACCATGAGGAGCTGGAGCTGCTGCAGTTCCAGGTGAGCGCGCGGGATGCTGGTGTGCCTTCCCTGGGCAGCAATGTGACTCTGCAGGTGTTTGTGCTGGACGAGAACGACAATGCTCCCACGCTGCTGCCCCACGGAGCTGTAAGAGCCGGCGGGTCAGTGAGCGAGCTGGTGCCTAGATCAGTGGGTTCAGGGCACATAGTGGCAAAGGTGCGAGCAGTGGATGCGGACTCTGGTTACAATGCTTGGCTGTCTTATGAGCTGCAGTCGGCGTCAGGAAGCATGCGCAGTCCCTTCCGCGTGGGTCTGTACACAGGAGAGATCAGCACAACGCGTGCCCTGGATGAGGCGGATGCCGCTCGACAGACTCTGTTGGTGCTGGTGAAGGACCATGGAGAGCCTGCACTGACAGCCACTGCAACTGTGTTAGTGTCTCTAGTGGAAAGCGGCCAGGCGCCAAAGTCCTTTTCACAGACATCCGGGCGTGCTTCAGTCTCAGAGACGTCGCTGGTGGATGTCAACGTGTACCTGATCATCGCCATCTGCGCGGTGTCGAGCCTGCTGGTGCTCACGCTGCTGCTGTACACCGCGCTGCGCTGCTCGGCGATGCCCACAGATGGAGCCTGTGCTCCGGGGAAGCCCGTGCTGGTGTGCTCCAGCGAGGTGGGGACCTGGTCATACTCACAGCAGAGGCGGCAGAGGGTGTGCTCTGGAGAGGGTCCGCCCAAGACCGACCTCATGGCCTTCAGCCCCAGTCTTCCACCGCGTCCAGGATCAGAGGCCATTGGTGAAGGGCAAGATTTAAATGTTGACCATGGTTTTCAAGTAAGTCCATTTATACTTAGAAATATTTAATATGTAGAAACTTTGTAATTATATTCATGGTAATCAACATTTCCAAGTTATTGGCAACATTCAACATTATTTTAGTTTAAAATAATTTTACCTTGTTTATTATCGTTGTTGGTTTATCGAGACAGGGTTTCTCTGTGTAACAGCCCTGTCCGTCCTGGAATTCACTCTGTAGACCAGACTGTTGAACTCACAGAGATCCACCTGCCTCTGCCTCCCAAGTGCTGGAATTAAAGGCGTGCTCCATCATTGCCGCTGCTGCCTTCAATGCTGCCGCCGCCGCCACAATCATCACCAAGCTCTTGTTTAAACCTTCTATTTTGAATACTTTAATTTTTTTACATCTGAGATTTTACTTTTTTAGTTTGGCCTGATACTTTTGGGTTCCACTGACATGTCACACACAGATTACCTATATGCCGACTCTCTTCGCTTCAAATTGTCCCAGTTTCTTATGTGCGGGATGCCGATTTTAGCCTTCATATGATTTTAATCTTCTAGGACAGAACTTTAGTGAGGTCAACGGAAATGCATTCCTCCAAACATTTAAATTTCATGGTTATGTTCGGAGCTTTTAATGTAGTCTGTAGTATTATTGGAAAGGTTTATTTTAAACACTATCATCTGTTTACACTTATATTAATTTATTTCATGGTTTATTTTTCATTTTAGCTCTAGTAGTTTCGAGATATTGTAATATTTATTCCTCTTTTGAAACTTTTAGTCATAAAATGCAGGGTAATTTCCTTTCCTATGTTTAGCTTTCACTGTCTCCTTCATCTTTAATAAGCCAGACAAAAGTAAAACAATGAGAAGACAAATGTATGAGGCTGCTATCGATAAACCCTCAATTTATTAATTTTTATTTTCTTTTTCTTATTTCTTTTTTTTTAAAAATAGTGTCAACCATGTATCTCCAATTTACCTCATAATTTTTTTCTCTCAGCCCCATGTTCTGGGATCTGACAATTTTCACCATTTCAGGTTTTATTTATTTATTTTACAAGTACAGAAATTTTTACAATATTTTTAATAATTTAATATTTTTTGAACATCCTTGGCTGATCCATAGTTGCTCTTCTTCTGATAAACATCGGCAAAACTTGAATCAGTGATACAGTAAACTTCTGTTAATCTTTTGTGTATGAGTTGGCGTATTTCATAAAAATGTTCCATAGTATGTTCAAGGGTTCTGGTTCAAACTCTAGCACCTTCTCCCCAGACTCTACATAGAGTTTGCACTTCATATGATTTAACAAAACCTTAAATAACAAGAATATTGTGTGCAGTAATTCCAATTCCATTGTTGTAGATAGATGCATAACATATTGGAGAGATGGCTCAGTGGTTAAGAGCACTGGCTGCTCTTCCAGAGGTCCTGAGTTCAATTCCCAGCAACCACATGGTGGCTCACAACCATCTGTAATGAGATCTGGTGCTCTCTTCTGGCATGCGGGCATACATGGAGGCAGAATATTGCATACATAATAAATAATAAATAAAATCTTTAAAAAATCACTATAAAATACTCAAAATAATGAGGATTCTTTAGTTCACGTAGAAATATTTTGCTTTTTGGAAGTAAATCATTGAAAAGTCTAAGATACTTTTCTTGTCTTTCAATGTGTAAATTCTAGAACTTCTCTCTTAGCTTCTTGTGTCTGTTTTATTTGCCCCGACATTGCAGACTAATTGGCCATGGAGCACATTCCTCAGAAGAGAAAGGTTAGACTTAATGGAAGTGAATCGGGGGTTTCTGGGACTCTGGATTCTTGGAGCCTGGTAGAGACATAATAGCACCATGTAATCATTTATTTATTTATTTATTTATTTTAAATATTTATTTATTAATTATGTATACAATATTCTATCTGTGTGTATGCTTACAGGCCAGAAGAGGACACCAGACCCCATTACAGATGGTTGTGAGCCACCATGTGGTTGCTGGGAATTGAACTCAGAACCTTTGGAAGAGCAGGCAATGCTCTTAACCTTTGAGCCATCTCTCCAGGCCCCATGTAATCATTTATGACTAGATTTTATCCTTCTTTCCCAAATGAAAGGTATCAGAAACAAGTTTCTTTTTATGGTTGGTTTTACATTTGTAAATAATTCCTGTCTAGGTTTATCATCTTATTTGTCTATCAAAATGCTCTACATAAATAAACCACTTTAGCTCTCAGTTTTAAGGACTTTTGGATTTCTGTATGTGTTTGTCTATTTCACTATTTGAATAGAATGTGCAGCCTTTTCTTTGTGGAAATGACTTTATTTTTCCTATTGTGTTGACATCTCCCTGACTCTCAGATGTGACTTCATCATAGCTTCTTCCTCAATTATAATTGGTTTTACAAAGGACAAATGGCGTTAAAGACCCTTTATATCATCTAGCGCCATATTTGATGACTGATCATTTCAATAATTATCAATAATGCCTGTGATTTTGACTTTACACCTCAAAAGGACTAACAATAGATTTAATTAATCAATTTTCATGTTTGAATGAGAGACTAGAACTCAAAAGAGGGTTTCTCTTAGGTAGAACCTTTGAAGGAAGGAATCCTAGCTTTAAAGGTAGACCTCTCCCTAAATCCGGAATGAATAATACTGAAATTGAAATGTAGTATGGAATGATATAATACAAGCTGGAGAAGAGATAAAGAAGAGAGACTGCTATTTGCATATAACAGTGGTTGAAACCAATCACATTATGTAGGTGTAGGAGCAAAACATGATGGTGGGAACAGTTATATAAATATTAATAAAGAGAAATATATATATATAACATTTTCTCTCTAAGAGGGATATTTAATTAAACTATACTCTATAAATACACATTTAGAATTCAAGAAATTACTTAAGAAAACTACTTCATAAATATATTTACTGATTACTTTCATCCGGCATGAAAAAGTTTATTTTTGATCAATACATTTCTGGCCACCTAGTTTCCCTAGGCATAGTGACCCACAGCAGTCTGTAACATCAGAATCTCAAATTTAGGAATATGGATGATCTTGACTTACAGAACAAAATGATTTTCAAATTTAATGTTTGAGATTGTGTAACTGATCATTTTTAATCGCCACTCCATTTTCATCAGTATTTTAAAGTTATGTGGACAGTTTTCTCAGACACAAGAGAACTATAATTATTGTATTTTGTAGTTTCAAATATCAGTAATCTAATAATACCTGCAGGAAGAGAAAGGTGGTTTTCTATTTCAACAATGATAAAATGCAGAGAGTAAAGTAAGATTTAGCAAGTCTATGGTCCAATGTCTATTCGCCAAATATGTACTTACTCTTTGGGCCACCTGATGTCGCTCTTGGCCTTCTTATTCGTTCTAATTCAAGACAAGCACAGCCATCCTTTTTCCGGGAGAAAAGACGCTCCATTCTTTGTCACTCCGGTGAGCAATGGTGAACTCGGGAGGGTGGAATTGAGAGAACCAGATAGATGGCTTCTCTTCATTGGAGGTAATTTAAGCGAACTGGAATTATCAAGCTCCTGAAATGCTGTATTTAGGCGGAGCAGTCCCAGAGGGCTGGAGTCTAGGGTTTTCGCTACTGCTTCTCACAGTTTGGGAGGTGGGGAGCGCCCAGCTCCACTATTCCATCCCAGAGGAAGCTAAACACGGAACCTTCGTGGGCCGCATCGCTCAGGATCTTGAACTGCAGCTGCCAGAGTTGGTGCCGGGTCTGTTTCAATTGGATTCCAAGGGCTTTGGGGACCTTCTGGAGGTAAATCTGCAGAATGGCATTTTGTTTGTGAATTCTCGGATCGACCGGGAGGCGCTTTGCGGGAGGAGCGCGGAGTGTAGCATCCACCTGGAGGTGATCGTGGACCGGCCGCTGCAGGTTTTCCATGTGGAGGTGGAGGTGAGGGACATTAATGACAATCCACCGGTGTTCCCAACAGCACAAAAGACTCTGTTTATTCCGGAATCCAGACTGCTTGACTCGCGATTTCCACTAGAGGGCGCGTCAGATGCAGATGTCGGTTCCAATGCTCAGCTGACTTACAGACTGAGCACCAATGAACATTTCTCTCTGGATGTACCACCCGACCACGAACAGGTGAAACCTCTTGGGCTTGTTTTGCGGAAACCATTAGACAGAGAAGAAACCGCAGAGATGCGCTTATTGCTCACGGCCACCGACGGAGGCAAACCCGAGCTGACCGGCACCGTTCAGTTACTCATCACAGTGCTGGACGTCAATGACAATGCTCCTGTTTTCGAAAGATCTCTCTATACCGTGAAATTACCCGAGAACGTTCCAAACGGGACGTTGGTAATCAAAGTCAATGCTTCAGATTTGGACGAAGGCGCGAATGGGGACGTTATGTACTCATTCTCTAGTGATATTTCCCCAGATATAAAATCCAAGTTTCACATGGATGCTGTGAGTGGAGAAATTACAGTTGTAGGAGTTATTGATTTCGAAGAAAGTAAAGCTTACAAGATTCCATTAGAGGCACGAGATAAAGGCTTCCCACCACTGATTGGTCACTGTACAGTTCTTGTGGAAGTTATAGACGCTAACGACAACGCTCCACAGCTGACTGTCAAAACGCTCTGGCTTCCTGTTAAAGAAGACGCACAGCTGGGGAAAGTTATAGCCTTGATCAGCGTGACTGATCTAGATGCAGGAGCCAATGGGCAGGTGACCTGCTCCCTGACTCCTCATGTCCCCTTCAAGCTGGTGTCCACCTTCAAGAATTACTATTCGCTCGTGCTGGACAGCGCCCTGGACAGAGAGACCACACCTGACTATAAGGTGGTGGTGACAGCCCGGGATGGGGGCTCGCCCTCTCTGTGGGCCACAGCCAGCGTGTCCGTGGAGGTGGCTGATGTGAATGACAATGCACCCACGTTTGCGCAGCCCGAATACACGGTGTTCGTGAAGGAGAACAACCCGCCTGGCGCGCACATCTTCACGGTGTCGGCCATGGACGCGGACGCGCAGGAGAACGCGCTGGTGTCCTACTCGCTGGTGGAGAGGCGGGTGGGCGAGCGCTCGCTGTCGAGCTTCGTGTCTGTGCACGCGGAGAGCGGCAAGGTGTTTGCGCTGCAGCCTCTGGACCATGAGGAGCTGGAGCTGCTGCAGTTCCAGGTGAGCGCGCGGGATGCTGGTGTGCCTTCCCTGGGCAGCAATGTGACTCTGCAGGTGTTTGTGCTGGACGAGAACGACAATGCGCCTGTATTGCTTGGGTCTGGGACAGGCAGTGCAGATGTCAATCAGTTGTTGCCCAGGTCTGTGGAGCCTGGTCACGTGGTGGCGAAGGTCCGCGCTGTAGATGCTGACTCTGGCTACAATGCTTGGCTTTCTTATGAGCTGCAGTCATGGCCAGGCAGTACACGCACCCCATTCCGTGTAGGCCTATACACCGGCGAGATCAGCACCACAAGGGCCCTGGATGAGGCAGATGGGACTAGACAGCGCCTGCTGGTGCTAGTGAAGGACCACGGTGAGCCTCAGTTAACTGCCACGGTCACCGTGCTGGTGTCTCTAGTGGAAAATGGCCAGGCACCAAAGACCTCTTCGAGGTCCTCTGTAGGTGCTCCTGTGCCCGAATCATCTTTAGTGGATGTCAACGTGTACCTGATCATTGCCATCTGCGCGGTGTCCAGCCTGTTGGTGCTCACGCTGCTACTGTACACCGCGCTGCGATGCTCCATGGCGCCCACGGGGGGCGCTTGCGGGCCGGGGAAGCCTGTGCTGGTTTGCTCCAGTGCAGTAGGGACCTGGTCATACTCACAGCAGAGGCGACAGAGGGTGTGCTCTGGAGAGGGTCCGCCCAAGGCCGACCTCATGGCCTTCAGCCCAGGTCTACCTCCGTGTCCTGGATCTGCAGATGGATCTAGAGAACCATCTGTTTCTTTGGACTCCTATGAGAAGGTGAGTTGCTGTAGAATTGCATTTATTCGTGTACTTATTTCTTTTTTTTTTTTTTTTTGATTTTTCGAGACAGGGTTTCTCCGTAGCTTTTGGTTCCTGTCCTGGAACTAGCTCTTGTAGACCAGGCTGGCCTCGAACTCACAGAGATCCGCCTGCCTCTGCCTCCCGAGTGCTGGGATTAAAGGCGTGCGCCACCACCGCCCGGCCTTTAATTTTTTTTTTTTTATTTTTTTTGTGTACTTATTTCTTCGTTGAAGAATTTCTTACATTATTTATATACTGTTTTTCATTCTCTACAATTCTACCAGAGGTTTTAAAATTGCAGACATCTAAATTAGGACAAGACTTGTGTTTGCACACTCCTGTTAGAATAAGTAGCTACACTTGTTGCTCAATGAACAGCTAATTTTAATTAAAGCGTTACTATAATAACATAATTCTATTTAAAAACCATAAAGTGTGAATCAAATTGCTAATGCTGAGCTTCAACAACACTTGAAAGGTATTTGTTGTGAAAAACAAAAACTAACCAAACAACAGTAGCCACAACAAACCAACCCACAATGGCTTAGTAGTCATACAGTTAACATGAATATAAAATTCCAGCTGTTCTCTGGATGGAGACACAAAACAACCAGGGAGTCATAGAAAACCACTTCTCTACTTAGAAACCTAATTCTAGACTTGGCATGGTTGTGCACACCTTTAATCTTAGCATAGAGGCAGAGGCACGTGCATCTTTGTGAGTTCGAGATTAGCCTGGTTTACATAGCGAGTTCCAGAACAGTCAGGACTACACAGAGAGACCCTGCCTCAAAAAAGTCAAACCAAACCAAACCAAACTAAACCACAATGATGACAAAAACAATCCCCCAAATCAGAAATATAATTCTATTACAAAGAGTATAAATAAGACTCTTATTTCAATGAAAGTAAAATATATCCCTAAATTTCTTTTAATGTAAATTATAAGAAAATGTGTACAGACAGTGGTTTCTATAATGTTAACTATTCCTCTTATGATATTAGAGAAAACACTCTCTCCCAGTAGTTAAGAGTTTCTTTCTTAGGAAAGGGATATTTCAAATTACCTTTTTTTTTTGATTTAGTGATTAAATATTTGTGATGTAAAGATTTAAACCGTTAAATTCTCTTGTAATTAATAACCTGAAAGTTAGGAAAAACTTCCTTATGATGGATAAAAATATGCTTTTCTCTTATTGTTCCACAAGACAAGCATCTAACGCATCTTCAATGTCCTTACATGCTATACTTAACACCATGAAACTGTAATTTGTAGCTTTTGTGTGCTGTTTTTTTAAACTGTACCTTTAGCCCAAGTTATGTTTTTTAATTTTTTTCATTTGAACTTAACAAACTAAAATCCCAGGAAGAACCATAATAAATGACACCTCATTTTTGGTTTTAAAATTCCATCTTAGATCAAGTGAAGCTGGTATAGGGACCTACACTGTCAGCTGTTAGGCAAAGCAACGTGTGTTTTATCTCCTCATTGTTTAATTTCTCAGCCTCTTAAAAGTCTTACATCCTTGGATTCCTTGTTCTTAAGTTTCCTTATGTACTCAAAGATAAATTAACTCCACAGATATTTCACAAATTCTGAAATTTGTATATGATGGCAGCCTGTAAGCTGGGAGATAATGTGGATTACTATAAAAGGCCAATTTGCCAGTTGCATCAATGTAGAAATGAGTAAGAAGGAATGCATCTTAGAGTTACCAAGAACAAAGTAAGCACTGAAAGGTATTAGCTCTAAAAGACAGAATTGTCTTGGATGCAAATGACACCAATAGCTCCCCTCAGTTTATACTAAGTGTTCAAATAATTGAACCTGCAGGGGGTAGTGGCGCCGTCTTTAATCTCAGAACTCTGGAGGCAGAGGCAGGCAGATCTCTGTGAGTTTGAGGCCAGCCTGGTCTACAAAGTGAATTCGAGGACAGGCAGGGGTATGTCTCAATTCTTCTCTCAATGAAACAACACAAAAAGCAAACACTGAACCCAAGCCTAACGAATGCATGGAACGTGAAAAACAACTTCAACCGAAACATTTGAAGTATAAGTCCGAATTCAAGGTAAGTTGTGTTGGTGGGGATACATTGGATGACAGAAATGCAGAGACTACTTAAAAATTTGAAAAGATGGAAACGCTTTTCTTGTAGCAAACTCTGAAAGCAAGTTATGAATTTGTCAATTACTTTACTCAAAATGAGATTCTTTAGTCAATATAAGGTGTAACTGATGTAACCGATTTTCAATTTCTTAAATACAATAATCATCTCTTTTAGTTCGTGTACTAGACAGAGTTTAGGCACTGGAGAGTGACCGTTTTCCAAAGGAAATTCATGTTTTTTCCTCCCGAGGAGCCTGATTTGGTCATAAGCATCATAAAAATAAATGCGTCCAAACTGGAGTCTGACAATAGTTCATACTCATGAAGGGCTCATTCTCCCAAAGAAACTCCCCAGACTTCAATAATCTATAATTTACACAATGTTTTCTTACTATTGAGATAATATTATGAAGGTGGGAAAAGGCACACGGAGAGTTTGCATGGATGGGAAGCCAAGGTTGCATGGTTGCTAGGAACGTGTATAAGAATGTAAGTGGGAGGATGGCTGATGGGGACATTGGCGATCTCTACACGCTAGTGTTGACTTCGGAGTCACAAGCGTCTAACACACAACTGGATCAGTGTCTTGAAATTGCTGTCTAAATGAAATTTACTTAACCTTAAAACAATGCCAAAAGTAATTGAACTGAGTATTACAACTTGAAGGAGCCTACACCCGTTGCACAATAAATTATCAGCCCTCTTTTATTTCATGACTCTTAAGGGCATGTTAAAATTTAGCTGGTAGTTATCACGAGATCCAGGAAAGAATCACTTCTTGTGGTTTCACCTTGAAGAAAAAGTTGTACTATGGATCCACATTAAATATTAAAGCGTGTTAGATATGTAATATGTGGCACTAAGTGTCCACAAAGATAATAATCCACAGAAATAAATCAAAGATGTAAATTAAAGAAAAATTGCGCTCATAGAAATATACTTACACATTTAGCCACTGGATGTCGCTGCCGTCCACAAAATAGTAGCTTTTTAGAACAAAGACAATTCGCTGTTTCTCGAGGGTTAGGAAGTAGCTACATTCAGAAATCTCAGCGTTACCATTTTAAAAAAATGAGACTAGGAAATCGACCAGAAGATATTAAAACGTGTGCGCATTCCACACGCCATATTCATGAAGTTTTAAGACAAGAGAATGGTTCTGTGGTGATGTCCAGATGCTGGAGCCATGGAGCTTGGCGTCTGCTGCTCTGGCTTCTGCTCCTCGCAGCCTGGGAGGCAGGGAGCGGCCAGCTCCACTACTCTGTCCCCGAGGAGGCCAAACACGGAACCTTCGTGGGCCGCATCGCGCAGGACCTGGGGCTGGAGCTGGCGGAGCTGGTGCCCCGCCTGTTCAGGGTGGCATCCAAGGACCGCGGGGACCTTCTGGAGGTAAATTTGCAGAATGGCATTTTGTTTGTGAATTCTCGGATCGACCGGGAGGCGCTGTGCGGGCGGAGCGCGGAGTGTGGCATCCACCTGGAGGTGATCGTGGACCGGCCGCTGCAGGTGTTCCATGTGGAGGTGGAGGTGAGGGACATTAACGACAACCCTCCAATGTTCTCTGTAGCAGAACAAAAGATCTTGGTACCTGAATCTAGACTGCTTGATTCTCGATTTCCACTAGAAGGCGCATCTGATGCAGATGTTGGCGAGAACGCGATGCTTACTTACAAACTCAGTTCCAACGACTATTTTGTCCTTGATATTGTAAACAAAAAGGGCAAAGGCGAATTCCCAGTGCTTGTTCTTCGAAAACTGATAGATCGGGAAGAAAATCCTCAGCTAAAGTTGTTATTGACAGCAACGGATGGAGGCAAACCCGAGTTTACCGGATCGGTTTCTCTGTTGATCCAGGTATTGGACGCTAATGATAATGCTCCCGTGTTTGACAGATCTGTTTACGAAGTTAAGATGTCTGAGAATCAAGAGAATCAAACGTTAGTAATATGGCTGAATGCTACTGATGCAGATGAAGGAGTAAACAAGGAAGTGGAGTATTCATTTAGCTCGTTGACCCCATCTAGCATAAGAAAGAAATTTCGAATAAACGAAAAAACTGGAGAGATAAAAGTAAATGGCGCTATTGACTTTGAGGATAGGAACAATTATGAAATTCATGTGGATGCTACAGATAAAGGACATCCACCTCTGGTTGCTCACTGCACTGTACTCGTGGAAATCCTGGATGAAAATGATAACGCTCCAGAAATAGTCCTTACTCCTTTGTCGCTTCCGGTGAAAGAAGACGCTCTTTTGGGTACTGTAATTGCCCTGATCAGCGTGTCAGACCAAGACTCTGGAGTCAATGGACAGGTGACCTGTTCGCTGATTCTGCATGTTCCCTTCAAGTTGGTGTCCACCTTCAAGAATTACTATTCGCTCGTGCTGGACAGCGCTCTGGACAGAGAGACCACACCTGACTATAAGGTGGTGGTGACCGCCCGGGATGGGGGCTCGCCCTCGCTGTGGGCCACAGCCAGCGTGTCCGTAGAGGTGGCTGATGTGAACGACAATGCGCCCGCATTCCCGCAGTCCGAATACACGGTGTTCGTGAAGGAGAACAACCCGCCCGGTGCGCACATCTTCACGTTATCGGCCATGGACGCAGATGCGCAAGAGAACGCGCTGGTGTCCTATTCGCTGGTGGAGAGGCGGGTGGGCGAGCGCTCGCTGTCGAGCTTCGTGTCTGTGCACGCGGAGAGCGGCAAGGTGTTTGCGCTGCAGCCTCTGGACCACGAGGAGCTGGAGCTGCTGCAGTTCCAGGTGAGCGCGCGGGATGCTGGTGTGCCTTCCCTGGGCAGCAATGTGACTCTGCAGGTGTTTGTGCTGGACGAGAACGACAATGCTCCCACGCTGCTGCCCCACGGAGCTGTAAGAGCCGGCGGGTCAGTGAGCGAGCTGGTGCCTAGATCAGTGGGTTCAGGGCACATAGTGGCAAAGGTGCGAGCAGTGGATGCGGACTCTGGTTACAATGCTTGGCTCTCTTATGAGCTGCAGTCGGTGTCAGGGAGCCTGCGCAGTCCCTTTCGGGTGGGTCTGTACACAGGAGAGATCAGCACAACACGTGCCCTGGATGAGGCGGATGCCGCTCGACAGACTCTGTTGGTGCTGGTGAAGGACCATGGAGAGCCTGCACTGACAGCTACTGCAACTGTGTTAGTGTCTCTAGTGGAGAGCGGCCAGGCGCCAAAGTCCTTTTCACAGACATCCGGGCGTGCTTCAGTCTCAGAGACGTCGCTGGTGGATGTCAACGTGTACCTGATCATCGCCATCTGCGCGGTGTCCAGCCTGTTGGTGCTCACGCTGCTGCTGTACACCGCGCTGCGCTGCTCCACAGTGCCTATGCAAGGTGGGTGCGGGCTTGGAAAGCCGGTGCTGGTGTGCTCCAGCGCGGTGGGGACCTGGTCGTACTCTCAGCAGAGACAGCAAAGGGTGTGTTCTGGAGAGGGTCTGCCCAAGACTGACCTCATGGCCTTCAGCCCCAGTCTTACACCCTACCCAGTGACCGATGTGGGAGCCGAAAACCATTCTGCTGGAGGAGACGTTTCCGGGCAGGTGGGCTATTACTTTTTTTATTTTCGTGTTTTGCTTGATAAAATAGATTTTCTCTCTCGCTTTATTCTGTGACAAATATATATCCCCGGCTATATTTTCTTTGAGGACCACTATGCCCCAAAATTTCTAGTGATGCTTTCAAGTATACTTTATTCTAGAAGTTTATTTATGATGTTTGTCTATGCAGTATGCAATACCCTGCTTGAGATGTGTAATTTTAATATAACTATTATGAACACAGAAGCTTTCACCAGTAGAATCCTTGTGTTAGCTGTTACACAGAAAAACCCTACCTCAAAAAATTCTAAAAAAGGAAAAAAGAAATATGAAATTAAAAGTGTTGCTTTAGTCTAACTTAGTATTAAAATAGAAAAAATTAAATTATACTCAAAATATTTTTTCTGTGGTGTATGATTTAGTTTAATAGCTTCTATTGTTATCTTAAACAGAGTAGAGATGGGTTTTATATATAACAAGATAGTTAAGTTACATGGTGTGATGACTGTTCTTGGTTGTCAACTTGACTACATCTGGAATTACTTAAATTTTCATCAATTGGTTACACCTGTAAGAGATTTTTTTTATAAATTAAATTCTTTAAGGTAGGAAGACCCAATTTTAATCTGCATCTTTTGAGGTGGTGCTGTATACCTTTAATCGAGATCTTTTAAGGTGGGAAGAGCCACCTTTAGCTTAGGACACACCTTCTGGTGGCAGCCTATATAAAGGATATGGAAGAAGGAAGCTTACTCTCTTTGCCTGCTTGCTCTTGCTCTCACTGCAAGTCCATTCCTTCCCTGGTGTTAGAATCGACTTCTTTAGGATTCTAGTGTATACTTACGGCCAACTGAGATAGATTTAACAACTACTGGATTCTAGGAGTCTTCATTGGTAGGCAATCATATTGGACCAGCTGGACCACAGTCTATAAGCCATTCTAATAAATGTTCTATAAGTTCTGCTCCTCCTGAGAACCCTGAGTAATAGCAATGGTGACAAAAACACCCAATCAATTGTGCTTTACTGAAACTAGTGGTTATCTGATAACCCATGGTTTCAGTTTTCAAAGTAATCCCAACATCACCAAGACAATCAGCATTTATCATTTCAGTTCTGGTCCCTAGCAATTTCTTGTCCTTTCCCATTTACTATGAATTTGTTATCCAGTCTGTGTTTCACACATAAATTCCAACAAAAGTTGACATCATTAAGCAAGTTTGACAACACAAAAATCAGGGCAAAAATGCAAGCACAATATTGCCTTCAATTGCGAGCTTTTCATGACTGGTCTCAATGCCAAATTTTAGAGATTATGGATAATAAATGCATGTTAAATTAAAAATTTATTAGCCACTATATCAAGTATACTTATGAAATATATGCCTTGACTTGAAATCATATCAAAATTTCCTGTTTTTCCATAGTCAGAGCTCATATTAATCAAATGTTTCAGCTATCCTGAGTTTGATATCCAATTATTTATTTTATTTTATGTTTTTGAGGCAGAGTCTCACAATAGCCCAGGTTGGCCTATAATTACTATGTAGTTCAGGCTAGCCTCAAAGCCTCCTGCATCAGCCTCTCAGGTGCCAGGATTACAGGCATGACCTATTCATTACACCTGGCTTAGCTGCCAACTTTAAGAGGAGAACCTGTTTCTGGTTCTATCTCTCTTCTGTCTCTCTCTCTCTCTCTCTCTCTCTCTCTCTCTCTCTCTCCCCCTGACCATACATATGTTTATATGTATAATATTTATAATAGTAGATATCTTTGTTTTTTTATTTATTTGCTATATCTAGTAGATATAAACTTACTGAGTTATTGTGTATTTTTTAGGTTGGTGACTTTGCTATTACTTTTCACTCACTTTTTCATGTTGTAATTTTTTTTACAAGATCATCTGTGAATAAACTCAGAACAATATCCAGAGTACACAACCCAAAGAAATAAGGCTAACAGTTCAGTTAAAAGAAATGTATAGTTAAATCTTTCCGCTTTCTCTTAAGTACCTATTAGGATTTCCCCCATGAAACTTAAATCATGTCTTTTATTATTTCTCTCTTTTCTTTCCCCATCCTCCTCTCACATCATCTTGGTATAGTTACTGAATTCTCAATCCCTCTTTTGCTTGTTGAATGTAGGGATCAGGGACCTGCACCATCACACCTGGCTTGATAGTATTTGAGATGTGTTACTAGCAGATGGATTTACTGTTATAATTGTTAGATTCATGGAAACCTTGTAGTGTCAAGACATTGCAAATTGCATTTTAAGTTTTTTAAAGTAAGTTTTTAGGTTAGCATTTAAATTAAGGAGCTTTGTGATGACATTGTCACACATCTCTCATTACACTCCTGCCCTTCATTCCTCTTCCTCTCACCTCTCTGTCTGGTGCCCTTCTCTGTCTCTAGTTTGCCTGGCTTTTTGTTTTCTTGTTTCATGTTTTCCAGTACCTGCTCGATCTCTCACCTCTTGAGAATTTTTCTACTTCTCTCATGATCCCTTAACTAGTTCTGCAAACCCCTATGCACACAAATCTAAAAATTACTCTTTATATGTATATTGGTAACATATTCCTCCAATCCAAAATAGTGACGGACCTTCATTTAGTATGGAGTCTTTCCGAAAAACATTGCGTATTTTACTCAGACAACTAGAGATTAAAAATTTTCATCATGATCTTTTTTCTAACTCTAATCAGCTCAATAGGCTAATTTTTTCTTTCTCTTTTAAACAGTACAATGTATTGATTTAGGATTTGTGTCTTCAATCACAAAAACAATTGCAGACAATGAGAACTATTTTTCTTTGGTATAGATTCATAGTCATTAAGTCACTATTGGTGTGTTCAATTGAAAACTGAAGTTCATATAAAGAAAATAAACTCGATTATTTTGGGTATCCACTTACAATCACTTTTTAGTAGGGGAATATTTGAGTTTTTCAATGACTTAATATTACTGGCAAGATTCAGATGCTGATTAATTGGTTCCATATAGTCTTGAGATGATTAAAATATTTTCTTCTTTAACAAAATGCTGATGAACTTCATTGCCATTTATAAGTGTTCCATATAAATTCCAATATATTTTTGTATCTCAGGTTAAATGATAACAAAATTGAATGAATGAGATTTAGAATAACTTTTATATTCTAGACTCTTCACATAGTTTTCTAAGAAAATACTATAAACAGATAAATATAACTCCTGACATTATTTTTGGATGAAAATTAATGAATTTTTCCAAGTAAATAATAAGTATAATTGACATTGAAGTTTTTTAATATGACAGAAATAACCTTAATCCTGAACAGATATAATGACTGAACAAAAACTTTAAAGTTAGATAGCCTAAAAAATATGCTCTAAATTTCCCACAGTCTGTGCTGAGTAAATTTATTAATATCAAATAAAGAATTATTCGGATAAAATAGTAAATAACTTATTAGTATTGAATTGAAATCCCATTGTGTTGCGGTGGTAACAGAAAATCTGCATCTTCAATTATTTTCTATAGAGTTAAATCAAATAATCAGAATAATTTACTATTTTAAAAGAGTCAGCAGAACACAATTACAAAGTTATAGGAAGAGGTTGGATACACGGCGTTCGAATATATATCTTACAAATCTCTTAAAAAGCTGTATCGCCAATACAAATGTAATTTGTCCACATACTTTTTTACACGATAATACAGCTTGTGCAGTAGTATGTTCTTAGATGTCTATATAGAAGATGAAACTACTCTAGAAACTGTAAGTCTAAGATAAAACAACCCTTAGTCAGCTACCGGCTGTTGAAATGTGAACTAACTAGAAACCTACAAAGAAAAGCATTCCGAAAACCTACAAATGGCATCCGAAGTAAGCTTAAATCGCAGAGCGCAAATGCACTTACACTTTGAGCCACAGGATGTCGTTGTTCTCCAACAAGAGCGCTAATGGAAGAAAATCAGAACATCTGCAGACCGGAAAGAAGCTGGCCCCGTGCTTTAAAGATTATAAACAGCACCCACATTGTTGCGATTATCCTGGAGCAAGAATACTACTACTACTGCGAATAATAATAAAATAAAATCTCAAAGAGACTATGTCTTTTGTCGCCATGACGTACTGCCAGGGATCCTGGTGCCTACTGCCCTCGCTTCTGCTGTTCACAATCTGGGAGGCAGGGAGCGGCCAGCTCCACTACTCCGTCCCCGAGGAAGCCAAACACGGAACCTTCGTGGGCCGCATCGCTCAGGACCTGGGGCTGGAGCTGGCAGAGCTGGTGCCCCGCCTGTTCAGGGTGGCGTCCAAGGATCGCGGGGACCTTCTGGAGGTAAATCTGCAGAATGGCATTTTGTTTGTGAATTCTCGGATCGACCGGGAGGCATTGTGCGGGCGGAGCGCGGAGTGTAGCATCCACCTGGAGGTGATCGTGGACCGGCCCCTGCAGGTTTTCCATGTGGAGGTGGAGGTGAGGGACATTAACGACAATCCTCCAGTGTTTCCAACAGCACAGAAGAGTCTCTTTGTTTCGGAAACAAGAGCTCTAGACTCTCGTTTTTCACTAGAGGGCGCTTCAGATGCAGATATTGGAACCAATGCTCTGCTGACTTACAGACTGAGTTCCAATGAGTATTTCTCTCTGGAAGTACCAAGTACAGATGAGCAGGTTAAACCACTGGAACTAGTGTTAAAGAAACCATTAGATAGAGAACGAGCTTCTGAGCTTCACTTAGTGGTTAAAGCAACGGATGGGGGCAAACCCGAGCTCACAGGCACCTTGGAACTACATATCACAGTGCTGGATGTAAATGACAACGCACCAGTGTTTGACAGAGCAGTCTATCGGGTGAAGCTGGTAGAAAATGCAAGAAATGGTACGCTGGTGGTTAAACTAAATGCCTCGGATTTGGACGAAGGTTCGAACAGTCATATTCTTTATTCCTTTGCAACGGATGTTTCCCCTAAGACAGAAGCTACTTTTCATATTGATTCAGTCAGTGGAGAAATTAAAGTCAGTGGAAAAATAGATTTTGAAGAAGCTAGTTTATGGAAGATTCAAGCAGAAGCAGTGGACAAAGGCAGTCCTCCAATGTTCGGTCACTGCACAATCTTAATTGAAGTCCTGGACATCAATGATAATGCTCCCGAGTTAATAATAACATCATTATCACTCCCTGTACGAGAGGATGCTCCATTGGGGACAGTTATTGCCCTAATCAGTGTGACAGACCGTGATTCTATTGTCAACGGGCAGGTGACCTGTTCTCTGACTCCTCATGTCCCTTTCAAGTTGGTGTCCACCTTCAAGAATTACTATTCGCTCGTGCTGGACAGCGCTCTGGACCGAGAGACCACACCTGACTACAAGGTGGTGGTGACAGCCAGGGATGGGGGCTCGCCTTCCCTGTGGGCCACAGCCAGCGTGTCCGTGGAGGTGGCTGATGTGAACGACAATTCGCCCACGTTTGCGCAGCCGGAATACACGGTGTTCATGAAGGAGAACAACCCGCCTGGCGCGCACATTTTCACGGTGTCTGCCATGGACGCAGATGCTCAGGAGAACGCGCTGGTGTCCTACTCGCTGGTGGAGAGGCGGGTGGGCGAGCGCTCGCTGTCGAGCTTCGTGTCTGTGCACGCGGAGAGCGGCAAGGTGTTCGTGCTGCAGCCTCTGGACCATGAGGAGCTGGAGCTGCTGCAGTTCCAGGTGAGCGCGCGGGATGCTGGTGTGCCTTCCCTGGGCAGCAATGTGACTCTGCAGGTGTTTGTGCTGGACGAGAACGACAATGCTCCCACGCTACTGCCCCACGGAGCCGTGGGAGCGGGAGGGGCAGTGAGTGAGTTTGTGCCTAGGTCAGTTGGTTCAGGTCACGTGATCACCAAGGTGCGAGCAGTGGATGCAGACTCTGGTTACAATGCTTGGCTCTCTTATGAACTCCAGACGTCAGCAGGCAATTCCCGAAGCCTGTTCCGCGTGGGCCTATATACCGGCGAGATCAGCACCACACGCGCCCTGGATGAAGCGGATGCGCTGCACCAGCGCCTGCTGGTGCTGGTGAAGGATCATGGTGAACCTGCGCTGACTGCCACAGCCACAGTGCTCGTTTCTCTGCTTGAGAACAGCCAAGCTCCAAAAACCTCATCAAAAGCATTGGTAGATGCCATTGGCCAAGAGGCGTCGCTGGTGGATGTCAACGTGTATCTGATCATCGCCATCTGCGCTGTGTCAAGCCTGCTGGTGCTCACGCTGCTGCTGTACACTGCGCTGCGCTGCTCGGCGACGCCCACAGATGGAGCCTGTGCTCCTGGCAAGCCCGTGCTAGTGTGCTCCAGCGCGGTGGGGACCTGGTCATACTCACAGCAGAGGCGGCAGAGGGTGTGCTCCGGTGAGGGTCTGCCCAAGACCGACCTCATGGCCTTCAGCCCCAGCCTATCCCAAGGTCCGGAATCAGCAGAGGAGAGACAGCCGCCCTTAGAGTCAGAATACTTAGCAAAGGTAAGATGGTCTTACTCTCAGCAAAGGAGGCAGAGGGTATGTTCTGGAGAAGGCCTACCAAAGACAGACCTCATGACCTTCAGTCCCAGTATTCCCCCTAGTTTGGGTTCTGGAGATAGTGGAGTCCAACAAGAGATCTTTGAGAATGTAAGTACCAAAATCCAGGAATACATTTCATGCCTGGTGATGTCACGGATATTTATCAATTTACTATTCTATCTTCAGCATTAAATTTATTTGTTTAATTTCTCATGGCAACTCATTTAAAAAATACTGGAGGGACTGGAGAGATGGCTTAGAGGTTAAGAACACTGGCTGCTCTTCCAGAGGTCCTGAGTTCAATTCCCAGTACCTACATTGTGGCTCACAACCATCTATAATACGATCTGATACCTGCGTGTAGGGATGCATGCAGAGCACTCATACATAAAGTATAAATCAATAAAAAAGAATGCTGGAAAACTAGCCACTTCATTGCTTTCACTCTTGTCATCATGGATATGATTTAGTGATGCTTTCAGTGTGCTATGTATAATAACAATAATAGTAGTAGTTGCAATACTAGTAAAAATGAATTAGAATGAGCCAATATTTTCTTTAAATTAAGCCAGTAAGAAGTCAAGGACCATAATGGGAAATACAGAGCATAGGCAGGGCTCAAATCTAATTTTCAAACTTGCAGCCATTTATTGTTCTAACAGGTGCCCTTTGCCCTTTATTATGCTTGTGTATTATTTAATTTTTGAATTTGATTTCAATTCTCAACTTATTATAAACTATGACATTGCCTCTTACTGATGGAGATGGGCATGCTTGAAGTACCTTATTTTCTATGTGATTTTTATATTCAGTAGCATGTTTTGTGAGCTGACAGCTGAAGTGGGTAGAGTTTTAGCATTGCCTTTCAAGGGGATCTTACTTTCTACTCTCTTACTAGTCTTGCTGTATTTTCAAGGACAGTTTCTTCAAAGTCCTCGACCGCTTCGGATAGACAGCATTTTAGATACTTCCTAACGTGATGTTAATTCTCTTTAACCACCTGCCAAACTTACTGCTGTTTTCTCAAAGTTTTTAACTTATTGAGTCTTCTACTTACTTGATAAATTTCTTCCACTGTGAATTAGCATTATTTTTCTTCAATTCTTGGTCCTTGTCAAGAAGCTATGTGAAAGTATTCTAGGGAAAGGGAATCCTCACTTCTTTGTGCTTTGAGTTTGAGAGTCTTGTCATTTGTGGTGAAGTCCAGCACCATGGCCTGTGCTGGTCAAATGGCAAAAAAACATACCCTTTAATTCTACTGAAGAAATAAATCATATATATTTACACACAGAAAGTAAACCATGCTGTAGAAATAGAAATCCATGAAGGTGTGAGCAGGCACATCTACCTTAAATGATGAGTTGTGGAAAAATGATTTTCATGAAAATAAATATTAGAAAAATCATACAAAAGGTAACCATGAGGTATGCCCCTATTTCGTGTTGCCCAATGCCTATTTTCTTTGAGAAAGATACTGTGTAGACCTGGCTGGCGTGGAACTCACAGTGTAGAGCAGGTTGGCCTGGAAATCACAGAGATCTTGTACCACGAATTCTAATTGATCTTAATAATAAAAACTCAGCCGGGCGGTGGTGGCGCATACCTTTAATCCCAGCACTCGGAAGGCAGAGGCAGGTGGATCTCTATGAGTTCGAGGCCAGCCTGGTATACAAGAGCTAGTTCCAGGACAGGAACCAAAAAGCTACGGAGAAACCCTGTCTCGAAAAATCCTAAAACAAAAAAACAAACAAACAAACAAACCTCAGAGTGAGATATTAGGGGGTGAAAATGGAGAGATCAGAGAAGTAGTTCAGCTAGCCATTAGAGAAACCTTTGGTCTCTATCAAACCCTCAGACCGAAGGGACAATCTTGTTTCTGTGAAGACGCAGACTGAATCTTTTCTCTTCGAACCTCAGACTGATTGTCTCTATGAATCCTCAGACTGCACTTCTGCTTCTGTCTCCTCAAATCTTATATTTCTCTCTCCACCCAGCCATATCCCTCCTGTCTCTACCTCCCTAGTGCTTGGATTAAAGGTGCGGGATCCCAAGTTCTGGGACTGTTGAAATAAGAGCGGCGGGCTGCATCCCTGGCACCCCGCCGCCCGCACAGCTAGCTTTACCCGAAATAATTACACGGAAACTGTATTCTTTTAAACACTGTTTGGCCCTTTAGCTCTAGTCCTTATTGGCTAATTCTGATATCCCGATCAACCCATCTCTAATAATCTGTGAGCACCGGTCTTAGTGAGCACTGGTAAGACAGGGAAGATTCTAGCCTACGTCCATCCTGGGTTGGAGCTTCATCGGGTGTGTCTGCCCGGGAGCGGGGCATGGTGTCTCTGCTCCAGAGAGCAGAGCTGTCGAGTCTCTCTGGGCTCACTTCCTCTTCCTCCCAGCATTCTGTCCTGTTTACTCCACCCACCTATGTTTTAACCTATGAGGGCCAAGCAGTTTCTTTATTGCTTAACCAATGAAATCAACAGATTGATATATGACACTCCCACATCATGGGACCACCTTTGTGTGAGCTCTGATTCTCTTTTAGACAGATTCAACCTGATGTAGTTCAGGGTGGCCTTTAACTCACAGAGATCGGTCTCCCTCTGTCTCTTTGGGGTTAAAGGTGTGTGCCACCACTGCCTGGTCTCTGTGACTAAATGGTGGTTTAGCTCTGCACTCTGATCTGCAGGCAGGATCTTTATTTGTTAGATTACAAACAAAATAACTCTACAGATCTGCCTGTATCTGCACCCTGAGTGAGATTAAAGGTGTTCACCACCATGCCCTGCCACACTGCCTACTTGTATAGACTATATACAATATATATAGAAAATCCTGCTTGGTGTATGTTCAACCATACTGTGTGAATTATTTCAGTTTGTTAGGCTTGCTGTGAGGGCCTATGTACATTATTTCATTTAATTTCTAGAGTAATTTATGAAGTTGTTAAATTTATTTGTCTTGTCCCTCTTGAGATAGCTCATTTAAAACATTCTGGAAATCTGTCATTCTTCATTGTCTTCATTTTTGTCATCATGAATATTATTTAATAATTCTTTCCTCATTCTATGTATAATGACAGTAGTATTACCTATGACATCTGGATTATAAAGATAGGATATGAGAATCGGAGGTATTTGTCTTGCCTAGTGGTGACATCTAAGTACAAATTTTCAGAATCCAGAGTCACTCTTGTCTCCACAATGCCGACCCTTCTTCAGTAAACCTCTTTTCTGTTCAATGAAAGTGGAATATGAGGTATGTGCACACGAGTCTTTTTTGCCTTGGTTATAAAAATTCTCCATGATTATATTAATCATCACTTTTGCATAAATGCTGTATTGAGATAGAGTTATACTTTTCTACATTGAGTGATATTTTTTAGTTGTGTTCATGAGTTAAATTAACTTGTTTTAATCAATACCACATTGAGAGAGGCATTTATTCAGTGTAATAGTCAAGAACTACTATATAAGAACTATCGGTCAGTCATTCAGGAATGATGTAAATAGGAATCATTTAAAACATGAGAAAAAATCTGGACTTTGGCTCACAATATTCCTGCAGAAGAGCAGAATACCATAAATAACTCAGTCAAATATCATATAAAAATGACCTCCTTTTGTTTGTGAATAATAATAGTGTTTTAGGCAAATATAAGTGGTGATAATTTGAGGATTCTAAATATGGCCAAAAGATTTGAGAACATTGAACAGCATTGTATACCTCGTTAAAATCTTCAAAGGAGTTGGTTTCCTATGAAAATCTTTAGATGTGTGCAGGTCTTTATGGATGCAGTCTTTTTTATTGTTATTATTTTCATGTTGGTTTTTCATAGCAGGCTTTCTCGGCATAACCCCAGCTGTCCCAAAACTCGCTCTATAGATCGGACTGGCCTCGGACTAAGAGCTCAGCTTGTTTGACAGTTTTCCCCTGAAGCAGGGTCATTGTTATTTTTGATTGAAAAGCTTCTGCAAACTGACCAAATGATTGAGAGAAAATCGCTCTGTTTCCTTTAGGAAACCACAATAGGGCAGGGTTAGCATTATTTGGTAAATCCTATAATTTTGTTAGCATAGTGTTTGGAAAGCAAATTTATAATCTGAGTTTGAAATTTTTCCCAGGGTTCAGAGAATGGTTTTGAAATTCATTTCTGTGGCTTACATTTGCAAGAAAGAATAACATCAGATATACAAAATAACACAGGTTAAGAGGACATAAAACTTTGCATTTTAATATACAATTCGTGAGGCGTGGAGGTAGAATTTACATCTAATCAAACTAAGCTGCAAAAGTAAAGCACACAGTTCATGAAATCTTCAATTGATTTTCACAAACTCAATGCTAACAATGATCTTGATATGATTTCTTGAGATTAATCTACAGCTAGATGTTGAACCCCTCCCAACAGGTAAGTTTAGAGTGAGTATAATATGTTCTCTATCAACGATTGAGATGTTTATACCTCAACAATTTTAGCCAAAATACAAAAGATGTGACATTGGTTTACACACGCAAGCAAACATTTTTGAATTGGAGTTTACTCAGGACAATTTTATACACCCCAAATTATGCATTATTGGAAATAAACACCGAAGTTAGAATATAAATATGTGATATCATCATCTCTCCTGGGTAGGATTTTTATATTTCTTTATTTTGGAAAAGTTCACATTGTATCTCAAACACTATTTCCTATAACAGTGTGTGTATAGAGACCTATTGCTTTCTTTTGTTCACTATAAATCTGGCACACTTTGCATATTGTGTTCAGTTTATTGCTATTTTATATAATGTATCATATTGATTTACATGATTATATTATTTTACAGGTGTATAATAGAATTCACTGTTCTTTCCAGGCAGTAGTAATTCATGCCTTTAATCCTATCATTTAGGAGGCATGGGTAGGCAGATCTCTGTGAGTTCCAGGACAGCCTGGTCTATAGAGCAGGTTCCAAGACATCCAGGAATACACAGAGAAAGTCTGGCTCAAACTCCTGCCCTCCGAAAGAAGAAAAATAATTCACTGTTCTTAGAGTTGGTGGATATTTTTCTTGATTTTTTTAAACATAGAAGCCTACTTACAGTTACTTTTGAGAGTCCCGGTGCTGTGACACCCCTGGGAGAATGGTAAGCAGAACAGTAGCAGAGTGGCATTAATGGCATCTCTGTGTTAATAACGTGTGTATGCTTGTTTATAAACTCATGATTCAGAAAAAAGTGACAGTTTATGGCATTTTCATATGTTGTTGCAATCGTTGTAAGCTGCAGAAGAACCCTAAAAACCATTTGGTTTCTCAATAAATATAAATTTAAAATAAAAAAAAAGAAAACCATTTGGCACTGAAGTAGGAGAACTACTTGGTCCGGGTAGCTCGAAGTCAACTTGGGTCTTTGTTTCTCAAAGAATTCCTTTATAACTAAATACTGTTTCTTTTCTGAATGATTTTCTGCTTCAAACGTGTTGTCTCATCTTATTTGCCTTCTAAATTGCCAGTATGTATAAAAAGATAGAGAAAACATAACTACATCTCCAAGAAAAGAAAAATAAAGCCTAAAGTGTTGGCATAAAGCCTTCAATGACAGCTCTTCAGAGGCAGAGGCAGGAGGATCTCTGAGCTCAACTCCAGTCTAGTCTACAAACTGAGTTCTAGGACAGCCAGCCCTACACAGAGAAATGTTGTCCTGAAAGAAAAGGGAAAAATATCCTCAATAATTCCCATTTCCCACTAAGTATTGTAGGAAATTAAATCTTCAGACTCTAAGGTCATTTGTCACTTAGTTCAACTCTTTGAGTATCTTCTGTGTTTCAAACACAATCTCATAAAAAAAACCTTTTTTATGACTTATAATCAAAATCCCCAAATTCTGCACTGCAGTTACTTTACATAAATGTATTTTATTGTGTTTTTATTTATAGAAAACTAATATTGGTTACATGGAAATACCAAACTGGTGTAGAGATTTTCCTAGTAATTTTATTTCATTGACTAACAATTCATTCTGAGATTTAAAAGGCTGCCTTTGTCATATTATTGATGATTACATGAGTAAATTATTGCTATCCCATTACCGACAATATGGTTTGTGTGAGAAATCATATATGTCAAATGCAAAATTCATCTATGTCAACAGACTTTTCTTTTGTGAATTCTGTTTCCAATTATAAAACTTGAAAATTTTTGTTTTCTTACTCTGCAATGAATATAAAGTCAGTAATTTATTACAAGAAAACAATGAAATGTAGAAAGATAAAGGATCAGAGCTGAAGAAATTGGAATGATATCATTGATAAAGGGATATTGTTGATATGAACTTTGATAGTTTCACCAACAAGAAATGCTGAATATTTGAGATGTTGGATGTATTAAGTCTGATTTGATCATTACACAGAAGATGCATGCATCTAAACTTTATAAATCTTTTCAAGAAGATTTAATTTTTTAAAAAATATAAGAAAATGCAAATCTACATAGCTAAGGGTACAGTGGAGAACATTGTTCTTATGGAATTTCAGAGGCTGAGACTTGCCTAGCACCAACAGACTCCAAACCACAAATAGCAACAACAAACTAGACCCAACCACTGGAAAAGCTATGTCTTTTCCATTGAATTTCCTGGCAGCCTAAGTAGTAAGAGAGGCTGTGGCTAGAACAGTTCAAATCTGATAATATTTTTATGCGATAGACAAGATGTTAAGAAAATGTTTAACTCTAGGCTTTCAAGTTTACCTAAAGAAGTGAGCCCTCTTTTTCTTCAAGTATTTAGATAAGATTACGATTTTGTAGATATTTAATCTGATGTTATTCAATAAAAGTACCGCTTTCACATACACTCCACTTTAACGTGACTTAAAATCAGAATGTTCAATAAATGTGCATTTTGGAATTGTTTTGGGCAAAGTATACAAAACGTGAAGTTCTCCAGTGGTGGATGTGCACAAGTACTCACGTTTTCAGGCACAAGGTGTCGCTCTTTACTCAGTGAAAAGAGTTCATTCATAAATTGGTCCGAAGAGTCCCGCACTCCGTGTACAAAACCGACTCCATCACGCCGAGTTCTGCTGTCAAAAGGAGCCATTAAAATACCTCGAGAATTCAGCGGCATTTGGATCTGAAGACAAGTGTCCGATACAGGCAGCGAAGGGGGACATTTTGGAGGCCGATTTTATATGCAATGTTAGGTTTTCAGAGAAGTGGATCCTGCACTCTGCAACCTCTGCTCTGGCTTCTGCTCCTCGCAGCCTGGGAAGCAGGGAGCGGCCAGCTCCATTACTCCATCCCCGAGGAGGCCAAACACGGAACCTTCGTGGGCCGCATCGCTCAGGACCTGGGGCTAGAGCTGGCAGAGCTGGTGCCCCGCCTGTTCAGGGTGGCGTCCAAGGACCGCGGGGACCTTCTGGAGGTAAATCTGCAGAATGGCATTTTGTTTGTGAATTCTCGGATCGACCGGGAGGCATTGTGCGGGCGGAGCGCGGAGTGTAGCATCCACCTGGAGGTGATCGTGGACCGGCCCCTGCAGGTTTTCCACGTGGAGGTGGAGGTGAGGGACATTAACGACAACCCGCCAGTGTTTCCTCTTAGAGAACAAAAGCTGCTGATTTATGAATCCAAGCAACCAGACTCGCGTTTTCCGCTAGAGGGAGCATCTGATGCCGACATAGGGGAGAATGCTGTATTGGTCTACAGATTAAGTCAAAACGAATATTTTTCTTTAGAATCACCTACAAATAGCAAGCAGACTAAAAGACCGTCACTTATATTAAAGAAGACGCTGGATCGGGAGAAAACCCCGGAACTTAATTTGCTATTGACAGCCTCAGATGGGGGAAAGCCGGAACTCACTGGTACAGTTCAGCTTTGGGTTCGTGTTTTAGATGTTAACGACAATGACCCGGAGTTCGATCATTTAGAATACAAGGTAAGAATAATGGAAAATGCTGCTAACGAAACTCTTGTCATAAAGTTAAACGCCACAGATAAAGACGAAGGTGTGAACGGGCAACTGGAGTACTCTTTGATGTCAATCAAGCCCAGTGGAAGGTCTTTATTTACACTAGATGAAAACAGCGGAGAATTAAGGGTCAACGGAACTTTAGATTATGAAGCAAACAAGTTTTATGAAATTGAAGTGTTGGCTACGGATAAGGGGAACCCCCCAATGGTAGGTCACTGTACAGTCTCGGTAGAAATCTTAGACATCAATGACAATGCCCCTGAAGTGACACTGACTTCCCTGTCCCTCCCATTAAGAGAGGATGCTCAGCCAAACACAGTCATTGCTTTGATTAGCGTATCCGACCTTGACTCTGGAGTCAACGGCCAAGTGACCTGCTCTCTCACACCCAGTGTCCCCTTCAAGATCGTATCCACTTTTAAGAACTATTATTCCCTGGTATTGGATAGCAGCCTGGACCGCGAGAAGGTGCCAGCCTATGATTTGCTTGTGACAGCCCGGGATGGGGGCTCACCCTCACTGTGGACCACCGTCAGCTTGTCTGTGGAGGTGGCTGATGTGAACGACAATGCTCCAGCGTTCGCGCAGCCCGAATACACGGTGTTCGTGAAAGAGAACAACCCGCCTGGTGCGCACATCTTCACGGTGTCTGCCACGGATGCGGATGCACAGGAGAACGCACTGGTGTCCTACTCGCTGGTGGAGAGGCGGGTGGGCGAACGCTCGCTGTCGAGCTTCGTGTCTGTGCACGCGGAGAGCGGCAAGGTGTTTGCTCTGCAGCCTCTGGACCATGAGGAGCTGGAGCTGCTGCAGTTCCAGGTGAGCGCGCGGGATGCTGGTGTGCCTTCCCTGGGCAGCAATGTGACTCTGCAGGTGTTTGTGCTGGACGAGAACGACAATGCTCCCACGCTGCTGCCCCACGGAGCTGTAAGAGCCGGCGGGTCAGTGAGCGAGCTGGTGTCTAGATCAGTGGGTTCAGGGCACATAGTGGCAAAGGTGCGAGCAGTGGATGCGGACTCTGGTTACAATGCTTGGCTGTCTTATGAGCTGCAGTCGGCGTCAGGGAGCATGCGCAGTCCCTTCCGCGTGGGTCTGTACACTGGAGAGATCAGCACAACGCGTGCCCTGGATGAGGCGGATGCCGCTCGACAGACTCTGTTGGTGTTGGTGAAGGACCATGGAGAGCCTGCACTGACAGCCACAGCAACTGTGTTAGTGTCTCTAGTGGAGAGCGGCCAGGCGCCAAAGTCCTTTTCACAGACATCCGGGCGTGCTTCAGTCTCAGAGACGTCGCTGGTGGATGTCAACGTGTACTTGATCATCGCCATCTGCGCGGTGTCGAGCCTGCTGGTGCTCACGCTGCTGCTGTACACCGCGCTGCGCTGCTCGGCTTTGCCTGCTGATAGCGAGGGCGCCAGTGGACCTGGGAAGCCCGTGCTGGTGTGCTCCAGCGCGGTGGGGACCTGGTCATACTCACAGCAGAGGCGGCAGAGGGTGTGCTCTGGAGAAGGTCCGCCCAAGACCGACCTCATGGCCTTCAGTCCCTGCCTACCCCCCCACCTGGATAGAGATGAAAGGGAAAGACAGGAATCTGAATCAAATCACAGTGGACAGGTGAGTTTTTGACAAATCCCACCTTTCCGGTAAATGCATATGAAATGCAGAATTCAGTTTTAATGGAGAAACTTGAAACAAATATTCCACATTTTGAGTGCTGTTTCAAAAGAATAACCTCTGTTAGTAAAACGCCAGATATGCATATATTCAGCCTTTAAATCGTATAATCAGGATTCTTCAGGTAAGAAGTGCCTCATTTGTTTCAAGATTTGGTTATAAAACATTAGAAGGTCCCAGGATGACTTCACCTGAAATAATCATTGTTTTACCTACGCTAAGTGATATCAGTTCGTATCTAACTCTCAGTGAAGTGGATCAACAGAGCAGGTTACTTAGATTGGCTCCCGTTTGTCTATTAGCAGTACTTAGCTTTGCTATTCTTGCTTTCTCCGAGTAGTTGCTTTAAACATGTTTCTCTCAACAATGGATCCCTTGTCTCTAGCTCGGAATTGATTTACTGTCCCCCGGCTATTGTTAAATATCACCTAGCACACACGGTAAAACTCATCTTCAAATTACTTGGAGAAAAAAAGTCCAGTCTTGTATTCTAACATGGTGCTGTTATTAAACAAATCCTCCATTCCTGATTTTTCCATGAAAACACAAGAGATTTATTAAGAAGGCTGACTTGTGCTTCCAAAGTAAACTAAGCAAATAAAATTGTTCCATCAAATCATGCACACTTGTTAGTTGCCATGTCATATGTGTATGAGCTGCTCACTTGCATCCTTTCCTGAACTTTATATTTTTCCAGAAAGGAAAAGTTAAGTCTATGATGTGCAAGCATACTAATAATTATCATTTCATTATTTTCACCTTTTAAATCCATTGTAAACACCTTATCACTAATATCTTAATTTTGCATTTCTCTAGCCACATCTAAAGAGTCTAGTAAAGACCATTTATATCCCTGTGAATCTTCTAGCTCTGTACTTCTTACATAAGTGCAGAAGTGAAGATTCAGTCATACATTTGGGGCTCATTCAAAGCACTCTCTCCTAAATTGTACAATATATCATTTGGCACAATATTCTGGAGGAATTCATATTGGAGATCATTCTTGAAACTTGGATTAAGAGCATTTATTTTATTTTAAAAGTATTACATTTGTTTATTTATTTGTGTGTGCACATACCATAGCATGTGGAGGGCATTTGCAGGAATCCATTCTCCTCTTCCACTGTGTGAGCTCAGAAGATTTACCACTATGTAAAAGGACCGGCAGTAAATTATTAGATTAAAGATTTTGATGTGGAGGTTGATGAAATTATAAAGTTCATGCTAACTATATTATTATATTGATATGCTCTTAACTGCTTATATATGGCAATCTTTAATTACTGAATATAATTATGAAAGGTCTTTAATCCCTCCTTTCCTCACTATCACCATTATGACTTTCTGAGAACTATAAACTAAGTAACTACTAACAGGAAAAGATTTAGAAGCAAAAATGTCAGTATCAAATTCACACTTTTCCTTTAGTCAATAAAATTAGGACCCAGCAAAACACCCCCCAACAGTCTTTTGGATATTAGCATTCTATTGTCATGTCAAAATATTGTGGAATTTAGAGACTTTGATTCAGCATTTTAGTTTTTTGAGACAGGGTTTCTCTATGTATCAGAGACCTAGCTGTCCTGAAACTTGTTTTGTAGACCAGGCTGGCCTCGAGCTCACAGAGATCTGCCTGCCTCTGCCTCCTGAGTGCTGGGATTGAATCAGGCACCACATGCCCAGCTTGATCCAACATTTTAAATGAAACTGCTTTATTCTTGCCATTAGTCTGTTCATGTGCTTTGCTTTGAAGTGTGGGAGGCATAGCAGCTGCATGAAAAGCCATTACATTTAAGCAACAAACAGCAAGAAGCGACACCTCTCACACTCATGATGAATTCTAATGTTCTCTAGGTTCACGAATAAAAGAATTTTTATATAGAGTATTGTTGAGTTTCAAAACATTACTAGTTTCTTTTTATGGAATGATGGAATCCTTCACTTTCTCCAGAAGTTCCCAAGAAGTGCTATGAAGAAAAATCACATTGTCAGTTGTAAGCCATGAAAGGTCAGGGGTGGGCATACTACCTATCCTTCCTTCTCCATGGAAAAGACACATTAGAGTAGTTTGTCACACCTTATCTCAACGAAAAATTTCTGATAAACTTTGAAAAAGAAAATATTTTAAAAACACAAAAGAACTATAATACACCAATTAAACAGCATTCACAAACCATCCATGGGAATATTTAAAAGTTGAACTAGAGTGGGCCAGGAAACGGTGATCCAAACGAAGAACCCAAGGATCTTTCTTGTATTTGCATAACCAGTCACGTGATGTTGGTATACAGTCAGAGGAAGAAGAATGTTTTGGTTCGAGATCCCAGAGTCCATCCATTTACAGAACAGACCCAACTGCACAGAAACCGGAATAACCCATGAAGCTTATTAAATAAATACAGAAAAGACAGACTGCTTATAAAGTATCTCATGAATGCTACCTTAAAGCCGACAGTTCCAACCAAGAGGCCCCCAGTATCTAAGATGCTGTTTTCTTGGCGAAGAGGCTTGAAATTGTCTGCAACACTCCTGCTCCTTGCAGCCTGGGAGTCAGGGAGTGGCCAGCTCTAGCTACTCCATCTTCTTGGAGGACAAACGCAGCACCTCCGTGGGTCGCATCGCTCAGGACCTGAGACTGGAGCTGGCGGAGCTGGTGACCCTGTTCAGGATGGCGTCCAAGGACAGCGGGAAACTTCTGGAGGATGGTTTTTGTTTTTGTTTTTTTCTTTTGGTGTTTTGATAAGGGTTTCTCTGTAGCTTTGGAGCCTGTCCTGGAATTAGCTCTTGTAGACCAGGCTGGCCTCAAACTCACAGAGATTCTCCTGCCTCTCTGCCTCCCAAGTGCTGGGATTAAAGGCCTGCGCTGCCACATCCAGGTCAGAATGGCATTTTGTTTGTGAATTCTCTGACAGACCAGGAGGCACTGTGCATCCGCCTGGAGGTGACTTTGGACCACCGCTGCAGATTTTTCTTGTGGAGATGGAGGTCGTCGAGAATATCAATGATATTTCTTCCATGCTTAGAGAAAGAGAACAAAAGATGCCTATTTATTTTCTTTTTAAAAATGATTTATGTATTCTTATTTTATGTGCCTTGGTATTTTGCCTGCACATATGTCTGTGTGAGGGTGTCAGATCCCTTGGAACTGGAGTTACATAGAGTTGTGAGCTGTCATGTGGGTCCTCTAAAAAACAGCCAGTACTCTTTACCACTGAGCCCCTAAAAGTCTCCTGAATCTGCACCTCTGTGCACTCAGTTTCCTCTAGAGGGCGCTTCTGAAGCTAATATTGACTTACATTGTCTTCCATATAATATAAAATTGAAGAGCATTTTACTCTTAAAATAATGATTAACAAAAAGATAAAAGAATACCGCTTGTACTGATTCTTTGGAAGTTGTTGGACAGAGAGGAAACATCAGTGCTTTCTCTGTTGTTAACAGTCTTTGATGATAGTAAGCCAGAGCTAACAGGATATATTCAAATGCAAACAACCATTCTTTGCCTGGCAATATTGGCGCACACTTTAAATCACAGCTCTCTGCAGGTAGAAGCGGGGGGGGGGGGATCTCTGAGTTCAAGGCTAGAATAGTCTACAGATTGAGTTTCACGGCAGCCAGGGCTACACAGAGGAACCCTGTCTCAGAAAACCAAACCAAACCCAAACAAACCAAAAGTGAAAAACAACAATGAACCAACCTGGATATGAATGACTCTGCACCAGAGTTTGATAAACCCACTTGAAATGCCAAAACAACACCTGAGTAATTCAACTAACCGCTTCCGATCTAGATGAAGGCCAGAATGGAGAAATTTCCTATGGGTTCTCAATGATTCAGTCTACTAGTGAGAACTTTAAGTTTTAAATAAATCCAGACACATGCCGAAATGTGGTGGTACTTTCTTGTCATTCTCTGTCCTAGAAGATGCTCAGGTGGGAACAGTAATCACCCTGAATAGATGTGTCCGACTTTGACTCAGGTACCAACGGGCAAGTGAATTGCTCTCTAATATTCACGTCTTTTTAAGCTGCTGTCCCACTTCAAATATTACTGTTCTACAATTCTGGGCAGTTCCCTGGAACATGAGACCACAACCGACTATAAGATGGTGGTCACCGCCCGGGACTGGTCTCGCCCTCGCTGTGGGCCACCGCTAGCGTGTTCGCGGAGGAAGCTGAGGTGAACTACAATGCGCCCGCGTTCGCGCAGCCCCAATACAGGGCGTTCCTGAAGGGGAACAATCCGCCTGGCGCGCACATCTTCACGGTATCGGCCATGGATGCGGATGCGCAGAAGAACGCGTTGGTGTCCTACTCACTTGAGCTTCGTGTCTGTCCACGCAGAGAGTGGCAAGGTGTTAGCGCTGCAACCTCTGGACCATGAGAAGCTGGAGCTGCTGCAGTTCCAGGTGAGCGCGCGGGATGCTGGTGTGCCTTCCCTGGGCAGCAATGTGACTCTGCAGGTGTTTCTGTTAGAGGAGAACGACAATGCGCCAACGCTGCTGCCTCACGGAGCAGTCGGAGCCGGCGAGTCAGTGAGCAAGCTGGTGCCTAGATCAGTGGATTCAGGGCACGTATTGGCGAAGGTGTGCGCAGTGGTTGTAGACTCTGGTTACAACGTGTGGCTGTCTTTATGAGCTGCAACTGGTCGTGGGCACACGCAGTACCTTCCACGTGGGGTCTGTATACGTGTGGGGTCACACCAGGCGAGTGGTGATTCGCAGCATCAGTGCCTGGTGGTGATCATAAAGGACCATGCAGAACTGGCACTGACTACTACAATCACTGTGTTAGTGCCTATAGTAGACAGTGCCCCAGCACTAAAGACCTTGGGGGTGGACCTTCGTGGGTGCTACCATGCCAGAAGCATCGCTAACGGATGTCCACGTGTACTTGACCATCGCCATCTGTGCAGTAATACCCAGCCTGTTGGTGCTCTTGATGCTGCTGTACACACATTCTGGTGCCCAGCCCCACCAACCGATGGTGCCTGTGGGCTTGGGAAACACAGGCTGCTGTGGTTCAGTGGTATGGGCAGCTGGTTGAACTTGCCACAGAGGAGATGCGATCATGTTGTGGAGTGGTGCCTTCTAATTCAGACCATATGGCCTTCAGCTCCAACCTTCCGCTTAAATTCTTCAATCGAAGCAAGGCACTGATAGCACATCGGCCCTTTTGCTTTTCTTAATAACTAGGCTTTAACTATATTATTGTTTCCTTAATTTTTCTTTCTAATTTTGTGTTTTGAATCATTGACTGTCTGAGGTTCTCTGATTTCATTGTAGATATTTAGAGTTTTTATGTATCATGCGGTGAATAACTTATATAGACATGCAATGGAAAATTTATTTTATTTTTGTATTTTTCTTGCTATTTTTGAATGATTAGCCTTGAAAAATATTAGTGTATGTATGTATATATGTACATGTATCATATATATATATGTCAGAATTACAGAATTATATGCATATTACAAGAGTAGGTCAAATATATACATATATATGATCAACTAGGGAATATATATATATACACACACACACACACACATATATATATAATCTACTGTTAGGAAAATAGCCTTATCAATAACTATACTAATCTTTTGAAGCAAGTTTTATTAAATCCTGGTCAGGAAGATGGACACTGGCCAAGTCCATACCGGGGATACCCAGAGAATGGTGCCTAACTACGTTGGACAGGGCTTTATAAAGGAAAACCCCATAACGCTACACACTTCCCGCCTTCACCCAATCAGGGGCAAGCATATATCCTGACATAATTGCTGTCTACCTATCTCCTGCTTATTTGTGATCAAGAATATCTTGTGAAGTTGGAACAATCAACTTTATTTACCGAAGAGAAAACATGAGGCTTGTTATATTACATAAACAGACTCCAGCATTCCAGGAAGTTATCTGTCTTTGGGCAAGTAGGGCTTATAGGTTAGAGGCCCTACAGGGACTGAGTACTAGAGTCTAGGCAACATTTTCTTCAGGAATAGATAACATATCAATAGTAAGGTTTCACAGATGGAATATAAGTATGAACAAAGGAGTATTCTCTTGAGAATGTGAACTTGAAAGATCAGTGGTTGGAAGATTACAAGATGGGAAAACTTGTAGAGGATCTTCCACAAACACTTAAGTATCAAGCAAATGAACAATCCCCCAAGACAGGATTTCTCTGTGTAGCTCTGGCTGTTCTGGAACTTGCTCTGTAGCCCAGGCTGGCCTTGAACTCAGAGATCTGCCTGTCTCTGCCTCCATCTAAAAGCTGGTTTTAAAGTCAGGAACAGCCAAAGCTTGCTGAGCAATTGAGATTTAAATAATTGTGGTAGTCACGGATAGAGGGAACCACATGCTAATCCAGGCTAGTGAAGAGAACCACTCAGATAATGATTGACTCAATATAAATGATAAAGCCAGTCGTGGTGGATCACACTTTTACCTCCTGGAACTCCCCAGGCAGAGGCAGGAGGATCTCTGTGAGTTCAAGATCAGGCTGGCCTACTTAATGAGCTCTTGGGCAATCAGAGCTACCTGTCTAGAGAGACCTTGTCTCAAGAAAAAAATGAATATAAATGATAAGAGAAAGAAAAATGAAGTAGAATAATTCCGGAAAGCCCAATACTGATTTATTGATTTATTTAGTGGTTTACTTAAAGCACTGCTTACTGCTTGTTTGCCAAGCCTTTGCTACCGGAACAGAAAGCCCCGAAGAAATGGCTGAAACAATGGGTGTTTCCGTTAACAATCTGCTGGCTGCCACGTATGCTTCTGTGAAGTCTCACTTGCTTGTTTGCCCTCCTTTGTGGGTTTGGAGTATAAAATAAGAATGCAAACTGGACCCGTGACCAAGGCATTTTGGGAACTATCCTGGCTTTTGCCACTATTGCTCTCTCTCATTGGTGTGGGAATGCTTATGCTAGGAAGACTCTCACAACAAAAGTTCAGTGACATGTATATATTTAGGTTGGTGTACTGGGGAAATGACTTGTATGTGTTTGAGCAAGTAGGAATTGAAAGGGATACTTAAGAACCTGTTCCTAACCAAAGAACCTTTGTACTGGAATAGCATTATGATTCAAAAGATGATTCTAGAACACATAGTGGGTGGTTATACACACACACTGAGGACTGATTCCTTCCAGAAAAACATACATTAATGAAAGGACAGAAATCACAGAGACAAATGGAAAAAGGAAATATTGAAGAAATTGAAGAATTGGATTTAATATTGAAGAAAAGGATTTTGATAGGCACACATGCTAATTTCTAACAGTGCTGCAACAAATAATCACAGATTGGGATGAGACATTTGTTTGTCTCACAAGTTTTGAGGCAAGAAGTCCACAGTGAAGGCATAAAGCGTTTGTAAGAATTGAGGGACTGTTTCCATTTCAAGAGTAAAGCATGTTAGAGATAATGGAGCAGGAGAGAAAAAAATCTATTCTTTGATTCTATTGGTTTCTGGTGGTTGTTGACATTCCTTGGATCTGACTACCTCACTTTCAATTTCTGTCCTTATAGTCACATTGCTTTATCTTCTTCATGTTTTATTACCCATGTTTTTGTTTAATAAGGACCCATGTACGACCTGGAGTCTCATTAGTTACTATGTAGAGTTATTTCCATGAGTCTTAAGATATGGGTGTATCTTTTGAGGTACCATGATTCAATGGTAGTCTTAGAAAGATGAAAAGTAGATAATGCCTCTGCCATCAAGGCTGGGTCCTGGACATCTCACCGGGGGCAATGTGAGATTAAGAAAAACAGACACAAAGTAGAAGCCAAAATGGGGTGAGGTGGGCTGTATGCTTGGATGAAGACATGGCAGCCCCCTCACCAATACTCAGACTTTTATTTTATATCCTGGGAAAAGAAAGGAGTGATTGGGGAATCTCATGTTGGGTGATGAACATGTAGTCTTCTGGAGCAAGGAAATTGTGAGTGGAGCCTTCTTCATGGCTGCCTTCTTAGTAAAAAGGGCAACTCTTACACAAGCATCCTGCTTCAGCAAACATCCTAGTCTCAGGCATGGAGGAAGCATGCCATTCCCTTAGCTGTGAGACCTGTAGACATGGCTATACTCTTGTCTAGAATGCACTCCCAGGACTTCAGCTGATCTTTGCAAGGTAACCAAGATTGAAATTCAGAGTTTTTCAAGTAAATGTTAGGAGTTAGAAGTGAAGAAAAGAAGAGGGATAGAATATTTTTTCCTACAAGTTAGAGGTGTTTGAACATTGTAGCTGTGTGAAGAAGGAACAATGGAAGGCAACATTAGAGATAAGGCAAGCAGCATGGAAAAGAAGATGGTGATAATAAGACTAAGAGAAGAAAATAAAAAATGTTGTCAGAGCATAGGGTTAGCCTACATTTGAGGGGCAGATGGCAAAGTGGTTAAGAGCACGTATTACTCTCATAGAGGATTCATAGTGGCTTCCAATCACCTAGGGAACTTAACGCCCTCTTCTGGCCTCCATGGACACCAGGCACACTCATGTACACACGCCCACATGAAGACAAAATACACACATTAAATAAAATAAATAAATTGATAAATGAATAGATATTGTAAATAAGTGATGCTGTAGGAAGAAAGTCCTTGATGTCATGCTTGATGATTTATCTTAATGGAAAAAACATCAATCCACATGGTAGGAATGAAGTTGAGAAATTGAGAAACAAAAGAAAGCATGAAAAAGATATCTGTGGGTAAGAGGAGTACATTTGAGTGTCCAGATAGGTAAAGGGGAATGCCAGTGTCTAGAGTCACCATAGATAATAAACAGCTTTATACTGAAGATCAATAGGAAGAAGAAATAGCGAACTGTGTTGGAAACTGAAGAGGATGTTTGAGAAGTGAGATAAACAGAAGGTTGATTCTAGGGTGTCTACAGGGCATACTGCGAATGGTTGACTTATGTGAAGAGGTAGGTGATGTGTTATGTGTACAACTTTAGACATGAATCAGGAGGAGCATGTAGTAGAAATGATGGAACAGAAGAGGGTTGTGTGAGCAAGAGAATACAATGCTCCACATGGACTTCAGAGGTGAATGGGGGTAGAGAAATGAATCCAATGGTCATTCACTATATAATTATTTACAGAGTAGGCAATGTAATACTTGGCTATACAATTTATAATATAAAATTGGAGTCATATATAATTTGTGTTTATTTTAAGGTTTTGTTGTTTTTGTATTTTATGTATAAGAGTGCTCTGTTTTTCTGTATGCCTGAACACCAGAAGAGGGCATTAAATCCCTTTATAGATGGTTGTAAGCCAACATGTTGCCAGGAATTGAACTCAGGACCTCTAGGAGAGCAGTAAGTGCTCTTAACTGCTGAGCTATCTCTCAAATCCCTACATTTATATCATATAAAATATATCTTTCATTGTACTGTTTGGCCTGGAACTTTATGGCTTGGTGTAGCATTAATTTTAATTGTTCTTAATAATAATAACTTGGAGTCAGCTATTGGGGGGGGGGAGGAAGCTGAAGGATCAGAGAAGCAGGGTCATAAAGTTCCAGTCCAAACCACTAGACCTCTTACCTCTACCAATGCTTAATCTTGTTCTTTGACTGCATCCTCAGACTGTTGCTCAGACTGCAGTGAGCTCCTGTCTCCTCCCGCCTTATATTCCTCTCTCTGTCCAACCACACCACTCCTTTTATCCCAGCACTAGGGAGGTGGAGACAGCTCTGTTTCTCTCTTGGACAAATTCAACCTTGTGTATTCCGGGGTCCCTTGAACTAACAGAGATCCCTCTGCCTTTGTCTCCTGGGTCCTGGAATTAAAGCTATGTGCCACCACTGGTGGTGTCTAGTGACTTCGTTCTGCACTCTGATCTTCGGGCAAGACTTATTTGTTAAAGCACAAACAACATTATTACTACAACTCTGTAGCTATACTAACAGATAACAGGAATACTCTTTTGCTAACACTGTATTAGCATCATCGCCTAGCTACTGTCACGTACTTGGAAAAATTAGAGTTAAACAATACCAGGGTTTCTTCTACTGCTGATGGAATTAAGACATTGTAGGAAAAAATATTATCCCACTGGTAGTAGCTTAAGTTATATTAAAGAATAAGATGTTAGTTCTTGGTATGTTCTCTACAGGGTGAACTGAAAACAGCAAAACAATGTTTTAGATAGATTGTTGTGTGTTTATGCACACACAAACACACTACACATAGATGCATCCTTTGAAACACAAACATTTCATCCACTCTTGGACCTCCTGAACACGGTGTATTGTTTGAAATCTGGTATGTAGCTGCCCATGTGTTTAATGTGATTGTTATGTTTCCATTTGGAATCAATGACTGTTAATGGGAGAAGATCTTAAAAGATGAGAGGAAAATGAAATTGCCAACAAAACTCTCAGGACTGTGAAAACTAGAGACCAAAGCCAAATTATAATATTCACTGATTTAAAATTTCACGCACACATGTTTAAGTTTGTGGAACATTGCAAGACGAATACCACTTGTTAATTGCTCCTGAAGCTAATAGAGGAAATCATTTACTGTTCCTGGAAGGACAAATATTTAACTCCTAAATACATACTTGCAATGGAAAATTCAGAAAGTGTAAGGAAGTCAAGGCTTCTATCAATGGAAAATATGAAGCCCCCGTGATCGCTGCACTTACACATTCGTGCCTCATGGTGTCGCTCTTCACTGAGAACTTTTCTTTTGGCAAAGAGTCACTTCCTTCAGAGAACTCGTTGTGAATTCTTCAGTACTAGGACGTCGTCAAGCCAGTTTTTGAGAGGCATTTTCAGGTAAGGTATTCTGTATACCGTAGCTTTCATTGCATCATTCTGCGTGTACCATGTGGTTACCCTGGCGAAGAAACCCAGGATCCCGGTGCCTCCTGCTCTGGCTACTTCTCGCAACCTGGGAGGCCGGGAACAGCCAGCTGCGCTACTCGGTTCCGGAAGAGGCCAAACACGGAACCTTCGTGGGCCGCATCGCTCAGGACCTAGGGCTGGAGCTGGCAGAGCTGGTGCCCCGCCTGTTCAGGGTGGCGTCCAAGGACCGCGGGGACCTTCTGGAGGTAAATCTGCAGAATGGCATTTTGTTTGTGAATTCTCGGATCGACCGGGAGGCGCTGTGCGGGCGGAGCGCGGAGTGTAGCATCCACCTGGAGGTGATCGTGGACCGGCCGCTGCAGGTTTTCCATGTGGAGGTGGAGGTGAGGGACATTAATGACAATCCGCCTGTGTTTCCCGAAACCAACAAAAGTATCCTGGTTGCAGAATCAAGGCCTCCAGAAACTCGATTTCCACTAGATGGCGCATCGGATGCAGATATCGGAGTCAATTCCGCCTTGACCTACCGATTGGATCCCAGTGATTATTTCGCTTTGGACACGCAGAACAATCGTGAGCGAACTTCTTCATTATCACTTGTGTTAAAGAAATCATTAGACCGAGAAGAAATTAAGGAGCATAGATTACTACTAACAGCTAGTGACGGAGGCAAACCGGAGCTGACTGGCACAGTTCAGCTGCTGATTACTGTCCTCGATGTGAATGACAATACTCCAGAGTTTGATCGGTTCATTTATAAAGTTAGAGTGTTAGAGAATGCAGGTAACGGAACACTGGTGATTAACTTAAACGCCACAGATCCAGACGAGGGTACTAATGGAGATATAAGTTATTTCTTCAGGCGGCCTGTATCCCCTGCGGTGGGGTATGCATTTTATATAGATCCCAGCAGCGGAGAAGTTAGAACGAAAGGCCAACTAGATTTCGAAGAAAATAAATTATATGAGATACCCGTGGAGGCAGTGGACAAAGGGAATATCCCAATGACCGGCCATTGTACCCTTCTGGTGGATGTACTAGATGTAAATGATAATGCCCCGGAGGTCATGATTACTTCTCTGTCACTCCCAGTCAGAGAAGATGCCCAGCCAAGCACTGTCATAGCTCTGGTCAGTGTATCCGACCGTGACTCTGGTGACAACGGGCGGGTGACCTGCTTCCTGACCCCTCATGTCCCCTTCAAGCTGGTGTCCACTTTCAGGAATTACTATTCGCTCGTGCTGGACAGCTCCCTGGACCGAGAGACCACACCTGACTATAAGGTGGTGGTGACAGCCCGGGACGGGGGCTCACCCTCACTGTGGACCACAGCCAGCGTGTCCGTGGAGGTGGCTGACGTGAATGACAACGCGCCCGCGTTCGCACAGCCCGAATACACGGTGTTCGTGAAGGAGAACAACCCGCCTGGCGCGCACATCTTCACGGTGTCCGCCACGGATGCGGATGCACAGGAGAACGCGCTGGTGTCCTATTCGCTGGTGGAGAGGCGGGTGGGCGAGCGCTTGCTGTCGAGCTTCGTGTCTGTGCATGCGGAGAGCGGCAAGGTGTTCGCACTGCAGCCTCTGGACCATGAGGAGCTGGAGCTGCTGCAGTTCCAGGTGAGCGCACGGGATGCTGGTGTGCCTTCCCTGGGCAGCAATGTGACGCTGCAGGTGTTTGTGCTGGACGAGAACGACAATGCGCCAACGCTGCTGCCCCACGGAACTGTTGGAGCCGGTGGGTCAGTGAGCGAGCTTGTGCCTAGATCAGTGGGTTCAGGGCACGTAGTGGCGAAGGTGCGCGCTGTAGATGCGGACTCTGGTTATAACGCATGGCTGTCTTATGAGCTGCAGTCGGCGTCAGGGAGCCTGCGCAGCCCGTTTCGCGTGGGTCTGTACACTGGCGAAATCAGCACAACGCGCTCCCTGGACGAAGCAGATGTGCAGCGCCAGCGTCTGTTGGTGCTGGTTAAAGATCATGGTGAACCCGCATTGACTGCTACGGCCACGGTGCTGGTGTCTCTGGTGGAGAATGGTCAGGCACCCAAAATCTCTTCCCTCGCTTCCGAGAGCACTGCATCGTCTGAGGCATCGCTTGTAACAGTCAACGTGTACCTGATCATCGCCATCTGTGCGGTGTCCAGCCTGTTGGTGCTCACGCTGTTGCTGTACACCGCGCTGCGCTGCTCGGCGACGCCCACAGATGGAGCCTGTGCTCCAGGGAAGCCCGTGCTGGTGTGCTCCAGCGCGGTGGGAACCTGGTCATACTCACAGCAGAGGCGGCAGAGGGTGTGCTCTGGAGAGGGTCCGCCCAAGACCGACCTCATGGCCTTCAGCCCCAGTCTCCCTCCTGTGCTAGGCTCTGCAGAGGAGACATGCCAGAGAGAAAGGCAGGTAGAAAATTTGAAAGAGGTAAGTTTATAATATAAAGCATTAATTTCACTTATCTTCCTTCCTTTTTTTTTCTTTCTTTTTTTGGTTCTTCGAGACAGGGTGTCTCTGTAGCTTTGGAGTCTGTCCTGAAACTAGCTCTTGTAGACCATGCTGGCCTCGAACTCACAGAGATCTGCCTGCCTCTGCCTCTGCTGGGATTAAAGGCATGTGCCACCACCACCACCGGGCTCCTTCCTTTATTTGTGAGACAGGGTTTCTCTGTGTGTCTCTGGCTGTACTGGAACTCACTCTGTAAACCAGCCTGGCCTCGACACCACAGAGTTCGCCTGCCTCTGCCTCTTTCTCTGCCTCCTGAGTGCTGGAGGCACTGGGCCTACTCTAGAGGCGTGGGCCGCCATCACCCCGCCTATTTTTAACCTTTCTAACAGTTGCTCATTTATGATATTTTCCTCTCAGTCTTAAAATATTTCATTACTGGCATTGGATTGGACACTAAGTATTGAAACATTGTCAGAAACCATACTGAAATGTCTCAATCTGGAAAAAAAATGTTCTTCTTGTGTTTCTTTTTCTTTTTTCTTTTTGGTACACTTAATAGCTCAACATGTTTATTTTGTAGTTAGCATTTTAAATAAAATGGAAAGTCTGGAAATATTTTACAAAATACAGTGATACAAAAATACTAAATCATTTAAGTTTTAGTCTTAATGTGTTCAGATAGCCACATATTTGGTTATTTTTAAAGACTTCATAACTTTTCACTTCTGGATGCCTTTTGTTTTCTTGAGATAGGATCTTGCCAGAGAGCCTAAGTTGGGCTCTCGTTCTTGGTCCTTGTCTGTGCTCCTGGGTGCAATTTCTGGTGCAATCCACCACATCTGGTAACAAATACCTTTCTCCCCCTCACAGTGCATTTTATTGATCGGTTGAGTGATTGATTGTGACAGGTTGTCCCGGTGTAACTGTGGCTAGCCTGGAACTCACCGAGATTCACCTGCCTCCGCCTCCTGAGTGTGGGGATTAAAGAGACATACGCCAGCATAGCCTATTTGTTTTTTTTTAAAGGACTTTTCTGGGTGGTCTTTCATTTGTCATCCTCCAGAGTCCTTGGCTCTCAGCTCTCTGTGAGAAGCACTTAGTGAATTTAATTTTCAATTTCTGTATATCAAAAACTTGAGCATAAATATTTATAGTTACTTGACCCTGACATTCATTAATTTATTATTTAAACTCTGGCCTGTGTTTCTACTGAAAAAAACCCCACCATTTCTTGTGTTTTCAAAAATTATTTTATTTTATTATGGGTTTTGCCAGATTATGTCCACGGCTCACATGCATTTCATGCCTCAAGTAACCAGAAGAGGGCATCAGAACCCCCAGATCTGGAGTTAGAGGAGGTTGTGAGCCTCCATGTGGGTGCTGGGAACTGAACCCAGGTCCTCCGCAAGGGCAGCCAGTGTCTTAACCACTGAGTCATCACTCCATTGTGCTGTTTTTAAATTTAATATTAATTTTTTGTGCGTTTTAATTTTGATAAACTTCTATGTATAAGTATTTTTGCTAACCATTTAACACATTTCCCTCTAGTTTCTATGAATTGACTTGTTTTGCAATAATAATAATAAGCATTAAAAATTATGTATTAAAATATGCCTCTCATTTTTTTATTTTATGGATTTTAAGGTCTATAGGTTCAATTTAAAAGGTTCTTAAAGGTTGGAAAGAAATTCATTGGATTGGAGATGCGGCTCAGTGGATGCATATAGTGTATGACACACTCAGCTTCCTATCACCAGTGCCAGAAAAATGCAATATTTTACCAATTAAACAGTTATTCAGTGTCCTATATGCCAGTCATACTCTAGACATTAGCAGTTTTTCAGTGAAGTTCATTGTTTTGTGTAACTACAAATATGCATTCGGTATTATTTTCCCTGTGCCTGAAGGTTTTCTCTAATACTTACTGTAGTGTTTGTACTCTGCCAATGAATTCACTCAGAGTGTCCTGAGAAAAATATTTATTACCACTCATTTACAAGAAAATATCTTTACCAGGTGTAGTTGAGCAGAGCATATATATATATATATATATATATATATATATATATATATGTGTGTGTGTGTGTGTGTGTGTGTGTGTAATATACATAATATACATATATATATACATACACACATATTTCTATTTTTCACATTGTCTCTTGGCTTGTGCAGCTTTGGGTGAGAAAATTGCTGCCATTCTTACCCATGTCCCTGTATATGCATATTATTTCTGGATTCCTAGGGTTATTTTCCAAAGTGTCTTTTTAAGATCACTGAAGTCTAAATATTTACTGTATACTCCCTAATATGGTTTTCTCTATTTTTCGGGGGGAGGTTGCTGATGCTCTAGGATCTGTGGACTTATCATTTTCACCAAATCTGGGAAACTTCAGCCATATTTCTTCCAATATTTTCCCCTCTTCCGTCCTTTGTGGGACTCCAATTGCACAGTGCATATATGTTGGACTACTTGATATTGTTTTGTAGGTGTCGGAAGCTTTGTTCACTTTCCCTGTTCCTCACTTTGGAGAGCTTTGATTAGTATATCTTCAAATCCACAGATCTTTCTCTTGGTATTGCTATTGCTATTCATCTTAATCAGTATATTTTTGCATTTCATACACTGTATCTTGTATTCATGTAAGATTCTATTTGAATATTTTCAGTTTTATGATATTTACCTCCATATCTTCATACGTTCATCTTTTGATCTCTATGCTTTAAACAAAATATTGCTATTGTATGTGTATTTGTGTGCATGGTGTGTGTGTGAATGTTCCATAGCGTACATGTAAGGATTAAAGGACAACTTTTCTGGAGTTAATTCTCTCTTTACATTCTTTTTTTGTTTGTTTGTTTTGTTTTTTCAAGACAAGGTTTCTCTTTGTAATGACTGTTTTGGAACTTGCTTTGTATACCAGGCTAGCCTTGAACACCACAGAGATCCCCCTACCCTCTGTCTCCTGAGTGCTGGGATTAAAGGTGTGCACCACCACTGCCTGGCATCTCCTTCCATTCTTTAGGCAGACTATAGGGATCAAACTCATGTTGCCAGAGTTGAACCAAATTGCCCTTTCCTACCAAGTCGTCTCCCTGGCCCTGCCTCTGTTCTTGAGTATATGTGTATTTTCATAATAGATGTTTAATTCTCTTATTTTGAGACCGGATTTCTCTGTGTAGCCCTGGCTGTCCTGGAACTCACTCTGTGAACCAGACTGGCCTTGAACTTAGAAACACACCAGCCTCTGTCTCCCGAGTACTGGGATTTAAAGTTTGTGCCACTGTTACCCTAAAGCCTTAACACTGTTGTCTGCCTATCTAACATTTTGTCATTACTTGGTTTGCTTCTTCTGTTGTTTTCTTTCCTGCATGAATTTTATTTTCTTCTTTGTGTAACCCGCCTATTGGTGGTTGTTATATCTAGGATCCCAAATATAGTGGCATCTCGAGACCTAGGATAGGAATGCCACAGTGTATCTTATAATTGTCACTAAACATTCTTCAAACCACAGCACAGCTATTCATAACAAAGAACTACCATCTCAAAGTGTCAATCACGCTGCTTTAAAGAATGTTGGACTTGGTGCTTTATTAATCCTTTATTAATCCAACATTCTACTGAAGACATTGTCCAGTGCTCTGTGTTTTAGGTTGTCTGTCTTCCTTGACTAGTGGAAGCTTGAAACGTTCCCAGCCTATGTGAGTTCTCTAAATTATTTTACTTAGACATTTTCAGTTATTGTTTCCATGGCTTTGTGGAGTTTCACCCACCACACATACATATTAATATTCAACCAAAGATTAGATTAGACCCCACTGCTGATGCTCAGAGCTCATTCCTATGCAGTTTTTAGTTCTGTACTCTTCTCTGCAAATTCTATTTTCTGGACATTTGTACATTTGTACTTGGACTTCTGCCTCTCCTTCATAGTGAGGCTACTGGGCTTTGTTATTTTTCTTCTTATGTAGCAATAACTGTCCAGTATTAGAAACAAAACCAATACTTAAATTTCTACAATTAGAAGGAGGAAGATAATAGGTAATCATTGAATCATATCATCAAAACCAGGAAAGTTAGAAAAGGGAATAGCAAAGTAAAATAGTAAGTTTTGAATAAAATGGGAATATGTGATCAAACATATTGGACATTGTACTAAACATAAATGATATAAATTTTACATTGAAATAAAGTTATCTCATTAAACTTAGAAAACAATAAATTCACTCACATGTTTTTTACTAAGAATTGTATTTCATGTAATGAATAAACTTTGAAAGTATAGATATAGACAAAAATATCTGAACAGATTCTGATTTTAAGATAACTTCACTGTCTTTAATAGAAAGAATTTAAAAGAAAAAATATGGTAGAGAGATATTATGCAATAATATATAACAATTTATTAATTTGATAGTTATCCCAATACATACATATATACATACATGTATACATATATTTCCCATTATAATCAAACCTACTAAATCTATAATTTGCCTATATATGTATGATTTCAGGGCTGAGCATTTGGTTTAACTAATTTGGGGGAAGATTATTTTTACCATTCTCGATATTTCTTAATTGATTATAGTTCCTCATCTAGGGTTGAGGCCCCATAAGATTTCCCCCTCCATGTTAGCATGTTTATTAATGAAGTTCTTGTTCAGGTCTTGTTTAGGCAGCTATGTTGATAAGATTTCATGAGAGACCTTCTCTGATGTTTCTAGAAGACAAAATCCTACAGCAAACTCCTGTTCCTCTGGCTTTAACAATCTTTCTGCCCCTTCTTCAGGTAGGATCTCTGAGCCTTAGATATAGGAGTTGTGTATCAGTTGGATCTGGACACCACATAGTCACTTGCTATCTGCATTTTGATTGGTTGCAGTTTTCTGTACTGTACCATATCTGTTTAAAGAAGCCATTTCTTTGATGAGGGCTAAGACCTATGTACCTTATCTGTGAGTATGAATATAAATATAATGTAGTTGTGAATTATGCTGGTTTAGTGAAATGACAGTTGTATGTTGGAGGAGGCCGCTTATTTCCTCCTCCAACTGCTCAAAGCCAAAATAACCACACAGAAAGCTATATTAATTAAATCGCTGTCTGGCCCATTAGTTCTAGCTTTTTATTGGCTAACTCTTATATATTAATTTAAGCCATTTCTATTCATCTGTGTATTGCCACATGGCTGTGGTTTACTGGTTAAAGTTCCAGCATCTGTCTCCAGTGGGACTACATGGCTTCTCTCTGACTTTGCCCTTTTTTCCCAGCATTCAGTTTAGTTTTCCCTGCTTATCTCTGTTCCCCTATAGCTCTGCTAGAGGCCCAAAGCAGTTCCTTTATTAACCAATGGTAATCACAGCAACAGAGGGAAATCCCACATCACCTCCCCTTTTCTGTTTAAATAAAAAAGGGAGATTTTAGCTTTAATATAGTAAAATTACATATAACAAAATAGGCATCAAGCAAGAATTATAGTTACATTATTTATATCTACTTTATCTCTTATCATAACTAAGGAAAACTATTATTGCTGTCTATCCTTCAACTCCATCAAAGATTCCAGAAGGATATGATATTGTCTAAGTAAACAGGAAGTGCATTATAAACAACTTCCAAGACTCTAGAATTGACAGAGATATCTCACTGCCTGGACAGTCACCCACAGTTCTTCTGTGTCACTGGGGCATCCATCTTTAGCCTACAAGCCCATATTATCCAGCAGACTTTTCCATGAAGCAGAAAATTTCAAAGACAGTTCTATCTATATTGACAGTTTGTCAGTCATTTTCTTCTGTGTCCTTCAGAATGTCTAGCAGACTCTTTCATGAAGCAGAAACTCTGAAGAATCTTCTCACCTTTAGGCAAGTTCAGTAGTCATTTCTCTGTTGGTCTGCATGTCCAGTTAAGTAGTCTAGGCAAGAGCAGTTTCTTGCCCAAATGGTTAGCAAACTCCATAAAGAGCCTCTTCAATGCCCATCTTTCTCTTGAAGTAACTGGTGCTGTGAGGAGCAGATCTGTCTCTGTCATGAAAAATCCTAATTTCTTAAAACATTTTAAATGCCATATTCTGTAGTCTTTGAAAGGTTTGAAGACTACCTATCTACTTGAAATATATCTCTGTACATCTAGAAAATCTAAGTAACATGACCACAAGCTTGACTAATATAGATGGTTACCTATTAACCAGTATTTCTTAATTATACATTACATTTTTAAATGAGCTGCACAAACACTATACCTTAATAAAGAGAAATGTACATATAATAATTGACCTTAAGTTTGTATCAATAAACCAAGATCTATACCAATGCAAATCTCTATAGCATATCCCCCTTTAAATGTAAAAGAACATTTATAAACAATATTTGGGAAAATGGGCATAGTTCTTTTCCAAACTGTTTTCTGCTGTTTATTGGGCAAACTATTTTTGGGGGTGTTCATGGCAGCCTTTCAGGGTGTCTTGGTGCATCAAACCATATTAGTCTGGAAGCAATCCACAAATTCTTATCCTCTGTGGAAACAAAAGAAAAACCTCTTTTCCAAAGCAACATAAACTTAGACTCAAATTTAAAAGTCAAGATACCTTTACGTTGGTGTAGCTTAGTAGCCTGTACAATGAAATGTCTTTCTGTATTTAGCTCCTTCACAGTAAAAAAAAATTCAAAGAAGATACAATAATATACAAAATCCAGACTCTTTGAGTATAGTCCTCTTTATATGGCTTGTTTTTACTCTATTAGTTTTTAATATTTATTTTATTATCTTTACTCGTTTAATCTATGACTGTCTGTACTCTGTCTATTTAAAGACTGTTTTTTAAACAATTTACTTCTTTTATAACTCTTTATACTCTTTTTCTTCTCTCTCCCAAGCCTATGTACATTTATCCAACATTGTGACCCATTTAGAAGTCTTTTATGTCTGAATATGTCCTATTGTGTATCTGTAATTCTTTACTGTCCAGGAGCACTTAGTAAAATGCTAATCCCTTCTTATGAACTTAAGAGGCTGCATTACTAGGGGAAATACTGCATTTCCTGCTTGCCCCACCCAGTCCAGCATGGTAGAGCTGCCTCTGAGAGACATGCTCATAACACCATTTTTACGTACACAGCCAGTCTATGTTCCCATTAAGCAAGTTGTAGCAGTCTGCTCACAGACCCCACTCAAATGCTCTGTAGCTGGACCTCCAGAAAGTCAGAGTTTATGCTGGCAGCCCAGCCCAGAAAGTTGGCATTTCAAAACCACTGCTTTTTTCCTGCTACTGCTGAATCAGGAAAACCTCTCTTAAAGGAGCCATGCCTCTGCCTGTTTCTAGCAAACCAACCAAGAAAATGCCACTACCAAACCAAGCTTAACTCTGTTCTTTTGTGTCCAGGATTCCCCTTCAAGCCCTCCCAGGTTCTACATGGATTTTAGCTAGCCATGTTGGTGCCAATTTGTTGGAGGAGGCTGCTTGTTTTGTTCCCAGAAGCTCGGCAGCTCAGACCCAAAATAGCCACATGGAAACTATATCAATTAAATCACTTCTTGGCCCATTAGCTTCTTATTGGCTAACTCTTGCATGTTAATTTGACCTATTTCTATTAATATAGGTATCACCACTTGGCTGTAGCTTACTGGCTAATGTTCGAGCATCTGTCTCCAGCAGAGCTACATGGCTTCTCTCTGGCTCCATCCTTCTTTTTCCCGGCATTCAGTTTAGTTTTCCCCCACCTAGCTCTGTTCCCCTTATAGCTTTGCTATAGGCCCAAAGCAGTTCCTCTATTAACCAATGGTAATCACAGCATACAGAGGGCAATCCCACATTGGTTGTAGGTTCTTCTTCAAAATCCATGATTTCAGTAGGCACCAGGCATGGTTTCTCTCTTGTTGAGTGGGTCTTAATTCCAATTAGAAAGTGATTGGTTACTGCCAAGTATGTTTACCACCTTTGTAGTTTTAGGGATATTGCACCATGATGGTCATTGTTTTAATTCACAGGCATAATTTCTGGGTAAGGACTATTGGTTCCTTCCCACCTTGGAAGCTTGCATGGCACCTTCTGGTACATGAAAGCTAATCCTCAGGAAGGAGGCTTTTAAGTCAGAGCCAGTTCAGATCCTCCAGGCCCTGTATACAAAGTATGTGGTGTCTTCAGCAGTAAGAGCTTATGTTTAACCCCTGGGAGGCAACCAAGGGCAGCAATAATAGTCTATGTTTGAAATTCTCTTGGAAAACCTTGACCAAAAACTTAAAAGGGAGTATCTCTTGCTTAATGCTGGAAATTTTTTAAGCAAGTCTATGGCATTTGGGGGGAGCATTGCCAGCCCAGATGAGAAAATGTCATTTAAATTGTATTTGTGTATTTTTATACAGGCTTATATGTTTAGATGTAATTTTAGGCATCTAGAGAATAATGTAATTCCTTATGACTCAGACATCCTTACTGTTATTTTGCTCTTCTTCTGTATTAATCTCCTTCCCCTTCCCTAATTAAAGACCCCATTTCCTACTTATCCCTCTACATAACTTGTACCCTGATATCTTCCTCTCTATTGCTTCTCATGGTCACTTTTTACTTTCCTGGTTTCTGCAGCTACTCCAGCATTATATGCTCATATCTGAAGATTTAGAGCTAGGAACTTCAGATGAGAGAGAATATTTTATGTCTGCTTGGTTCTGGATCTGGGTTTGGAAATAAGGGATTTTTTCCAATGAGAGATTAACTAGATAAGACCAGTGAACATGTTTATGGGAGAAGGTAGGTAGACTTCTCTTTCCCATTTGCCTGTTTTCAGATAACTGGCACAGGGAATTAATATTAATTGCAAATCTTGGTAAAAAGACTAAGGCTTATTATTTGCTAACTCTTAGATTTATGTTAACCCATATTTCTTATCTATGCTTTGCCATGTGGCTTGGTATCTTTTCTCAGTACCACAGGTCCATCTTGCTTCTCTCTGCATTTGCTAGATATTTCTGACTCTACCCTTATTCTTCCCATAATTCTCAGTTTGGCTCTCCAATCTAACTTTATCCCATTCAGCTATTTTATTAAACCAATCACAGCAACATATATTCACACAGGGCAGTTATCTTGATTATTTTAATTGAGGTGGGAAGATCTACCCAGTGTGAGCAGCACCATTCTGTCACAGGAGATTATGAATTATCTGAATGGAGAGAGCAAGCTGAGCACTAGCAAGTCTTCTGACTGGGGATGTAACAAGACCATCTGCTTCAAGCTCCTGCTGCCTTGACTTTGCTGCCATGATTGTCTTTATACAGAGTCCCAGAGTCCCTGCACATCCTTATTAAAATTTTATGTTTTCTTTAACTGGTTTGTTTCCCTACTTTGTCTTCCGGATATGATGATCGCTCTTCAATTTATTGGTGAGGTTTCTTCTAATTTTTTGTTTAAATTTCTGAAGTTTTCACCACATTTTCTTTCATTTTGGTTTTTCTTTAGATATTTTATCTCTCTATTAAAATTCTATTTTTATATATTGAATTGTTTTCATTGTTTAATTAAGTTCTTAGTTTTGTCATGGTCTTCATGCTGGAATTTATTTGCACCTTCTTTGAGTTCATCTTTATTATAATTCTTTTAAAAATGTTTTGTGCATTATCTAAACCACTTTTGGGGGCAATCATTGCTATGGGAGAACAAATTGTTCACAGAGACCTGTTGTGTTTTAGTAATGGGACCTAGGTATTTGGAGTTAGATCATTGGTAGTGTTTCTTGGTAAGGACATCTTTTCTTCCCTTCATTGACTGGGCATTTTGATTTCTGTTTCCCATAACCCAGACTTTCCAGGTTGTACACCAGAAGTATGGAGTATAGGGCTCAGTTTTGGACAATTCACTATTGATGTTCCAATGTGGTATAAAAAGTAGTCCTAACCCAGCTTGAGCTAAGTTAAGTTTCTAAGCCCAGTAACAGATCTGTAAAATTGGAAGATTTTCACAGGCAATCTTCAGGAGTATTTATTGGGAGGTGCTTAGGACTTCTCAGGCAGATGGTGCTGGTAGAATTAGTGATGCAAGACTAGGATTTATACCTGGATTTTGGTGGCAACTGGGAGGGTGAGGAAATAGGCGGAATTGACATTGTGAGTCTAGGGTACTTAACTGAAGAGTAGGAGCCAGAGGGAAGTTCCAAGGAAGATTTGTGATACATGGTCCTAGGCAGGCTGTAGGAGTGAGGGTAGTTGATGATGTGAGTCTAGGATCCCTACATAGAGAGAGTTATACAGAGGGCTGGAAGAAAGGATCAGTTTGAGTTGGCAGTAAAAGTCTAGGGTCATTTATTGGAAAGGGGCAGCTCTCATGCCACCAGGGTATTTGGAGTTGACTGTGTGAGTCTATCATCCCTGCCTAGAGACAGGCTGTGATGGCTGGAGTTTGAAGATTGAGTATTGTATCCTTACCTGAAGAAGGGAAACTGGGAAGTAGGCACAGGACATATGATCAAGCAGATTATTGGGGTGGGTGGAATTACTAACGTAATTCTGTAATCTACCTAGAGATGGGTATCTAGAGGGCAGACTGAGGTCAGCAGCATGAGTCTAGTCAACTGCCTAGAGAGGCTGGTGGGCCAGGGGGCCAGGGCATTGATGGGTGGTGGTGACAGCATTGGTTAAGGGTCCTTGCCTAGAGGTGGGGTGAAAGGGCCCAGAGAAGGGTGGATGGAATTGGTGGTATGAGTTTAGCAGCTCTGCCTAAAGACAGCAGCAAGATCTCATGTAGCAGGGATGATATTCAGATTATGCAATTTTTAACTTAATTTTTAGTATGAATAATTCATGTCTTTCTAGGAACTGTTCTATTTTGAATAAATTATAAACTTTTTGGGCATGGGATTGATTGTTAATAGTATTAGTTTATTAGAATTTTACTAAAATTGTCAGTAGTGGTGACTCTTTTCAAATACTAATTTTGTCTTTTTGTTTGGCTAGAAGTTTATAAAAGTCTTTATTGATATTTAAAAAAAAGCAGCTCTTGGGTTTAACCATTTCTTTTGTCATTTTTCTGTTTTCAACTTGATTGATATTTGCTCTGTTTTTATATTTTTCTTATTTATAATTTTTGTTACATGTTTTTGTGTGTCCTGGGAATTAAATTTAGATTGTAAGCTTGGTGGCAGGTGCCTTACTTACTGAGCCATCTCACTAGCCTGTGTTTTCTTATTGCTTCTCTCTTTGCCTTTGTCCTAAATGACTGTTATTTCTCCATTGTTTCCTAAAGTAGAAGTTTATTCATTTTAGATTTTTTTTACAATATACAAATATAAAGCTACAAGTAACCTTCCAATTACTATTATCTGTGCACCCTGTGAATATTGTGTGTAGCGAGTCTTTCTCTGTCTCACCAACTAGTTCCCAAATGATAACACAGAGACTTATCATTAATTAGGAAAACTTGACTGATAGCTTAGGCTTGTTTTTAGCTAGCTCTTATAACTTAATATTTTTTTGAGACAGGGTTTCTCTGTAGGTTTTTTTTTTTGGTTCCTGTCCTGGAACTAGCTCTTGTAGACCAGGCTGGCCTCGAACTCACAGAGATCCGCCTGCCTCTGCCTCCCGAGTGCTGGGATTACAGGCATGCGCCACCACCGCCCGGCTCTTATAACTTAAATTAACCCATTTCTATTTATCTATGTGCTGCTCTAGGCTCGGTTAACTATTTCCTGCTTCCTTTGTGTTTCCTCATGACTCTGCCTTTCTTTTTCCCAGAGCTCTCTGTCCAGAATTTCTACTTATACCTCCTGTCTAGATATTGCCCATTTAGCATTTTATTAAACCAATCACAATGACACATCTTCACACACAGTGTAAAGATATATTGCACAACATTTTCCTCATTTTGTATAAATAAAAAGGAAAGTTTTTTTAACTCTAACACATTAAAACTAGATACAATAAGAACAATTATCAGGTAAGAATTACATTCACAATGTCTATATCTACTCTTTTCCCTTCAGAAAGAGATTCTGAATCTAATATCTGTTGTTTAGCTTTTTCCTGACTATGAGCAATAACAACTTGTAACCAACCCCCCAAAATGATGACAAACATCCATAACCCATTGAATGACCAAAAACTATCCACCCCACCTCTTGGGAATATTGACATCATGTTTGCTAGACTGCTTACTGTCATCTGGGGTGATGATATTTTTGGGGAACCATGAGAAAATTGGAATAATAGTCATGTCCTAGAAAAACTAGCCATAATATTTGTTGTCTAGTCTCTGTGCAATGGGAAAGTATAAGACTTCTCTGTAGTCCTGGCTAGAGTAGCCTATGGAGTCAGCAGCCTTGAAGCTGCTCTGGATGTAGAACCCTGAGGAAATTGCACAGAGGCACTTTGAGAGGCTGAATCACCTAGGTCACCTGTTTTCATTGATGTCTGGTCCTCTTGCTCTGAAAACACATAAATTTTCAAAGGTTACATACATATCTAGATTAAAACAAGTGGAATGTGCAGTGTGTACAGATCAGTTAAAGGTGATTTTTTTGCTCTATGTTTGAGCAGGTAAAAGGCATCCTGTCAACTTTAGAAGTCTGTCTGGACTATATAACCAAACTGTAATACAAATCTTTAGCCATGCCACATGAAAGGATGGCATGTAATAATAAGTCATGAGAATTCTGTAGCCAACAGGATTTATCATGTCTCATCTCATCTCCAAGCTGTTCACATCCAGAGGGATCAGCTTATACATTACCTGCCCTATAATCTTTCTTTGTTCCTCCCACATGTCTGTAGCCAAGATACTTCAGAGGTCTCCCCCAGTCAAATCTGATCTCTCTTAACCTGGAAGAAATACATAACCTTTCATTTCCTATAGAAACAAAAGCATAACCTCTTCCCCAATGTAATAAATTTTTTGACTTCCATTTTAAAGTTAAGACATTCCTAAAGTATATTGGATGGTTTAATTCAGCAGTTCCTTCCACAATCCAAATTAATAAGGCATCATACAAGGTACAAACATCCTGGGTTATAATAGTTCCCTACCTTATGTGACTAATTCTTTTTATTACTTTTTTTCTCTTTAAAGATTTTATTATTTTTAAGTATTTTTATAATTGTCTATACCCTTTTTTCTTAGCATATTTCCAAACACACTGCAACCCACTGAGAAGTTTTTTTTTCCATTTGAACCTGCTATATTAAATATTTGTAACCTTTTCTGTCAGCATGAGCAAAGCCTTAAACTACCAAGCACCTTAGCTCATGGTGTCCTGGCAGCTCAAGCCTGCAGGCAGTGGGCAGGATGACTCTGTACCACAGCCCTCATGAGACTTTAGGACTAGGAAACAGCGCTTGGTTCCATCTTTGTGTGTTTGGAACTTTTTTTTTTTTAAAAAAAAAAAGCTTTCTCAGGTCTTATGTTGAAATACATGTCCAGACGTTGGACACCATATGTAGCTAGTCTTTCTCTGTCTCACTGGACAGCTCCCAAATCATGACATAGAGACTTAGTATTATTTATGAAAGCTTGGTCACTAGCGTAGGTTTGTTTTTAGCTAGCTTCTATAACTTAACCCATTTCTATTTATCTCTGTGCTTCCCCAGGCTCATTTACCTCATCTATGTATTGCCCATCCTGCTTTCCTGCTTCCTCCGTGTCTGCTCACAACTTCACCTTTCTTCTTCCCAGAGCTCTCTCTGTCCAGAACTCCTGCCTATACCTCCTGCTGTTGGACAATTAGATTTTTGTTTTGTTTTATTTTATTTTAGGTTTTTTTTTTGGTTTTTCAAGACAGGTTTCTTCTTTGTGTAGCTTTGGGGCCTGTCCTAGAACTAGCTCTTGTAGACCAGACTGGCCTTGAATTCACAGATATCTGCCTGCCTCTGCCTTCTGAGTGCTGGGATTAAAGTTGTGCACCACCACCACCCAGCCATTTAGCTTTTTCATTAAACCAATCATAGTGACATATCTTCACACAGAATAAAGGAATATTTCATTACAATTTTGATAGTCTGTGCTTTTATTTTTACTTAGTTTATGTATTTTATATAAATTTCCCTCACTCATGTTATTTTGAAATAGGTTTTTTGATTTCTGAGTATTTGGAAATTTTCACAACAATACTGAGTTTCGCTTTAATTTCTTTTTTGGAGAACATGCTTTATATGATTTCTGTTTTTCTCATTTCTGAGGTATTTTTAACCACTTGGAGTATGGTTCATCTAGTTAAAGTTCCACGTGAACTTGAGAAGACTGTGTTTTCTGGTGTTTGTGAATTACCTATTCAATAATCTTCAATTAGATCCAGTTGATTGATCTGGCTATTTAGACCAACTTATAAGTTTTCTGCCTGCTTGACTTATCATTTACTGAGAATTGGTTTGGAAATCTCCAAGTATAGTTACATATTCCCCCCCACCCCAAATTAAAAGCCTCTTTTAATTTGACTCTCCAGTTTTTGGTGTTTTAAATTTATGATTCTTAAAAATGTGTGAGTGTTTGTGTGAGTGAGTGTGTGTATGTACACCCATGTGGGTATGTGTGTCAGGGGCCATGAGAGATACAGTAGGTGTTAACTAATGCTCAAAAGGCCAACCTACCAGATAAATGATTCTCTGATAGGAAGCCCCACCTGGCTAAGTCATGGAGTTAATAGTTGTGGAAACCAGTTGCTCCTGTCTGTAATTTCTCTCACGAGTCACTCCATTTCTCCCCCAAGAACTTTATTTCTTCCCTAAAAATAGCTTTGTGTATTTTTCCACTGTTTGTGTGTTTACATCATGAAAAATATTCCATCTACTGGGCACATATATCTGTGGGTGGTCAGGAAGATGACTTTTCATTTGGCTGTATAATTTTGATATATAGAATACATACTGGGACATGCTTCATAACTGGATCTATTTTTCCCACAAGAAATGTGAGCTCTTAAAAGCCTGCCTTGTTCTTTTGCTCAGACTACTGCACACAATTTGCTCACTTTCACCTCAAAGCAAGTTCAAACTAGACTAAAGACATTTTGTAAATAGCAAACATTTGAAACTTTACAGCTACGTACATGGTCACAACCACAGATGTCCAATCAATGCTAATAAGGAAAGCATACTAATTCCTTGCATGCTCCTCTGTTAACAAAAGACCCATGTCTCAAAGCTTATCCCACTGTGCCCCCCCCCACACACACTCTGGTCATAGTCTCACTTGAACTAACCTTGGACCCTTGTGTTTCCATGGCAATGGTTCAATTCTGTATTGCCTGCCCTAGGAATGTGCTCTTAACCAATGAAAAACAACTCTTGTAATCTTTTTTATCACTTCAAGGCTCCTGAAAGAGAAGAGTTTTGAGAATAGAGGAAAAAGAAGCTAGGAGAAGAGCTAGGAAGAATTAGAGATAGGAAAAGAGAATTAGAATAGAAGCAGAAGAATAAAGAGGGAACAATAAAAGGACATGCCAAGAAGAAGACTTGTGTGAGCTAATTCATTCCTTTGACCTCAGATGTTTTAGGTTTCCCTCACTGGCTGTAGCATCTTGACTGGACCCTGAAGGAATCTGAGGGACTGACACCCAAAGGACCCCATTACTTGACATATATGCAAGTGTATATGCAAGTGAATGCAGATGCCCACAGAGGCCAGATGTGTCAGATCCTCTGGAGCTACAATTAAAGGCAGTTGTAAGCTGCCTAAGCTGAAAACCAAACTCAGGTCTCCTACAAAAGTAGTATGTGCTCTTACCTGCTAATCCATCTCTTCAGCTTCATTTGTGATATAGTCTTAGAAATTGTCTCTTTTGGAATATAAAATGAAATTTAAAAAACAAATCAATTAAGAAATACACACATATGAAAGCCATATAGAGTTATGGTATTATAAAGGGAGAAAAAGAAATTGGCTTTTTTATCATTATTTTGTGTACTTTATCAATAATAATTTTCTTAATTCTAAGCTGGATTTCTGTGGTAGTAATATACTATTCAGTCTGTTTTTGGGGATTATGATAATATATCTTTTTCAAACTCTATAACTTGTCATAGTTCTCATATTTAAGATATGTTTTTTGAGACATAATCTCACTATAGCTGATCTGAAGTTCAATATATAGACCATGCTAGTATTGAACTCACAGACATACATCTGACTGTGCCTTTCAAGTAATGGGGTTGAAAGTGTCCATCACTAACTTGGCCAAGGCTGGATTCTTGTAGGTAACATATATGTTGTAGTTTGAATGTGAAATGTCCCCTATAGGTTTATATGCTTTGATACTTGGTCACAAGTTGGTGATGCTGCTTGGAAAGGCTGTAGAACCTCTAGGAGATAGAGCCTTGTTGGAGGAAAGAGACCATTGAGAAGTGATTTTGAGGTTATAGTCCTGTCCAACGTTCTGTTTCTTTTTCTTTTTTTTTGATTTTTCGAGGCAGGGTTTCTCCGTAGCTTTTGGTTCCTGTCCTGGAACTAGCTCTTGTAGACCAGGCTGGCCTCGAACTCACAGAGATCCGCCTGCCTCTGCCTCCCGAGTGCTGGGATTAAAGGCGTGCGCCACCATCGCCCGGCCAACGTTCTGTTTCTTGATGGGACAAGCAATGTGACCAGCCAGCCCTGCTTTTGCTGTCAGATCTTCCCTGCCACAATAGAATGTATCTCTTCAAAGCATATGCCAAAAGCATACCCTTTATTATTTATGTTGCTGATTGCCAAATATTTCTCTACAGTAATGAGTAAAGCAGCTGATGCAGAAAATTGGTTGTGGAATATTCCTTTTCACTGTGTGAATATATGTCACTATGTTTGATTTAATAAAGGAGTCGACTAAGTAATAGCTGAATAGAATAAGACTAGGTGGAAGAGCCAAACTTCGAGTGCTAGGAGGAAGAAGGACAGAGTCTGGAGAGTTGACAGAGAGTAGGAGGATGGAGATGCCATATTGAGAAAAGGTACCAAGCCACATGGCAAAGCATAGATAAGGAATATGGGTTAATTTAAAATATAAGAGATAGTTAGTAACAAACGAGCTATTGGCTAAGCAATTACAATTAACATTAAACTTCAGAGTGGTTATTAAAGTGAATATTAAACTTCATGAGTGGATCGGGAGACAGAAACTTTTGACAACAAATGGTGTTCAATGTGGGGCATTCAATTTAGGCATGCATGCCTAGAATATCTGACAGATTTTTCTCAGAAGCAGGAGATTTTGATGGACTGTCCTACCCTGTCTTGTCAAAGTTTGGCAGTCAGTTTTCTTTGTGTCCTACTTGTCCAGTTTAAACAGTATGCTGTCAACAATTAATGCAAGGACAATTTGCATTTCTTGCTCAAATGGCTAGATTTTGCCACAAAAAGAAAATTCCATATGGAGTTTCTTCAGTACCAATCATCATTTTGGGGGGAATTTTTTTGTTCCAAACATTTGACATAGCTTTGAAGATGATGTTTTTCTTAGCTTTCCCATGTATGAAAAAGCTATGATTAAAGTATGATATGGAGATAGAGAGATGATTCAGTGGGTAAGAGCACTTACTGCTCTTCTATAGGACTCAGATTCAATTTCCATTACCTACATGGAGGCTTCAACGATCTGTAACTCCAATTTGAGGAAATTCAATACTATCTTTTGGCCTCTATGGGCATCTGCATGTAAACAGTGCATAGTTAAGTCTCCAAGCAAAACACCATACATGTTAAACTGTATGACCTGTATGCAGAAATTAACTGATTTCAACAGAGACTTCTCAATGGAAGATTCACAAATAATTGAAGGACATTTAAGGAATTACTCAACATCCTTAGTCATCATGGAAATGCAAATCAAAATGACTCTGAGATACCATATTATACTTATCAGAATGACTAATATCAAAAACACTGATGACAGTTTATGTTGGAGAGTTTGTAGAGTTATGGGAATATTCCTCCACTGCTGGTGGGAGTGCAAACCTGTACAGTCACTTTGGAAATCAATGTGACAATTTCTCAGAAAACCGGGAGTCAATCTATCTCCAGACTGAGCATTACTACTCTTTGGCATATACCCAAAGGATGATCGATTACACCACAGAAACACTTTCTCAACTATGTTCATAGCAGCATTATTTGTAATAGCCAGAACCCAGAAACAACCTAGTTCCCCCTTAACGGAAGAATGGATAAAGAAAATGTGGTACATTTACACAATAGAATATTATTCAACTGTAAAAAAAAAACAATGACATCATGAAATTTGCAGTCAAATAGATGAAACTAGAAATCATCATGAGTGAGGTAACCTAGACCCAGAAAGATAAATACAGTATGCACTCATTTATAAGTGGATACTAGATGTAAAGCAAATGATAATCAGACTATATTCCACAGCTCCAGGGAAGTTAGGTAACAAGGAGAACCCAAAGAGAGACACGTGGATCTCCCTGGGAAGAGGAAATAGATGATATCTCCTGGGGAAATGGGGTAGGGGGATAGAGAGGAGGGGAGAGAAATATGAGGGAATGGGGTGGTTGCACTGGGAAAGGGATGGAGTGGGAGAGCAATGAAAAAGATATCTTGATAGAGGGAGCCATTATGGCGTTAGGGAGAAACCTGGTGCTAGGGAAATTCCCAGGAATCCACAAGGATGATCCCAGCTAAGACTCTTAGCAATAGTGGAGAGAGTGCCTGAATCGGCTTTCCCTGTAATCAAATTGGTGACTACCCTAACTGTCATCACAGAACCTTCATCCAGTAACTGGTGGAAGAAGATGCATAGATCTATAGCCAAGCACCAGGCTGAACTCAGGGAGTCCAGTCAAAGAGAGAGAGGAGGGATTATATGAGCAAAGAGGGTCAAGCTCATAATGGGGAATTCCACAGAGACAGCTGAACTGGGTTTTGGGAGCTCATTAACCATCCCTTAGATTGGTGCCACCAGGAGCAAATGTCAAGAAAAGCCTTAGTTATTAAAACATTTTAAATGTCATTTTCTTTAAGTCTTTGAAGTGTTTGAAAATTATATCTGTCTAAAATATATCTCTGTATGATCTTGAAAATATAGCTAACACGACTAAAAGTTTGATAGTTATGAGTGACTATTAACCTGTATTTCTTAATTATGTTAAATAGTTTGTAAAGATAACTTTCAAGGACTAGAAATTTACATTACATTGTTAAATGATCTGCATAGGTAAAATAGCTTAAATAAGAGTAGAAACACATATTCAGTATGTTCTAACAAAAATAACCTTAAGTTTGTATCAATATACAAAAATGCATACCAAGGTAAAATACTTAAAACTAGCAATTGCTTTTTTTTAAGTTTAAAAGTAGATTTAATTATCTACCCTTTTATTCTGTCATTTCTATTCCCCCTTTTTATTTTCAGAATGAGATTCTTGAATCTAATCTTTTTTGTTTGACTTTTTTCCTGACCATACTGGTAACAACTTGTAACCAACCCCCCTAAATGCTAACAAATAACCATCCTTCACTGAAAGATCAAAAACCACCTATCCCCACCACTTGGGAATGTGAGTGTTGTATTTTGTAGATTGCTTTCTCTTGTTTGGAGGCAATGGCATCTCCAGTGGACCCTGATAAAATTGAAATAGTAGTCAAGTCCTTGGAGAGCTAGCTGTATCATTTTTTGTCAGTCTCTGTGTAATGGGAAAGTATAGGGCTTATCTGAAGTCCTGACTGAAATAGCGCAGAATAATAGACCATCTCAGTTAGCCACCTTGAAATTGTTCTGAGCAGTCTGTAGTTCAAAGTTTGTAGTTCTTTGGGTGGTGTTTATCAGCTTAGAGGCATTACCACATACAGGTAGAATTGTCATTGTGTGGTACCATCATCCTTTTGGAGACATCAGAGATTGCTGTTAGGAATGTTTATCACTAAAAGCAGAAAAAAACATTAAATGTCATATGCTGTAAATCTTAGAGAAGTTAAAGGACTATGATTTATTAAATACATGCAAAATGCTCAGTTTTTAAAATTTGACAAAAAGGGAGAAATGTGGACTATCGCTTTACATTGTGTAAATGTCTCTGTGATTGGATTAATAAAGAAGCTGACTGGACATTAGATGAACAGAAAAAGGCCAGGTGGGAGAGCTAAACCGAGAATGCTGGGGAGAAGAAGGGCAGAGTCTGGAGAGTCACCAGCAGACACAGAGGAAAGCAAGATGGGCATGCCGTATCGAGAAAAAGGTGCCAAGTCCATGGCACAGCATAGCAAGGAAATATCAGTTAATTTAAAATGTAATAGTTACTGAACTATTGACCAAGCATTTATAATTAATATTGTGTCTCCATGTCAGTTATTTGGAAACTGGCAGGTGAAAAAAAGGTCCTCCAACAATTGGTGTTGGAAGTGGAGTCATTATTATGATAAAGATGGATCATGTATTTTTTAAGCCTTTGGAATTGGTTTATCAGTGGAATGTGGAAGATTTTGGAGCTTTTGGCTAGAAAACATCTAGAACACTATGAGTAGAGATTAATCGGGAATTCTTTTGGGAATGTGGAAGATCAGAAGACCAAGAGAAACAGACAGTGGCAGCACAGCTCATGAAGTTTCAAAGCAGGACAAGGATGTTGTTGGGAACTGGACTAGTTTATATTCAGTTTATATTCTGAGAAAAATCTGAATGCAGTCTGCCAATGTCCTTAGAACCCCAAAGAATGGAATTTAAAAATAGTAATGTTACCCCAAGATAGTTTATGCTATTTGTGGCTATTGTGAAAGGTGACATTTCTCTGATTTCCCTCTCAGACTCTTTATCCTTTGTGTATAGGAGGGCTACTGATTTTTTTGATTTGATCTTGTATCCTGTCACATCACTGACAGGATACATCAGCTGTAAGAGTTCTCTGGTAGAGTTTTTAGGGTCACTTATGTACACTATCACAAGATTGCATTGGACCTCAGAAAAGACTTTGGAATTTTGAACAGTATTGGGATTGTTAAGACTATGGGGGCTTGGAAGTTGGACTAAATGCATAGCATGAGGGGCCCATGAGCCTACAGAGGTCAGCAGCAGAAGGCTGTGGGTTGAATGTGCAATGTTTTCCATCAGTCTTTGTATTTCAGGATTGGTTCCTGGGGGTGAAATTTGGAAAGGTTGTAGCACCCGTAGGGAGCAGGCTTTTGCTGGAAGGAGCTGCTCACTGGAGGTGGGCCTTGAAGCTTTGTAGCTCAGCTCTGCTTCCTGTTCTCTGTCTGCTCACAGTCAAGAAGCACAAAGAGATGCTCATTCTTTCTCCTCATTCACCTCAGGACCCTGTCCCAATGGAACAGTGCTTCCCATATTCAGAATGAGCCTTCCCACCTCAGTTAAACATCTCTGGAAATGCCTTTACAGGCACTTCATAAACCCAGAAGGTTTATCTCATGGATGATTCTAAATTTAGTCAAGTTCACAGTCAAGGTTAACTCCCACAAGGACTTTATCACAGAGTAGCCAATCCTTGGTTGAATTGGTGCCATTCATTTTTGCCTATCCAACAATTAGAATCGTCTCCTGTATTACTATCATTATCTGAAAAGAAATGGAACAGGAGTGGATCTGGGGGAGAGGGGAGGTGGGGGAGACTAGGAGGAGTGGAGAGATGGGAAACTGCAAACCAGATGTATTGTAGGAGAGAATAATAACTAAGAAAGTATTATGTTTTAATATAGATACATTGTCTTATCCCCGGGAAATATAGTAGTATCCCTTGTCCATGGCTTCATTTTATGTTGTCTTAACAGCCCATGGTGAATAAATGTCAAATAGAAAATTCCAGAAATAAATAATATATAACTTTCTAATTATTTCCCATTCTGAGTAGTGTAACTAATTCTTGCACCATTCTGCTCTATCTTGTCTTGCTCATAAAGCATAATTTTGTCCATTTGTTACCCAGTATCTAATATTGGCCATTTCTTGGCATTGTCATCAGACTTTCTCTCTTGATGCCACTCCTTTTCTCTAACTTCTTTCCCTTGGTCTTGCTTATTTCATTCATGAAGAAACTGAAGTTAGGACTGGGGATGTAACTCAGTCACTACAGTTATTGCCTAGCACCCAGGAATCCCTGGATTTGATCCCCAGTGGCACATTATACCAGATGTAGTGGCACATGTCTGTAAGCCCTACACTCAGGAAGTAGAGGCAGGAAGATCTGAAGTTCAAAATCCCCTGAGCCATATATATATATATATATATATATATATATATATATATACACACATACATACATACACATACATACATACACATATATATGTATATATATGTATATATATCCATATATATATTCAGAAATCTTTTCCAAGTGGCTCTTTGAGTTTGAGATCTCTGCCCCTGTCTTCTGTCATGTCCAAGAGCCACGATTCCCACCTGTGGACTGCTGCCCTGGAGCACCAGGGGCTGGTGAACATGCTGGTGTCTCTTCCTCTCCCCAGGTCCTTTGTGTTCAAAACTGTCACTGTCCATGCTGTGTTAGAGTTGGCAAGCCATGGCTGACTAGAGGTGGAAGGATATATATGCATCATGCATCTCCTTCCTGGGAGTGCCGTACTTGATAGGTGAGGTGTCAATCTTGCTGAGGAGGTGACTGAAAAACAATATAACCTTCAGAAAGACTCTGAACACCTGGAAGTGGTTTTCTGGAGTTTTTCTTGCTGCTTCAGAGGCTGCTCACACTAGCATCTTAGCCTGAAGATGGAGATTATATCATATCTACCATGTGCTCATGCATTGTCAGATTATCAGATGCATTTCTGTGAAAAGCATTCCCCTGTCCTTCTAGTACCTATAATCCTTATGATATACAGGTTTACATTTATAATCTTTAGGTAAACATTTTGGATGACACTGGACATTTTAGTGTTTTTTTATGATTCTTTTATTTTTGTATAAAGAAAGCTCGGGGGGGGGGGCTGGAGAGATGGCTCAGAGGTTAAGAGCATTGCCTCATCTTCCAAAGGTCCCGAGTTCAATTCCCAGCAACCACATGTGGTCACAACCATCTGTAATGAGGTCTGGTGCCCTCTTCTGGCCTGTAGGCATACACACAGACAGAAAATTATATACATAATAAATAAATAAATACTTTTTAAAAAGAGAAAGCTCAGTAAAAAGAAAGGCTGCAATTAAGTTAAAATCTTTGGATATGATTATCCTTGATTTTCTAGGTAAATGCTAATTCTCATGACAAACACATTTCTAAGAGGCAGAGGATGTGGGGACACAGGCACATACACATGCATGCACTCACATGGAGAAGAGAAGGTCATGGGAAAATGGAGTTAGAATTTGAAGTATCCTAACAGTCATCAGAATTTGATAGACACAAGGACTGGAGTCCTCCTAAGACTTCCAGACAGAATGCAGCTCTTCAACCACCTGGAGTTTGGACTTCTTCAGAACTAGAAGAAAAACTATCTTAAGCCACCCAAAATGTGGTTATTTGTTACAATATATGCCAGTAACCAACCAAAATACACTTCTCTATATATTATAAACCCAACAGAACATTGTTATAGGGTTTACGATATAGCTCAGGTGGTAGAGTGCTTGGCTAATTTGCATTTGGTACTGAGTTTTATCTCCAACACTGCATAAAACTGAGTATGTTGATGCACACTTGTAATTTAAGCACTCAGGAGAACGAGGAGTTTAAGGTCATCTTCAGCAACATCATGAGATCAAAGGCAACCTTGGCTACATATGTCCTTGACTCAAAACCGAAAATAAAATGAAAAACATTATTATAAAAAATGCTCTGCTTATCTGATACACTTTAAAGAGATAAAATGGTTGATATAAAAGCCAACTATACATTTATAGCATTTCTTTCTTGCCGTCTCTGGCTCTATTTCTTTCTTTAAATTTGAATTATCACATGGTATCATTTCCTTATCTGGTACACATGTTCTCTTGCCTCCTTACTCCGTCCTATGTTGGTAAATTTGTTACATTTCTAAATGGTATGGATTCAACGACATATTTTAATGTCTTATTTTATATAATTGGTTTAAATATTTGCTTTCCAAGTGTAATCTCCATAACTGAAAGTCATTCTTTGTTTGTCAAATTGGTTTCCTGAGGAAGAGAATAAGGACGTCTGGTAGTATTGTCCCAAATTACTTCCATAATTTGACAACCATGTTTTTGTCTCTGAAACAAAATTACCAAAGACTGGGTAATATGTAAGAAAATTTTTATTTTGTCTTAAAATCCTGGAGTCAGGAAAGTCAAATGACACGCTATGAGAACCCAATCAACTTCCATAATGTGCTGGATTTGGTCGGTAGAGGAGTGCACCTGGGACGCTACCCAGAAAGAGATAAAGGTAGGAAGTGAGATCATGGAGTCCAACACAAATTGGATATCCAATACCAAATGGTCTGAAAACATTTATGTACAAGTAACATTATATGACTTACGGGTTGTATTTATATATTTAGAAATACATGCATGTGACAACAGTTTTTAAAAGTCCATTAATTTGAAAAAGAATGAGGTGTGTGTGTGTGTGTGTGTGTGTGTGTGTGTGTGGTGGATAACACTGGTTGGTTTGGGTAGAGATAGAGATGTAATTATATTTTAATCTAAAATAATATTTAAAGTTCTGCTCTTATGGTAAGCATTCCAGTTCCAAGAGACCTAACTGCTGCAACACTAAGATGGGCATTAATCACCTAATCACCTCTCCCAAGACCTCACATTATAAAGGCCTTTCACTGCTAGGTGTGGTGGTACACACCTTTCATCCCAGCACTCAGGAGGCAGGCACAAGTGGACCACTGTGAATTTGAGGCCATCCTCGTCTAGAGAGCTAGTTCCTGGACAGTCAGAGGTACACGGAGAAACCCTGTTTCAAAAAATGGCTGTATAATCCATTAATATTTTTGTATTGGGGACAAAGCTCTCATTATATAAACCTTTGAGGAGACAAATCATATTACATACTTTTTCAATAGATTGAAAGTCAAAATTCACCAGGCATGGTGGCACATGCCTTTAGTCCCAGCACTCAGGAGACAGAGGAAGGTGGATCTATGTGAGTTCAAGGCCAGCCTTGTCTACAAAAAGAGTTTCAAGATAGCTAGGGCTGTTAAACAGAGGAATTCTGTCTTGAAAAACCAAAAAAATAAAAAAAATGTTTTTTATTACACAATATTAAGGCAAAATCAGTTAAAAAGTTTTATTCCTTCTCCTAAACTCAAACCCATGGAATTTCAGAGTATTAAGAGTCACACCATGTTGCTCAGTCACATGATCTGTTTGAGTATTTCTACATGTGTGGTGGACATTCATGGTAGATCTTCCTCTGATATGCAGATGAAAATTTCCTACAAATGTGGATAAAAGGAAAGTCCAAACCCACAACCCATTCTCTCTGACAACAGTTGATCAGGTGATGCCCAGCCTGTAACATGAGGGCTGGCTTGTTGGGGTTTCTGTCCCGCACGGTACCCCACAGCTGGCAAGCCCCAAAGAAAATCACACAGAGATCTCCATAAGTTATAAAACTGATTGACCCATTAGCTCAGTCTTCTTCTTAGCTCTTGTAGCTTATATTAACCCATGTTTCTTATCTATGTTAGCCACATGACTCAGTACCTTTCTCAGTAGGGTAGCTCACATGTTGTTTCTTTGGTGGTCTGGGCTGGACTGGGAGGAATGGGCTTCCTCCTTTCCAGCATTCTCCTGTTCTCATCTCCTCGCCTCTACTTCCTGTCTGGTTGACCCGCCTATACTTCCTGCCTGGCCAATCAGCGCTTTATTAAAATACATGATTGACAGAATACAGACAATTCTCCTGCACCACCAGCTTGACATGCAAGTCTGAAAAACACCCTACCAATATTTTCCAAAAGATACCTCACAGAAATCTCATAGGATTCAAAAAACGATAAGCACAAATCATCGACTCATCACTGTGGCATGCACATAATAAAAAACTGATAAATGTTTAGACAGCTATCACAGGGCACTGGCCATCTGCCTTTAAACATTATATGCACTTTCCCTTGAAAATCTTGAACATACCAGAATATTTTCTAAAGCTATTGAATACTGACATAGGTTTTCCTAGATAATAAAGGGTAAGGAAATGTATCTGTTACAAAGGAGGATAAAATATATTATTAGATTAGAAAATGTCTAGATAACACAATTTTCTATTTGTAAAATCCCAGAGAATCAAGGTAAAAGAATAAATAAAAATATTGTAGTCCCCAATTACCAAAATATAAAAATACTCAAATCTCTTATATAAAGTGGCATTGTGTTTGCATATAACATATGCATATCGTCATATATACTTTAAGTTGCCTCTAGATTACTTTTAATACCTGATACAGTATAAATGCTGTGTAAATATTTGTCTTATTTGCTACTCAGAAAAGAGTTATAAGAAAAGCATCACCATCTTAGTTCAAAACCAACATTTGAATGTTTTCAACCCATGATTAGTTGACCTCATGGATCCTGACCCAGAGATAGAAGAGCTGACTGTACAGTGAAACCACATGGGGCTGATCTTCCTGTCTTACTTAGCAACCTTCAGGTTCATCTGTGTTATAAGAAATGACCTGAAGGTCTCCTTTAAATAATATTCCTTTGGATACACTTGAATTTTCTTCATTCATTTATAGGTTGATGGATTCTTAGATTGATTCCAATTCTAAGTTACTTTGGATAATGCTGCAGTAGAACTCCAGATCTCTCATTCACAAACTTACTTGATTTTCTCTGAAAATACATTCAGTAGTAGAATTGCTAGATCATTTATCTTATTTTTAACAAAAATATTTATTTACCAATCTTATTTTTATGTTTGTATGTATTTTGCCTGAATGTTTGTATGTGTATCATATGTATGTAGTGACCATAGAGATCATAAGAGGGTGCCAGATCCCTGAGGAACTGGAGCCACATCTGGCTCTGAGTCACCATGTGGGCTGGGAGTCCAACTCCAGTCCTCTGCAAGAGCAGCTAGTGCTCCTAACCTCTGAGCCACCGCTCTATTACTTATTTTTAACCTGAGGTTTCTTCATAATGTTTTCCTTAATGACTGCACTCACTTACATTTCTACCAATAGTGTAAAAGAGTTCCTATATCTCAACTTCCATATCAATACTTTATCCTTCTGATGATATCATTTTAGTTGGTGTAAGATGATATCTTGTTATTATTTCATATTTTCTTTTCGTTGGTGATAATTGATTTTGAGCACTTTTCATGTGCACTCATCTATCTTCTCTTGAGAAGTTTATATTTAAGTATTTTATAGCCCTGTTCCTCTTTTGACACTTCTGGGGATCACACTCAGGGCCTTTGGCATTGCTAGGCAAGTGCTTCATCACTGAACTGTGTCTCCTTTGCCCATCTTTTAATGAGTTTTTTCTTGCTATTTAGTTGAGTTACTTGTGTATTTAAGATCTTACCAAATGTAGCTGGGTGGTGGTGGTGCACACCTTTAATCCCAGCACATGTAAGGCAGAGGCAGACAGATCTCTGTGAGTTCGAGGCCAGCCTGGTCTACAGAGCGAGTTCCAGGACAGGCTCCAAAGCTACAGAGAAACCCTGTCTCCAAAAAATACCATATATATACATATATACCCAAATGTATAGCATGCAAATATAGTATCTCATTCTCTTCACAAAATTTAAATGTAATTGTTTCAGAGGATAAAGAACTTGAATATGGTTCAGAGTTTCAAAAATAAAATTAAAAAGCCATAATGGTAATGAAACGTGAGCAGGCACAATTCATGAAATAGAAAGAGAAACACAGAAATGAAGGCTACATTTAAAATATTAAAATGGCTAGGAGTGCCGGGCTGTGGGTCAGTAGTGTGTCACTTCTTACCTCCTGCGTGCAAATCCTGGTGGAGGTGGCACACACCTTTAATCCCAGCACTCGGGAGGTGGAGGCAGGCGGATTTCTGAGTTCAAGACCAGCCTGGTCTACAAGAGCTAGTTCCAGGACAGGACAGGCACCAAAGCTACACAGAGAAACCCTGTCTCAGAAATAATAATAATAATAATAATAATAATAATAATAATAATAGAGATGGTGTTACTCTGTGTGTGTCTGAGACTTAGTAAAACAGCTGAGAAACAAAGTCATATGATACAGATCTACGTCAGAAGTATCTGTTAGACTTGATTTGGGCACCGGTTAAGCTATTTTATATGGTTAAAATTTACTTAGTATGATGGTGATGTTCTAGTTGTTAATTTCATAATGTCAGAAATACTTCCAGTAAACAATTCAAAGCATTAGGAAAATTTTGCCAATAGTAAGTTTTCTTGATGAACTCAGGTGGATAGCAGGTTTACTAGTTTCTTGTTTGTTTGAAGACATCTAATAAGAGTTTAAAGAAGCTAGCAGTCTCCTGGATTTATGACTGAAGACCAAGTTAAGGTGGATGGGTTTGTACTAATAATCTGGGCAACAGAGCCCAAGCAGAAATCAAGATTCTGCTCTTGTTTATTTTCCATGTTAAGTTATACTTTCAATTAAAAAAAACCTTGAAAATATTTGGATCAGGAGACACTGTGGAAAACATTTTGCTAAAATGAAATTTTGTCATTTCAGGGTTTCATCTCTGTTTGGTTATGCTTCCGAAAGGGCAAATATAAGGGTTCCTCAGTGGTTACAAGCATGGGCTGCTCTTCGGGATGATCTAGGTTCCACTCCCAGCATCCACATAGCAGCTGGAAATGATCTGTAGCTCCATTCTCAGGGGATCTGATGCCCTCTTCTGGCCTCTGCAAGGCACCAGGCATGCATGCGCTGTGCAGACATACACATAGACAAAACACGCTTACATATGAAATAATAAGCCTGGAAATTTAAAGGGGCATGTATATTTGGCTTTCATTATTGGACTATCCTTTCTCTTAACCATTGCTTCCCCCATAAAATTCTAGTTTATTTCAACAAGAATGCAATGCTGTGCCGAGAGGCATATAGAGGGGGCAGAGGTCACTTAAGTGCTATCTACTCATTCGTGACACAAATGAGATCCTCTGAGAGTGGATGCCAATGGCAGTTTAAATGAGCAGATAGGAAAAGGAGAAGTAAAATGTGGTGTTTGCTATGGAGATTTTTCTATGCTGATTCTCTGTATGAGTCTTTTCCTCACACCTTAGTCTATACCCCACACTCTGTCCTTCCGGACACGGCTCAGAATTCCTAAACCTGATATAATTGCAGGCTTTACTTCAGGTCTGAAACTGAGGCGGGCTTCCCAAATGGGTTCATCTTTCCAGCAGCGTTTCTTCTGCTGTGAACAAATGGAAGAATGGAGAGAATATTTGTTCATACCACAGTAGGCAGCCTCGCTAGGCTAAACTAAGAGGGGGAAGTGCAAACCCTGCTCCCTGGCAGAGAAACAGGCAACTCACTTCACTTTGGAAATTTGGTGAGGAACAAACTCAGTTTTACAGGCAACTTCACATCCTCTGAAGGTCTGTTAATAGCGTCCACACTGGTGCTCCCTAGTAGGCTGGTGCGCTTCTGGCTTTATTTTTGTCTCATACTTGGTAAAGTTTTCTTTGGTTGGTAAAGGCAAGCTAGTGAGGACCCTTCTACCTTTTTCATTGCCCTGTGTTGCTTTCTATTATTTCTAGCTCCCCAGTGAGATGGGGAATCTGCCTGTGATGCTCAGGGGAATAACTGGAATTCAGTGAACACTGCACTTAGTAATTCCACTTTGGGTCTTAAGAAGAGGACGTCGGGGTTTCCATTTAAACTGGCGGACTGAAAACAGAAATTTTCACAAAGCTAAAAGTGAAGAGAAATGTGTGATTAACTTACACATGCAGTCGTTCACATTCAAAAATTACCACTTTTAGGAAACTTTCTGGAAATACAATATTGTGTGAACTTCTGTTTTTTTTTTTAAAAATCCTATTCAGCTTTTGCTTTTCAAATTTTGATCCATAGAGGCTTTGAGCAACTGCTTTAAATGAAAGATTTGAATGCTCAATTTAATGTTTAATAATTAATCAAATCATTCTTTTCAGCTCACCCCTTAAGGGGAAAGGAAGACTGCAGGGCGCTAGGTAGAACATGGACTTGCTTTTTGTAGCTTAAACAGAGATGCTTCTCGTAAAACCAATCACTGTTCTCTCTGCAGAAGAGCGTATTGAACGTGAAGCTGCTTTCTGAATGTTTACAGGGAGTGGATTTAGGGTACTGGGCACACTGTGCTAAAGAACGCCAGCCAGTACTTTCTTTTCCTCCACACGGTCATAGATCCTCTTTGGGGACAATAGACAAGCCTGCTTTTTTGATTCTCGGTTTTGACTGGTCGATGACATCCTATTACACATACTCTAGAGATTCTGGGGAGGCTTGAAAAGGAGGGTTGCTAGTTATTCTTCAGGATAGAGAAAGGCGGGTTCGCTGAAAAATCAGAACACAGAATCTTGCTCTCTCTGCCTCCTCTGTCTCCAAAAGTCCGAGTCCGGAGGAAGTTTGAAATGAATACCATTCACCAGAGACTCCGCCAAGTCGCCGCGTATTGAACCATCAGTGGTTGTCCGTGAGCTCAAAAACCATAGGGAGTTGACCTAGAAAACGTCACTGGCAGGAGGCGTGTCAGTTCAACATCTCACTGGTTTAAGCAAGCAGCCTGAGTCAGGCGCTGAACCTTAGCCCCAGGAGAGTGCAGATCGAGCGTACCCACCCGGGCAGTTTACCTCTGCACCCCTAGGCGGCGCTGCGCTCCTCCTCACCCGGCACACCCTGCAGTCCAACCCCTGCGGAATGCCGGTGGCCTGGCACTTCAAGCTAGCTGTGCTAGCGGGTGGAGCAGTTCGAGCTTTTCGAGGCTCCTTCTCCTCGGGAGTTCGGAGCATGGTCCCAGGTGGCCGCAGCTGGAGCGTGGACGCCGAAAGGGAGGATGGTGTGCTGGGGGATGGCAGTTCTCTGTTGGTGGGTCTCTTGTGGGACAGCTGGTGTACTCGGTGTTGGAAGAGACAGAACCCGGAGTCGCTGAAGGCAATATCGCCTCGGACTTGAAGCTGACAGCAACTGTTCTGTCCTTGCGGAACTTTCGCTTCCTTTCCAGCTAGAGAGAGCCCTACTTCGGGGTGGATTTAGTCAGTGGTAGCTTGGTGGTTCGAGAGCCAGCGGACCGTGAGCGGCTGTGCGGGGCCAAAGCTGCTTGCATTTTGACATACGATGACCCGCTGGAGCTACATAAGATACGTGTTCACCTCCTGGACACCAATGACAACTCACCCCTCTTCCCTGCTAGAGACGTGCACCTGCACACCCCCGAGTTCCTGACACCAGGAGCCCGGTTCACTCTCCCCAGTGCCCAAGATGCTGATGAGGGAAGCAACGGGGCGCTAAGTTACAGCCTAAGCTCTAGTCAGCACTTTCGCCTGGACATGGGATCGCGGGTCGATGGCAGCAAATATCCGGAGTTGGTGCTGGAGAAAGTCCTGGATCGAGAGCAGCGGGACACCCACCTACTGGTGCTCACTGCTCAGGATGGTGGCCTGCCTGCACGCTCCGGAGATGCTCAAGTCACCATCACTGTGGTAGATACCAACGACAATGTGCCTGTATTTGAGTATTCTGTGTACAGTACCAAGGTTCCAGAGACTGTCCCCAATGGGACTGTGTTATTCCATGTTCAAGCCTCGGATCCGGATGAAGGATCCAATGGGGATGTCTGGTACTCCTTAAGCAATAGCACACCAGCAGAGCTGAGGCACCTCTTTCGCATACATCCTAAAAGTGGGGAGGTTCAGGTAGGTGCTCTGCTAGGTACGCCGGACACGTTGTTGGAAGCAAGAGACAAAGGTGCCTTTAGTCTAGCTAGCACTACTAAGCTGCTTGTAGAGGTGACTGATGTGAATGATCATCCCCCCAGGTGGACTTCATGACTTTCTCCAGCCCGGTACCCGAGGACGCAGCTCCTGGCACAGTGATTGCTCTCCTTAGTGTAAAGGATGAGGACCTGGGTTCCAATGGTAAGGTCACCTGTAGCATGTCCAGCAAAGGACCCTTTCAGTAGAAAGCTTCCTTTGACAGCTATTACAGATTGCTGACTGATGGGCCCCTGGATCGGGAGCAAGTCAATGAACACCAGGTCCTCATTACTGCTTCAGATGGTGGCTCACCCCCACTAAGCACCCGAAGGACACTCACTGTGTCGGTTGCGGATGTGAATGACAACACATCAAGATTTCCTCAACCACAACAGGAACTTTTTATGGCTGAAAACAATAGCCCTGGAGTTTCATTAGGCCGTGTGTTTGCTCAGGACCCAGACCTGGGGGAGAACGGCCTTGTCTTTTATGAGCTATTGGACGTCATTCCTGAAGGGATGCCGGTTTCCTCCAGCTTGGTGGCAGTGGAACCAACTAGCGGTGTTATCACTGCCAGCATTTCCTTTGACTTTGAACAGCTCAGGGGGCTTCGCTTCCATGTGGAAGGCCGAGATGATGGCATTCCTCCCAGAAGTTCAACGCTGACTGTGAACTTGTTTGTGGTGGACAGGAATGACAATGCGCCAAATATCTTGTTCCCCTTGCCTAGAAATGGCTCTATCCCAGAGGAAGGAGTGCCCCTCTCTGCTCTAGCTGGACACCTGGTCACAAAAGTGGTAGCAGAGGATGCAGACAGTGGTTCCAACGCGTGGCTCTCCTACCACATCTCTCGGGCTTCTGACTCTAGTCTTTTCAGCATTTCAGTCAATATGGGAGAGCTTAGGACTGCACGGTTAGTTTTTCCCACTGACGCGGTTGAACAGAGGGTGGTGGTAGTGGTTCAGGACCACGGAGAGCCACCACTTTCCTCCTCTATCACTCTGGGTGTGCTATTGAGCAACTCAGCTCCTCAGGTCCTTCCAGACTTTGAAGATACCTGGGAACCCAGAGCCCAACTTTCTGCCCGGAACTTGTATTTGGTAATAGCCCTGGTCTGCACTTCCGTTTTATTTATGGGGTGCTTGCTCTTCTTGGTGTGCATCACGTTGTGCCAGAGCCCACATTGTTGCTCTCAAAACGGTTGTCGTTCTCCAGAAACTACGAGACGTGAGAGGACAATGGCTTCTAGTCCTTGGGTGACATCAGTCACGATAGATGTCACTACAGTTGAGAGACTTTCTCAGACATATCTCTATCAAATCCCTCTGGGACATGGCTCTGGTAGTAACAGCTTGCTCTTGCATAGGAAATACAATGCTGATGATCTGAGAAATATGGCCACTGGTGTGGGACTGAATTTGCCAATATCCTGTGCTCAGATTCTGAATAGGAAAGGGGATCATACAAATGTAGGCGCCGTGGTAAGCTCAATCTAGGGTGTTTGACTCCTCTGACAAGGAGATAGCTGCTAACTGTGTCTTAGACTCTTTCTTACAGGAGCTTTTCTTTGATTTACAGTAAATCATTTGAATATGTCTCAGTATGTTAAGAGTTCTTGGAGTATGCATTAGAATATTGTTCTAGACCTCAAGGAACTTGGTTATTTTTTTTAAAATTAGTTTTTAAAGGTTGATTGATGGAGTGTGTGCACACATGCACAAGCACACATGCATGCACATGCATGAAACATGGTGTGCCTGTGGATATCAGAGGAGCTGGCCTTCTCTTTCTATCCTGTGGGTTCTGGGTACTGAACTCCAGTTGCCAGGCACCATTATCTGCTGAGCCATTTCACCAGCTCTTACAGTTTATTTCTGAGAAACAATAAAGCATTAAAACTCCTTAAAGTCCATAAGAGTAATATGGAATAGAGGTCTAAAATTAAAGATAATGTCATGCTGGAGTGTTTTTTGGGCAACGGATATGAGAAAGATGCTCAGATACCTAAAGTGAGAATGCAGAGATGAACAAAATGTGGAAGAAGGGACACTCAGGTCACTATGATAATTGATGAAAAGATGATAATCACTGGGGATGTAAAATAAATTGCAGTGGATACTCATCAAAGACAGAGACAAATCATGAGTGAGTATCTGGATGGAAGGAAGGAATCCAAGAGATTTGTAGTTGAGATGACATTTGACTTTGTCTTGAAAGAAATTTAACTAAATGTGGCATATTCTGCATCCTATACTTTTTTCCTGAATCTCTCTGTGGCAAGTACTCTTTGAGAAACTCATGCCTGAACGTAGCTAATAGCTTCACAGCACTTTGTAAATGTACAAAAATCACAAGCATATCTCAGAATACCTTTTTTTCCGAGACAGGGTTTCTCTGTGGTTTTGGAGCCTGTCCTGGAACTAGCTCTTGTAGACCAGGCTGGTCTCAAACTCACAGAGATCCTCCTGGCTCTGCCTCCCAAGTGCTGGGATTAAAGGCGTGCGCCACCACCACCCGGCAGAATACCTATTTGTATTGTTATAACACTGGTGGATGAATGAATTGCCAACTTTTATTTTGTTTTTATTAAGCATACTTTTTCCAAAAACTAAAATGAGTGACCTTTTTGCCAGACACATATGTATCTTTAGAGTTATATTTATTTTTCAAAACTCATTCCACTTGAATTCAGTTTTTCTTATTATTTTAGAAGCTGCTCTACTTGAAAGTAATGTGCCTAATACAAGTTAAGTGATTCAAATACTTCAGTGGCTTTGGAAATTTGAAAATTTTTTGATTGGAGTTAGGACAGTATATTTTACACAACTACTATTATACATTATTGTTTTACGACCTCTCAAAGTAATCATCGATACAAGAAATCATGGATGTAGAAATCGGAGAAAGAAAACAAAGCATTCCTTCTTTTACCCTTCTAAAAAATAAGAGGAAAATGACTCATGAATTATTCTCCTCATATAATGATGGGACTGCAAATATGAGAGATTTAAATTTACTATAATGTTATATACTTACTATTTTCACATGCTATGATAAAACCTAGTATGTAAACTATACCTACAGAATGAATTAATAATGTGCAAAGTATGGATTGGAATGTTAATACTTCAACATGTTCTTCACATGTGTATTTGTCATTAATAGTGTAGTGGCCATTTTCAGATATAGTGGTTCAATGATTGTTTACTTCTTCATGACATACACAACCAAATAGTCTAGCAGAGGAACTTTCTGGTTCTAAAACTATGATGAAAACACTTCAGTGCTATATTCTGGGATAAGCCCGACTCCAGTTCTTTAGATGGCAAAGGGATCAATATCACTACACTGTGAAATTTGCATAAAATGCTACCTACAAAATCAATCTCAGTGTTAATGGAGGAGATTGGTGTGTTCCAGTGTGAGCAATTCAAGCATCAAAGCACTTGATATGTTATTACCTTTCATTATTTCTGGTTTTTGCTTTGACAGTGAGTTTCACCATGTAACCCTGATCTGGAACTTACATGTAGACCAGGCTAGCCTTTAACTCATAGAAATCAGCCTGACTCTGCCTCCCATGTGCTGAAATTAAATGCATATGCCACCACTCCCTGATCATTGCCTTCTGTTAAAAAGAGAGGTGGGGATAGGGAGAGGATGGTGAAAGGGTTAGTTTGAGAAATGGGTGTTACTAGAAAAAAAGAAATGAAAATAAGTCATCATAAAGCCCAATGGATATGAAATTTAAAAAGGAAAGTATGATCTTTATTTTTAAAAAAGCTGAGCAGATGTCTCAATGGATAAGATTGCTTGCTGTGAAAGCATGAGAAACTGAGTTTGAATCTTTACTATCCATGTAAAACACTGGGCAAGCCTACAAACTCGGCGTGACTGTACCTGACTTGGCTGGCAGAGACAGGCTGACCCTGGACACTGCAGGGCTAACTAGACAAGCCCAACTGTGAGCTCTGGTTCAGCGAAAGCCCTGTCTTCAGTAAAGGGCTGAGCGATAGAAGACCCCCCCCCGTCCTTCTCTAGCTTTCACATGTGGAGCGTGGGTGCACACACCTGCAGATTCACATGCATGCATCACCTCCCACTAGTTAAAAAACAGCTAGCTGAGCGGTTGTGGAGCCTTTAATTCCAGCACTTGGAAGGCAGAGGCAGGCAAGTCTTTGTGAGATCAAGGCCAGCCTGGAACAGAGTGGGTTTCAGGACAGCCAGGGCTACACAGAGAAATCCTGTCTCGAAAAACAACAACAACAACAAAACCTAAAAATAGTAGCAGAGAAGAAAAATGCCCCTCATTCACAGTTTGATCTTATGTGAAAGATAAAGTGGTAGGGATATCTGGAGTCACCTGTTGATATTTTTTGTTGAGTTCTAAGTTGCTTTCTCATTTTAGTTTGTTTGTAATATGTTACAAACAAAATAAATTTTGTTATTATATCAAAAATTATCAGCTTAAGAAGTCCAGTCTAATGTAGATTTCACATGCATCTCTTTTATTTTTTAATTAATTTATTTATTAAAGATTTCTGTCTCTTCCCTGCCACTGCCTCCCATTTCCCTCCTCCTCCCCTAATCAAGTCCCCCTCCCTCATCAGCCCAAAGAGCGATCAGGGTTCCCTGCCCTGTGGGAAGTCCAAGGACCACCCACCTCCATCCAGTCTAGTAAGGTGTGCATCTCTCTTATTGAAACTGTGTAACGGAAACAAACAAAACTGACCTGCTGTGCAACAAATAATGTACCTCATGTCCCTGTTTTTTTTCTCTTTTTTGAGGTAGTCTAATTTCTTAAGTTGGTATCAAAGAAGGTACATCTGGTGGGTAAGTATCTTCCATTGGATAGGTTGTTTTTTTTAAAAAATGAGTTAACATTTTGATTAATTATGGTTTTCTGTAATTGTTTTCTTCTGTTGCAAAGAGAAGTTTTCTTGATGAAGGGAGAGAGCCACACTTACCTGTGAGCATAAGGATATATATTTAGAATGTAGTCAGAGATTATGCTGACTTAGTAAAGTGGCAGTTTTAAGTTCTCCTCCAAGCTCCATGGCTTTAACAACCCTGAATAGTTGGCTAAGTTTCTGGTACCAGGCATGATTTCCCTCTTGGTGAACAGGTCTTAAGTCCAATTAGAGGGCTGTTGGTTACTGCCAAGGAATGTGGACCACTATTGCACCCTTAAGGTTTTCATGCCAGGCTGGTCATTGCTGTGGTTCATAGGCATTATAGCTGAATAAAATTCTTGGTTGATTTTTCTCCTATAGAAGTGAGCAGAGTTGTGTAGCTCAGTACCAATGGATACATCTCTAACACATCTCCTGTATCTAGAGCTGAAGGGATCATTGTGGAAGAGAAGGAGAAAGATAGTTAGAGCCAGAGGATCAGGGAGTTTGCCCCTGGGAATGTCAGAAGCTATACCCATAAAGTCTCACCAATATGGTTGCATAAATAAGATCTGAACAAAATGACACAAACATGCTAACATGAAAGGTGGTAGTCTCTTGGGGCCTCAGTCTAACACAAAGAATGACAGGCAACTAAGGAATTCTGGAGGGGGAGAGTCTTCCCCAGGAAGAGCACACCAATTGGTTACCCAATACCAAAGGGTTGTTCCTGAAAACATACGTACTAGAACCATTATACAAACCAATCAGGTTATTGTTGTGTTATGTATTTATGTATAGAGATAGTATAATGGTACTTTTTATAAAACAGAACTTCTTACGTAAATATATACAAACAATTAAAGAAAAACAGGCCATTAATTTTTTTTAAATATTTATTTATTTATTATGTATACAATATTCTGTCTCTGTGTATGCCTGCAGGCCAGAAGAGGGCACCAGACCCCATTAGAGATGGTTGTCAGCCACCATGTGGTTGCTGGGAATTGAACTCAGGACCTTTGGAAGAGCAGGCAATGCTCTTAACCACTGAGCCATCTCTCCAGCCCCCAGGCCATTAATTTTAAAGAGATCTAGGAGGGGCATATGTAAGGTCTGGGAGGGAATAAAGGGAAGGGGTAAATGATATAACTATATTATAATCTCAAAAAATATAGAGAAATAATTTTAAAAGAAAGATGGCATTATAGCTTTAGTGGACAGACAAGAAAAGCAATACCCAGGGATATGTGAGTGGGAAAGTATTGACAATATGTCTGATATGTTAGTGATTTATTGATTTTGTTGCTGTTGCTTTCAGATTTGCAGTGAAAGGGAAACAATATATCCACTTATACGAGTTACATCAAGAACTGACTAATTGGTCTAGATTATGTTGCTCAAATGCATATCAGAAATATTAACATTTGTAAGAACATCAAATAAATATGCACCACAGTCCAACCTCTTGACTACAGTGTTATGGGTTATAAAGAATTTGTTGATAAGAGTGATTAAAACAAACAAACAAAAAGGCACTACAAGCTAAATGATGAAGGGGATCATTTGTTTTGTTCCCTGGGTGGTTTTTTTTTATGTCTTTGTTGTTTTTGTTTTGTTTTGCCATGTGGCTCTTTTTTATTGAAAGTTTTTATTGAAAAAAATTTCCCAGCCAGGTGTTCTGGTTTTTTGCCTTTATTCCTAGTACTCAGGAGGCAGAGGCAGGTGGATCTATGTGAATTCAAGGCCAGCCTGGTCTACTGAGAGAGTTCCTGGACAGCCGGGGCTATACAGAGAAACCCTATTTTGGAAAACAAAACAACAAATCCCCTCTCAATTCCTCTCAAATGTTCCCCACTTCTTTACTCCGACTTTGTTCTTTCTCTTCTCTTTCAAAAAAAAAAAAGGAAAAACACTCTCAAGAAACAAAAATAAAAAACCAAACAAAGCAAAATGAAATAAAAAGTTCAAAATGTTAGTGAGACTCCGTTGAAGGAAACTGAGTTTTTTTGTGGCCAGTGGGTATTAATTGAAGATGGTTTGGCATTGGACTCCACATTCACTCACTCACCTCCCTCAGTGCTGGGACCTCATATGGCTTGAACTTGTGTGTTCTTTCAGTCTTTGAGTTTACATGTGCAGTAGTCCTGCTGTGTCTGGAGGACACTGTTTCCTTAGAGCTGTGCGTTACCACTGGCTATGATAATTTTCCACACAGATCTCTAAGTCTTGAAGGGAGATGTTTGAGTGCTTCAGTCTTTGATGCGGTTTCAGTGAGGCTTTAATCGATGGGTGTAGCAATATCCCTAGCAGTCATTTTTATTGCTGTGTTCCTTTTTGCATCATAATTTTGTAGGTTTTCCTCTTTGCTCATGACTTATCTAGTCTCAGGTTCTTGGAAACATTAGTAGTGTGTCAGGTATGGGTTCCATGTTATGGGATGGGTCTTAAATCCAGTAAAAAAAAAAGTGGCTGGTTACTCCCATGACATTTGTGCCACTATTGCATGAGGCTATCTTCAGACAGGTTGCTGTTGTAGCTTGCAGGGATTGTAGGTTGGTGATAGTGATGATCACTTTTCTCCTCCAGTAAATGCAAAGTACCTTCCAGTAAAAGCTTCTAGATAGGCACCAACTTAAATTCTCCATGTTGGATGATAGAGATAAATATTGTCTTCAGCAATAGGGCCTTACCATCAGGTTACAGAGAGTAACCAATAACCCTGGCCATAACCTGTGATGTTTAGAGGTTTCTATAGGGCTCCCTTGGCCAATGACTCAACAAAATATAACCCATTCTTGGAACCAGAGGTTTTATTTGGTGGCATATGGTATCTAGTTGGGACATTCTCTCTCCTATTATTTGGTAACTCCATATCGATTCCTATTAATATATCTATACATTTTAGTAAGCTTTATTGATGGAGGAAGGTCATTGGCTAATAAAGGAACTGCCTTGGCCCATTTTATTGGTTAGAGGATAGGTGGGAGGAGTAAACAGAACAGAACGCTGGGAGGAAGAGGAAGTGAGGTCAGAGACTTGACAGCTCTCCTCTAGGGAGCAGACGCCTGAGAGAGACGCCATGCCCCGCTCCCGGGATGAAGCTCCGACCCAGGATGGACTAGGCTAGAATCTTCCCGGTAAGACCTGTGCTCAAAGATTATTAGAGATGGGTTGATTGGGATGTGAGAATTAGCCTGTAAGGGCTAGGGCTAAAGGGCCAAGCAGTGATTAAAAGAATACAGTGTCTGTGTAATTATTTCCGGGCATAAGCTAGCCGGGCAGGCGGCTGGGGTGTTGGGGACGCAGCCACGCCGCCCTTATTACTTCACTTTATAATAGTAGGTTTCCATATAGATTTTCAAATTGCTTTTAGTGTTAATTGTTCTTCCCTCAACTCCCCCTTTTATCATTATCTCCCATTCTCCTTCCTATTTAATTCCCCTATTCTAGTTTTCCCTTTGTCTTTCCATAACACTATATTGTGATTATTCTACCATGGGGCATCTTCTTCTTGCCCCTACCTACTCCCTTATTAGGTCCCCTAACCTCAGTGGTTATATGCACTGTGAGCACGCATAACACCACATATCAAAAGCTTAAAAGCTAACATTTTCATATAAGAGAAAACATATAATATTTGTCCTTTTGGGTCCGGGTTACCTGCCTTAGGACGATTTTTTTCCTACCTCTATCCATTTTCCTGTGAATTTCATAATTTTATCTTTCTTAATAGCTGAGTAATATTCCACATTTTCATTATCTATTAATTAGTTAATGGGCGTTTGGACTGTTTCCAGTTTCTGCTATAGAGCAGCAATGGATATAGATGAGCAAGTATCTCAGTAGTAGGACAAAGAGAGTTCTTTGGGTTTATATATGCCCAAGAGTGATATGGTTGGATCTTGAGGTAGATCTATTCCCAGGTTCCTGAGGAATTGTCACACCAGTTTCCATAGTGACTGAATAAGTCTATACTCCCATCAGCAATGAGTAAGTATTCCCTTTACCTCACATCCTCACCGGCATGTGCTGTCGTTTGTTTTATTGATCTGGCCTTTCTGACTGGAGAAAGATGAAATCTCAAAGTAGTTTTAATTTGAATTTCCCTGATGGCTAAGGAGGTTGAGCTTTTCTTTGTTTTTCAAACATTTGCGTTTCATTCTTTGATAACTCTCTGCTTAGTTTTGTGCCCCATTTCTCATTGGGTTATTTGTTTTCTTGATGCTATATCTGTTTTAGTTCTTTATATATTTTAGACACTCACCCTTGGTCAGATGTATAATTGGTAAAGAACTTTTCCCATACTGTAGGTCTCTGTTTTCCCAAATGATGCTGTCCTTTGCCACACAGAAGTTTTTCAGCTTCATGAGGTCCCGTTTATCAATTATTCATCTTAGTGCCTACATTATCAGTGTCTTGTTCAGAAAGTCCATTCCCATGCCAATGACTTCAGACCTATTCCCCACTTTCTCTTCTGTCAGAGTCAGTGTGTTTGGTCTCATCTTGAGGTCCTTGATCCATTTGGAATTTAGTTTTGTGCAGATAGATGTGGATCTATTTGCATTCTTCTGCATGCTGATATCCAATTTGAACAGCATCAATTATTGAAGATGCTATATTTTTTCTAGTGTATATTTCTGTTCCTTTGATTAAAAAATATCAGGTGTGGGGCTGGAGAGATGGCTCAGAGGTAAAGAGCACTGGCTTCTCTTCCAGAGGTCCTGAGTTCAATTCCCAACAACACATGGTGGTTCACAACCATCTATAATGAGATCTTGTGCCTCTTCTGGTGTGTATATGTTAACATAACATTGTATGCATAATAAATAAATAAATCTTTTAAAAAATATATCAGGTGTTCATATTGTGTGGACTTATGTCTGAGTATTTAATTTGGTTCCACTGATCAATGTATCTGTTTTTATACCAACACCATATTGTTCTTATTACTATAGCTCTGTAGTATAGTATCAGTTCTTTTATTATTTAGAATCGTTTTAGATGTCCTCTAAAAATTGTTTCCATATGACACCAGGCAGTGATGGTAGGCACCTTTAATTCCAGCACTCATGAGGCAGAAGGCAGGTAGATCTCTGTGAGTTGGAGGCCAGCTTGACCTACAGAGTGAGTTCCAGTACAGCCAGAGCTACACACAAAGAAACCTTGTCTCAAAAAACAAACAAAACAAAACAAAAAATTTCTATATGAAGTTGAAGATTATTTATCCAATTTCTGTGATGAATTATGTTGGAATTTGGATGGGGATTGCATTGACTCTGTAGATTGCCTTTGATGGAATGATCATTTTCACTATGGTTTCCTACTGATTGATAAATTTGGGAGCTCTTTTCATCTTCTGATTTCTTCTTCAATAGCTTAGGATCTTTCCTTAATTAGAATTATCCCAAGGCATTTTTGAGGCTTCTGTTAAAAGTATTATTTTCCTGATTTATTTCTCAATCTATCATTTGTTTATAGGAGGGCTACTGATTTTTGTGTGTTCATTTTGTATCCTGCTACTTTGCTGGAAGTATTTATCAACTATAGGAGTTTTCTGGTGGAGTTTTAAGGGTCAGTTAGGTATTCTATCATATCGTCTGCAAATAAAGATACCTCAACTTCTTCCTTTCTTATTTGTAGTTCCTTGATCTTCTTCAGTTGTCTTATTGTTCTAGCTAAGATCTCAAGTACTATATTGAATAGGTACAGAGAGAATGGATATCATTGTATTGTTCCTGATTTTAGTAGAGATGCTTTTCTCTCCACTTAAGTTGATGTTGGCTATGGGCTTACTGTTAACTGCCTTTATTATATAAAGGTATATCTCCTATATCCCTAGTCTCTCCAGGATTTTTATAATGAAGGGGTGTTGGATTTTGTCAAAGGCCTTTTCTGTATCAAACAAGATAGGTTCATGTGGTATTTTTCTTTCAGTGTGTTTATGTGGTGGATTATGTTTGTTGTTGAATGTTTGTTGAACTATTCCTGCATAAGACAACTTGATCATGGTGGATAATCTTTTTTATGTGTTCTTGGATCCAATTTGCAAGTATTTTATTGAGAATATTTGTATCTCTGTTCATAGGGATGTGGGTCTATAATTTTGTGGGATTTTTTAAATTATTTTGTTTTGTTTATTAAGGCAGATTTTCTCTGTGTAGCCCTGACTCCTGGAACTCTCTCTGTGGATCAGACTGACCTTGAATTCACAGAGATCTGCCTACCTCTGCTTCCTGAATGCTGGGGTTAAAAGCATGTGCCACTACCACTTGGCTTATATGCCTATCTTTGTTGTTAGGTTTTTGTGTGGTTTTGGTATCAGGATAATAAGGGCTTTGTAAATAGAATTAGGAAATGTTCCTTCAGTTTCTGATTTGTGGAATAATTTGAGAAGCATTGCATTAATTCTTCTTTGGACGTCTGGTAGAATTCTGTGCTGAATCAATCGGCCCTGGGGTTGGTAGTTTTGGTTTGTTTTTTGTTTTTTGCTTGTAATACTTCAATCACTTCTTCTATTTCACCAGGAGTTATAGGTGTGTTTAAATTGATTACTTAATCTTGGTTTAACTTTGGTAAGTCATATAAGTCAAGAAATAAATTCATTTCTAGGTTTTCCAACTTATTAAAGTACATATTTTTAAAAAGTGTCCTGTGATTCTCTTAATTTCCTCAATGTCCTTTTGTAATTCTCTCTTTGTTTCTAATTAATTTGAATATTTTCTCTCTATCTTGTAGTTAATTTGACCAAGGATTTGTCGTTCTTGTTAAATTCTTTCTTCCATTTCATTGATTTCAGCCCCAAGTTTGATTCTTTCTTGCCATCTACTCTTTTTGGTTTTTATTTCTTCTTGTTATTCTAGAGCTTTCAGGTGTTTTGTTAAGTTCCTAATTATGTGATCTCTCCAGGTTTTTGATGTAGATATTTAGTGCAATGAACTTACCTCTTAGAACCACCTTCATTGTCTCCCATGGGTTTGGGTATGTTCTATTTTTGTTTTCGATTCTAAAAAGCCTATCAATTTCCTTCTTGATTTCTGTGGGTTTATATAAACTTTCTGCTGTTATTGATAGCCAACCTATAATCCATGGTGTTAAAATAGGATGCAGAATATTATTTCAAATTTCTCTCATCTGTTGCTTTTTGTCCTAGTGTTTGATCAGTTCTGGAGGAAGTTCCAGGAGCTGCTGGGAAGAAAAGTATATTCTTTCATGAGATGGGATTTTCTGTAGAAGTCTACTAAGTTCTTTTGATTTATGACATTATTTAATCCGAACATTTCTCTGTTGAGTTTTTGTCTGGGTGACCTGTCTATTGAGAAGAGCAGAGTACTGAAGTCATTTACTGTGACTGTGTGAGGGTCAGTGTGTATGTGCATGGTATGTGTTCATGTGTGGGTGGGTATATGAGCATGGAGGTCCATGGTCAAGGTTGAGTATCTTTTCTTGATTGCTCTCCACCTTTATTTTTAAGATATAGTCTCTCACTAATCTTGACACTCATTGATTTATCTGGAATGACCAGCAAATCCCCAAGATCTGCCTGTTTTTGCTTTCCAGTGCTAGGGTAACAGGTATGTGCTGCCAAATACACTTTTTAATATGGGGACTGGGGATCTGCACTCAATCCCCTGTGCTCGCATGGCAGGAACTTTACTGACTGAACCATCTTAGCTCTAATGTGTAATTTAAATTTATGCTTATTGGTAATTTCATTCACTGGGGTATGCAAAAGAGCCAGGGCTGTTCACACTGCCAGTACAAATCAGGAAACTATTTCTTAAAGGAGCTGCACCTCTGTTTGTGACCCCAAAGCAGAGCCTATCTGAAACAAAATAAGGCTACTAAGAAGCTCCCATTGACCCTCATATTTGTGGGTCTAGAAGTTCCTTTTTGCACTTTATTGATTGATTTTATTGAGCTCTACATTTTTCTCTGTTCCTCTCCCTGTCTCTCCCCTCCCCTTCAACCCTCTCCCATGGTCCCCATGCTCCCAATTTACCCAGGAGATCTTGTCTTTTTCTACTTCCCACGTAGATTAGATCCATGAAGGAACTTAGACAACAATGAGGACCCTCATAGAAGCCCTTTTTTTAAAAAAAAGTTTTCTGAGGCCTTATGTGGATGTATGTTGCCCTACGCTGAGCGTCATTTGGTAAAAGCGGACTACTGGTTTGTTTCCCGCCCACTCAGACCCTAATAATCACAGAGAACCTATATTAATTACAACACTGTTTGGTCAATGACTTAGGTATATTACTAGCTAGCTCTTATATCTTGAATTAACCCAAGTCTATTAATCTGTATATCACCATGAGGCTGTGGCCTATTGGTAAAGTTTCAGCATCCTCTCTTTTGGCAGCTACATGAAGTCTTCTTAACTCTGCTTACTCTCTCTCTGTTCAGATTTCCCCCTGGTTTCACTCTGCTAAGTCATTGACCAAAAGAGCTTTATTCATTACCAATGAAAACAACAAATATACAGAAAAACATCCCACATCAGTTGGCTGTCCTGGATCTCTATCTGTAGACTAGGCTGGCCTTGAGCTAAGAGATTTGCCTGCCCCTGCTTCCCTGGCAATGGGGATTAAAGGCATACACAACCACCACCCAGCATAATTATTAGTTTTTAATGTTCTATTTGGGTTTTGTTCAGTGGGATTCTGTTTAGGTGGGATACTGAGTCCATAAATATGTATAGCTCCTTTTAAACCTTTCATTTTGAAGTAATTGTAGTGTCCGTTCCATAAGCCATGCTGTTACATTTTCTAAACGTGTAATTAGTCATTCTCTAATATTCCTTCATTTCTTTTTAGTACATGATGTTTAAAAATATCATCCAGAAAGCATATGTGTTTATTGTAATTGTCAGCTTTTAAAGGCATTGTTAATTACTGAGTTGAGAGATTTAAATTTTAGCCAGGCTTGGTGGTGTACGTCTTTAACCCAAACACTTGGGAGGCAGAGAAATTTCTGTGAGTTTGAGGCCAGCCTAGACTACAAAACAAGTTCCAAGGCTATGTAGAGACATTCTGTCTCAAACAAAGCAAAACAAGAACAAAACAGCAATAGTTAAACATTAATATTTAAAAAGAAACATACAAGTTCATATTAATCTCTCTAACTCAAGTTAATCATTCTGAGGTTTTTATTTAACTTCATCAATCTTATATTTATCCTAAACCTAAAATTTTAAATTTCAGTTATATCAACAAGGTTAATCATTTATTACCATACACCATTCAAACAATGGACTTAGAAAATAATGTTACCACTGCACTAATGATATGGACACTATAATTGTCAATCATTTTTTATTCTTGCTACTTTTAAGATCAGATAACAATAGTCACACTCAGGGAAGTTACTAGTTTTTACTGTTTCAAAATGTCTTTGAATTTTTAAAGTTTAAAGTATGTTTTCAGTGATAGCTAAGCTATCCATTATGTATAAAAATCAGACTCATGTATTTCAAGTTGCTTTCAATTTTAGGGACTGCTTTTTACATTCTATTTTCTATTTATATAAAATATTTACATATCTCTAAAATAAATTTATGGACAAGATGTATTTAAAGTTATAATATCCTTTCCATATAGTGTGCATTCTTCACTTAATTTTTCCACCTTTAAATATAAACTCAACATTATTCCAGAGTAGTATATAGAAATATCCATTGCTTTTTAATTCCTTCCTTTTTTATTCAAAGCATTTATTTACATTGATTGATTGATGGGAGTGTGCCTGCACCACAGCATGTGTGGGGAAGTCAGAGAACCATTTGCAGGAGTTGGTTCTCTTTCCATCATATGGGTTTTGAGGACTGAACTAAGGTACTCAGGCATGGTAGCACGTACCTTTGCCCACTTGTCTTAGTTAGGGTTATCATTGCTATGATGAAACACCATGACTAAAAGCAACTTGAGGAGGAAAGTGTTTATTTGACTTACTCTTCCACATCACTGTTCAACACTGAAAGAAGTCAGGACAAGAACTTAAGCACAGCAGGAACCTGGAGGCAGGAGCTGATGCAGAAACCATGGAGGAGTGCTGCTTACTGGCTTACTACCCAAGTTTTGCTCATCCTGTGTTCTCAAAGAATATGTCACCACCCACAATGAACTGGGTCCTCCCCTTTCAGTCACTAAGAAAATGACCTACAGGCTTGCCTCTAGCCCCATCAAATAGAGACATTTTCTCAGCTGAGGCTCCTTCCTCTCCAATGACTCTAGCTTGTGTTAAGTTGACATAAAACTAGGCAGCACATCACTGAATTATCTTGATGACCTCCTGGCTTTTGATGAATAGATCTCTCTCTCCTTTCTACTTGCTAGTTCTTCTATCATTTTAATCATTAGTGTCTCCGTGTGTGTATGTATGTATTGTATGTGCATGTGCACATATGGAGGTCAGAGGCTGCAGTTGGATGCCTTCTTCTACTGTGCTCCACTTAGGTTTTGGAGACAGAGTCCTTCACTAAACCTGAAGCCCAGCAGTTGACGAGGCGCCGTTTCCTTGTACCGGTCACTGGGTTGCTGTCATGGGTACTGCTGCCACTGTGCCTGACTTTCTATAGGTTCCGGGATCTTGACTCAGGTCCTCATGCTTACCCAGTGGGCATTTTATGTAGACTGAGCCCTTTTGACAGCTTCCCTTCTGTTATTTAAAAGCAAAAGTAGCTTGCTTCAAAGTTATGAAGCTACAAATGACTCTTTCTCATCTGCAAGACTATTCCTATTCATCAGAACTTTCAGATACGTTGACATTTTTTTTTCTATCTGCTTTTTAATCAGATGTGTGGTTACTGAGCACTTGAAATTTGATTGGCCAAATAATAGGATTAAGTTGATATAATTGGCATTACATTGAATCTATGGAACACAGGGCTTCTACTGACACTATTTTATTCAGGTATTTATTAACTTTATACGAATGTGGGGTTTATCAGCAATAGTGAGGAATTCAGTTCTTTCACAAAGCACATTCTTTCATTACTTAACTTATTTTGCTCAATGTGGCAAATTTTAATAAAGCTTAAATCTAAATGGCTACATTTAGGTGGTAAGTTCCAGAAGCTTTCCTGTCTTAACTTGAACATTTAGATCTTAAATTATCCGGTGCTGTTTTTAGAGTAAGGCATAATGAGAGAGTCAATATCCATTTTTCCAGTGTCAACTCAGTTGGATTTTATATAGTCTCAACACTATATAATTGGTGTAATTCAAAAGAGTCCCCCTTTTACTATGCACTTTTTAGTGGTTACATTGTTATAAGCCAAGTGTCCATAAACGTTGGTTCTGTTTCCAGACACTGCTATGTTTAATTTTTCTTCTTGTCTGTTCTTGTGCCGGTCTCATCCTGTGTTAAATATAGTCGGTTTAAATTTGTGTTGGTGTGCAGTTGTATAAGTTCTCCCACTTCAAGATTAATTTAGGTATTTTTGGCCTTTTTCTTTTCTTATATAAACTATAGAATAGGCTTAATGCATTTCTACCAAAAATGCCTTGCCTTGAGTTTAATTGGTATTACATGAACCTATAGACAATTGGGCTCATACTGACAATATTTTATTCATGACTTTTAATCTATAAAGATATTGGGTTTAACAGCAACAGTGAGGAATTCAGTTTATTCACAAAGCAAATTCTTTTGATTATTTCCCTTATTTTCTCAGTATTTGTCTGTGTTTGCATAAGTGTGCATGAAGAACTATTGCACAAGTTTTATTACATAACTGACATTGTTGAGCTACTCACATGGTCGCTAAATTTTTTATTTTATAATTCTTCTTTTATAGGTATATGGAAATAAAACTGATTTTCACATTATTTTGTACTAACATCTTTGCCAATTTTAGTTTGTCAAATTTAGCCTAAAGTTTTATTATTTCAGATTTTTATTTTTAAATAAATTTTTAACTTTTATTTAAAATAATTTTTGGTGGATGGGTGTTCTGCTTGTATATATGTCTTACGATGTATGTGCCTGAAGCCCACAGTATTTGAATTCCCTGGAACTAGAGTTACAGATGAAGGTAAGCCATCATGTGGATGCTGGGAGTCAAACGCATGTCCTCTGAAAGAGCAGTTAGTCCTAACCACTGAGTCATCTCTGCAGCCCCTATTTAGAGTTTTCTACACATACTATCATACTATCTCCAAGTAATACTAACTTGTTTTCTTTATTTACCTTCTAAATATATATTTTGCTTTAAGGTATTAATAATGAAATCTATCATCATTCTGAATAGAAATGATGATAATGGGTAGTTTTACCTTATTCCTAATCTCAGAGAAAAAATTAATATTTATTATGAAATATGTTGTCTGATTTTTTTTCAAAGGCCTTTTACCAGATAAAGGAGATTTTGTGTTTTTCTAGTTTACCAAGAATTTTAAAAATCATTAATGGATCTTAACTGAGTCACATATTTTTCTGTTGTGAATTGAGGTCATATGGTTTTTATCATTTTATTTATTTATTTATATAACAACTCAGATTGATTTATTATTGACATACTAATTCAATATTGCTTTGTTTGAAATTCAAACCAAACTTAGGGTAAATTCAGGCTGGCTGTGATACATTATCCTCCTATATATCATCGACTTTAGTTTTTTTTTTTTTACTATTTTTCTTAAAAAGTTTTAAATCTATGTTTATAGAAATTGATTGTTGCTCTCCATTCTTATAATGCTCTGTCAGTGTTTTCTATCAATGTCATACTGGCCACATAAAATAAGTTGAGACAGGTGACTTTCTTTTTAATTCTTCGAAAGAGTTTGTCTTGGTCCATTTGGGTTGCTACAACAAAATGCCATAAACTATGTGGCTTTAAAACCACTTAATTAAAAAATACCTTTATGTTAGCTTACAAAGCAGTGGGTTTCTATGAGGACTTTTCAAACATCCTTTGATTTGGTTAACCAATCTCACCACCACCACCACCACCACCATCTCATTTTACTTCCACCCCATCCCAGTTTAGACCTTAAACCTCAGGTACTGCACCCCCTCTCTCCCTAAGACCTTTCCCCTCTAACTCTCATGGGCCCTTTTAAGTTTTCCAAACTCTACAATTTTTTTTTAAATTAAATATATAAACTTAAAGATTCAACACCAGAATTTACATATAAGGGGAAAGATAAGCATTTGTGTTTCCGGGCCTGCATTACCTCACTTAGTATAATATTTTCTAATTCCATCCATTTTCCTGAAATTTTCATAATCTCATTTCCCTGTATAGCTGAACAAAGTTCTACTGTGTGTATGTTCTACATTTCCATTATCTATTCATCAGCTGATTCATTTCCTAGCTATTGTGAACGAACAGTGATGAGCATGGATGGGCAGGAGCTCTTCTGAGTGTTTTCCCAGAAGTGGGACAGCTCGATTGTATGGTACTTCTACTTTTAGCTTTTTGAGAAACCGCTACATCAGATCCCATAGTGCTTGTACAGTTTACACTGCCGCCCACAGAGGACACTGGTTCTTTTTCCTTCACATCTCTGCAGCATTTGTTGTCTTTCTACTTCCTCATTTTTATCAGTTCTTTGAGAATTTTCTATAATGTATTTTGGTAATATTCCCTCTCCTCCAATTCGTCCCAGGTCCCACCTTTACTACCCACCTTTCTGTGTTCCAATTTTTTTTATATATACATACAAGATCTCTCTATATAGCCGTGGCTGTCCTGGAACTCACTATATAGACCAGGCTAGCCTCGAATTCACAAAGATCCACCTGCCTCTGCTGTAGAACAAATAATAAAAACCCAGAGACAGAAATTGGGGTTCAACCTGAAAACCAGAGAAGCAAAGCAGTCAAGCCACTAAAGAGTCTTACCAAGGTTGGACAACCGCAAACTAAATAGACAGCCTCTCTCACCTCTCATTTTATATTCCCTCTAGTGCTGGGATTAAGGGCATGTGACTCCCTAGGCCTGGGATTATAGGTGTGAGCCACCACCACCGGGATTTGTTCCTGCATTGGTCTTGTGTAGCCCAGGGTGGCCTTGAACTCACAGAGATCCATCTGCTTCTGTTTCCCAAATCCTGAAATTCAAGGTGTGTATCACTGCTGCCTGACCTCTAGTGGCTTTAGCTTTGTGTCTGGTCTTCAGGCAAGATTTATTATCAAAATACAAATAATATACCACTACATTCTGCCTCCTGACTGTTGGGCTTAAAGACATGTACCAGCACATCTGGCTTGTGTCCTCTTTTCAAAAAAACATCAAGTACAGTTAATGTTTCCTATACACTCTTGGATGTGTGGCCTTCACTGGAGGGTGGTCTACCCACCAGATGCAGCGCCCTTAAAGAAAACCAGCTCTTTCTTTCTCTTTCCTAGAAGCTATCAGTTGCCAATAGTTCCTTATCTAGGGGTGGGAATTCACACCCACCTCCCCTCTCAATGCTGGAATTTTGTCTGCTCTGAGTCTGTGCAGGTCTCATGTCTGCTGTCTCAACTGCTGTGAATCCAGATGTTTAACTGCCCTGCTGTATCCAGAAAACACCATTTTGTGGTCACCCACCACCCATGGTTCTTACGTGTTTTCTGCACCCTCTTTCACCATGGTCCCTAAGTCCTAGGTGGAGAGGGTGCGGCATAACTGTTGCGTTTAGGGCAGAGTATTCTGCACACTCTTATTCTCTGAACTGTGAGTCTTTGTGTTAATCACCATCTACTGCCAAAAGATGCTTCTCTGGGTTGAGCTATGGCCTATGACCTTCCTAGCCACAAGTTCTTTGCTCCAATAGCAATGCCAGGTATGCGTTTCCTTGTTGAGCAGGCCTTAAATTCAATCAGAAATTGGCTGATTACACCTATAAACCTCACACCACTAATGCACCAGTGGGAACATTTTGCCAGCCTGGGCATTGTTGTAACCTATAGGTTTCCCAACTCATTAAGATTGTTAGGTCACCCCAGATTTGTCCTGCAGTTCTCCCATTGTCTTGTCAGGCTTCCAGTCCTTTTTAAGATTTAATATTTTATCCAGAACATTTCTGTGCTTTCAGTAGGATGGTTGATGTGAATAATTTATGTTGCCATTACTTGAGATTCCCTACCGTAAGTTCTATCACCAGCAGACTAACATCTATGTAACATCGAAGTGCTTTTATGTATGTCCTAAAATATCTGAATTACATTTTCTTTGAAGATGAGTACCTTAATTTTCTCTAAACCTTGATAGGGAGATTTATATTTCTTCTAAAATTGAGAAAAATAATTTAATAATAATGATTATTTAATTATTGAACAAAATAGCTTTTACTTGAAATTTTCATTTGGCCAAACTTTATTAAAGTAGTATTTGTGGCTTTGCTTGACATAAAATTTTTCCAATCAAGATGGAAGTTGAGGCTAGATATCAAAATATAAGATTTAGATGATCCTTCAATGCAGTCCTCAGGGTTTTAGGTTTTATCCTAAGAAGGTGGAGAGCCAATAAGGATGAAATGATCTCAAAGCAACTTTCCCCTTAAAATGTATTACAGCTACATCATAGACATTTAGGAGGAAAAAAACCATCTGTAATCCCAAGATAAAGCACAATTATAGTGATATATTTATGTATCTCTTTAAAGTTTTCCATGCATATTTAAAAATAATTAAAATCATTCATAAGCATATGGTATATTATTATAAAGTTAATGTATATTCATTATTAAATACAGTAAATTTAAGGAAATGTAGCATTTTATATTTGAGCAATAAAAAATTGTCAGCATAGTCCCCCTCCCTTTTGTTTTCCAAGAGAGGGTTTCTCTGTGTATCTCTGACTGTCCTGGAAGTCACTCTGTAGACCAGGCTTTGAACTCACAGATATCCATCTGCCTCTGCTTTCTGAGTGCAGAAAGGGACTAATGGTATGCCCCACCACCACCCAGCTTATAGGAATAGTTTTAATGACTATGTGCAATTTGTCTGCAATAATTTGGCTTGTTTCCAAAATGAAATGGTTGCCTAAAATTATGTTTATGATAATATCTATAGACAACAAGAATGGAAAGTCACATACTTGGGAAATCCAAATAAGATGATCAAAAAAATAACTTGAATTGTCTTGAGTCAAATCATATAAAGGTGACAGGTTGAGTGTGGAGAATCTAAATAATTATAGTTTTTATATTTTCTCATGTAAAAATAATAAATGGCAAAGTGATTTTTTTCTCAAAAAACAAGAAACATAAAAATCTAGAAATTGCTTTAATGATAATGAAGAAAAAGTGAAATTTTTTGTTGAAAAGATTTTTAGATCTTTTATAATGTGCTCTTAGGTTAAATATTACCAAAATATATTTTCTCTGAATTAGTTGTGTTTGTTCTTGTGTCAATAAAAATTTTAATGGGATTGTTATTTTATTTTGACAAAAAATTACTTTTAAGACTAATCATACAAATCAGGCAGTGCTCGCACACACCTTTAATCCCAGCACTCAGGAATCAGAGGCTTGTGGATCTCTGTGAGTTCAAAGTCAGCCTGATCTACAGAGCAAGTTCCAAGACAGTCAGGGCTACATAGAGAAACCCTGTCTTTAAAAACCAAAGAAAGAAAGAAAGAAAGAAAGAAAGAAAGAAAGAAAGAAAGAAAGAAAGAAAAGAGTGATTAAACAGAGTGGTGGGAAGATGGCTCAGTGAATGGAAGTGTTTGTGATGTAAGTGTGAGGAGCTGAGTTCAAATTCCCAGAACTCATGAAATGTCTGTAGTCCTAGTGTTCCTATTGGAAGATGGGAGGCAGAGTCAGAACTCCCACAGATCGGTGGGCTGCCCAGCCTGGTGTACAAAGTGAAAAGATAACAAAGGGACAGAATAAGGACAGAGACCAAGAGTTGTCTTCTGACCTCTATATGTGTGCCACACAACTGTGAGTGTACATTCACACAGAACATACTCATACAGAAAAAAGTGAGAAGATTTGAAGTGTAGACATTCTCCTGCCGGAGTTAAACTTTGCAAGGATATTATTAGAAATATTGTGTAGTTTCTGTTGTCTAGAACCGGAGTGGAGGAAAAGAAATTAGATCACGATTAGTACATACAAGTAGCCAGCCATGGAGATTTAAACTGATACCAGGAGATAAGAACGTGGTGTGATATAAAGAGGAGAAATGACAGGTTAGTAAGAGAACAAGTAGATCTTACCGAGGTTCATAGAAATGATATGTTAGTTTTGGAAACGTTTATCCAAGGAAGGTGGGATTCTGAGGACACGTTTTGAGTCATGTGCATTAAGGTGACGCTGGAAACTGAAGTGCAGATGTAATCATGAACAATATATAAAGTGAGGCAGGTAAGACCAAACTGTAAGGAAAACACTTTAAAGTCTGAGAGAGAAAGTTCACTTTCCAACAGAGCTGAAACAGTAGGACCTGTAGGGGGAGTTCTCAAAGGGTTACTTGACACAAATTTCAGGAGGAAACCTGAAGAATTAGAGTTGTTAGCAGATGTAGGCTATTTAAAAAAAAAAATCAAGCAAGAAGAGGTCTCTGAAGTATTCATTGGTGTGGTCATTGTGATATCATTGCAAAGTTAAAGAAATAAGTTTCAAAGATAAAAAGACTGAAGTAAACGTATAGCTAGTTGACACTGGAGAAAATGCCAGTGAGGAGAGCTGATAAGGAGAGAAACACCTATATGATTTAGAAGAGTGTGGTCTTCTCTACTTCTGTAATACTTGTGGGTTATGAATTTGTCTTTGGTAACCGTGTGTGGAAATGTTTCGTAAAATACTAAAAATACTTTGTATTAGGTCTAAGCCAATTCGCCTCTATTCCTTAACTCAGTAACCAGAAATAATACAGATACCTAAGCAGTTATAAAGGGGCATAATGTTTGATTCCTGCTCTGTTAGTGTATGACATGGAGTAGAAAGAGGTCATTACTTTTGGCTTCTTCTCTTAAAAAAGAAGGTGTAGTCTGTATCTCCACCAAAGCTTTTAACAAGAGTCTGAGCAAGACAGTTAATTATTTATGTGCACAAGATTAAATGTATCTCCCAAACACCTTTGTCATCAGAAGTTACTATAAGTCTTGGAGAAAGCACAGCAACTATAATTTTTGACTATGACACCTTTTGCCTTCTGTTCATCTAAAAAAAAATCAAATAGATCTGGTTGTATCTCTGTGAAGAACAGAGCACAGATTCCTCAGCTCTGAGCCTTATGCACTGTCCTTCTTAATCTGTCATCACTGGGTTCACAAATATTTTATTCATATCAGTTTCTACTGCCAAATAAAGTTTACCTTCTGTGTGATAAGAGACAAGCTGAAGGCAGTCTGTGCTCTTATTTTTACCTATGAGATCCATTATTCAACCTATTTAGGTGAGCAGAGTGATGAATTGTGAATTTTTATATGCAATTTAGGCATATTTCAGCTTCCATATGCTTCATATATTTGTCTCTGCTTTGAATTGCATTATTTTTATACTAGAGTTTATTTTAAAACTAGCCAACATTTCATCTATAGTTCTTTAGATATACTGTTTTGAAGGTAGTAAATACTCAGACTAATTTTATTAAATTCAGGAGCTTTCAAACTGACGGCTAAAGAGTCTCCAGTCCATCAGGTTTATTAGTGGTTTACAGAAGTCTATTGTGAAATCAAGACCAGAAGAAATGGAATGTCTGTATTTGAAGATTCTTCTTCTGTTTATAACATCAATAGGTTTTACATCTAAAGTACAGAAACATTACAAAGAAGTAGTAAGTCTCCAGAATTTCCAAAGATAGCAAATGATCTACATTCCAATGAGTGGCATCACATGGATGAAAAATGGGGATTTCCTTTCCCCATCTATCTTTTTCCCCCAAATTTTAATATCATCTTTATTTATTTTTAAAAAGAAAACAAACTTCTTTTTTTCATTATACATACCAATCCGAGTTCCTACTCCCTTCCCCTCCTCCCATTCTCTCCACATACCTTCCCACCCTACCCCCATCCAATTATCAGGGTAAGGCACATTGCTTTGGGGAAGGGCCTTGAACTATATCTAGGCTGAGCAAGGTATCATCCAAAGTGAATAGGTTCTCAAAAAGCCAGTACATGCAGTAGGGATAAATCCTCCTGCCACTGTCAGTGGCCCCTCAGTCTGCCCCAGCCATGCAACTGTCAACCACATTCAGAGGGACTAGTTTGGTCCTATGCTTGTTCCTTCCCAGTCCAGCTAGAATTGATGAGCTCCCATTAGCTCAGGTAAACTGTTTCAGTGGGTGTACCCATAGTGGTCTTGACCTTTTTGCTCATATTCTCAATCTTCCCACTCTTCAAATGGACTTTAGGAGCTCAGTCCAGTGCTCCGATGTGGGTCTCTGCCTCTGTTTCCTTCAGTTGCAATTACATATATAAGTCTTACATAAGATATATGTGTTGTAAATATTTAGTTTGTACTATAGTGTGTTAGTTTATTTTTTGAAAGCCAGAAGTTTTAATTTTCTTTTGTTTTATTTTTTTCATTGTTGGGGATCAAACCAATGGCTCACAAATGCTAGGAAAAGTGCTCTCCCATTTAGCTATACCTTAGCCTGCAAATTTACAATTTTTAATCAATATAAATTATTCTTTCTGTGTTTTGATTTATGACTTTACTTGAAAGACATTTCCTACCCCAAGTTAGCCAGGTGTTATATTTTTTTCTAGTACTGATCAGTGTTACCTTTTAGCTTTATGTTTACTTTTTTGTGAATGGTTTGAGATAAGATTGAGATTCACTTTTTTCTACTCAAATATTGAGTATACAATTGTAAATGTTTGCAGACATGATGATATTAAATACATTTAAACGTCTACAAAAAAGGCCTGTTAAAAGTTAATCAGTATGATTCAGTGAAGTTATAGGATACACAAATACCCAAAGAACATATCTGAAAAATAAATTTTAAAATATTATTTACAATAGCTATCAAAATAATAAAAATGGCCTGGGAGTGAAGCTCAGTATTAGAACATTTTCCAAGCATGTGCACGGCCCTGGGTTCAATTTCCAAGGACTGCATAAAAATGAATAAGCAAGTAACTAAATAAATAATTGCAATACAAAAAAATAAATTTATAATGTATAGGAGCAAATTTATCCAAGTAGTTGAAAATTGGTACAATGAAAAGAATGAAAGAAAGAGAAGTCCCAAATAAATAGAAAGATATCCAATGTTCATGGAAAACTTAATATTGTTAGTTGCCTATATTCTACAATTTATAGATTCAGTGTAATCTCTATCAAAATTATAATTATATCTTGACAGAAATAGGAAAAATATAAGGAAATACTTTAAAAACCAATATTCCATTAAGTCAGAAAACCAAAAAGAAATGAATAAATTTCTAGAGTCATCCAAACCACCAAATTTAAATTAAGAAGAAATCAGCAACTTAAATTGACCCATAATAAGTAAAGAGATCAGTAAAGTGATTTAAAAACCCTAATGACTAACAGATGTCCAAACCCAGATGGATACACAGCAGAATTAGATCAGACTTTCAGAAAAGATTTATAACCAAAAAATAGTAGAATAATAGGAACAGAAGGTACACTTCAAATTCCTTCTATGAAACTGGTGTTGCCAGGCGGTGGTGTGCACACCTTTAATCCCAGCACTTGGGAGGCAGAGGCAGGTGGATCTCTGTGAGTTCGAGGCCAGCCTGGTCTACAAGCTAGTCCCAGGACAGGCTCCAAAGCTACAGAGAAACCTTGTCTTGAAAAACCAAAAAAAAAATTAAAAAAATAATAAATAAATAAATAAAAGAAGGAAGGAAGGAAGAAAGAAAGAGAGAAAGAAAGAAAGAGAGAAAGAAAGAAAGAAAGTTTATACTTTGACCGTTTTTCCCTCTAGAAGCTTGTATCACACCTTCAAGGACTTTGAGTTAGTTCTCAGAGAGGGAACTTTCAAGTCATATCCAGCTTGAGTCCTCCAATTCTTGTGTCCAAAATGTGGTGTCTTCAGCATTAGGGATACCTTCGGCATCTGGACAGCAACGAACTGCTATCTATAGCTGTGGTCCATCCCTCCTCCCCAATTAAAGAGCCCTTTCTCACCATTTTCCCCATTTCCACTTTAGTGTGGTGCTCTACTGTTCTCTCTAGAGCCCCTTCTTCCACAGCTTCCTGGTTTCTGTGGTTACTCCAGGTTACACATTAAGATCAGAGCTGGGAACCAGCAGCATTTACCTTTCTGGGTCTGGGTAATATTTTCTAGCTCCTTAAATTTACCTGCAAATTCCATGATCACAATTTTTTCCTTTCCCCACATTCTTGCCAACATTAGTTGTCCCTCATTTTGTTGGTCTCAACAATTTTTACTAGGATGAGGTGAAATCTCAAAGTAGTTTAGATTTGCATTTCCCTGATTGTGAGCCACCATGTGGTTGCCGGGAGTTGAACTCAGGACCGTTGGAAGAGCAGGCAATGTTCTTAACCTTTGAGCCATCTCTCCAGCCCCCCCCCCCCGAGAGTTTTTTAATTAGAATAATTCACATTTAAATTTTATGCAGGCATACCAAAATGCTTCTGCAAATATCACACCTTTTATCATTCCTGTCTGTTGTAACTGAGATAATTCATTGACTTGGGATTTATCTACAAAATTTCTACTCATAGTATAGAAAAAAATATTCATGTTTACCACATTTTGTTTTCCTCAACAGAAGCTTCATAACCTAATAATACCTAAACGATCACTGATAATTTCAACCCATTTGTTTGAATTTATTTCATTTCAATTAACTAATGGATTACAGTTTGAAATAATTTTTATTATATACCCAGTAGTGTCAAAGTCTGTATATTTAAAAATCTGTGCTCCTTCCTAACTCTCCAGTCCTTCAAACTTTTAGGTAGATACTTTTTAAACTCTTAGATTTGATGCTGGGATAAGTGAAATATTTAAGTCTTAAAACTTGAGGTCTGAAGCTAAATCCAGTATATTTAAGCTCAAAAAAGAGACAACAGATTGTAGCCTCTTGATGAAAGGAGGAGAGATCTGTTAGTATTTTCAAAGATCACAGGGGGAACTCTGGTGTCTTAACATACACTAGGGCGGCCATTGTTAACAGTAATTTTTTTTGGACACACATACACACAGCATATACACACACTGCATAATAAATAACGTTTAAAATGCATCAAACAACTATCTGAGAACTTGAAAATAAAACTGGGTAAAAATTTCTTTCTTCATCTGTGGCTTCATTGTCTTAGCTTCATTTTCCTGTTGTCAACTGTGGACTAAAAAATACAATACAGAACAAGAAGACATCCAAGAGGTAGAGACTTTTTTGTTGTTTTCTCGAGACAGGGTTTCTCTGTGTGGCATTGATTGTCCTGGAACTTGCTCTGTAGATGAGGCTGGTCTCAAACTCACAGAGCTCTACCTGTCTCTGTCTCCCAAGTGATGGGATTAAAGGTATATGACACCACTGTCAGGCTTAAGGTGGAGACTTTTAATGCAGAGTATTGTTACATCTGTCCTATTTTATTATTATACTTTTGCTGTTGATCACTTACTTGCCTAATTTACAAATTTAATTTTATAAGTTTGAATATATAGGAAAAGAATTTAGTATGATAAGACATATTTCACTGCACTCATTTTAGAAAATAATTTATTGTTCTGTTTTGTGTGTACAGATGTTTTGCCTGCTCTGTATACTACATGCATGTCTATTGTCTGTGGAGTAGAAAAGGATGTGGAATCCCTTCTATTGGAGTAACAGATGGTTGTGAGCTGCCATGTGGGTGATGGACTTGAACCCAGGACCTCTGGAATTGCAGCCAGTGCTCTTAAGCACTGAGCAGTCTTTCCAACTCCTGTACTTACTGTTCTTGTGTTCTACACATAATGCATCTTGTACAAATTGAAGGTTTGTGGCAACCTCAGATTTAAGAAAGCCTCTTAGCAACATCTTTACAATAGCTGAGATGATCATTAACATTGGGCTAAATATATGTTGATATATTTACATATGCATGGATTAAAGCCTGGAGAGATTTGTCAATACCAAGAAATGATTTTTCCCCCATTTTTCAAGATAGGATTTCTTTTTTTTAATTAAAAATATTTATTTATTTATTATGCATACAATATTCTGTGTGCAGGCCTGAAGAGGGCACCAGACCTCATTACAGGTGGTTGTGAGCCACCATGTGGTTGCCGGGAATTGAACTCAGGACCTTTGGAAGAGCAGGCAATGCTCTTAACCACTGAGCCATCTCTCCAGCCCCTCAAGATAGGATTTCTATGTGTAACTCTGGATATCCTGGAACTAGCTCTAGGAGACCAGGCTGGCCTTGAATTCACAGAGATCTGCCTGTCTCTGACTCCTGAGTGCTGGGATTAAAGGTGTGTGCCACCACCTCCCAACTAAGAAACAAAACTTTAAAAAGCCTTAATTTTTACTGCTTAAAAGAATTAAATAAGTTGAATTTGGGTAAATTTCTAAATACTGTTGGACCAAAATAAATAGAAAAACAGGAAAAAAAATAAAAATAAATCAAAGGAAACGTAGCTTAACTTTATCAGAATTGTTGTTATATTTTTAACAGGTTATCAGGTGTCCCTATGGGCCCTGGAAAGAATGATTTAAAAATCTCTCTTACTCCACAACTCTTGCCAGGTTGAGAAACACTAATCCACACAGCCCATGTGTCATGGCTGTCCAATACATCCTGTGTGCGCACTGATTTATGCACCAATAAATGTTTCATACATGGTTAGAATTCCAAATGAACTTACGACAGTGGGATCACAGATGCATTGGTTCAGCCCGAGAGTACTGCAGGATATCACTCACAGGAGGCTAGGATGAAAATTTCACTACGGAGGATATTAAGATCCGAGGGTGATGCTGCTATAATAGATGTGATACTGGATTAGAGAGAAGGAAAGGGAAACTTCCACCCACGGCTGCTTGAAATCAAGTTCAAGTACCCAACTCTTCCATTTCAACTTTGATGTTTTAGTGAGGCTACCACCCTGTTATCTTGTATTCTCTGACTTTACTGGAGAATAGGCCAGTATATTGAGACAAAGAGAAATCATAAAATATTGATTTATTTGGAAGTTTTGTACATTTTTCCTGTTATACTAGGATTAGTTAAAGTTGGCACCAGCTGAGGCATGGTGATGAGGATGCACCCAGCACGATGACTTCTGAGACCATTGGTTCAGTGATGCTCACAGAATCAAACCATGGTTTTCTTCTCAATCTTTTCAGTACAGTGCACTTTATTCCCTTGTGGAAGAAAAGAATGGAAAATGAAAAGTAATATGGAAGAATATGAATGTTATTTCTAAACACCTTTAACAAAATGAGCTTTGTTAAGGTAATTGTCTCATCAGAATGTCTCAAGATATCTTTTAATATTCATAGAAAATGAAATTCATCTTACTTTGGCTAATTTTGATGACTTATATTTTATCTTCCTTCCTCTGTTGTATGCATAACTGCTAAATGAATTATAGTCAAATCCATCACTAGGAACATGAGTGGGATTTATGTCTGAAAAAAATCAAAGTCATCTGCAAAACCCCAGTACTTACACGGAATATTTCAAGTGGGAAAATACTGCTTTTAGCAAGGGCAGAGAGTACAAGAAGAGTTTGGCTTATGGAAGATGAATCATTTTAATAGCATGATTTTGGTAAATATATTTTGTTTAAATATAGATATATATGTATATATAACAGATATAAATATATGTATATATAAAATATATACATATATACAGAAGATCATAATGAGGTCTCTAAAAAGAAGTTTATAAATGTGAAAAATAGCTTAAATTGGATTCTATGTAAAATACTTGAAATGAGTAGTTTCTGAGTAATAATAAGATTCCTGTTGGAGATGTGTGTGTAGTGGACAGATGTTAGATGACTAAAAATGATGCGGTACAGGAGTCTGGAACAGAACTCAGTAGTAGAGCATTTGCCTAGTATGTGCAAGGCCTTGGGTTCAATTTCTGATATCTTCCTCCAAATATATAAATAAAACAATGCCTCCAAAACAAAACTCAGTTTACCCAAACCACAAAACAAAATGACAAATACAGAAAAGGAGAATATAAGGGGTACCTGACAGGGAAAAAATTAATAAAAAAGATTTTGTTAAACTAAAATTCTCTACAGCAAAGGGAACAGTTAATCCAATGAAGAGACAGCTTACAGAATGGGACAAAATCTCTGCAAGCTATACTACTGACAGAGATGTAATATCTAGAACATACAAAAAAAAAACCTAAAAGAAAAGAAAAGCCTAAACAAGAAATAAAACCTGGTCAACATATGGTTTGACGATTTGAGCAAACATTTCTCAAAATAAGGCATAAAAATGGCCAATAAACATGAAAAACATTCAGTTTTACTAGCCATCATAGAAATGCAAATACAAACTACCTTGAGATTCCATATTATGTGGTCTGAAGACAATCACTAAGCAACAAAATGACAACAAATGCTGACCTAGCTGAGGATGAAGTGGGACCTTTGGACACCGATGGTGGGGATGAGTTACTTTAGCCACCAGGCATTCCCTATGAAAGTTCCTCAAAAACTCAAGTAAAAATCTTCCACATGACCCCACTTGAGTAAAACACAAATAGACAAAAATGCAAGGAAAGATTCTTCTGAGGAGGAAAAGAGGCCTGGGAGGAAAAAAGCTTTCTGGAGAGTCTGATAAACTTTTTGCCTCTTTGGAATTGAGTTTCTACAACAATGCCAACCTCATTAGGATCTTATGAGAACTAAATGAGTTTAGATATGTGCAGAAGTGATAAACTATCAACTCTTGAAGAATTGAGGTATAAATGGAACTCCAAAAGTCAACAATTATTGCTATCTGGAAGCCCAATGGCATCCATATCTACGCATCTGTGTTATTGTCTGTCTGTTGACCTACTGTCTGTCTGTCTGTCTATTCATGGAAATCAATGACTGTTTTGGCTGAACCCCACTTGGGAACAAGAGTGTTCTTTAGTGCCAACTTCCCTTTTTATTTTATTCTGTGGCTAAATCCCAAGAATTGCAAAGGAGAAACGGGGCCAAACAAGGCTTTCTATTAAAATAAGAGATCCAAAGTGATGAATGGAGCCTTGGAGCACGTTTTAATGGCAAATACACAAGCCAGAAGTCAGCTTAAATACAAACTTATGAATTGGGGGCATGTACTGAATCTCAAGCAAAATATTGGTACTAATTTTGTGAATTAAGATGCATCTTGTCTTAGACAGTCATAATTCTTGTTCCAGAAGGGTTCAAGTTGCTTCTGGATTGGCCTGTACATTGCTGCCTACTAGCCTTGAGTCATTGAGAAAATGCTGACGAGGATGCGCTAGAGGGTAGATCCCTCATTAGAATTCCTCCAAGTTGAATCATTCCATTAATAAATCCCCTTTGGCACTGCTATTCAAAGAATTATAGAAAACCGCTTTAGCTATACTGTACTGCTGTTTTCTTACTTTATCTGCTTTTTTTTTTTTTTTTGGTTTTTCGAGACAGGGTTTCTCTGTGGTTTTGGAGCCTGTCCTGGAACTAGCTCTTGTAGACCAGGCTGGTCTCGAACTCACAGAGATCCGCCTGCCTCTGCCTCCCGAGTGCTGGGATTAAAGGCGTGCGCCACCACCGCCCGGCTTACTTTATCTGCTTTTGTGGGTAAGTAGGAAACTGTTAAACTCTCCATGAATTTTAGGAAAACTGTGTCCCCCCCCCCCCGCCCATCAATGATTCTATTAATGAAAACCCCAAAATGCCGGTTTGGAGAAAAACAAACAAACAGACTTTAGGTCTGTGTGATTAGTTTGAAGTTACTGGTTTTCAGATGAGCTAGAGTGGGTCCCAGCAAGAATGCCTTCATTTCTGAGTATTCAGTGATGACTTCAGTAATCTTGGGGTGTGGGAGGCATTTATATCAAACTCAAAGACTTTTAAAAATTAACATTTTGTAGTCCATCTGTAAGTTGTTTTAGTGCCTTGAATGGTCACTCAAGCATCAAACATCATTTAGAATGTATCTATTATTGTGTGTGTGTGAGAGAGAGAGAGAGAGAAGAGAGAGAGAGAGAGAGAGAGAGAGAGAGAGAGAGAGGTGCACATGCACACACAGGTGCGTGTGTGTGTGAGAGAGAGAGTGTGCGCGCATGCGTGTGTTCAAGCCTCAGCATACTTTCAGCACACCTAGATAGATAGTCAGAGGACCATCTTGGCGAGTCAGCTCTCTATTTCCACTCTGTTAAGAAAAGGTCTCTTCTGCTCTGTGTAGTCCACGCTATCTGGTCTGAAAGCTTCTAGGTTCTTCCGTCTCTGGTCTCCACATACCTTTTATTGTTGCTTTTATTCTTTCTCTCCTCTTAACCTTAGATTTAAGCTCTGTTTAACCACTGTATTTTATGAAATGAAGAAAATAAATGGTTTATGTAAGATTTTCCCTAATGAAGTTCAGCCTTCAATCTCTGATTCTTATCAGGTCACCTCAGTAGAGAACACTGGTGGAGAAGTCAAATCTAATTTCATCTGTTGGTATTAAGCTATCTGGCCCAAGCCTTTAGCCTGTCTCTTCCTTTTTATTGTTAATAACCTTAAGATGGCTTGAGTCTCTTGTTTATTCTAAACAATTCTTAGCTGCCTCAACCATGTAGCTACAGCATATCAGTTTCTCAGGACTAAAGTTTCAGAGGATCCCTTCCCAAAATCCAGTTGTTAAACCCAAACATTTTCTTAATACATTCTTTCTGGGTAAAGAATAGCTAAAAAAATTCCACTATCATTTCATACGGAAAACACTGCCATCCCTCCCAGTCCTTAGACTACTACACATAATGACAATAAACTTACTGCAGAGTATTGTCCCCTAGAGAGGAAGATCAAGAGTCCTGTCCCTTCTTAACAAGATAAAGTTTTTGAAACAGTATCTCACTGGCCTTGAATTCATGAGCTCGCGGCCTCTGCCTCTTGAGGGTCCGTATTAGTTTTATTGTGTAATATATGCTTAGTTTGTAGGGGAGCACTCATTCACTAGTTATAAGTAAAAATTAGAGGCCAGGCGTGGTGGTACATGACTACAATTCTAGCACTTGGGAGTTCGGTTTAGGAGGATCAGGAGTTCATGGCCAGCCTTGGCTACACAGCCAACTCAAGGACAACCTGGGCTACGCAAGAAGCTGTCTTAAAACAACAAAGCTTAAAAAGAAAAAGAAAATTAGATCTTCCTCTCTGTGACACATATTCATAGCCTGATAAAACTGGTGACTAGACAGTATATCCTGTTTGCCCTATGCACCCAAACTCAAGCTGTTTGGTTACTCAAAGTAAAATGGTTTATAATTACGCCAGTAATAAAGGAAAATTGATGTGAATTAGGAGAATTTTCTGAGTTTGAATATTTTTCTTGCAGTCTCAATTCTGTTGTGATTGGGTTTTGTTGCCATGCTCAGTGATCTCATGGGAGATGTATTTTACAAATATAATTAAGAAATATAATTGAGGAATATGATTTTGAAATTCTTGTCTATCACAGGGGTAAACAAACACAATACCCTGTCTTATGGTTCTTCTTTTTTTTATCATGTCACTTCTTATTAATTATATCTAGAAGCAATTTTATTTTGTGATTAATAATTTTACTAGATATCTGGGTATAAGTTTTTCCTGGGGCTGGTTTAGTGGCTAAGAGCACTCACAGCTCTTCCAGAGGATCTGAGTTCGATCCTCAGTATCTACCTATATTGGGTAGATTATAACCACTTCTAACTCTAACTCCAGGGGGGTCTAAGATCTGTTTTGGCCTCTCACATGTATCAGATGCTTACAAAGACACATAAAACAAACAGACAAAAAGAAGACATATATATATATATATATATACATACATACATACGTACATATATGTTGTTGAAATGAAAGAGAGTTGCTTCTTTTTGTTTTTAAGATACAGGATAAGTTCTAGAAATATTTGAAAACTTTGGAAAGACTAAACCTTGAGTATACTCAACTGACCCCAGCCACCATTTTCTTCTTAAATATCACAGTTGCTTGTCTGTTTTTAAGGAGTCATGCCGCATACAGATGATTAGGCAAGATGTCATTTGATACCAACAGTTGTTACTCTTAATAAACACCACTACCACCACCAACGGCGGTGTGCTTGTCACATACTGTCCAAATAACTTACTACTTATTCTAATCATAACAACAGCCTCATGGATTTTATTTTTGTTTTCTGTATTTAAGACAAGCAAGCTGAAAGTTAGGTGTTAGAAGACACATGGTCGTTAGCAGAGGTGCAACTACCTCTGTATTTTGTGTTCCCAGTCAGTTTTATTCTGCTTTTACTGGAATTCTTAAAGGTAAAAAAAGGAAGGATTGCACAATGGTGTGACTGAGGCATTAGTATGAATTCATATAAATGTTTGTAAATGAGGCACTTAGCGACAGTCTTGAGCAATCACTTTCCAAACATTGGTAAGGTTGGCAGGAACTTCAGTATGATACCGTGAGAAAGGAAATCACGGTGGTGCCAAACAGAGCGAATACCGTCTTTTTAGCCTTTAGTCTCTGGAAAGGAGGCTAATTTTGCTGCTCCTTTGCTCTTTCGGTCACTGGGGGAGTAAATACTAGCTGGAGTTTAGAAGTCTGAAAAACAAAAATGGACATTTCAGCCGGTACTCTTGCTGGATGGTAATATGGCTGAAAGACAAATTCTGAGGCACAGCACTTGGGGGCTTCTGCTAAAAGCACCACAAAGTCCTTGTCACTTTTATCTCCTCCTTAAGTGCCTGTAATCTTTTCAGGGGCATAGGACCATGCATGGTCAACACCCAGTGACTTTGAGCTCTGGTGGTCGCGACTGTGAGGGCTGGAGGAGCTGAGGGGAAGAAAGGTCACTTTTCCTGACAACTTATAACTTGATTCCACTTACAGGCCATTTGTTTTCTGAAATAAGTAATGGGTGAGGACATAGGCCAGGTCTACAATTTGTGCTCTTGAGAGATTAAGGCTCCCTGAGATCAAATTACTACAGCAAACAGACAGAGCTACTGGGGGGTGTTTGGGAAGGATACAGGCAGTAGAGGGAGAAGCCAGAGACCTTAGAAAGGAGACAGGAATAGATTTTGATGGAAATTACTTCCCACTCTGCACCCTTGGTGGAACAAAGAGGACAAATAGGCAGGGATAGGAGGGAAACTAGCTTCGCTAGAAGAGCTGGGTTAGGTTGTGGACTGCTGTTAGTGAATGCAGGTTGGAGGATGGATATGTTGGCCCTGGTCAGCTTGTCCTCTCAAGGGGGAAGCATGCCAAGTGTCAGGTCTCGCTGGGCTTCCTTCCAGTACATAGCTAGAAAGTTACCCAAGGGGCTAGCTATGTAGCACAAGGATACTGAGGGATGAGGAGGAAAAAAAAAACAATGTTTCAGAGAATGGAGTTTGCACAGGGGGCTATAGTTTCAAGCCTTCGTGGGAGAGACGAGAAGACTGGGAAAGCTGACTGTTAGGAAACCGGGGAGGCAATGACACAGCACGGAACGGCCTTCTCTACCCCTTCAGCTTTCTTGCTCACTGAAGAGCAGTTTAACAGGAGTCGGGGGGGGGGCACAAAGGTACAGGAGCCCACCGGGGCCGTGTATTTACGGAGGATGAGGTGTAACACAGTGAACATTTCTGCTACTGAAAGATAAATCCCAGCAGCCTACGTTTTGCTTAATAACAGCAGGGTGGTATCTTTTATTTCTTTCTGCGAAGCATTAACGAATTCAAATTCCAGCATGGCTGGGCAGACCGAGAGAAACTCTCCTGATTTAATGGCTTTGTAGGCTCTTGACGACATTGTCATCCATTAAAGAAAAAGAATTAATCATTTTTGAAAGAAAATGTCTTGAGCGATAAATGAGAAAGGGTTGAAGTAAGATTAGAGGAAACACGAGGGGAGAATCGCCTGAAATTTTACTAGATTTTTTTCCTGCTGCGACGGAACAGCTTGAATACGAGTTTTTCCTGACGCTTTACGGAATCAGTTGTAGAAGAAGAGAATTTTAAACCCTGAAATATTGGTTAATTGCCAAAATACACACTGGAAGTTAAGGCACGTGGCTGGGAGCTAGACAGTGCTGGATCCCAGGATGCTTGCTTTAGACTTGCTCCCCAGAAGAAGGCACCAGTCACTTCTTTGCCCTTTGCCCAAGGAGTTAAAGGCTTTCTGTACTTCTAAGAACCGTGCCTGGGAAGGTGAGGGGGTCAAGTAAACAACGGGTCTGCATTTCAAAAGCCCCAAAGCACCTCCCCAGCATGTACTCCCCACGACTGGTAAGGCACCGCCCAGGTCCCCCAACAGTTTATTTTCCTGGCTGGCGCTTTGAAATCTTGACTTGGAGAGCTGATAGTCAGAGTTCTAAGCCTCTTTTCTCAGGCTAATCTTAAAAGACGCGTTAAGCCTGCTGGGGAGCGTGGAGACTGGATGAACAGGACCGTGGGGGCAGGGAGAAAGGGAGTGGCCCTGTTCCCGCGGTCTGCTGGGATTCGGCGGATGGAGGATGAAGGAGATGGGGTTGGAGTAGGTGGAGTGGCAGGGCGGTGCACGGTCGCAGTCCGCTGCCACTTGGGTGCGGAATTCGAGCTGGACTTGCGGAGCACCCCCTCCCCCTCCGCTTCTCCCTCCCTCTCCTTAAAGCATCATCTAAAGCATCATCAGCGGCGGCGGCGGCGGCAGCGGCGTAGTCGCAGAAAATCGAGATCCTTGGAGCGCCTGGAGGCGAGTGGAGGAGCTGGGGATATGGGGAGTCAGTGGGGGCGGCAGGGCTCGGAGCCCTTGAGACCGCCTGGGAGGGGAGCGGCCTCGGGCGTTTGTAGCGCGTGAGCCGTGAAGAGCCGCGAGGGCGGAGGCGGGGCCCGGCGAGGAGCAGGCTCGCCAAGCTGCTGCCTCCTGCCCTGCCCCGGCTGCCTCCGCCAGGGCCGGCGGCTATGGAGCTGGCGGGCACCAGACCTGGGGCGACAGAGCATCCGCGACCCCTGCGGCCCTTGCCCTGGTTGTTGTTTCTGTCTTTCCGGCTGCTGCTGGTGCTGCTGCCAAGCCCAGCGGCCTCCCAGCTACGATACTCGGTGCCGGAGGAGCAGAGCCCGGGCGCGCTCGTGGGCAACGTGGCCAGAGCCTTGGGGCTGGAACTGCGGCGCTTGGGACCCGGCTGCCTGCGCATCAACCATCTGGGTGCGCCCAGCCCGCGCTACCTGGAACTGGACTTGACAAACGGAGCGCTCTTCGTCAACGAGCGCATCGATCGCGAGGCACTGTGCGAGCAGCGGCCTCGTTGCCTGCTTAGCTTGGAAGTGCTGGCGCACAACCCGGTGGCAGTGAGTTCGATCCAGGTGGAGATACTGGACATCAATGATAACTCGCCGCGCTTCCCGCGGCCGGACTACCAGCTTCAGGTAAGCGAGTCTGTGGCACCTGGAGCGCGGTTTCACATTGAGAGCGCACAGGACCCCGACGTTGGCGCCAACTCAGTGCAGACCTACGAGCTCAGCCCCAGCGAACACTTTGAGCTGGACCTTAAACCCCTGCAGGAAAATAGCAAGGTGCTGGAGCTCGTGCTGCGGAAGGGCCTAGACCGCGAGCAGGCTGCCTTGCACCACTTGGTTCTCACTGCAGTGGACGGGGGCATTCCAGCTCGCTCAGGCACGGCTCAGATCTCTGTTCGCGTCCTGGACACTAATGACAATTCTCCTGCCTTTGACCAATCCACTTACCGTGTCCAGCTGCGGGAGGACGCTCCCCCAGGCACCTTGGTAGTGAAGTTGAATGCTTCGGATCCGGATGAGGGTTCTAACGGTGAACTCAGGTACTCCTTGAGCAGCTACACGTCTGACCGGGAGAGACAGCTTTTCAGCATAGATGCCGTTACAGGGGAAGTCAGAGTAAGTGGGACTCTGGATTATGAGGAGTCTTCCTCCTACCAGATCTATGTGCAAGCGACTGACCGGGGACCAGTACCCATGGCGGGTCACTGCAAGGTGTTGGTGGACATTCTGGATGTGAATGACAACGCTCCCGAGGTGGTCCTCACAGACTTGTACAGCCCAGTGCCTGAGGATGTTGCTCTCAACACTGTTGTGGCCCTTCTCAGTGTGAATGACCAAGATTCGGGCTCCAACCGGAAAGTGAGCCTGGGTCTGGAGGCTACGCTGCCTTTCCGGCTCAATGGCTTTGGAAACTCCTATACACTTGTGGTGAGTGGCCCACTGGATCGGGAGCGGGTAGCTGCCTACAACATCACAGTGACGGCCACTGATGGGGGAACACCACCACTCACCTCTCAAAAGACACTGCAGATTGAGATCTCTGACATCAATGACAATCCGCCGAGCTTTCTGAAGGACTCCTATTCCATCTACGTCCAGGAAAACAATTTGCCGGGTGTGTTGCTTTGCACGGTGCAAGCCACAGACCCAGATCAAAAGGAGAACGCAGAGGTGACTTACTCACTCCTAGACCGGGAGATCCAAGGGCTGCCAGTCACCTCCTATGTCTCCATTAACAGTGCCAGCGGCAGCCTTTATGCTGTCAACTCCTTTGATTACGAGAAATTTCGAGAGTTTTTTGTGACCGTGGAGGCCCAGGACAAGGGGAGGCCACCACTAAGTAGCACTGTGACCGCCAATGTGTATGTAGTGGACGTGAATGACCACGCCCCTCATATTCTATACCCTACCTCAACTAATTCATCAGCAGCCATTGAGATGGTGCCTCGGACTGCCCCTGCTGGCTACCTGGTCACCAAAGTCATAGCCATGGATTCAGACTCTGGGCAGAACGCTTGGCTCTTTTATCATTTAGTCCCAACGTCTGACTCCGACCTCTTTAAAGTAGAACTTCACACGGGAGAAATTAGGATCACCAGAAAGATAGGAGATGAGAGTGGTACCACTTTCAACCTGACTGTAGTGGTTCGCGACAATGGAGAACCACCTCTATCAGCTACTGTGGCCATTACAGTAGCTGTGGTGGACAGGGTTTCTAAAATGCTCCCGGACACTCAGAGACATATAAAGAGTGCTCGGACATACTCTGAAATCACACTTTATCTCATAATAGCATTAAGCACAGTGTCTTTTATATTCCTCTTGACAATCATTGTTTTGAGCATCATCAAGTGCTACCGCTACACTGCCTACGGCACGGCGTGCTGCGGAGGCTTCTGTGGAGTGAGGGAGCGGTGCCCGGCAGAACTGTACAAACAGGCCAATAACAATATCGATGCCAGGATACCACACGGCCTCAAAGTACAGCCTCACTTCATTGAAGTTCGAGGCAATGGCTCCCTCACCAAAACCTACTGCTACAAGGCCTGCCTGACAGCGGGCTCAGGGAGCGATACTTTCATGTTTTACAACACAGGGGCCCAGACAGGGCCAGGACCTGGGGGAGCCCAAGCCTCGGTGACTGATAACAGGCATCTCACGGGCCAAAGTGGGCAGAGGCAGAGTACCGGGAACCTGATTATCCTAAAAAATGAGGCTGTCTCTCAAAATGAGGTGAGATAGTGATCAGGGTGTCTTCCAGAAAGGCCTGCATTTGTTTGTTTGTTTGTTTGTTTTCACATGTCCTTTCTCCCAACCCTCTGTGATTGGCATTAGTGACTTATTATCACCGACAAGGTTTATCTGGTAAATTGAATATTAATGGTATCTCTGATCTTATTATAACCTGCTCTTTGCTCTAGAAAATAAGCCCTGGAGAATTAGTTTACTTACCATTTCCTAGTGGCACATGTGAAAAATTAACCATAAAAGTACTTGAGAAGTACGGATTAGTCTTAGGTGTTTTTGGTTGAAGCACAGCTCTGTAGAAATAGAACATGTCTGGGAATAAGGGTGATATACCGGGAGGTAATGTGACGTTTGAAGAGAAATGACCTCTGCTATATTAGCTACAGGGTAATTGCTTTGGACTTTAAAAGAAATCAAATATATATGCCCTCAGACCTCCAGAGATGTGTGGTTACCTCTGGGAATTGTTGCTGTTTTTAATCTTAGTAAAAAATTACTGACAGGTGGATCTCTGTGAGTTGGAGGCTAGCCTGATCTACATAAAGAGTTCCAGGCTAGCTGGGGCTACATAGTATGAGACCTCGTCCCTAAAACTTACTGAATTAATTACACAAGACTAATGTGATAGGCTTCGATGGACATTCACATTGAAAGGGAAAAGTGCAAAGTGAAACTCCAGTTTGCTGCGGCTGGATGATGCGGTCACTCTTGTGGAAGGCTGAGAGAGGAAATGAATGGTAGTAAGCCAGCGTAAAGGAGTACACATTGGGCTGAGAGAACCTGGAGAAGGAATGGGCAAGGAGTCTGTGGGGATGGTGAAGACCAGGACAAAACTGGGGAATAAGAGACAAAGACCTCCAACTTAGCCCCCCTTCCTTAGCATGCTCTGATGTCATCTTAGGATCAGGTCTCAGCATTCGCCTTAAATATCCTTAAGATCAACAATCTTCTGATTCCATGTTAACAATTCCTGTGCTTTTGATGGAATGTAGAGTATAATTTTTAAGCCTTCCATGTTTTTAAGTTAAATGACAACACTCTGAAAGTGTGTGTCTGTTTTCTGGATCAGAAATTAGTCCTGCAATAGTATAAAAGGCTTAGAAAGTGGCTAGTTTGCTGTACACGATGGCCAGTATATGTACTAGTTTTGACTTTTAAGTAGCCACAGGCCATATTGCTCAATAAAATGAAGAATGCATAGAAATTATTGAGAAGTACATTAATGTGTAGGCATATTTGGGTATTTGGGTAGTAACTCTCTCTGCATGCTGGAAATAATACGGGCCTGCCTTGTGATCTTTTAAACTTGGATTTCAAAGCAAAATCCTGTCCTATAAATAGGGAGGCATTTACTTTCCAAATAATTACTTTGTAGCTAGGATTCTGAGAGTCAGCACTAAATGAATTAATAATATTTGCTTCTCCTATAGCTTGTGACTTTTCGTTAGCATATTGGTATGGTTTACTAATGTCTATATTTCCACATTCAAAGTTCACTGTTAACGAGAGTAGTGCATAAGCCCCGGAATCTCCCCTCTCGATTGCCAGGAGTTTGTATTTTTCCTTTTCCTCTGGCTATTCGTCACTTATCAGAAGAGCCTGAAAGTAAGTAGTCAATGCTGAGTTGTCAGGGAGGCAGATTGCAGAGGAAGGAAGGGGTGGGGAGAGAAAGAAGGAGGGAAGTGGAGCAACAAAGCATTTCTAGAGTTGTTACATTGTAGGTTTTGGAAGCCTGTAAAGATGATTTGTCTTTAAATAAGGATACTCTTTGACATTTGCTTAATAGGTTCAGGTGGTGTCCTTTGGGGCTGGGACAGTCGGCAGGTTGGTGAAGAGGCATGCACAGTCAGCCAGGCCAGCTCAGCTCTGCCACCAGCTGTGTGCTGGAAGCTTAGGGAAATGACATGCTTGTACTTTCTCCATTGATCCAACGCTTGGGGCACTTTGATCCATGAACTGTTTCTGTCTTACACTGACCTGTATGTTAATAGTTACTGTGGTACACAAACCGTCGATGGAGGGATAAAATTGTGTCAGGAGGTATTTGCTTTCGTGGGACTTTGCCAGGACAGTGCTTGTTTAGTAACGGCAAATGCTATGTGATAGATGCCTCTCAGAATTCAGTGGCATGCCCCCAGGTCTATAGCTCCTAAGTTCATTGCAGTTATGGAGAAAATGTCAGTCCCATTGCTCTAGCACGGCAAAATGGCGACAGAAGCCCATCTGTTTTGAAAATCATCATGGCTAGGTCAAGCTGGCTTTCTCAGGTAGGGTTTTCTCTTTCCTCGCCTAGTTACTGCAGATGGCAGGAAGGTGCTGGAATGCTACTAATGCCATGTGCCAGCACTTAAATAGATGAAGACTGGAAATGAAGAGTGAAGGAATTTGTACTCATTGACGACTCTGCTATATAAGAAGTGCTCTACTTTGCAGTATGTGCTTATGGGATTTCATTGATTCTTAATTTTACACAACCAAACATTATCAGAGAGGTTAGATAGCATAGCACACTGCTAGTTGTATTCTAAGTCACGTCTGTTTGACTCCAAAGCCTATGTTTTCTTCAACAGTAGGAGTGGACAGAAATCCCAGTTGTACTTTTTTGCATGGGGTATTCGGGCAGAATGCTACTACCAGCTATTTACTTATTTACTGCTGTGCTATTGGCAACGCTTACTCAGAGCTTTTATCTTTGTCCTTTCACCGAGTAAGCTTTCTTTTGTTGCTTATTAAACACCAACACTTAGCAGCAGACTGTGGTCTTTTGGTAGACATTGCCGGGTTTTTTGTTTGTTTGTTTTGTTTGTTTGTTGTTTTAATTTCCTGAGTTGTGCTTTTTGGCAACAGGGCACAATTTCTCTTTGGAGCCTTCTAGAAACTTCAAGTGAGAGTAGTTGGCACCTCTTTTAGAGTCTCCATGAAAAGAGCCTGCATCTAAGATTGATTGCTAATGAGTCACTTTGAGTGCTCAGTCACACATCATGTGAAATCATAAAGGAAGAGCAGAGAGATTTCAGCTTGGCTTCACTTTTACGTATAATGAAGCAATTTGCAGTTATCAGATCCTTAGTTATGTATCCACTGTATGTGCATGGCCAACTTAATCCAGACGTGGAGACCTGGAAGAGTTAGTGTAATCTTTCAGTGTTACCAAATACATTTCCTCTAGTACCGACTTTGCCATCTGGTGGCTCTGTCTTGGAATGATTTACATTCAAAGTACAGTAATGCGATGGCGTGTTTTTAAAACTGAAAAATGGTCAGAATAGACAAAACTGCTTTGTTGGAGACAGGGTCTTCTATGGTCTAGACTGGCCTTTAAATCAATATGTAGTTGAGAATGACCTTGAACTCCCGATCCTCCTGAGTGATTATATGCATGGGATACCACACCACATAAGACCAACAGATTTTATTTTGTATCCATTATTTTTATGAGTATGTGTGTGCCTACAACTTTATTTGCACCACAAGAGCCCACAGAGGGCAGTAGAAGGCATTGGATCCCGGGAACTGGAATTGAGACAGTCAGGAGCCACTATGTAGGTGCTGGGAGCTGAGCCCTGATTCTCTGCAAGAGCAGCAAGGGCTCTAAATCACTGAGCCAACTCTCCAGCTCCAAGGTCAAGACATTTTAATCATTAGTTTCTCCTCTAGTATTTCATCTTTGATGACAAGTTTTTAGTGGGTGGAGCTGTTTAGTGTTGCCGTTTTCATATGGTCTATAGGGGCTGTCCTGAGGAAAAAAAGTTTATTGTCCTTGGTCTAATAGTACATACGGTGTTTTCTTCAAATAAATCCTTCCTCATTTTTCCCCATAGAGAGAGTTGAGCATAAAGGAGTAATGGCTGAGTTCTTCTCTGTCTCTTTAGCCATATTCTTTTTAATGAAGAAATGTTTGCCCTTGACCTACCCTCTCCCTTGACCCCACCATGAGCTATCACACGGGCATCTGGTCTTACTCAGAACACTGCAGGGGCACGACTTGGCATATTATACAATGTCTATTGGCACTCTCTCTGCCTGACAGAATAGCAGGTTCATTTCTGGATTCTTGCCCTGGTTGGCTATGAATTTTTGCTTTCAATGAGAGGTCAGAATGATGTCAGTTTGTAAGTATTTGAGGAAAATTGCCATCACCAAGATACTTTTAGGAAAATTTAATGGAACTCCTCCTCCTCCTCCTCTTTTCCTTCTTTCCTTCTTTCCTTCCTTCCTTCCTTCCTTCCTTCCTTCCTCCTCTTCCTCCCATTCTTCCTCCTCCTTCTGTTAGCATACAAAATGATAGGTTGCATCATGGCATTTTCTTACTTTCTTTTTATTGACTCTCCCTCACCATGGGGTCTCCTCCCTCCTTTCAAGTAGATCCCATTCTGATTTTCAGTCACATGTAGCCTATTATCACAGGTGCAATTATTTGGTTTTTGTTTTGATTTAGTTTTGGTTTTTGAGATAAGATTTCTCTATGTAGACCTGGCTGGCCTCGAACTCACATAGGTCTGCATCTGCCTCCAAAGTACTAGAACTAAAAGTGTGCACCACCACTGCCTGGCTTTTTTTGGTTTGTTCGTTTGTTTTTACAGGTGTTTTTAAATGTGACTTTTACAGACCCTCACTTGGATCAGAGTTTTCATGTATATTATAATATGAACATAATTTACCTGATTAATATAATACTTTGACCAGTATAATCTATAGCCATGAATTAAAAATTCAGAGGTCGAGAGAATTTTTTAGCAGTGTTTTAAATCTGCCAACCTAAAAATTATGCAAGCTCTGTTTTTTTTTTCAAGAATTTGAACTTGGCACATGCAAAGAAATATCTGACATTGCAAAGGTGGAGAGAAATGTCCATTTCTTTCTGGCCTCGCTGGTTCCAGGGAGATGTAACTGTGTGTAAGAGAGTAGCTGCTGTTCTAGCAAGCTGTGCTTCTGGAATAACCGACCTTACACTTTCTGTTGTACTAGATTTTAACACGCATATTTTAAAGTCATCTTAGTTTCCTTTCCCACCCTGTAGCTTGGAGTTTACATGTTGTACTTGGAAGGCAATTTTTTACACAGAATCCTCAAGTTTATCCCCTTCCAATTTTGATTTACTGAAAGACCAATATATCATATAGTCATGATTATTCTCAGTGTTAGATTTTGGTTTTATTTTAATTCATTCCTTTCCCATTGCTTTGTAACAAATTACCATGAATTAGTGGTTAAAACCTCATCCACTTAGTGTCTCATAGTCCTGCACTATGTGGTTAAGTTTTTCACTTCAGTTTTCATAAAGCTAAAAAAAACTCAACACATTGTATAGGTACTCTTTTGGAGGCTCTGAAGAAGAATCTACATGGAAATTCATTGAGGTTGTTAGCAGAGTTCAGTTCCTTGGGGGACAGAATCCTAGCTGGCTTATCTCTTTTTGCTGGGGCCAAGGAAGAACATTACTCTCAGCTCAGAGAGGTTTCTTGTAGGTCTTGTCATGTGACTTGTTCTTAGGACTGACCTTAGAGAATTTCTGTCACATGGAATTTTCTGTCTCATGTTTCACATCTTTGACTTCTGTCTGCGACTTCTAGACTTGAATGTAAAAGTCTCTTGTGGTTAGGGTGGTCCTATCCAAATGAGCCCACTTTTTAAAAAAAAGACAGCTAAGCTGTCTAAACACAATTATGGGGGTAAGTCCACCACAGTCTGAGTCTTGGGATTGCACAGGACGTGTGCCTTTGGTGTGGGGTCTCAGGGTTATCTCAGCACTATTCCTATAGCAATTTAGATCAGTGTTTATTAGATAGCACTGTGAAAAATTGGCTGTGGAGACATTCTGAATGAAAAAGGAGATATTGCATCTAGTTTTGGGTTTCAAAAAGCAGTTTATTGACAAATCCAACAGCAGTTTGCATGGTAAGAAGACAGCAGGATTTTTTTGTTGCTTTGTTTAGTTGGTTGGTTTTTAGAGACAGGATTTCTCTGATTAGCTCTGTCTGTCCTGGAACTCACTCTGTCGATCAGGCTGACCTCAAACTCACAGAGATCCACCTGTTTCTACCTCCTGAGTGCTGGAATTAAAGGCGTACACCACTACCGCCTGGAAGAAGTGTTCATTTTACTGAGTGTTCATGAGAGTTTATAAATAACGGGATATTTTAAACCTGTTTTACTTTAAACCGTCTTAGGAGTGATTCATCCTTCTGTTGCTTAAGTATTCTATGGCATAAATCACAAATAATTTTTAACAGGATAAATTAAACTTTTGCTATAATTTTAGCAGGAACTCAAGTTGGTACTTGTTCTTCAGTAATATTACATCACTTACATGGATTACCTAATTGACTTTTTCTGCGTCTGGAGTTCTGCGACTATTATTGTTTTAGAAGACTAAACTGGAGTTCTTCACCAATGGAAATTCAGCACACACAGGGTGTGTCATTAGTGTGTAATCCTAGCAGTTGACAGCTGGAGCTGGGTGAGTCAAGAGTTCAAGGCCAGCCCTGGCATAGTGAGTTTGAGCCAACCTGAGCACATGATACCTTCTCTCGAACAAACATGCGAACAAAATCAAGAGATATGATATTAAAATATTTTAGAGGTAAACCATCATAGTTAGTCCAAAACCTTACTGTCTTGTAGCAGATCCATCAGTAGTCAGCCTTTCAACCTGAACTTTTTCCAAATTTATTCAAACTTTCTGTGAAACCCACATACATTTTTGGATTTCAATTTTGTATTCTTTTAAGATGAATCACTATTAGGAAAGTAGCTGTAACTGTATATTCACCAACCAGGCAAATTTAGTGTCTTTAAAGATTATTATTTTTTATAATTTAAATACAATTGTCACAATTTGTGTGACAGTTTGTTTATTCAAAAATACTCTAAATGTCTGGGCGTGGTGGCACAAGCCTTTGATCCCAGCACTTGGGAGACAGAGGCAGGCAGATCTCTGTGAGTTCAGGGCCAGCCTGGTCTACTTGGTGAGTTCTGGGACAGCCAAGGCTGTTACCTAGAGAAACCTGTCTTGGAAAAACCACACAATAAAATAAAATAAAATAAAATAAAAACCTATCCAGTGTCAGATGTCTGCTACATTTTAAGGATATAGCCCTGCATTCATGAATATTGTAAGAAAATCTGTCTGTTTTATGAGTAAAACAAATACAATCAGTTTCACAGAATGTATCATCTGATTAGGAAAGTATTAGAATAAAAGTGCTTATTTCATTGTATAACATCAGATTGCGAATTAAACTAACTAATTGCTTTCTTCCTTTCTTTGTCCCTGTCTGATCTTATTGCCATAAGAAATCTTGCAACTTTCATTCTGGCAAATAAATCTGAGAAGTATGTTGTTGCTGATCGACTGTTATTGAAAATAGCAACATGACAAATTAATTGTGTTGTTGAGGAAGTGAAATTGTGTAATAAAGTGAGTCTCCTGCTCAGTACTGATAGAATTGTGCCTTTCAGCAAATTGAGGTTAGTGATTTCATCCCGAAGATCAAGTTGCAGTAATGTTCATCATGAGTGTCAGCCAATCATAGAAAAACAAGCAAGTTACTCAGCAGATGTCAGAATCTTTCTAAAAAGATTTTCTCTGTGGGCAAGCTGACATTGGTCCTACCAACGGCAGGAGAAGATGGTGATGCTGAAAACTTCATCAGATGTATTTTAGTCATGTTTTCAGGTTCATAAAATCGTGTGCAAACATTCTCTTTTGTTGCCTCTAACAATACTTGTAAAAAATGGAAACTTGTTTTGTTTCGTCTGTGGATAATTTGTGCTACTTTATCTGGAACAATAATAGCATATTATAGATTTGCAAACCAAGGATGAAACCAGTTACATATACGTTTCTTGCCAGCAGAATACAAGGGAATGGGGTGACAGCTTGTATGGGGTGAGAGACTTTGATACAGTAATCAGAATCATCACTTTTCTAGGCTTTGATTTAGGTCTCTGGGTACCACTTAGCCATCCCTAAATCTGTTAGAAGGTTGGGATTCTGGCCCCATCACTTCTCTTATGAAGTGTGTTTATGAGAATACTTCACATTGCTTGCATGGACTGTATGAACTATGGGGTAAGAATAGCTGATTCTTTGATATAGTTTATTGGCATTGCTGCAGCTTTATGTTGCTAACTATGATCACGTGACCCGGAGGAAAGCACAAATTACAACCGCCTTTCATTTTCGGGCTCCACCGCACCTTGCCTGATTTTTTTCTTTAGCAATTCTGAGTATCTTCTAATACATAGTACGTAGCACCCCACCGGGTCTTCAGGTGCCCATATTTTCCTCTTTACCAGCTCTACTTTGGAATGACAGTTTGTGGGCAGAGGGCACACAAAATTTCTTTCTGAACCCAGATGGTGCAGAAAGCATCAGGGTCTTCATTGACTTCAGCTACTTCTTGCTAAAGCAATCAAGGCTGAGTGAAGAGAATTGAATGAGGAGGAAAAGCGTGAACGAGGAGCAGGGAGCTAGTAGAGATTTATGAGACGGTTTAAGTGGGAAAACAAGGTCAAACTGCAATGGTTTGTTTTCTTCTCTCTACAATTCCTCCTCCATCAGTAGAAGAGGCTGTTATCAGTGTCTAGTGTTATGACTGGGCACATCCTTCCCGGGACAAACATGCTGCAGTCTGCAAAGCCAGCAGTAGACTGCAGTCCTCTGCAGTCCAGCCAGGTCGGCAGAATTTGTGTAACCGTGTATTCTTTATAGCTAAACTACAAAATTGAAGGTGTGTCTTGGATGAGGCATTGGAGGGTAAAACAATGAAAGTTTTTTCTGTCATAAGACAGACCGCTCTAGTGTTTTAATAACATTTGGGCAGGGCAAAGCTAAACCTGACCCTCACATCACCCCTAAATATGGACTTCCTTGATATTCAGTCTGAGTCATGTAATTTAATTTTCTCCTAAAAGTATTGTGTGTTATAGTTTCATTTTGTCATTCCATATGAGATGTCCCATTTGGCATTTTCGATTGGATGCATGAAAATATTTAAGGGACAACTAATCGATTGATACTACCCTGGGAGCACATTGATCTGCCATGCTAACAGTAAACTCCTTTTGTGATTTTTGCAGCCCCGACAGCCCAACCCTGACTGGCGTTACTCTGCCTCGCTGAGAGCAGGCATGCACAGGTATGTATGTATGTCCGTCTGTCCTTCCTTCCTTCCTTCCTTCCTCCCTCCCTCCCTTCCTCCCTCCCTCCCTCCCTCCCTTCCTTCTTTCCTTCACTTGGGAGTAACTTGAAGTGGGCTCTGTTAGATAAACTGTATCTCCTCAGGCCAGAAGCAGCTGCTTAAATTGAGATGCTTTAGAAACTCTGCCCGGCGAATGCAATTATTTTTGTCTCCATGATTATTTCTTGAAACATTGGAAGTAATTAGTGCCAAATGCTTATTGAGTGCTGGGAAATGAAAATGTCATTTGGAATCATGGGCAGGTTTCTGTGCTTTCATAAAAATTCCTACAAGGACGTGTCAGCTTAAAACTTTTATATCAACTTAAAACTATTTTAAATTTCCTGTGACAATTCCAAGCCCTTCATCCCCTCTCACCTACACTTCCATCTCTCTCTCTTAAAAATTTAATTAATACAGATTTAAGTACATTATAAATGTATGCACATTTAAAATACATTATAATGTGTATACATTATAACTGTACATACATTGTTTCCTGTTTCACATTCCTTGTTCTCCTGTCTCACCCAGACTATTACATACTGTTAGCCACAATAACTGATAGCTATTGTTGTTTGTGTTTGCCCCTGCCAGAATCTTCTGTCTTCTCCACCAGTTTGCTCTCTTATTTTTACCAATATCATGGGCTCTTTAGAGAGGAGCAATGTTCAGGATTTTATTGAATATCTGGAGACCAAATCTAGCTTGCTTTAGATCAACTTAGAGTAATAACATTACTCAAGACTCGGATTTAATATAGTTTTGTCTTGTCTACTTTGTCTCTTTGACAGTAACTGATTCCCAGAGCTGATGTGTCCATGCCATGGGGCCAAATGAAAGATTCATTATTTGTGACTGTCTTTGGAAACCAGATAGGGAGGCTCAAGAAACTAATGATTGTATTAGCAAAAGGATTTAACTTTGAAGAAGAAATGAACTCCAGACTTTAAGCCCCTCAGAATATCTGGGCAATTATTAATTGGGTCTTCATCAAACCTAGGCCAGTGTCTAGAGAGAAATCTGTAGAGTAGTATGTGTAGAATTAATGAAAATATAATTTTAGCTCATTAAGCATGCATTAGATTAAAATAAATTAATGCCTTCTCAAGCTTACAAATGATCAGAGATCATTATGTGGGTGCTATTTCTGAAGCAGGAGCAATCAGGGAAGGACTGAAGATTGGAGCTGGCTGGTTGAGATGTCATGCTGGAACCAGGGTCATGACTTTAAGCTAGAAGCACTCATGCAGATGCTGTTCTGTGAGGCATCAGAGGAATTCTTTCTACTTATTAGAGACGAGCTGTGCTTTTGTGTGCAGCTAAGATGTTTGTGGAGCTGGGCACTAGGTAAACTGAGCTCCTTTTACAGTATCAGCTTTTGTCATTGCAATTGAATGGAAGTTTTGCTTGAAAGGTACCAAAGCTGTGAGGTGCAACTTTTTCAAAACTGTTTAAAATAAAATATTAAAGTAATTACCACTTTATTGTTCTGGGAGGCAGAGGCAGGCAGAGCTCTGTGAGTTTGAGGCCAGACTGATCTACAGAGCTAGTTCTAGGACAGATAGGGCTGTTACACAGAGATACTCTGTCTCAAAAAAGGGGGTGGAGGGGGCATTTAAGTGGGTAAGGAAGGAAATACAATTTGAAACTAAAACATTGTGTCTTTTTCACAGTGCAGTGCACTGAACATGTATTAGAACTGAGAATGGAAAGAATGCCCGCTCTTTACAGCGCACTGGCTGCTTGGCCTGTCTAACCTCCGGCAGATTTCACTCTTAGTTTCTTTTTTAAATCTGCTTTGAGCTAAACTGGTTGCAGGGAAGTTATGTTTTTATATCCATATAATTTGTTGGTGGGTCAAAAAGTTCCCAAAGGACATAAATACTTGCAAAAAAAAAAAACTTGGAAAATTCCAGGTTAGAAATGAAGGATAACAGTGTTAAGTCACAGCTCAGTCAGGGGATTTCTACCCAGTGTGTTTGGCGTGAAAGAGCAAGGGACTACTGGATGCATAGATCCCCTTTCTCTTCTACTTATGATCCACTGTCTCATGGGACTCCTTCAGTCACTGAGGTTTTAGTAATTTTTTTTTGTTTTGTTTTTTGAGACAGGTTTCTCTGTAGCTTTGGAGCCTGTCCTGGAACTAGCTCTTGCAGACCAGGTTGGCCTTGAACTCACAGAAGTCCACCTGTCTCTGCACCACCACCACCTGGTTGAGGTTTTAGTAATTTAACTTGAGGATAAACAAAGATCTAATTTAAAAGCGCACGCCTTTAATCCCAGCACTCGGGAGGCAGAGGCAGGCGGATCTCTGTGAGTTCGAGACCAGCCTGGTCTACAGAGCTAGTTCCAGGACAGGCTCCAAAGCCGCAGAGAAACCCTGTCTCGAAAAACAAAAAAAAAAAAAAAAAAAAAAAAAAAAAACCAAAACAAAAGTGTCCTCCAACTTGGGGGATTTCCCCAGATACTGGGTTGGGAGCTTCTTTTCCTTCTTCCTCTGTCTGGATACATTTGAAGCTCTTATACGAACTAACTGTAGACAAACATAAATAGATACAGTATTCTTCCTGCCCTTGGATAGCTTGTTTTCTCTCTGCTAGCCTCTAAGAGTCTCTCAGGTTGTGTCCCAGCAGTGTTTTATGCTGAATTAATCTCTTCTGAATGTGGATCTATGAACCACTGGGTTTCTCTGGCCTTAGGATATGTTGGGTAGGTCACCTATTTGTAAAACAATACAGAAAAAAAAATCAAAGTAATGCTAACAATTAATCAGGGCTGGTGGCAGGCTGTAGTAAGGAGGCCTCTTGTTCATCCCGGCTGCTCAGAACCAAAATAACCACACAGAAGCTGTATTAATTAAATCACTGCTTGGCCCATTAGCTCTAGCTTCGTATTGGCTAACTCTTACATATTTATTTAACCCATTTCTATTAATCTTTGTATTGCCACGTGGCTGTGGTTTATCTGCTAAAGTTCTGGTGTCTGTCTCCAGTGGGGCTACATGGCTTCTATAGAGAAGTCATAGGACTCCACCTCCTTTCTTCCAGCATTTTGTTTAGTCCTCCTCAGCCAACTAGCTCTGTTCCCCTATAGCTCTGCTATAGCCCAATAGCAGTTCCTTTATTAACCAATGATATTCACAGCATACAGAGGGTGATACTTTTGTTACTGTCTGCCCATTCTACTGTTTCTTGTAGTTTATCAAATAAACTTTTCTTTCAGAAAAACTAACAAAATAGTTAGTTGGTCTGGGTATGGTAGCATTTGCCTATAACTCCAACGACTTGGGAGGTCGCTAGAGAAAAACAACAACTTCAAAGCTAGCTTCAAAGCCAGTCCTCTCAATGCCATGTTGTCTTTAAATTATGAAGGGATGGGAATGTAGCTCAGTGATAGAGACCTCGGCAAGCATGTATGAAGCCTAGAGTTCAATTCTCAAGCATGCCCACCCACCCTCCCAGGAATGAGTTGGGTAGCCATTTTTATTACTGCTGACGGTATTAGTGTGTTTAACCTGAGCGAGGGTTGGGAGTTTGGAGAACCAGCTTCCCTCATCAACACTGAGGGACAGAAATGGCCTTTATCCTCTTGTGGGTCTTTTGTTAGATTTAGTGGGTACCACAAGGCATTAATGAAAACCAAAACTGCCATCAAGACAGAACACGTTATTATCACTGTGGCACAGCAGGCGGTATGTCAGCAATGGTACTGCAGTTTTGCAAGGTGACTGCTCAGCAGTAATGGCTACAGTTGAAGCATGAGCAGGGAGTGTTAGCTGCAGCCCTCCCTTCATAGTGGAGACAATGTTTGAAGGTGGGAGGGGAGTTGGAAAAGCAGTCATGGTCTAACTGTTATCTGGGTCTCTGTGTTTACTCAGCTCCGTGCACCTGGAGGAGGCGGGCATTCTTCGGGCTGGTCCAGGAGGGCCTGATCAGCAGTGGCCGACAGTATCCAGTGCGACACCAGGTAAAGACTCAGGATCTCTCTCCTCTGGCTCAGGTTCTGGAAATGGGTCAAATACCCTGGTTTTGTAAGAGACGGCTCTTTTTCTTCCATACAAACACTATATCTGTCTATACAAAGATGTTTTGATTTTTTGCTTGGAGTTCTTCAAGAGTTGAAAATAGATAACCAAGAGCCTATTACACCTATTTTCATTTTAAAGACTGAAAAACAGAAATTCAGGAACGAACCCACAGTCACACAGCTTCTGAGTAACAAGAGATAGGGGTCAAACAAGGGTATCCAGGCATATGTAACACGGCTGCAAAGCATGGTGCCTTGTAACAATCCTCCCAGATTAAAATGTGTACATGCACACACACATAACAGATGACATAAGAAGGTGTACGTGAGGACTTCTTTCTAAAAATGACCTGATGCCTTTCAAATGATTAGCCTAAATAGCGTGAGAAGCTAAGTGCCTATTTTTGCCGACAACTCTAAGGATTTTTCGTTTATTCTAATCAAGCAGCATTTGCTATTTATGAGTGTTTCACAAGTCAACTAAAGAGTAAGATTTGTCAAAAACGCACAAGTTGAACAATTTATCAGACAGTTAATATTACCAGATGGCAAGGATAAGAACATGCAAGAGTTCATTGGGCAGATCTGCAACCCCTGTTCGTAAGAAATGAGGGAGGAGTTTGCTCTCTGAATATTAAATGCTGTAGGATGAAAAAACACCTAGACATGTCAGAGCTACTCAAAGCCATACATGAAGTCATGCCTGGTCACCCTCCCTACCTTTAGTCCTAGTCTTGTTGTCATGAAGACATTATAGGTTAATTTTGTGAGCTAGGAGCTAGCTTTAAATATATCTTCTCATGAATGGCATTGGTTGGTGTAAGTTTTGAGTTACATGTGAAATGGGAATATTTATGGGTTATTTCATGTTTCTGACCCAGGTTTCTCCTCCAGATTCAAAAGGATGTTAGGAATATATGTCCCTAAAGCATACACACACACACACACACACACACACACACACACACAAAAATTTACTGTTAGTTAGCAAGGAGAATGCATCCAAGTTCTTTTTTTTCTTTAATATTTTTTTATTTTTGAGCATTTCATACATGAATACAATGAAATATGATTAATCTAACCCCCATTTATCCCTTCCAACTTTCTTTATATCCCCCAACATATCCCCTCCTAACTTTGTGTCATTTATTTTGGTAGACTGTTAAGTCCAGTTAGTGTCGCCTGCATGTGCGTGGGTGTGGGGCCAGGCACTGGAGAACTGGAAACCTACCAGCTGCCACATCCTCGGGGGGGGGGGGGGGGAATCTCTCTCCCCCATCATCTTCCCATTGTCAATAGCTTCTTCAGAAGGGGTGGAACCTGGAGGTCATCTAGCCCAACTGCCCATGACCCATGTCTTTGATGGAGATGGATGATAAATGTCCATTGCTCTCCTTCCTTGCTGGCTGCTGACAGATGACTCATAGCCCTCGTGAACTGGGTAGGGCTTACATTTTCCAATTACTCCGTGGTGACCTAACCATGCTCTTCAAAGTGCCTCCCCCCAACAATTACACAAATTTAAAACGGTTCTCCTCTGCCTCCTGCCCTGTCCTTTGTACTTTTAGGCATTAGAACTCAAAATATGGGTTTTTGTTGTTTGGAGAGAAATGGTGCAAAGATCAAGATTGTGATTTAGAGTGAGAGGTGAGCTGCATTCCTAGGCCAAGACTATTGAGTGCACAGAGACAACGTTCCTGAACACGCATCTTTCAAATCGTTCTCTCTGTAAGCTGAGTATAGCAACACCTTTGTTGTCGACTTGTCATGAAAGCAATAGGAGAAAGAACGGCTGAGCACAACGGTTGGCAGGCAGCATCAATGCATAGTAGTCAGTTTACCCCTTTTGGGGAAAGTACTTCAGTGGTGTGCAATCTGCTATCTGGCCTTGATTTATAGCCTCCTGATTAGAATTCAGTGGCTTCCATTTGTAGGCCCAGATATGGGTCCTTTGCGGTTACCTGGGTCATTCACACATCGACATTGTCCAGTCACCCACTGCTACCCTCCCGGGCATGGGGTGAGGAGGGCTTATTCGTTGCTCCCTGAAGAAAAGGAAAATGCTTCTCCAAACTTGGTTTTCAGTCCCAAACAAATTTTGCTTTTTGCTGGTTGTATCATTTTTAGTGCTTCATGGTGAAGGTGCAGTTCCTCCTGGAAGGTTTGTTTCTTGTGCTGTGGCCCCTTACACTTACGTCAGGGCTCTTCTTGTGCTTTTTATGCCGACATGGGCAGTGGCTGTGACCATATACATAAAGGAGCCTGGCCCTGCTGAGCCTTGCTCTTTATTCATGTGTGTGCTTCTTGGAGTTCTTCTGCTTTGTTGGTAAGCTGTTCGTTTAATTTCACAGTCTGCAGAAGGCTAGATAAAGAAAACTGTATTCTGAGGGGATCGATGGAGGTATCATAGGTGATGTTTTCTGTAGGATAAACAAGTCAGGCATTAAATTGGTTAATTCTGATTACTGGCCCCTGCTCTTCAGCCTTGCCTTTTGCGTAAGCAGACCTCCTTATTTCCCTCCAGCTTCCCACGAGACTGAGCACAGAGAAAATTAGCTCACCAGTGAATGCACAAAATACAGTTACATCCCCTGCAAGGGTGGCGGAATGTGTTTTAGAGAGAGGGACATTAAGGGGCCAGACACGGACAGGTGGGACAACTTTTGAACTTTGCTTGGGTGAAAGCCCTGAAAAAGACTTAATGAATATTCTCTTGGGATTAATTCCCAGAGGAGATCCCTGCTTGGCAGGAAACTGGTTTGGCTGTCTGCAGCGGGTCGGGCTGCCCTTACCTATCAGTTCTTCAAGGCTCCTCTTTGTTCAGTTCATCGAGTCTCAGGAGCTACCAGAGGTATGCAAGTGGATGTGATAGTGTACACATCAGCACAAGGGAGGTGGAGGTAGTAGCAGGATCTCAAACTGAGGCCAACATAACCTGCCTGGGAGACTCTTTCTCTGATAAAAAAAATCCATTCCAAACAAAACTACAATAAGAAAAAAGGCAACCCTACCCACTAAAGCAACAGTAAACTGTATTTTAGAGTGGGAAGTCCAACTGACCCTGCATGTGCCGCATCCACAGAGTCAGCTGAACGCATGTGGAAAATGTGTGGCAAAGATGCATCTGCACCTGGCATAGGCAGGCTTTTCCTTCCTTGCCACTCTTCCCTAAATAGTGCGAGGTAAAAACGTAGAGAGCATTTTCACTGTGCTAGGCATTGCAGAGAGGACTACAGGGGGACTGGGACGTTACAGGCAGTCACTACACCATTTGGTCTGTGACTTGAACATCAACTGAGCTGGTGTCTGTGGTGGTCCTGGAGTCCATTCCCCCATGGGTAACAGGGAGTAATAACTGTTCTCTCTATCAAAAGAGCTCAGGGAATTCCAAGGCACACAGCACTGCCAAAGATAACATTATAGCCTGTGAAGCAAGGCCCAGGGGGCCTGGGACTAAACAGTGAAAGATTAATTGGGCAAGATAGGCTCTTAGGCCATGAGGCTTAGCTAGAGGACTCGGGGTACTAGACTACCCAAAGTGTAGTTCCTGGGAGAGAGAGCACCAGTACCTATGGACTTGTTAGAAACCCAGTGTTCAGAAGAACTCTCCATGTGTTCTCAGGGCACCCTAAAATTTAGGAATTGGGCTAGAAGTGGGTTTGGTGATTCAGGTCTGTAACCTCTCCTACTCAGGGGGCTGCCAGCAGGGGGCTGCAAGTTCAAGGCCAACATGGACAACTTAGAGATATAGTCTCAACAGAATAAGTAAAAAGAGCTCTAGAATGTCACTCGGTGCTAGGGCACTTACCTGTCGTGTGGCACGTCCTGGGCTCAATCCCCAGTGCTGAAATCACAAATCAATAACAGCAAAAATAAATTGGGTTAGAGTAAATATTTCTGATGGGGCCTGTATGTTTAGAGGCTCGGAAACTGTGAGGAAGCCATCTGTTTATGATTCTTGTGGGAAGCCAGGGCCTTTCCCAGACCCGAGACATAATTGCTAAACACTGAAGCTCTGGCCTCAGAGCAACCTTCCTTGGAGTTTTTGCCATGCCAATGGTTGTTGTATGTCCCCAGGGCCTCTCCATGCTCAGTTTCTTTTTTTTAAATATTTATTTATTATGAATACAATATTCTGTCTACATATATGCCTGCAGCATCAGACCCCATGACAGATGGTTGTGAGCCACCATGTGGGTGCTGGGAATTGAACTCAGGACCTTTGGAAGAGCAGGCAATGCTCTTAACTGCTGAGCCATCTCTCCAGCCCTATGCTCAGTTTCTTTCTCAGAAAAAATGGACATAAGAGTCGTGACTTCCTTATGACGTCATCAGAAGAATTAAACGACATAGTACACAGCAAAGAGCCCGTAGTCCATAGCGAATCAGATGACATAGTACTCACATAGTGAAGAGTCCAAAGAAAAACATTTAGTAAAAAAAAACCGTTTTTTAATGATTTTTATGATTTCCCATAAAAGAGATGAATCTATCCTTTCTTTACCTTCAAAATGTAGACCCGAGTTTCTCTTCAGCGGGGCTGTGTTGCTGGGATTTTATTTAAGTGCCTGTCTCTCTATTTCCTTGTAGGATTGCTTTTGTCCTGGTTTGTCACATCTCTTTACCCTGTGGGAAATGGACACGGTTGTGTGTCCTACTTTTACAAGGGGATCCAAGTGCTTATTCATTTTGTAGATTTTTGCCTTTCTGACCAGGCCAAGTCCTCAAAGAAGCCTCCCATCTCTAATCAGTCCCCGAAGAAACCACGTCCTGGGAGGTTTTTTTTGGAGTCCATTTAGGGGAGCTGTCAACATCTTTTATGCCATGAGTGAGTGCAGCCCCGGGCCCTTTGGGGAGACTTAGAAAGCATGCTGCTCCACTAACCTGCTCACCCCGGACCTCAGCTGTTGTCATGGCAATGCTGGCCCTGGGAGGTGTGTATGTGTCCTTATTAGGCTAAAAAAAATGATTTCAGGGATCTCGTGAGTGGGGCATCTCCTCTCTGTGTCCTCTGCTGTCCCCTTCCATTCGACAGTCCAAGAAAAGAGCTCTGTGCAGTGACCTCTAGCTGGGGAAAGCAAACCCTTGCAAGGTGCAATTTCATTGTCTGGAGGTGCAAAGCCCATTATTCTTGGTGGAGTTTTCTATGTAGCCCATGATACGCAAAGATGTGCTGGCTCTGGACTGGCCTGGAGGATGGTATCAAGGTGGCACGGGAAGAAGGATTAGCCCAGGAGAAGCCAGGAGGTTTAAGTCTTTGCTACCCCTGTCTATGTGTCCTTTCTTCATCTCCTGCTTGGACGGACACTCCGCACCTTCCATTTTTATTGACTATGTAGGTTAAACGACAAAGTATTTTGGGAATGTGCTGGTGTTATCAAAATGTTTTTTGTATAGTAAATAGTTTCTTTTAGATAGTTCTATACCCCGTGTGTTTTCAGTATATTTCCTTTATACCAGTTTTTTTTTCCAGGATTGGTAGCTCAAGGCAAAATACAGCCAGGGTTGGAACTCTGACGTACGCTAAAAGAACTTCTTCCTTCTCAGTGACATCAAATGGAGACCCTAAGTCTTCTGGAAATCACCCAACCTTGTATGCACCCACGTGTGCTTCTTGACACACATTTTGAGGACATACACAGAGAGGGGAGATGGACATCAATAACCGTCCCCAAAGGCTGCAGTTCCTTTGGACCCTGCAGATGCAAAGCTGGGCAAGAAATAGGACCTCATTATAGTTTCGTTGGTTATCATTGATACATTTAATGTGTTGATTACATTGGAGCAATAGAGTATGGTCCCTGAGGAACTTCCTCCTGACAACTTTTGACTATGATTTGGGGGGAAAAAAATCATACATTTTTTTTCTCTTGTTCAGTACTTGTGTGGAGCCAGCTGTGATGATACACACAAGTAATCCCAGCACTCAGAAGGAGGCATAGGCAGAAGAATTGCCAGGAGTTCAAGGCTGTCCTGGTCTATATACTGAGTTTCAGGCCAAGCTATATAGCAAGATACTGTCTCGAAAAACCAAAAAAAAAAAAAAAAAAAAAAAAAAAAAAAAAAAAAAAAAAAAAGAAAAGAAAAGAAAAAGAAAAAGAAAGAAAAAAACCACGAGATACTCTTCTGGTTCTTGCTGTGTTCTTTCGATGTTTTTGTTGGCTTTTTAAAACCCTTTATTGCCAGAGTCAGTTTCTGCTAGGGAGATCCTAATGTTGCAAAGAGCCTTGAAAAGGGAGAATTTAACCAATTTTCCTCTTGACTCAGCTCAAAGACTAAAGACAAGAGGCTGCTTGTTGTTTGAGAGCTTTGTGGGGAAGAGGAAATGGAGGGTGGAGTCTGCACTTCCTTTTGTGAGGAAGATCACTAGGATTGTTTAGATTAAGGGTCTGGGAACTCCTGTTTGGAAGGCACGTGGGCCAGAAAGGTCTGCTTCTGACCCAGTTTACAGTAGAATTCATGACAATTTTACTGACTTTAAGCATTGCAGTTCCAGAGCCTCTTGCTTTTGGCCTCACCCACATTTGGCAAGCTACACGGCCTGCCATGGAGATAGAAAGGTACTTTTGTGGCAAGAATTTTTGGAGACGGTCAGCCAAAGGAACTTGAAAAATTTGTCTTCCCAGAAGCAGTCAGCTTTGCTGTTGAAAAGGTCACTGCCTAATCTAGAGAAACACATGCAGTTCAAGCATTGGCTGTAGACCAGGGGTCTCTTGGGAAGGGTCATCAGGCTTCCGATAGCTGGAAATGAGCATGAGGATTGTAGAGGGGATTTTCTCCGCCTTGGCACTCCAAGTCTCATTACTCTCAATCAGGAGAAGGGGAGGAGGCAGGGCTGGAGGCTGCTCTACCCTGTCTACCTTCTGAAGGCGGGCAGGGCCTCAGCAGCAGTCTTGGTTACCTTGAAGAGTGAGGACTAGGCAAAGGATGGAGGATCAAGTACTAGAGGGGATATTACCAAAGGAAATCCAGGCCAAGGAATGTTTGCACTCCTACTTAAACAGGAAATGGAGAGCTTTGTAGAAGATACACCCAAGAGGTGTAACCACTGAAATCTGAGGTATGCAAAAGCAGCTTTGGGTGGCCAGATTCGGGTCTGCAAGAGAAAAGAGATGATGAGAAGTTTATTGTTACTTGAGTCATATCTCTTACCTGCTGTACCCCAAACCCTCAGTCTGTAGATCAGAGGTTTCAACGCGTGTTAAAAAGAAAGAAAAAAAAATTAAAAATGAGTGAGGGTTGTTTTGTAGACAAAAGTCTAAACAAGCAAGGGCAGTGTTGACGATCAAGAAAATTCAACAGTGAGTTTATGTCCAGTGAAAGCCTACCCTGTGTTCAGAACTGTTGTTCACATGGCCTGCTGAACCAAAACTAAGTGATGAAGTGCCATTCCCTAGGTCTTCTCATTTGTATTTTTTTTAACTCTACAATGTAGATATTGTCTTGCTTAAAAACACAACTCTCTCATTTCTGTTCCCTTAATTACCTGGAGTCAGATGGATACCCCAAAACCCATGAAAGGGTGAGCAACTTAGAATAGATGCTCATTCACCAACCTGCATGAAGACAGCCTGGACGTGCGGGGAGATCAGTAGGTGTGTAAGCAGTTCTGAGGAAGGCCCATGTGAGTCTGTAAGTCTGATGATGAGCCACAGACTACAGAATTTCCTCTTTAAGTCTATTAGGAGAGCAGTTCCCTACCCCCCATCCTAGGACTGGATATAGAACTCAGCACCTGTGTGTGCAAGGCAAGTGAACATATTAGCAACCCTTCTTAGGAAAACAAAATGAAGCAAACAACAAACCCCAACAACCCGGAACCACAGAAACAGCTCTAGGGAGATTTTCCTAATGAATATATGAGTAGGAGGGTGTGTGTGTGTGTGTGTGTGTGTGTGTGTGTGTAGGTGCATGTGGAGGTCAGAGGACAACCTCAGGTGTCATTCCTCTGGTGCGTTCCACCTTTATTTAGAGACAAGGTCTCTCACTGGCCAGCAAGCTCTAAGGATCAATCTGTCTCTGCCTCCTCCTCCGTGAGGATTATAAGCACACAACACCATGCTTGACTATTTTTCACTTGACTTGTTTTTATAAACATCAGTCTGGGGGATTGAACTCATGTCTTTGTGCCTGTAAGACAAGCAGTTTACCAACTGAGTGATCCCCCCAGTCTTTACACAACTTTAAGTGCATTATCATTCCCATGCTTCCAAGAGGAAAACGGGGGCTGATGTGAAGTCAGTGATGTCCTTACATCGCACAGCTGATCAAGGTGTTTAGCTCACTTTCATAATCTCAGAGCCGAGTAAAATGCCTACACACACCAATGCTTAAGAAAAATTTGTTGAATTCATTAATGAACACAGTGTCCCAGACATATTTCAACCCACATCTTCCTGCCGTCAAATCCTCCTATTCACTTACTGTGTTTCTGTCACATTGTCCCCATGGCAGGTGGAAAGCATAGTTTGATGGCTTCATTGTCTGAGCTTTAGGCCAGTCAGTGGCCTGTACTGGTTTCATGTGGCTGCTATCTCAAGTTAGCATAAAATTTGTGGCTTCAGGCATCACAGATTATTACAGTTTTGGAAGTCAGAGTCCCAAATGCGGCTAAATCATGGTGGGTTCCAGACACTCAAAGCAGGACATGCTTCCCTCCAATCGCCAATAACTCGTTTCGTCTTTCCATCTGAGGACCCCTCCCCCACACGTAGTGTCCGTATTTGCACAACCATTTAGGTATTCTCTAAGAAATATACAATTCCTTTGTCATGTTTTCAGTATCTTTATGTATCTTCCCTGGCAGAATAATAATAGCCTTTCTATAACCGGCCTGTCTAAAGTAGTTGAGGACCTTTCTATCCTATCTCTCAAAATTCTTCCAGTGTCTACCCATTGCCCAATTCCAAAGCCCTTTTTACATTTTTAGTTACTTGTAACAGCATCATTCTGCCTAGGGGTACAAATTACCCCTCTATATCCAAAAACCACCATAGCAAATGAACACAAAATAGGTAGTTTACAACAATGTAACTTGATTATCAAATAGTTTTGAAAATCAGAAACCCAAAGTAGGCTTCACTGGCTAAACTAATGAAGTTGGAAGGGCTACATTTCTTTTAGAGGTTCTCTAGAAGGTCTCCTGAAAGCTGGGCATGGAGGCACATAGCTGTAATTCTAATGCTGTAATGCTAACCACTGGGAGGCTCAGGAGGGAAGAGTGGAGTTCTAGGCCTGGGGGGGGGGGCATAGTATAGCACTGTCTCAAAAGTCATTAGAAGAATAAATAAGAGGACCCGTGTTTTTAGAGCTTTTAGAGACTGTCTGAATTTCTAAGCTTTTGGGCCCTTGTTTCAACTTCAAAGCCAGCAATGTAGCAACCTGCAAACCTTTCTCTTTAATTTCTAAGGACATTCTAAATGCACTGAGCTTGCCTTGCTAATCCATTATAATCTATCGCAAGATCTTTAATCATATATGATTAAGATCACTTTTATCATGCAATATAATATATTCACAGGTCCTGGACATTAGGCTATGGACCTCTTTGGGATATAGGCACGGCGTTTTCCCTACCATGGGGTCTTTGGTGTTCAGGCAGAGGCATCTGTGTGTGTGTGCATGTGTGTGTTGATGGTTTAATAAAGGTGAAAGTAAATTAAGGTACATATTAGGAACATAAAGTGGGTATAGTAATTACAGACTAGACTTTAAATCCTTTTTGAAAGCTGCTAATTGCACTTGAGACCAATTAATCATCTTTCCTCTCCAAGTCTTAACTAATTAAAAACAGATATGAGGTTGGTATGATGGCTAATCAGGTAAAATGCCCATCTTGCAAGCCTGACAACCCAAGTTCGATTCCTGGAACCCACCTGAAAGCGGAAGGAGAGAACCAGCTCCGCAGAGTTGTCCTTTGATTTCCATATGCTCACCATGAAATGGGCGCTACCCCCACATCATATACACAATAGTAAATAAATATATGCAATTTTGAAAACAGATGCAAGGAACTGAATGGTCAAAGTTAGTATGATTATTGCTGACAAAGCTAGTCTGAAGACTATCATCAGGGCCTCCTTTTTCCAAAACAAAAGGGATGAAAATAAAAAAGTTATCTGTCTTCCCTGGTGGGAAGAGAGAGCTATCCTGGTTGATGCATTACTCGGCACAGGTTGGGAGACTAGGAAAGAATTTAGGTGAGGTATATTGTGACTAGGTAGCAATCGCTGATACGTGGCACAATCTATTTAAAATCAGGCTCTCCATGCCCCTCCTCCCCAGATGGGAGAAACAGTTATGTCCTAGGAACAGTAAACAAAGGAGTAGCAGTCAGGGTCTTTTCCGCCCCTGTTCTTTCCCAAGCACATCACCCAAAGGATAAGAGAGTTCACCTGGTGGAAACTCCCCTCCCTGTGGACATGGAAAGGGAGTCGTTCCCACTATACTTTCATGTTAAGGCCTAAGTCTGACTGCTGTGTTCCTGCATTAACCTTGTTCTAAGGACTGGGGAGAGGCAGGAGAAGACATACCCGAAATCATCTGAAAGCTTGTCTGGAAGACTAATCACAGGGCATGGTAGCTGCTGAAAAAGGTCACTGTCCACGAAGAGATGCCAGGAAGCAGTCAATGCATGTGGCCTGTCTTCCCTGCTTTTACCATTTGTGCCTAGGAGGAAGGAATTAAATGTACAAACAGGATTTACTTGAAGAACGGAAGAGTAAGAATTAAGAGCCTGATTCACACACACACACACACACACACACACACACGCACTGGCGGTTTGAGGAGTAGGAAGTGCTTTTGCCAGTATTCATTATCTTTCACCAGTATTCATTATCTTTCCGGGTTTCCCTCAAAAGTATTCCCTACATTAGAGACAGGAGTGGGGTCATTTGGGCCTAATACTCTGGGTTCATATGTGCCCCAAGGTTTGATTCTTAGGTGTACTTTGCACAAGAGCCTGGGTTGACACCAGCTTCCTCCTGAGATGTAACAGGCAAAGCACCTCCAGAGTCTCTCTTCACTCCCCCTCACCCCATCCTCCCATTGCTGATGGTGCTAAGGCCTTGGGGCCCAGGAGAGAGCCTCCTCAGGGGCAGCATCCCCTGTTAGCTCTGTCGTCCAGTGCTGTCCCTGAGGTCTGCTGTCCTGGGACTGCTTCAGTCAGTGACCAGTGTCACTTCGATTTGCTTCTGTTAGACTAAGAATAAGTTGATTCCACATAATTGCCTCGGGGAAATTTCTTTCAGGAGGATGGTCTTTTTGGTGTGTTATCTGAATCTGGGGTTGTAGAGGTGTACATTAGCTTCTGTGATCTTTCTCACTCAGGGTCACAACCTTGCCTCCAGGATAATAGCCTCTAAGTGGCTGTGATTTGAAAGGCGCTAGGAAGATCTTCACACAAACCAGGGCCCAGGCAGGTTTTTACCATTCCCTGGCTGGCTACCAGCCTCAGCTCTTCTTAAAACCCTCATTTCTTCCTGTTCTCTCTCTCCATCTTCCATTGCTCCCACACAGAAGTGAAATACCGCCCTCTTGCTAGAGCCACTTCCTTTGGCTTGGTTTCAATATTAAGTTTAGTTGGGACCTTCTATAGAACCATCAGCAATCGAGTAAGCCCTTATATATCAGAGCAAGTTCTAATTCAGGTGATAGGATTAAACTGTGGATGTGTAACATTTCTGTCCTTGTAATTAGTAGTGGGGAGCAGAAATGTAAAAAGTAAGACAGAAGTCCGATAGTGACGTGGTACAGCCCTGTGGGGCCTGGGGGTGGGCAATGCGGAGTGTGTGGGGGGGATGCTGGGCTCTCAGAACGCCTGACTCTGCTGGACTCAGTGAGCTCACCCGTCTTCTCTGAGAGGACCCCCAAATTATTTACAAACCCTTCTTCTACAGCCATAAATGATGGGTGTGTGGAGGCCTGGAGGATGGCATTGGGAGTCTGGAGATTCTGCCTGATATTATTTGGCATTTAATATGATATGTAGCAGAATGGAAAGTTTGATGCAGAAAGGAAGAAAATTCCAGGCAAAGGAAACAATACATGGAAAAAAAATAACAAGAAGTAAATAATCTTGGTGACTAGGAGGCCTGCACTTGGTGGGTGGGGTAGGAAAGCGAATGGGGAATGATTTCAGAAAGGCAAACTCCAGCCAGTTTTTACAGGTCTTAAATACTCCGATTTAAACAGAACAAAACAAAACAAAACAAAACAAAAAACCTGGTAGTTTTACTCTCTGGCAGTAGAGCCTCAGGGAGTTGTTTTTAGGAAATGCTTTAAAGCTCTTTCAGCTCTTCCAAATCTTCAAATACCAGCCTGTGAGGTGTGAGGCTGAGATAATAAGCTAAGAAGAAACGCCTTTGACCTCTCTCAAACTGTACTGGCTGGTTTTGTGTGTCAACTTGACACAAGCTAGAGTCCCCAGAGAGGAAGGAGCCTCCACTGAGGAAATGCCTCAGATCCAGCTGTCAGGTTTTCTCAGTGATCAGTGGGGAAGGACCTAGCCCATGGTGGATGGTGCTGTCCCTGGGCTGGTGGTCCTGGGTTCTCTAAGAAAGCAGGTTGAGCAAACCAGAGCAAGTCAGTAATCAGTACCCTTCCTGGCTTCTGCTTTAACTCTTGCCTCCAGGTTCTTTCCCTGTTTGAGTTCCTGTCCTGACTTCCTTCAGTAATGAACAGCAGTGTGGAAGTGCAAACCAAATAAACCCTTTCTTCCCCAGCTTGCCTTTTGGTCATGGTGTTTGGCTGCAGCAATAGAAACAAACCCCAAGGCACAAACCAAGTTTAGGAACTCTAAGATGGGGAAGTAAAGGGGAGGCAAAAGCAACATTACCCACCCACCCCCATACTCCCATGCTAATACATAGGGCTGGATTAAGAATGTTCTCAATCAATTTAGGGGAACCTGGTAGATAGTGTTGATAGTGAAGGCAGGTGTGTTTAAAGCTGACTTTATATGACCACAGTTTACTGAAATAACACTTCACAGTGCCAAATTTTTTTGTACCACCAAATTGTGCAGCAATGTGTAAAACGGGGGAGATTGGATAATGCATGAATATTGCTCTGGATGGTTTGTGTCAAGCATAGAAAAAAATGCTACCAGCACTCTTCACTAAATTTAAAACTCTTAAATTAGCACAATGCCTGGCACACACAAAGTAGACTTGAAATATTTTTTTGCCACATCAAATGGCTGCCATTGAAGCATGTAGGTCAAGGTGGTGGTGGCGGTGGTGAAAGTCTTCTGTGCTCCTGTCATCTTGCTGCTGAGGTGTTCTGACAGATTCTCCATTTTATGTCCTCAGTGCAGAGCTATCACTACCCGTCTAGAAATGGTTGCTTGAGGCTGAGAAGTGACACAGCAACACCGAGCCTGGGATCGCTGCCAGATTCCAAGAAGCACAGATTGGGATGTGAGGGGGAGGGGAGAGGAGAAAAGTTTGAAAGCGCAACCAAAGGCAGAGGCTGTTTTATTGGTGGAGGGGGGGAATGTGTGTGCACTTGGGGGGGGGGGGGGAGAGGGCAGGGAGTGGGAACACTGCAGGAAGGGATTGTCGCGGGGCTGAAGGAGGATGCTACCTGTGGGATCTAGGTCCAGGCTAGGATGGTTTCACCGTTGGGTCCCAAAGAAGACAAATAGCTAACTGTGGTGTTTATTAGCATACCGAAAAGCACTCTTGGCCTCTAGGCTCACTCAGTGCCTGTGGCACCTCCCAGAAATCCCCATCCCATGGCCTCCCACGCTAGCCTCTCCAGCCCAGGCCCTTCACTTCCCTTTCCCCAACTTCTTATTAAATAAACCTGCCAGTTTGGCCATGCTCGCACTAGTGTCTGGCTTTGGCCTCTTTGCCCTTTTCGCTCTCTTTTCCTTCTCTTCCTCTCTCATTTTCCCCCCATCTCTCTTCTCACGGCTCAGTTCACTCTGGACCCTTCCAGATGCCTCTAGCTGTTCTCTCCCTCATATCGCCAATAAAATTGTTCTCCTCATCCATACCTAGGAGCGAGCATGTCCTCATTTTCATATAATCACTATCTTGAGACTCTTAATTTCGTATTACCCTCCTCTCCCCCATTTTCATGAGGCACTGTGAGGTATGAAGTGGGTCCTCGCTATCCACAATGACATGGTGTCTTGAGTTTTGAGCTGTGCTGAACTTGTGTTTGTTTCCATCTTTTTCTCTGTATTTAGTTATGAAACAAAAATTATGAAAATCAAATCTCTACTGAATTGAAACAATGAGTAATGCCTCGTTCTCTACCAGGCCCATAACAAGTGCCATCAGAAGCATAGTGGTCATCTCTCAGAATGCCCGTAAAAGTTTTAAAGATACTATTTGCATAAAAATGTCATTCTCTCAACTATTTCCCTTCAGTTAGGCAGCCATTATTAGCAATTTTGTGTACATCCTCCAAATAAGCAAGCTAGAACAGGAAGTCTGGGGGCCCCTCCCACATGCACAAGTGCTCCTTCCTGTGAGTACTCAGGTCCACGGTGGTAAATCAGTTATTGTTCACAAAACTAGACTGGCTAATCCTTATCACCCACAGTCAGTAGTTCATATTAGAGTTCACGCTATCAAACCTTTAAAACACCTATCTTGTTCTATAATGTATACAGTTTTCATAAATCAGAGTGGGATTTGCTTTGCATAGCTGTGTATAACTAGGCATATGTATACCTTTTAACTTTCTTTTTATTCTTTGCATCTTTCACATCCTGCATCTCAACCCTATTCATTTCCCTGTCCCTTTTTATCCAACCTCTGCCCTTACAAACTTTCCCCCCAAATAAAATAAAATTTAAGAGAAGAAAAAAAAGCCAGAAGAAAAAAAAAAGCCAGAAGAAAAAAAAAATCTCCTCATGGAAGCTGTAGGAAGACACAGTGAGTCACACAGTAACCCCTTTGTCCACGTATCTTTACTTGCAAGTGTTCGTTGCAAAGAGTCCCTATTCTGGTTTGAGGCCCCTGGTTTCTGTTTCATTATCTACACTGGGCCCTCACTGGGACTCTTCTTGGTTATCCTGTTGCTGCCCTGTGTTGTGGAGATCCTGCAGCTTTAGGTCTATGGTACTGGCTCCTTCACATACTTTAGTAGATCACAGATGTGGGGGGTAGATGCTGGGGTGGTTCAACTCATAACCCTGGCTCTGGGCCTGGATACTGGCATGATTGTTCAGTCCACCAGCTGTTCCCTGTCTTCACCGCCAGGGCACCAGGGCATGCTCTCCAGCATTGCCCTGGCTAGTTCACCTCTTGAAGGGATGAGCAAGGGGTGGGACCAGTGCTCCTGGTTTTATACCCTCAGGGTAGGCTCTCCCACACCAGCATCAGCAGAGCCAGATCTCCCATGCTCATGGGCCGGTTCACCCACCCTCACCCCCAATAGTACACCACCCCCCCTCCCAGTCTATCAATAGAGTCAGCTCTCCTGAGATGTCCAGGTGTTTTTTTATACTTTTGTTTCATTTTGTTTTTGTTTTTCAAGGCAGGGTTTTTTCTGTGTAACATCCTGGCTGTCCTGGGACTCACTTTGTAGGCTGTCAGAGACCAGCTTTGACAAAAATACTACTTACCTGGGTAGGGGCATAGGATTAGAAAAATAGTAAAAGATACCAAGATACAAGCAAATAACAGAAAACCTAGGATAGTACCGGGAGGGAGTTCCAGTGAGTACTGAAATCACCCGCATTTAACTTCCAATTGCTTAAAATACCCCTGACCCCAAAGGGTAGGAGTAAGATAAAAAACTTTGTTAACACGATACAAGGAAATGAACTTACCAGTTGAAGGTTGCGGGCTACATTCTTAAACATTCTGTTGCTAGAACAAGACAAGTCATTCTCACACCCTAGAACAAAACATTTTGTAGGCAAACCACTCCCTGGGTGGAATCCATTGTTATCTCCTTAAGGGAGTGGGAACTTTAGATCCATAGACCTTTGTTTGGGGGTAGAAATATATATATGCTTCTCTATTCCTGAAATACAGGTTCTGGATACTAGCCACACTTGTTGACAGTAACCTTGAGAGGCCCAAGCTCTCTGTTCTAAAATCTAGGTGGAACTTCTGTTTGAAGTAGAAACAGACAATAAACTTGAATGAATAGAGGTAAGTTCCAACTCTCTGATCTTTGGTCAAGGTAGAAACAGGCTCACATTTTTGGGCCTCCTCAGTACACCAGGCTGGCTTTCGAACTCACAAAGATTTGTATGTCTCTGCCTCCTGAGTACTGGCATTAAAGGTGTGTGCCACTACCACCTGGCTATTTTTTTTATACTTTTTTTTTTCAAGACAGGGTTTCTCTGTACCTTTTTTGGTTCCTGTCCTGTTACTAGGTCTTCCAGACCAGGCTGGCCTCGAACTCACAGAGATCCGCCTGCCTCTGCCTCCCGAGTGCTGGGATTAAAGGTGTGCACCACCACCGCCTGGCTTTTTTTATACTTTTAAAGACATGTTTGTGTTTAACAAACACTAAGGCAGTATAAATTGACCCATGTCATTCTTTAATAAGGCAGATAGCACTACGCTGTAGGCCTATAATTCAATTCATTTGTATCCAGTTTTCCTTTTAGTATCTTCATTTGTAAACAATGTAATATATGTATTCTTATACATATTATGTCTTATACATTTTCATACATATTTGTGTAAGTTGTACTTCTAGAAGTAGGATTGTGAGGCCGTAGGGAATGAAAATAACCACTTAGTGTCCTCTTACCTGTGGTTGTACAGCAGAGTGACACCTTCGCCTCTGACCCCACCCCTAGCCTGTCCTATATGTCGTTTAATACAGTAACACTATCATTAAGAGTCTTAGCCTCCACATTGAGAATTCCAGAGCAGAGAGAGGAGAGAATTTAATTGTAAGTGACCATAGTAATTGTTAAAATGTACTCAATGTTTAAACTGTGTACCAGGTACTAACCTAAGCATTTAGTTCATTAAGCCCATTATGATGACTGTTTTTCTGCTTAGGAACTTGAAATAGTTAGAACGTGTAAGGCCACACATCTAAAGAGAGGAGTGTAGGAACTGAAGCATGGCTGTTTCATGTTCTGAGTGGGGTTTTAATGTATCGTGTCTACTGTCTCTAGGAAGGTCAGCACTAGCATTATGCCAGTTACTCATAATTCATTTACTTGAGGGTTGGGGATTTAGCTCAGTGGTAGAGAGCTCTTGCCTAGCAAGTGCAAGGTCCTGGATTCTGTCCTCAGCCCCTGGGCTGATCTCTGTGAGTTTGAGGCCAGCCTGGTCTACAAAGCAAGTTCCAGGACGGTCAGGGCTACACAGAGAAACCCTGTCTTGAAAAACAAACAAAAAATTCATTGACTTAGCTATCTGCTCTATTGTAACTCTTCAAGAATAGGACACCTGCCCATATTCACTTTCCTGATTCATATCCATATATATATTCACACACACACACATTGGCTTTTTGAGACAGGGTTTCTCTGTGTAACAGTCAAGGCTGTCCTGAAACTCACTTTGTAAACTAGACTAGCCTGAACTCACTGAGATCCACCTGTCTCTGCTTCCAGGTGCTGAGATTAAATTCGTGGTGTGCCACCACTGCCCTATGCCTGTCATATAATGACTATTTTGTTGTAAATAAATAAATTTAGTGACGTTGAGTAATACAGCTCCTGAGGAGAAGGTATTTTATGCATTTCACAGATAGAAACCAATGTTAGCGAAATAGTAAACAAGAAAAGAGAAGAAAGCAGACACTGGAGATGTTTGAATCCAGGGCTTTTGATACGTAATATAGGGTTAGCTTTCTACCATGTCTAACCAGGTTGCCTCTTCCAGAGCACCAAGAATCCTTCCCTACCTCTCAACCACTTCTGTGCTGTAGCTTCACTGTGGGTGTCACTGAGGACACCTGGGAAGGGTGGACCCGCTGAGAAGTCCCTAGATTTCCTGGAAGTACTGCCCACAGAAATAAGTTTAATAGCGGTTCTGTGGTCCTAAAGGAATTGTATGTACAAAGATAACTATTTTTTATTTCAGAGTCTCCTCATGCCAGGCATTATTCTCTGTAATTTATGAGCCTTGACTTTTTTTAGTGCCTCCAACCCCATTAGGTGGATACAGTTAGGGAACAGCATTGTTAGGTGGCTATGTTTTGCATATGAAAAGATAGGTACCGAGAGGCCAAGAGAAAGTGCAGGGTTTCACAGCGGGTAAGCAGTGGAGTGGAGGTGGTGTTCGAATCTGCGACCCCTCCTGCAGAACCTGAATTCTAAGCATCCTGTTTAATTCAGGTGTCATTGCTGCCACAGATGATTGGGAAGTGGGATTTTCGAGAAGACTGTAAAGGGAAATTCCTTTATCTAGAGGACCTAAGCAACCAAGAAACAAACCAGAAAACAGGCAGCCTGAGCCCTGGCTGTGTTGTTGAGGACACTGAAAGAAGTTTGCTTTGTGTTTTCAAGCTACAAGGTAGAAATGAGACCAGTCATTCCAATGTTCGAATCTGGGCTTGCAGCACATGGTGCCTTTATACTCTTAACCTAGAAATGGCAGAGTTATTTTGGGCACAAAGCAAGAGCTGTGGCTTTAAAAATATGCCAACTGTATTTCTCTCTTCCGCTCCAAGATTACTGAAAATTAGCCCAGCTGTGGCCCGAGGCACCAGACAGTCACAGAATCTTCTCCCAGATCGGCTCATCCCACCCAAGGAGGGTGAGACACCAGGAGTGGCGGTTCTGGTGACCCCCGGGGATCATCCTTCCACTTGCCCAGTTTGATTTTCAGTCAGAGGTGAACCCCCCCACCCCCCATCTACCCTCCAGAGCAAAAGCTAGGCCAGCAAATCTAGAGTGAGTCTACCCCTCTCCCCCCTCCCCCCTCCAGGCTTTCCAAGGTGCCTGTGTTCAGAGAGGAGTAACCGTTGTCTTACTGACTGAGCCAAGAGCCTATGAGAGAATAATTCTTCAGCTTCATTATCAAATCCCTGTGTGATTCCGAGCAAATCAATTTGCTGTAATTTAAGCCTTCAGATTTTTCTCTGAAAAATAAAAATTATTTAAATCCAAATTCAAATAAAGTTAATTAATTATAATAACTTTAAATTAGCCAAATAAATATACATATGCAAAACATGCAAATAAACTGCCTGGCTCAAGATAAGCATTCAACAGTCCTTTAATAAGTGAGTGAATCCTCCATTACTAGGAAGTAAGCTAACGAGGTTACTTTGTGCCAGGCAGGTGCTCCTTAAGAAGAATTACATTTAATCTCGTAACAACTGCTGTTACCTGTTTTATACATGAAAGCAGGGGCCTTAAGATATTAAATGCTATGTGGAACATTGTGATTTACACGGTGTAGCTAGGTTTAAGCCTTGGTATCCTGGTAACAAAGTTTCAAGCCTTGTAGCCCTGACTTTTGTTAGATTTTATGGGATTTTTTTCTGTGCCGGGTGTAGAATCCAGAAGCAGCAAGGAAATGAAGAGTGTGGTTGGTTGGGCTCCAAGAAGATGTAGCCTTTTTTGTTAACTTTCTAATCCGAGGCAGGATTCGGATTTCAGACCCGGTTTATTGTTTTGTGAACAGCAGTTTAGGTTTGAGCAATTGATCAGCGGCTGAGGGGCGGTGCTTCTCCATTCAGACTACTAGGAAAGGTGGGAAGAAGCAAAGTGGGCGGGACAAGGGAGATGATTTACTTTTGTAGCCTGTTTTGTTTTTTAGCAGTTTGGTTGTGGATTTTCTCTTTTGTTTTTCCCTTTAGCCAGAACGAACATGTATATAATTCTAAACTCTTGCTAAATTCCGATTTTTTTTTTTTTTTAAAAAGGGCAGGGGCAAGGGGCCGTTGCTCAAAACTAGAAAACACAAAGAAAATCAGAGCCCTTAGAGAGACTTCAGTGGCACGGGTGGCAGAAGCAGCAAAGGAGAGGCCGAGTGGCAGTGAGCACGCAGCAAACCTCTGGAGGTGCACATGCAAACCCAGAGCCTTTGGTGACCAGACTTTTCCCTCAGCAAGATCAGCAGTAGCAGCAGCAGCCCACCCCCGAACAGCAACAGTCCGGGGAAGCTAGCTAGCTGGCTGGCTGGGCCGGAAGCGCCTGTAATCATTTAATAGCCTTTGCTGGGTGCACTGACGGATCAGAGTGGGCGGTAGGCAGGCTCCAAAGTGCTGTCTGGCAAGATAGTCCTCGGCTTTAATCACAATGATGGGTTTTCTGGAAGCTCTTTATTAACCTCGGCACTGAATCCCAGAGATGGTAACAAAGGGATGAATGGGGAGAGAAGGGGGGCGGGCCTGAAACCTGGAGGCTGATCTGTGATTTTCCTGACTCCTCGCTCTCCCATTCGCGCCCCTCCCCCACATCCGTTCCTTTCTGCAGATTCTAGCTCTCAGGCCTCATCCTGCCTCTCTTCCTCTCCCAGATGGCTACAAAACAGATAGCCGAAACAACTGTACTAGTGTCATATTTTAGGTTTCCAAAGGACCTTGATACACAGTTCAAGATGTGCTCCAGCAGTCTGCCTGGATCCTAGTTCCAGGCGGCACCGGTTAGTAGAAAATTGGTCCTTAGGCCCCTCATCTACAAAACAGACACACATGTTAGCAGTTTCTGTTTCTTAGCGTTCTCTTTGCCTTTTATTTCATGCGGCTCGGAATGGGGCATTAGGGAACCGTTTACAGGCCTAGCATTTACCGAACCATCTTTAGAACCTCCCCTGGCGTTTGATTCCGCAGGCATTTCTAGTCCCTGAAGCACATCCCGAACCCATGCAGCCAGGCATAGTTTAGCCAGAAAGAGGAAAAATAGGAATTTTGCTCAAAGACCCCTGGGTAGTGCCCAAGTGGCTTATAGGATTACATGAAGTTGCCAGCTAGCTACTTCCAGAAAACAGTATTGGAAGTGAAAAGTGAAGGTTTATACTTTTGGAAAATGCACGCTGTTCTAATTTTTTTTTTTTTAGAAGAAACTGGCCAATACAAAAAGAAAAAAAGCAAAAGCATTTTTTTCATAATTGTGATCCAACTTTATTAAAACTTCTAAATCTTGAGTTGTCATCTGAATATCTGGAAGGGCTCTTCCTAAGGACCCAAACTCTTGTGGGCTTAGTATTTTCTATATCCTCTTCCTAGGATCTAAGAAGCCCACTTATTTGCATTTGTGGGGTGCACCTGATCCTGGGACTGAATTCAGGGCCTTCTGCATTTTAGGCAAGAAATCTATCATTCATCTATATTTCCAGACTTTTCACTTCTTAAAAACTGTGGACAGGGTTTCACTACATGGCCCAGGCTGACTTTGAACTTGTAATACTTCTGCTTCAGTCTCCAGGACCAGCTCTCCGATCTTGATTGTGTCTAGGTCCCTGGGAGTAATGGGAGGGGCCTGTGGGAGCTCTAGGGAGGAGAAGAAGCATCTCTTGAAGAAGAGAGATTTCCTCTGTGGACCAATCGCTAGGAATGGCTTGCTGCTGGAGCTTGTCACATCTTCCCTTACCATCTTCTTCAAACGGAATTAGATCCGTGGATCTGCTCAAAAGGCAGAGCATTTAACAGGCAAAACTAGCCGTCTTTCAGGTCTCTTAGTCAAAGAACAATTCTGAGTAGGAGGTCAGGAAATGCTGTCTCCTCCGATCCCTAAACTGTGCTTTCACTTCAGTGAGTCACAGGCAGATGCAGCTGAAGCCCTCAGAGGTGTTTTGCAGAGACCAGAATAGGTTAAGTAGCAGAGAGTCTAGGGAGTACTGGAGAAATCACAGCTCCTCCTGCTCCACAGAAGCTGAACATATGGGGGATGTACCTGGATGGCTCTCTCACCGCCTCTTCAGAGTTTAGCCTGAGTCAGGTAAAACCAAGGCTGCAAGCGAAAGCCAAGGAAGCTCCCTGACCTTTAAAAGGTCAGTTAGCTGCTGGCAGGTGGGCCTGCTGTAAGGCTTCCCTAGGCCAGTGCATGAGGCCCCCTATGTTCTTTTACTCCACAGAATGAAGGCATCTCTGAGCTCTGCATCTCTGGGTGACTGCAAGAGGACCCTCATGTAGAGTCCAGACTATGGTCAGAAATTTTTCTGTTCTGAGCTTTGGTAAGGGTAACTAAGGCGCTCAGGTGGTGCTGAAACCTAATTTCACCAATTCTGGACACCAAATTCTAAGTTTTTTTTTTATGATTTATTTATCTTTATTTTATGTGCATTGGTGTGAAGGTGTCAGGTCCTCTGGCTTTTTCAGACAATTTTGAGCTGCCATGTGGGTGCTGGGAATTGAACCTGGGTCCTCTGGAAGAGCAGTCAGTGCTCTTAACCGCTGAGCCATTTCTCCAGCCCCAAATCCTAAGTTTAAACACTTTTAAAACATTCCTTAGGGCTTAGGCTATAGCCCAGTGGCAGAATGTTTGCTTAGCATGTACAAGGTCCTAGGTTCAATCCCCAGTTGTTCTGTTCTTTTTGTTTTGTTTTGTTTTTTAATTAACATAATTTTTATTAATTCCTCAGGAAATTCCTGTCATGTGCCCCAATCCTGCTCCTTTCCCAGTCCTTCCATATCTGCCCTCACCTTCATAGTGTCACCCCAAAAGAAAATTAAAAAATATATGAATTAAAAACAAAATGAAATCAAGTCCACCTTGCTCCTCCTCTGTCTTTCCTGCCTCTCCAACAGCTCTTCATTCGTCTTGATGGCATTGGGAGCTGCATTGTGTGACACAGAACACCCTTTGTCCGTTCAGCTTTACTTGCAAATGTTCACTGAAATAAATTTGTTGGTCAGGTTCAAGGCCTCTGGCTTCTGGAACATCATCAGTACTGGGCCCTCACTGAAACTCCTCTGGGATATCCTGCTGTTGCCCCAGCCATGGAGATCCTGTGGCTATGGTACTGCAGGACCAGCCCCTTCACACACTTCCGCAGGTCATAGGTAGGGTAGATGTCGGGGTGGGCCAACTCAAAGCTCTGGATATGGGTCTGGGTGGTAGCTGATTTGGTCAGTCTGGGCTGCTGGGACCAACCCCTCCCTGCCCACCAGCTGAGGGGCAGAGCCAGCTCTTCTACTGGCCCATGCCATCAGGACCAGCTCTCCTAAGCCCTGTTTTTTTTTTTTTTGTTCTTGTTGTTTAAAAGTACTACAATTGTCCAACTAAAATAAATGAAAAAATGATTTATCAAATTAATAAAGCAGGTCATGTGACCCATTTGTAGAGCACTTGCTAAGCATATAAAGGACCTTGGATTCTAAACAAAAATGGACACCTTCCCTGCTCCTCCTTTCTTTATTCTAAGTCTTTCAGAGTTGGAAGCTGCTTCTGAAAGCTTAACAGCTGGATTCTGACTGAACTAAGCTGAGGACTGGATTATTTTATAGGAAAGGAATTAGTTTTAGCCTCAGAGGAGCAACAATGTTTCTTGCCCTGCCTCTGGAGTACTGTAGCATTAACTCTGCCAAGGGAGTTGAGCTATGAGAAAAGGGGCTTAGGAGAGAAGGAAATTTCCTATTCCTCTCTTTCCTGCTTGCTGTAATCTCACTCCTTATCTGCTCCCCCCCACCCCAAGCACTGTATATATATAGTTACCCGTATGTGGTACCATTTATGGAGCTTCCATTGTGCTGAGCATCAGGATTGCCACTTTGTATGCATTACCTCACTTTCTTCTTGTACTTCAAAAGCATCATCAGTATAGAGTTGTTTGTTCTACCAGAATGGGTACCATTTCTGCTTTTCACAACAACCCTTTCATTCATTAACTTAACAAATATTTATATACATGAGTGGGCTGGGAATTATACTAGGCATTGGTTATACTGGTGAATGTATCTTTGCCTATATACCTTGGCTTTGAAAATCTTGCAGAATTAGATTCAACTAGGTAAAGAAGATACTAATTACTAGGTGCTTGGCCAGAATGATTATAGAATACTTCTTTGTAGTTGGAGTTTTCTTGGGTCGTCAATGAGCTCCCAAATAAAGCCACAGAGACTTATTATTAATTATGAATGCTCGGCCTTAGCTTAGGCTTTTCCCATTAGCTCTTTTAACTTAATTTAACCTGTTTCTATTCATCTATGTTTTGCTTAGGCCTGTTTACCTTTGTTTTATTCTGTGTGTCCTTCTTTGCTGCTTCTTCCCTATCTGGCTGACTGGCCCTTGGTGTCTCCCTGCCATCACTTTTTCTTTCTTCCTGAGACTAAATTGCTTCTTCTACTTACTGTTCCTGCTCAGAAGTCTTGCATATCTGTCCTCCCTTGCTATTGACTATTCAGCTTTTTATTTTTATCAATCCAGGTGCCTTAGGCAGGTAAGGCAAAACAGCAATATATCTTTATATAGTTAAACAAATGCAACACATCTTTACATAAACAAATATTCTACATCATAAACAAATGGAACATATTTACATTGTTAAATGCAACACATCTTTGCACAGTTTAACAGATATTCCACAGCATTACCCCCCCCCTTTTGTCAAAATAAAAAGAAAGGCTTTAGCTTTAACATATATACAGAAAGAAGAATTATCAAGTAAGAATTACTTTTACAATATCCAGTCCATTTGCATTTGGCAAATTCAGAGAAAATACTTCATTATCTATTCTATCTTGGTGAGTCCAAAGTTGTGCACCTAATTTGCTTTCTATCCTAACTTGTATTACCAACCCAAATATATCTTTTTAGACCTCAAAACATTGTCTTATATTAAACAATTTAAGCTTTCATGTTTTCCAACCTTATAAACTTTACATCTCTTATATAAATTTCTTTTCTGAATTTGGTAAAAAGGAAAACTGTAATTATCTCATCTTCAACTCCATCAGAGACCCAAGAAGGATATACTATTACCTGAGTAAACAGGAAGTGCAGAGCAAACAACTTCTAAAACTATAGAAATGACAGAAGCAGCTGACTGCCTGAACAGCCACCCAAGGTTCCTTTGCAACACTGGAGCATCCATCTTCAGGCTATATGCCTATACTTCCTGACAGACTTTTCTGTGAAGCAGGTCTTTTGAAGGACTGTCCCACTTTACCTTGTAAAGTTGAGCAGTCTATTTCTTTTGTGTCCTGCGTGTCCAGTTTGTACAGTATACTGTCAGCAGTCGAGGCAAGGACAGTTTCTTGTCCAAATGACTAGCTTCGCCACATTGGAAGTGATCTCTATATGGAGTTTCTTTGGGGCCCATCATCCTTTTATGAAGCAAATTGGTGCTTCTGGGAGCAGATGTGTCTCACTGTCATAAAAAATCTTGGGTTATTAAACATCTTAAATGCCATATTATATAGGTCTCTGATGCATTTGAAAATCACCTATCTATCTAAAATATGTCTGTTTAGCCTTCAAAACATACCTAATATGACTATAAGTCCTTGAGAGGCAAGCCTTAAGCACACAGCACTGACTGAGAGCTGTGTTTAACTGAGAGTTGCATTTAGCCTCTCCAGCTCTAGGAAGTTGGTGCCTGCACTATGGCAGGTGTTTTTACTTAGCTTGCTGCTTCAGCTTAGCTTGCCAGCTGCTCAAGTGCTTGGCTGCACTAGCAGTGCCTCTTTAGGAGCTGTATTTGCTTTTGTTTTGTTTTCAGCTTTCTTAGGCCCTATGTGGAAATTCAGGCCCCATGTTGGGTGCCACTTCTCTGAAGAGATACCATTTAAATACAGACTAGAAGAATGGGGACACAATAAGAATGGAGGGAGGGGCTAGAGAGATGGATCAATAGTTAAGAGGAGCAACTGCCCTTCCTGAGGACCAGTGTTCTAGAAGACCAGATTCCCAGTATCCACATGGCAGCTCATTCATAGTCATCTGTAATTCTAGTTCCAGGGGATCCAACAACCTTTTTGGCCTCCTCAGGCACCATGCACACACATGATATACAGATGTCCATGGAGGCAAAATACCCATATACATGAAAAAATAATTTATAAGAAAAGAATGGAAGGGAGAACATTAAAGATGCTCTGGCTTCATTTCTAAAGTAACCATTACACATTATGGTGTGTCTTCCAGCTAGAATCTTGGAGAAGTTTTGCACTGAAAAACCCTTATTTTCTCAAGGCTTACTGCAAATCTTACACCTTCAGAATCTACCTAAAGTTCTCAAGAGCTTGAGGCAAAACAACCCCAGCGATTTTTTGAAGAACTGAAAGTATATCTGTGAGTCTGGAATAGGGTGGTGTGGGGAAGATTTATAGAGGATGGAGAATATGAACATCACATTAAAGGCTATTCATGGTTCTTATATACAATAGTAAAAGAATTTCTCTTTTTCCTCTCAAGATGATAGAAAGATTTTGGATAATTCTAAGTGGGAGAATGATCTCATCTGATTTCTATTTTAAATAATTTTACTTCCACTTTTAAAACTGGAGGACTTTAAAGAATAAGGATAACTCAGCAACTGTGTGGGCAACCAGAGAGAGGCCAAGAGGAAGCAGTGAAGCAATGGGAGAAGCGATCGCTCTGGTTTGTGTGAGAGATTCTGATGTTCTGAAAAGAATGAACATGGGGAGAACACAGAGTCAGATACACGTAAGAGGCAGAAATAGTAAGTCTTGGCAGTGTTGTAAACAGAGAGTAGACAATAATGGAAAACAAAGGATAGTGCTGTACTTCCCGACCTGAACAACATAGTCAACGAGAACTCTCATGGGCTGGGACTGGAAAGATTTAGACAGAACTGGAAGGAAGGAATCCAAAGTTTGATTTCAGACTTCCTCAGTTTGTCGTTTCTGTGAAATTTGCTATTAGAGGCATCAGAGAGGCATTTGGATATAGGAGATTATAGCACAGAGGGATAGGAACCTTGCATACAAATCAGTATCTCATTAGTGTATTTACTTATATGTTTATATTTTATTTTTGAGATGGTTCAAGGCTGTCCTTGAACTTGTTATGTAGTCCAGGCTGTCTTTGAACTTCTCCAGCCTTCTGCTACAGCCTCCTGAGTGCTGGGATTATAAGCATGTGCCACCATGCTCAACTTTATTATCACATTTAGATGGTCATTTATGCCCTCAAACAGGGCTGAGACTCTTAAAGGGGTATGTGGAGATAATAAAGAGAGTCACAGGTCAAATCCTTCACACACATGGGTGAGGAGGACAGCATACAGGAAGCTGGGCAAAGTCAAAAAGAAAGGGCAGGAGGAGAATGCCAACTGCCTTGGCCTGGCGACACCTCTGCAAAATACAGAAGGCAAGAGGAAAAAAAATCTCTGACTCCTTTTTTGCTTTTCTAAAAGTGAAACATAGATTTGCAAAAGCAAACAAAAAATGCTCATACAAATTATAGAAGACAGCTAACTTTGCACTAGGCCTGGACTTGAGTCTACAGTATCTGAAAAGTTTCTGTACCCCATAAGCCTGTCTTCAGAGGCAACAATGCAAGCTAGAGCAAACCTGTACTAACCAGTTGCCATCTGCCATTTAAGCTGCTGTCCTTGGTGACTAAAAAGTTCATTCCTTTGTCTTATCACTTGTCTGAAAATTCGCTGCTCTTCATGGAACCCTATGAAATCCCATTGAAAGCCACCTCTTTAGGAATTGTCAAGCTGCTTCCTTTCAGGTTAAGCTGTCATGTTACAGGAGCCTAGTCCTATGCGGAGATGGGGAGGGGGAGAGCGTTTATTATTCTCCTGCATGACAAAGAACTCCTGAGTCACTGCTTCAAGAAGGAAGTTACAACAGTTCTGAGGGTTTGAGTAGGATAGGAATTGAAACATGACCATTGGTTTGGGAACCCGTATAGAGAACTTGGTGCAGGCATCACTCAGAATGGCAGTACTCAGGGACACCTAAGAAACTGTAGGAAGTAAGGCATGGAAATACCAGATGTGAGTGGGAAAGAAAGCCTCGGCTGCAAGTGAACGCAAGCAAGCTGTCTGGCTGAACTTTCTGCCAGTCTACCAAAAAGCACAGCTGGATGCATAAACCCTCTTGTGCCGTCAAAAGGTTCCAGTGTCATGGCCCCTGGGGTCACTTTTTCAGGTAGACCATCACTCTCATTCTCCAGCTATGGCATCCCCTCTAAAGTTGCTATGGCATCTTATGGAGTATCTTCCAACTTGAGTGACTCTTGGAGAAGTTTTGCAGAGGAGCCCTGTGGATACAGCAAACATCACCTCACCTCTAGAGCCCCATATAACCTCCACTAAAATGGATAATTTTCTCCTTGGTAGTTTTACAATACTTTGCATATGCCTTTGTATAAACAGACTGTGACCACTCTGGAGAAGGAGGCTTAGTTTAGTTAGAAATGAAATCGACTTGGAATGCTTTATTCATACAAATCGATTCAACATGCAGAAGAAGTGTATCCTCTTCTATTATGGAGTGACGATCTCTGTACCCCTCTCCTTCCCATCTCATCTCTCTTCTATCCATAGAATTAAGACAGATAATTAGTTCAAAGAGTTCATCTGTAGTTTGACATGAATGAAGGGTGAAAATAAGCCGGGCGGTGGTGGCGCACGCCTTTGTTCCCAGCACTCAGGAGGCAGAGGCAGGCGGTTCTCTGTGAGTCAGAGGCCAGCTTGGTCTATGGAGTGAGTTCTAGCACAGCCAGGGCTCCACAGAGAAACCCTGTCTTAAAAACAAAACAAACAAAAAAAGAGTGAAAACGAATGACGATAATCCATACACTGAAAGTAGCTTGTCTGCTCTAAGCCTGGATAGTTCCTGCCTTGTTCCCTGGAAAGCTACCACAGCTGTCTTATTTAGGATATTCTTCCCAAAGAGTTAAAACCATGCCATTAGAGAACTAGATGTGTGGGCTTTGTGGTAAGAAGATCTGCCCTGCTGATTGTTTCCAGACACCGGCTTCCCCCTCAGACTTGAGGGCAGTTTGTCTCACCTGTGTGTGTCATCAGGGAAAGCATCCATTCGCTGTTGTTGACTTGTGATGTTTTGTCTTTCAGAACCTGAGGCAGGAGAGGTGTCCCCTCCAGTGGGTGCTGGTGTCAACAGCAACAGCTGGACCTTTAAATACGGACCAGGCAACCCCAAACAGTCCGGTCCCGGTGAGTTGCCAGACAAATTCATTATCCCAGGATCTCCTGCAATCATCTCCATCCGGCAGGAGCCTGCTAACAACCAAATTGACAAAAGCGACTTTATAACCTTCGGCAAAAAGGAGGAGACCAAGAAAAAGAAGAAAAAGAAGAAGGGTAACAAGGCCCAGGAGAAGAAAGAGAAAGGGAACAGCACGACAGACAACAGTGACCAGTGAGGCCACCAAACGGAAACAAGCCACTTAGCCAGTTTTTGTAAGAATGGCAAATCTCTCCCATGTAGCAACTCCCTGCTCCTTTCTCCTATGACATGAGCCCTCTTAGAGACCTCAGAAATCTGCAGAAAGTTCCCTGTGTCTGTCTTGATCGCATTGAACAGGTTTTGTCTTAAAAGCTTTCCTAAGTCTGGTGTTAATTCTCTCTCTCCGCTCTGGCTTGTTTTCAGAACCTAAAAAGCAGACCCAAGTTTCCTTTCTCCTGCGCCGCAAAGGAGAGGCTTCCCAGCCCCGCCAGTGAGAGTTGGACTCTCTGCCCTGTGCTTCAGGCATCTTGATGACATTTGCAGGGCAGGCTGAAAGGTATTCAGGTTGAGCAGCCTGGGTGTTTGTGGTCACTGGGTGTGTGGCTGGGGTGGTCCAGATTAGACTAGTTAACACAAGAAGGGCTGGGAAACAAAGATACAGAAGCAGCTGTGTCTTCAGTCTGGAGAGGGAAATGTGAAGTTAAAAGGGACCAGACTTTCGCAGTTTCTCAACACAAGGTGTGGTGGGCATCTTCTAGCTGACGAAACCACCCCCACTGACAAAGCTTTGGGAGCCCCTCAAGTCTGTTGGCTGTAGTATCTCTGTCCTCCAAACCTGCTTTACTTATGCAGACAAGCCAGCAGCTCAAGTGTTGAACGGAGGGCCAGCCAGGGCAACAGAAGCAGATCTGATGTGTTTCCTGTACACGTCCTTGTGCTCACGCTATTAACAATTCTTTTGCACACAATGTTTATGAAAAGGACACATCCTTTTCCAACAACACATATGCAAAAGCAAAAGAAGAACCCCAACACCTCACTTTATGCTGTTTGTTGTTTCATAGATTTATTAAAAAAAAGAAAGTCTATAGCTATAAATCTTTAAAGAAATATGATGAATACAATTTCCCCCAACTCCCCTCAAAAGAGAATCCAGTCTACAGCCATTGAAAATGATCATTGCTGCTACAGAAGTGCTTTAAGAGAATTGCCTGGAACATCTGTATTATACCGGCCACCTGCCAATCACAGCTTTACTCTTTCAGGTCACTCTGGGGCTGCCTCTTGCATGTAGTAATTCCTAAATAAAAGGATCTTTCTCTCTCTCTCTTTTCTAAGAAAAATGATGTGCACTTTGATTACACAACCTTCTCTAACCCACTATCTCAAGGCCCAGAAACTGAAGAAAAATATCGTTTTTCTCATACAGTGAGCAGACTTTTCATTCCTCTGATCCTGTGATTGTCTTGGTGTGCTAGCCTACACCTTCGCCTTGTTTAGTTTTCCTTTTCTATAACACTCTGAATTGCTAATCTTACTAACACCTATGATGTTACCTGAATCGATCTCCCATATGTATGCTGTATGCTATTATAAGACTCCTGAGATATACTTACTCTGTGCTTGTGTATGTGAATGTTAATGCAACTATTACCTAGAGTGAACTTTAAGCTTTATTGTTGAATGTAAGCCCATTATATTTCCTTTTGTACACCTGTGGAACCGTGAAATAGTGTTTTTTTTTTAAACCATTGTTAATCAGCTTTTTCTGTATGAAAGACACAGTAAAATTTCTTTCTTAAATCAAGATGCTGGTGATTCAAGGAATTTTATTTATGGTCAGCCAAGGGCTGTCTCTTGCCAAGATTCCTGCTGGCAAGGGAATGGATAAAGCTGTTTTTTTCTAGTAACAATTCTGGAATAAATGCCGAAGAAAGTCCCTGAGGGTATGCAAGCACAAAATTGTACCAATCTGACCTCTTTGAATTTGCAGATTGCTTTGAAATGCTATCCGGAATATCAGCTCATAGAAAGTAATAAAATTTACTGTTACCATAAAGAAGACATTTTTAAGTTTGTTGTGCACAACTTAGAAGTTTAATTATATTTATCTATTTAAAGTTACTATAAAAGAAGTAGGAGTCTGTTTTAAAAGGTATAAAATCTAAAAAAACAAAAAAAAACTTGTCTTGTCTACTTTTAGCTTCATTCTCCCATATTTTGAAGGGTGTGTAACTTCAGCTCTGCAGGATTGCATGGGGTAAAACTTGTGGACAACACGTGTGAACCATTGCTACATTGTAGGTTGTGATCATTTTGCCCCACTGAAGCCCATGTAACTGACCTTACGTGCCTTTTGAACTAGGAGAATCGGGCTAATTTATTAATGATGATAACTATAATGTATATGTACAGCACTTTTAAATTTATGAAGTGCTTTCCAATTCGTGTTAGTTACTAGTTATTACAGCTGTAAGGATAAAACACGTCATGTGGATTCATTTTTAATTGGTGCTATTGGTATTTCTTCTGTTATTGCTAATAAATGGACATGGTGGTGTGAGAGCAATGGTGGTCATTTCTAAGTATAAGAGGAGGAGAAAGTGGGTCACCGCTGATCCTTAGCTGTTAGTGCGGAAGAGGATCTGGCTTTCACCCTGGTTTTTATGTTTATCACTGGGGCAAACAAGGATGGAATCGAAAATCATTCACAGCCCACTTTACTATGTTAATCTGATGAGAACTGCAGCAAATCAGTTTTTATCACTAGAGGCCCCTACCCCCAGCATCTCATTTGCTTGTTTAGCCTTTGTATCTCACTCTGATTAGGAAATCAAGTAATGAGGCTCACAGGCTCTCTCTCTCTCTGTCTCTCTGTCTCTCTCTGTCTCTCTGTCTCTTACACACACACACACACACACACACACACACACACACACACACGCCCTGCCCCACAAATGAACTTTTGTTGGCTGTAGGGTACCCTCCTGAGCAGGTTCTGCCCATGCAGGTATGTTCCATAACAGGTAGATAATTTTGAAGTTAAATTTTGACAAGCTTTAGAGGTGGTATTTCTCAGTACGGAGGAGTTTTACCTCCGGAGGATATCAGTTTATGACAGGAGTCATCTTTGTATTTGGTACTTGGAGGTGAGGCTGCAGCGGCTTTTAGTGGGCAGAAACCAAGGACACTGCTCAACACCCTACAATACACAGGAGAGGCCCCCACAAGAAATGAGATCTCTAGCCCAGAGTGTTAATAGTAACAAGATGGGGAACTTTGAGAGAGGGAGTGACCAGGTAACTGGCTTAGCTCACTTTTAAAACAGAAAGGAAATACTGTTAATACCCCTTCCAAGGTTTCCCCAAGGACTGCAGTTGCTGACTGGGGTATGTAGGGACTATGCCTGTTAGTAACAAAGGATTTCTCTGCAACTAGACGGGGGTGGGGGGTAGGGGTGGGAGTGGGTGTTGGTAAGACCCTGCTCTCAGTTTTCCAGCCCCAGTTCCCTCACTCCCAAAGCCATGAGCTCTTAGTACAAGCCTTATATTTGTAGAGACTTTTTTTTTTTTTTAAATCAAGACAGTCTTCAAAAGGTTTAGTCACAATTTCTGGCACATTATGTGCTCACGAAATAGTCACTATTATCAACAATCCTTTTCCTTACCTCTTTTTCTTAGACCAGTTAGTCAGGGTTGGGGCTTATCTTATTCCTCAAAATGTAAATTAGAGACAGTAAAATAAATCAACATGGAGTTAGCATTAAAAATATTCACTAGCCAGGTGGTGGTGCACACCTTTAATCCCAGCACTGGGAGGCAGAGGCTGGTGGTTTGAGGCCAGCCTGGTCTACGGAGCAGCTCCAGGACAGTCAGGGCTACACAGACAAACCCTATCTAAAAAACAAAACCTAACGCGTGTGAGATGACTCAGCAGGTGCAATCAGCCACTTGTGATCTGAGTTCAGTCTCTGGAATCCAGCAGGGAAAGAGAAAATTGACTCTCCAGAATTATCTATCCTCTGACCAGCCATGAGCTGTGGCACATGCATGCACTCACATATACAATAATAAACACAAATTTAAAAATTTTACTCAGACACATCTTTGCTCAGCCTTGGAGGTAAAAGAAGTCTCATAGCACTTTCCTTATTTCTATCAGGGATAGAAACCAGTTCTCTAGGTAAATAGTTGAGTGATCAATCTGCTTACAGCTGTTTCACTTCAATGATCTATAATCTGGAGACACCCTGGGCTTGAAGTCACCTTCACGTTCAAATGGCTCGAATTCTGTGAGTATAGCAGTGTAAGAGAGGTGAGGCTTGTGGGGACTTCTTTCTACAATTGGATTAAGAGCAGAACCAGAACATCTTAGAGTCACCTAGACTCATACAGGCGATAAAGGACAAGTCAGGATGAGTCTCTTAAGGCTGCTTTGTAAAGGTCTCCTGTGTAGAGTGAAGGATTTACCCATTAAGATAGCAATTCTCAACCTGTGGGTCATGACCACTCTGGAGGTCTCCAATAAGATATCTTGTATATCAGATGTTTCCATTATGACTCAAAACAGTAGCAAAATTGCAGTTATGAAGTAGCATAATTTTATGGTTGTCACAATACGAGGAACTGCCTTGAAGGGTTGCAGTATTAGAAAGGTGGAGAACCCCTGCAGTAAAACTTGAAATTTAGCTAGGCGCAGTGGCCTTTAATCCCAGCACTCTGGAAGCAGAGGCAGGGAGATCTCTGAGTTTGAGGCCAGTCTGGTCTACATAGAAGGAAGGAAGGAAGGGAAAGGGAAGGAAGAAAGAGAAAGAAAGAAAATAAAAATGAATTTCACTCTAAAAGATGAGATACCCCTGTGACCATCTAGAGCTTGGCTGCTGGCTTTTAGGCTCCTAGGTAATATTCTGAGTCCTGGATCTCATGATGATGATTCTTTTTTTTTTTTTTTTAAGTCAAAGTAGCCCCAAGTACAAATGTTAACTGACCAAACATAAATTCAATTCTTGTGTTAAACTTAGATTTCTAAATCTATTTAAACACCAGGACATGTACTAAGACAAGTAAACAAAACAAAGCAAAACAGACATACAAAAAACTATGACGATATCAGGGCAGGAAAGAGGAAGCTAAAATAGCCAGTTGGTCACTCCTAGCCCTATTTAGTCTCCTTTTCACATGTTTCCTCCCTGGGTAGAAAAGATCACATTATTTTCCCTGATTAGCTTGACTGCTGACTAGCACGACACAACACAGCTTTTACTGAGGCACGAGTGTGTGTACACACACTCATGAATACACACATGCATGCACCTTTTGTTATTAGATGCACTGTAGTAAATGAGTGTGGTGCTCGCCTGCCTTTGGTACTTGGCAACTCTATTGTTACACTAGTTAGGTAAAATTCTTGGTGGTTTCCAGTTTCTCCTGAGGCTGATCCACAGAGATCCCTTTGGAGCTGCTGAAATATGAAACCCTGAAAACAACTTCCATGCTTGTGTTTTTTTTCCTTTAGCTTCTTTGAGTGGTACTAGAAGATTTACTTCCATCATGTAGTCTCTAGTCTGCATAAAGAAATGGGGAGTTAAAAATGGAGAAAGCTAAACGAAGCCATGAGATAGTGAAAAACGGAGTCCAGCATTTCATTGTTACAACATTGTCATGTGATGTGCAGTTCTCCAGCCACAAAGTGACAAGCAATTCCTATAAACAACCAGCTTAAGAGAAGAGCTAAAAGAAATAAACAGCTGATACGTAAGTATGTGGGGGATTGATTTCATAGCTCCCATTTTTAAGTTTGGCTTCTGCTGTGTTACATTGATTTTATGTGCTATTGAACTTCTATTTTGAAAGTCACGCATGTTCTTTTTAAATAAGCCAAGCAATCAAGAGGTATGTTAAGAATGTCAGAGGTTCACTAGATGGTTCAGGCAATCGATGTGCCTGTCACCAAACCTGAGACCCTGAGTTCAGTCCCCAGTGCCCCACGCTAACTGGAGAGCACTGACTCCCACAGTTGCCCTTCAGCTGACACGAGCATGCTGCTCATGAATAAATGTCGTCACATTTTTAAGAGAAAAAACATTAGACAGATAACCAGTGCAAACAGTTACCACATTTTTCCAAACCACATTTCCCCTCTGTGTATGCGTCTGCACATGTCACACATGCTGAGTTGTTTTCTTTTTGAAGTAAAAATAAAAAATACTGCTATGATCATTCCCCCATAGAAATAATAGCAGAGATTTTTTCAAGTCCCATAAAATCCAGATCTTAGTGTATTCAGATATTCTTTTGTTAATGTCTGGATTGTGCCTAGAATTTTGCTATAAGAAATAAAAAGAAGCACATGTTTCCAGAGATAAATTCTGTGCCCGTACTTTGTAAATCTTTGTGTATTCTGCAGAGGAAGTTTGCAAGGTTGTTAATAACTTTATGCATCGTCCTCTACAATAGTCACATCCCTCTATCTGAAAACAAATTTATTTTTAGTAACCAGCGGAATATTTTAGCTCTGTTTATAGTTAAACGATGAAGAACAGGAACAGACATTCTCAAGAAAAACAGGAAAAAGCCAGGGAGGTTTAACTTTGTTTACTTATCCAGAATAACGAGGTGGGGGTTCCACTTCTGCTAAAGACTGATACACAGGTGTGGGGAAAAAAAAGCCTCAGAATTAAAATACCTTTTTAGTTTTAATATCATCTGGCTTACCATTGAGGAGAGAGCACTCTAATTTTACATCTTAGCTGAAAGATAGAACTTGGTGCCCAAGGAACTGATTTTACTTTAAGAAAAGTAAATTGCTTGTCAAATAATAAATTTGACGGCGAAGATCAGGCAACCATTTGCAAGTTTAAAAAAAAAATCTCAATTGCAAAACCATCTGGCTCAAAGCTTCAGACAATTTTCCTCTTTAAATTGTTGGTAGCATTCTCTCTCACAAACCAGTCTTTCCAAAAAGAATTGCACTCCCAAGTCCTTAGGCTTATTCCATTTTCTATGGCTGACAGCATTCATTAGCCATCCAGACAGAGCTCACTTCTCCCGCTGTGCTGTAGTCGCTCTCCCAAGCTCCTCTTTCATCGCTTTTAGGCCTAGGGCCAGTTTCTCAGGAGCCTTGGGTTTCAGCTACCCCTGTTTCTCTGTCACACCTTTCACAGAGGTACAGCAGGATGACAGCCTGACTCAAACATCCAGCAAGGCCATTCTAGAGCATTGGTGGGTGGTACACAGGCTTGCACGTGGTGGTTAGAATAGGAAGGGAGTGCTAAATCTCCCTTGGGTGACTGAAGCGTGGGAAGGGCACTCTTGTATGTGCTCAGCACCGAGGGGGTAAAATTAAAATCACAGGTATTTGGTTTTGTGCAGCTCTAGAACGGCAGGCTCAGTGGACAAGATAAGGTCATTTCAAGTGACAGAGATGAATATTGTAGGGTAGAGCCTTAGATGACAAAGAAACCAAATCTATTTAGGTTAAGCTTGGGACACGTTCCATTGAAACTATGGATGGGAATGAGGCTGTACATCCAAAATGAAAACTAGTAATTCAGAAGCCAGAATTATTGTCTTTATCTTCCCCAATTTCTATTTCATTCTTCTCTGTGATTCACCCTTCCTCTTTTTCACAGATTCCAGAAACATAAATCCTTGGCCTTAGTGATTCATAAAGTTGCCCTGTATTTCAGATTACAGTTCATGTGTTCACGATCCCACCAGCCATGAGATGAAGGGCTGCCCTTGGGAATCGGAATCACAAGAAAAAGAGGCAAGAAGTTGCTCAACAATCTGATAATATCTGCCATTCCCTGGGTGTGCACTAAGCATCAGCCAGTGGGCATCAGAAAGGGTCAAAAGAAACTTCCTTAATAATGAGGAAGTCGAGGCCCAGAGGGAGGACAGAGCTGGAGAGGTCGCTTGGCTGCTAAAGGCACACAACCAAAAATGTAAGAGGAAGCAGAGCAACTTTCCCCATGTCACACAGGTGGCCAATGACAAAATAAATTCGTTCTCCTATTACCATGGACCACAAGACCTGAGGCAACCAGCAGTGAATGACAGCATCCATTTCTTTTTTTATGACCTTGAGAGCCATAAACAATGTAAGCTGGAGAGACTGTGCTAATATTGGAGTATTTCACTATTATATTTAATTTCTTCTTTTATTTGGAATAAAATATCAGTATTGCTTTCCGTGTCTTGATTTTAAAAGTAACACAAATTTTTCTTCTTAAATAAGTTACACGGGGGCTGGAGAGATGGCTCAGAGGTTAAGAGCAACTGGCTGTTGTTCCTCCAGAAGTCCTGAGTTCAATTCCCAGCAACCACATGATGGCTCACAATCATCTAGAATGAGATCTGGTATCCTCTTCTGGGGTGTAGGCGCAATGCAGACAGAACACTGTATAATAAATAAATAAAGAAAGAAAGAAAGAAAGAAATAACCAAATAAGTTACATGGAAGTCTAAAATTGACAAAAGTAGTGAGTGAAGTAGAAAGGTACCATTAGGAATCTAAAATGTGTTTTTGCATTCAGTTTCCAAGGCATATATAACTGGATATTTTAAAAAAAACCCTGATAAATAACAGTCTTCTTCCTTGTCCAGAATTCTGAATTAATAGACAAATATGATAAAAAGAATAACATAAAAGTCAAACATATTCTTTTCAGTAATGACAATGAAGAGTTAAAGCACAGACTGTGTGAATGCTAAATGTGGCCACTAAGAGAGCCTTGGAATTATTCAACCCTCCCATCATAGTATCAGGCACCAAAGACAGCATGGAGAAAGAGAAGTGAAAGAGTATTCCTGTTCCAGGTTCACGCGTGAAAAGAGACAGAGCTGAGCCAGCTATTAATTATTTACGCTTCCTCATATTTCCAATTATAACTGCTGGGTGTGGTGGTGCACACCTTTAATCCATTGACTCAGAAGACAGAGACAGGTGGATCTCTGTAAGTACTAGGCTAACCTGGTCTACAGAGCACGTTCCAGGTCAGCCAAGGCTATACAGTGAAATTTTCTCTCCAAAAGTTTCTCCAATTAAACAAGTCACCACAGTTTCACAAGGTGTGAGGGAGTTCCCTTTGCCCGGTAGGGAGCATCAGGTGGCAGAACATATCTTTTAAACTGTTTTAAAAGATAATACTAATCTTGTTTTCTATTATTTGCTTTCTTCCCATATATATGTAAACTCTTTAAGTTATGTGTAGTAGTCTGTTTTATAATCTGCTGGCCTGGTCTGTCACCTGGGTACCCGTCCGTTAAAGAGACAAGCCCCGCCAACTCCCAATCTCCCTCCCCCTTCCGCTGAGGCAAACGGACCCTCTCTCTGCCCCCTTCTTCTGGAGAGGCAGCTTCCGCCTCTCTCCCTTCTCCTCCCGGCTTTCTCCCTTTCTACCCCCCCCCCCCGTTTCCCTTCCCTTCCCCCTCCATAACCACTAAATAAACTCTATATCCAAACTCTCTCTGCATGATGTATCTGTCTGACTTTCACCTGCCTCGGTCTCCCACCAGCTAAGGGGTCCTGCCAAGGCTGCCCACCGCTGCCCCTCGTGGGACTGCTGCCTCTTATGGGACTAGTCCCCCACCACCTGTTTATAAATGATAACATTGATGTCCCACATGTTTATAAATGATAACAGTCTGTGATATTGTAATGCTTTATTTTATTTAGTCAGACCTCTGGTAATAGAAATTAAAAGTCTTTTAAATTTTTACTGCAGTGAAAAAACTCTGACTATATGCGGTATATTCTCTTAAGATCAGTTCCAAAAAAGCAAAATAAATAAAACCTTACACACATATATATACAAACACACTTACACACATAAATACACATGTGTACATGCACACACATACACATATACATACTTCAAAATTAGCCCTATAATTGCAGTATACGTGTACATGAAAATTTCTGCATATTGTGCAATACCACATATAATCACTCTCGCTTTTGAATCATAATAAGCAAAGAATGATGAATTAATTTGTATATCCTTCTCTTTGTGCAGCAGAAGGCACTGAACTCATGGCCTCAGGCCTGCTAGACAAACATTTCACCCCTGAGCTACATCCCCACTGCATTTCTTTAATTACAATAAAGCTGTACATTTTCGTTTTTTTCCATCTATCCCATTAGAAGAATATTATTGACTGTCCTAACAGATGGAGCCAACTATTTATCAGAGTATAAGACACCTTTAAATATCTGAGCAGCAAATTTGGCTTTAAGACATTGTGAAAAATTGATGTGCTATTTGGCCCAGTGGATATACCAGATAGATCACAGTGTGTGATCTCCGAATCAATGTTCAGTCTATATATGTGCAGTGGATAATTACTACAATAAATGCAGACTTGACATTTCATAGAAGGAACAAAATGCATTAGGCCCATGTCCCAGGGGCCATGTTGCATCAGGAACTTAGAGACCATGAAACACAGCAGGCCAATATGTTGGCCCTGGAGTTCCACTTCCCAGAACTCATACAAAAACCAGAGGGTGCAAGATATTTGTTTTCCATTGTTCCAAGAAGGAGACCACATGTTGTTATTCCTAGTTCTATAGGTACTTGAATAGCAACATGGTTAACTCCCACAAGTGCTGGGATGAGCCTGCTTCTTACAAGAATTAGAGGTATTGAAAAGGTTGATGGCCAGCCAGATGGCTCAGCAGGTAGAGGTGGGAGGGAGGAACAGCGTTGTCCTCTGATCTCCACATAAGTGTTGTGGTACATGCCTCCCCGATCATGTACATCCACACACAATAATAACAATAATAAATAATTGTGCTAATAATACCAACAAAGCAAACATTGATGCTAATGTCTCACTGTACATCAAGAAAGATAACAGTGAAGTAACTAATATCTGAGATGAGCTTAGAAAAGTGCTCGGTGCAGAGGAAGCACTTACAGTATTTGAGGCTGTGTTTCTTTTTTAAAAATATTTATTTATTATGCATACAGTGTTCTATCTGCATGTATGCCTGCACACCAGAAGAGGGCATCAGATTTCATTATAGATGGTTGTGAACCTCCATGTAGTTGCTGGGAATTGAACTCAGGAACTCTGGAAGAGCAGCCAGTGCTCTTAACAGCTGAGCCATCTCTCCAGCCTGAGCCTGTGCTTCTTTTTCTCACAAGTTCACCTTATGGCTCCTGATCCTATTCTGAATGATTCTGAATCAGTTTCTGATTCTCTCTCTCCCCTCCCCAGCTCCCCCAAGACAGGGTCCCTCTATGTAGCCTTGGCTGTCCTTAAACTCTCAGAGATCCACCTGCCTCTGCCCCCTGAGAGCTGGGATTCTTTAGTCCTCCTGGACACTCCTTTGAGAGTGCCACCACTGCTGGCTCTCTTCTCCTCCTTATCCCCCTCCTCCCTCCTCTTTAGTCCTCTTCTTACAGATACCCGTTCGCTTCCCGGTTGATTCTTTTCTGTTACTCCTCTCCCCTTTCGCTTCTCTTCTCTCTTTCTCTCTTTTATGTTGTCCTTATTAAGCTCTGCGTTTCACCTTCTCATCTCCAGTGAAACCCTGGTTGTGACAGAGACTCCAAATAATAGAAATCTGAAAAGCTTCAAAAATCAATTTAAAGCTGGGTGGTGGTGGCACACATCTTAAATTACAGCACTCAGGGAGGCAGAGGTAGGCAGATCTCTGTGAGTTCGAGGCAGTTTTGTCTACAGAGTGTGTTCCAGGACAATCAGAGATACACAGAGAAACCCTGTCTCAAAAAAAGAGAGAAAAAAATCAATTTACATGAAAATGAATCTTCCTGATATTTAATTAGTTTAAAGTTTATTTTATCTAGGATGTGCGAGTTCACTCTTTTCTGAGTATATTTGCTTTTTATTAAAAATAGGTTGACATTTTCCTCTTACATTATAGAAGTTTATGCTGAATTTCCTTATTTTAATTTTAAGATAAAACATATTTTAGCCTACTAACCATAAAGGGAAACTGTCTTTTCCTTTCGAATTAAGAAAACCAAAGCCACTTGATTTTGTATTTCTTTCCAAGCTCTCTATCTTTCTATTTGCTTACCTGGTATGAGAAGCATATGTCTAGGAGGAGAACACACGGAACCGGAGATACTAAGGGAGACAAGTGTTCTTCCCCACACCATGCCCCAAGCTCCGTGAATAGTACCTGATTAAAGAGATCAATATAAATTATACTTGAAAGAAATAGAATAAAAGAAAAGTGCTTATCTATTAAGCACCTTTTAGGAGAGGAAATTCCTAAGCTCGCAGGCAGTAAATCAAAGCACAAAGGCTAGGTAAGATCCCATAGACTTGTTCTGTATAATCCTAACATAAAAAAGGCACTTGAACTGTCAAAATTTTAACAGACAATAAAATAAAAGATACTTTTTATTATATGAAGAAATCATAAAAATGTGTAAGATAAATGCTTGGGCTTCCAGAAATATGAACAAATGACTCCGTATAGAATTGTAAATATGGAGGATGTTCAACTGTTCGGCGCCATTAGTGAGAAAAAGCAATAAATTTAAATAACTACATATTGGGTATTATCTATTAAAATTTAAAGTAGGACTGGGGTATAATATGCTAAGGGGTTGTGACCATGACTAGTGTACCCAAAGTTCTGGGTTAAATCTCCAGTGTGTGTGTGTGTGTGTGTGTGTGTGTGTGTGTGTGTGTGTCTGTCTGTCTGTCTTAGTAGTGGCAGTAGTTTTTAAAATGTTATTCATTTATTTAATGTATATGGGTGTTTTACCTGCATCAGCTGAGAAGGAAAGACAAACCCTGAGTGTGAGCACCATTGCATGAACTGGAGTAGGAACATTAGTAAAAAGGAATGGAGGAGAAAACAGGGGAACACTGGCTTTTGTCTCTGCTTCTTCACCACGGATGAAATGTGAGCCACTCCCTCATGTTCCTGTTACCAGGCCCTTCCCGCCAAGGTGGACTATATCCCCAAACCCTGAGCCAAAATAGACCCCTCCTTGGTTTTGATTGCTGTTTTGTCAAGACAATGAGAAAAACAATGAATACACCAATTTTCAAAGACATGGGACCCCACTTCCCACTCTCCCATTTTGAAGGAGCTGTAATAATTTAATATTTCTAGCCCACATGCACCTGATCCCACACTCCTTTTTAGAAAAAACTCTGCTTCCTGACAGAAGAATTTGGAAGGGTAAATAGGGCATGCATAAGCCATCTGTTTCTTTTCTTTTTCTTGAATCAAATTCTCCATCCAGAGCCCATGTTCTACTCTATGCCTGCCAATATCTTAGGAATACCTTGCTTGGGTTCAGTTCTGGAAGTCAGTGTAAGAATCACATTTTTCTGAATATATGAACACATTCCCTAACATCAGATTTTTCAGTAAAAAAAAAAAATGATCCCCATTTGCCTTCTCTGTTTTTTTTTTTTTTTTTTGATTTTTCGAGACAGGGTTTCTCCGTAGCTTTTGGCTCCTCTCCTGGATCTAGCTCTTGTAGACCAGGTTGGCCTCGAACTCACAGAGATCCGCCTGCCTCTGCCTCCCGAGTGCTGGGATTAAAGGCGTGCGCCACCACCGCCCGGCTGCCTTCTCTGTTTTATACTTCATTGCTTTGGATGCAAAGAGGAGTATCTAGTCCCATTAAAATCCAACCCTTTATCGTGATGTACTTAGAGCTTTACAAGTGTTCAAAACATTTTGTCCATTTATAGAAACTGCAGTTAGACAAAGATCTATGCACTAATAGCTTCATTATATCTTGATGTGGGAGTGTCATATATCAATCTGTTGATTTCATTGGTTAAGTAATAAACAAACTGCTTGGGCTCATAGCTTAGAACATAGGTGGGTGGAGTAAACAGAACAGAATGCTGGGAGGAAGAGGAAGTGAGGTAAGACGCCTCAGAGAGACGCCATGCTCCAGCTCCGGGCAGACATGCAATAGCTCTGCTCTCTGAGGCACGCGCAATGAAGCTCTGACCCAAGATGGACGTAGGCTATAATCTTCCCGGTAAGACCAGTGCTCACAGATGATCAGAGATGGGTTGATCGGGATATGAGAATTAGCCAGTAAGGGCTAGAGCTAAAGGGCCAAGCAGTGTTTAAATGAATACAGTTTGTGTGTTGTTATTTCGGGCATAAGCTAGCCAAGCAGCCGGGGTGCTGGGGACGCAGCCCCGCCGCTCTTATTACTACAATATCTTTATTATTAATAAAATAATGGTCAATGTACCTTTGTTACATCCACTAAAGTGGCAAAAGTCAAGATGTGAAAGAACGTATACATACTTCAATCATTAAAATGATATTTTATGGAAACTACCATAAACTATGTACTTTTCTATGTAAAATGAGACACAAAGAAAAAAAAAGACCGAAAGAAAACATTCCAAAAGTCTTAACGATGGTTTTATCCCCTCAGGTAGGAAGAGCAAGTCTGATATCTTTTTACCAACTACACGCCTCTTAGTGCCTTAAAATGGGCATACATTGTTTTTACCAACTACATGCCTCTTAGTGCCTTAAAATGGGCATACATTGTTTTTAAGACTTTGTAAAAGTGTATGCATTTATCTAGAATACAAAGAAAGCTTCTAAAATACAATATGAATCCAAACAACCTAATTCAAAAATGGGCAAAAGACTTTGTGGTGGTGTTTTGTTTGTGTTTTAGCAAATAAAACTTGCCTGAAGATCAGAGTGCAGGGATAAGCCCCTAGAGGCCAGGGAGTGGTTGCACACGTCTTTAATCCCAGGACTCAGTAAACAGAGGCAGAGGAATATTTCTTAGTGTTGAAAGAAGGGGATTCTGATACATGCTGATATATATTTATAAAAATAATATGGGTGAACTTACAGGCATTACACTATGTAAAATGACTGTGCCAAATGACCCGAACAGACCTCTCTCCAAATGTCATGTAGTTCTGCTGTTGAGAGACAGTGGTAAAAATCATAAAGTAATTTTTTCTATTAGCATATATTAAGTGTACAAAATCATGGGTTTTCTTATGTTTTTCACATGTATATCATGTACTTTGATCTTACTCAACTCTGCATTGCCCTCTTGCCCCGCCTCCCCTGTTCTCCCCTTCTGCAGATCCCAACTTCTGCAGATCCTTTCTTTCCCCACATATTCCCCTTTCAACTTCCGCCTCTTAAACCGTCAACAACATTTCAGGAGAGAGTACCTGCAACGTTGTCTTTCTGATTTTGGTTTATTCGACTTACCGTGATGATCTCCAGAAAGCGTATATAGAAAATAGCTATACAAGAGTGAATAGTTGCCAGGGCCTGTGAGGTAGAGAAAGAATTGGGAATTGTTATTTAATAAGGTTTCAGTTTTACAAAATTCAAACTGTTTTGGTAATGGATGATGGTGATGCTGTTGATATGTCAATTTTATGTTCATTTTTAACCATAATAAAAAACTTAAAAATATTATACATGAAAATAAATTTAATAAAATTAAGTAAAGTACATGCGTGAAGGAAGAGAGATGTACACACACCCACAGTGGTTGGGGAGGTGATAAAGGTATTAAAAGTAAAGTAGTAAGCTGGTTTGGATTTAAAAGATTCAAAAATAAAAGTGACTTAGTCAGGATGGAAATTATGTTCCCCTCCTAAAAAGAAGTCTGGTGGTAGGGAGTTGAGATGGAGGCTAGGTTTGCTATATTATTTGGAATTGGGAGTTGTAACTTCTGTTGTCTGCTTTTAGCATGGACTCCCCAAAACCAGAGTCTCCCATTGTTCAATGTGGCACCTAGCATTCCAGCATTTTCAACAAGAAAGGAAATCTTAGGAAGATTCCCCAGAAGTTCCACCTAGCATATTTTTATATCACAATATATATACAGCATGCACACCCATACAACACGCGCACACACACAGCACATAGACATGCGGCCAAAACTAGATATAAATATCTGTAATCAGGGTTCACTAAGGAGAATATTAGAGTCATAAACTCTGTCACAAAAACTGATGAATTAAAAAAAATCTCAAGATGGGTCTAAGTTTTATAAAGATGAAAATAAAAGAAAATATTTATTTTGTAGGTATAATTTTTAAAAAATCACTTCAAAAACCACCATGAACAGCATCTAAAGACAAAATGCTCTTAGAAATTAGAAAGCCACAAAATAATATTGCTATTTACTAATATCAAAACATAAATACTTTAAAGGACTACATTGGTACTCCAGTCAGGGAAGCAGGTAGGTTAATGCAGATCTTCACCTCCCCCTTTGTTCCTCCAAGTTCATCCCCTAACCTCATTCCCAGCCCAGTAGCAGATCTCCTGTTGTGGCCTCTCCTCACTCTCTTCCCCTAATCCTAGGGGACTAAGGAGATTCTGGTGGAAAACCCTGCATTCTTTCCTCCTGTGAACCCTTTCAGCGACCCCCCCCCCCAGCCCATCCTTATTCCTAAGTGTTGTCTCCCAATACCCAGAAGTTTTACCTGGACCCCAGTAGCCACACCTATAAGGAGCCCAGAGCATTTCCTGTCAGGTAACACACAATACAACCACCATACTCTCCTAAGAACCAGGGAGGGTAACAGAAACCAAGGGACAAAATATCAACCCCAAAAAGACAAGACCAGATATTAGACTTTAAATTACATCTTCTAAAACCCAGATGCCTAGCAACCAGTGTAAAAACACAACCAATAGCCGGGCGATGGTGGCGCATGCCTTTAATCCCAGCACTTGGGAGGCAGAGGCTGGCAGATCTCTGTGAGATCGAGACCAGCCTGGTCTACAGAGCTAGTTCCAGGACAGGCTCCAAAGCCACAGAGAAACCCTGTCTCGAAAAACCAAAAAAAAAAAAAAAAAAAAAAACACCCCAAAAAACAAACCCAAAACAAAACAAAAAAACCCCACAACCAATAATACTCAGAGCAGTATGTTTCCATCAGAGTCCAGCAAGCAACTAGAGTAGGCCTTGAGTATTCCAACATTGCTGAAGCACAAGAAAGAGACCTTAAAATTGCCTTTATGAATATAACAAAGAGAAACTCAGGCACTGAAGACACAATAAAAGAAATGGGAATCTCAGTCAATAAAAATGTTAAATCTAAAAATATCCTGACACAAAACATTCAGGAAATCTGGGACACTATGGAAAAACCAGTGAATAACAGGACTAGAGGAAGGAGAAGAAACTGAAGTTAAAGTCCAAAAAACATTTCAACAAGGTCAAAGAAGAAAATTTCCCTGACCTAAAGAAGGATACATGAAACCTACAGAATATCAAATAATCTGAACCAGAAAAGAAAGAAGTCCTCTTGACATTTAATAAAATGCTAAAAGTATAGAGCAAATAAACCAGGCGATGGTGGCCCGCACCTTTAATCCCAGCACTAGGTAGACAGAGGCAGACGGACCTCTGATCTCTGTGAGTTCAGGGCCACCTGGTCTACAGAGTGAGTTCCAGGACAGCCAGGGCTACACAAAGAAACCCTGCCTCGAAAGCAAAAGCAAAACCAAACACAAACAAACAAAAAGAGAACAAAGAAAAAATATTAAAAGCTTCAAGAGGAAAGACAAACTAACATACAAAGGCAGGCCTATTAGAATAGAACCTGACTTCTCGATGGAGACTCTAAAAGCCAGAAGGCCAGATGTTCTACAGACTTGAAGAGATCACAAACGCTAGCCACCCTACTGTACTCATCAAAACTATCAATCATAATATATGGAGAGCATAAGGCATTCCATGATAAAACCAAATATAAGCAATGTCTATCTACAAATCCAGCCCTACGGAAGGTGCTAGGAGAAAAATTCCAACCTAAAGAGGTTAAATACACCCAAGATAATATAGAAATAAATAGTTCTAGATCAGCAAATCAAAACAGTGGAAACACACACACACCACAGCATCAAAATCATAAGAATAACATTGTTTATTGATATCTCTTAACACCAGTGGTCTCAATTCCTTCAATAAAAATACACAGACTGACAGAATGGATAAAATAATGTGATTCATTTACATTAACATCAAGGATAGACATCCCTCAGGGTAAAAGGATGAAAAAAAGATATTCCAAGCAAATGGACCTAAGAAGAAAGCTTGGTATAGCCATTTTAATGTAGTAATAAGGGCGGCGGGGCTGCGTCCCCAGCACCCCGGCTGCCTGGCTAGCTTATGCCCGAAATAACAACACACAAACTGTATTCATTTAATCACTGTTTGGCCCATTTCTATCTAGCCTCTTCTAGGCTAATTCTCACATATTAATTTAGCCCATTTCAAATCATCTGTGTAGCGCCCCTAAGTGTGCTTACCGGGAAGATTCTAGCCTATGTCCATCCTGGGTCAGAGCTTCATCGCGTGTGTCTGCCCAGGAGCCGGGAGCATGGCGTCTCTCTGAGGCATCTCCTCCCGAGAGGAGAGCTGTGGAGTCTGAGCTCACTTCCTCTTCCTCCCAGCGTTCTGTTCTGTTTACTCCTCCCACCTATCTTCTAACCAATGAGGGCCAAGCAGTTTCTTTTTATTTAACCAATGACCTTCCTCCATCATTTTAATACCTGACACAACAGACTTCAAACTAAAACTAATCAAAGCAGATAGGGAAGGATACTACATACTCAGGGAAAAATCCACCAAGAATACATAGAAATTCTAACATCTATGCCCCAAACACAAGGGCACCCATGTTTGTAAAAGAAACATTACTATGGTTTAAATTACATATTGACCCTCATGTACTTATAGTGATAGACTTCAATACCCTACTCTTGCCAATAGACAAAAACTAAACAGAGAAATACTGGAGATAGCTGGCATTATAAATCAAATAGACCTAACATATTTACCGAACATTTCACCCAAGAATAAACGAATATACCTTCTTCTCATTATTTCCCAGAACTTTCTCCAAAATTGGCCACATACTCAGACACAAAGCAAGCCTCAACAGATCCAAGAAAATTGTAATAATACCTTACATCCTATCTGTTCACCATAGATCAAAATTGGGTATCAACAACAGAAAGTTTACAAACTCATGGAAATTGAAAAACTCACTACTGAATGAAAAATAGGTCAAGTCAGAAATTAAGAAGGAAATTAAAAATTTTTTTAGGATTGAATGCAAATGAAAGCAAAACATACCCAACCCTGTGGGACATAATGAAGGCAGTTCTAAGAGGAAGTTCATAGTACTGAATACTTACATAAAAAATTAGAAAGCTATATTAATAATTTATTTTGTCAATTTTACTGATTTTTCTCAAAGAACCTTCTTTATTTCTTTGGTTCTTCGTACTGTTTTATTGTTGTTGTTTCTGTTGAATTGATTCAGCCCTGCATTTGATGATTTATTGCCATCTGCAATAAATAAATAAAAATGCAGAGACAGATATTGGGGTTCAACCTGAAGATCAGAAAAGCAAAGCAGCCAAGCCACTAGAGATTTCTTGCCTCTAAGAAATCCTCAGATTGCAAGAGAGTGAGTTCCTGTCTCATTCCATAAGCTGGGGCCGACATAGAGCCTTTACCACTATGTCCTAGTGCCTTTGGTACAGGGATGTACCCTGCAAGCCACCAAAAGAGGAAGAAAAACACCAAGCCAGACAGAAACCTTTTGATCTCCAATGCTGTTCTGTCTGCAATACATGCTTGGGCAATGGTGGCACAAAGCTTGTGGGAATAACAACCAAGATCTGATTTAACTTAAGGGCCACCCATACCCGACACTGCTTGGGTGACCAAGGACCTGAGACTAGATAGCCCAGGGGCTGGGGTAAAACCAAATACTACTTTCTGTTTTACTAAAAAAATGTAGCAAGAAAATGACCCCTAATGACATTCTGCTGCAGTCTTAATTCATTGTCTTGTTCAGCTACCAACAGAGAAGCTCACTCCTGCCGTGGATGGAGACGATAGAGATACCTACAGCCAGATATTATGCAGAGAGTGAGAGACCTTGGAACGCTTCAACCCTAAATGGGGCATCTCCATCAAATTCCTCTCCTCAGGGAACCCTGTGGAAAAGTAGGCAGAAAGAGTGTAAGAGCCAGAAGGGATGGGGACAACAACAACAACCAAAAATGGCCCTTTGTGTCAGCATAATCAAAGCTCATAGGGACCCACAGAGTCTGAGACAGCATGCATAGGGCTTGCCCTGGTCTGTACCAGGTCCTCTGCGTATATGTTATGACTTCAAATTTAGTGTTTTAATGGAATTCCCGAGTGTGCCAAACAGTGGATCTCTGATTTCTTTCTTTCTGTTTGTTTGTTTTGTCCAACACTGCTGTATTAGTTTCTGTTTTATTATATTTATTTTATTATTTAAAAACGTTACATTGGATGAATCAAGTGAAGCATGGCATATTGACAATATTTTTAAAGATTTATTCTTATTTTATGCATGCGTTTTACCAGAATGTATTTATGTGTACTGTGAGTTCACAGTGCCTACAGAGGTCAGAAGAGAGTGTTGGAATTTTTGGAACTAGAGTTATTAAGGTTAGAAGCTGCCAGGAGAATGCTGAGAATGGAACTCAGGTTCTCTGCAAGAGCAGCAAGTATTCTTAGCTGCTGAGCCATTCCTCCAGCCCCCAACAATATTTATGTTTAGATTTATTTATTTTATTTTGTGTGTATGCGTGTTTTGCATTCATGTATGTATGTTCACTGTGTGTGTGTGCTTGGTGCTTGCTGAGGTCAGAAGAGGTTGCTGGATTCCTTGGAACTGTAGTTGTAAATTGTTAGGAGCCACAATATGAGTGCTGGGAACCAAACTTAGGTCCCCCGCAAGAGCAATAAGTGCTCTTAAAAAATGAACCATCTCTCCAGCCTACTAAAACAGTATTTTTCAGAAATATAAAATAGTAGAAATTTTTCCATCCATTAGAAATGAGCAGGTTGAAAAAGAATTTACAAATAGCTTACAATGAACTTTTCAAACATTTAAACCTAAAACACAAAATCATTCAGAAAATGTGAAATCCAATCCAATCTTTATAAATAACATACACTAAAGCTACTGATGGTTCTGCGTAAGCTGGAGTTACAGGGGTGTTATCTGATTTAACAAATGGAAACAGGACATTTGATGACATTTCAGTTTCAGATAAACAACAAATAAAGTGTTAGTGTAATTATGTCTCATGAAATGTGTTCAATGGAATATTTGAGGCACACATGAGAAAGTATTTGTTTTTGTCAGCTGTTTAAATCTAACCAGGTTTCTTTACTTAATCTGGCAATGACTGGGCTCTACCACAGGTGAAATGATGTGACCTCAGTGTTACTGCTTCTGTCTTTTCCCCAGGTCAGAATCACCTCATTCATAGCTTGGATTGGGAATCGATGTTGTAGAAAATGTTCATTTTAGTTGAATTAATTAGGTAAATTGCTATCGGGAGAACTGGCTTTTGGTGAATTGGTATCAAGGTGAGCTAAATCTCCTCAACCACCTTATCAAACTCTTTAAAAAGGTTGTTCCCTGCCTCGATAAGTTATGGCCACCCACGAACCTAATTCATTTTATAGGTACTATTTACAGTGTCCCACATTGAATTTGCCTCCTGACTCTGCCTCTCTTCTATATGTCTTCTGAGAGGAAGGGCTTGTTTCTCTTCAAGCATAACTAAGGCCCGGACTAAAGATGGCAAATACATTCTCCAATGTGGCAGTTAATGTTGAAAGACATTGGTTTAAATCTGGCATGACTCAAAAATCCCCATTGACTTTGGTATAGTTTTATTTTGCACTTGCACAGATGGAGAAACTGGTACAAATAATCATTGACTTGTAAGTATTAGGGACACAGCCAGAGGGAAATTCAGGTGCCCAAACCCCCTTAACTCATCAAACTAACTTAAGAAAAGGCACCATAGCAAAAGTCTCTAATTTTGGCTACTGTTGCCCCAAAAAACAGATGAAATGTGCATTCCCAGACTGTTTCTGAAACAAAGTGTCACCCGAGGGCATGTCTTTCTTCCTCTCTGTAGCCTAAGTGTTATCTGTCTCCTCATCAGCTCCAGACAACCACGGTGGCAGAGAAGAATAGGCTGTTATTTGATGCCAAATTGAATCTGCAGAGACTCTGTGAACCAGACTGGAGCATTATTACAGTGACTCAGTATGTGTGTGTCTGTTTGTGATTTTTAATGTTGATAGCTCGCTAGACTTACTTTTAATTTCCTCTTAAATATTAGGATGTTTCAAAGTGCCCACAGTTACTGATTAGACCATTGTGTTTCTGATCTTGGTGATAGAATGTAGCCAACTTTCAAAGGAAAAAAATTACAAAGTTTGGACTGAACTTTCTGTCCACTCACCACAACCCTTGGAAAACATACATATTCTTCAGCTCAGCACATTTTAATCGCCCTTGTTGCCCTTTGATTCTCAAATGCTACTTACTCATGGTAGGACAAGGCAGTCTGTTCCACTATCATTTCCTGTGTTCGGGACTTCCAAAAATCAAGTGTTCTAAAGGGAATCTGACTTAAAGATGAGTAGGAAGCCAGAGTGTTGACTCCTCCTGTTATGGGTAATAACCAAAGGCACTAGTAAGACATTCTGCACTAGATGACAATTACTGTCCATCCATGGTCTCCGCATCTACACTGGACCACGTCAAAAGGAATCTTACATGGCACAGGGCCTAAAGGAAGATGCTTGTTTTAGCTACACCAGAGCCTCGGAGCTTGGAATATTTCTGAGAAGAGTCGAGCGTCTCTCACATTATAACTTTAATGCTACTCTGTGTCATGGAGGCATAAAAATCAACTTTCAGTTTATGTTAGTTTCCAAAAATTAAGAACTCCCTCATCAGTTCTTGTCACTCAGAGTAACTCTCATATAGCTTAATAGGTTTCTTTTTCTTATGTTATTCATATGCTCAGTTATCAAACCCTTTTCCACTGTACATTAACAAATTTCCTATGCACTCAGTTTCTTTTCTGAAATTCTACCTTTGTATTTGAATGAAACCTGGTTCTTCCTTAGGCCAGCACCTTAATTTAGTCATCTCAAAATATAGCTATATTGTCTTCTTAGCCTTTATGCCTGTGAGCCTAGAGACAAGAAATCTCTGTCTTGTCTTTGGTACTTCTAGGTCATTCTACCTCTCTTGGTCCTGGTGACAATCCTAAGCCTAAGGTCAGCTTAGCATCTCCTCTGTGACTCCCTGGCGACCTTTGCATTCTTTATCTACTAACCCCACGGGACTTTTTCTTGTTTACAGAGGCTTTCGGTATGATGACTTGTTATTTGTCCAGTTCTGTTCCTTCCCTAGTTCTTGGTGATTTCAGTATCCGCAGAGTTGTTTTTCCTAATAGGCTAATGTTTCCATCTCTTGACTGTCACTCTTCTAAGTCCTGGATCTTATTCTGATCTCAGTCACCTGTTCTAGCCACACTATGAGAAAGATACTATTATTATTATTATCATCATCACTTTCTCAACTTAAGTTTCAAACATCAAATGTTATAACTATCCCTCCGTTTTTTCCAGCTCAATCCCTGTAAGACCCAACTGTCATAAATGCTCCGCCAGTCCAATGCACGAAATTTGTTAGTTCCACCATCCCTTTTTATATTCACCACTACCCTGTACCCTTGTTTACAGCTAAAAATAGCTGTGGTCAACCGTTCTAACCAACCCCTTTTGTATATCCTTAACACCCTGATCCTCTCTCAACTAAATGTACTTGCTTATAGAATCCAAATTTTTATAAATATAAAAGTTTGCCTGCACCAGACTTATGTTTATATAGACTGGTGTGGGAGAGAAAACATCCTAAAGTTGCTAACTCTTCTCATTTGGTGTGTGTGAATACAAATGGCCCCTAACGCTGTCTGGTGTTTGTCTAGTTCATGTACTCTCCCTTTCTTCCCCATTCTACCTTGACTACTTCATATTTTTTCAACCTTCAGCATGCTCCATTCTCTCCATTAGTAGAGCATCTTATTCATTTACTAATAAACAAAGTGCTTAGAGGATGACTTCAGAAGTTCTTACCACATTGACGTATTAACCTGCCTTTGCTTTTTATGTCTTACTTTATGTTCTGTGACTGTTAAATGAACTGGCTATGTGCATACCTGAGACTGTCTCTATACTTGTGTTCAAATTCTTTGCCATAGCACGCTCTCAAGGACATTACTTTCTGTCTCTAACATATTATTGATTGTCTCCTTTCCGTTGAATCTTTTCCATCAATGTACACGAATGTTGTTCTTGCATCTTAAAATAACCATCTTTTGACCCATCTTTCTTTTCAGCTACCATTTGTTTCTCTTTTTTTACCAAAAAAAAAAAAATTCCTTGAAAAAGTTCTCTGTATTTATCACCAATTCGCCTTTAGTTTTTCTCAAATTTTTAAAATAATGGGTTGGAGAGAATGGCTCAGCGGTTAAGAGCACTGACTGCTCTTGCAGAGCACCCAGGTTCAGTTCCCGGCACCCACATTGTGGCTCCCTGCTGTCTAGAAATCCAGTTCCAGGAAACTCAGCACTCTCACACATGCATGCATGCAGGCAGAATGCCAATACACATAATATAAAAATTAAAAAGATAATTAAACTAAATGTGAACTCAGAGACTATGGCAGCATGCATAAAGGCCTGCATAGGTTCAAGTCAGACGAAGTCCCAGCTCTGAGAAGGCGAGGTAGACACAAAGTCTCACCTCTAACCAAGAATCTGTTTGTAAATACCACTTGCTGGGAAAGGGAAAATCGATTTTCTCCAATGGCATACTACTGGGTATGCCAACCACACTCCAGGGCAGGCCCCACGCCCAGAAGTAGTAGGCCAACCCAAAACTGACTTTATGGGGTCTTCTTGTGGGTCTTTTGTTTCATTTCATTTTGCTTTGTTATTTTTTGTTTCATTTGTTTTTTATGTGTCTGTTTAGATTTTCACATTTTGAGAAAGAGAGAGAAGACATCATGAAGTTTAGTGGGTAGGGAGATGGGAGGATCTGAGAGGAGTCGGGGGAGGGGAAACATGATCAAAATATATTGTATGAAACGTTTTTAATAAATTTTTAATAAAAATAATTATATTTAAACAACTAGTTTTCATAATTGGACTATTCCATCAGATCTATTTTATTTGATGGAGTTTATATGATACATGCAATATATACAATTAGTACTTATTAATTTAAAAACAAAACAAAAGTGTCTCAAATCCAAATCTTTGAACTCTATCTCAACTACCCTAGTTTAAACAATGTTATTTTTTTGCCCATATCATTGCAGCGGCTTTCCATTGCTTCCCCTTATGCTATCTATAGCACCACCAGATGTGTGTGTGTGTGTGTGTGTGTGGTCTGTGCTTGGGGACATATGTGTGTATAACCATGTGTGCATGTACAGACAAGGCCAATATCTGGCATATTCCTTTATTACTGTCACTTTATTTTCTTGCTGAACCTGGAGCTCACCAGTAATCTACGTTGACTGATCAAGTCTGTGGAACCCTACTAAGACTGTAACTTAGGCTTGTTGTTGTTGTTGCTGTGATAACACCACGGCCAAAACACAACCTGTGCAGAAAAAGGGCTAATTTCAGCTTACAGAGTATACTCCATCATCAGGGGAGGAGAGAGAAGGAGCTCAAGGCTGGAACCTGGTAGCAGGAACTGAAGCAGAGGTGATGGAAGAGCCCTGCTTACTGACTTGCTTTTTTATGGCTTGCTCAGCCTGCTTTCTTATACAACAGAAGACCACCTCCTGCCCTGGGCTGAAACCATCATCAGTGGACCGGGCACTTTCACATCTATCATTAACCAAGAAAATGTCCTACATGCACGCCTCCAGTCCAACCTAAACAGGTTCCTTGATAGAGATTCTCTCTTCTCAGATGGCTCTAGTTTGTGTCAATCCAGCACATACCCCCTCCCAGCAGTGGGATTGCAGCTGTATGTCACTGTGCCTGCTTTTTTCAGGGTGCTGGCAACCTAAATTCAGGTCCTTACACCTATGCAGCAAACACTTTATCTACTGAGCCATTTCCCCAGCTCCCAGACTTGTATTTGTATAACATAGATAAAATCTCTATTTTAAAATGTCTAACTGGTTTTTCATCAGTTCCTTCTATTTTATTGTGCTTGTTTCTACCTTACATGATATTATACACATGCGTTTGTAGGCTTCCTAAACCCAATGGATTTTACAATTTCGTCTGTGCACTCAGAGCCTAGAAGAGGGCTCAATAAGTATTTGATGAATCATTTAATCATTCTTTCTAAGTTAGTGTCTGATTTTACAACCTATCAAGACGGAAATCTGCAATGCCTGCATGAGTGCATTTGTCTTTGCATCTGTCTTGGTAGGGTTGCATCATGTACTGTATTTTTCTGTAAACTTCTTAAATTATTTTTCTTCAGCAGTGTAAGTACTGCGATGAGCTGTTTTCTATGAGGCATTACTTTATAAATCATCTTTTTAAAGTATAAAGGAAAAGATAAGATACTGATTCCTCCATGACTCTTCCTCTCCACCCAAGACACAGTTTCTGAGCAGAAAAGATAAAAACCCAAATGAGAAAAGGTATCAAAGCATAGGCAAAGATCACAATTTGCTTGCTCTTTCCATAAGTCTGTGTCAGGCATTGTAGTAAGAACTGGAGGAAAAAGCACTGGACAGATAAGGTCTGTGGTCCCATGGAATTTACAAGTATAGTGGAGCAGTGTGACAGTGAGTGAGTAAACAAATATGTAAATGATTTGAAAGTTTGACTAGTGATTGCTAGCAAGTAAGCATCACGCTGCATTCACAGAGTGGAGTGGGCATGCAGTGGGCAGAATAGTACTTCCAGTGAGATATATTCATCTTAGTCCCCAGAATCTGCAAATGCATTTTCATTATACATTACAAGGAAGAATTAATGCTGCTTCTCAGGCAACCTTGAGGATATGAGGTCATTCTGTATTGTCTGGGTGGACCCGACATTATCTCTGAGGTTCTCAAGAGGGGGAGGGCGGAAGTAGAAAGAATGCCAGAATTGGAGAAAGACTGGGCATGGAACATTGCTGCTGCTGAATGGGGAAAAAGGGACTCCAAGTCCAAAAACACAGCTGTCCATGAGAACTGAAAGGGGAAGAACCAAATTATCTCCTAAAATGTCCAGAGGGAAAGCCTTCCTGCTAAGACCTGATTTTAGTTCAGTGAGACCCATTTTGGACTTTTGAACTTAATAAGTATTAGGTGATAGGCTTGTTTAAAGCCACCATGGCAATTTTGTTACAGCAGCAAATGGGGAAATAAGGACTTTAAATTCCAAAATCAAGAAGCACTTCTGTAAAGACATTTCATTAATCTGAATGTAAGGATTTGAAGGAGTGTGTCACTCAAAAGGCTGCTGATAGCTTGTGCAGGTGGAAAAACCAGAACGGTCAAGGCTGAACAGAGATTTGGGTAGCTAGGAACTGACAGATAGTCATAACAATTGAAGTGTGGTGACCAAGAAGAAAGTAGTTAACAAAAGATTATAAATTTTGACATGAATAATCCATGTAGGGCCTTGTAGACATTAAGGAACTTAGATTTTGCTGGTAGTGCACTGTAAAGACATTCAGTGGTTTAAATTTTGAGTTTCACATCATCTGTCTTATGTCTTTTTTAAGGTATGCTTTAAACTTGAACCAATCATTGTACACAGTTCAATAAATTTTTACTGAGTAAACCTATCCTGGCTACTACCACCCAGCTGAACTAAAATCTTATCAAATTCCTGAATTCTCCCCATGCCCTCAGTGTTTATCTCTAGTAAAGTAACTACTTCTTCACCTTTATCATCCTAACAGTTTTTTTTTAAATTATTGAGCTTTATATTCATGGAATCATGTTTCTGATATTTTTTGCCATGTGAATAATATAACATGTTTTATAACATGTGAGATTTATTCATACAAATACATGTGTTTAAAAATCACTATTTCTGTGTATATTTCTTATATGGCAATATATTTATCCCTTCTGTTCTTTAAGTACATTGGTTGTTTCCAGATCTGAGCTATGATGAACATTCTTGTACATGTCTTTTTGTACACATGTAGATATTTCTGTTATGCTTATTTTAAACATTAATGTTGCCATTTTTTCAGACTGATCATAACAATTTTACACTCCACCAGTAATGTGTTTTCCATTGTTTTGTTTTCCTCTCCCTCTTCCTCTCTCTCTCTTTTCTCCTGAGACAAAGTAACTGTAGCTCAGTAACTCACTCGTGGAACAGGCTGACCTTGAACCCAGGGAGCTGCCTGCCTCTGCCTCTGGAGTGCTGGGATTAAAGGTGTGTACTACTTATTACCCAGATCATTTTCAATACTTGAAAAAAATGCCCCCTTTTTGCTTATATAGCTGGTTTTTTAAGAAAGTAAAAGGCATTTCATTACAACTTTTAAAATTTCTTGGATGATTAATGACGCTGAAAAATTTTGTTCATTGGCTATTTGGATAGTCACATTTATTAGGTACTTGTGCAATGACCTAGTACTTAGATTTAAAAAAAAATAGCTCTGGCAGGGCTGTGGTGATGCATGACTTTAATTCCAGCACTCAGGAGGTAGAGGCAGGTGGATCTCTGTGAGTTTGAGGCCAGCCTATTCTACAAAGTAAGTTCCAGGACAGCCAGGGTTGCATAGAAAAATCTTGTCTCAACCCACCCAAAAGTTCTGAATTCTGAGGATAAATAATATTAGATAATTTCAAATATTCATTTGTTTTGTTATGATATGATTGAAATTTGGTATAGTCAAAGAAAATTATCTATGTTCCTGTACAGAGGAAATATAGAAACACAGGTGCACTGTGCAACCCTATCAATATGCAACTTATCTTTAAATTAACCATAGAACTTTGTATCAAATCATGTTTTCCTAAAGTTGCTGATCTGTACCTTTCCCAATACCAATTTAAGGAAAGTATGGGGCTAGGGATTTAGCCCGGTGACAATATCTCTTACCTTATACGTGCAACAGACTGGGTTCTTTATCCAGAAAAATGTCATTGTACTATTTTATGAATTGATTTTATTAATTGAGTATTCCTTAAACATAAGCTTTAAAGAAATTTAATGACCGAGGGAGGGAAAAATTCAATACATAAAATTTAGTTTAGTGGTTTCCAGAAAAAAATTAATTTTCCTCATTTGAAACCCAGGTAGATGAATGTTGAGGCATAAATCCATGCAGGATAAAGGGTGTGCCCAATTAATGGGATTTCTGGCTGGCTGCCCAGAGAGATTCTGTAAAATCTTATTCTACAAGGTAAAATGCCTCCTGCAGAGGAAGTGGTATGCTCACCGAGTATGAGGGACCCCTGCCCAGCAATACATTAACCTTATATTGCGTGCTCTCTTGCTCTGCCCTGCGTCCTGGCAGGCTTCCTTTCATTGTCTTGTGCTTTAAGCGGGCTTGCTTTTACTTATTCTCTCTTAAACACCTTAGTATTTGTTCTAACCTCCTCCCATTCCCCCCTTTCATTCTTAGAGTAACAAAGTCAAACCACAGCCCTTTTTTGGCTATTGTTCCAACCCAGTTATTGATTCTAACGAGTAAAATTCTCCTTTCCCTTTTTGAATCGTCACAATTTATGTTGGTCGTCTCACTGTGACATCGCTAGTCCCTTCAATTCTTTGAAGCTAGTGACCCCAGATATCTAGGTTTCTGAGGATGAGCCTGCTTTACTTCCCTGCCCCCCTCCTGCAGCAACTGAGACAATCCCCTCTGCAGCCTGAGGCAAAGATTTAATGCTGTCAAGAGCACAGAGCAACCCTCTCTCCAAGGCTGAGAAGGGCGGGCACTCTGCCAAGTCCTGTGCGCTGCAATCCTGCCACTACACCTTCCTAGGCTTGCTCTATATTTGAAGAGATTGCTGCAAATTAATTTCCCAGGGACAGAGGGGGGAGGGAGAAAAAGAGTGTGTTCAAGCACCGAAAACTGCGACCGACTCGCCCTCTGCTGGTTAAAGGCATGAATGATCGCAGCCAAAACAACGCAACAGAGAAGGCAATCTGTTCAATACAGATAAATAGCAAACTCGGTCCGTTTGTCGATCTAAATCGTCACTGTGAGTTTTAGCTCCACCTGAAATTTAATCATATTCTCACTTTAAATCCTAGTCCCAAGTAATATGCTATCTTGAGTCCATGTTCATTTATTTGTAGGCTCCATTATTCTAAACCGCTAATCAAAATAGCTCCAATGAGCCTTTTGTCTAATTGGTTGCTAGGCAACTGGAAAAATGACACGGAAGCCAGCCGTTGCTTATTGAACATATCTCAGGCCGGTGTCTCTGCCTAAGATAATAATTTCAAGCGAACAAAAAGACAGCTGCTGTTTGTATTTTCAAGGTTAATTGGTTGGAAAACTGGAAAAAGCGGTCGGTTTCCGTAATGGTTTCTAGAAAGCTGACAGACTACCTACTACAGAAGGAAGCCCTGGCTGCCATAATTCACAGAGCCCCGCACCGCCTTTGCAGTCTTACGTACCTGGTTGGAATAAACCAACACACGGAGGCTAGGGTAATGAAATGTCTGCCCGCAGCAAGACAGTATCTATAAGACACTTACATTCTGCCGGGGAATGAGGGAGAGAAAAAAAAAAAAAACAAAACCCAAACGACTAGATATTGCAATGTATGGTGTCAGTAAACGTCAGCTGAATCCTCTGCCAGTCTGCGTGTCCCAAATCAAGGGATTCCTATTCACCCCCTCTACTTCTGGCATTGTAAATTGGTCGATCACGCGGCGTTTGAAATCGGTTGAGATTGGCCCATTCCTTTGTCAGGTGAAAATCTCTGCAGCGAGTCATGGGACTCAACTGGGCGGTGTCGCTGTCCGCATCTGGGGTGCTGAACTCCAGGCGTGGCCATGGAGATTTTCTTTGTATGACAGCTTCCGGTAGGGCGGTGTCGGGGGCGTGCTCTAAAAGGTGGTTCCAGCTGCCACCTGGTGTTCAATGAGGGAAGTGCTGGAAGATAAGGAAAATGAGAGTTATGAAGTTCAAAAATTACTTTAAAACTCAGAAAACACAAATTGGAGGAGTTTTTGTCCTCAATAATTGGTCTTTTGGAGATCTCACACCTTTTTAGAGACACCCAGGGTATAGAAGAACGTAGACGTTAGAGAATGAGCTCTCATTACCATCCAAGAAAAATAAGCTGTGTTTAAATAAATACTGCCACACATTTTTCTAACACATTTTGTTGTCAAATATGTATTTAAAGTATCCATATAGTAATTCAAGAATTTTACTGAAAGGTTTAAGTAAAATAAATGCTAAGAAAACAATCTTGATGGTCAAATACATTTAAGGAAACTTAGCTGGGTGTTCTTCTCTGCGGGCAGTATTGGGAAAATCAAAATAGTGATTATATTTGAGATATAGTAAATAGAAACTATATGTGGGAATCTTTTTCTTTTTACTTACTCCTGACTCTGGTATTTAAGTTACGAAAATGTTGGGAACAGGGGATTTGTGATATGCTTATGTCTTTTAATCTGTATATTTTATAATATCCTACACAAAGTCGGTGTGAATGTGCAGATATACACATTCAGGTGAGGGAGGAAACCTCAAGATTATTTGTACATAGAGATTGCCTAATATGTAACAAAATTTGGGAGAAATACTATTCTATATCTCGTTCCATCTTTGAAAAATAAAAATACATGTAAAGGTGGGTACATCTCTAAGAGAGTAGAAGTCAGAATTCCAACTGACCATCACATTTCTGTGTCTCTCATGGTAACCTCTTCTTCCCAATTAGTTTGGTACAACTCTTTCCATCTTTCAAAACAGTGACTATCATGTGTGTTCAGATGTCTGGGTTACAGTGTAAAAATCAGCCCTAGCAAGTTCAGATCAAAATCAATATCATTCTCAAAATAAAAATTAGACCCATCTAAGAAGCGCGCCCATGGTGATTTATCAGTCAACACAGTTATTATTTGGTATTAGCACAGTGGTTTCTTCCTTTAAAACTTAATACAGAACACAACTGTTATCATTTCTGCTTTAAGAGTCAAACACATTTTATTTTAAAAAATATTTACTTTAACCAAAACTTAACACACCAAACAGGATTAATTAAATTGCCCTCAGTTAAGAAATTGAGAAGTTTACCAGATTACAATAAAAAAAGAACTGTCTTTTTAGTCTTAATTTGATCAAATTGGGAAGATTCCAAACACACCCAGTTTCCCTGGAAAGTCACGATCATCTGTACCACCACCAGGGAGGCAACACACAAATAAAGACTTCAAAGCCATCAGCTTAAAATGAGAGCATAATGGAAAGCCGTTCTACTAATTATATAATAGTATCGGTTTAATATTACAGCTTCTTACATTACCATGGGGGAAGGAAACGTTATATTCACAAGCACAGGTTCAACATAAGAAGCATTGTCATCTAAAGCAACAGATGGGAGACCAAGACCAGGTGCAATAGGTCTGACTGCCAAAAGTATATCCACAAAGCATCCAGCTCCTGCCACAATGGGGAAAAAATCCCCCACAAAACATTAAGTACATGAAAGAACACAATAGAAGAATAAAATTATAATATAGCAGTGGCGTTTAAAACTGCAGGTGTGACCTCAATATTTGAAGTACATCTGTTCCTAAAATAAGTTCTTTTTCAGCTTAAAGCAGTACATGTATAAGCAAAAATCAGAGAGTCTCTAAAATACTGTTTACTTAAATTGCCATGAAAATAAATATTAATGTTAAAATGGACACAACAACAGAAACAATACATGGGAGAAGAGTCTCCAGTATTCTACTTAGTGTATTTTTAAAAAGGTGTTAAAAATAACGACAGGATTCTTAACTAAACAATTTTAGAAACATTTAGATATATAATTTTGAGGTAAATAAATGAAAATAAGTAATACATTTTCCTCAAATGTTAGCATAAATTTAAATCTGAACTAATTTTATAAATCAGAAATACTATTTTGCAGAACACATTAGAATGAAGCAGTTTATATTCAGTGTTGGGGAATTAGAAAACAAGACTCTAAAGTACAGTGTTTTGGTATCCTGAATACTTAAAACTGAAGGAGGTTGGAAGACCTTAATTATTCAATCTCCAACTTTTGTCTGTTTTCCAGTCTCTATCCTGCTTCCTGAAGTGAGTCATGGAGACTTCCTTAGAGCTAATGATAAAACCTGGGACTACTATTGCAGGCTTTCTATATAAGAGGAAGCCAAAATAAAATCCTCTTCCCTACATTATTGAACAGTAAATAGGACATAAAACCTTCATTTGATTAGTGTCAACCTTACACCTGGAAGGAATAAATACTACACAGGCCAAAGAAATGGTGGGCAAGGCTTGTTGGGTTTACCTCTCTGCTATCATTGTTCAATCATGTTTCCAGATGTCTGTCCTATCTCAACAAGACAAGCATAAAAAATAATTCCCTGGATCTTGGGATTTAATTTTTGGTGGCTTCCATCTCATATAAATCTTGGATAAAGGAATTTGTTAGATTTTCACTTGTTTCCCACTGTCAGTTATGACCTTACAATGGATGAAGAAAGAGTCTGCACCTCTTGGACCTAAGTCAATGCACAATTACTAAGTTTCTCTGTCCTATTTGTGTGTGTGTGTTTTTAAAATAGCATTGTCTTAGTTTGGGCTATTTTTGCTGTGATAAAAGACCCAAAGCAACGAAATGACCAAAGCAACTTGGGGAAGAAAAGGTTTATTTGACTCATAGGACCACATTGTAGTCCAGCACCAAAAGAAGTCAGGACAGGATCTCAAGCAGGACTGGAACCCGGAGGCAGGAGCTGATGCATAGGCTATGGAGGAATGCTGCTTACTGGCTTGCTCCTCATGGCTTACTTAGTCTGTTTTTTTTTGTTGTTTTGTTTTTCAAGACAGGGTTTCTCTGTGGCTTTGGAGCCTGTTGGTTTGTTTGTTTTTTTAATAGCACCTATAACCAACAGCCCAGGGATGGCATCAACCACAATAGACCGGGCCCTCCCCCCTCAATTACCAATTAAGAAAACACCTTACAGCCTTGCTTACAACCTGATCTTATGTATTTTCTCAACTGAAGCTCCCTCCTTTCCAGTGACTCAAACTTGTGTTAAACTGACTTAAAACTAATCAGTAAAGTATCCAAGTAATTGTACCATAATACCAAAGTTCTTTTACATAAATTTTAAGACTTATATAATAAAGAATTATATTGATACTCAAAAAGGATTCTGAATATAGGAAAAGAGAAATATAATAATAAAATAGGAAGAGATAATTAAGAAATCTACACTAGTGCCTTAAAAGTGTAAGTATCATAATTTCATCTCTATGTGCATTTATATACATGTGTATACAATTACAATTATGTGGAAATTCAAGACAAACATTATCTATGCATGTTGACAACAACAGGTTGATAAAAGTATTCTGGGGGGTATCTCATAGTTTCAAAAACTCTCTCCAAAAATCACTGACATTTTATAAGAAGAATTAAAAGAATTTGTTTCACCTGAGAAATTTGATGGACACCACTTAGTTCAAGTATCAGATGGGACAAAATGATACTGTTGTCTCCCAATGTGATGCACTGAAAAGGACACATCATTGTTTATTTTCATTTTTCCCTTCAAAAACATTTAATCTGAGTTCAGTTGAGAGGAAATAAAACACTTTCACATTAAGGATTATGTTTTAAAATGCAGGAAATCATGGAGTTGGGCTGGTCTAGCTGCTTTGAGAAGTCATAGGTTATTCACGTTAGAGTCCATGGCTCCTGGGGCATTGTGTATCTTGCAGTTCCAGTGAAATTGGGGCAGTCTTTTGGGAAGTGGAGCATCAGGATGCCTGTGTTTCTCTTTATTCCCTAGAAGTCATCTAAACATATAGAAATTTGGCAGAACAATTAGTCTTTGACATTAATCTTGTATACCCTGTAGTTTATAGACATGATTACATCTTGGCACCCACCATTATACTCTGTTTCCTGATAAAGGTATAAAAAGTCTTATTGCCTTGGGACTTAACAATTATGGGAACCGGGCTGGACAGAAACCCCGACAACAAATGATGCCCAACATGTGGACAACTGCATCCACATAAAGCCTGAGGAGCTTGGGAAGTAATTCTAGATAGAAAAGAATAGAGTAAAGCATGGCTTATTAATAGCAGCACTATCTTGAGTGGGTTCTGCTTGCTAGAGGTAAGTGCTATCATTTAAGACAGGCTTCCTGACTCAGATTTAGCTGCAAAAACTTTGCAACCCCTTTAAGAGGCTCTAGCTGCAAAACCTTGCAGCTTTTTAAAGAGGCCCTGCCACAACACACTTAAATGGTGTTGATGAAAAGCTGAACACATGCTTTTTGGTTTTCAGCTGTAGCAGGAAAAAAGCTTTCTGGGCTGTCCTGCCAGCACAAACTCTGATTCTTTCAGGCAGGAGGTTTAGCTAGAGAGTATTTGAGTGTGGTTTATGAGCACATGCTGCAGCTTACTTGCTGGCAGGGACCTTGAGACACCATAGAATTGTGGCAATATATATGGCTACAGTCAGTACCTCTGCCATGAGGCTGGAATCTCAGAAAGCTAAAAAATAGGCTAGATCCAGCTGTCAAAGCCACAGTTTTAATACTCTCCATATCACTTAGCAAATTAAAGACTCATGTGGACAGAAAAAGAGAGATATAGAACAAAGAGAGATTCAAAGATGAAGAAAACATCTAAATGTTTTACAGCATGTTAAAAATATATACAGGCTTGGGAAAGAAAAATGTTAAAGTTCTTAAAAGAAAAAAAGAGAGTAGTTGGGTGTGGTGGCATACACTTTTAATCCCAACACTTGGGAGACAGAGGCAGGCAGACCTCTGTGAATTCAAGGTGTGGTAGCACACAACTTTAATCCTAGCACTTGGAAGGCAGAGGCAGGTGGACCTCTGTGAGTTCAAAGACAGCCTGGTCTACAGAGGGAGTTCCAGTACAGCCAAAGATACACAGAGAACCTGTCTCAAAAAGCCAAAAATTAAAAGTTAAAATAAAAGAAATAGAGGTTAAAATAAAGCCATGTAAAGATGAAAAATACACAGAGAATCTGGATATTGTATGTTATTACTCCCTCTTTAAATTGTTTGAATGCTGAGGAACAGCAACAGCTGCTAAAAGATGAGAAAGACCCCTGACATAAGACCATAAGACCTCAATCTGATAGAAAAGAAAGTGGGGAACAGACTTGAACTCATTGGTACAGGAAAAGTCTTTCTTAACAAGATACAGATAATACAGACACTAAGAACAACAGTTTAAATAAACAGGACTGTTGCAAGGTAACATCTTCAGAGAACACATGGACTCTTAAAGCCAATCAGAAAGCCTTTATAGCTGGTGGATGGTTGCAGGAGGAACTTGCCAAAAGTGTGCAGCCCCAAGTCTTACTGTTTTTCACTTTTAAAACACAAAACTACACCATGTTAACACACACTTTGGTTAACAATAACAGCTAGCAAGAAGTGGAGCTACAGAAGCCAAAAAGCAAGGTTAGTACATTTAGGGACTTTCCCAGCTGCATGCTGGAACTATTGGCTTAACCTTTGTTCCCGATTTGACAGGTGCTTCTGCACGCTGGGTTCCAAGGCCTAAATGGGGTTTTATCGGCATCAGTTGTGCTCAGTTCTACTAAGGTCCTGGGATCAGATGCATTCTCCACCAGTTACTTGTACATGAGTCAAATCATGGCTTCATCTGGGGGCAGTGAGTTATATCATCTCTTTAGCTAGTAGTTAACAGAGTTTACTTTCTGTTTTTCATAGCTAAGTAGGTAGATGAGCAAGCAGGGTCTTATAGTGAGGACAAGAAACAAAAAGATTATTGACCCAGCCATGGTTAAGTAGGGTAATTAACTGGAGGTACAAGGAGAACAAAGATTGATACCAATTTTTAGAATATTATGTTTTTTTTTTTTTTTTTTTGGTTTTTCGAGACAGGGTTTCTCTGTGGTTTTGGAGCCTGTCCTGGAACTTTTTTTGGTTTTTCGTATTAATTTTTTTTTTTAAGACAGTGTTTCTCTGAGTATCTCTGGCTGTCCTGGAACACACTCTGTAGACCAGGCTGGTCTCAAACTCAGAGATCTGCCTGCCTCTGCCTCATGAACACTGAGATTAAAGATTTATGCCACCTCTGTCTGACCAATTGTTGGAATCTTTATGTCACATTTTTCTTATTTAAAGGTCATCTCTGACCATGGCAAAACTTTATCTAATTGTCCCTTATAAATAGGCATAGAAGTAACAAGTTTTTCCATGTGTCATACAAAGACTTTCTTGTTTTATGAAGAGGATGTCAAATACCCTTTAATTTTGAACAACAACCCTGGCTACAGAGTCTAATTGCACTTTCAAATAGGAAACTGAATTTTTCAGATGGCTCAGGTCTATGTCTATCTGAGCACTAAGTTCCTTATGATTTTTCGCTTCAGTGGAGCCCACGGTGCTTGCCCCTATCAACAGGGAAATGAGAGTGGAGAGACCTATAGGGCACAGGGATGCCCGGATTCTAAAAAATAGCTCCTGCCTCCAGGATCTTGCCCTATTTCAATACCTGTCCAGAGTTCCTTCAGTGATGAGCTATGATGTGTAAGTGTACAGGTGTACAGCAACAGAAACTCTAAGACTAATTATATATATATATATATATTGTGTGTGTGTGTGTGTATTTATTTTTCTATAAGTTCTGTTCCTCTAGAGAACACTGACTAATAAGACATCTCATGCTGGCAAGGATGTAGGGAAAGGGGAAAATTTATTCATTTCTGCTAGGAGTGCATACTCATACTGCCATTACAAAAATCTTTGTGGCAGTTCCTCAGGAAACTGAGAATATATCTACCTCAAGACCCAGCTGCACAACTCTTGTTCATATACCCAAAGGACTCTATGTTCCTACTATAGAGATACTTGCTCATCCATGTTCAATGCTGAGTTATTCATAATATCCAGATGTCCTTTTAGATGTCCATTAACTGATGAATGGATACTGAAAATGTGGCACATTTGCATAATAGAATATTATTCAGCTGTTAAGAAAAATTGTATTTGTAGGTAAAGGGATGGAGATGGAAAAACATGCTGACTGAGGTAACCCAGACTTAAAAAGACAAATATTATATGTTTTTTCTTATATGAGGATGTTAGCTTTTAAACTTTCAATATGTGCCCTGCAATCTGATCAATCACAGAGGTTAGGTACCTAGTATGGGACCAGTGGGGAAGAGATGATGTCCCAAGGAAAAGGAAATAGAATATAATGTTATGGAGAGACAAAGGGAAAGCTAGAATAGGGATGTGGAAGAAGGCTAAAAGGAGGGACACAACACTAGAGATCATTTGAAAAACCATGTGAAAACCCACTACTGTAGGGGTGTCCTAAAATACATACATGTTTAAAAGAAATCTAAATGTAGTCACCAAATAATAAGGGAGATAAAGTCCCAACTAGACATCTTAATTTTACCAAGTACAAGGAATGGGCTACATCTTATTGAGTTACTAGCCAAAGGGGTCTCATTGGACACCTCAAACATCACAGTTTAAAGCCAAGGCTATTGGTTGCTCTCAGTCTGATGATAAGACTCTATTGCTGAAGACAGTGCTTACTTATGCCATTGAATTGGTGCCTAATTAGAAGCATTCATTACTCCTACTGACTAGCATTCATGGTACTGAAAGGTTCTCTACAACTGCCAGAGGGGACAGATAATCATCAACATTACCAAGCTACAAAACCTGAGGCCACAATAATACCTGTGTACAAGGTAAACTGGTGCAATAGTGACACAAATATTATGTGAGTAATGAGCCATATTTTGATTGGGTTTAAGTTTCAACTCCATGAAATAGAACCCATATATGACAACAACCGGAGACTAGATAGGTCATGACCCTCAGGGGAAAATCTATTATTATTATTTTGCTAAAGGAACATAGTAATTTGATGGCTCCTAATGGCATATTTCTATGCACATAGATGAGTGCCTCATTTAACTAGCATCAGAGAAGCTTATTATTGTAGTAGATGGGAATTAACACAGACACTCACAAATGAACATTTTTTAAAGAGTGAGAGACTTTGGAGCACCTGGTCCTAAATGAAATATTTTCATCAAACCCTCCCTTCAATGCTCAGGGATCCATGCAGAAGAAGAGGCAGAAATTTAAAAGCCAGAGGTGATGGATGACTCCAAGGAAATAGTGTCTTCCAGACACAAGAGAACTGATGGACATATGAACTCACAGAGACTGTGGAAGCATGCACAGGACCTGTACAGGTTCAAGCCAAGATGGGGTTCCAGCCCTGAGAGAGGAAACTAAACATGAGGTACCATTCCAAAACAAAAAGCTGTAATTACAATTGATCTCTGCTGGCAAAGAGAAAATGAGTATTCTCCACTGTAGTCTCACATCTCATTAGGTGCACCAGCTGCACTTCAGGGCAGGCCCCATGCCTAGGAGTAGTTGGCTAACACAAAACAAACTCCATGGCTTTACCATAGACATTTTGTCTTATTTGTCTTTGGCCTTTTGTTTTGATTTTTTGTGCTGTACACACATGCATGCACACATACACACACACACACACACACACACAGAGAGAGAGAGAGACAGAGAGAGAGAGAGAGAGAGAGACAGAGAGAGAATAAAATTGAGTGTGTAACAGGGCAAGGAACCCTGACTGCTCTTTGGACTGGAGAGGGAGGGGAGAGGAGTGGGGGGAGGAGGAGAAGGGTGGGAGGAGGTGGAGAGAAATGGGAGGCTGGGGGGAGGCGGAAACTTTTTTCTTTTTTTTCCTTTTCTCAATAAAAAAAATTAAAAAAAATTGAGTGTGTAAGAATAGGGGGAGGTGTACCACAAATCTAATTGGTCTTAATAATAAAAGCCCAGAGTCAGATATTAGGGGCAAAAGATGAAAGATCAGAGAAGCAGAGGAACCAGCCACTAAAGTTCTTACACCTACAAAATCCTCAGATTGAAAAGGGCCAGGATTCTGTCTCTTCCTGCCTTATATTCCACTCTCCACCCAGCCAAATCACTTCCTAGTGTTGGGATTATAGGTGTGTGCCTCCGTTTTACTGGGATCAAAGATGTGTGTCACCACTGCTTGACTTCTATGGTTAACTAGTGGCTAACTCCGCACTCTGATCTTCAGGAAAGCTTTATTTGTTAGAACACAAATGAAATATCACACTTCCTCTTTTTGTCTAAAATAAAAAACATTATAATAATACAAGAAAAACTATATACAATAAGTTAATTACTATATAAAACATATACAGGCAATAAATACATCAACAATGTCTAGGCAATAAATATTTGACAGATTCAGAGAAACACTCCATTATGTATCCTATTTTGGTAAGTCCAAAAGGTTGTACCAATTTACTTTCTATTATAACTTATATTACCAAAGATATGTTTTTATGTCTCTCAACCTTATACACTTCACATTTCTTTAATTAATTTATTTTCTGAATTTGGTAACAAGGAAAACTATAACAATAACTATAAAGTCATCAACTTTATTAGAGACTCGAGAAGAAAATAATATTACCCAAGTAAGCAGGGAGTATAAGAAACTGACTTGCAAAAACTGTGAAAAATGACAGAAACAGCTGGTTGCCTTGATAATCACCTAAGGCACCTCTGTAAGATTGGGGCATCCATCTTTAGCCTATAGGCCTAGCATATCTGACAGACTTTTCTGTGAAGCAGAATATTTTGAAGGGCTGTCCAACCTTGTCTTGGCAAAGTTTGGCAGTAGCTTTCTTTTATCTCTTGCCTGTTCAATTAGGAGAGTATACTATCAGCAGTTGAAGCAAGGGCAGTTTATTGCCCAGTGACTAACTTTTATAACACAGAAAGAAAACCCCATGTGGAGTTTCTTTGATGCCCATCATCTTCTCTGAAGTAGATTGGTGCTGCCAGCCGCAGATATGTCTCATTGTCATAAAAAATAACCTATGTTGTTAAAACATCTTAAATGCTATATTCTGTAAATTTCTGAAGAGGTTGAAGATGACCTGTTTATCTAAATTATTTCTCTGAAAATATACATAATATGACTACAAGTTTGATTGTAATAGGCAACTAATTACTTGCCTGCATTTCCTTATAATCCTAAATAGTTGGTAATATAACTTTCAAGGACTAGAAATTTGCATTACATTGTTAAATGAGCTGTATAGGTACAACACATTGAGTAAGATTAGAAACATATGTACAACATGTTCTAACAAAAATAATCTTAAATTTGTATTAATACACAAAAATCCATATTAATGTAAAATATTTAAGGCTATTAGTTGCTTTCTTGATTTTAAAGTAAATGCAATGATCTACCCTTAGCCTATTATATATATATATATATATATATATATATATATATTTCCCTTTTTTCATTTAAAAATAAGAATGCTGAATCTTATCTCCTTTATTCAACCTTTTCCATGATCATTACCAATAACCACTTATAACCAACCATCCTAAATGATGACAAATATCCATAACCCATTGAATGACCAAAACCATCCACCCCATTTCTTGGTAATGTGGGTATCTTGTTCTTAAATTTACTTCCTGATGTCTGGGGGGTGACAGCATCTTCAGGGGATTCTGAAAAGAAAAATATTTGGGTCAATTGTCAAGTGCTGGGAGAGTTAGCTTTATCATTTATTGTCTAGTCTCTGCATAAGAAGAAAGTTCAAGACTTGTTTAAGTCCTGGCTAGAGTAGACTATGAGACTGGATCATCTCAGCTAGTCACCTTGAAACTGTCTTGAGTAGTTTGTACTCCAAAGTCAATCATTAGGTAGTGTTTTCCAGATTAATAATGTTATCATACTCCTGGTGGAAATGTCATTGTATGGTTTTATTACCCTTTTGGAAATCTCAAAGGTCACTGTTAGTTGTGGTCATGGTTCACTGCCAAAATCTTAAACATTTTAAATGTCATACAAAGGAGATCTCAAAGAGTTTAAAGGATTAATATTTGTTACGTACATTCAGAGTACAAATCTTAATTTCAGTTACCTGAAAGAGACTCAGATCTGAAATCATGTACAAAAAGCTAGATGAAGTCTTTTTATAGAATCAGTTAGTCTATATGACTATTAATATCATGACAAAAAGTTAAAAAATATATTAATCTTATAAATTTTGAGATAAAATTTATACCTTAAGAAAGAGTCAAAATAAAACCAAAGGATTATGAGATTAATGGAAATAAAATAGTCTCTTAATTTTGTTTGTTTTCTGTCCCATATGAAGTGGATCTTCTGACATGAGACAGAAATTTTGCCTTTACTTTAACAAGCATTTTTGGGTTTAGAGAAGGAGAGAGCCACACTCCAACTCCAAAGCAAGTTTGAATTTTTAATTGAACTAAGACTACAAAAAGACATTTGCATTGTATGTCTGTAGAGAACAACAGAAACAAACATTTTGGAATATTTATAAAATTTTATCCCATTGGAAACATATAAATAGGCCAATTTACTATTTTTCTGGACAAGTTCTCCTTTTTTATCAAATGCTCAGTGATCTTCAGATTCCATATCTGGATGTCTTTATTCTTCTGAAAAGACAAAAAGAAAACTCTTCCCCAGCTCTAACTTTGTGGAAGTTCCCTTTTGGCAAGTTATGTCTGATCAAATGAGAAGCTTTTGTTAGTTTTATAGTATAGTTTAGATTGAATGGTCACGCTATTTGATGAACTATCTCCTCTTCTAATTAAGAGGTCTCTCTTGTTCAAATCCATTCTTTCAGGTGCTCTGGGAAGCAGTTTCTCCCATTGTGACAGGGAAGGACATTGGGGCCTTCACAAGGCCCCCCAAAGCATTTCTTGATGGCAAAGGGTTATTCTGTCTCTTGTTGATCTGCATTCATTGGACCAGTGTTGGCTTTTGCCACACCTTCTGCATACTCAAGTAGGGAGGGACCTTTTGTTTGGATTATTCCTAGAAAGAAAACATTCTAAACATTCTAGGCATGTCCTGTTTACAGTTCCTTTTAAGGTGACCTTGTTTACCACAATTGAAACCCTTGACATTTCAATATTTTTTCAAATCCCTGGAAATCACTTCTCCTATCCAAGCATCATCATGGTCATGAGATTCAATACTGATTGTATCTCAGATCCATTCCTCCAAGGGTGCTGAACTTGACTTTAAAGGCCTAATTACCCCCTTTGCATTGTGCATTAGCATTTTCAAAAGCCAGAGATTCAATTATTATTTGTATAGCTTCTGAATTAGGTATCGTTCTATTTACTGCTGAAGTCAATCTTTATAAGAAATCAGTGAAGGTTTCTTTTGGGCTCTGTATAACTTTAGTGAATGACTCAATTTTCTTTCCTACTACTTCAATTTTGTCCCATGCATTCAAAGCTGATGCAGGGCATAAAGCCAGGGTGTGATAATCATACAGAGATTGCATTTGTACATTAGCATAATGTACAAGAAATTGGTCTTAGAAGATTTTCATACCTCTAGTCCTACTTTGCTGTTCAATGGTCTTAGCCTCTTCTTTCCACCAGGTCCTCCATTGTAATTGAGGACCAGGCTCCAAGACTGCTGTAACCAAGTCTCTCCAGTCTTGACGGATAATTCTATTACAAGTTGACCACGAGTTTAACATCAGCTTCACAAAAGGTAAATATAAGCAATATGAGACTATCGCTTCCTTAAACTTCCTTAAATATAACATTTCCACAGGAGTTTATTTAACCTTGGGGATTTCTATCATTTTGAAATTTTCATAAGGTTACTAGATAAATTAAAGTTTTTTGTTTGAAAGCTTTAGGCTGTTCCTCTCTAATCTTATAATGCAATGCTGAAATTGGTTCTACTTTAAATTCCTCTGTTTGAATCGGAATATCTCTATGATCTATTTTAAGTTTTATAAGGCCTGTATCTTGGTGCTCATATCAACCAACTTTTTTAGAGATAAACCAAGAATTATCAAACCAACAATAAGAATGATCAAAATGATAATTAACTTTATGTCAATTCCAGTTAAGTTGATTATTCCTTCATTTAATTGTTCCATTTTAAAATCATACATTGCGTAATCATACAGAGACCTACATCTCTCCATCACAATAGGGTTTCCCATTTTTTGAACGTGGGAAAAACTCTCTTTTTTAAAACTAATTTCCACCTTTAATAGTCCCAATTGTCTCACCAAGTCTGCTGGAGATGGTGATGAAGACGTGAGACTGACTGCTGCTGTGTAGAACAGTAGAAGCATGAATGGCTTTTTCCAGAAGCTACTTAGCTTGTCAGCAGCCTGAGAAGGGGTCCAGGGAAAGCCCGCAACTCACCAAGAGAAAAGAAGTCAAAGAGCCAGCTGTCTGCATGGGGGAACATGTGAAAGTGGCTAACTCTTGACTTGTTTGGAAGCCAAACACATGTGGAGTTTGCTGCAGAGAGGCTGTAACAGAAAAATCTCAAGCACACTCAGAGGCTTAGGGAAAAAAGAGAATAAGTTAGCCAGTGAAGCAATGACTCTGGCAGGAGCCCCTACATGCAACTCCAGTGTGGGCAAGTGGCTTTTTCAGGAATTCATTCCCCAAAGTTGGATGCCAGATGTAGCATGAATCTAATTGGTCTTAATAATTAAGACCCAGAGTCAGATATCAGGCAGTGATAACTGAAAGATCAGAAGAAGAAAAGCAGCCAGACACTAAAGTCCTTACCAAAATTCCAAACCTATTAATCACAGAAATAGAAAGAAGTTAATCACAAATTTCATATGGAAGAATGAACCCAGAATAGCCAAAGTGATCCTAGACAGAAAGAACAATGCTGGAGGTAACACTCCAGTTATTTGACTTCCAGTCATACTACGGAGCCACAGAAAATTAATGGAATGAAACAGAGAACCCAGAAATAAACACACAACTTCAATCACTTGAAGAAAAGATGGCCTTTTTAAAGGATGCTGGGGAACTAGGTTTCATCTAGAAGGCTGAAACAAGTTTCCTATCTCGCCCCCTGTACAGAAACAAACTGAAAATGGATCAAAGACCTAAATGTAAGAACTAAAACAATAAAACTGCTAGAAAAAGACATACACAAGGTGTGAAAATACAGACATTTTCAACAGCAGTAGAAATGTCTCCCAGGAACTGATAAAGGAGAATGAATGATATTATGTTAAAAGTTCTTCGCAGCGAATGAAGAGACAGCTTATGGAAGGAGAGAATTTTTTTCCCAACTGTACGTCTGTATTAGGGCTCTCTAAAGTAATAGAACTAATAGATCAAATCTATTTATATTAAAAGGGGATTTATTTAGAGTAGCCTACAGATTGTGGTCCAGCTAGTCCAATAATGGCTGAAAAGCCAACAATCCAGTGTTTGTTCAGTCTACAAGGCTGGATGTCTCACCTAGTCTTTAGTCTATGTTAGAATCCTAACGTAGGTTCTAATGTCACGGAAGAAATGCAGCAGCAGCAGGATAGATGAATTGGCCAACAAGAGTGGGGCCAAACAGCGAAAGCTTCTTTCTTCCATGTCCTTTTATGTGGGCTGTTAACAGAAGTTGGGGCCTAGATTTAGAGTGGGTCTTCCCAACTCACATGATCCAGTTAAGAAAAATCTTTCACAGGTGTGCCCAGCTGTTGGGTTTTAGTAGATTCCCGATGTAGTCACGGTGACAACAAAGATTAGCTATATCACAACACCTGACATGGTATTGATAAATGGAATATACAAAGGGCTAAAAAAGTAATTAAACTCCAACTTTCCTCTTCTAAACCCAAATAATCTAGTCAATGAGTGGGCAATAAAAAGAATAGATGCTGCCCAAAAGACAAGGTGCCAATGACTGAGAAATACATAAGAAAATGTTCACTAAGCCATAGGGAAAATACAGAGCAAAATAATATTGAGATTCTCTTTTGCCTTTATCACAATGGTTTCCATTTAAAAAAAACAAGAAATGTTGACAAAGCTAAGGGGAAATGTGTGGAAGGCCCAAAAGTGTGAGCCTATTTTCACCTTGTCTGAAGGTCAGAGTTTTGAAACTGCTCAAAATTGTTGACAACAACCAGGACTACACGTCCTGACCTAGGGTGTGGTTACTTTGTTCTTTTGACATCAAGATCGCCCATACAGCGGAATCCACTCCACCCTGACCAATGGTTAGAATATTTAAGCATACTTCTTTTTGAAATAGGAGGCTTGACCTTGGGAGTGGCTGCCTTCAGGATTTACTTGGTGTAGGGTGGGCTCACTGCCTAACAACAGAATGCTAATGACGTGATATCTCAAAATATTGAAGCAAATAATTGTTCTAGTTGTCCTTTGCATCATGTTAAAGCAGTCTCTTTTGTCTTCTTTCCCCTGGGTATAAAAGTATATGGAAAATTAAATGGAGGTGGATTTCAGTATTCACTGGAACTCCCTCCTGATACTATTCTATGTTTTTGTTATATTATTTTTTACGTGCATCTTCGTGCCTTTTACTAATTCTTTTAATCCTTACTCCCCTACTCTAGTAAGTAGTATTTTTGTAAAGGCTGGTCCCTGACAGAAAGGGAATGCTTATATATTGTTGGTGAGAACACAAACTAGTGTAGTCACTGTGTAGGGAGGTAAAGCCATCAGAGATCACACGTGGACTTTACTGTGATTTTATTTTACATCCTGGCTGCAATTTCCTCTCCTTCCTCTCCTCCCAGTCCTTTCTCCCAACTCCCTCTGTTCCCATCCCCCATCCACTTCTTCTATTTTTCTGTTTAGTAAAGGGCAGGTCTTTTTTGTATCAACAAAACATGGTTTATGAAGGTGCAGTTAATACTAACTTCTTCCCCATGGTTCCAAGGCAACCCAATATGAGGAGTAGGGTCCCAAAAGTTGATAAAAGAGTCAATAGCATCCCCTATCCCTGTTGTTAAGAATACCACAAGAAGACAAAGCTACACAACTGTAACATATATGCAGAATGCCTAGGTCAGTCCCATGCTGGCTTCCTGGCTGTTGGTTTACTCTGTAGGAGCCCCTAGGAGCCCCTGTTAGGTGATTCTGTGAGTTTTGTTGTGGTGTCTCTGATACCTCTGGCTCTTACAATCCGTTCTTCCTCTCTTCTGCAGGATTCCCTGAACTTGTCTAGAATTTGACTGTGGGTCTCTGTGTCTGTTTCCATCAGTTTCTGGGTGAAGTCTGATGACATCAATCTGGTCACAGGAGATGGCCAGTTCAGGCTACCCATCTGCTATTGCTAGGAATCTCGGCTAGGGTCATCCTTATAGATTCCTGTGAGTTTTCCTTGTGCCACGTTTTTACCTGACCCCAAAATGCCCACTCTCCATTTCGCACATTCTCTTTCAGTATTCTACCCCTGTATCCCCAGTCCCCACCTGTTTGCTCATGTTCCCATCCCATCCACCCCCAGTCCCTTCATGAAATCTTTTCTATTTCCCCTTCCTGGGGAGATCCTGGTGTTCTCCCCATGAACACCCCTTATTGCCTAGTCTCTCTGAGTCTGTGGATTGTAGCATAGTTATCCTTTATTTTACAGTTAATAACATGGATGCCCTTAAAGCCAAATAGAAAGTCTGTATTGTTTGCTGGCAGCTGCAGGGGGAGCTTGCCAAAATCATGCAGCCCTCAAGCCTCACCAATCTTTGTATTTTAAGCACACAAACCACATCCTGGTTGAAATACTTCAGCTAACAAGAACAGTTAGCCACAATCAGAATTTGTGGAACAAAAAAAGTAAGGTTAGTTAACATTTGGGGACTTTCCTGAACCTTGAAACTCGACCGGGTCTATAATAGATTAGGTCTTTGTTACCATTTTGGCAAGTTCAGGGGCTTACATGCTGGGTTTTCAGGTCAGAATGGTGGCTCTAACATGGTATTAATTGTGCTAAGGGTCTGGGGACCTGTTTCATCTGTGGGACTCAGTGTGGAACTTCTTCCTCAAAATTCGATATGACCCAACTGTACCACTTCTGCAAATATGCATAAAGAAATATAAGTCAGCACACTGCAATGACACTTGCTCACCCTTGTTTATTGCAACACTACTAACAATATTTAAGTTATAACATCAGCACAGATGCCAATCCTCACAGCAATGGATAAAGTTTATGTGAGATATAAATGTAATGGAGTTTCATTCATCCATAAAGAATAATGGAATTATGTTTTTTGCAAGGAAGTGGATGGAACTGGAGATCATTATGTCAACTGAAATAAGTTAGGCCTACAAGGACAAAGAACTACATCTTCTTTTTCACATGGAACCTACACTAAATACAAATACATGAGATAATAGAGAGGGTAATATTTGAGAAGAAGGGGATTAGCCAAAATGGTGAGGGGGCCGGGGAAGAACAATGAGAAGTGAATATCGTCAAAGAGTATGATACACTTTTAACAATGTTATTATGAGACCCAGTGGTTTGTACAATGAATACACCCAGTAAAATATTTGGAAAGGAGAAATAAATGAAAACAGTATGACTCATGATTGTAATACCAGTAGTCAAGAGTCTGAGGTAGAAAGATTGCCATGAGTTTGAGACCAGACTGGTTTTCAAAACAGTAATAGCAAAACACAGCCCATGTTAGCTAGGCATAGTAGTCAATACCTGCAACCACAGCACTCAGGACGTAGATTCAGGAAGTTCACAGTAAAAAAGAAATGTGTAGGCGGCGTAATAACCAGGCTAGCTTAATATGAAACAGCAAATTTTAATGAAGGAATAGCTTACAACACCAGGGATCTATCGATGAGCAGGAGATACAAAAAAGAGAGACCAGCGGGGCTCATGCCACCAGATTTATATGTAAACATTAGCACGAGGTAAACACGCCCCCCATTGGGCGGAGTTTCCCCTACAGAAATGGATTGTGTTATTATAAGTAACAGAAGTAAAATGAATAAATTTCATTACTTTCATGTTTATTGTGATATCTATCATACATGTAAAAATGTTGAGTATGTGTAATTTAAATATTAATAAATACTTATTTACTCTTTAGGCCATATCAAAAAATTATTTGGTGATACATTTGAAGCTAAGATCCTCAGAAGTTACCACTACCCTGAAGTCTGGTAAATAATGCCTTTGGTATTTATTGCATTTGTTACAGACATAGCTGCTTCTAAACAATACAGTGATTGGTTTTATATGGCTATGCTAGTTAGTTTTTGTTCCTTTGACACAAGCTATGGTCATCTTGGAAGAGAAAATACTTTCATCAGATTGGCCCATAGGCAAGTATGTGGAAGGTTTTTCTTGATTATTGATTTATGTGAGAGGGCCCAGTCCACTGTGGACAGTGCCACACCTGGGCAGGTATGCTTAGGTTGTATGAAGAAGCAAGTTGAGAAAGCCATGTAAGTAGCGCTCTTCCATGGTCTGACTTCAGTTCCTGCCTTTAGGTTCCTGCCCTGAGCTCCTGTCCTAAATTCCCCAAGTGATGGACTGTTATGTGGAAGCATAAGTCAAGTGAAGCCTTTCTTTCCCAAGTTGTTTTTGGTCAGAATGCTTTATCACACAAACAGACAGAAAAACACACAACACTTATACTGTATTTTTTATGCCTGGGTTGTTGATCTTTAATCTGAATATTTATAGTCAACAATATTTAGAAAAATGTGATGAAATGTCTTCTTTGATAATGCTAAATAACATGATTTTAATTTTCTTATACAAATTGGCTGAGTGTTTTCTCTGAAGACATATATCAACTAGGCATAAAGATGTCTTTTTTGATTACCTAGGATTCAAATTCACAATATGTAAAGCTACCACAAACCAACAGGAAAATGACAAGAGTACTGAACAAAAACTCCTCTTTCCAAAGCACCCAGATGTCTGAAAATATATTAAATAGTTAACAGCCAGGGGCTAATAATGTGGCTCCATGCTGTTTTGGCATATGCAAATTCCAGTACTGCAAAAAGGTTAATAACCTGAGAAACCAAACTTACACAGTGAGTTATGAACACATTTTTAGAAGGCCAGCAATACAAAGTGCTAGAGTTTGAGTGCAGCTTGCTCACTCTAAAACTCAAGCTGATATTTGATCCCTATTATGAGGTTTTATAAGGTGGGAGCAAGCTGAGACTTTTAGGAAGTTCTTTTTGTAATTAATAGACTATCTCCAAAGAGGGTCTACTATAAAGTTCAGGTCTCTTTTACACACCCTGCCTTTCTCATCACACGATCCCTTTCATTGCTGAGGGTAGCAGAAAGGCGATCACTAGAATGGCTCCTTTAATCTTGGACTGCACCTATGGGCCAAAGTAAAGCTGTTTAAAAATAAACTACTCCATGATGTTGCACCATTAGCAACAGACAAAGACACTAGACATTGCATATAGTTTGAACAATTGGTGGCCACACTGCTGGTAACTGTAGAACTTAGATATAAATTGAAACAACTTCTTAGCAGCTTGTCATTACATTGTAAAGCTGAAAAGGAACATGCATTACAACATCAGTGTCGCTTCTAGGTAGACACTCTGTCCACCAGATCTGTGTAAATACACACAAAGTGATATGCATATTCATGCAATAACTTTTAATTAAATTTATAATAATAAAGTGAGCAATTGAACTTGGGTACAGTTATCCTGAAAAAGATAAAAGTAATCCTTGATATCTAGGAGCTGGGTTAATACAAATAAGTCATAGTGTCTTCCTGTTGAACATAAACAATTTCATAGAATACTTAGCCAAGGCTATTCAGTGATGGGAGTGGATCAGGGGAAAGAGCACACTATAATCAGTCTGTACACAGACAAAAAAGAGAACTAATCAACCTCTTCACAAAATGACCAAATGCCTCTTTAGACTGCAAATATTAGTAATTGGGGCCCTGGCCAATGGCATTGTTATCCTTACTCATTTCTTATATTCTGCATAAGATCATTAATTTACTCACCATGTAATTAGCTTCACTTATGACAGATGCCAATCGAGATCAAAGTCCTACCTCAAATCCCCCCTAAATCACCCGGCACAAAGCCACAAACCACATGCCCTTTAAAATGGTTTCTCACTGATGCTCCCCATGTTTCCAGGGATGTGCAGCTTTCACTGCGGCAATAAGTCAACCAGTGCAGCTTAACTTAGCAAGAGCAGGATTTCTGGTGATCGTGGAAATGGAAGAAGACCATCGATTGTGTATTCAGATATCCAAGAAGCTAGTGTCAAAGTTTCATCATATAGCTTTAAGGAGAGGAGAGAGAAAAAAAAATTTAGGAATGCGCATTTGCACCACGTGTTAAGACAGAGCTCAAAGGGTTTGTTAATGATGATAGAATATTAACATTTTGTGTATTTTTTATTTTTGAGACAGGCTTTCATGTGCCCTGTGTTGGCCTTGAGATCACTATGTACAGCAGCCAGCGCTGGCTGTGTAGTTCCGATCTTGTCTCTGCCTCCTAAAGGCTAGAATTATGGTCATGCTCCACCATGCTCAGCTAAACATTTTGTATACTTTCTTCTCCATTCACTTTGCCCCCACTGAGAAATAAGGGTTAGGCTTCTCTGAAATGACGGCAATCTATCATATAGCATCTAGGGTTTAAAATGCTAAGTATAAATGGAAATGGAATACTTCTGATCAGCAGTAGGAGGCAGTTTTAATGATATGTTCCATCACTCGGGACCTTTGGTCTTTCTGATTGTTTGTTTGCATCGTTGGGGATGGAATCCTAGGCCTTGAGCATGCTAGACAAGGCTGTACCACTGAATTACCACCCCAGAGCCCAGGACCATAGTTCATTCATCTGTTTAAAGGAATTCAGGGAGAGGAGGATCAGATCTCATCTCCCTATTTTGGAATCTAAAGTTTTAAATTGATCTTCGCTTTATTTATCCACTACATTACCCAGGAAACAGAGCCCTAGATTGGCTAAGTGTATAGAGTTTGGGTCAGTCAAAACTACAGTGTATAAATATTTCTGTGTACTAAATCTCTCCTGTCAGTTTCTTCATCTTTTAAGACAGAAATATTTCCTTTCTTAATAGGGTTGCTGCAAGATTACATTGATTATTGCATGTAAATCACAGCGCTAGTTCATAGAAACCATGCCTGGTCAATATTACCGCCTGACAAATAACCCTAAGAGACAAGCCGTCAGTTGCTTCCTCTGGGCGAAGCAATGCATTTGTGAAAAACAAGAAATGTGTTCCTACTGGACCCCAGGTTCCTGAAGAATATCTGCCTGCTCACTTTGTTGTTTCCTCTTCTATCTTTCCATATCCACCGCCCTCGCCTTTCTGCTCATCACCCCCATGCTTCTCCACTGGGCTTCAGAGGACAGTGCAGGTTCTGTTCGCCTTTTCCTTGGTCTCTAAGTGCACTATGGAAATGTAGCTTTAATTCGTGCTATTTGTTCATTGCTGCAGTGGCCCCAGACGATAGATAGTGATCTCAGCGTGAGCGCACAACCTCCCCGGTTTCTCAATTCCCAAGGACTTTTTTTTTTTTTCCTGAAAGGGAATTAACAGGGAGTTTACGGTTGCTGTAGCAACAAACTTCCAACCTCTGCTCAACTCTCCGGAATGAGCACATACCTATTAATACGCTTAATGGCCTAGGGAATTAAGTTACTCACAGCAGATTTTCTTTCAAGTGCAAAACAGCTTACCTGGCCGCCGAGTCAGCCTTTGGTGGCGCTGCGGTTAGAGGCTAGTAATAGAAGAGCTGGTGTTTGTGCAACCTATCGGCATAAGTGAAAGCCAGGTATCCCAGAGCTGGCGGCAGCCTTGGGGAGTGCACTTCTGAGGAGGAATGATGGCAGCTGCGCGCAGAAAAACTTTGCAGATCAGGCAGGTGGGATCTCTTCTCCTTCTCTGGTGTGTGTCTGTGGGAGGCGCGGCCACTATCCGCTATTCGGTGGCGGAGGAGATGGAGAGCGGCTCCTTTGTGGCTAACGTGGCTAAGGACCTGGGGCTAGAGGTGGGGAAGCTGGCAGAGCGCGGGGCTCGGCTGGTTGCCGAGGGCAACAAGTTGCACTTCCGGCTCCACCGCAAGACAGGAGATTTGTTCGTCAAGGAGAAACTGGATCGCGAGGCACTCTGTGGCAAAGCTGACCCTTGTGTGCTGCACTTTGAAATTGTTCTGGCAGAGCCGCTGCAGTCCTTCCGTGTGGAAGTCAGAGTATTTGACATCAACGACAATGCCCCAGTTTTTCTAAACAAGGAGCCTCTTTTAAAGATTCCTGAGAGCACCCCTTTGGGCTCACGCTTCCCACTGCAGAGCGCCCAGGACCTGGATGTGGGACTCAATGGTCTCCAAAACTACACCCTGAGTGCAAACCCCTATTTCCACTTGCACACGCGCTTCAGAAGCCATGGGCCCAAATATGCGGAGCTTGTGCTGGATAATCCCCTGGATAGAGAGGAGCAGCCTGAAGTCAACTTGACCATTACAGCGGTGGATGGTGGGTCCCCTCCCAAGTCTGGCACCGCCAACATTCGAGTGCTTGTTCTGGACGTCAATGACCACGTGCCCCAGTTCTCTCGCTTGGTATATCGCGCTCAGGTGCCAGAGAACAGCGACAACGGCTCTTTAGTAGTGGTGGTGACTGCCACGGACCTGGACGAGGGCACCAACAAGCAGATCACTTACTCTTTAGCTGAAAATCCAGAAGCAGTTCTCCAGACGTTTCTTGTTGACTCTCAAACCGGAGAAGTTCGACTCCGCGGGCCCCTAGATTTTGAAACGATGGAAACATATGACATTGACATTCAAGCGACAGATGGAGGGGGCCTTTCCGCCCACAGCAAAGTCTTGGTGGAAGTGGTGGATGTAAATGACAATCCTCCGGAAGTGACAGTCTCCTCAGTGTCCAGCCCTCTTCCTGAGGACTCTCCGCTCCAGACCGTAGTGGCCCTCTTCACTATCCGGGACCGGGATGTGCGAGTTGGAGGAAAAATCACCTGCTTCCTCAGAGAAGACTTGCCCTTTGTAGTCAAGCACACATTCCGGAATTCTTACTCGCTGGTCACTCATAGAAGCTTGGATAGGGAGGATGTCTCCAGTTATAACATCACACTCGTTGCCATGGATACTGGACCACCCAACCTGTCCACAGAGACTGTGATTGAAGTGCTAATATCTGACATAAATGATAATCCTCCAATCTTTCAGGAGGATTCCTACATCTTGACTGTCCGTGAAAACAACAGTCCTGCAGTTTTTATTGGCAAAGTCCACGCTGATGATCTAGATGTGGGTGAAAACGCCCAAGTGACATATTCTCTCCTGCCTCCAAAGAGTGGAGACCTCTCAGTCTTTGCCTACATCTCTATAAATTCAGACAATGGAAAGCTCTATGCACTAAGAACCATGGATTATGAGGCCATTCAAGATTTTCAGTTTGTGGTAAAGGCAACCGATGGGGGTTTTCTGTCACTGAGTAGCCAAGTTACTGTCAGAGTGGTTGTCTTGGATGACAACGACAATCGTCCAATGATCTTGTACCCATTACAGAATGGCAGCTTGCCCTGCAACGACCTGGTGCCCAGGTCTGCAGAGGCAGGTTACCTGGTGACTAAAGTGGTGGCTGTTGATGGTGACTCTGGGCAGAACTCTTGGCTTTCATACCATCTCCTTAAAGCCACCGACCTTGGGTTATTTTCTGTTCAAAGACAAAACGGGGAAATACGTACACTGAGGCAGATATCCGAGAGAGATCCTATGATTCAGAAACTGATCATTCTCGTTCAGGATCATGGCCAGCCAGCTCTCTCCACTACGGCCTCACTCAACATCCTGCTGGTAGACGGCTTTTCAGAGCCTTACTTGCAGTTCCAGGATCCATCCAAGCATTCCAGAAAGGTAAATCCAACCACAAAATATTTGGTCATTTCTCTGGCTGTGCTTTCTTTTCTTTTTCTCGTCTCTGTCACTGTGATCTTCGTTATACACCTCTACCAGAAGATTAAACACAGAGACAAACTCACAATTCAAGAGCACTTCTATGATGACTGTAATTTCCCTAACAATTTGGTACAAGGGAGAGGCAATGGTTCCTTGCCCCAGCCTTGTCCTTATGATATGTGCTCAGCCACTGGGACTGGAAATAGTGAGTTCCGTTTTCTTAAGCGATTTATGCCCAATTTCCCTTTCCCCCATGCCACTGGAGAGGTGAAAACAGAGGATGACCCCAGTTTACCTCCAAATTCTAATAGAAATCGACCTCGGGGTTCAGAGGGCCATGCCCGGATAGATGATGACTATATGTAATGCTGACTAATTCAGATACATGGTGTTATAGTCCATCGTCAAAGAGCTACCCTCACTAAAACAAGGATGGGAGTAGGGTACAACTCTGGGGAAACACAAGTGCCTCGTTTGGTGAAAATAGAAAGCTCAGCTTAGCTTAATATGAAGCAAGTATCTGGATCCCTAGATTATATACACATTTGGAATTCTGTCAAAGAAATGTTACTTTGTGTAAAGTCTGCTTTTTCCTCTCTCATGTGCTAGGCAAAAAATGAAGGAGCCATTTTTCCTGTTTCCCATGGAAGTTCACTGTCCCTGGCCTGAGAAATACATACTTCCATAGCAAGAGTTAATTATTTTACTTTTAAATCATCTTTCAGTAGAAAGTTATTTATATATAGGGAAGAGGACTAGGTTCTCAGCTGATTAAGGATTGGGTTTGCCCAAGAGTGGTGGTACATTCCTCTAATTCCAGAAGGTAGAGTCAGGTGGATTGCTGTGAGTTCAAGGCCAGTCAGTAATATACAGTGAGACCCTGTCTCCAAAAGAAATTCGCAGAGACATAGCTCATTCAGAAATTTCTACGTTTTGTACTTGACAAATGGAGATCGTCTCTGAATCAGCTTGCATGCATCATTTGTAATCCTGAAAATATCCAGTAAAAGTGAGGATCCTTGCTGACAATGCCAGAAAAGATGAAGATTAAAAAAGAAAATGATTTCATTTATTTGTAAATGTAAGGACAAATATAAAGCTAGTTCAGTCAAGAACTATTACCCAGGATTATTAATTATAGCTTCTTAAGGATTATTTGGGTCTTAGGCAGGTCTCAAGTTTCTTTCAATACAGATATCCTTGCCTTATCAGAAGGAAGTTATTTGAAAATAGGTAATGAAGAGTGGGTTAGGATATAAATAGAATACTTTTTACTATAGTTAATTGACTATAGAATATTTACTTTAAATCATTTTATGTTAAATAATGTAGAACTTTTGTATTTTTAAACTATTTTGTAGTTTTGTATTTCATATTTATAAACTATTTTGTATAGAGCAACTCTAAAAAAGGAACCAAAAGAAAGACGTTCATTAACACCAGTTAAATGGCCTTAAGAGAAGCAGGTAGTATCTGATTAGGCGGCAGGCCTCTTCTCTCTATGAGCATTCCAAGCTATCAACAAAGCATGGTAAATGTTGCTATTTCTAATAAATCATGCATAAAATGAGTTGGAATGGGGAAATAAGTTAGGCTACTTTTAAAAAATTGTTTTTAACCTTCACAAGTTTTTTAGGTGCTCTCATTCTAAAGCCAAAGATAAACTGGCTCTGAAACATCGTAGTTTGTGTACCCTAATGGTACTACTAACTACACCTTGAAAATCAGTTTGCTTTAATGAGGCCACAGCTTCATTTTTAACCTTCCCTTTTAACAAATGCGTGTCAATGTAGACTCAGTGAAACACATCCTAGTTCCTTTTATACAAGAGGCAAAATGTTTATTTTTGTTTGTTTGTTTGCTTTTTGAGATAGGGTTTCTCTGTGTAGTCCTGGTTGTCTTGGAATTCACTCTGCAGAGCAGGCTGGACTTGAACTCAGACCTGCCTCAGCCTTGCTGGGATTGAATGTGTGCACACCATGCCTGGCTGAGGCACATTTGTATCTGGAATTCTTAGAGTAGAGGAGTATTTCTCAAAATGCTTCTTAAATATACCATATCATACTCACTGATATATTCTACGTTCTTAGATTTATGACTGATATCTGGCGATAGCATCTGGATGCTATTTGGTGGCCAGGAATATATTAAACCTTAATGGTACTTTTTAAATTCTTGAGGTAGAGCTGTTATAACCTATATAGTACCTTATTATATTATTTATTTTGAGAATAGATGAAGTAAATACAAATAATGAATTCTTTTACTAATTCTAAATGTTGCCCATGAGTTGAGTTGTAAGACCGCTCATTGAAGCAAATATCTTGCAGAAATCAGAAGATCGTTCAGTATATTTCACAATGTTCACACTTACATACACACATGAACAAACACAATGGAGAGGAGACCTAGATTTGCCAACTTTTTTCTTATTAAATGAAATAAAATATCACTTTATATCATGATTATTTCATAAGGAAAATGATATTTTAATATAAAATGGTGAAATAATCTCATGAGATAAACTACTTTTCAAGTTAAAATATGGTTTAATGGAAAATTTGTAAATAATTTTCTTTTGATATTGCTTTTCATGCCATCACAAAGTAAAGAATTGTTAATTTGGATTATAAGAAGACTGGGATTGTCTTTGGAATTGAGTGACTAGTCCACCACAGATGATCCCCTTTTAAAAATTAATGTCTATTAATTATACACAGTAATAGGACTTTGTTATTTTGCTACATGCACGTAAGGTACTTGGATCATCTTCATCACTCTCTGTTACACTTTATCTCTCTCCTTTCTTTCTTTTCCCTTCTGCATTCCTATTTATTTTTATGCCTTTTCACCCAAATTCCATATATAAGTGGAAACATGTAATAAGTCTCCTTTGTGAGACTGGCTTTCTTATTTAATATGAGGATCTCCAGTTCCATCCACTTTCCTACATAAATAACCAGATTTTGTTTTTCCCGATGGCTGAATAAAGTCTCATTGTAGATTTATGCCAATTTTTCTTCATCTATTCATAGATAGGTACTTAGGTTATGCTATAACTTGGTTATTATAAATAGTGCAGCAGTAAACAGAGGTTTGTAGATACTGATTTCTTTATTTTTGCTTTAGGTCAGTGAAAATGTTGTCACTGACTGCTGGTTTAAGACTTGTTGAATTAAATGGAGATTTACTCTATCATTTAAATTTGGCTTCAAGTTCCCATGAGAATGCCAACTGTAACTTGCAAACTAAAAAGTAAGAACATTTCTTTATTGACTCAGATAGGCTTTGAGCTATCTATACTCGGACAGAACTTTATATGTCAATTGAGATTAACACTAAATCTCCATCAGAAAGTAAGGTAAAGGATGTAAATAAATAGGACAATTTCTCTTTCCAAAACCTCAAATCATATCAGAAACAATCACATGTATTTGTAGCCACAATTCAAAAACTTTGAAGAGTGTCATGTGCAAAAAGACTATGATACACACCTTAGAAATGAGAACTATCTAGCTGACTTGGGAAAACTGCCTCTGTTATTTCTTTAATCTGGCATCTGCCAATATATATTTATAATGGAAACTTTAAGTAACAGAGAAACATCTAACACAGGATCCCATGCTGCAATTAGTTGTTATATATCGTTCATCCCTAATACGTGTGGTGGGTCCTTAGTCCTGTCCAGTCTTTCACAGCTTTAACAGTTTTTGAAGGGTTTCAGTTATTAGGAAGATGCCTCTGCATTTGTGATTGCTTTTATATTTCATGATTAGATTGAGGTTATGAACCAACTGGGAAGAGTACCACAGAAATGATTCTTGGCACTCTCCAGGGCATTAGAGTATCAGCGAGTGCACAATGTAGATATCATAACACTGGCTATATTATTTTTATTGTAAAGATACAAAACATAAAATTAACTACAGTTGTCTCTATGGAGTGTGCAAAGTTCAGTGGTGTCAGATGATGCTTATCTTTGCCAAGCTTCTCTGTTCAAAGCTATTATTTTTCCATTTATAGCTAATACTCAGAGGTAGATACATTGAAATATATACATATCCTGTTTCAGCATCATCTAACTTTGGTATCTCATGCAGAATATTTACAGAGACAATATCATGGTATTCCAACGGCCATTACTTTCTATTTCCCCAATTCTTTTAGTTTTTGATAAGAAAGATTTATTACTTCTACATACTTATTTTGTTTTGGATACTTATTTTCATAAGTTATAATTCAATGACATCATTATCTATTTTGTTTAGCAAATGGGTTTAGGTTATTATTTAATAATGGAATTATCCACATAGAACACATTTTGACTAAAATTAGTATTTTAACACTATATATTAGATTGTTTTAATCAAGCATAGGTTTCTTTTATCTTGTAAAGGCTTATCTATGAGAAATATTTTTACTATAAAGGAAAATACATTAAAATTAAAGTTTTAACTATAAGTATACAATTAGATATTAAGCATAAAATTGTAAATTTATTATGCATATGTATTTACATATTTATAAAATATATAATAGAGATGTAATTTAAAATAGACTTATATGCTGAAATAAAATATATACACACATACACACAGAAATATATATAAGAAATGGAATTAGTCTATCTGGTTTTATGTAATGCTCCTAAAAATAAATAAATGAGAATTCCTTGTGTCTGTGTGTTTTTTGTTCTTTTCTTTAAGAATAAAATTTACTTTATTCCTAGACACAGAATCAACCCACATATAACTTTCCATATAAATATTTTCTCTAGAGTTTAATATCTTCAAAGCATATGATAAATTTACACACTCTTCAATCAGAGTTCCATTTAATATCTCAATTTGTGTATTGCTTTCCAAAAACACTATGTGGGTATTCGTTACATTGATATAACATTGAAATAATGTTAAGAAGTGACACAAAAACACTCCTTTGTCAAGATGATGGGATAAATATACTTCTGTGTACTATGCTTCTGTTAGATGTTAGAAAACAAATGTTAAAAACGTAACAAAGACTTAAGATGGTGGACAGAGATAGAACCCTTGGATTTCTGAGCTTTAGGGTGGGAATCTGGCATTGACTGCTATTAATATGGCTGTTATCTAAAACCAAATATTCTCTGTGAGTGGCAGAGAATAAAAATTACAGCCACAGCTTAACTAGAGTGCACCTACCATTATGAAATTGAAAAACTATTCCAAAAAGATCCCTGAAGCTATTTGTTAGCATTTTGTAGTTACAGACTAGAAAACATAGTCATGACCTCCAGACTGAACTGTAGTACTATTTCCTATTAGGTAGAAGCCTGAAATTATTACTGTAAGACCTAATTTTTGGCCATACCCAAGTAGCTTTGGATATAGATAAAGTGAGAAGATGAAGGAAAAAAAGACAGTAGTTTTTGAAAGTACCATTCAAAATAAGATAGTTTAAGACATTTGCAGAGTTGAATGAATAGTATTTTGAAACAAATTTAGAACAAAATGAAAATAAATGGGTAAAAATAGGGCCAATACAACTTTTAGATATGAAACATGTTCATCGTAATAAAACTTTAGCAGACGGCATACAATTAGACTGGGATCCATTGAAAAATAAAACAGTCAGGCTGGGCATGGTGGGACACTTAAGAGGCAGAGGCATGAGGATCTCTGTGAGTTTGAGGCCAGCCTGGTTGACAGAGCAAGTCCCAGGACAGCCAGAGATACACACAAAGAAATCCTGTCTCAAAAAACCTAACCAACCAACCAACCAACCAACCAAACAAACAAACAAAAAAAAACAAAAAGAAAAAAAAGTCAATCACCTGGTACTAACTGAGGAGCTCAATAGCATAGAACAAGGTAAAATTTGTGAAGGAAAAGTCAAGAGAATACCACAGTTATCTATTGTATTTAAAAAGACAACTCAAAACTTAGGACCACAAAATAGTCATTTTGTTATAGAGGCCAAACAGAAGTTTCAGAAATAAGTAACTTAAAAAACAACAGAGGAAAGCTAATATCAAATCTGGTTCTTGTCCATATGGCAAGTCCATGTGCATCACAGAGTCTCTACGTCAAGATTAGTTCAAAACAACCATATACCAAACATTATAGCATTTATAAAATAATGCAAACCCCTAAGACAATCCAAGTGAAGCTGAAGGCTATCTCAGGCTGGTCTCCTAAACCTTGGAGGCAGTTGCTGCCTAGAAAGGAGAAGGATCCATCACATCTATTACATGACAAATTAAAAATAAACTATTTACCTTTGCCTTTGGACAATGAATGCCTTTGTCTGGGAAACAAGTGGCAACAGTTCACACTGCAGGTCAAGATCTACATTAAATAATTGTAGATTGAGTAGATTAGATATTCCCTCTCCCTATTTCTTTTCTCAAACTCTATACCTAGAGTTACAATTTACAGTAACCATTCCTTCATAAGGTTCATTTTCTTTGGAAAAAGGTATATGGGAATTTGAGGTCAAACCAGAAGAGTTGTGTGTGTGTGCATGTGTGTGTGTGTGCACGCATGTGTGCGTGTGTGTCCTGCACACATACATATCTACAGAAGCCAGAGGAGGACTTTAGGTGTACTCGATGACTTTCTGCCTTATTCCTTGAGATAGTGTCTTCACTGAACCCAGAGCTAGGCCGACAGCCAGCAAGCTTTAGTGATCCTACTGTCTCTATCCCTACAGCACAGGGCACATAGCCATAACCAGCTTTTTTCTTTTTTTAATTTTAATTTTTTAATTTATTTATTTATTAAGAATTTCTGTCTTGTCCCCACAACCACTTCCCATTTCCCTCCCCCTCCCCCAATCAAGTCCCCCTCCCTCATCTGCTCGAAGAGCAATCAGGGTTCCCTGACCTGTGGGAAGCCCAAGGACTGCCCACCTCTATCCAGGTCTCGTAAGGTGAGCATCCAAACTGCCTAGGCTCCCACATAGCCAGTACGTGCAGTAGGATTAAAAACCCACTGCGATTGTTCTTGAGTTCTCAGTATTCCTCATTGTCCACTATGTTCAGCTAGTCCGGATTTATCCCATGCTTTTTCAGACCTAGGCCAGCTGGCCTTGGTGAGTTCCCGATAGAACATCCCCATTGTCTCAGTGTGTGGGTGCACCCCTCGTGGTCCTGAGCTCCTTGCTCGTGCTCCGTCTCCTTCTGCTCCTGACTGAACCTTGAGATTTCTGTCCGGTGCTCCCATGTGGGTCTCTGTCTCTGTCTCCTTTCATCGCCTGATGAAGGTTAATATTCATGAGGATGCCTATGTGTTTGTCTTTGGATTCACCTTCTTATTTAGCTTCTCTAGGAACATGAATTATAAGCTCAATGTCCTTTATTTATGGCTAGAAACTAAATATGAGTGAGTACATCCCATGTTCCTCTTTTTGGGTCTGGCTTACCTCACTCAGGATAGTGTTTCCATCCATTTCCATCCACTTGTATGCAAAATTCAAGAAGTCCTTGTTTTTTACTGCTGAGTAATACTCTAATATGTATATATTCCATACTTTCTTCATCCATTCTTCCATTGAAGGGCATCTAGGTTGTTTCCAGGTTCTGGCTATTACAAACAATGCTGCATGAACATAGTTGAGCATATACTTTTGTTGTATGATAGGGCCTCTCTTGGGTATATTCCCAAGAGTGGTATTGCTGGATCCAGGGGTAGGTTGATCTCGAATTTCCTGAGAAACCGAAACACTGCTTTCCAGAGTCATAACCAGCTTTTTACCTGGGTGCTTGGATCCAGACTCAGGTCCTTGTGCATGTGTATCAAGTGGTATTGCCTACTCTATCATTTCTCCAGTTCTGAAGAATTTCTTGATGGAGTTATGAGACATAATGATTAACTGGGGTTCTCTGGTACTTAGTTATATCTTTCCATATTAAAGTACATTCTTTCTTCTTTTATTAATCATGCCTTAGCTTCAAAGACATGTACCCCTTCTTTATATATATTTATCAGAAAGAAGAGCTGATACCAATGACACATTAAAATTTGAAAACATACCTAAAAACAAACTACTATATTTACCATATGAACTATTATAACTGTTGACTGAATAAAAATAATGAATTTAATATAAAATAAGAACAACATATGGTTTTAAGTGAAATATTAGTCCTAAAACTATTATTATTGGATGTAAATGTTAATGAGATAATAGAAAAAGTTAAAGATATATTTAATTAAAAGTTTGTTTTGGTAAATCTTTTAGAAGCTAGGAGAAAAGGCAAAGATATATAATAGAAGGTAATATATTCAGAGAATAAAAGAATGATACTGCATCAAAAAGTCATATCCCAGGAGAAGAAAAATACAAAAAGTAAGATTATTTTCAGATATATTGTAGCTTTATTCTTTTCTTCAATAATTTATATAACACATTTTAATAACATTTCCCCCTCCCTATCTCTCGCAGATCTGCCCTCATTCCATAACCATCCAACTATATTTATTATTCCCCCCTTTTGTCTCGCAATAGAAAAGGCTTCTAAGAGTTAACAAGGAAACACAAGGAAATAAAATAAGATAAAACAAAAACCATCACACCAAGACTAGAGAAGGCAACCCAACAGAAGAAAAAGAGATGCAAGAACAGGCAAAAAAAAAAATCAGAGACCCACTGGGCAGTGGTGGTGCACACCTTTAATCCCAGCACTTGGGAGGCAGAGGTAAGCAGATCTCTGTGAGTTCAAGGCCAACCTGGTCTACAAGAGCTAGTTCCAGGACGTGCTCCACGGCTACAGAGAAACCCTGTCTCAAAAAACAAACAAACAAAAAATCAGACCCACTCATTCACATACTCAGGAGTCCCATAAAAACCAAGCTGAAAGCTATAACATACACAGAGGGCCTGGTGCAGACCTATGTAGGCCTTGTGCTTGCTACTTCAGTCTCTGTGAGTTCATACAAGCTTTGCCCAGTTAATTCAGAGGACCTTGTTCTTCTGGTATCTTCCAACCCCTATGGCTCTTACACTCCTTCTGCTTTCTCTTCCATGGGGTTCGCTGAACTCTGAGGGGAAGGATTTGATGGAGATATCCCATTTAGAGTTGTGTATTGGAAGAACTCTCTCTTAAGAATTGTTTTTGAGGAAATAGTGGAAACAGATGTCAGTACTAGGGAATTTAAAAGAAGGTCTTTGGTGAAAAAGTCTAGGCTCCCAGACACACAGACACTACCTGCACCAATTGGAGAAAGAGAACAGAGACTGGTCTCCCAGATGGACAGCTGAATCTTTAGGCTCTAGCCCCCAGGGCACATCCCATGCCTCTCCCTGACCCACTGCAGTCCCAGTAGCCAGTCAACAGGTAAGACTCTGTGGGCAGGGCTATCTACAGCCAGTGCCTCCCATAGGACCCTGCAATCCACAAGCCTCAGTCTGACGCCCAAGCCCACACAACTCCCATGACATCACCAGCTCCGGGAGACACAGATACCACCTGCAATGATTGGAGGAAGAGGTGAGCGATGGGTCTCCTGGTTGAACAGTCCCTTCTCTAGGCCCTAGGCCCAGGGAAAATCCTGTGTCCCTCCCCCACTCATCACAGCCCCACTAGCCAGTCAGCAGGTAACACTCCCATGGGTAGGCCAATTCACCACCCATGTCTCCCATTAGACCCTGTAATCTACAACTCCCACTTTGCCCCACAAACCCAACCATCCCCTAACACATCATAGACACTGCCTGTATCAGTTGGAGAACGAATGGCCCCCGAGGCACAGGTACTAGCTCCACCGGTTGGCAGAAAAGATGATGGCAGTAGAAGGATACATTCAACAACATAAAGAGCAATATGGCATCACCAGAACCTAAAGGTTCTACAACAGCAAGACCTGAGCATCCCAAAGCAGATGAAGAAGAGAAAACGACCTCAAAAATAAATTTATGAAGATGATAGTCTTTAAAATAGGAAATGAAAATTTCCTGAAAGAAATTGAGGAAAAGACAAACAAAAATTGGAAGCAATCAATATATCCCTTAAAGAAAGGCAAGGAAAAAAACAGGTGAAGAAAAAAATTCAAGGCTTGAAAATTGAAATAGAGGCAACAAAGAAAACACAAACCAAGGGAATTCTGGAAATGGAAAATCTGGGCAAATGAATAGGAACTACAGATGCAAGCATAACCATCAGAATGCAAGAGATGGAAGAGAGAATCTCAAGCACTGAACATACAATAGAGGAAATAGATTCATCACTCAAATAAAACATCAAAGTCAATAAAGTCATAACACAAAATGTCTAGGAAATTTGGGACACCATAAAAAGACCAAACCTAGGAATAATAGGGTTAAAAGAAGGAGAAGTCCAGCTCAAAGGCACAGAATATATATATATATATATATATATATATATATATATATATATTTAAAAAATCATAGAACAAAACTTTCCCAATCTAAATAAGAATATGCCTATAAAGATACACAAAGCTTACAGAAAACCAAATAGATTGGACCAAAAAAAAAGTCACCTCGTCACATAATAACCAAAACGCTAAGCATACAGAATAAAGGAAGATTATTAAGAGAAGCAAAGGAAAAAGACCAAGAAACATAAAAATGCAGACTCATCAGAATAACACCCAACTTCTCAATGTAGACTCTGAAAGCCAGAAAATCCTATACAGACATTTTTCAGACACTAAGAGACCATGCATGTCAGCCCAGACTACTATAACCAGGAAAACTTTAATCACCTTAGATGGAGAAAACAAGATAGTCCAGATTTAAATAATACCTATTCACAAATTCAGCCCTACAAAAGGTACTAGAAGGAAAATTCCAACCTTTGAAAGTTAGCTGCACCCACAAAAACACAGGCAATAGATAATTCCACACCAGAAAATCCCAAGAAAGGGAAACACACACACACACACACACACACACACACACACACACACACTACCAGAATAACAACAACAAAACCAAATAATAACAAGAACTAACAATCACTGGACATTAATATCCCTTAATATCAGTGGACTCAATTCACCAATAAAAAGACACAGGCTAACAGAATGGATATGAAAACAGGAGCCATCCTTCTGAATCCAAGAAATACACCTCAACCTCAAAGACAGATATTACCTCAGAGTAAAGGGTTGGGAAAAGACTTTCTAATCAAATGAACATATGAAACAAGCTGGAGTAACTACCCTAATATGTAACAAAATAGGCTTCAAACTAAAATCAATCAAAAAAGATGGAGAAGGGCATTTCAGGAAAAATCCATCCAGATGAAGTCTCAATTCTGAATATTTATGCCCCCAATACAAGGGCACCGTCATATGTAAAAGAAACACTACCAAACCTTAAACCACACATCAAACCCCACACACTAATAGTGGGTGACTTCAACACCCCACTCTCACCAATGGACACATCTGCCACATGGAAAATTAGCAGAGAAGGAAATTAACAGATGTCACTACTCAAATGGGCTTAGCATACATTTATAGAACATTCAACCAAAACACAAAAGATTATAAATTCTTCTCAGAACCTCACGGAACTTTCTCTAAAATTGGCACATACTTGGTCACAAAGCAAATCTCAACAGATACACAAAAATTGGAATAAACACCTGTATCTTACCAGACCATCATGGCTTAAAGTTAGAATACAACACCACCACAAATTACAGAGAGCAAACAAACTAAGCGAAATGGAATAATGCTCAAATCAGTCACCACTGGGTCAAGGAAGAAATAAAGACAGAATAAAAGAGTTCCCAGAATTAAATGAAAATGAATACACAACATACCCAAACTTACGGGACACTATGAAAGCAGCGCTAAGAGGAAAGTTCATTGCACTAAGTGCCTACATAAAGCATTTGGAGAAATCTCACACTAGTGACTTAACAGTATACATGAAAGCTCTAGAAAAAAAAGAGGCAAACTCACCCAGGAGGAGTGCCAGGAAATAATCAAACAACGGGCTGAAATCAATAAAATAGGAACAAAAACAACAATAGAAAGAATCAGTGAAACAGAGAGTTGGTTCTACAAGATAACAAGAAAGACAAACTTTTATCCAAACTAAACAAAAGGCAGAGTAAGAATATCCAAATTAACAAAACCAGAAATGAAAAGGGGAAATAACAATAGACACTGGATATCCAGAGAATCACGAGGTCATACTTCAAAAGCCTGTACTATACACAATTACAAAATCTAAAAGAATTGGACAATTTTCTAGAAAGGTACCACAAATCAAAATTAAATCAAGACCAGATAAATAATTTAAATAGACCTATAACCCCTACAGAAATAGAAGCAGACATTAAAAGCCTCCCAACCAAAAAAAAAAAAAAAGCCCAAGGTCAGATTCAGCACAGAATTCTGCCAGAAATTCAAAGAGAAGAAGAGCTAATATTAACACTCCTGAAATTGTTCCATACAGTAGAAATAGAAGAAATATTGTCAACTCCTTTTATGAGACTATACTTATCCTGATACCTAAACCACACAAAGAAGCAGCAAGGAAAGAGAATTACAGACCAATCTTCTTTATAAATATTGATGCAAAAATACTCAATAAAATACTGGTAAACAAAATAAGAACACATCAAAAAATAATAATACATGATCAAGTAGGCTTCGTCCCAGAGATGCAGGGATGGTTCGACATATGAAAATCTGTTAATGTAATCCACCATATAAACAAATTAAAAGAAAAACCCACATGATCATCTCATTAGATGCTGAAAAAAAAACCTTCAACAAACCCAACACCCCTTCGTGACAAAGGTCTTGGATAGAACAAGGAATATTCCTAAACATAATAAAGGCAATATACAGGAAGCTGACATCCAACATCAAATTAACAGGAGAGAAAGTCAAAACAATTCCACTAAAATCAGGAACAAGACAATGTTGCCTTATCTATTCAATATAGTATTTGAAGGTCTAGCTAAAACAATAAGACAACAAAAGGAGATTAAAGTGATCCAAATTAGAAAGAAGTCAAACTTTCACTATTTGCAGATGAAATAATAGTATAATAAGTGACCCCAAAAATTCTACCAAGGAACTACTTCAGCTGATAAACACTTTTTTTAAAATTTATTTATTTATTAAAGATTTCTGTCTCTTCCCCGCCACCGCCTCCCATTTCCCTCCCCCTCCCCCAATCAAGTCCCCCCTCCCTCGTCAGCCCAAAGAGCAATCAGGGTTCCCTGCCCTGTGGGAAGTCCAAGGACCACCCACCTCCATCCAGGTCTAGTAAGGTGAGCATCCAAACTGCCTAGGCTCCCACAAAGCCAGTATGTGCAGTAGGATCAAAAACCCATCGCCATTGTTCTTGAGTTCTCAGTAGTCCTCATTGTCTGCTATGTTCAGCGAGTCCAGTTTTATCCTAGGCCTTTTCAGACCCAGGCCAGCAGGCCTTGCTGAATTCCCGATAGAACATCCCCATTGTCTCAGTGTGTGGGTGCACCCCTCGCGGTCCTGAGTTCCTTGCTTGTGCTCTCTCTCCTTCTGCTCCTGACTGAACCTTGAGATTTCTGTCCGGTGCTCCAATGTGGGTCTCTGTCTCTGTCTCCTTTCATTGCCTGATGAAGGTTAATATTCAGGAGGATGCCTACATGTTTTTCTTTGGGTTCTCCTTCTTATTTAGCTTCTCTAGGATCACTAATTATAGGCTCAATGTCCTTTATTTATGGCTAGAAACCAAATATGAGTGAGTACATCACATGTTCTTCTTTTTGGGTCTGGCTTACCTCACTCAGGATAATGTCTTCTGTTTCCATCCATTTGTATGCAAAATTCAAGAAGTCCTTGTTTTTTTACTGCTGAGTAGTACTCTAATATGTATATATTCCATACTTTCTTCATCCATTCTTCCATTGAAGGGCATCTAGGTTGTTTCCAGGTTATAAAAACAGAGAAGTCAACCAATGGAATCGAATAGAAGACCCTGACTTTAGCCCACAAACCTATGAACACCTGATTTTCGATAAAGGAGCTAAAAGTATACAATGGAAAAAAGAGAGCATCTTCAACAAATTGTGCTGGCAAAACTGGATGTCAATCTGTAGAAGAATGAAAATAGATCCATATCTATCACCATGCACAAAACTCAAGTCCAAATGGATTAAAGACCTCAATATCAGTCCGAACACACTGAACCTGATAGAAGAGAAAGTGGGAAGTACTCTACAACACATGGGCACAGGAGACCCCTTCCTACGTATAACCCCAGCAGCACAAACATTAAGGGCCTCATTGAATAAATGGGACCTCCTGAGACTGAGAAGCTTCTGTAAAGCAAAAGACACTGTCACTAAGACAAAAAGGCAACCTACTGACTGGGAGAAGATCTTCACCAACCCTGCAACTGACAAAGGTCTGATCTCCAAAATATATAAAGAACTCAAGAAACTAGACCGCAAGAGGCTAATCAACCCAACTATAAAATGGGGCACTGAGCTGAACAGAGAATTCTTAACAGATGAAGTTCAAATGGCCAAAAGACACTTAAGGTCATGCTCAACTTCCTTAGTGATCAGGGAAATGCAAATAAAGACAACTTTAAGATACCATCTTACACCTGTCAGAATGGCTAAAATAAAAAACACCAATGATAGCCTTTGCTGGAGAGGTTGTGGAGAAAGGGGGTACACTCATCCATTGCTGGTGGGAATGCAAACTTGTGCAACCACTTTGGAAAGCAGTGTGGCTGTTTCTCAGGAAATTCGGGATCAACCTACCCCTGGACCCATCAATACCACTCTTGGGACTATACCCAAAAGATGCCCTATCATACAACAAAAGTATATGCTCAACTATGTTCATAGCAGCATTGTTTGTAATAGTCTGATAAACACTTTTAATAATGTGACAGGATACAAGATTAACCAAAAATATTTAGTAGCCCTCCTATATACAAAAGATAAATGGGCTGGGCGGTGGTGGCACACGCCTTTAATCCCAGCACTCGGGAGGCAGAGGCAGGCGGATCTCTGTGAGTTTGAGGCCAGCCTGGTCTACAGGAGCTAGTTCCAGGACAGGAACCAAAAGCTACGGAGAAACCCTGTCTTGAAAAATCAAAAAAAAAAAAAAAAAAAGATAAATGGGCCGAGAAAGAAATCAGAGAAACATCACTCTTTACAACAGCCACAAATAATACAAAATATCTTGGGGGTAACTCTAACCAAACAAGTAAAAGACCTGTATGAGAAGAACTTTAAGTCTTAGAAGAAAGAAATTGAAGAAGATAAAAGCAAATGAAAAGATCTCTCAAGCTCTTGGATAAGTAAGATGAACATAGTAAAAATGGCAATCTTACCAAAAGCAGGTTACAGATTCAAAGCAATCTCCATCAAAATCCCAAGATAATTCTTCACAGACTTTGAAAGAACAATATTCAACTTCAAATGGAAAAAGAAAAAAATCTAGGATAGCTAAAACAATCCTGCACAATAAAGAACTGAAAAAAAATTAAACACCTCAAACTCAAACCATCTAGTTAATATGTAGGCTAATAATAGAAATAAACTGTTCCCATAAGAAATATAAATGGCCAGCAAATACATGAGAAGTATTAAATACCTTTAGCTACAGGAAAATGCAAATTAAAGCTTCCTTAATCAAACAAACCAATCAATAATGACCTAATTAAATGAGTGGATTGTTCTCCAGAATGAAGTACGTTGGGGGCCAGAAAGATGACTTAGTGGGCCAAAGCTTGACATTCAGTTTCATCTCCAGAAAACATGTAAAGGTGGAAGGAGAGAACCAGGTCCACAAGGTTCTCCTCTGACCTTCACAATACACTGTGGAATATGTCACTCCCTACAACAATAATAAATACAAAGATGATGTAAAAATGGTCAATAAACATATGAAAAATGTTCAACATCACTAGATGTCACAGTTAGGGTTACTATTATTGGGATGAAACACCATGACCAAAGCAACATGGGAGGAAAGGATTTGTTCAGCATACACTTCCATAATCACTGTTCATCATCCAAGGAAGTCAGGACAGGAACCTGTTGGCAGAAGTTGATGCAGAGGCCATGGAGGGGTGTTTCTTACTGGCTTGCTTGTCATGACTTGTTCAGTCTGTTTCATTATATTACCCTGGACTACAAGCTCAAGGATGGCCCTACACATTGGGATGGTCCTTCTCTATCAATCATTAATTAAGAAAGTGCCCTACAGCTGGATCTTACAGAAGCATTTTCTCAATTGAGGTTTCCTCCTTTTAGATAACTCTAGTTTATGTCAAGTTGACAAAAAACCAGCTAGTACACTAGATATCAGAGAAATGCAAATAGAAATGACACTGAGATTCTTTCTAACAGCACCCATAAGGCAAAATCATCAAGAAAATGAATGACAACAGATGTTGGCAAGGATATAGACAAAAAGGAATTATGTGCTGCAGGTTGGAATGTAAATAGGACAGTCACTAGGCAAGTCACTATAGAGTATTTTTTAAAAAAAAACAACTAAAAATAGATCTTTCATATGACCCAGGTATATCACTCCTGGATATTTACCCCCAAAGACAATATATCACAGAAATATGTGAACATGAATAAATATGTTTAATGAAGAACTATTCACAATAGTCAAATCACTGGACTAACTCAGGTGTCTACCAATATAGGAATGAATTTACTTTTAAAATAAATGTTAAAGGAGTATTTATTAGACAGTAGTACTTTGTACTTAGTACTTACTAAGTAAGCTGGAATGTTCACTTGTGTTCATTTGTATAGTTCAACTGTAGCTACTGATTGAATATCTTTTATCTAAAAGGCTTGGGACAAGACATATTTCTGATTTAGAATTAGCTAAGCATGGTGCTGTAGGTCTAAGACTCTGTCTCAATAAACAAAAGCAAAAAAGGAGAAGCCTTTAAATAGAGATTTTAAGATTTGGGAGTACCTGCACGAACACCACAAATTGAACACCCCTAATACAAAATTCTGTGGCACTATTTTTTTCAGAGTATTTCAGGCTTCAGAGTTTTAGATGAGGCGTGTATATTTGTGCTATTAATTAAAAGCCACCTGTAGCAGCAAATACACATTTTCCTATATAAAAACTATACTGCTTTCTGAAATATGATAGTGAAATCTCATAGTCTGGGAGTAAACTGTTGTGTTGTTAATTTAATATATTTGTTGATGTGGTTACATTCATGATGAATTGCCAGTCAAGTACCTCTCTGTGCTCAATCACCTGATCCTATTTTATGCTGAAAATAGAAAAAAAAACCTCATATTATTGAGAAAATAATGTAAAAGACAGGATCCTCAATAGAAAGAAAAGATGAGATAAGGGGAAAGAAGTGTAAACTGTGCAAAATACTTTAATGGATGGCTAAATTCAACAAAACCATTTTCTGTCCAGCAAGTATACTTTTTTGAAGGTTTCTCTTAAAAAACCAGAACCAGTCTTTAGTTAAATGCTTCCTTACTGTTTTGCTTGGCCAGCCTGTGCATAGTTGTTCTTGCTTTTTCCTATGAACTTTGTGTGTGCAAAGGTGAAAGCAGTGGTTCCTAACATCTAATGTTTTTACTTTGGGGCTCAGTATTATAGGAAACATATGGTACTTCCACTTCAGGGCTGGGGAATTGTAGTTCAGCAGGAGGCCACTTGTCTAGCATGCTGGAGGCAAGCTCAAAAGCCAGTAAGGCCTGCGAGGTTGGGGGCTCAGTGTTATACTTTTATATACAACCTAGCAAAACCAAACCACGGATATGGTAGCAAGCCTATCTTTGCAAAATGAGGTATAAAAACAGTGACCTGGACTGCTCATCTTCCCAATATTTTATTCTCATTCACAAACTGTTTCAATTTACACTTAATAAGCAGGATGGGATCAATTTTAAAATGCAGTTTTGTAGGGCTGGAGATGTAGGTCAGTAGGTAGCGTTTTCCTGGTACTTGGTATGGATTTAGCCCGGAGTTCATCCAAACGGTAACACAGTGTTATAATGAACGCACTTATAACCCCAACAATTTGGAAGTGGAGGCCGGAGTGTCACAAATTCAGGGTCATCTTGGTCTATAAAACAAATTCAAAGCTGGGAGGTGGTGGCGCACACCTTTAATCCCAGGACTTGGGAGGTAGAGGCAGGCGCACCGCTGTGAGTTTGAGGCCAGCCTGATCTACAAGAACTAGTTCCAGGGCAGACTCCAAAACTACAGAGAAACCCTGTCTTGAAAAATCAAAAACCAACCAACCAACCAACCAAACAAACAAACAAAAAACGAATTCAAAAATAGCCTGAGATCATTGATCAAAACAAAGAACCATTAAAATACAATTTAAAAAATAATTCTAAATTTAAGGTTTTGGGAATTGAATCATAGGCTTTATGCATGCTAGTCTGCTACCCAACTGTCTTAAAAACAAAACAGGTTTCTCGAGTTATGAAAGTGGAAAAAAAAAAGTGGTTTTCCAGTTCTATCTCTTTCGTGGATTTTTTTGGGTTTAGCATAAGTGAATAAAAATATATTCCACAGAGAAAATATGTGATCCAACGTGCTCCACAGCTTTCAGTTTGACTGGCTACTCTAGTTCATTGAGTACTATAGTCTGGAACTGGATAATTTCTGTGCATGTTTATTTTTAGTTTGGTTTTGTTCAATACGTTTATGTATTTATTTGGTTATTCGAGATAGGGTTTCTCTGTGTAACAGTCCTGGCTGTCCTGGAACTGGCTTTGTAGACCAGGCTGGTCTCAAATTCACTGATATCCGCCAGCCTCTTCCTCCCAAGACTGGGAGCCACCAATGCCAGGCTCAATGCTTTTTAAATTAAAAAAAAAAAAAAAGGGAGAGCGCACTTCATGAAAAGAGCTATTAGCGATCCCATCCCGAGAACTTGCTAGAAATCGCAAAGCAAAGCACCATTCTAAAGTCGGTAAATCTCACAGTCTTCACAAACTCCTTTTCACGGTACCATTCCCTTAAGGTTCCGGTTTGCTGGTTTAAAAACTCCGACCTCTTGCGAAAGTCGGAAAGTAAAAGCCGCGGTGCCTTTCAAAACGGCTTCTGTAGCTGCAATTGCTCAAAACAATTTCAGTTCAATCAAAAGAGCATCTTACTTTGGATGTAAACCGGTTGCCTAATTTCTACGCCTTGTAAAAATAGGAGCGATTCGCCAAACGAACACAAACTCCGTGAGAACAGGAAGTAGCTGTGATGAACACATCCGGGGCCGTCAGTAAAATCTGTCCTACCCGGAGAAAGCGGAAGTGAGAAGACCGCGGAGGATTCGGGGATTCTTGTTTAAGGAAGTGACGTATCGCTTCAAGTCACATGATTTTGGAGGAAGGAATTTTGCTTTAGAGGCACAATCGAACCATGCAAGGCCAGTGTTGCTGTTAATTACAAAGTGAGACAGTTTCCAAAATTAAAAAAAAAAAATACTGCAGGGAGTTATTTCCAACTTATGGTTCTAGAGTTCTAGACACTGTTAGACCAAAATAAATAAATGATCTCAATTATTAATAATTATATACATAACAATATAAATAACTATATACATAATAAAATACTATAACAAATACACAATAAAGTTATATAAATTAATAATTATATATACATAATAAAATAAAACTATCTAAAATATATTATGGCTGTAGAGTCCTTAGTACTATTTCCTTGTCTAGGAGGGTTATGAACAAATATGGTTCTTATGAAAAACCGAAGGAGGGAAGGAGAGGGGAAGGGAGAGAGAAAATGAGTAAGGTTGAGAATAAGCGAGTGAACAAGGGAGAGGGGAGAGAGAATGATGTACATGTTATATAAAGAGTTCTGTATTAAAAAGAAACTCATACAGTGCATGATAGTAACTGCAGGATATTAGTTATTCTTTGAAATTCTTGTAGGAGTCTGTGCTGAAACCTTCTGGCCTTGGGATTTTTTTGGTTGGGAGATTTTTAATGACTTTCTATTTCCTTAGGAGTTATAGGTCTATTTAAATTGTTTATCTGGTCTTGATTTAATTTTGGTTTGTGGTACCTATCCAGAAAATTGTCCATTTCTTTTAGATTTTGCAGTTTTGTGTAGTACAGGTTTTTGAAGTATCACCTAATGATTCTCTGGATTTCCTTTGCACCTGTTGTTATGTTCCCCTTTTCATTTTTGATTTTGTTAATTTGGATATTCTCTTTCTGCCTTTTGGTTAGTTAGGATAAGTGTTTTTCTATCTTGTTGATTTTCTTGAAGAACCAACTCTTTGTTTCATTGAGTCTTTGTATTATTCGCTTTGTTTCTATTTCAGCCCTCAGTTTGACCATTTCTGTCATCTACTCCTCCTGGGTAAGTTTGCCTCTTTTTGTTACTTTATTCCTTTGCAGCTCTTAATATACTTTGTTTATTCTGTATGTTTTGTGTTTTGATTACTATTTGGTGAGGGGGCTTTTTTCCTGGTCCAGTCTATTTGGTGTTCTATAAGCTTCTTGTACCTTCATATGGCTATCCTGTTTTAGATTTGGAAAGATTTTTTTCTATAATTTTGATGAATATATTTTCTGTGCATTTGAACTGGAGTTTGTCTTCTATCCATATTATTCTTAGGTTTGGCCTTTTCGTGGTATCCCAGATTTCCTAGATGTTTGTGTTAACAGTTTGTTGGATTTAATGTTTTCTTTGACTTATAAATCTATTTCCTCTATCATATCTTCATTGTCTGAGATTCTCTCTTCCATTTTTTGCATTCTGTTGGTTTTGCTTGCATCTGTAGTTCCTGCTCATGTCCCAGACTTTCCATTTTGACATTTCCCTCTGTTTGTGTTTTGTTTATTTTCTCTATTTCAATTTTCAAATTTCAAGTCCTAAATTGTTTTCTTCACCTGTTTGTTTTTTCTTGGCTTTCTTTAAGGATTTTTTTGATTTCTTCCAATGGTCATGTCTATGCAACTTTCATGTAAAAACAGCTAATTTGTTTGGGAGTAAGATAGGGTTGTACTTATTGTACATTTCTTTTAACTTATTTACAAATTTGAATATTTTCTCTATATAAGTAGTTTTCTTTTTTCTATAATGTCTTAGTTGTCATGTAGTCACTGTACATGGCAGTGGATTTCCAAAGGACAATTTTAGTTCATGCATATAATGCATTTTGAGCATATTCTCCCATATCCTCATTCAAATCTTTTCTGATTATTCTTATTTTCCTTCTACTTCTTTATTCACCATAGACATCTATTTTCCTGTCCTATATACTTATATGCCTAAAGCAAATATTTTGAATTATTGTAATAAACTTTGTTTTTTTTAGAGCAACTTTAGATCTTATAGAAAATGAGTACCTGGAGTTCCTATATACACTCTTTCTCCCACCCTCAGCTCCCATTATTAATATCTTGTCTCAACATGACACATTTGGTAACACTGTTATACAAATTACTTTTCACTAACATGCAAAGTTCATACTAGGATTGACTTTTGTTGTATGAGTCTATTTTCTTTACAAATGCATAGTTACACATATCTACCATTATTGTATAATAAAGGAAAATTTCATTGTCCTAAAAATTGTCTGTGGTAGCTCATTGTCCTCATCCTCCTCTTACCCTGATAATTATCTTTTTAATGTCTTTATAATTTTGCTTTTGCCAGAATGTTATATAGTTGAAACAATATTGTCTTTCTTTTCAAAAACATTTCCATTAGTTCTTTGAGAATTTCATGCAGTGTATCTTAATCACATTCACCCTTACTTCTGAGCTCCTCCCAGACCCACACCCACTCCTCATCCCCCAGCTTTATGTGCTGGTTTTTCGGTAACCCATCCACTCCAATTTGAGCTGAACATGCACACCTGTGTGTGAGCCACCACCTGAGCATTGTCTGGAGCCACACCCTTAAATAAAACTGACTTTACCCCCCTAGAAAGCCACCTACTGCCTCCTCTGGGGTGGGGGCTCATTAACCCCTTTCCAGTCCATGCTGGAAGGTAGTAGAGTGAGCAATACGCCCTTTTTGTGGCTTGATAATTCATTTCCTTTTACTGAGCATTTGAAAAAAAAGGTAACTTTTAAAACTTAGTGGTCTAAGTTTCAACTTACATACTTTGGATTCTGATTGAATAAACCGGCTCTGAAAGACTTTAAAATGATAAGCAGTTTTAAATATTTACTCTGCATTTGATATTATGAACTTATTACCTCTGAAAGAGGAAATAATTAAATTGCAGTTATATCAAAATGGTTTTATCTGTTAGAAATGAAAATAAAAACACAGACAAGAAGAAATGAACTGACCATGGAGATTTTTGTGAGTCTTGGTCCTATCACAGTTCAGGGAAATGTGGGTCTGAAACAATGCAAAGAGGAAGTGTAAGTGAGGACAGTTCTATGCCCACTAAGGCATTCTCATTAAATTCTGTGTTTTTCTTGGTCTTTTATTGAGTCTTTCAGTTGAATTTAATGTGAGAGTAGTAACCTAACCACAATCCGAATGTGGACATGCCCAAGTTGTGAACAAAAGCTGAATTTCCTAGTTAAAAACTTTTCTCTAGGGGGCTGGAGAGATGGCTCAGTGGTTAAGAGCATTGCCTGCTTTTCCAAAGGTCCTGAGTTCAATTCCCGGCAACCACATGGTGGCTCACAACCATCTGTAATAAGGTCAGGTGCTCTCTTCTGGCCTGCAGACATACACACAGACAGAATATTGTATACATAACAAATAAATAAATAAATATTTTAAAAAAAACTTTTCTCTATGGCAGCCAGTCACCCTTTCAGTCTTGAAGTTGATTTAATTAGAATAATATCTGATATCTGATTAAATAATCAACATATGAGTATCTTAGGTCCTTGTCTACTATAGATGCTCATGTTAGCCCTGCTTGCTCTTGTTTTGAGATAAAGTTTCTTATATCATAGGTTGGAAGGTTGGAACTTGGTATGTAGCTGAGGATGAGCTTTATTCTGAAAATAAAACTCTGAATGTTTCGCACGCCTTACACACAGTTATAGAAGCAATGAAAGCCTGTGTTTGAAACATAGAGAAGATGTTGGTATATTGTGGGACCTATTGAAACGAAGCTATTTAGAGAGCCGTCAATATGAAATTGTCTTAATGTGTTGGAGAAAATAAATGCTTGAAAAGAACACAGGGTGGCGCTGCAGCCTCAGAAGTTGAAGGAATCCGGTCCTGCCGTTCTGTAGTCAGACGCTAACGGGAGGAGAAGGGAGGGGAAGCCTAGAAGGCAGCGGCTCCGGAAAGCCTTAGGCCTAGGGATTGTGGACTTGTCCCATTGTTTGCTAGATATTTGCAGAGGGAGTCAGTGACAACGTGAACGACGACTGGAGTGAGTTTGCTGGAAGGCTGGAGAAGGCAGAAGGAGATGGAGGCTGGAGAGGAAAGGGAGCGAGTCCTGAAAAAAAGGCAAGTCCTGCTGTTCTTTGTTTTGCTGGGCATAGCTCAGGCTGAGTCCACCCTTAGGCGCTACTCAGTGGAGGAGGAAGCCGAGAATGGCTTTTTGGTGGCCAATTTGTTAAAGGACCTGGGGCTAGAGGTAGAGGAACTGACTGCGCGGGGACCACGAGTCATTTCCAAAGGGAAAAAATTGAACTTAGAGTTCAATAGGCAGACGGGGGATTTGTTGTTACAGGAGAAACTGGACCGGGAGGAGCTGTGCGGCCCCTCCGAACCCTGTGTGGTACCTTTCCAGGTGTTATTGGGAAATCCTTTGCAGATTTTTCAGGCTGAGCTACAGGTTAGGGACATAAATGATCATTCTCCCATTTTTTTGGACAAAGAAATAATTCTGAAAATTTCAGAAATGACTGCTTCTGGAACCACTTTCCTAATAGAACGGGCTCAAGACTTAGATGTAGGAAGCAACGGTCTCCAAACTTACACAATCAGCCCCAATTTCTATTTTCATCTTAAATTGCAAGACAGTCCCGATGGCACGCTATTGCCACATCTGGTTCTGGACAAAGTGCTGGATCGGGAGGAGCAATCTGAAATTAGATTAATACTCACAGCGATAGATGGTGGGAGTCCACCCAGGTCTGGCACTGCTCTGGTCCTTGTTGAAGTCTTGGACATCAATGACAACGCCCCCACATTTTCAAAGTTCCGCTATGAGGTTCAGGTCCCAGAGAACAGTCCCATTGGATTCCGGGTTGCTACTGTCTTTGCTAGGGATTTAGACATTGGGGACAATGGACAAATAGCTTATGCTCTTTCCCAAGCTTCTGAAGACATTCGGAAAACATTTCGTATGAATGCAACAACCGGAGAAATCCTTTTAGCAAAGACACTGGATTTTGAATCCATCCAGACATATACAGTATATGTTCAGGCTACAGATGGTGGGGGCCTTTCTGGAAGCAGTGTGGTGATTGTCCAAGTGATGGATTTGAATGACAACCCACCAGAACTGACTATGTCGACAGTTATCAATCACATCCCAGAAAATTCCCCGGAAACCGTAATTGCTGTGTTCAGTGTTGCAGATCCTGACTCTGGAGACAATGGAAAAATGGTGTGCTCCATCCCAGAGGATCTTCCTTTTATTCTAAAACCCTCAGTTGAGAACTTTTACACTCTTATGACAAATACAGCCCTGGACCGGGAGACCAAATCACAGTACAACATCACCATCACCATCACTGATCTGGGTACACCCAGGCTCACAACCCAGCACACCATAACAGTGGAGGTGTCTGACGTCAACGACAACGCCCCCGCTTTCACACAAAGCTCCTACACCCTGTTTGTCCATGAGAACAACAGCCCCGCCCTGCACATAGGCGCCATCAGCGCCACAGACTCAGACTCAGGCTCCAATGCCCACATCACCTACTCGCTGCTGCCCACGCACGACCCGCAGCTGAATCTCGCCTCGCTCGTCTCCATCAATGCCGACAATGGGCAGCTGTTCGCCCTCAGGGCGCTGGACTATGAGGCCCTGCAGAGCTTCGAGTTCCGCGTGGGTGCCACAGACCAAGGCTCGCCTGCGCTCAGCAGCCAGGCGCTGGTGCGCGTGCTGGTGCTGGACGCCAACGACAATGCGCCCTTCGTGCTCTACCCTCTGCAGAACGCCTCTGCTCCCTTCACAGAGTTGCTGCCCAGGGCAGCGGAGCCAGGATACCTGGTCACCAAGGTGGTGGCTGTGGACCGGGACTCTGGCCAGAACGCCTGGCTGTCATTCCAGCTGCTCAAGGCTACAGAGCCAGGGTTGTTCAGCATGTGGGCTCACAATGGCGAGGTGCGCACCTCCAGGCTGCTGAGCGAGCGCGATGCACCCAAGCACAGGCTGCTGCTGCTGGTCAAGGACAATGGCGATCCTCCGCGGTCTGCCAGTGTCACTCTGCATGTGCTGGTGGTTGATGGCTTCTCTCAGTTTTACCTGCCTCTGCCCGAGGTGGCGCGCGACTCCACGCAGGATGAAGATGCACTCACGCTGTATCTGGTCATCGCCTTGGCATCTGTGTCTTCACTCTTCCTCTTGTCTGTGCTGCTGTTCGTGGGGGTGAGGCTGTGCAGGAGGGCCAGGGCGGCCTCTCTGGGTGGCTTCTCTGTTCCTGAGGGACACTTTCCTGGTCACCTGGTGGATGTCAGCGGTACAGGGACCCTGTCCCAGAGATACCAGTATGAGGTGTGTTTGACCGGGGACTCTGGAACCACAGATTTCAAGTTTCTGAAGCCTATTTTTCCCAACTTTCTTCTTCAGAATTCAGAGAGAGAGAATGACGCAAATACCAATTACAGGAATAGTTTTGAAATCAGCTAGATATTAATGAGGAAAATACAGAATCAAGTCTCAGTTAAAACGTTAAAGGCCTGATCTGACTGCTTTACCAATTGAAGGAGTATCTTCCCCTCCTCTGATTCTCTGCATGGTACAGCTATTTCGAAATACGTAAGATTTGTGTAATGAGGAATTTAAATTTTGCTTGTATTTCAATTATGATTAGTCTTGGAATTTTATTTGACTTTTAATGTGCCAGTAAAATCTGTGTTCAAAGATTTTTTTTGAGATAGGGCCTCACTGTGTTGCTGTGGCTGTCCTGGAACTCACTATGTAGACCGGGCTGGTCTCTAATTCACAGAGATCAGCCTGCCTCAGCCTCCCAAGTGATGGACTAAAGGTAAAGGCGTGTGGTCTTGAACCCAGCAGAAATCTTTAAATTTTGAGTTAGAGCATCGTTGTCCAAATTTAACTTCTGCACTTCTGAATTATTCTTTTGTTTGTTTGTTTGTTTTTCGAGATAGGGTTTCTCTGTAGCTTTGGAGCCTGTCCTGGAACATGCTCTGTAGACCAGCAGGCTGGCCTCGAACTCACAGAGATCCGCCTGCCTCTGCCTCCTGAGTGCTGGGATTAAAGGTGTGCGCCACCACCGCCTGGCCTGAATTATTCTTAAGTGCTGTCTAAAAATATTTTCACTCATCACCCGAGTTGTAATATTTTGCAGTCCAGATCATTTGTGTTCATTTAGTCTCCTGTTAATATAACTTTTATCTTGTGTTCTGGCTTTAAACTCTTTACATGAGTGTGAGCAATATAGCACTCTTTCCACATTGCTCTACGCACATATTTGAAAATATCAGCATAGAAAACTTATGACTCTTTAAGACTGTGGAAATCCTAATTGTTGGGTCTCACAAAGTGTTCAGATTACAAATGCAAGACAAACTCAGCCAAAATCATATGTGATTCTAAAGCATAGCTACAGAATACATGCCTAGTAGTTTTCAAGGGTGTGATAATTTTTCATGTTTTATTTCAAATAGCCTTTCAAAACTCTTATTCTGAACTCAATACTTTTTAAAGATTCTTTTGAGACAAGATCTCATTGTGGTCTTGAAGTTGTGACAGGTCCTTCCACATCCAGAGTGTTGGGAAAACAGGCATTGCATTAATATTTCCAGTTAATTAAACTCTTGAGGATTTTATGATAATTGAACTATGTACAAGAGAGTATGCTTTCATCTTTTCCCAACTTAGAAAATGTGTATGTAGCTTGGCACTCCATTTAAAAAATTTTCTGGGGCATTAAATATTTAATTGAGCATAACTCATTGAAATGTGATTTGAATTTATTATAATTTTTGTTAATTTTCTGGACAGACTTGTTCTAGTTCCCTCTTTTTAGTACCATAGACTTTTCAAGCTTTTTTTTAAAAACAAAGTTTGTGATGGGCCAATGAAATGGCCAATAGACCTGACAACCTAAGTTTATTCCCTGCCCCACATGATGGAAGTAGAAAACCAAACTCTTCTAACTTACACACACACAAAAGTAATTTTTTAAAAATTTAAGTTTTTTAGTTATGTTTATGGATAGCTTCCATCCATTCCACGATTAGCACAGTCACTAAGATGCTTTAGGTTCTTAATATTTTAAACTAATTGATTGAAAGAATTGTTTTAATTGTGACATACTGATAATTTAAAAAAATATGGAAAGATACCTAATGAACAAAACTTTTCATGGAACTAAATCCTTTGACCTACAATATAAGGATCTGATTTTGCTGTAGTTATTTTGCTGGAACTACATCCTGTGATCTACAAATAATAAGCTGACTTTGCTGCCGTCATTTGGGTGTTGTGCAGTTATCACTCTTTTTTTCAATGTATCTTTCCTTCTTTTCTCTTAATGTTTAATTCAAGTCTCCTCTCCTATCCACTGCCTTAATGAATACAGAATTTCTGGTATTTCATTTATAAGTTAAATATGCTTCTGTGTTTCTCAAGTCACTCACCCAACTTTCCTCACTTCTTGAAGTTGAATTTGTGACACACTTGCTATCGATATTTAATTCTTATTGTTTCTCAATCTCCCACTAATTTTTACACGAGTTTATGTGTATTTGAATTAGATATGCTCTTAGGTGTGTGGAATGTTAATATTTCATTTGAGATCATCAGGGACACAAAGGACGATCTTGGTATCAAAAGTCTCCAGCTAGCGACCTTATCACATGTGGGATCTTGGTTAAGTGACCTCCCATGGCCCCAACTGTTTCAGTTATTGTCAACTAGCTATCTTGCAGTTATTATCGAGTACAATAACATAACATTATAGAAGTACAGTTGATATTGGTTTCAGTGTCACTAATATTTAATATTAGGAATAAACTCATAATGAGCAAGTGTGTAACACTCCTGATAATTGCATAGAGAGAAGATTGAACACATTATATCTGCATTGCTTCATTTTTTGTCTGCCTACAACTTTACAATAGCCCCTCTTTTGCTCTGAGATAAAATACAAGTACTTACATTTCTCTTGGGTTTCACTTCCTTCATCTCTGTAGCCTTTGACACACTAAGCTCTGGCACACTGTCCTTAATCTAAATTATCAATGCTTTGCTCTTGGAGACTCTTCTCTTCTGCATCACCTGTTACACTTCTCATCCTTAACAGTCCATATTAAATGCCAATACTTGGGGGAGAATTTTCATAACTACTCCCCATCATGTTCTGTGCAGTCAGTATGTTTCAGGTGTCACATGGTTCACACGGTTTGAACATGTTTAAGATCTGTGCACTCTGTTAGATGTGAAACTACAAAATTCATAGATCTTACCTTGCTACCATTACATGTATAACTTCTAGAAATTAAATAATCACCTAAGGTAATAAGTTAATAAATGTTAAGCTAATAATTATTAAATTACTGTGAAAGCAGAGGAAAGTACTCCAGGAGCATGAAAATATGGAAGCAATTATGCATTTTCAGCCACCTGATGTACGTTATTGTATTTTACCACCTTGACTTTCCATAGTGTTTTTCCTATTATTAATGCAACTCACACACTTCACAAAAATTGGAAAATGAAGAAAACCACAGACAGGAGAGATAAGCATTTTAATCACTTAAACCAAAATCTTTTAAAATTTGTAGGTAGGTACCCAAGCATGTGCGCACGTGTAAATCACGTAAATGAGGACTCTTATTAGAGATAGCTAATTCCAGTTAGTGTATTATACTTGCCTAGCTTTTGTTTAACTTGTGTGTCACAAGAAACTCCCTCGGTAGGATAAAATAGGTTTGATTAGGGGGTTTTGATAAGGGGTTGATAAATCTAAAATAAACCAGTAACAAAACCGGCACCTTTTCTAAAAATTTAAAACTGAAAACGAACGCATGGTGGCGCTGTTGACTAAAAAAGAGAATTAAGAGCTTGTACACTCCATAATCACAGACAAACCTAGCGAGCGATCCGGTGCGATAAAACAAGGGCTTGTGGACCTGGACAGATCTTTAATCAGTAAAATCTAAATCTCTGAGACACATTAATTGTTAGGCTATCTCCAAAAGACTTTGCTTTTCACAGAGAAGCATAAAGCTCCTTTTGGTGACGAGCCCTCGGAAAAACACTGCAGAAGTACAATGGAGGCCTGGAAGGAGAGCTTTCTTAAACCAAGGCAAGTCTTGCTTCTCTTTGTTTTTCTAGGTGGGGCTCTGGCTGGGTCCGGGTCTGGGCGCCATTTTGTGGCTGAGGAAAAAGAGAAAGGCTTCTTACTAGCCAATGTAGCGAAGGATCTGGGACTCAGGGTAGAAGAACTGGCTGAAAGGAGAGCTCAGGCTGTTTCCAAAGGGAACATACAATATTTTCAGCTCAACCATCAGACCGGAGATTTGCTCTTGGTTGAGAAACTGGACCGGGAGGAGCTGTGCGGTTCCGCAGAGCCTTGTGTGCTGCACTTTCAGATATTGCTGCATAATCCTTTGCAGTTTATTACTAACGAACTCGAGGTCATCGATGTAAATGACAACGCCCCGGAGTTCTTTGAAAATGCAATGCAGCTCAAAGTCCTGGAAAGTTCCCCACCCGGAACAGTAATTCCTTTGGGAAATGCTGTGGACCCGGACGTGGGAAGAAACGGACTCCAGAACTACACGGTGTCTCCCAAGTCCCATTTCCACGTTCGCACCCGCCGTCGTAGGGATGGAAGGAAGTATCCAGAACTGGTGCTGGACAGAGCTCTGGATCGGGAGGAGCAGGCAGAGCTCAGTTTGGTTCTCACAGCCCTGGATGGAGGCTCCCCACCTCGGTCTGGCACTGCCCAGGTTCACATCCTGGTCTTAGACATAAACGACAACGCACCAGAATTTACACAGTCACTCTATGAGGTTCAAATTCTAGAGAAGAGCCCTGTTGGCTCTGTCATCATCACGGTCTCAGCTTCTGACTTAGATACGGGGAATTTTGGTGAAATATCGTATGCGTTTTTCCACGCTTCTGAAGAAATTCTCAAAACTTTTCAACTAAATCCCATTACTGGTGATATAGAGCTAGTTAAGGGTTTGGATTACGAAACAAGTAATACTTACGAGGTTGACATAGAAGCCAAGGATGGTGGAGGCCTTTCTGGAAAATGTACAGTCATAGTCCAGGTAGTTGATGTGAACGATAACCCACCAGAACTGACTTTGTCATCAGTGACCAGTCCTATCCCTGAGAATTCAGCAGAGACTGTGGTGGCTGTTTTCAGTGTGGCTGATTTAGACTCTGGAGATAATGGAAAAGTAACCTGTTCCATCCAGAACAATCTCCCCTTCATCCTGAAACCATCTGTAGAGAACTTCTACACTATAGTGTCTGAAGGAGCATTGGATAGAGAGAGCAGAGCCGAGTACAACATCACCATCACAGTCAGCGACATGGGCACACCCAGACTCACAACCCAGCACACCATAACAGTGCAGGTGTCTGACGTCAACGACAACGCCCCCGCCTTCACACAAAGCTCCTACACCCTGTTTGTCCACGAGAACAACAACCCCGCCCTGCACATAGGCACCATCAGCGCCACAGACTCAGACTCAGGCTCCAATGCCCACATCACCTACTCGCTGCTGCCAACCCACGACCCGCAGCCGGATCTCTCCTCGCTCATCTCCATCAATGCCGACAACGGGCAGCTGTTCGCGCTCAGGGCGCTTGACTATGAGGCCCTGCAGGGCTTCGAGTTCCGCGTGGGCGCCACAGACCAAGGCTCGCCTGCGCTCAGCAGTCAGGCGTTGGTGCGCGTGCTGGTGCTGGACGCCAACGACAATGCGCCCTTCGTGCTCTACCCTCTGCAGAACGCCTCTGCGCCCTTCACAGAGCTGCTACCCAGGGCGGCAGAGCCTGGCTATCTGGTCACCAAAGTGGTGGCAGTGGACCGCGACTCTGGCCAGAACGCCTGGCTGTCATTCCAGCTGCTCAAAGCCACGGAACCAGGACTGTTCAGCGTGTGGGCTCACAATGGCGAGGTGCGCACCTCCAGACTGCTGAGTGAGCGCGATGCGCCCAAGCACAGGCTGTTGCTGCTGGTCAAGGACAATGGCGATCCTCCGCGGTCTGCCAGTGTCACTCTGCACGTGCTGGTGGTGGATGGCTTCTCTCAGCCCTACCTGCCTCTGCCTGAGGTGGCGCGCGACTCTGTACAGGACAATGAGGACTTGCTTACACTCTATTTGGTCATCGCCCTGGCGTTTGTGTCTTCGCTCTTCCTCTTGTCTGTGCTGCTGTTTGTTGGGGTGAGGCTGTGCAGGAGAGCCAGGGCAGCCTCTCTGCGTGGCTGCTCTATTCCTGAAGGACACTTTCCTGCTCACCTGGTGGATGTCAGCGGCGCGGGAACCCTGTCCCATAGCTACCAGTATGAGGTGCATCTGACCGGAGACTCTGGGACTGGTGAGTTCAAATTCCTGAATCCGGTGATACCAAACCTGTTTATGGAAGATTGTGAGAGAGAAGTTGAGGAAAATCCCCACTGCAGGAGTAGCTTTGTAGTCAGCTAAGTGTTGTTAATGTTTCATCATCGCTCAGTTTCGTTAAACTTGTTGTAATTGTTCTTTTAAGAAGTTATATTATTCAACAGCCTTAAACCAGTAATTCAACGTATGGTATCCCAAATAGCTCTAAACTTGTTACTCTTTTATTAATGCTAGTTTTACTTAGGATTTTGTAGTTGTGCCTATTATATTCATTTTCTCCATAATATCTCGGTGCTTATCGTCATAACAGTTAATGGAACTAATGTCTTTATGACATTCTGGAACTTTTCAATTCACTTAAGGACAATTAAAGCTGTGTGTATTTGTGGCACCTATTTTTACCATATAACTTTGTGTTCTTTTAGGCTACATTGTAATTCTTTATGAGTCCTTGGCCTTTTGGGGTTAAGCAATCTGCACAGCTGTAAAATTTAGAACAACTCTTTCTCCTGAATAATATGTAAACACACATTTCATTAAAACATCAGTGCATGGAAGTTGTGCCGTGTCCTGTTGTGAGCACCGTGTATCCTAGAGATTGTTATGTGTGCTTATTCACAAGCATGCCATGAACACTAAAATTAGACTTCTCAAATAATTAGTATACAATAAAAATCAAGGAGAAAATATCATATGCTTGCTCCTCTTTCTTTATGAAGCCAGTCCGCTAATCACTGGTTTGATGCAATCCCCTAAAAATTTAATCTCAGAATCTGAATTATGAACCAACTTCCTCTAAGGTAATTGAGGGCTCTTGCAGGCATTGACTTTCTCTGTCTCCTTCCTTCCTTTACCACCATAGACAGAAGAAGTCCCAGTATAATGAACAGATTGTATTTTCTTGGGGGTCTCTAATTTTTTCTACCTTTAAAAGAGGACATTTCCTCTGAATTTTGACTCTCAACTTTAATGCTGAACCCAGATATTTGATTTTATAATGTTTGATAGTAATGGTAAGTTCTAAAATTTTTTTGTGTTTAACTTTACTTTTTAAAGTTAGATTTGCCTACTGTAGCCTTCCGTTATTATAAATTAGCTTTGATTTTAGAGTAAGGAAAGTTTTTTTTTTTTTTTGGATTTTTCGAGACAGGGTTTCTCCGTAGTTTTTGGTTCCTGTCCTGGAACTAGCTCTTGTAGACCAGGCTGGCCTCGAACTCACAGATATCCGCCTGCCTCTGCCTCCCAAGTGCTGGGATTAAAGGTGTGCGCCACCACTGCCCGGCTGGAAAGTTTTATTTGTATAAAATATATTTTATTTTGAGCATAATACACTGGACAAATATTGCATTTATCTGAATGGTAATGTTTTGTTGTAATGTTTAGTAAGCCTAGTGAAGTTATGGTGCCATTTATAAGTAGATTTATGCTTCTAAATATGAAATGTCATTGAACTTTGTCAAAGAAAAATGAGCTGTTTAAAAACTTTCCTTATAACTTAACGTTTATTTTAAAATCTAGTATATTATACTCCTGGATTTATTCTTAAAAGCCAGTATATTATACTTCTGGAGTTTTAGGACCTGTACAATTCTGGGAATTACTTTTTCCTCTAGGAATGTATCAAACAAGGAAGTTAATAAGTTTTTAGTCTTTAATCAAACTTTAAAAGTGAATTAAGAAAGAGATAAAACTCAGAACAGAATCAAACACAAGCATATGACGTAAATATAGTAGACAACACTAATGACTTTGCCATTGTTATCAGCTACAGAAATAAAATGTAGTTGGGATGACCATTAACAAACGTAAACAAAGCTTCCATAGCCATGCTGGAACATCATGACAATTCAAGCCCACTTTGACTTAGCCACCCACGTCCATTTTGCATAATCATATAAATGAAGATGGGCAAATAAACACCAAGGAACATGCCTCTCCAATCCCTCTGTGTATTCAAAAAGTGTGGAACATTCTAGACCAGCTGGGGATCACCACCAACTTATAAAATGGATCAGCAATTTGAATTTCAGTTGCTGCCATGTAGTAGTAAACATGACCCAAACAACTTACACACAATGTAAGGAACACGGTTATTTTGTTGTTACTGAACAAAAACTAGAGGTCTTGCTAATGGCGCATATGCTAACATGGTCTTTCCCCCGGGGCTTCTGTTACATGTGCATCTCTTGCTACTGTTTTAGACATGGAATGAGTTTAACATGTGTTGTTCTAGAGCAGAAATTCTACTGAAGGCATCAAAGCTCGTATCACTTTAAGATTTGTTCTTTGCAAATCAAAATTATATATTATAGTTAATATGACATATAATAATTAATATAATAACATTATTAATCTAATATATTACATTATTAGTGTCAGGCTAAAATTGTGTTTATATCAGTAGAATTAACCTTTTTGTTAGATTATCTGACATCATAAAGCAATTATACTTACAGATTAAAAGTCAGAAATTATCCATTTAAAATAACAGAAAGACAGAGATATTGCAAGAATTGGATGGGCTAAGATTTCTGAGAAGAAAGGTCTTTGGATAGCTGAGTTGACCAGTCTGTTCTGCTCCAGAGAAATTTTCTAAGTTTGAAAACAAGCAACAAGCTCTTGACAGGGACAAAGCAAATCAGTAAACTTTTACAGCCTGGAAGATACAAGCTTTGATTTAGTTTCCCCATTCATGGCACTTAAACCCAGAGTAAAAGAACCCAAGTAGAAAATCAGTCAAAAGCAAGTGAAGTTTTATTTGCTAAGCAGCTTGGAACCTTCCATGAGAAAGGGATATGGAAAATGTAAGAAATTCTTAGCTGTAAATGTTGTAGAGTTGGGTGCTTATTAGGCCTGCAAAGAACCTCAAACAAGGACAACACCTGTTTGCATTAGAGTGGATTGATTAGATAGGACTCGATCAAGCTGATAGCAAAAGGTGACCTCCTTTTAGAGGAAGGTAATAAAATCACGACACAAGATGGATTTTACCTAGTTACCTAAAGTTCCATAGAAATTTCAAGGCACACATCAACATAACTAAATTCTATAAACAAAAACAGCAATAAAAATATGGCCTAAAAGATCCAGATATTAGAAATGAATGTACAGTATTTTTTAACATATAGCTAATGTATTAAAGTAAGAAACAGTGTATAAAATAGATAATAGGAAATTTTACCGTCAAATGAAAATCTTAAACTGTAAATTTTATAACTGAGAAAACACATGACATAGAACTAAGTTGTTTAATGCCATAGTTATATAGAAATGCAGGAAAAGTGGATGCAAGATGACTCCAGTTGAAACATCCAAATAGAAACACAATGTCAGCACTCAGGGAGGCAGAGGCAGGCAGATCTCTGTGTGTTCGATGCCAGCCTGGTCTACAGAGCAAATTCCAGGACAGCCCAAGATACACAGAGAAACCCTGTATCAAAAAGTAAACACAAAGAAAATATAATTTAAATTTAGAAAAGAATATTAGTAACATTTGGGATAAAACAAAGTTCTTTTCTGTGCATCCAACTCTAATCCTAGGAGGGATGGGAGATTAAGAAAGAAATAATGGGCTGATGAGACACCAAGGACAATGGCAGGGGGTTTTGATCCTACTTAATGTGCTGGCTTTGTGGGAGCCTAGCCAGTTTGGATGTTCACCTTCCTAGATATGGACGGAGAGGACCTAGGACTTAACACAGGGCAGGGAACCCGGACTGCTCTGTGGACTGGAGAGGGAGGGGGAGAGGAGTGGGGGGAGGGGGAGAAGGGTGGGAGGAGGGGGAGAAGGGTGGGAGGAGGGGGAGAAGGGTGGGAGGAGGGGAAGGGAAATGGGAGGCTGGGAGGAGGTGGAAACTTGTTTTTTGTTTATGTTTTTTTTTCTTCTTTTCGCAATAAAAAAAAAGAAATAATGGGCAAGAATTACTAAACTGGTAAAAGTCTTCCACTTAGTGAAACTCAGTCAGAATAAATAAAAGACAGAGAGAAGCCAGGTGTATCACAGGAAAGTAATCAATACCAAATTGAACAGGAAAACAAATAAATTCTTAAAGCAACCACACAAACATGATAAAATTATTTTAGAAGAGACTCGACTAGATGGACAGCTGATTTAAAAAAATAAATCAAAAACTAAAGACAACATCTCTGAAGTCTTGCAAGTTATTTAAAAAGTAGAATTGTATTACCATCATATCTTTCAAAACAAAGTTTTCTGACAGAGAATTAATCACATTCCAATCATTGCCAAAAAATACTTTTTGTGTAATTCGTTAGACAGAAAGAAACAGTCCTACGAGATTACAGAATTCTGCTGAGAAGCGAACAGTAACAGGAAAGATAAATATGAACACACATCATTTGGCTTTGGTTATACAAGGTAAGAAAAATAGGTTTTTTTTTTGAAATTCATAAAACAGTAATGCAGATCAGAGCTGCTGAAGTCACCACACATCCGTCCTATCAAATCAGAGCTGCTGAAGTCACCACACTCCTTCCTATCAAACGAGGGAGCAGGGTAGTGGACAGGTTCTTTTACCGGAAGTCTTCATCAGAGTTGCTGGGAAAATAAAGTGACAAGACATTCAACCCTTAAACAAGCCAAGCATTACTGAAGAGACTAAAGAAACTCATTCTGTAGGAAAGATGACTCCTAGTTCCTTAGATGCTAACTGTCCTGTGTCTCCCTTTCTATCTATCTTGGAACTGGACACTACAGTGGCTGGTCCCGTTTGTTGGGGTCAACATGTCTGAAAGTCTCATTTATAAGCATCTAGACAACAGCTAATCAAGTCAAGAAAAGAACCTTAGAAGTTCTGCACAGAAAAGGAAGTTGCTGACCCAAACTGTGCAAAACCTGCTCTCTGATTTAAAGAAAAAGCTAAACCGGTAAGGATTATCTATTCAAAGAAATGAGCGGCAAAACACCAAGAATTTACACACATGTACAATGCCCAATATGAAGCTTTGCACCCCAAATCAGCAGCTGAAAACATGCAAGAAATTAAGAACACAGAGAAGGCCAGAGTGTGCCTTAAATCAAGGAGACACAATGCTGGTGTCATGACTTTACCAAGGAACAAGCAGAAACAGAAATAAGTAAAACCCACAGTACATGTTGTAAAAGGCATCAGAATGAATTCCAGTTTCTGGTGGGTCAGATCAGGCCAAAAATGATACAAGAAAACTGGCAGAATGTCAAAAGTCAAAGTTTGGAATAGACAAGCCCACGGGGAAGCTGCTATTGTACGTGTATCAGTGCACATGGGGCAAGAAGATGGGGATGTGGACTTCCCAGGTGCGATCCTGGCAACAAACCATTGCCCTCAATTAAAGTCATACTCTCCCATCCCGCAGAAGTCAGGGTCCTAGAAACCAGATGGTTCTCCTAGTTGTACTGTTACTCTCTCAGCAATCAGGTTCATGAATAGTTCTAGTTCTGGCACCGTAAGAAATCTTCTGGATGGGTGCAGGATTCATGTCTTTAATACGAGCACTCGCTATCAAAGACCGGCGGATCTTTCTGGGTTTGAGAATAGCCTGGTCTACATAGTGACTTCCAGGACAGCTGGGGCTACAGAGAAAAAGCCTGTCTCAAACAAACAAGAACAAACTAGCAAATAGGTCTTCAGAAAGAAGACTAGGGCTGGGAACCCAAAATGATCAAGACGGAGAGAGAACCCAGGATGGTTCCCCAGCTTTGCACAATACACATAGAACTTACCAAGAACTCGGCTACTTCAGAGTTCTTTAAATTCATTTTTCATGTTGTTTCCACTGGGAAACCAACTTCAGAAACAGCTTCCTTCCACCCTCTTTACTGTAACATGCAGAGAAAAGCATTCATGCTTTTGTCTTAATTCACGAACTTGTTTTAAGCGTCCAGGCCAGGCCAACAGCATCCATCAGTTACTGACAATTGACCAAGTTGAATGTGTTTGTTTGTTAGATACACGCATGTTTTAGTACCAAGTATGTTTATGATTTAAAGTCACAAAATTAGTATTATAATTTTTGAAATATCAGGAGTTAGTAGTTGAATTTAAGGTAACGCTCACAATAATTTTGAAACACTTGTATATTTTTCAGAAGTGGATCTTCCAAATGATTGCTGTTAGTATTTTTTCACCGGAATCAGGCAGGTCTCTGCACTTCGAATACCAGCTCTTAAATCAAAATAAAAAGTGAAATAAATAGATTTTAACAAGTAAGGAAGGAATGGAACACAACGGAAAAAGGTACATGCAATTGTGAATGCGGACGCTTGGTGGCGCTGCAGGCTAAGCGTGTGAATAAAGGACTCGGCAGATGCCCTGGAAGCCATTACTGGGCATCAGAACTAAGATTGCTCCCTAAAAGAAGGTGGCATTCAGGCTGTATCTAGGAGCGAAATATTCAGAGAAGGCATAGCTCCAATAGCAAGTCTGAGTAAAATTTAGTTCTATTATTCCATCAAAACGCGAGAGTGGATTCAAACAAATTAAAAGGCTCTGCCCCCTCTGGATCCAGTGTGAACAATGGAGACAGCGCGAGCAAAAACGCCACAGCAAAGGCAAGTCGTTTTACTTACTATATTGTTGCTTTTGGGGGAGGCTGGCACGGAGGCAATTAGATATTCCATGCCAGAAGAAACTGAGAGTGGCTACTTGGTGGCTAATCTAGCAAAAGATCTGGGTCTTAAGGTGGGGGAATTGGCCACTAGAGGGGCGCAAATCCATCATAGAGGAAACAAAGAGCTCTTGCAGCTGGATGCAGAGACAGGGAATTTACTCCTGAAGGAAAAACCAGACCGCGAGGAGCTGTGTGGGGCGACAGAACCCTGTGTGCTGCACTTCCAGCTCATACTGAAAAACCCTGTGCAGTTCTTCCAAACTGACCTGCAACTCACAGACATAAACGACCATTCTCCAGAGTTCCCTCACAGGGAAATGCTCCTAAAGATCCCAGAGAACGTCCAGCCAGGGACTGTGTTTCCTCTGAAGGCGGCCCAGGACCCTGACATAGGCAGCAATGCTGTTCAGAACTACACAGTCAGCCCCAACCTCCACTTCCATGTCGTTACTCACAGTCGTGCTGATGGCAGGAAATACCCAGAGCTGGTGCTAGACAGAGCCCTGGACAGGGAGGAGCAGCCTGAGCTCACTTTAACCCTCACTGCTGTGGATGGTGGGTCTCCTCCCAGGTCTGGGACCATCACAGTTCGTATTGAAGTCGTGGACATCAATGATAACGCCCCCCAGTTTGTACAGTCGCTCTATGATGTTCAGGTCCCTGAGAACAGCCCCCTTGGTGCCTTAGTTGTCATGGTCTCTGCCAGAGATTTAGATGCTGGAATACATGGGAATGTAGCCTACTCTTTGTTTCAAGGTGGTGAAGTTTCTCAACCATTTGTAATAGACCAGGTCACAGGAGAAATTCGTCTGAGTAGAGAGTTGGATTTCGAGGTAACTAACCGTTATAACATAGAAATAGCAGCCACGGATGGAGGAGGCCTTTCAAGCAAGTGCACTGTAGCTGTGCATGTGTTGGATGTAAATGACAATGCGCCAGAATTGACCATCTCCACACTCACAAACCCTATTCCAGAAAACTCGCCGGAGACTGTAGTTGCTGTGTTCAGTGTTTTTGATTTAGATTCTGGGGACAATGGAAGGATGGTGTGTTCTATTCAGAACCATCTTCCATTCTTTTTGAAGCCCACATTCGAGAACTATTACACTTTAGTGACAGAGGGGCCCCTGGACAGAGAGAGCAGAGCTGAGTATAACATCACCATCACAGTCAGCGACATGGGCACACCCAGGCTCACAACCCAGCACACCATAACAGTGCAGGTCTCTGACGCCAACGATAACGCCCCCGCCTTCACACAAACCTCCTACACCCTGTTTGTCCAAGAGAACAACAGTCCCGCCCTGCACATAGGCACCATCAGCGCCACAGACTCAGACTCGGGCTCCAATGCCCACATCACCTACTCGCTGCTGCCTACTCACGACCAGAAGCTGGATCTCTCCTCGCTCATTTCCATCAATGCCGACAATGGGCAGCTGTTCGCCCTAAGGGCGCTGGACTACGAGGCTCTGCAGAGCTTCGAGTTCCTTGTGGGCGCCACAGATCAAGGCATGCCCGCACTCAGCTGTCAGGTGCTGGTGCGCGTGCTGGTGCTGGACGCCAACGACAATGCGCCCTTCGTGCTCTACCCTCTGCAGAACGCCTCTGCGCCCTTCACAGAGTTGCTGCCCAGGGCGGCAGAGCCTGGCTATCTGGTCACCAAAGTGGTGGCAGTGGACCGAGACTCTGGCCAGAATGCCTGGCTGTCATTCCAGCTGCTGAAGGCCACGGAGCCAGGGTTGTTCAGCGTGTGGGCTCACAATGGCGAGGTGCGCACCTCCAGGCTGCTGAGTGAGCGCGATGCACCCAAGCACAGGCTGCTGCTGCTGGTCAAGGACAATGGCGATCCTCCGCGGTCTGCCAGTGTCACTCTGCATGTGCTGCTGGTGGATGGCTTCTCTCAGCCCTACCTGTCTCTGCCTGAGGTGGTGAGCGAACCTGCGCAGGACAATGAGGACTTGCTCACACTCTATTTGGTCATCGCCTTGGCATCTGTGTCTTCGGTCTTTCTCTTGTCTGTGCTGCTGTTCGTGGGGGTGAGGCTGTGCAGGAGGGCCAGGGCGGCCTCTCTGGGTGGCTGCTCTGTTCCCGAGCGCCACTTTTCTGGACACCTCGTGGACGTTAGCGGTGCAGGGACCCTGTCCCAGAGCTACCAGTATGAGGTGTGTCTGACTGGAGACTCTGGGACCACAGATTTCAATTTCCTCAAGCCTGTTATTCCCAGTAATCTGATTCCAGACACTTATATGTTGAATAGTTAAAATTACAGAAATGATTTAGGTGTCATTAAGAGAAGATTAAAATCATTGCTGTTGGGATGTCATTATTTTTCTGGTAAAAGGTATTATTTCCCTGAGATTATATTTTATTTCTATGTGGTTTTCCTTTTCGATAATCAGTTAGTTCTTAAGATGTCTCCTGTCTTAGTAATGCAATCTTAATGTGTTTTTTCTCTTACTTCGAGGGAAGTAAAATCTTCACTCTGTTAGTGATGACTGAAATAGTTTTAAATCTCATTTATTATAGTGAATTTGGTGAATAAAGCAGAATCCATAGTATTTTCACAATTTATCTAAACAATTTCCATCTTGATTCTTAGTAGTGATTCTAACTATGTAATGTGCTAGGCTTAATGTGATGTTTGCATACATGCAGATAATTTATCTTGCTTATTCAATCTCTTTCCTAATCTTCAGCCCTCCCTCTTGCTTTCATATAACCCCTGAATACCACTGAGAAATGAAAATGTTCTATTCTTGTCCTTGTGTGTGTGGCTATTGTTCCATCCATTTTTCTTGCAAGTGATGTAGTTTCATTCTTCTTTATGGATGAGTAAAATCACAATGTGTGGGTTGGAGGTGTAGATCAGTTGGTAGAGCATTTGCTTGACATGCACAGTACCCTGGCTTTGAGCACCAACATCACATGGCAAGCGTAAGCTCCATCTGGGTTATGGGGGATTCTCTCTCTCAAAAGACAAAACAAAGCATTTTGCATAAACACCACTTTTTTTTATCTGTTTCAGTAATCTTAAAGTGTTTTCTTTATAGTTAAATACAGTGTTAAGTACAAATGAAATATGCTTTCTTTAAGAAATGTAGTAGGGGCTGGAGAGATGGCTCAGAGGTTAAGAGCACTGGCTGCTCTTCCAGAGGTCTGAGTCCAATTCCCAGCAACCACATGGTGGCTCACAACTATCTATGATGAAATCTGATGCCCTCTTCTGGTGTGCAGAGGCACACATGCAGGCAGAATGCTGTGTACATAATAAAAAATAAATCTTTAAAAAAGAAATATAGTCATTTGCAATCATTTTAGGAGCAAGAGGTTTAATACATTTCTTTATTGGCACTAGTAATCACTGTTTTTTTTGAGACAGTGTCTCTCTACAGAGCCCTGATTGTCAGGGAACTCACTATGTAGACCTAGTTGGCCTCAATCTCATGGAGCTCCAACTACCTCTCTCTCCTTAGTAAGGGGATTGAAGTCATGCATGACCATACCCAGAAGTAATTAATATTCAAACTTTAATTTCCATATTGGTCAAAAAGGCAAAACCGTAGATATACCCACTGGGTTACTTTTATGCCTTCACTCTGCATGGCTGTTAAAAGTATAATCACAGTGTACAGGAATAAACTAAGAACAAGTCATTCAATAAACTATTGAGCATTCTTTCCTTTTCATATTATTGGATGAGGTGTATAAGTAGATACCACTTTGGGTTGTAAATTCTGAGCTGTTTTAGTAAAAACCATGGGTTAACTTTTAAAGGTACTACAGTAAGGATGGAGTTCCATTAAGCCATATTGGTTACTGATAATCATTTCCGCATATATTGTGACTTAGGAGAAAAATATTTTCTTAACTTACTGTCAAGGTTCCTTTGAATTGTAACCTGATATGATTTAGAATTGCTCAGAATCTTGCTCAGGTAATAACTTTTGATCCATGTTCTGCCTCCACCGTTGTAATTCAAAGATGTATGAAAATGGGAATCAGAGAACAATATCATTGACTAAGATCAACTATAATTTAGAATTACATTTAGAAGGAACCAAACCTTCACATAATATGGATCTTTTGAATGAAAAATGTCTTAGTTTTCTACTGCTGCAGCAAGACACGATGACCGAGGAAGGAACAAAGAGTTCTGTCAAGAAAGATTCTATGAAGAAGAACAAATTCCCTGGGGACGTGCAGTTTCAGAGGATGAGAGTACATGAGCATCATGGCAGGAAGTATGGCTGAAGGCAGGAATGGTGCTGGAGAGCTACTTGAAAGCTTATACCTTGATCCAGGAGCAAGGGGCTAACTTGGAAAGGAATGGGCTTCTGAAACCCCTAAGCATACCCAGTGACACACCAGTTCCAGCAAGGCCACACCTAATCCTTCTCAGTTCCACCAAGTGGGGACCAAGTATTCAATGTGTGAGCCTATGGGACCATTCTCATCCAGACCCCCATAGACTGGGCATGACTGGTGTAGAGCACACTTTCAGCATGCTCACGGCCTTAGGTTCTATCTCCAGTACCACAAAAGAACTTTCCAAGGGTGGTTATTTTCTATAGTTATTAAGATTAACCATTAATCTTTATGAATCTTGTATAGTATACGTTATCTATAGCCCTTCTCATTTGTGTTACACAATAACACAAATTCTACTTTTACAAATTATATATGCATGAATATGTATTCCTAATTATTCAAGGATATATTGTTGAAAGTTGGTGAATGAAAAAAGGTATACCATTTAGACAGTAAACTACAGAGAGTTTGGAGAATAGCAAAGTCAACCACAAATTAATTTAAAGATCATTAAAAAACCATTAAAGAGGCCATCATAGATGATAAAAGATAAAATCAATTGGGAAAACATGACAACTTAAACATATATATACCAAAATATAGTACCTCAAAGTAAATGTCTTAGTTACTTTGTTGTGACTGTGATAAAACACCATGGCCAAAGCAACTTAGGGATAAAGTATTTATTCTGACGCACAGTTCAAGGGTATAGTCAGTCCCGGCAGGAAGTCCTGAAGCTTGAAGTAGCTGGACACAGGGCATTTACAGCTAGGATGCAGAGAACAATGAATGCTTGTGTTCACTCCACTTTTCCATTTTTATACAGTCCAGGATCCTATTTAAAGGACTAGTGCTACCTACAGTGGGCAGGTCTTCCTACCTCAAATGATTCAAGATAGTCCCTTAAGGACATGCCCAAGGCACACATCCCAGGTAATTCTAGATCTTATCAAGCTAATAGCTGAGATCAACTGTCCCAACAAATGAAACAAAATTTGACACAAATAATATTTGATTTTGATGGATTAATTTGACTGGGGTTAAAAAGAACACCTACATCATTAATGAGGTACACCTCTGGGTGTGTCTGTGAAGGTGTGTCCAGAGATACTTAACTGAGGAGATAAGACACACCCTAAACATGTTGGCACCATTCCAAGGGGTGGAGCCCAAGACAATACAAAAAGAGAAAGTGAGCTGAGCCCCAGGAGACTTCTTTCTCTGCACCCTGACTTTAGATGCCTTGTGACCAGCCACTTCATGTGCCCACTGTCATGTCTTCTCCATCATAATGGATTGTATTCTCTCAAATGCCAAGTCAAAACAAAACTCCTTTGTCACTGAGTATTCATTACAACAATGGGAAAAGTGCCTAATTTACCACCAAGACCTAAAAACCAACTACAGGTCTAGTGAGGTGGTTTGGTTGGTAATACCTTTCAATAAACCTAATGGCCTGAGTTCAATCCCCAGGACCCACATGGTAGGAAAGAACAGACTCTCAAAAGTTTTCCTCTGACCCCCACACATGTGCCATGCAATATGCCCTCCAAATTAATATAATTTTTAACTAAACAAAAACTACACCTAACAGAGAATTCTATTCAAAAACAGCAGGATATACAGTTTTTAAATTTCTTTTTTTTTCAGTTTTTAAATTTCTAATAGCACATTCTTCATGATAGACCATCATAAAATATGAGTCCACAAATTTTAAATATTAAACCCAAGCAAAGCTTGCTCTACAACTATAAAAGAATTAACTTGGAAATTCAGAAAATTTACAAACATATGGAAGTCAACATAGTTCTTAGCATTCAATGAGGTAGAAAAGAAATTACAAGGAACGTATCAAAATCTTCTGAAATGACCAAAACATGAAAATACAACATAGCCACGTGTATCATATGCAATTAAAGTTATGCTTAGAGGAAAGTTATGGCAGAAAATAACCCATATTAAAAAGATCTCAAATCAAAATCTCAGGCTTCTACTTTAAGACAAGACCTGTATTTCTGGTGAGTACAAAGCTAGATGGGTTGTTATGATCAAGTTTTGAAAAAAGGAACAAAAGGAAAAAAATTGAATAAGATCAGTCTAAGCACCAACAAACAAAAGAAAATTAGAGTAGATGGAACCAATGAATTACAAAATGAAAAACAGCATAAGTGCAAACCAATTGAAACAAAGGTGAGACTATTGTAACAATCAAGAAAACTGGCAAGCTTTTATTCTGATTAACACAGAGAAAAAGAAGATTCAAATTACCAAAATATGGAATAAAGGAGAAATTTAACCTATTTCACACAGAAGAGATTAAAATAGAGTTCTCTTATAATCCTGTGATCAGTTTCAGGTAAACCAGTTATAAAACTAAAATTAACTTTAAAAATTTCTGGAAACATACACTGATAAAGTTGACTAAAGAAGAAATAGAAAGTCAGAATAGACCCATAATGAATTATTGTTAGTACTCAAATTTTCCCATAAAGTCCTAGAACCAGATGACTCCACATACAAATTCTACCAAATATTAAAGAAAAACAGCAATACTTAGAATTTGTTTAGAAAATAGAGGAGCAGAAACTACTTATAAACTCATGGAGGTGGTAATTGCCCCATGACAAAATCAGAAAACACAAGAAAACTAAACACTAATTTTCTTTAAGAGCATGCCTTCAAAATTTCTCAACTAAATACTAGGATATTAACTTCATTGACATACATGGAGATTATATGTTATGACCAAGAAAGATTATCCTAGGAACAAAACATCTGTTCAATACTCAAGTCAATGTAATATACTGTGTAAGCAAAATAGTAAATAAAGTCACACAACTATTTCAATAAATGGAGAAAAACATTTTAGAAAATGCAATACTTTCATAATGATAAAACGTACAAAAGAGTAGGGGTAAAATGAAAAGTCTTTGCCTGATTAAAAAAAGCTATAAAACCACACGGTTAACATCATACTTAACAGTAAAAAAAATACAAATAAAGGACATTTGATCTTACTGCTTCTATTTAACATTGTACTAGAAGCTCTAGCCATTGTAATTAGGAAAGTACAAGGAATAAAATTATTCAGGTTGAGAACTGAAAAACAGAAACATACTTGCATATGATACTACTTATTGTATGCATATAATATACAAATATAAGCAAAATGCTGGGAAATTTACAAAAGACTATTAAGTTATAAAATAAATTATAAAAATTTATTAAGTTTGTAGGACAAAGATCATTATCCAAAAATAGTGTTTTTAAAAATCCAGAAGTAGGAAAGGAACATAACACATTGGAACTAAATTTGCTAAAGATGTATAGCAAACCCTGGAGAACATTACATGGCATGTGACATTGGGGAAATTATTTCTGCGAAATCTCATTTTCTTCATCTGTAAAACATGGACAATGCAAGGACTAATTTTACAGAGTTGATTGGAGAGGAAATGAATTAATATGTAAAAGATTTTTTTCTGTTTGGTGATTTACAATGTTAGTACTACTGAAATTTTATCTCAAAACTTTGTCAACATGTGAAAATGGGAAAATAAAATATAGTCAAATTTTGTTTCAAACCATTTATCCTATGTCTAACTAGAACCTGCCTACTATGCTAGTGACTTTTCTATTTGTTCTGCTCAGGGGACCTGTTTTTCACTCATTTTTTTAAAAAGATACATCCTTTGTTTTTAGTCTCTTCAGTATTTATTTTATATCTTTATTTTATGCCAGTGCTTATGCAGACAGAAATGTAACTATGTGAGTGCATTTATTTATTCAACTGACACTTGATCAATACTTATAATAACCCACATTTTCCAATTCAGAGTATGAGAGAACTGACATATTTTAGCAACAACTTATTTAACATAAACCATAAATCAATCCAATAACTAAATGAAATCAGGTGAACAGGCACAGGAAATCCTGCACAAGAAAGGTAAATGATACACCATCAAGTAGACAACCTGTAACCAATGACCTAGTTAAATGTTCCCCCATGATGCTCCAGCTATCTTTCAGGGTAACCATAGCAGCTACACTCACGCTGGAAATATTTTCAGATGTATTCTCTAGTTTTCATGGGCAATTCCTAGCACACCCTTCACTCTCTGCCCATAAGATTGTGAGGAGATGGGAATCTTATTGTTTCATGCTCAAAATATTTTAAGTGAGTACTTGCTTTCTCCTGGGGTTTATGATGCCCACGATTTAAAGGGTTACATGAAGCTCACTATAAAATAAACCTCACCCATGATAGATTATATCATATCAAATCAGAAACCAAAATAAAGCCTCATTTAAGAATTAATTCCTTACATACAGGTAGCTAAAAGCCTTGGGAAAATTGTATGAGTTCCACTCTCTTGATTTTGTCCTGCTCGGATCCTGATTATAGAGTAACTCTATCATTTCAAGCCTCAATTACCTTATTTGTTAAAATTCTTTAATCCCCTCTCTAGGCCATTCTGTGGCTCGATCATGGTTTACCTAATCTCTCTCTGTAGATCTATTTTATTTCACACAGTAAACATCAAACTACTTTATTCAATGGTTCTGCTATTGGCACACCAGTGTAGAGAAATAGAAGCCATCCTTAGGAAAAAAAAAATCTCTTCTTTAAGATGATATGGTATAGATTACTTAAAATTTTTGCATCTCTAAAAAGTGCTTATTTGTGAGAAACAAACTGATGCACCTATCATGAAGTGGATTCGAAATTAAGAATTTAGTTTACTTGGTTAGATATGCAAAATACAAAAGAACTGTCAAATTCCACCACTTGACCACTGAGAAAACTGAGTTAACTACCTGTTTTATGTTAAAAATTCTTCTGGACCATACCCCAAATTGAAAAATATTTATTATTTATGTAACCTAAAATGAGAAAAACACTTGTAAACATAAAAGTATAAACATTTCTACATGTTCATTTGGAAATTTTCAAAAGATTTCCGACCTGAAAACACGGTCATTTTCTCAATATGGACGCAGGGTGGCGCTGCAGGCTAAGGTTATGAATAACCGCTTAAAAAGCTTCCTGGCCCTTTGTGTTGCAAGACAGAATCAAAAATACGGACAGGAAGCATTTCAAGGAATACAGGGCTCTAAATGGGTTTGGGCTGCGGTATTCTAAATTAACAAAGATTAAGAGCAACTAGATAAAGAATCCTCTAACGGAGAAATCAGAATTCTGCTTTCAAGCCATTCAGAGTGAGCTGAACAATCAGATGCAAGCACTCGCGTTTTCATCATGGAGAAGCAGGAGAGAAATCACCCAAACAGGCAAGTGATTGCTTTCTTTTTTGTGCTGCTGTGGGATAAGGTTCTAACGATGCCTACTCGGTACTCTGTCCTGGAGGAAACAGAAAGCGGCTCCTTTGTAGCCCATCTGGCCAAGGACCTGGGTCTGAAATCTGGGGATCTGACTGCCAGGTCTGCACGGGTGGTGTCTGACTATGACAAACAGCAGTTAATTCTGGATCCCGAGACTGGAGATCTGCTTCTGAGGGAGAAACTAGACCGGGAAGAGCTCTGTGCCTCTGTAGACCCCTGTGTGCTGCATTTCCAGGTGTTCCTAGAAAAACCAGTGCAATTTTTCCAAGGAGAATTACTGATCCAGGACATAAATGACCACTCACCAGAATTCCCAGATAGGGAAATGCTTTTGAAAATACCAGAAAATAGCCAGCCAGGCACTCTGTTACCACTGAATTTAGCCCAGGACTTGGATGTGGGCAGCAATGGGCTTCAAGAGTACACAGTCAACCCCAACTCTCATTTTCATGTCCTCACTCGAAATAACAGTGAAGGCAAGAAATACCCAGAATTGGTGCAGGACAGAGCCCTGGACAGAGAGGAGCAGGCAGAGCTGAGCTTGACCCTCACGGCTCTGGATGGGGGCTCTCCACCTAGGTCAGGAACAGCCATGGTTCGAATCCTGATCCTGGACATCAATGACAATGCCCCTGAATTTGTGAAGACCCCCTATGAGGTACAGGTCCTGGAGAGCAGCCCCCCAGACTCCCCAGTCCTGACTGTCCTAGCACAGGATGCAGATGCTGGCAACTTTGGGAGAGTTTCCTATGGCTTGTTCCAAGCATCAGATGAAGTTCAACAGACGTTCTCAATAAACGAAATCACGGGAGAAATACGACTGAAAAAGGGATTGGACTTTGAGAAAATTAAGTCTTACCACGTGCAAATCGAGGCCACGGATGGAGGAGGCCTTTCTGGGAAGGGCGCTGTGCTGATAGAGGTGGTGGATGTGAACGACAACGCCCCAGAGCTGACCATATCTTCACTGACCAGCTCAGTCCCAGAAAATGCTCCCGCAACTGTGGTTGCTATCTTCCGAATACGAGACAGAGACTCTGGAGAGAACGGGAAAATCATTTGTTCTATTCCAGATACTCTGCCATTCATTTTAAAACCCTCTAATAAGAATTTCTACACCCTGGTGACAGAGGGGCCACTGGACAGAGAGAGCAGAGCTGAGTACAACATCACCATCACAGTCAGCGACATGGGCACACCCAGGCTCACAACACAACACACCATAACAGTGCAGGTCTCTGACGTCAACGACAACGCCCCCGCCTTCACACAAAGCTCCTACACCCTGTTTGTTGAAGAGAACAACAGCCCCGCCCTGCACATAGGCACCATCAGCGCCACAGACTCAGACTCAGGCTCCAATGCCCACATCACCTACTCGCTGCTGCCAACCCACGACCCGCAGCTGGACGTCTTCTCGCTCATCTCCATCAATGCTGACAACGGACAGCTGTTCGCGCTCAGGGCGCTGGACTACGAGGTCCTTCAGACCTTCGAGTTCCTCGTGGCTGCCACAGACCAAGGCTCGCCCGCGCTCAGCAGCCAGGCACTGGTGCGCGTTCTGGTGCTGGACGCCAACGACAATGCGCCCTTCGTGCTCTACCCGCTGCAGAACGCCTCTGCGCCCTTCACAGAGCTGCTACCCAGGGCGGCAGAGCCTGGCTATCTGGTCACCAAGGTGGTGGCTGTGGACCGCGACTCTGGCCAGAATGCCTGGCTGTCATTCCAGCTGCTTAAGGCCACGGAACCAGGGCTGTTCAGCGTGTGGGCTCACAATGGCGAGGTGCGCACCTCCAGGCTGCTGAGTGAGCGCGATGCGCCCAAGCACAGGCTGCTGCTGCTGGTCAAGGACAATGGCGATCCTCCGCGGTCTGCCAGTGTCACTCTGCATATGCTGGTGGTGGATGGCTTCTCTCAGCCTTACCTGTCTCTGCCGGAGGTGGCGCGTGACTCCATGCAGGACAATGAGGACTTGCTCACACTCTATTTGGTCATCGCCTTGGCATCTGTGTCTTCGGTCTTTCTCTTGTCTGTGCTGCTGTTCGTGGGGGTGAGGCTGTGTAGGAGGGCCAGGGCGGCCTCTCTTGGTGGCTGCTCTGTGCCTGAAGGACACTTTCCTGGACACCTGGTGGACATCAGTGGCACGGGAACCCTGTCCCAGAGCTATCAGTATGAGGTGTGTCTGACCGGGGATTCTGGGACTGGTGAGTTCAAATTCCTCAAACCCATGGTCTCCAACCTGTTGCTTCAGGATGCTGGGAGAGAAGTTAAGGAAAGTCCCCACTGCAGGGATAGCTTTGTATTCAACTAAGTGTTGTCAATTCCTAGACGTTGTCATTTTAAGAAATGTCCTTGTTTCTAAGAGGTTTTCTACTAGTCTAACCTACATATTCTTAATTGCGCTGTTTTTATTGGTATGAAGATACTAGGCTTTTAGTTGCACTAATCATATTTCATCTTTTTCTCTGCATATGCATATCTCTTGATTATTAGGGTTATTATAAACCTTAATAACCCAAATTGTATAAATTTTCTTTGAATGATAGCTCTTTTTAAAAGGCTTATTCTTTTGTTAATAGATACAGCTTTCTGCATGCATGCCAGAAGAGGGCGCCAGATCTCATTATTGAAGGTGGTTGTGAGCCACCCTGTGGGTGCTGGGAATTGAACTCTGAACCTCTGAAAGAGAACCCAGTGCTCTTAACCTCTGAACCATCCTTCTCCCCAGTTCTCTGGATGATACTCTTAATGATCTTCTGAGGCATTTCAGTGCCCTCAAGAAAACTTACATTTGTGCATGAATTTGTGGCACCTGTGCTTTCCATGTAATTTGATGTTTTCAAAGGTAGATTGTTAAAGATCACCTATGTTGCCTGGATCCTTCTGCACGAATAGAAAGTAACGTTACATCGGGTTCGCTTTCAGACCACGAGCCCTGAATAGTCAAGTCATAAAATTTCAACTGTATGTGAATGTACACAGAGTTGTGACATTCTCTGCTTGTGAGCATCATGCACGCTAGTGGTCTTGTTTATTGGCTGCAGGTGTCCTGGAAATAGTAAGGTTAAAGTTTTGAATTCTTATGTGATAAAAATTAAAGAGAAAATATAAATGAATTTCTCATTTCACTTATTAAATAAAATTGTTGCATCACTGCTTTGCCATAATCTCTTTTAATAATTAATCTCAGAATAAGACTTTTGTCCCTTCTTTCTTAAAAGGAAAAGGCAGGGCTGTTGAGGGCCTCACATTTATCTGTTTCTTTCCTCATACAAAAAAGTCCAAGCATGTGGTAATGTGTGTGTGTTTTCTGGAAGCTTCTTGACACCTTTAAAATGATTTTCTTGAAGTTTTGGTATTCTGTTTGATTTTGTTTATCGACAGATTTGAAATTTTTCACTTTTTGTTTCTTGGTGGAGTTGGGTAGAGTTTATCAAGCAGAAAAGATTACTTTTGGTGTTAAATCATTTTGTTTTGTTGTTTAGCATACCCGTCAGTTACCTCGAGATAAACTGATGAATAATTATGAATAGTATTTTGCTTGTTAATAAAGTGGAGCAGTAGCATGCTTATTGATTTGTAATCACGGCTCTCTGTTGTGTTCAATAAGCCCGTAGAACTGATTGCTTGGTTTCTAACTCATTACATGTATGTAGATAAGTAAGACTATATCAAAAATTCTTAAAGTTTTGGCAGAAAATGAGCAATTGAAAAGCTTTCTTTATATCTCTCTATCTATTTCAAATCTGTCAGTCTATTTGAAGAGAGGTAGTTGTAGTTTTACCCACATTCATCTCCTCATGGAAGCTACACAGCAATGAAAAAAGCAAGTTATGGCAGATTAGGTTCTTGGTGAAATGTGGAGTTTAGTCATCATTCATATTTTTTTTTAAAAAAAGCAATAAATAATCATGAAAGTCAGTGAGCCACACACACAGAAGACCTGAAAGTGGGGAGGAGACCTGTTGGGAAGAAGGGCTTTGTCAGGAGAGTCTCTAAAAAGCAAAGCCTACTTGAGCATCTCACGGGAAAGGTGCTCAAAACAAGATCCAGGAGAGGAAAAGTACTAAAGAAACCGTATGAAGACATATATTTCTATTAAAGGTGCATCTATAAAGCCAGGAACTGACTTGTGAGCATTAGTCATGAAACCAAAGACAATGTCTTTAAATTCCTGGGGGAAAGTATTCCCGAATATAACTCTAGCACACAGAGCCTTCAGAGTTGAAACTTCTCAGCAAAGACTGAGAGAAATCATTGACTCACATGGAACTGAGAGAAACACTTTTAATGGATTGAGTAGGCAGAAGGAAACAATCCCAAATGAATTACAGACTTGTGTCAAGAGGTAAAAAGTAGCAGGAAAGGTTACAAGTGAATATTGACCAGGTGTTGACTCTATAAAGCAAGAACAGTGGTGTCTTAAGATAATACAGAGCAGAGAAAAAGATGTACAGAAAAATGAGAGAAATCAGGGAAAAAAACTCTAAAAATGAAAAGAGAGCTGGTCTTGGAGGCACCCTCCTTCAATCTCAACACTAAGGAGGCAGAGGCAGGTGGATAATTGAGTTGGAGGCTAGCCTGTTGTTCACAGTGAGTACCAGGCCAGCTAGGACTATATAGTGAGACCTGACTCATAAAAATTGGTTTTCTAAGCAAATTATATAATAGTCTTACTCCTTTTATTTATCATCAATTCATGAGCATGTTTTGTATAATTTAGGTTTTGGGAGCCTTTTTCGATTTTTCTCTTTCTTTGAAACATCCTTCTGTTCACACAGCTATGTTACATAATTTTTTTATTTTTATGGTTTCAGTTCGCTTTAAGGGTATTTTATTTGGAAATTAAGTGTACTTTTAGAAGAAAATAAACAGTTCCTTATTTGACTTTTTCATTTTCTTCCTTATCTTTATAATTTCTTTCTGGAAACTTTATTTTCTGAGCTTCTCGTTCCATTCTCTATGTCCCTTGACTTCATATTTTTATTTCTCCTTGCTGTGTTAGCAGGCTATTTTACTGTCATCTCAGCTCATGCCGAGTCTCTCAGTCAACAAAGATGTACAAGCATCTAAGAGCTAGTTTATAAAGTTTGTTTCAAAGATAATTTATTTCTAGTTTCATTATTTTTAACAATTAAGGACCTCGCATGATTTTTATATTTACTTGGGATGGAGTTTTCATCTCTCAGTTCTCCCTTGGTTCCTTTAGATATAAAGCATGGAGATGACCACATCGTCACGATGGAGAATTCATATATACACACACACCTACATAGTCTACATGTACAACTTCTATCAGATAAATTATACCATCATGTATTGCATCTACTTTCTGGTTATCATAGGTTTAATGTGTGGAATTACTATTGCTAACCTTGGCTGCTCTCTTCTTTACTTTGCTGAGAAGTCTTAGGGCAATGAGAACAGATTCATGAGAAAGTCATCTTTTTCCAATGAATTTTTTCTCATACAATGGCTGCTGTGACAACCTTTTCCTGCCTGCCATTTTTGCCCTCCCTCTTTTCTTTCTTTTTTCCTCATTCCTCTCTTTCTATCTCACTTGTACTAAATATTTAGAGTCAAGAAGCACATTACATAAGAATGGTAAGTATGTTGAATGTGTGCAGGATATTTGGTAAAACATAAAATTTGACTGTATTCAGTTGGTGAAATCATGTGAACTAGTGGGTCATAGACTTCCTAGATTATATTGTCATATCTGTCATACAAGTGTATCTATTTTGTTTTTGTTAATCTTTACTAAATCAAGCCATCAAATTTATAAGGAACAATGTTGTTGCATTTGACAATTTATAAAAAATCCCATTTTGAATTTAAAAACTGAAGAAAACATAAAATCTGATCTGTCGCATCTATTAGATAAGATATTATAAGCCGGGCGGTGGTGGCGCACGCCTTTAATCCCAGCACTTGGGAGGCAGAGGCAGGTGGATCTCTGTGAGTTCGAGACCAGCCTGGTCTACAAGAGCTAGTTCCAGGACAGGCTCCAAAACCACAGAGAAACCCTGTCTCGAAAAACCAAAAAAAAAAAAGATATTATAAAAGTCCATTTCAAATGTTGAATTATTAAAAATGAACATATGAGGACTAACACAAATGTTTAAACTTGTTAAAATAGCATATCACAAATCAGCTAGGTGCCAGCAACTCTGAATAGATTATGATATCCAAATTTCAAAAGGACACTGTAAGATAGAAATTACACAACAACCTCTTCTATATATATACATGGTCATGCTAATTTTTTTTTAACAAAAAGACAATCAAATTCAGAGATGTGTGAGAAGAAAGCAAATGATATCACGCATTAATCTGTATAATACAAAGCAGTTTAGCATGTGAAATCTGATTACTGCAACCCATCATAGCAAGAGGTCAAGGAGAAAAGCAACACAATTAATCACAATGGATACAGAAAAATTACTCAACAAAATACAGCACATACTAATGGGAAAAATTATAGCAAAAGAATACAGAAGGAAACTTTTGAGTATGTTCAAAAGTATACAGCAGCCAAACATGGTAACACATATTTAATTCTAGCATGCAGGAGGCAGAGGCAGGAGGATCTCTGTGAGTTCAAGGCCATTCTCCATAGTGAATTCCAGAACAGCCCAAGCTACACATAATGACACCCAGTCTCATAAGATACCCAAACAAGTATATATGTGTATAATAAATATTACTAAAGACAAACTATTAAAATTTTTCTGCTGGAGATCAACAATGACATAGGGATGTCCACCCTGGCTACTAACAAGATTTTACTACCAGTTTCAGCCAGAGAAATAAGGTAAAGAAGAAGAAAAAGGCACAGCAGAAGGAATAAAATTATATTTTAAGTGACGAAATTATGTGATTAAAATCATGAAAATTCTGCTATCAGAAGTAAACATCAGCATAAATAATATAAGAGGCCACACCCAAGTGGGTGGGTAACTTAAAGGCTACTGGTAGTAGGAATTCCTGCAGCACAGAAGTGATAAAGCAAGCCAGGAATGCCGGCCGATGCGAGATCAGCTCTGTTTATAAGAAGAAAAACTGAAATAGCATTTAAAATGGCTTCCAAATATATAAACACCAAGAAACAAGTCTCCTAGGGAGTTATAAAGTGGGAAGATAAAAAATTATTGAGAAAAATATAAAGATCTAAATGAACGGAGGAATGCACAATAATCTATTGGAAAGACTCAGCTGCTGAAATATTGTTTATCTTTTGAAGAATCAATAAATCATAAAACCTTATGCAGAATTTCAGCAATCTTCTTTGTGTATTTGATGGACTTTCTTGTATACAAATACAGAGAAAATAATTAACAATCTTGACCCAAAATAATGATCTGTGGAAGAAATAATTGATGATGCACACTTTATTAAAATTAGATTTTATGCTCTGTGAAAGAGTCTACCAAAAAGTGTCAAAGATCAGGAGAAAATGCTGCCAAATGCTGCGCAAATACAGACTTTAAAGACTCAACATTAAGAAAACTTGCCTACATAATGCCAAGAATACTAACACTTACCAAACAAAACTCTGAGATGGTGTGATGGCTATTCTTGGTTGTCAACTTGACTACAGCTGAAATTAACTAAAACCCCCAAATGGGACACACCTGTGAAAGATTTTGCTTACTTTGAAGTGGAAAGATCCACTTCTAAACAGATCTTCAAGGTGGGTAGATGCGCCGTTAATCCAGTTCTTTCGGTGTGAGAAGATTCATCTCTAATCTGGGCTGCACCTTCTGCTGGGAGCCTTTATAATTGTGGTTCTCAGCCTTTTGGTTGTGATCCATTGAGGAGGATCAAATGACCCTCTCACAGGGGTCGCCTAAGACTATTGGAAAATACAGATTTTTTATTATTAGTCACACAGTAGCAAGGTTATAGTTTTATTAAGTAACAATGAAAATAATTTTATGGTTGGGGACACCACAGCAAGGGGAACTGTATTGAAAGGTCACCACATCAGGTAGGCAGAGAACCATTGCTTTATAAAGACATGAAAGAAGGAATCTTTTCCCTCTTTTTCTGCTTGCTCTAGCCTTGCTAGCAAGTCCATTTCTTCACTGGCATTAGAACCTCCCTCTTTGGGATTCCAATGTATACTGAAGACCAGCTGAGACATCCAGCCTCATGGACTGAACAACTACTGGATTCTTGGACCTTCCATTCATAGGTAGCCATTTTTGGATGAGCTGAACCATAACTCATAATTTATTCTAATGAATTCCTTTATATACATATATTCTTACTATAATAAATATTATATATATATATATATATATATATATATATATACACTCTAGAGAACCCCGGCTAATACAGATGATGAATAATCACATGGGAAGATGCTCCATGTCAACAAGTTTGAGAAATGAAACACCACTACCCAACCATAAGGCAGAATGACTAATCTGTGGGACATTGACACTACCACTCCTGAGAGGACATGGCACACCAAGAACCTCATTTATGGGTTATGGGAATGAAAATGATATGGTCATTTTAGAAGATTGTTTGGCAGCAAAACCAAGCACACTCTTACTATAGGAGACAGCAATCATGGTTCTTAGTATTTAAGTTAGTTGAAACTATGTTTGCACAAAAAACTGAAACAGGGCATTTACTGGAGCCTTTTACATCACTTGTCAAACTCTAACAGTTACCAAGATCCTTCAGTAAGTGAAACTGAGATAGCCTAATTCAATCACAAAATGGAATATTATTTAATGCCAAGTTAAATGAGCTGTCAAATCATGAAGAGTCTCTGAGAAAACACGTTTATCACTGAAGTAAGCTGAAAAATTCTAACTATATGAAATATCGAAAAGTTCAAAGGATACAGGCAGTATAAAAGACCAATGATTTCCAGAGATTCAGAAAATTGGAGATGTAGATAAATAAATTGATTTTGAAGATTTGGTGTCAGAGAAATGGCTTCATGTTACTAAAAAATAGATGCATGTCATGATAAATTGTGTGTGTGTGTGTGTGTGTGTGTGTGTGTAGTATGTAGAAGGAATCCTAGTTAAAGTGATGGACTCAGGGAAATATATGTTAATATTGAAGCTCAATCAGTTATAAGAAATGTACCACTCTAGACTGAACTATAATGAGGAAGGTTGTGCCCAGTTGTGGCAGTTATCTATGCCTTTTAATATTTTTTGTTGGTTTAACATTCATTACAAGTCATTTATTTCAAAAGGAAACTTACCTTTAAGATAATAAGACCTATTGTGGAGTTATAAGAAGTAAGAGAGAATAGCATTACTGTTTGATATTCAGGCAAATGGAATCTTTGAGCTGATTCATGATCACCTGACTTAGGATATTGTGACAACTCAGAAACAATGGGAAATGGGTCATCTTTTCAGTACAGAATGCAAAGGATTTGGGAAAATATGGACCCTAATTTTATGCACTTGAAAGAGTTTATGTTGATTATAGCTTTAAATATGAAAATAAAAAGTAATCATCCAAAATACATAAGAATTCTTATGACCTTGGAGATAGAAATATTTAAACAGTAAAATAGTGCTACCCAGACATGGAAAATATTGACAGATAAGGTTAAGTTAAAATTAGTAATTTTTGTTTCTCAAAGAAGGCATAGAAAAAATTATTTGCAATATGCATATACAAAACAGGATTATACTAAGAATATAGATTCTCCTACAGACCAAAAAGCCATCAGACCAATGCCTCAGATAGGAAATATACAAAAGAACTCATCATGAGAATGCATCTGAATGGTCAATAAACATGTGAAAGTTTGTAACATTTCATTGATCTCCAGGGAAATGCCAATTAAGTGTAAACTATGACATCCATACTCATTAGAGTGATTAAAACTGGGGAAGACAGCATCAAATGTTGACAAGATTATGGAGCAACTGGAATTCCCATGTGTTGCTGGAATTACTTTTTCACATTGCTAGGAATGGAACCCAATCCACTGAGTGCACTAGGCAAGCATTCTACTATTGAGCTATTTCGAGCATTTAAAGGAATGTCTTTGAGACAGTGACTGGCTCTGTATCCCACTCTGGCCTTGAATTTGTGATACCACTTTGTGTGTCTTCTCAGAGATGGGACTAAAGGGGTGAGCCACCAGCTCAGCACAAGTGCTTTTGAAAACCATTTCACAGCCTTTGTCAAGACCAAATGTATTTTCACACTTGGATGTACAGCACATCATTCTGATACATATAACCTATGCATATTTTATACATTGGACATGTGAAGGATTGTTCACAAGAGTAATATCCAAGATGCAAATCTAGGCTTGATGTGATGCACGCCTATAATCTCAGGACTCGGGAGGCAGAGGCAGGCAGATCTCTCTGAGTTTGAGGTCAACATGGTCTGAAAAATGAGCCAGGACAGTCAAAGCTGTTACACAGAGAAACCCTGCCTTCAAAAAGCAAGCCAAAACAAACAAAGCAAAACAAAAAACCAAGCAACCAAAACTGAAACCTGGAAATCGGCAATGTTCCTTTTGTGGTGTGTTGTGCGTGCACATGATGCAGACGTATGGAGGAATGGTAGGAACGATGACAGCAGCATACCATAGGTGAACATGCCAAAGAAGATGCAAGTGAAGAGCTATCTTACAGCAGAGGCGTACTCTACCGGCACTACTTTAAAAGTCCTAAGAGAAGCAAAAATATCCTATGGTAATAAAACGGCAGGGGGAGCTTTTTTTCTCTTTGGGTGTGAGCTACTTATATAGATTCTGCTTATTAGACCGTATTATCTTGGCGATCCTTTGTTGTGCTGTATACTCAAGACCGGTGCCCTTTTTATGTATATTTTAGTGGAAAGTAATTGGGGAATATTCCAATATTTTGTAGGTATCCATTACATTGAATTTATGTATTCAAAACGTCTTCCATACATATCTATTGCTATTTTGTTCATTTAAAAAGTTACATTCATTGAAAATTAACTCATCAAATGTGTCGGAACTTATGGTTGCTAAGATCTGAGCACTCAATGGAAGAAGAGCTCTGCATCTTAAAGGGTGTTTAAACACAACAGGGTTGGACTGAGAACAAAAAACGAGTGTACCCAATTGCAACACTAGAAAAGTACGCACGGTGGCGCTGCAGACTAACAATTTGTATTAGGAGGCGCTCTAAGGATGAGCAGGAAGTCCTTCCCAGTAATCAGAATGCGGACTGTTCCCGGAGAGAAGGGGGCATTTACATAAGATCTAGGATAATGGACTCCTGTAAGCAATTCGGGAAGATTTAAGTCGAGGTTATTTCATCAAACATTATCTGTGTGGATTGAAACAGCCAAGATTTAGAAGCAACAGCGCCTTAGGAACTGCATTTGAACGATGGAGACAGCTCTAGCAAAAACGCCAAAGAAAAGGCAAGTCGTTTTTCTTACTATATTGCTGCTTTTATGGGAGGCTGGCTCTGAGGCAATTAGATATTCTATGCCAGAAGAAACAGAGACTGGATACTTGGTGGCTAATCTGGCAAAAGATCTGGGGCTTAGGGTGGGTGAACTGGCCACTAGAGGGGCGCGAATCCATCATAGAGGAAACAAAGAGCTCTTGCAGCTGGATACAGAGTCCGGGAATTTGATCCTGAAGGAAAAACCAGATAGGGAGGTGCTGTGTGGGGCTACAGAACCCTGTGTGCTGCGCTTCCAGCTCATACTGGAAAACCCTGTGCAGTTCTTCCAAACTGACCTGCAGCTCACAGACATAAACGACCATTCTCCAGAGTTCCCGCACAGGGAAATGCTCCTAAAAATTCAAGAAATCGCCCAGCCAGGGACTGTGTTTCCTCTGAAGGCAGCTCAGGACCCTGACATAGGCAGCAATGCTGTTCAGAACTACACAGTCAGCCCCAACCTCCACTTCCATGTCGTTACTCACAGTCGTGCTGATGGCAGGAAATACCCAGAGCTGGTGCTGGACAGAGCCCTGGACAGGGAGGAGCAGCCTGAGCTCACTTTAACCCTCACTGCTGTGGATGGAGGGTCGCCACCCAAGTCTGGAACCACCACAGTTCGCATTGAAGTCGTGGACATCAATGATAATGCTCCCCAGTTTGTACAGTCACTCTATGAAGTTCAGATTCCTGAGAACAGCCCCCTTGATGCCTTAGTATTGACTGTCACTGCCAGAGATTTAGATGCTGGGATAAATGGGAATGTAGCCTACTCTTTGTTTCAAGGTGGTGAAGTTTCTCAACCATTTGTAATAGACCAAGTTACAGGAGAAATTCGCCTTAAAGGGGCATTGGATTTTGAGGCAACTCACTATTATACCATGGAAATTGTAGCGGCAGACAGTGGAGGTCTTTCAGGGAAATGCAGTGTAGCTATACAGGTGTTGGATGTGAATGACAACGCCCCTAAACTCACCATATCTTCGCTCACTAGTTCAATCCCAGAAAATGTTCCTGAAGCTGTAGTCGCTGTTTTCAGTGTTTCTGACCCAGATTCTGGGGACAATGGAAGGATGGTGTGTTCTATTCAGAACGATCTCCCATTTCTTTTGAAGCCCACATTCGAGAACTATTACACTTTAGTGACAGAGGGGCCACTGGACCGAGAGAGCAGAGCTGAGTATAACATCACCATCACAGTCAGCGACATGGGCACACCCAGGCTCACAAACCAGCACACCATAACAGTGCAGGTGTCTGACGTCAACGACAATGCTCCTGCCTTCACACAAAGCTCCTACACCCTGTTTGTTGAAGAGAACAATAGCCCCGCCCTGCACATAGGCACCATCAGCGCCACAGACTCAGATTTGGGCTCCAATGCCCACATCATCTACTCGCTGCTGCCCACCCATCACCCGCAGCTGGATCTCTCCTCGCTCATCTCCATCAACGCCGACAATGGGCAGCTGTTCGCGCTCAGGGCACTAGACTACGAGGCCCTGAAGACCTTCGAGTTCCGCGTGGGCGCCACAGACCAAGGCTCGCCCGTGCTCAGTAGCCAGGCGCTGGTGCGGGTGCTGGTGCTGGACGCCAACGACAATGCGCCCTTCGTGCTCTACCCTCTGCAGAACGCCTCTGCGCCCTTCACAGAATTGCTGCCCAGGGCGGCAGAGCCTGGCTACCTGGTCACCAAAGTGGTGGCAGTGGACCGAGACTCTGGCCAGAACGCCTGGCTGTCATTCCAGCTGCTCAAGGCCACAGAGCCAGGGCTGTTCAGCGTGTGGGCTCACAATGGCGAGGTGCGCACCTCCAGGCTGCTGAGTGAGCGCGATGCACCCAAGCACAGGCTGCTGCTGGTGGTCAAGGACAATGGCGATCCTCCGCGGTCTGCCAGTGTCACTCTGCACGTGCTGCTGGTGGATGGCTTCTCTCAGCCCTACCTGCCTCTGCCAGAGGTGGCGCGCCACCCCGCCCAGGATGAGGATGCACTTACGCTGTACCTGGTTATTGCCTTGGCATCTGTCTCTTCAGTCTTCCTCTTGTCTGTTCTGCTGTTTGTGGGGGTAAGGCTGTGCAGGAGGGCCAGGGTGACCTCACTGGGTGGCTGCTCTGTGACTGAGGGTCACTTTCCTGGTCACCTGGTGGATGTCAGCGGTACAGGGACCTTGTCCCAGGGTTACCAGTATGAGGTGTGTCTGACTGGAGACTCTGGGACCACAGATTTCAAGTTCTTTAATCCCATTATCCCCAGTGGTCTGTTTCAGGACCCCTAGCTAATTTCCAGTTACCAGGAGACGTAGGTTTCAATAACCACATCAGAAATAGTTGCTTTTTATTTTCCTTTTGCTTTCCATATTCTTTCATTGAGTCAATATATTTCTACATCGATTTTATTCTCTGTTTTCTTTTAGTGTATTTTGTGTGTGTGGGGGCGAGAACTGTGCTTCCTATTTTGCCAGTGTAACCCTAATGCATCTTTTTCCATCACTAATTTATTAGGGGGATATATAACTCTGTTGTGTTTCTCTGGTTATTTCAAATGCTCTTCTCAGGAACTCATTTCTTCCTCTCCATTATAACCAGCATGGATTTCTGCAACATCCACTTCAAATAGTGTCTTGCTGTATAGAATTAATTTTGATTTTCACTTCCCTCCAGCTTGGTAAATTTTCAGGGTTCATCATCCATTGTGAGATTTTCAGAGGTGCACACACCACACCTTGATACTATTCACTTATCCCATTCCTTAATCCTCTGTTTTTCTCCCCATCACCGTCTTAACCCCCCCCATTTTGCCTTCATGTACTAATTGACTTTTAGAGGGTGATTATTTAGCTTAAATGATCTGCAGCTCCATGTCTCTCAAAATGACATTTTCATTCTCGATGCCCGAATAAAGTAACTCCATCATGCATGTATTTCCCTCACAGACACATATGTGTTATAATGGTAACACAGCATTGTGTACAGCTAATAAAGGGTGAACATGAGATACCGTCATCTGTCATAGTTTTCCATGTTTCATACATAAAAGAAAGGAGTGCGTTGTTAAGTTTATCATCTTTTCTGACAATCACAGTTAATATTTCAAGACTTTATTTGCTTAAGTACAGGCCAAAATGGCTTCTAAAATGTGCCAGAAATAACGTTGCTTGACCTAAGCCATTGCCAGTGGCTGAGTGTGCTTTCACCTTGTATGAGAAGAGATTTAGTGAGCCATGTGTTTGGATGATAAGCTGATTTATAAATGCTGTATAAACATGAGTGCCTATTAACCTTACCACAAACTATGCAGATGAGTAGCTTTTAAGTGTTTTAATCTTTTTATCACTAATACTTATTTGTCATAAATAGGGTGACTTAGGGGAACTATTTCCATTGCATCCTATCTACCAATGGGTTCTTCCTTTCTATTTCCATCTGTCATGATGTAGGATTGTTGGGAATGAAATCTGCCAATCCACACCAGTATCCTTCCTACAACATTTTAACTGAAGAGTGTACAAATATAGGAATTTATAATGGGGAAAAACAGTATCATTAGGGAAGTTGGAATTTTATACAACTAAATATAACACATGGAAGCAATGAAAATCACAATATATGCATATTTTGAGTGAATGTCTCTAAAAAAATGTTTCACATAACAAGTCATTATTTCTTTGGTTAAATTTACTTAAAAATCATTTTCCATATTTTATCACCCAGATATATCTATCTAGTATTTGAATGTTCTACAAGAAAAATAATTTAACTTATCAAAAATTAAAAATGATAAAAGATTAAAAAAAATAAAAAAAAGAAAAAAATTAAAAATGAGTTGGGCAATGGTCGTGCTTACCTTTAATCCAAGGAGGCAGAGGCAAAGGCAGAGGCAGAGGCAGATGAATCTCTGTGAGTAGAAGGCCTGGTCTACAAAGTGAGTTTCATGACAGCCAAGCCTGTTACACAGAGAAACCCTGTCTCAAAAACCCAAAAATAACTGAAAATAGTTTTGGAAATTATGGAAAGACAAGAATTCATATTGACATAATTTCAATCATTAGTAGCTGTAGTTGTGTAGTTAAAACCAAATTTAAGTGCTTGCAGAAGTGGGTCAACCACTTTCCAAGCAGGAATTTCTGCAGCATAAAATTTTTTATGTTTTAATGAGCATTGAAAATATGAGTTATTAATAATCAAAATATTTTTATGTTCAGCCTAAATATTCATATGAAAATTTTAGACTTTTTAATCTTTTCATACATATCTGTAATTTTTCAGAAATTCTGTAATTCATGTAAGATGATTATTATTGAGAGGCACTATATAGCATATGATATCACACTAAAGGGGAAGGGCTATATGCTGATGATCCATTTACCACTTGAAGACAAAGGATGAGTTATTATCTGTGGGGATGCATGTGCGTGTGTGTGTGTCCAAAGCCTGGGGCCCATGATATATCTTTTATCACTAAGGTGCACCCCCAGTCCCAGATCCTATTAGCAATTTAATTTATGGTTGGCCTATATTTATACATTGTTGACAAAATGGGCAGAAAAGTTCCAAGCGAATAAAGCAACCTGGACTGATTTCGAAAATAAAAAACAGTCTTGGTTCAAATTTATTTTTGTTTTTGGGCAGTTAGAAACCTTCTATTATTTAAATTACTTTCCCAAACTACCGCTATTAGTTAATTTTGAGGTAGGTTCTTATTCAGCTCTGTGTAGCCTAGGCTGGCTTCCGACTCTGCTCCTGAGGTCTGAATTACAAGTATACCTCCATTCCTGGTTCCCAAGGCCTCTTTATATGGATATTTTACTAAGTGTGGGACTCAGAGGATGTGGAAATTTGGATGTGATCGGTCCCCATAATCTCATAGGAAGTGGCACTGTTGGGAGATACGGCCATGTTGAAGGAAGTGTGTTACTGTGGGTGTGGGCTTTGAGGCCTCTTTTGCTCAAGCTTCACTCAATATAACACTCAGTCTACTTCCTGTTGCCTTCTTATCAAGACATAGCCAGCACCACAACTGCGTATGCACTGCCGTGTTCCCCGCCATGATGATAATGTAAGCCACCGCCTCAACTAAATGTTTTTTTTTTATAAGATTTGCCACAGTCATTGTGTCTCTTCATGTCAATTAAAATCCTAACTAAGACGGGGGAGGTACTACATGACTACATGTATAGTACGAACTTTTGTTGCACTCTGGGGCATTTTCAAACTGCAAGTCTGGTATCAGTGAAAGAGATGACTTTGTCAGTTCTCTAGGTTACTGTCAGCTATGTAAAGTTGGTATTACTAATATTTTAATGTTTGAAGAGGAAACAAAATTAAACAAAAATTGAGTCCTCTTGCTGTTAAACTACTTCAGTGGATACTAAAAAAGTTAAAGGGCTCTTTTGGTTTTATTTATAGTTGATCTTGTAGTACAGAACACAGTGTTTCTTTCAACACAGATGCTCAATGTGCTCATTGAAGAACTAATTTGAAACATTTAGGAAACCATTGAATTTTGTGAGGACTTTTATCTCAAACTTGTACACACACTGAATTTCAAAAGAACAACCCATATTCAGAAAAGGAAATAACAATTTAATTGTCAGAGTAACACCACTCTCCATTGAACCAGTTTTTAATTTAAATCTGGAAACTCAGAGAAGAGCAAAATAGCACATTAGTCTCTAATTTGGTTCCAAATTAAGCCCATTGGTGTTTTTGACTTTTAGGGATGAGAAAAATACAAGATTTTTTTTGTTCATCCAACAAACTCCCAAAAATCTCTGTTTAAATTCTTTGGTCTCTAATTGGTGTTTCTATTGATCTCTGGTTACCTTTGACAATATCAAAACTAAATATTTCAAGATAGAGATTCAGTCATTCATTTTCAAAACATAATTCTATATAGTATATACTATCCTTCATTTTTCTCTAAAGATGCCATCTCAGAAATTTAGTTACTTGCTTGAAAACCCACTGTTCAATTTTAATGCATTATAATAGTTTGGCTGATAGTATTCTTAAGAGTGAAACACTTCTCTGCTGCTCTTCTGTCACAGAATATTGTTGATGACAAGTTTGGTGTCAGCCAGCGTCTCCGTCATTATATGTAAATCCCGTTTCCTTCCACACTTGATTTTCCAAAAAGCAGAGAAGTGATGAATCTCATTTTATTTTAGATTACTTCGTTTATTCATCATGTTCTGACATTTGCTATTCCAGAGCTCAAGAGTCATAAAATTCACGGCAGTTTCTATAGCTCTTTTCCCCCTTTACAACAATTCCACTTGGCATATTTTATATCAACTAGCATTTACCTCCCAATGGTCATTTTCTGCTTTTGATTTGGACAAATCAAATCTCTTTCATCAGCAGTCTTTTCATGTGGTTATGGATCTCTTTGTCCTAGGGGAGAGAACAAACACTGAAGCTGTCTAGTCGTCTTTCCATGTCCTTAGTCATCCTTGGTGATAATGTTTTATCAGCTTCTTACCTTCTTTTAAAAGTTCCTTCACACTGTCCTGGCTTTAATGATCTTTAAAAGAGAGATTGGAGGCTGGGTGGAACGGCACTCGCCTTTAATTCCAGTAGTCAGGATGCAGAGGCAGGTGGATCTCTGTGAGTTTGAGGCCAGCCTGGTCTATAAAGTGAGTTCTGGGACAGTTGGGCTGTGACACAGACAAACCCTATCTCAAAAATGAGAGGGAGGGATGGAGGGAAAAAGGGAGGGAGGGAGGAAGGGAGGGAGAGAGAGAGAGAGAGAGAGAGAGAGAGAGAGAGAGAGAGAGATGAGGTCTCATGGTAGTTTGCAAACAGGTTTCAGGAGATTCAAGCCTTAAGAAGGTTGACTCACCTTTGTAACACGGGTGAGTTAGGCCCCAAACAGCCTTGGGGCTTACACTTACCCATTCGCCGTATGAAGCCAGTATCTTAGAGAATATCCCCTTCTTTGTTGTTATGGTGTCTGTTAAGACACTAGACCTGAGACTCTATGAGAATACCTTTATACAGCAATTGATGAGTGAAAACCAAGTGGAGAGCCTGGTATGGCGGCGCACGCCTTCAATCCCCAGCACTTTGTAGACAGAATCAGGGAGACCTCTGAGTTTGAGGCCAGCCTGATTTACACAATGAGTTCCAGAACAACCAAGACTACATAGAGAGTCCCTGTCTCAAAACAACAAAAACAAAACTACACACATGGAAATGTTTACAGCATTGATATCGGAAATAAATGTAGAAATTTGATGATGAGCAGAAACCTTAAGAAACAATCCAAAAGTCCTGTTCTGAATGAACATGTGGCAGTTGCCATATTTAGCCTCTAGTGATAAAGTGAAATTAACTTGGTAACCCAACAATTCCCTCCTGACAAAGGCATATTTCTAACATTACTGCTCTAATTACAAAGATCAGAGCAGCAAATCCTTAACTCATTCTGCAACAGTACATTGTGACAAACTGGCAAATATAATGAAAGGAAAGAAAACTACATATCCGTTTGTTTTGTCGATGTTGATGTGAAAAATTTCAAGAAAATACTGGCAGAGCTGGGTAGTGGCAGCACATGCCTTTTATCCCAGCACTTGGGAGGCAGAGGCAGGCGGATCTCTGTGAGTTTGAGGCCAGCCTGGTCTACATACTGAGCAACATGACAGTCTCCAAAGATACACAGAGAAACTTTGACTCCAAAACATACAAACAAAAATGTAAAAAGAGAAAAAGAAAAGAAAACGACGTTGGCAAACCAACACCAATAACAGATGAGATTGTACATCATGGATAACAAAGAATTTATGTGGGAAAAATGGTTCAACATATTAAAATCAATACTGAAAGATCACTTAAGGGCCAAACGAATGGCAAAGCCACACAATCATCTTAATAAACGCAGAAAAGCATTTTAGAAAATCTTTTAATTAGAAAGAGAGAACACAGAACTATCTTTGGTGTGACCTTTAAGGAATCTTAAGTAATCTGCAAGCACATGGACATTAATGGACAAGTCCTGCAAGATCATTACCCTAAGAGTAGCTGTCTCTGTACGCTACCACTGGACAAAATGAAAATAAAGGAAAAGTCCCTTGGACTCAAAAGGACCAAGATGCTTAGAAAAGAAGCAGGCAGGTGTGTCAATGAAATTCGTACAGAACCCTAGAAGACATAAAGGAAATTCTTGAAGACCTGTGTAAGAAATGTGCATGGACTGAAGACCCTCTGCTGTGAAGATTATCCTCAAGCTAGTTTGTGACTTAATGGAATTCTTACCAAAATGCCAGTTTGCCATTCTCCTAGAAGTTACCAAAATGTCTCTAAACTTTTCATGTGAAAATACAAGAATTCCTGAATAGCCAAAACACTATTGGAAAAAAAAGGAGGAATTTGAAGAAATCAAACTTTCTGGTTTCAATGTGGTATTTTAAGTTTGAAATAAAAATGTTTGAATGATTTATGCACTAAATGTGTACATACACTTTCTATTTAAATACAGACAGTAATTTGTTAGATATTGGCTTAGAGTGCATCGAAAATTTACATTTTTGATATAATGCAATTTGACTTGGAAGGTTAGTCAATATAAAATTTAAGTTTGTTTTCACAACATAAACTATTTGGTTTGTAACTATTTCACTCAAATGCTTAGCTGATGAATTCAATTCAACTGTATCTGTGCAGTGGAGTATTCCAAAAGATAATTTCTTCCATAATAACTTATAGTGAATTATACAAACTCTTGACATTAACCTTAATACCTTGATATTTTATCACTGTGAAAAAATAGTTTTTACAAAAATGAGTTCTGCTGTTTACCTGATTATTCAAATCGTCAATGTGTGATAAGACCAGCTGTCTTCTAGTTTTGTTTTCATGACCCCACTCATGAAAAATATTGGATAATTGTACCAATTACGCAGTTTTAAATAGTAACAACACTGGTAAAGAAAAATCTGCATACACTTTAAAACGACTTTAATTTGGAAACTTTAAACAGTAGTTAATTTGAAAATAGAGTTGCAAGAGTTTCACAAAAAGCCACGGGGTGGCGCTGCAGGCTAAGTTTGGGCTTTAAAATCACTAAAATACCAGGAATCGCTTGTGAGAAAATAGAACAAAAGACGCAGGCAAGAGCTTTGAAAGCACTACGGAGCTATGAAGGGGTTTGGACAAGAATATACTGGATTAATGTAAGATTGAGAACAGCGTGTGAAGGTCCCTCTTAAGAAAAGAAAAACCAGAAGCCAGCGTTTTAAAGCACTGGGAGACTGCTAAAGGATTGGATGCAAACAATCGCTTTCCCAACACGGAGAAGATGGAGAGAATTCAACCAAACAGGCAAGTCATGGCTTTTATATTTATGCTGGTTTGGGTTCAGGTTTGGAGTGAGCCAACAACTCGGTACTCTATCATGGAGGAAACAGAAAGCGGCTCCTTTGTAGCCCATCTGGCCAAGGACCTGGGTCTGAGATCTGGGGACCTGGCAGCCCGGTCTGCAAGGGTGGTGTCTGATGATTACAAGCAGCGATTGCTGCTGGATCCCGAGACTGGAGATCTGCTTCTGAGGGAGAAACTAGACCGGGAAGAGCTCTGTGCCTCTGTAGACCCCTGTGTGCTGCATTTCCAGGTGTCTCTTGAAAAACCAGTGCAGTATTTTCAAGGAGAATTACTGATCCAGGACATAAATGACCACTCACCAGAATTCCCAGATAGGGAAATGCTTTTGAAAATACCAGAAAATAGCCAGCCAGGCACTCTGTTACCATTGAATTTAGCCCAGGATTTGGATGTGGGCAGCAATGGGCTTCAAGAGTACACAGTCAACCCCAACTCTCATTTTCATGTCCTCACTCGAAATAATAGTGAAGGCAAGAAATACCCAGAATTGGTGCAGGACAGAGCCCTGGACAGAGAGGAGCAGGCAGAGCTGAGCTTGACCCTCACGGCTCTGGATGGGGGCTCTCCACCTAGGTCAGGAACAGCCATGGTTCGAATCCTGATCCTGGACATCAATGACAATGCCCCTGAATTTGTGAAGACCCCCTATGAGGTACAGGTCCTGGAGAGCAGCCCCCCAGACTCCCCAGTCCTGACTGTCCTAGCACAGGATGCAGATGCTGGCAACTTTGGGAGAGTTTCCTATGGCTTGTTCCAAGCATCAGATGAAGTTCAACAGACGTTCTCAATAAACGAAATCACGGGAGAAATACGGCTGAAAAAGGGATTGGACTTTGAGAAAATTAAGTCTTACCACGTGAAAATCGAGGCCACGGATGGAGGAGGCCTTTCTGGGAAGGGCGCTGTGCTGATAGAGGTGGTGGATGTGAACGACAATGCCCCAGAGCTGACCATATCTTCACTGACCAGCTCAGTCCCAGAAAATGCTCCTGAGACCATAATCAGCATCTTCAGAGTTGGAGACAGGGATTCCGGAGAGAATGGAAAGGTGGTTTGTTCTATTCCAGAAACCCTGCCGTTCATCCTCAAATCCACTTTCAAGAATTTCTACACCCTGGTGACAGAGAGTCCTCTGGACAGAGAGAGCAGATCTGAGTACAACATCACCATCACAGTCAGCGACATGGGCACACCCAGGCTCACAACCCAGCACACCATAACAGTGGAGGTGTCAGATGTCAACGACAACGCCCCCGCCTTCACACAAAGCTCCTATACCTTGTTTGTCCATGAGAACAACAGCCCTGCCCTGCACATAGGCACCATCAGCGCCACAGACTCAGACTCAGGCTCCAATGCCCACATCACCTACTCGCTGCTGCCCACTCACGACTCGCATCTGCCCATCACCTCGCTGGTCTCCATAAATGCCGAAAATGGTCAGCTGTTCGCTCTCAGGGCGCTGGACTATGAGGCCCTGCAGAGCTTCGAGTTCCTCGTTGGCGCCACAGACCAAGGCTCGCCTGCGCTCAGCAGCCAGGCGCTGGTGCGCGTGCAGGTGCTGGACGCCAACGACAATGCGCCCTTCATGCTCTACCCGCTGCAGAACGCCTCTGCGCCCTTCACTGAGCTGCTGCCCAGGGCAGCGGAGCCAGGATACCTGGTCACCAAGGTGGTGGCTGTGGATCGCGACTCTGGCCAGAACTCTTGGCTGTCGTTCCAGCTTCTTAAGGCTACAGAGCCAGGGCTGTTCAGCGTGTGGGCTCACAATGGCGAGGTGCGCACCTCCAGGCTGCTGAGTGAGCGCGATGCGCCCAAGCACAGGCTGCTGCTGCTGGTCAAGGACAATGGCGATCCTCCGCGGTCTGCCAGTGTCACTCTGCATGTGCTGCTGGTGGATGGCTTCTCTCAACCCTACTTGCCACTACCGGAGGTGGCACGCGACCCCGAGCACGACAATGAGGACTTGCTCACGTTGTATCTGGTCATCGCCTTGGCGTCTGTGTCTTCGCTCTTTCTCTTGTCTGTGCTGCTGTTTGTGGGCCTGAGACTGTGCAGGAGAGCTCAGGCAACCTCTCTGGCTGGTTGCTCTGCTCCTGAGAGACACTTTCCTGGACACCTGGTGGATGTCAGTGGAGCAGGAACCTTGTCCCAGAGCTACCAGTATGAGGTGTGTCTGACTGGGGATTCTGGGACTGGTGATTTCAGATTTCTCAATCCCATGATCCCTGAGCTTTTGGTTCAAGATTCTGGGCGAGAACTTAAGGAAAATCTCCATGGCAGGGAGAGCTTTGTTTTTAGCTAAGTCATTGGTTCTCAACCTCTGGACTGGGGGGGAGGAGGGATGACCCTTTGGGGAGTCGAACTACCCTCTCACAGGGGTTACACATCAGATATTCTGCATATCAGATATTTACATTATGAGTAATAACAGAAACATATTACACTTATGAAGTAGTAACAAAATAATTTTATCCTCCCAGGTCCCCACATCATGAACAAATGTATTAAAGGGTCATAGGAAGGTTGAGAACCACTGAACTAAGTGATGTAAATTCCTAAGTGTTCTGATAGTTTCTTTTTTATTGGTATGAAAGTACTAGGCTTTTAGTTATACGAAGCATATTTTTCTCTGCATATGATTATCTCTTGGTGATTAACACTCCCATAGCCCTAAAAAAACAATACAGTATTAAATTTTCTTTGTGTAATACTCTTGATGATCTTCTGAGACGTTTTACTGCTCTCAAAAGTCTTGGATTTGTGGCACCTGCCCTTTCCGTCTATTTTTGTCTTTTCAAACGAAGATTGCTTAAAATTACTTATGTTGTCTGGATCTTTCTGCATGAATGGAAAGCCACATTATGCTGTGTTCACTATCAGGCTACATGCCCTGAATAGCCCAGTCTTAAAAATGTAAAGTGTATGAGCACCATGCATGCTAGTTGTCCTGTCTATTTGGCTGCAAGTGTTCTGAAATGATACTGTTAGTGTTTGAATTCTTATTTGACAAAAATTAAAGAGAAAATGTATAATTTCTCATCCCATTTAAAAATATAACTGCTAAGTCACTGTTTTGCTATATTAATAAATTTATCTTTTGATTATTTTGATAATTAATCTCAGAATTATATCTTTCTGAAAAAGGAAAATGTAGGGCTGTTGAGGGCATCACGTTTACCTTTTTCTTTCTCATACAAATATGTCCATGTTTTAATTTGTGTGTCTTTTCTGAACCCTTCAAATGAGGAAATTTCTTTTGAAATTTGGCTATTCTGCTTGATTTTGTTTATTAGAAGTTTTCAGCTTTGTCATTTTGTGTTAGCTGGTGCCTTGGATAGAGTTTATCAATCAGCAAATATTATTTTTGATGTTAAATCATTTTGTTTCATTGTTTAGTGTACCCTTAAGGTACTTTGGGTGAAACTGATGAATAATAATGAATAGCATTTTGCTTGTTAATAAAGTGGAGCAGTAACATTCTTGTTGATTTGTAATTACAGCTTTCTGCTGTGTTCAGTAAGCCTGGTGAAATGTGTGCTTGGCTTCTAACTCATTACATGTCTGTAGATAAGACTATGTCAAAACTCTTTGAACTTTTGGCAGAAAATGGGCAATTGAGAAGCTTTTTTAATATCTCACCGTCTATTTCTAAGTCTTAACTATCAGTCTATGTGAAGTGAAGCAGTTGTAGTTTTACCCAAATTCCTTCGCCACCAAAGCCACACAGCAATGAAAAAGCCAAATTATGGCAGTTTAAGTTCTTCTTGAAATGTAGGCTTTAGTTGTCATTCAACTAAAAAGAAATAAATAACCCTGAAAGCCAGTGAGCCCGTTAGGAAAAAGGGTTTTGTCGGGAGGAGGAAGTAAGAGAGGAGATTTGAGGTGTAAGGAAGGGCTAACCAATGTCTGAAGAGACAATGACTGGGAGTTTCTACCACTGGTGAGTCTTTGACTGTTCAGGGTATCCAGGACAACCTCAGCAGGGTCCGTAAGAAGCAGAGCCTACTTGAGCATCTCACAGGAAAGGTGCTCAACACAAGATCCAGAAGAGGAAAAATGTTAAACCAACCGTATGAAGACAATGTATTTCTTTTAAAGGAGCATCAGTAAAGCCAAGAATTGACTTGTGGGCGTTAGTCATGAAATCAAAGACAATGTCTTTAAATTCCTGGGGGAAAGTATTCCCGAGTATAACTCTAGCACACAGAGCCTTCAGAGTTGAAACTTCTCAGCAAAGACTGAGAGAAATCATTGACTCACATGGCACCGAGAGAAACACTTTTAATGGATTAAGTAGGCAGAAGGAAACAATCCCAAATAAATTGCAGACTTGTGTCAAGAGGTAAAAAGTAGCAGGAAAGGTTACAAGTGAATATTGACCAGGTGTTGACTCTATAAAGCAAGAACAGTGGTGTCTTAAGATAATACAGAGCAGAGAAAAAGATGTACAGAAAAATGAGAGAAAGCAGGAAAAGCTCTAAAAATGAAAAGAGAGCTGATCTTGGTGGCACCCTCCTTCAATCTCAACACTAAGGAGGCAGAGGCAGGTGGATCACTGAGTTGGAGGCTAGCCTGTTGTTCACAGTGAGTACCAGGCCAGCTAGGACTATATAGTGAGACCTGACTCAAAAAAATTGGTTTTCTAAGCAAATTATATAATAGTCTTACTCCTTTTTCTTCTAATCATTAATTCATGAGCACATTTTATATGATAATTTTACTTTAGGGGAGCCTTTTAATGTTGTAAATAAAGGGCGGCGGGGCTGCGTCCCCAGCCCCCTGGCTGCCTGCTCAGCTAGCTTATGCTCCGAAATAATTACACGGACACTGTATTCTTTTAAACACTGCTTGGCCCATTCTCTTCTAGGCTAATTCTCACATATTAATTTAGCCCATTTCTAATCATCTGTGTGTAGCACCCCAAGGTGCGCTTACCGGGAAGATTCTAGCCTATGTCCATCCTGGGTCGGAGCTTCATTCCGGGAGCAGGGCATGGCGTCTCTCTCAGGCGTCTGCTCCAGAGAGGAGAGCTGTCGAGACTCTGAGCTCACTTCCTCTTCCTCCCAGCGTTCTGTTCTGTTTACTCCACCTACCTATGTCCTAACCAATAAAATGGGCCAAGGCAGTTCCTTTATTAGCCAATGACCTTCCTCCATCATTTTAAGATTTTCTTTGAAATACCTTTCTGTTCACACAACTATGGTACATATTTCTTTATTTTTGCCATTTCAGTAGGCTTTCCTTAAGGATATTTTAAGTCTATTTTTAGAAAAAAACAGTTTTCTATTTGAGTTTTGTGTTTTTCTCCCTTCTCTTTATTGTATCTCTCTGGAAACTTTATTTTTTGAGATTCTCATTCTATTCTCCATGTCCCTTGACTTTACGTCTTTATTTCTCCCTGCTACGCCAGCCCACTGACTCTATGTCACCTGAACTTACCCCAAGACTGTCAGTCAGCAAATATGTAGAATTATTTTAAAGTTATGTTTATAAATTTGTTCCAATGATAATTTATTTCTAGCTTCATTATTTGTGACAACTAAAGACCTCATGTGATCTTTATATTTACCATGGGATTGAGTTTGCATCTCTCAATCCTCCCTTGGTTCCTTTAGATATAAGCATTGAGATGACCACATCTTCATGATGGAGAAGTCATATATACATACACACCTATATAGTCTACATGTACAACTTCTATCAGATAAATTACACCATCATGTATTCTCCTTTCTGGTTATCATAGGTTTACTATGTGGAGTTACTATCGTTAAGCTTGGCTTTCTCTCTCCTGTACTTTGCTGAGAAGTCTTAGTACAAGGAGATCAGATCCACGAGAAAGCACTTCTTTCCAGTGGCCTTTTCTCATATAATGGCTGCTGTACCTTTCTTTTCCTCCCTGCCATCTTTGCTCTCCCTCTTGTTATCTCTTATTTTTCTCACTCCTCTATTTCTATCTCACTTGTACTGAAAGTTTAGAGTCAAGATACACATTATATAAGAATTGTGTGCATGGTTAATGTGTGTAAGATATTTGGTAAAAAATAAAACTTGGATGTATTCAGGTGATGAAATCATCTGAACTAGTGGGCCATGGTCTCTTTGATCAGTTATCATGTTTTTCCATACACAATGCATTTGTTTTTGTTTTAATTAATCTTTGGATGTTAAAAGTTATAAGGAAAATATTGTTGCATTTGATAATTAATGTAGAATGCTATTTGAAATTCAAAACTGAAGAAAATATAAAATCTGATCAATCATGTCTTAGATAAAGGTATTATATAAATCTATTACACATACTGAATTATTACAAGCAGGCATATAAGAACTAATGCAAACATATAAACTTGTAGAAGTAGTCAACATAGCATAACTCAGCTGGGTACCAGCATCTCTGAATGGGTTAGACATCCAGACTTCAAAGGGACACTGCAAGAAAGAAATGACAAAACAAATCATTTTTCTTTTTTTAAAGGCAATCAAACCAGATATATGCAAGAGAAAAAATAATGAATTACTATTTCTAACACAAGTTCATTATTGGAAATTTGACCACTATAATGTACCACTGCAATAGATAAAGGCGAAAAACAGAATGATTAATCTAAATGGGTACAGAAAAACTTTCTGAACAAAATCCATCACAATCAAATGGAGAAAATGTAAACAAATTAATGTGGAAAGGAATTTTAAGTATGCTCAAAAGTATACAGTAGTCAGATGTGGTGGCATATGCCTTTAATTTCAGTAGGCAGAAGCAGGTGGGTGTCTGTGAGTTTGAGATCAACCTGGCCTATGTAGGGAGTTCAGAACAGTGCAGGCTGCACAGAAGGACCCTATTTAAGAAGAATTAAACAAATACATATGTAGTAAATATCACTGGAGGTAAATTATTGGATAATTTCTGAGGACAATCAACAATGAGACGAGGATGTCCACCCTGTCTAATACCAAGATTATACAACCAGTCTCATCAAGAGGGACAAAGCAAAGAAGATGTAAAAGCCATAACAGAAGGAATAAAATTATATTTCAAATGATGAAATCATATACATAGAAGCCATGAAGACACTGCAATCAGAAGCTATCAGTGGAGTCAGGAATTCCAGTAGATGCAAAGTCGATAACATGCGTGAGTTCTGTTTAAATGAAGAAAAAGTGAAAAAATTTAAAAACATTTAAAATGACTTTCAAATATATAAACCCTTAGAAACAAATCTAATTGGGAACTGTAAAGCAGGAAGATCAAGCATTATTGAGAAAAATATAAAGATCTAAGTCAATTGAGGAATGCATAATAGTCTATTGGAAAGAATCTATGAATGAAATTTTGTTTACCTTTAAAACAATCAATAGAAATTGTAAAATTGATATGGGATTCCCCTCTGCATGCTGTGATTATGATTTATTGCCATTGGTTAATAAAGAAGCTGCTTTTGGCCAATGGCTAAGCAGAGTAAAGCCAGAAGGAAAATCCAAACAGAGATGCAGACAGATGGAGTAGGCGGGATTTATGAGAAGCCATGTAGCTGCTGGAGGAGACAGATGCCTCTGCTGGTGCCCACTGAAACTTTGCTGGTAGGCCACGACCTCGTGGTGATGCACAGATTAATGGAGATGGGTTAGTTTATGATATAAGAGCTAGCTAGCAATATGCATAAGCTATTGGCCAAACAGTATTGCAAATTATATAGTTTCTGAGTGATTATTTCATGGTCTAGGCAGCCAAGAACAAACTAACAACTTCCTTTAACATAAAATCTTAAGCAAAAGCTTCAACATTTCTTTGTGAATTCGATGGGGAGAATATATATTCTGTATTTATATACAAAGAGAAAATATAAAGCAATCTTAATCCAAAATAACGCTGAGTATACTCCAACAATAGTGTAATACACAGAAGAAAGAACTGCTGATACAGATTTAATTCAAATTAAAATTTCTGCTCTTCAAAAGATTCTACAAAGAAAATTTGAAAATGAAACAAAACAAAAACAATTCACAGACCAGGAAAAATTGCTGCCAGAGGATGTGTTTGATTAAAGAGAGCTATCCAGAACATATAAAGACGTCCAAGACTCAACACTGAGAAAACAATATCGCGTAAAAATGTGTCAAAGATCCTAATACGTACTAAAAAAGACTCAGAGTTAGCAAGTAAGCACATGGGAAGAGACTCCATATCAATGACATTAGGCAAATGCAAGTAAGTTCAAGTAACAAAGAGATAACTGCACAGCCATAATGCAGAACGGCCAGACTCCAAGACACGGACACCACCACCAGCTGAAGTGACAGGAAGCGCAAAGGACCCTTATTCATGGACTGTGGGAATGAGAACAGTACAGCTATTTTAGAAGTTAGTTTTGCAGCTTCTTGCAAAGCCAAGCACATTTTTATTCATTTTTTTGTATTTGTCAAATTAGCCTAAATTTTAGACTACATAGAAACTGGGGTGCGGTATTTATTGCAATCTTTTAAATCACTTACCAAACTTTTCAGTGATCAAGATCCTTCAGTAAGTGAAACTGAGAAAGTCTGATGCAATCACAAGACAGAATCTTATTCAATATCAAAATGCAATGAACTCTCCATGAAAAGGCATTAAGAAAACTTAAACACATATTCATCGCAGAAGCAAAACTAGAAAACTTTTAATACATAACATTTAAAAAAGACAAAAGCTTGCACAGTAAAAACGCAAAGTGAGCTGGGCAGTGGTTTCACAAATTTTTAATCCCAGCCCTTAGGGGGCAAAGGCAGGTGGATCTCAGAGTTTGAGGACAGCCTGATCTACAGAGTGAGTTCCAGGACAGCCACAGCTATGCAAAGAAACTCTGTCTCAAAAAAAGATAAATGATTTCCAGAGATTCAGAAAAGAGAGAAGAAGTTTAAATAAACAGATTTTGAAGATTTGGGGTCAGGGGAACTACTTTGTGGTACTCTGAAATGGATGCATGATGAATTAATCCAAATTTATATAGTGTAGAGTACACAGAGGGAATCCCAATTAAAGTGCTGAACTCAGGAAAAAAATGTGCTAATATTGAAGCTCAGTTATAAGAAATGTACCATTCTGGAGGGAATGATAGGAGGAAGGGTGTGCCCAGCTGTGGAGATTCTCTATGTCTTTAATTATTTTTTCTGTGAATTTAAAATTCCTTAAAACTCATCTTTTCAGAGGAAAACTTACTCTGAAGATAATAAACATATTATAGAGCTATGAGAAATAAGAGAACATAGCATTACTCTTTGATATTCAGGCAAATGGAATCTTTGAGCTGATTCATGATCACCTGACTTAGGACATTGTGACAACTCAGAAACAATGGGCAATGGGTCATCTTTTCAGTACAGAATGCAACGGATTTGTGAAAATATGGACCCTAATATCATGCACTTGAGTTTGCGGTGATCATACATTTAAATGTGAAAAGTGAAAGTCATTCCAAGTTCACAAGATTTGCTATGACCTTGAAAATGGAAGGATTTAAATAGCAGAAAGATGTTACTCAGAAATGGAAAATGTTGGCAGATCAAACCAAGTTAAAGATACTAACTTTTGTTTCTCAAAGACACCATAAGAAGGTTCAAAAAGAAAGCATAGAATTGAAAAATTATTTACAATATACATAAGCAAAAATGGGATTATACTAAGAATAAAGATTCTTCTGCAGACCAAGAAGCCATCAGACCAATGCCTCAGACAGAAAAAATGTATAAAAGACCTCATCATGAGAATGCATCTGAATGGTCAATAAGCATGTGAAAGTTTGCATCATTTCATTAACCCCCAGGGAAATGCTAATTAAATGTACACCATGGCATCCCTACTAGAGTGGTTAAAACTGGAACGACAGCATCAAATGTCGACAAGATTATGGAGCAGCTGGAATCCCCATGCGTTGCTGGAATTACTTTTTCACATTGCTGGGAATGAAACCCAAGCAAACATTCTATTATTGAGCTGCATCTCTATTCCTAGGTTTTAAAGAAAGACTGCTGGCCCTGAACTTGAGAGATATCCCATGTGTGTCTTCCCAGAGATGGGACTACAGGGTTGAGTCACCAGGGGCGCAGCACAGCTAATTCCGAAAACTACCTCACAGTGTGTGCCAAGGATGAATGTATTTCGACACTTTGACGGACAATAAACAGCTCTGATACATATGATGGGCGTATTTTATACCTGGAATGTATGAAGGATTGTTCATGGGAGTAACATTCAAAATTCAAAGTGGTGGCACACGCGTTTAATCACAGAACTCGGAAGGTGAAGGCAGGCAGTTCTGTGAGTTCAAGTTTGGCCTAATCTACACAATGAGTTCCAGGACGGCCGGGGCTATGTAGAGAGGTCTTGTCTAAAAACAAAACAAACAACAAATCAAACTCAAACCTGAAACCCACAATGATCCTTAACTGGAGTATATGCAACTAATAACACAAACCTGGAGGAATGTCATAAACAACGAAAAGAGCATGCCACAGATCCGCTACCCAAGGAGAATGACAGCGGGGAGCGATCCCACGACAGAGAGGCACTCTACTGGCACTGCTTTATAAAAGTTCTACGAAAGGAAAAATATCCTATGACAATAAAAGTCAGTGCGGTGCCGAGGACCAGAGTAGAAGATAATGAATGGCATGGGGACATTATTCAGATAGGAGCTATTTATTCCTCTAGATGTATTCATCTATATTAATTCGTGACTCTTTGCTGTTCTGTAGACTTAAGTTCAGTGCCAGTTTTTGTATGTATGTAACATTTCAATGAAGAGTAATTTGGGAATATTCAAATATTTCATAGATAATCCTTTATATTGAACCTCTGTATTAAAAACGTCTTTTGATCAATATGCCATTTTGTTCATTTAAAAAATTACGTTCACTGAAAATTAACACATGTGTTAAAATTTCTGGTTGCTAAGATCAGAGCATGCAATGGAGGATAATTCTGTATCTGAAAGGGTGTTTAAACATAGTGCTGAAACTGAGAACAAGTGAACCACACTATTTGCAATACTAGAATAGTACGCACGGTGGCGCTGCAGACTAAGAATTTGTTTAACAAGGGCTCCGAGAATGCCCTGGACGCCATTCCCCAGAATCAGAATGCTGAGTGTTCCAGGAAAGAAGGGGACATTTACTTAAGCTCTTGGGGGGAAAGACTCCCGGAAGCAATTCAGTAAGATTTAATTGGAGGTTATTTCACCAATGTTAACTGTGTGGATTGAGAAAGATTAAGAAGAAGGAGCACCATCTGGACTACATCTGAACGATGGAGACAGCTCTAGCAAAAACAGCACAGAAAAGGCAAGTCGTTTTTCTTACTATACTGTTGCTTTTGTGGGAGGCTGACTGTAAAACAATAAGATATTCCATACCAGAAGAAACAGAGACTGGATACTTGGTGGCTAATCTGGCAAAAGATCTGGGGCTCAAGGTGGGGGAACTGGCCACCAGAGGGGTGAAAATTCATCACAGTGGGTACAAAGAGCTCTTGCAGCTGGATTCAGAAACCGGGAATTTGTTTCTGAAGGAAAAAGCAGACCGCGAGGAGCTGTGTGGGGTGACAGAACCCTGTGTGCTGCACTTCCAGCTCATACTGGAAAACCCTGTGCAGTTCTTCCAAACTGACCTGCAGCTCACAGACATAAACGACCATTCTCCAGAGTTCCCTCACAGGGAAATGCTCCTAAAAATTCAAGAAAGTGCACAGCCAGGGACTGTGTTTCCTCTGAAGGCAGCTCAGGACCCTGACATAGGCAGCAATGCTGTTCAGAACTACACAGTCAGCCCCAACCTCCACTTCCATGTCGTTACTCACAGTCGTGCTGATGGCAGGAAATACCCAGAGCTGGTGCTGGACAGAGCCCTGGACAGGGAGGAGCAGCCTGAGCTCACTTTAACCCTCACTGCTGTGGATGGAGGGTCACCTCCTAGGTCTGGGACCACCACAGTTCGCATTGAAGTCTTGGACATCAATGATAATGCTCCCCAATTTGTACAGTCGCTCTATGAAGTTCAGATCCCTGAGAACAGCCCCCTTGATGCCTTAGTATTGACTGTCACTGCCAGAGATTTAGATGCTGGGATAAATGGGAATGTAGCCTACTCTTTGTTTCAAGGTGGTGAAGTTTCTCAACCATTTGTAATAGACCAGGTCACAGGAGAAATTCGTCTTAAAAGGGCATTGGATTTTGAGGAAACTCAGTATTATAACATGGAAATTATAGCCACGGATAGTGGAGGTCTTTCGGGAAAATGCAGTGTAGCTATACAGGTGCTGGATGTGAATGACAATGCCCCTAAACTCACCATATCTTCGCTCACTAGTTCAATCCCAGAAAATGCTCCTGAGGTTGTAGTTACTGTTTTCCTTGTTGCTGACCCAGATTCTGGGGACAATGGAAGAATGGTGTGTTCTATTCAGAACGATCTCCCATTTCTCTTAAAACCCACTTTCAAGAACTATTACACTTTAGTGACAGAGGGGCCACTGGACAGAGAGAGCAGAGCTGAGTATAACATCACCATCACAGTCACCGACCTGGGCACACCCAGGCTCACAACTCAGCACACCATAACAGTGGAGCTCTCTGACGTCAACGACAACGCCCCCGCCTTCACTCAAAGCTCCTACACCCTGTTTGTGCACGAGAACAACAGCCCCGCCCTGCACATAGGCACCATCAGCGCCACAGACTCAGACTCAGGCTCCAATGCCCACATCACCTACTCGCTGATGCCCACCCATGACTCGCAGCTGGACCTTTCCTCGCTCATCTCCATCAACGCCGACAATGGGCAGCTCTTCGCGCTCAGGGCGCTGGACTACGAGGCCCTGAAGACCTTCGAGTTCCACTTGGGCGCCACAGATCAAGGCTCGCCTGCGCTCAGCAGCCAGGCGCTTGTGCGCGTCCACGTGCTGGACGCCAATGACAATGCGCCCTTCGTGCTCTACCCGCTGCAGAACGCCTCTGCGCCCTTCACAGAGTTGCTGCCCAGGGCGGCAGAGCCTGGCTACCTGGTCACCAAGGTGGTGGCTGTGGACCCTGACTCTGGCCAGAATGCCTGGTTGTCGTTTCAGCTGCTCAAGGCCACGGAACCCGGACTGTTCAGCGTGTGGGCTCACAATGGCGAGGTGCGCACCTCCAGGCTGCTGAGTGAGCGCGATGCACCCAAGCACAGGCTGCTGCTGCTGGTCAAGGACAATGGCGATCCTCCGCGGTCTGCCAGTGTCACTCTGCATGTGCTGCTGGTGGATGGCTTCTCTCAGCCCTACCTGCCTCTGCCAGAGGTGGCCCGCGACCCCGCGCAGGATAATAAGGACTCGCTCACGCTATACCTGGTTATCGCCTTGGCATCTGTGTCTTCGCTCTTTCTCTTGTCTGTGCTGCTGTTTGTGGGGGTGAGGCTGTGCAGGAGAGTCAGGGCATCCTCGCTGAGTGGCTGCTCTGTGCCTGAAGGACACTTTCCTGGACACCTGGTTGATGTCAGCGGCATGGGGACCCTGTCCCAGGATTATCAATATGAGGTATGTCTGGCTGGAGACTCGGGGACCACAGATTTCAAATTCTTCAACCCCATTATTCCCAATGGTATGTTTCAGAAACCCTAGCTCACGTTCAGTATCCGAGAGACCTAGAGTTCTATAACCGAATCAGAATTTGTTGCTTGGTTGTTGATATTTTCCTTTGCATTCAGTAATCTTTGAGACAATATGTTTCTACGTTGTTTTTATCCCCTTTTAAAACGGAATGTTTTTTCTTTTGTGAGCCTTAATGCATTTTTTTCCTTCACTAATTTGGGTGGGGGATATATAACTCTGTTGTGTTTCTCTCATCATTTAAAATAGTTTTCTTAGGCACTCATTTCTTCCTCTTCATTATAACCAGCATGGATTTCTGCAACACTCACTTCAAATGGTGTCTTGTTGAGGCTATGCATATAACTTGCTGTATATCATTCATTTTGACTTTCACTTCGCTCCAGCTTGGTAAGTTTTCAGTGTTCAGCACCATTGTAACATTTTCAGAGGTGCACACTCCACACCTTGATACCGTTCACTCATCACATTCTTTAATCCTCTGTATTTCTCCCCATGACAATCTTAAGTGCCCCATTTTGGTTTCACGTACGTCTTGTCTTTTAGAGGGTGACCACTTAGCTTAAAAGATCTGTCGCTCCATGTCCCCCCAAATGACTTTTTCGTTCTTGATGCCTGAACAAAGCAACGCCATCGTGCATGTATGTGTTTCCCTCACCCATACTTCTGCACACAGCGTTGGGTATAGCTAATGAAGGGTGAGCATGAGATACCGTCATCTGTCATAGTTTCCATGTTTTGTAATAAATGAAACGAGTATATTGTTCAATTTGTCATCTTTACTGACAATCACAGCTAGTATTTCAAGACTTTATTTGCTTAAATACAGGCCAAAATGGCTTCTAAAATGTACCAGAAATAACGTTGCTTGACCTAAGCCATTGCCAGTGGCTGAGTGTGCTTTCACCTTGTACGAGAAGACATTTAGTTAGGCATGTGTTTGGATGATAAACTGATTGATAAATGCTGTATAAACATGAGTGCCCAATAAACTTTCCACAAACTATGCAGATGAATGGCTTTTAAGTGTTTTTGGTCTTTTTATCATTAATACTTACTTGCCATAAATAAGGTGACTCAGGGAAACTATCTATCAATGGGTTCTTCCTTTCTATTTCCATCTGTCATGATGTAGGATTATTGGGAATGAAATCTGCCAATCCACACCAGTATCCTTTCTACAACATTTTAACTGAAGAGTGTATAAATATAGGAATTTATAATAGGAAAAAGCCATACCATTGGGGAAGTTTAGTTTTTCTAAAACTAAAAAGAACACATGGAAGCAACCAAAACCCAAAATATGGCTATTTTGAGTTAAAAAATTTTATAATGTTTCGCATAACCAACCATTTTTCTTGGTCAAATTTATTTAAAAATTACTTTTACTGTACTACCATCCAGATATATCTATCTAACATTCAAGTGTTTTGTCTACAAGAAAAATAATAGAACTCATAAAAACTTGAAAGTTGTTTTGGTAACTCTGGAGAGTCAAGAATGGACACACATATGCATGAAGGAGTTACTTTATTCAGGCATCGAGAATGAAAATATCGTTTTGAGAGACATGGAGCTGTAGGTCATTTAAGCTAAATAATCACCCTCTAAAAGTCAAGAAGTACATGAAAGCAAAATGGGGATTTGAGAGTTATGGGGAAAATATTGACATATTCTTAATCACTAATAAGTGCAGTTGCATGATCGTAACCACTCTTCAATGCTTGCAAGAGTTGGGGAATCACTTTCCAAGAAGGAAGCTCTCTAGCATAAAAAATCTATGTAAACAAGCATTGTGGGATGAATCCTGAATAATTGGGAAAACATCTTTCTGTCAAGCCTAAATATTTTGTATGAAAATTTTTGTTGGATTTTTATTCTTTCATACATATCTTCAATTTCTTTGGAATTATGCAATTCACGTAACAATTATTTTTGAGAGGTATTATTATTATATAGAGTGTATAATATCACACTAATGAGGGAAGGGCTGTATGCTGATAATCTATCTACAACCTGAAGACAAAGAAGAAGATACTATCAGTAGGGATGCCCATGTGTGTGAGTGTGTGTGTATGTGTGTGTGTCTGAGTGTGCCTGTGTTTGTGTGTGTCCAAAGCCTGGGGCCCATGGTGTTCAAGGTGTGCCTTCAATCACTGATCTGCACCCCCAGACCCAGATCCTATTAATAATTTAATCTGTGGATGGACTATATTTATACTCTGTTTACAAAGTTGGCCCAAATATTTTCCAAGCTGATAAGATAACCTGGGCTGAATTTGATGATATAAAATAATCAGTCTTGGTTCAAAGTTATTTTTATTTCTGGGAACTTAGAAATCATTTAGCCTTTTATTTGAATTGTTTTCCGAAACTACAGCTATCACCTATATTTTGAGATAGGTTCTTACTCATTTCTCTGTGTAGCCTAGGCTGGCTTCCAATTCTGCTAACTGTTGTTGTACTTTGGGGGCATTTTTCAAACTGCAAGTCTGATATCAGTGAAAGAGATAACTTTGTCTATCATTTCTCTAGTATTAAGGTTACTATCATTTATGGACAAGTTGGTATTACTGAAATTTCAGTGTTTGAAGAGGAAACAAAATTAAACAAAAATTGAGTTCTCTTACTGCTAAATAACTTCAGTAGACAACAAATAGTCTCAAAGAGCTCTTTTGGGTTTTCTTTTTCTTTTTTTAAAATATTTATTTATTTATTATGTATACAATATTCTGTCTGCATGTATGCCTGCAGGCCATAAGAGGGCACCAGATCTCATTACAGATGGTTGTGAGCCACCATGTGGTTGCTGGGAATTGAACTCAGGACCTTTGGAAGAGCAGGCACTCTTAACCACTGAGCCATCTCTCCAGCCCTCTTTTGGGTTTTCTTAGAGTTGAGCTTGTAGTACATCACACAATGTCTCATTCAAAACTGGTGCTCAATTTGCTGTCACTGGATAATAAACTTGCAACAATTAGGAAATCAATGAATTTTCTGAGGACTTAAAGATTTATCTTAAACTTATCTACGCATCAAATCAAAAGAACAATTCACTGGGCAGTGGTGGCACATGCCTTTTTAATCCCAGCACTTGGGAGGCAGAGTCAGGAGAATCTCTGTGAGTTCAAGGCAGGCCTGGTCTACAAGAACTAGTTCCAGGACAGCTAGGACTGTTACACAGAGAAACTCTGTCTCAAAAAACAAAACCCCAAAAGAACAATTTATATTCAGAAAAGGGGACAACAATTTAATTTTGTCAGAATAACACCAATCTCTATGGAGCTGGTTTCCCCAAAAACTCAGAGAACTGTAAAATAATGCATTAATCTTTAATTTAATTCCAAATTGAGCTTATTAATGTCTTTAATTTCAACAATGGGGAGAGATTCAATACAAGATTTTTCTGCCTATCCAATTAACTCTCAGAAAACTCTTTTCAGATCCTTGGATCTCTAATCTGTGCTTCTATTGCCCTCTGGTTACTATTGACAGCACCAAAATTGAATGAAAATTTCAAGATTGAGATTCAGTTACTCATTTTCAAAACATAATTTCATGGGTATATACTAGCCCTCATTTTTTATTTAAAGACAACAAATCAGGAATTAGACACTTTCTTGAAAACCCACTGTCCAATTTTAATGCAAAACAATAATAGTTTGGTTAATGATATCCTTAAGAATGAAAACATTTTCTACTGCTCTTCCATCACTCAATACTATTGATTATATGTGTGGTGTCACCAGCTTCTCAGTTATTATATGTAAATCCCTTTTTCTTCCACACTTGCTTTCCCCCAGTTTTATTAGAAAGGTGATAAGTCTCATTTTATTTTAGATTACTTCATTTATTCATCACGTTCTGACATTTGCTATTCCAGAGCTCAAGAGTCATGTAATACACGGCAGTTTCTATAGCTCTCCTCCCTCTTTACAACAATTCCACTTGGCATATTTTATATCAACTAGCACTTACCTCCCAGTGGTCATCTCCCGCTTTTGATTTGGACAAATCAAATCTCTTTCATCTGCAGCCTTTCCATGTGGTTATGGATCTCTATGTCCTAGGGGAGAGAACAAACACTGAAGCTGTCTAGTCGTCTTTCCATGGCCTTAGTCATCCTCGGTGATGATGTTTTATCAGCTTCTTGCCTTCTTTTGGAAGCTCCTTCATGCTGTCCTGGCTTCACACTGACCACACTAATGGTCTTTAAAATAGAGACTGGAGTCTCATAGTCATTTGCACTTGGATTTCAAAGGATCTAAGTTTTAAATAAGGGGGTTGGCTCAACTTTGTCACAAACGGATAGAAGTTCTGTTTCATTCTTGTAGTTGTGTGTGAGCGAGACCCAACCTGCCTCGGGGCTTACAATTCTGTGTTTTCTCTAAGAAGCAATGGCCTCAGAAAATGTCACCTTCCTCCTAGATGTTATTGTGTCCTTTAAGGTGCTAGAATGACATCCTGGGAAAAAATTTTTCTAACTTAATCGATGAGTGAAAGTCACATGGAGAGCCGGGTGGGATGATCTTTAATCTCAGTGCTGCAAAGGCAGATGCACGTGGATATTTGTGAGCTAGATGCTTTCCTAGTCTACGTAATGAGTTCCAGGAAGCCAGTGCTACACAGAGAAATCCTGTCTCGGAACAAAACTAAGCAAAGCAATGCAAAACAAAACAAAACAACAACAACAACAACGCACACATGGCAAACTCACAGCAGCAATCTAGGCAATAAATGTGCAAATTTGATTATGCTCTGCATCAGTAAGCTACCACCCAAAATTCCTGTTCTGAATGAGCAGTTGCTGTATTTATGTTCTTGTGAAAACATGACATTAACTTGATACTTCAAATACGGGTCCCTTCTCATAAAACCATATATTGAATATTACTGTTGGAAAAAATGAAGATCAGATCAGCAACTACTAAAAAACTCATTCATGGGAGGCAACTGTGACAAAACTAGGCTAATATAACAGTGGGAGGGAAAGTTATATACCCATGCGTCTTTCCAGCACTGATTTGAAAAGCCTCAACAAAATACTGGCAAAGCAACACCAACACCAAATGAGCTTATACCTCGCAGTTGCAAAGGATTGACCCGGGAACATACTGACTTGACACAACAATAACATTGAAATAGGCCTTGTGGGCAAAAGGACACAATTTTCTCAATGCACAAAACATTTTAGAAAATTAATAATTGGAAAAGAAAACATCTATATAGCTATAGATGGAGTAACTTCACATCCTAAATAATCTACAGAAATGCAAACACTGATAAAAAAAATTCAGCAAGTGTGTAGAAGGCAAGATCATTGCCTTAAAATAAACAATTTCTGCATATTAGCACTGGACAAACCAGGAATGAAGAAAAGTTTCTTGGACTCAAAAGGAAGAAGAATCTTAGAGAGGAAGCAATGGTGTAGATGAACTTCATACAGAAGGGCAGATGACACTGCAGTAATGGATTGAAGACGCCATGTTGTAAAGATTACCCTCAAACTAGTGTATGACTTAATGGAATTCTTACCCAAATGCCAGTTTCTTTTTTCTCACAAGTTGCTAAGTGTCTCTAAATTTTTCACATGAAAGTGCAAGGAGTCCTGTTACAGCCAATAAATATTGAAGGAAAAACAAATTAAGGAAATATAATAAATTAGAAATCAAATATTTGGATGATTTTATGTCTTAGATGCATAAATACTATTTTCTATTTGAATACAGATAGTAGGGTTTTTTTTAGTTTTAGATTACATCAAAACTTAGAGCACAAAACTGCTTCAAATACTTTAGAACCTGAAGGTTAGACAAGGTCAGATTCTGGTGTGCACTCAGCGTTATTGCTCTCGGGTGGTCAGCTGATGAATTAGATCTATGCGCCTATACCTGTGCATTGGAGCATGTCAAAAGTGAATTCCCTCTATAAGAATTTATACTAATCACACATAGACTGCTGGAATTAACCATGTAACTCTTCTTTTTCATCACTGTAAGAAAGTACTTTTAGAAATATGAATCTGTGTTTTGCTTACCTGATCATTCCAAACTTAAACAAATGAGTTCGAAGACTGGCTGTCTCCTGGTTTGTGCTCATTATTCCTCTCATACACAGTTGTGGACAGCCTTACAAACTATGCAGATTAAGGAAAAAACAATGTTGGCAAAGGAAAGAAAACATATACACTTTCAACGTGGCATTAATTTGGAGAGTAAAACAAGTGTTGTGACTTACAACTAAAATGGTTTCAGTTTCCTCAAGAAGACACAGGGTGGCGCTGCAGGCTAAGCTTGTAACTAAAATCACTACACTACCAGGAATCGCTTGTGAGAAAACAGAACAAAAGACGCAGGCAAGAGCTTTGCATGCACTACGGAGCTATGAAGGGGCTTGGACAAAGATATACTGGATTAATGTAAGATTAACAGTAACGTTGTGAAGATCCCTCCTAAAAAGAAACCAGAAGCCAGCGTTTCAAAGCACTGGGAGACGGCTAAAGGATTGGATGCAAACACTCACATTCCCAGCATGGAGAAGATGGAGAAAATTCACCCAAACAGGCAAGTCTTGGCTTTTATTTTTATGCTGGTTTTGGTTCAGGTTTGGAGTGAGCCTACAATTTGGTACTTTGTCATGGAGGAAACAGAAAGCGGCTCCTTTGTTGCCCATCTGGCCAAGGACCTGGGTCTGAGATCTGGGGACCTGGCAGCCCGGTCTGCAAGGGTGGTGTCTGATGATTACAAGCAGCGATTGCTGCTGGATCCCAAGACTGGAGACTTGCTTCTGAGGGAGAAACTAGACCGGGAAGAGCTCTGTGCCTCTGTGGACCCCTGTGTGCTGCATTTCCAGGTGTCTCTTGAAAAGCCAATGCAGTATTTTCAAGGAGAATTACTGATCCAGGACATAAATGACCACTCACCAGAATTCCCAGAGAGGGAAATGCTTTTGAAAATACGAGAAAACAGTCAGCCAGGTTCACGGTTTTCATTAAAATTAGCCCAGGACTTGGATGTGGGCAGCAATGGGCTTCAAGAGTACACAGTCAACCCCAACTCTCATTTTCATGTCCTCACTCGAAATAACAGTGAAGGCAAGAAATACCCAGAATTGGTGCAGGACAGAGCCCTGGACAGAGAGGAGCAGGCAGAGCTGAGCTTGACCCTCACGGCTCTGGATGGGGGCTCTCCACCTAGGTCAGGAACAGCCATGGTTCGAATCCTGATCCTGGACATCAATGACAATGCCCCTGAATTTGTGAAGACCCCCTATGAGGTACAGGTCCTGGAGAGCAGCCCCCCAGACTCCCCAGTCCTGACTGTCCTAGCACAGGATGCAGATGCTGGCAACTTTGGGAGAGTTTCCTATGGCTTGTTCCAAGCATCAGATGAAGTTCAACAGACTTTCTCAATAAACGAAATCACGGGAGAAATACGACTGAAAATGGGATTGGACTTTGAAAAAATTAAATCTTATCATGTGGAAATCGAGGCCACGGATGGAGGAGGCCTTTCTGGGAAGGGCGCTGTGCTGATAGAGGTGGTGGATGTGAACGACAATGCCCCAGAGCTGACCATATCTTCACTGACCAGCTCAGTTCCAGAAAATGCTCCTGAGACCATAATCAGCATCTTCAGAGTTGGAGACAGGGATTCCGGAGAGAATGGAAAGGTGGTTTGTTCTATTCCAGACACCCTGCCGTTCATCCTCAAATCCACTTTCAAGAATTTCTACACCCTGGTGACAGAGAGTCCTCTGGACAGAGAGAGCAGATCTGAGTACAACATCACCATCACAGTCAGCGACATGGGCACACCCAGGCTCACAACCCGGCACACCATAACAGTGCAGGTGTCAGATGTCAACGACAATGCCCCCGCCTTCACACAAAGCTCCTACACCCTGTTTGTGCACGAGAACAACAGCCCCGCCCTGCACATAGGCACCATCAGTGCCACAGACTCAGACTCAGGCTCCAATGCCCACATCACCTACTCGCTGCTGCCAACCCACGACTCGCAGCTGCCCCTCTCCTCGCTCATCTCCATCAATGCCAACAACGGGCAGCTGTTCGCGCTCAGGGCTCTGGACTATGAGGCCCTGCAGAGCTTCGAGTTCCTCGTTGGCGCCACAGACCAAGGCTCGCCCGCACTCAGCAGCCAGGTTCTAGTGCGCATGCAGGTGCTGGACGCCAACGACAATGCACCCTTCGTGCTCTACCCGCTGCAGAACGCCTCTGCGCCCTACACAGAGCTGTTGCCAAGGGCGGCAGAGCCTGGCTACCTGGTCACCAAGGTGGTGGCTGTGGATCGCGACTCTGGCCAGAATGCCTGGCTGTCATTCCAGCTGCTGAAGTCCACGGAGCCCGGACTGTTCAGTGTGTGGGCTCACAATGGCGAGGTGCGCACCTCCAGGCTGCTGAGTGAGCGCGATGCGCCCAAGCACAGGCTGCTGCTGCTGGTCAAGGACAATGGCGATCCTCCGCGGTCTGCCAGTGTCACTCTGCATGTGCTGCTGGTGGATGGCTTCTCTCAGCCCTACCTGCCTTTGCCAGAGGTGGCGCGCGACCCCACACAGGACGAAGACCTGCTTACTTTGTACCTGGTCATTGCCTTGGCGTCGGTGTCTTCGCTCTTCCTCTTGTCTGTGCTGCTGTTTGTGGGGGTGAGGCTGTGCAGGAGGGCCAGGGCGACCTCCGTGGGTGGCTGCTCGTTGTCTGAAGGACACTTTCCTGGTCACCTGGTGGATGTCAGTGGTGATGGGACCCTGTCCCAGAGCTATCAGTATGAAGTGTGTCTGAGGGGAGACTCTGGGACTGGTGAGTTCAAGTTCCTTAAACCCATGATCCCTAATTTTTTGCTTCAGGATCCTGGGAGAGAAATTAACGGAAGTCCCCACTGCAGGGATAGCTTTGTTTTCAGTTAAGTATTCAAAGTGGTCCCCTATATCTTCAGAATCAACATGCAGACTTTTATATAGATACGTGTAACGTGTACCATTTTTTTAAACTACTGCATGTGTGCATATGCCCAACTGCTCCAACTTTTCCTGTAGGTATTTTACATGGTTAGACTGTCATTATAGCATATGCATCATATGTATTTTCCTCATTTTTATATGCCTTTGGTGACTAATATTCTCATAAGTACAAGTAACTCTAGTAGCATAACATCGAATTATTTTCCTCCTTTATGCTAATAAGAAAATTTGAACCTCTGTATAATTGTGTCACTGCTTTTTCCATATAACTTTATCTTTTCAAGGTTAGAATGCTTAGTTTTTATTTGGCCTTGGCCTACTTTTGTCTGCTAAATTCATGTCAAGATGCCCTTCATTAGAACTTTAGTACGTTCCGTTGTGACCCTTGTGAGCAACATAAATGTTAGTGCTTGTTTTATTTATGTGCCTGCAAGTGTTTCAAATATCGCAAGATTAAAACTTTACATTAATCGCAGTTTAGTGAAAATTAAAGAGGAAATGTCTCATAATTTGTTATTCCCTTCATAAAGTAAAATTGCTAATCTGTTGCTAAGCATAATCTTTTTAAAAAGCAATATCCAAATCTGACCTATTTCCTCCCCTCCTCTAAAGTGTTCAGAGTGGTGAGGGATCAAATTTCTGCTTTCCTATCCACCCTTTGGGGAGAAGCTGTAGCAAATGATGCTATGTCCTAGCTTTTCCTGCAGCCTGTCCTGCCTTCCAATAGAAGAAATTTCTTCTGAACTCTGACAGTCTTGTCTAGTTCTTCTTCTTCTTCTCTTCTTCTTCTTCTTCTCTTCTTCTTCTTCTTCTTCTTCTTCTTCTTCTTCTTCTTCTTCTTCTTCTTCTTTTTAAAGATTTATTTATTTATTTATAGGTGGTTTTGAGCCACCATGTGGTTGCTGGGAATTGAACTCAGGACCTCTGGAAGAGCAGTCAGTGCTCTTAACTGCTGGGCCATCTCTCCAGCCCCTTGTCTAGTTCTTGTTGTTGCGACTTCACATTTTTGCTTTATGTCATTTGGTAGTTATAGATTTTAGATCAAGAGTAGAATTTTGGGATTTACCTTTCTTTGATATGTAATATGATTTCAGCTGTTTTAACTTAAATTTTCAATCAAATAGAGTTCCTAGAAAATACTGTTTTGCTCTTGAACAGCAGTGTATTTATTTATTGAATTATGACCTTTTATGTTATGCTCAGTAGCAAGCACATTGTGTGATTCTGTCTATCTATATTAATCCCACCACTCAGGAGATAAAACTTGGCAAGATTTGTTTAAGTTTAAGGCTAGTCTGGTCTTCAAAAGTGAGTTCCAGGTCAGCCAGTGCTATGTTGTGAGACCCAGTCTCAAAGTGTAGCCAGAGTACTGGAACCTATGCTGCCTTACTCCACAGAGGCCAGTGTTGGAATCTTTAGGTTGTGCTTTGTTTGGAGAGCTGGCAATCTGAGAAGGCAGCAAGTCAACACCCTAACACCTGCCTTCCGTCTCTCTGCTATGCTGCAGACTGCACAGGAGGGGAAGGTCAGGGTGAGGCAGCCAGAGACTCTGAATTTCGTCTTATCCCTCTCGGCAGGTGGTCAGTCACTTTTTTAGGGTTGTAATGTCTTTGCTTTTCTCACTATTGCCCCACCTTAATGTTTTGCTCATCTTGTGGATGGAAGGGTCACATGTTTCTTTTGCTGAGTTTATTTTGATTTTCTGGAATTTACCTTATATTCCTCCAGAGGCATCTAGATGGGGATGGCACAGTAACTCAGAGTGAACAGCTGACCATGCATGCGGACCGAGCTATTCATAATACCTGAGAACAGACACCTTTCCACAACATGGAGTATAAGTAATGTCTTTATACAGACTGAATATGGAAGTGCTCCTATTCGTCTTCTCTGTGCCCTGTCCCTTGAAGGCTACATGTATGATGTGGTGATATCAAACAATCACAAAACCAGGTTAAAGGTCAGAAACCATTACTGTCCATCCACAGAGAACACAGTGTGTGATTCGAACTGAGAGGGCTTAGGTTTTGGAGAATAAATTCCTTGGGGATGAGACCATGAATCCTATAGTCTGTGTTGCTTCCAAAGACATTGGCTGAGCCTGAGAAAATAATAGGTTCGTTGTCATAGAGACAGAGTAAATCAGCAAACATTGGTAGAATGGAGATTCCAGCTGAAGGCCAGTTCCACCTCCTGGGACACTTAGTCGGGGGAGAAATGCATAGTTAAAAACTAATAACCTGGATGCAGAGGCAGGAAGATCTCTGAGAGTTCAAGATGGTAGAATGAGGTTTTCTTAATGGCTTTCCTCATTAAGAAGATGTGGAGACTACAATTTCTCACCTGGAAGGAAGGTAGCGTTTGTTGCTTATGAGGCCTGAAAACAACCTTCTGTTTGCACCGTCCTTCTCTCCTACAAGATCTTGAGAGCTGTATTATGTCCACGGTTTTGCTGTTAATTTTGGTAAAATGATTGGTAAAATCTTTCCCACTGTCCCTGGCCTTGGCATAGCGTGTTGTGACTAGTGTGAGCTTTTCAGCCACACATCATCATTTCGCTTTTTAAGTTGATTCCAGGGTTCTACCAAGCAAATTTAAGAATTTCTCCTGGGGGAAATAATAGCACCTTAATCCTAGGTTAAGTTTTCACATAGCCATCCAGTCTTCAGGAGAAAGATTCTATGCAAGCCCCCACCATGGGGTGATGAAAGACATAGCACATATGACTTAGAAGGCACAGATCTTAAATTGAAAGGATACTATTATAACAAATCAACTTTAATTAATTAAGTTAAATTAATGAGCAGTGACATAGAGTTACTACAGTGGAGGAAATATGCTTGCTACCAAGCCTGACCATCTGAGTTTGGTCTCTGGAACCCACAAGGTGGAAGGAGAGAACTGCCTTGTGAAAGTTATCCTCTGGCTTGTATACACACACTGTGTGCGTGCAAAGGCTCCCAGGTCAAAAACTGATAAACAACCATTCGAGATGTTTTACAAAATCCAGTCTAGACAAATGAAAGTCGAAGCACACCTTAGGGGTTCACAGGAAAATTGTGCAGCATCAAAATCAAACAGAAAAGCAAAAAACCTTTCAGCAACCATAAAAAAGACGCATAATTTTAAAGAAACATAAGTAAAATGGAGTGAAGACTTCTGAACGTGATTCCAACAACAAATATGTCATATTTTCAACATCTCCAAGGAAAATTATTAGGATGCTAGAATTTTATTACCAACAAACAGAACCTTCCAAAAGGTTTTCAGACAAAGAAAATTAATGAAGTCTACATAAACATTGAAGGAATATGTTAGAACTACAAAAGCAAGAGGCAAACCCTCTGGAATGTATTGTAAGTTTGCAGGAGGAAAGAAAAAAGGATGGAAAATAAATACTGACTGAGTGCTATGTCTCCAAAAATAATAGTTTTGTAAAGGATTCAAAAATACATATAAAATGCACGAAATCCAGCATTTAGAATTCTTAAATGAATCAAGAAAAAAGATAAGACAGCACCTTGCAATCCTAAAGGCCTCTTCAAAAATGAAAGCGGCAGAGGTGGTGCACACCTTTAATCCCAGCACTTGAAAGACAGAGCCAGAGGCAGGGGGATCTCCGTAAGTTTGAGGCCACTCTGATCTCCATAGGGAGTTCCAGGACAATCAAGCCTACATAATCAATGACTCAAAAAAACCTGCAAAGTTAATAGTCTAAACAATTTTGTACCGATAAAGTTGGAAACTTATAAATCACTATTTAAACTCTGAGTTTTCAAAACTGAAGTAAGAAAAAAATAGAAAACCAACAAAAATGTTTAACTAGCCTTAAAATAGTTTCAAAATGTAAAATACCTAAAAAAAATCATGCCATACTACTATCACACAGAAAGGTACGCAGCATTTTACATCTAAGCAGATTGAGTAGTACTCACACAGCGGTCACTAACTAAAGGATTCAGCAGGTGAAAAGATAATTCACCCCCAATCAATTTATAAACCAATATAATTTCAAATATTTCAGGTATTTTATTCATATATATTTCATGTAGAATACAAACAGAATAATTTTAATTTTAATTTTTTATTTATTTTTATTTTGTTTTTTGAGACAAGGTTTCTCCGTAATTTGGGGGCCTGTCCTAGAACTAGCTCTTGTAGACAAGGCTGGCCTTGAACTCACAGAGATCCGCATGCCTCTGTCTCTAGAGTGCTGGGATTAAAAGCATGAACCACCACTGCTTGGCAATTTTTTAATTTTTAAAGAGGATAAAATTGAAGTTACTACAATGCCCATGGGACAAGAACAGATAATGTTGATGACTCAAATCTATCTTCTCTTCTGCAAAATATCCTATGAAGAAAATAAAAAGTCAAACTATAGATTGGGGAAATTTGTCTAAAGGACATATTGCAGAAAGGATGGCTGTGTACAATATATGGGATTTAAAAAACTCAGCAACAACAAAAAACCTGGCACATAAAACACTCAAAGACACATTAGCAAACAGGACATATGGAGGATCAATAAGAGTGTGAAAAACTGTTAAAAACAAATTGCATGTATTTCAAGAAATGCTAATTCAAATAATATTGAGACACCACATCATGACCATTAGCATGTTCAACTTGCAGAACACCAACATCATTAAATGTTGAGGAGGGTGTGGAGCACCAGGAACTCTGTTTCTTGCATCATGGGAATTACAACTGCTGCAGCCACTTTGTAAAACAGTTGGGTAGTTTTTCAACATTGATTTTACTCGTACTATGTCTTCCAGCAATCATGCTCCATAGTATTCATGCAAAGGAACAGAAAATGGATCCACACAAAAATTTGGACATGGGTGCTTCTGGAAACTTCATTCATAAATATCAAAACTTAAAGTAACTGAGATTCCTAGGTTGGTCAATGGACAAATGCATTGTGGTAGAAGCAGAAAATGAGGTTTTACATAAAAAGAGCTATAAACTCATGACAAAGCACTGCAAAAACTTGAGTGCATGCAGTGAGTGAAGTAAACCAAGCTGAAGAGTCCACAGTCTTTGGTTCTTACATGACATTTTGGAAAAGGCAATAGTTGTAGTGACAGTAAAAATGACAGTGATTTCCTAATTTCAGGAGAGGCAGGAAGAAATATGTAGATTTAAAGGTTTTGGAGGCCAAGAAACTACTCTATTTGACAATCTAAAAGTATGGACACATTATGACAAGTTGTACAAATCTATAAATTATACAACATCCAAAGGAGTAAGTCACAAAACAATCCCACACAAGTTTGGAATTATGATTAATAAAAGGGTTATTTATTTAAAGGGAAAAACTTACAGATCACCGTCCTAGACAACAGCCCCCTGCACAACCAGGAAAATCATCTGGTAGCCAGAAGCAGAGTCCAAAACAAGAGAGGGAGCATGCGCTACCACTGCTTTTTCAAGCCAGAGAGACCATGCCCAAGTGGGCTGTTATTAAAGGCTATTGGCTGAAGGAGAAGAAGGAGCTCCCACAGCAAATATCAAAAAGAAAACCTAGCCAACAATTTGGGCTTGGTGACAAAGATGTGTAAATGGAAGTTGGAGAAATTGCTCATAGGATAAGAACACTTGCTATTCTCCCAAAGGACTGAGTTCAGTTCCTATACCTATGGTAGACAGTCTGCTAAAAATTCCAGTACCCTCTTGTGACATCCTCAGGCACCTCCACATGATCAGCATACACTCATATAGATGTACACATGAATAAAACAAAAGTAAATCCCTTTTTAAAAAGTGTGTTATCAAGCTGAATGTGGTGGTGTCCACCTTTAATCCCAGAATTTGGGAGGCAGAAGCAGGCAGATCTCCATGAGTTAGAAGCCAGCTTGGTTTATATAGTGAGTTTCATTACAGACAAAGCTGCTTAGTAAAATTCTGCCTCAATAAACAAACAAACAAACAAACAAAAAAGATGTGATAGATGGGTGTAGTGGTGTAATCCTTTAATCCCAGCACTTGAGAGGTGTAGGCAGCAGGATCTTTGAAGTTCAGGTCAGACAGGACTACAGAATGAGTTCCAGGACAGCCAGGGATACACAGAGGAACCCTATCTCAAAGACAGACAAACAAAACACATTAATATAGGCTTATCAAAGATAATAAACGTACAACTTTAGGGTATTAATTATGTGTATTTTTGGCCAAGAGCATGTGGAAAATTTATGTAGCTTTCAATAATTTTTCCCATGCATATAAGTTCATAGCTCTAAGTGCCTACATAAAGAACTTGGAGAACTCTCATACCAGCTACTTAACAACACACCTGAAAACTCTAGAATAAAAAGAAGCAAACTTACTCAGGAAGAATAGATGCCAGAAAATAATCAAGTTGAAGGTTTAAACCAATAAAAGAGAAACAAAGAAAGCAATACAAAGAATCAGTAAGGCAAAGAATTGGTTCTTTGAGAAAATCAACAAGATAGACAAACTTTTATTCAAACTAACCAAAAGGAAAAGAGATAATATGTAAATTAACAAAATCAGAAATGAAAAGGGAACATAACAGACACTGCGGAAATCCAGAGAATCATTAGGTAATACTTCAAAAATCTGTACTTCACAAAAATTGGAAAATTTAATGGAAATAGACAATTTTCTGGATAGGTACCATATACCAAAATAAAATCAAGAACAGATAAATAATATAAATAGACCTATAATCCCTAAGAAAATAGAAGCAGCCATCAAAAATCCCCCAACCAAAAAAACCCAGGACCAGATGGTTTCAGCACAGAATTCTACCAGAGTTTCACAAAGGAACTAAAACCAATACTCTTCAAATTATTCCACACATTAGAAACAGAAGGGACATTGCCAAACTCTTTTTATGAGGTGACAATGAACCTGGTACCCAAACCAAATGAAGCTGCAACTAAGAAAGATATTTACAGACCAATCTCACTCATAAACATTGATGCAAAATATCAAATAAAATACTGGCAAACTGAATCCAAGAATATATCAGAAAAATCATCTACCATGATCAAGTAGGTATGATCAGAGATGGCCCAACATATAAAAATCCATCAATATAATCCACCATATAAACAAACTGAAAGAAAAAACACATGATCGTCTCATTAGACACAGAAAAAGCCTTTGACAAAATACAACACCCCTTCATGATAAAGGTCTTGGAGAAATCAGAGATACAAGGAACATACTTAAAGATAATAAATTCAGTATACAGCAAGCCGACAGCCAGCATCAAACTAAAGGGAGAGAAACTCAAAATGATTTCACTAAAATCAGGAACAAGACAAGGTTGTCCACTCTCTCCATATCTATTCAATATAGTACTTGGAGTTTTACCTAGAGCAATAAGAAAACAAAAGGAGACCAAAGGGATACAAACTAGAAAGAAGTCAAACTTTCACTATTTGCAGAAGATATGATAACTTAAATAAGTGACTCAAAACATTCTACCAGGAATGGTGTGGGACATTCTTCTGTCTATGTGTTGCTTTTATTGGTTAATGAATAAAGAAACTGCTTTGGACCTATAGCAGGGCAGAACTTAGCTAGGTGGGAAAACTAAACTGAATATTGGGAGAAAGAAGGGTGGAGTCAGAGGAAGCCATGGGAGCTGAAGCCAGAGATAGACATGCTGAAACTTTGATGGTAGGCCACGACCTCATGGGATGCAAAGATTAATGGAGATGGGTTAAGTTAATATGGAAGAGATAGCCAATAAGAAGCTAGAGCTAATGGGCCAAGCAGTAATCTAAATAATACAGCTTTCTTTGTGATTATTTGGGGGCTAAGTGGCCGGGAATCAACAAGCGACTCTTTCCTCGAACAACTAGGGAATGCCTACAGCTGATAAACACCTGCAGTAATGTGACAGGATACAAGATCAACTCAAAAAATCAGTATCACTCCTATATATAGATAACAAACAGGCTGAAAAAAATCAGAGAAATATCACCCTTCAAAATAGCCACAAATAACATAAAATATCTTGGGGTAGCACTAACCGAAGAAGTGAAAGTCATGTCTGACAAGAACTTCAATCCTTGAAGAAAGAAATTGAAGATACCAGAAAATAGAAAGATCTCCCAAGCTCTTGAATAAGTATGATCAACAGAGTAAAAATGGCAATCTTACCAAAAGCAATCTAAAGATTCAATGCAATCACCATCAAACTCCCAAAACAATTATTCAAAGACCTTGAAAGAAAAATACTCAACTACATATGGAAAAACAAAAAGAAAACCCCAGGATAGCCGAAAGAGTCCTGTACAAAAAAAAAAAAAGAACATCCAGTCTCTGCCCGCAAACCCTCCAATCCTTCCTGACACAACCTCAGTGAAACTCTGAAACACAGCCTGCTACTACACAGAGAGGACCAAGAGAGGACTAAGATAGAGGACCAAGTGAGAGGACCAAGGAAGAAACTGAAGCACAAGCTGTGAGCACACAGAGTGGACCAAGAGAGTGAACCAAGAGAGTAGGTCAAGAGAGAAGGCCAAGAGAGACCTCAGTGGCTCCCTGAGACATAGACAGTGACATTACAGAGCAGACAAGAACAGTTCCCAAAGACACAGACAACCATGGCAAAGATTGGACCAAGAGGCAAAGACACTGTTTGGTACCAACAAGAGGAAGAAATGGGTAGGCATCAATGCAAGAATTCATTCAACAACCTAAAATGCAACAGAATAACACCAGAACCTAATGATCATACAATGGGAAGACTTGATTATCCTAACCAAGAAGAGGCAGAAGAAGATGATTTTAAATGTAATTTTATGAGGATGATGGAGACCTTTAAAGAGGAAATGAAAAATTCCCTTAAAGAAATGGAGGAAAAGACAAACAAAACAGTGGAAGAAACCAATAAATCTCTCAAAGAAACCCAAGAAAAAACAATGAAGTAGGTGAAGCAAACAGTTCAAACAGTTCAAGACTTGAAGACTGAAATAGAGGCAAGAAAGGGAACACAAACCAAGGAAATTCTCAATATGGAAAATATGGGTAAATGAATGGGAACTACAGAAGCAAGCATAACCAACAGAATACAAGAAATGAAAGAGAGAATCTCAGGTGTTGAAGATACTATAGAGGAAATAGATTCATCTGTCAAAGAAAACATTAAATCCAACAAATTATTAACACAAAACATCCAGGAAATCTGGCACCATGAAAAGTCCAAACCTAAGAATAATAGGGATAGAAGAAGGAGAAAAACTTCAGTTCAAAGTCACAGAAAATATATTCATCAAAATTATAGAAGAAAACTTTCCCAACCTAAAGAAGGATATCCCTATGAAGGGACAAGAAGCTTACAGGACACCAGATAGACTGGTCTGAAAAAAAGAGTCCCCTTGCCAAATAATAATCAAAATGCAAAACATACAGAATAAAGAAATAATATTAAGAGCTGAAAAAGGAATAAGGTCAAGTAAATGTAATTTATTGGTCAAAGACAGACCAATCAGAATTATACCTGACTTTTTAATGGATACTATGAAAGCCAGAAGGTCTGGACAGATGTGCTCCAGACACTAGGAGACCATACTTGCAAGCCCAAACTACTATACCCAGCAAAGACTTCAATCACCATTGATGGAGAAAACAAGATATTCCACACAAAAAAAAAACAGATTTAAACAATATCTATCCATTAATCCAGTCCTACAGAAAGTACTAGAAGGAAAATTGTAACCCAAGGAAGCTAACTACACCCACAAAAACACAAGGAACAGATAACCTCACACCAGAAAACCCCAAAGAAGGAAAACACACAAACATTACCACAAAAATAACAGAAATTAATAATTACTGGTCATTAATATCTCTGAATACCAATGGACCCAATTCACCTATAAAAAGACACTGACTAAGAGAATGGATACAAAAACAGGATCCATCCTTCTGCTCTATGCAAGAAACACACCTCAACCTCAAAGGCAGACACTACCTCAGGGTAAAGGGTGAGGATAAGATTTTCCAGTCAAATGGACCTAAGAAACAAGCAAGTGTAGCTATGCTAATATTTAAAAAGTAGACCAAACTAAATTAATCAGAAAAGATGGAGAAGGATACTTTATACTCATCACAGAAACAATCCATCAAGATGAAGTTTCAATCCTGAACATCTATTCTCCAAATACAAGATCACCCACATATGTAAAAGAAATATTAATAAAGCTTAAATCTCACATCAAACCCCACACACTAATAGTAGGAGACTTCAGTGCCCCACTCTCCCCAATGGGAAGGTCAACCAGGAAGAAACTTAACAGAGAAATAAAAGAACTAACATGTCATGACTCAAGTGGACTTAACAGACATCTATAGATCATTCCACCCAAACACAAAAGAATACACATTCTTCTCAGATCATCATAGAACCTTTTCTAAAACTGACCACATACTCAGTAACAAAGCAAACCTTAACACATAACAAAAAATTGGAATAACCCTCATATCGTATCAGATCACCATGGTTTAAAGTCATAATTGAACAACAACACTAATTGCAGAAAACCTATAAACTCATGGAAATTGAACAGTACTCAAGTGAACCACTCCTGGGGTCAAGGAAGAAATAAAGAAAAAATTAAAGACTTCCTAGAATTCAATGAAAATGAAGGCCCAATGTACCCAAACCTATGGGGCACTATGAAAGCAGTGCTAAGAGGAAAGTTCAAAGCACTAAGTGCCTACATAAAGAAAGTGGAGAAATCTCCCACTAGTGACTTAATAACACACCGGAAAGTTCCAGAACAAAAAGAAGCAGACTCCCCCAGGAGGAGTAGGCAAAAGGAAATAATCAAACTGAGGGCTGAAATCAATAAAATAGAAACAAAGAAAACAATACAAAGAATCAATGAAACAAAGAGCTGATTCTTTGAGAAAATCAGCAAGACAGACAAACTCTTATCAAAAGGCAGAGAAAGAGAGAGAACATCCAAATAAACAAACAAAATCAGAAATGAAAAGGGGTCATAACATGATGAAATCTAGAGAATACTACAAAAGCCTGTACTCTATAATATTGGAAACTGTAAAAGAAATGGACAATTTTCTGGATAGATGCCACATACCAAAATTAATTTAAGACCAGGTGAACAATTTAAACAGACCTATAACCTACAAGAAAATAGAAGTCAAAAGTCTCCCAACCAAAAAAAAAAAAGCCAAAAACAAAACCAAACAAAATCCAGGGCCGAATGGTTCCAGTGCAGAATTCTCCCAGATCTTCAAAGAAGAGCTAATACCTATACTCCTCAAAGTGTCCCACATAATAGAAACAGAAAGAACATTGCCAAACTCTTTTTATGAGGCTACAGTTACCTTGATGCACAAACCGCACAAAGACTCAACCAAGAAAGAGAATTACAGGCCAATCTCACTCATAAACATAGATGCAAAAATATTAAATAAAATACTGGCAAACTGAATCCAATAACACATAAAAAAATCATCCACTATGATCAAGTTGGCTTCATCCCAGAAATGCAGTGATGGTTCATCATAAGAAAATCTATCAATGTAATCTACTATATAAGTAAACTGAAAGAAAAATATATGATCATCTCATTAGATGCCGAAAAATCATTTTACAAAATCCACCCTCCCCTTTATGATATAGCTCTTGGAGAGATCTATAATACAAGGAACATACTTAGACATAATAAAGGCAATATACAGCAAGTCAATGGCCAACATCAAATAAAATGAAGAGAAACTCAAGGTGATTCAACGCAAATCAGTAAGAAGACAAGGCTATCTACTCTCTCCATGTATATTCATCACAATTCTTGAGATTCTGGCTAGAGTAATATGACAACAAAAGGGGATCAAGGGGATGGATTCAAACTGGAAAGGAAGAAGTAAGTCAAACTTTCACTATTTGTAGATGACATAATAGTATAAATAAGTGACCTCAAAAAATTCTACCAGGGAACTCCTAGAGCTGATAAATACCTTCAGTAATGGGGCAGGATACAAAATCAACTAGAAAAAAAATCAGTATCCCTCTTTTATACAAATGATAAAGAACCTGAGAAAGAAATTAGAGAAATATCACCCTTTACAACAGCTACAAATAACATAAAATATATTGGGCTAACACTAGTCAAATAAGTGAAAGACCTGCACAATAAGAATTTTAAGTCTTTGAAGAAAGAAATTGAAGAAGACATCCGAAAACGGAAAGATCTCCCATGCTCTTGGATATGAAGGATCAACACAGTAAAAATGGTAATCCTACCAAAAGCAATCTACAGATTCAATGCAATCCCCATCAAAATCCCAACACAATTCTTCACAGACCTTGAAAGAACAATAATAAACTTTATATGGAAAAACAAAAAGCCCAGAATAGTCAAAGCAATCCTGTACAATAAAGGAACTTCCTGGAGGCATCACCATCCCTAACATCAAGCTCTATTATGGAGTAATGAAAACTGTTTGATATTGGCATTAAAACAGACAGATTGACCAATGGAATTGAATCAAATACCTGGATATTAATCTAAACCCCTATGAACACCTGATTTTTGACAAAGAAGCTAAAATAACACAATAGAAAAAGAAAGCATCTTCAACAAATAGTCCTGGCATAACTGGATGTCAACCTGCAGAAGAATGAATATAGATCCACACCTATCACCATGCACAAAATTCAAGTCCAAATAGATTAAAGACCTCAATATAAACCCAACCACACTGAACCTGACAGAAGAGAAAGTGGGAAATAGCCTTTCATGCATGGGCATAGAAGACCACTTTCTAAATATAACCTCAGTAGCAAGATCCTAAGAGCAACAATAAATAAATGGGAGCTCCCGAAACTTCTGTAAAGCAAAGGACACAGTCAATAAGACAAAAAGTCAGCCTACTGAATGGGAAAAGATCTTCACCAACCCCAAATCAGACTGATTTCTAAAATATGTAAATAATTTAAAAAATTAGACATCAAAATTTCAAATAATTCAATTTTAAAATGGGGTACAGAAATAAACAGAGATTTCTCAACAGAAGAATCTCAAATAGCCAAAACACACTTAAGGAAATGTTCAACATTCTTGGAATCAGAGAAATACAAATCAAAATGACTCTGAGATTCCATCTTACAGCAGTCATAATAGCTAAGATCAAAATCACCAATGATAACTTGATAACACCAATGCTGGAGAGGATGTAGAGTAAGGGGAACACCCCTCCATTGCTGGGAATGCAACTTGTACAACCACTCTGGAAATCAGTATGGCAATTTCTCAGAAAACTGGGAATCAATCTACCTCATGACCCAGCGATACCACCCTTGGGCATATACCCAAAGGATGCTCAAACACACTACAAGGACATTTGTTCAACTTTGTTCATAGCAGCATTATTTGTAATAACCAGAGACTGGATACAACCTAGATACCCTTCAACTGAAGAATAGCTAAAGAAAATGTGATAGATTTACACAATGGAGTACTACTCCATGGTAAAAAACAATGACATCTTGTAGTTTGCATGCAAATGGATGAAACTAGAAAAAAACATCCTGAAGTAACCCAAATCCAGAAAGATGAACATGGTATGTATTCACGGATAAATGGATACTAACTGTAAAGCAAAGTATAACAAGTTCATGATCCTAGGGAAGCTAAGTAACAAGGTGAACCCTAAGAAAAACATACATAGATCTACCTAGAAAGGGGAAATAGACAAGATAACCTGACAAATTAAGATCATGGGGATGGGGAGAGAAGGCAGAGTGGAAGAGGAAGAGGAGGGGAGCAAAACCTGAGGGAATGGGATATGAACAAAGAGGTCATGACCATGATGGGAACAGTTTACCTGAGATAATGGGAGCTCTCCAACTCCAACCAGACAAGGAAGAACCCAGTATCAGACCAAACTAGACCCTATGAATGTGGGTGACTGTTTTATGGTGGGGGCAGACTGCAGGGCTTCTGGCAGTGGCACCAGAATTATCCCTACTGCTTGTACTGGCTTTTTGGGAACCTATTCTTCTTGGATTTATACCTTGTAAAGCCTAGCTATAGTAGGGAGGGCCTTGGACCTTCCCCCAAAACAATGTGCCTTATCCTTTCTGAGGAGTAGGTGGGGGTTGGGTTGAGGGGAATGTGGAGGGTATGGGAGGAGGGGAGTTAGTGGGAACTGGGATTGGTATGTAAAGTGAAAAAAGATAGTTTAATTTTTTAAAATGATAAGATGAAATAAAGGCAGAAAAGAACTTCTGGAGGCATCACCGTTTCTGACTTCAAGCTCTACTATAGAGCTATAGCAATGAAAACAGCTTGGTATTGGCACAAAAACAGACAGGAGGACCAATGGAATTGAATCAAAGAGCCTGCTATTAATCACACACCCACAAACACCTGATTTTTGACAAAGAAGCTAAAATTACAATAAAAAAAGAAAGCATGGTCAATAAATGGTACTGTCATAACTGGATGATGGCATGTAGAAGAATGCAAATAGATCCATATCTATCCTCATGCACAAAATTCAAGCTGAAATGGATCAAAGACCTCAACATAAATTCAGCCATGCTGAACCTCATAGAAGAAAAAGTGGGAAGTATACTTGAACGCATTGGCACAGGAGACTACTTCCTGAATATAACATCAGTAGCACAGACACTGTAATCAACAATTAACTAATGGGACCTCCTGGAACTGAGAAGCTTCTAGAAGGCAAAGGGCATTGTCAACAAGATAAAATGGCTACCTATGGAATGGGGAAAAACTTCACCAACCCCACTTTGTACAGAGGACTGATCTTCAAAACATTCAAAGAACTCAATAAACTATATATCAAAATATCAAATAATCCAATTTAAAAATGGGGTATAGATTCACCAGTCTGTGGTGGCACATGCCTTTAATCCCAGCACTTGGGAGGCAGATCTCTCTGAGTACAAGGCCAGCCTGGTCTACAAGAGCTAATTTCAGGACAGGCTCCAAAGCTACAGAGAAACCCTGTCTCAAAAAACAATAAAATAAAATAAAAATAAAAATGGGGTATAGATCTAAATAGAGAATTATCAACAGAGGAAGGTCTAATGACTGAAAGACACTTATGGAACTGCTCAACATCCTTAGCCATCAAGGAAAGGCAAATCAAAATAACTTTGAGATACCATCTTGCACCAGTCAGAATGGCTAAGATCAGAAGCACTAATGATAGCATATGCTGGAGAGGATGTGGAGTAAGGGGAATATTCCTTCATTGCTGGTTGGAGTGGAAGTTTCCCAAAATAATGGGAATCAGTCTACCTCAAGACCCAGCAACACCACTCTCGATCATATACCCAAAGGATGCAGACCCATACCAAAGGACATTTGCTCAACTATGTTCATAGCAGCATTATTCGTAATTGCCAGAACAATTGCCTGGAAACAACCTAGGTGCCCTTTAACTGAAGAATGAAGAAAATGTGGTTCATTTACACAATGGAATACTGCTAAGTGGAAAAAAAAACAATGACATCTTGAAATTTGCAGGCCAATGGATGGGACTACACAAAAACATCCTGAGTGATGTAACTCAGACCCAGAAAGACAAACACAGTATTTACTCACTCATAAGAAACTAGAAACTTCCAGAAAAACACAAGGATGACTCCAGCTAAGAATCTAAGCCTTAGTGGAAAGGGTACATAATTGCCCTTCCCCTCTGATCAGATTGATGACTACCTTAATTGTTATCATAGAACGTTGGTCCAGTAACTGATGGAAGCAGAAGCAGAGATACACAGCTAAGCACTCCTGGACCAAAGACCAGGAGTCCAGTCACAGAGAAGGAGGAGTGATATTATGAGCAACGGAACCAAGACCATGATGGATATACCCACAGAAACAGCTGACCTGAGCTAATGGGAGTCCACTGACCTCAGACTGACAGCTGGGGAACCAGCATAAGACCAAACTAGGCCCTCTGAATGTGGGTGACAGTTGTGTGGCTTGATCAGTTTATGGGGCCACTAGCAGTTGGACCAGTATTTAACCCAAGTGCATGAACTGGCTCTTTGGAGTCTAGTCCCTGTGGATAGACACCTTGCTTACCTTAGATATGGGGGGGCGTGGTCCTGGATCAAGTGATGTGCCAGACTTTGTTGACTCCCCATTAGAGGCCTCACCCTCTATGAGGAGTGTATGGAGTATGGGATGGCAAGAAGGTGGGGGAGTGGGAGGATGGGAGGGAGAGGGAACTGTGATTGGTATGTAAAATAAGATTGTTTAAAAAATAAAAATTGCAACACATGTATCTGGAAAAGTGTTACACTAATACACAGGAATCTATCTATCTATCTATTATCTATCTATATATCTATCAATATATATCATCTTTCTTCTTACTCTCTTCCCCCCTCTCTCTTTTCCTTTCTTTTGAGATAGGGTCTCTCTTTGTTGTAGTAAGGAGACCACTTGTTTGTTTCCCGGCTGCCCAGACTCCAGAAATAATCACACAGAAACTGTATTAATTAAATCACTGCATGGGCAATTGCCTAAGCATATTGCTAGCTAGCTCTTACATCTAGAATTAACCCATCTCCATTATTTTATATTATATTTTACCATGAGCTTCTACTGGCAAAGTTTAAGCATGTCTGCCTCTGGTGGCAGCTCCATGGCTTCTCTTTAACTCCACCTTCCTTCTCCCAGCATTCAGTTTAGTTTTTCCTGCCTAGCTTTGTTCTACCCTATCAGGCCAAGTCAGTTTCTTTATTAATCAATGATATTCACAGCATACAGAGTGGAATCCCACATTACTTTGTAGCTCTGGCTGTTCTGAAACTATGTAGACCAGGTTGACCTTGAACTCACAGAGATCTGTCATCCTCTGATTCCCAAGAGCTGGGATTAAAGCCATGCCTGTCTTCACAACATTATTTCTGCAGGCAAATGTTCCAAACAGAAAAATATATATAATATAATTAAATACTACTTTCAAAACAATGCATCACAATGAAAAAAAGTCCATGCGAAAATGTGGATAATTTCATTCATCACTAGAGAAATGCTTACTAAACGTACACTATAGTATCATCACATGCTCAGTAGAGTGGTTGAAATGATAACATAAAGTGTTGACAAGACCATAGAGCACCTAGAACTCCCATTCCATTGCTTTTTGCTTAAACTTTACCATACTGCTAATCAATCTTGAGTATACCAGACAAGAGGTCTACAATTGAGAAGTATCACTATCCTTTGGGATCTTTTTCTTTTCATAAACGTGGAATGTACTGCCCTTTAACTTACAAACCTCCATACTGTGTCTCACCACAGCTGGGATTACAGACACATGCCGCTGTGGCTGGTAGAGTAAGACTATATTTTTGGGAAAGAAATCTTACAATCTAGGCTAAGTCTCAATGTATCATCACATTTTAACTCACAGTAATTCAAACATTCAAAATAAAAACATATTACAACAAAATGACATGTACAATAATGTTGGTAGCATTGCTCTTTAACAATGTTCAAACCTGAACACAAACATAGTTCACCAACTGGAGCCGACGTGGAATCGAAGCAGACGCCTACAGAAGAGCGACAGAAAACAATGAAAACTAGTTAGGACACCCTGTCACAGATGAGCTTCACATAGTTAACGTTGAACGACACACGACCAGCACAACAGAGGAACACTCTAAAAACACAACTCATAAAAGGTCTAACAAAGAATAACGTGCAATGATACCAGTCAATATATTGCTCTTATAGAAAGAGTTAGTCACAAAATAATGGCCAGAGGGGGCATAGCATGTTTTTGGACATTTTAGTTTTTCTTTAGTTTCTGCTTATAGAAATATATTAACTGTGGAAAATATTTTGGTTGTGACAGTTCTGTCTGTATGTTCTATATCTAAACAAAATTAAATTTTGTAAAATTCATTTTTTCTGTATACAATTAATAAAATATTCAAGGTTTTTCATGCTTTCAGAAGAATTTTATTAAGATTACTATATCATATTAAGATACTATATTATAAATATACATTCACTTGATAGTAGCTTAGCAAAGGTAGGTTTACACCGCCAATATTTAGGAGTTGACATACACGGTATCAGGAGAAACACCTGTGTCTCAAAAGCAGGCTTAGAATTTAGGATGACAACTATATGCAATCATGAAAATGAACACTTGGTGGCGCCATCGACTAAGAGTGAGAATGACGGTATCGGCAAATTCCCAGGAAAACAAAGAGTGAGCTGAAAATCAGAACGCTGTCTGCTCCCCGGAAGGAGAAGATATTTAAGTGTCAACTAGAGGAGAAATCCCCGGGGTTGGTAAGACATTAAAGAAGATTTAATTCGAGCTTATTCACCAAACTATCTCTGGATTGAAACCAAATTGAAGAAGCAGCACCTTCTGGACTGCATCTGAACAATGGAGGCAGCTCTAGCAAAAACGCCAGAGAAAAGGCAAGTCGTTTTTATTGTTATGTTGTTGCTTTTGTGGGAGGCTGGTTCTGAGGCAATTAGATATTCCATGCCAGAAGAAACCAAGAGTGGATATTTGCTGGCTAATCTGGCAAAAGATTTGGGGCTCGGGGTAGCAGAACTGACCACTAGAGGGGCGCGAATCCATCATAGAGGAAACAAAGAGCTCTTGCAAATGGATGCTGAAACCGGGAATTTGCTCCTGAAGGAAAAACTAGACCGCGAGGAGCTGTGTGGGGCGACAGAACCCTGTGTGCTGCGCTTCCAGCTCTTACTGGAAAACCCTGTGCAGTTCTTCCAAACTGACCTGCAGCTCACAGACATAAACGACCATTCTCCAGAGTTCCCGCACAGGGAAATGCTCCTAAAGATCCCGGAGAGCGCCCAGCCAGGGACTGTGTTTCCTCTGAAGGCGGCTCAGGACCCTGACATAGGAAGCAATGCTGTTCAGAACTACACAGTCAGCCCCAACCTCCACTTCCATGTCGTTACTCACAGTCGTGCTGATGGCAGGAAATACCCAGAGCTGGTGCTAGACAGAGCCCTGGACAGGGAGGAGCAGCCTGAGCTCACTTTAACCCTCACTGCTATGGATGGTGGGTCACCTCCCAGGTCTGGGACCACCACAGTTCGCATTGAAGTCGTGGACATCAATGATAATGCTCCCCAGTTTGTACAGTCGCTCTATGAGGTTCAGATTCCTGAGAACAGCCCCCTTGGTGCGTTAGTTGTGGCAGTTTCTGCCAGGGATTTAGATGTGGGACTTCATGGGAGTGTAGCCTACTCTCTGTTTCAAGGTGGTGGAGCTTCTCTGCCATTTGTTATAGACGAGGTCACAGGAGAAATTCGCCTTAAAATGCCATTGGATTTTGAGGCAACTCCCTATTATAACATGGAAATTGTAGCAACAGACAGCGGTGGCTTTTCAGGAAAATGCAGTGTAGCTATACAGGTGTTGGATGTGAATGACAACGCCCCTAAACTCACCATATCTTCGCTCACTAGTTCAATCCCAGAAAATGCTCCTGAAGCTGTAGTTGCTGTTTTCAGTGTTTCTGATCCAGATTCTGGGGACAATGGAAGAATGGCGTGTTCTATTCAGAACGATCTCCCATTTCTTTTGAAACCCACATTCGAGAACTATTACACTTTAGTGACAGAGGGGCCACTGGACAGAGAGAGCAGAGCTGAGTATAACATCACAATCACAGTCAGCGACATGGGCACACCCAGGCTCACAACCCAGCACACCATAACAGTGCAGGTGTCTGACGTCAACGACAACGCCCCCGCCTTCACTCAAAGCTCCTACACCCTGTTTGTTGAAGAGAACAACAGCCCCGCCCTGCACATAGGCACCATCAGCGCCACAGACTCAGACTCAGGCTCCAATGCCCACATCACCTATTCACTGATGCCTACCCACGACGCGCAGCTGGACCTCTCCTCGCTCATCTCCATCAATGCCGACAATGGACAGATGTTCGCGCTCAGGGCGCTTGACTATGAGGCCCTGAAGAGCTTCGAGTTCCTCGTGGGGGCAACAGATCAAGGCTCGCCTGTGCTCAGCAGTCAGGCGCTGGTGCGCGTGCTGGTGCTGGACGCCAACGACAATGCACCCTTCGTGCTCTACCCTCTGCAGAACGTCTCTATGCCCTTCACAGAGCTGCTGCCCAGGGCGGCAGAGCCTGGCTACCTGGTCACCAAGGTGGTGGCGGTGGACCTCGACTCTGGCCAGAATGCCTGGTTGTCGTTTCAGCTGCTCAAGGCCACGGAGCCAGGACTGTTCAGCGTGTGGGCTCACAATGGCGAGGTGCGCACCTCCAGGCTGCTGAGTGAGCGCGATGCACCCAAGCACAGGCTGCTGCTGCTGGTCAAGGACAATGGCGATCCTCAGCGCTCTGCCAGTGTCACTCTGCATGTGCTGCTGGTGGATGGCTTCTCTCAGCCCTTCCTGCCTCTGCCTGAGGTGGTGCGCGACCCCGCCCAAGATGAGGATGCGCTCACGCTATACCTGGTTATCGCCTTGGCATCCGTGTCTTCGGTCTTCCTCTTGTCTGTGCTGCTGTTTGTGGGGGTGAGGCTGTGCAGGAGGGCCAGGGCGGCGTCTCTGGGTGCCTGCTCTGTGCCTGAGGGACACTTTCCTGGCCACTTGGTGGATGTCAGCGGCACGGGAACCCTGTCACAGAGCTACCAGTATGAGGTGTGTCTGACTGGGGATTCTGGAACTGGTGAGTTCAAATTCCTCAAACCTATGATCCCCCAGCTGTTGCCTCAGGATCCTGGGAGAGAAAGTAAGGAAAGTCCCCACTGCAGGGAGAGCTTTATATTCAGTTAGCTGTTGTATTTGGTTAGGGGGATTTATTTTTACCAAATCTACTGCAAAATTGAGTGAATTATATTGTATTGGTACTGTAATCAAAGCATATACATTTACTCATTTATGAAAACGGTGGGTTTTTTTCTTTCTTGATATCTATTGTAGTTAGTAGTTTCAGGTATAATAAGTATTAGGAACACAATTTCTCCATATTTCAACATATATTTTACTTTAGATCAAGTATTAGATCACAAAAGGTATTTTACTTCACCTGCTTTGGGGTTTTTTTAAGTTCAGTTTAGTTCTTCTTGGTTTTTGTTTTCAGGCAGGGTCTCTCTAAGTAACCCTGGCTATCCTAGAAATCACTATGTAGACCAGGTTGGCGGCACACTGGTAGACATCCATCCCTCTCCGTCTTCCAAATGCCAACTACTTTACTGTTTTTTTACCACAAAATTTCAAGTTTTTGTAGCTATTTTCCCTTTTTTTTGTTGCTATTGGTTATTAAATAGAGGACCTCTTACATTAACCATACATTTAGGTAGTGAGCATCACTCATGGTTGAAGTTCCTGACAGTTGCCCTGAGTCACCATGAGCATAACAATTTGCATACTTGTCTTCCAAATTATAGCCATTCTCTGTACTAAATATTAAGACACTAGAAGTGTGACATTTTTCTTCTTCGGTGGAGGACATAAGTTGGAGATTGTCTACATTACTTGGCCATCACATACCTAGCACTTTGTTTTATAAATATTAATTTTAGCAATCTCTTTTGTAAATATTAAAGGGATAACCTTATTATTCTTTATTTGCCACCTCTATCACTAAAGGAAAGTGTTTGAGACTGAAGGTAGAATCAGTAGTAGATCACATATGCATGCTAGTCCCTGTTAAATGATTGCTTGACACAATACTGTTAAAAAATTAATTTGAGCAACAGAAGTAACCACCAAAATTCCCCAAAGAATCCAGATGTTTGATGGTCTCATATTATCTTTTTTGTTCTAGAAATAAAAGTGTAAGTGAAGTTTTTGTGGGTTTTCTGTTAATCCCAGCTGTGAACTTGAGATCTATACCCACCTGACCTCTGGGCATGCTATGGAGGATTATTGTGCTGAGGTTAATTGAGGCGGGAAGACCATTTGTGTGGCATCATTCCCTGGGCTGCAATCCTGGACTGTATGAAGAGGAGAAAGTGGGCTGAGCCTTCCTTGCTCTCTTCTTCCAGCCTGGAGATGCAGTGTGACCAGTTGTTCAAGACCCCGGTTTTCACCTTCCTCGTCTTAGTGTAATCTTGAACTGTGAGCCAAAACCCTTCCTACTTTATCCTAGAAATAGGAACAGTAACTAAAGCAGCCTACATGATTTCATGGTATCATGTCCCGCACTCAGAGACTTGTGCGTTCTAAGCTGTGGCCCTGTCTCTAGTTTACATTAGTACATATGTTTCCTTTGGTTTTTCCCACAGCTCCTCCTGCCCTTTCAAGAGATTCTGGAAATTTCTGGAAATTTCAATATTATATTTGATTCTGGCTGTCAGTTCTGATCATCTTATTATGTGATTGCTAGCAAGGTAAATTTGTATGGATACAACTGAAGGAAAGCTTTATTGAAATTTTGGCAGTATGAATAATTTTTATTTTTATGTTTTACTTTTTAGCTAGTATATTTTCCTGTACAAAGCAATGGATTTCCTTATGAATTTTATGCATGTACATAATGTATACACATTGATCACACTTATCATTTGTGTTTCTAAATCTCAAGTGTCATCTGGAGTTCAATTATTTACACCTTTCCCTGAATTAATGATTCCTCCCATAAGGAAGTGAGGAAATATAAAACAAAAACGGATGATCATTCCTTATAGATGAAATGTAATTTTTGGTTATTCGATTTTAAAATGGAAGTGAGAAAGAGGTAAAAGTGAGAAAAGTAGATGCAAACTTAAATAGGGCAGACAGCTCTAATGACTTGCCCATTATGTGCCAAATGCCTCTTTGGGTCCTCAGGATGCCAGCCTGAAGAAAAAGAAGCTAAGCTCTCTTGTTGTAGCCCAACAGTAGAACTTTTGCCTAAAGATTCGAGTCTCTGGGTTCAATCTCCCCAGAATTAAGAAGAAAAAAATATATCCTCCTTCCTTCATGATCAAAGGTTACAAAATTTTATATATTTTAAAGTATGAAGTTATATATTATGCATAATATGGTAGAATTTCCCTCTGTCTTAGATGGATTATCTGACATCAGAGAAACAACCATGAAGCTGACTAAAGGACAGAAATTATTACGTCAGTGCAACAGAAAGTCACTTCTATGAGAACCGAGTCCTACAGACAGTTTGCTTAAAAGATAATCAACAGGTTTTTGACACAGACACCACAATTAAGTAGCCTCTGATAGCACGGAAAACTTGAGCTAGGGTCAGTTTTCCTGCCCAGGACACTTGTCAACTCAGAAGTCCAGGAAAGAAGACTGAAAAGGTAATTTGAAAACCCTCTGAAGGCAGAGTGAGATTTTGTACAAACTACCAAGAGCATAGGTTGGGAACTGCCTGGCAGAGTTGATGTAGAGAATTCACGCTTGTAACTTGAAATTTGCCCAAATTACTTGCTTTTAAGGACATCAGAGAATCCTGACCAAGTTTGGTGCCTGTTTGAGTTGGCGTGACTGTAGGAGGTAGAGCTCTGTCAAACCAAGAGCAAAGGGTGAGCTCCTCCTGGAAGAGGATAAGAGCATCCTGATTGTGGGCGGACTTTACACAGTCCCGACCTAGAAGATGCCAGTGCTAGAATAAAACTACAATGTCAAGATAATAACCAAAATAAAATGGTTAAATCTTTGAAACAAGGAATGACTGAGCAAATAAATAGAAATTTTATAAGAAAATGGAGCTTAAGATCAAAAGTCAGTTTCATTAAAAATTATATGTCACAAAGCTATATAAATAGTAAAACATCATAGAAATAATGAAATACAGAATTAATGGATACAATGCATGTCAATATGAGAAACCTTAAACAAATACAGATTTTTCTTTTTAAAAAGACTTAAAGCAACAGCACACAGTTAAGATCAAGTGGATCTCAGATCAGTTTTCAGCAGCCTCCCCAACACCTACTGCCTTCACCCCAGCTCAGAGGGACCCAACACCCTCTGCAAGCACATTCACACTCTCCTGAAGTATACACACATCACACAAACACAGAATCAATAAAAACAAATCTTTTTAAAACATAGAAAATAAAGGTATGAGAGGTATCTCCGTGGTTAAAACACCTTGCTGCTTTTCCAGAAGACCCAGCTTGTGGTCCAACAAAACAACCTGTAAGTCTAATTTCAGTGGATTCTACACTCATCTGTTTCTATGAGGATCCACAAAGGAGATTGTTGTTCAACAAGAAGAAATGAGCTATCAACCTATAGAAGGCCATTAAGAAACCTAAGTGCACATTTGTAAGTCAGAGTCACTAAGATAAAAAAAACCAATTCTGTAAAATTCTGACTATGGAGGAAGGAAAACTATAAGTGATTTCCAGGTCTTCTAATGAGACAGGATAGAGATAGATAGATTTAGGCAGGGGGTGGGAAGAGACAATGAAACTATGATATGCTAAAAATATATGTTGTGTGATTAAATTTATCCATGGCTACACACTGTATAGCACCAAGTAGGAGCCTTAATTTAAAATATGGGCTCAGTGGTGTAAATGTAGGAACATCAACTGCAAGAAGCATGCCAGTCTGATGGGGTACCTATAGGGAGGAAGGATACACATGATGTGGAGAGGAATCTCTGCATTTCCAAGTCATTTATGTGATTTTAAAACTGCTCATTAAAAATAGACTTCTTTTCAAAAGGGAGACTTTCATCTCAATAAAATCCATGGTAAGTCTAGAGTAATGAAGACATAACCACCAGAGAGAAACAGGAACACTGGGGCAGACCTGCAACCACTCTGACTCAAGACAGTGATCACCCCTCAGAAGGGAGTGCGTCTGTTTGGAACACGGTATAAAGGCATTTGGAAACCAAGAACTCCAATTTAGTTCATTCAAAACATATTTGAAGTGAATAAGTATATAAATGCCAAAAGAAAACATTCAAAATATACACATTATTCTTATGACCTTAAATTATGAAAATTTAAAAGTACTAAACAAATTTGAAAATTATTAACAGGTCAAATTAAACACAATTAAAATGTTTTATTGATCAAACCACAATATCAACGAAATGCAAGGCATTGAGTGGGAAATATTTGAGCATATCTACTGGAAAAGAGATTATCCAGAATATACAGGGTATTTCTTCAGACCAACAGGCAAACAAATAGAAGCCACATATCAGAAACATATACAAAATTATGGATTAAATTATATCTATGTGTAAATTAAAAGAATACTGAAACACTTGCAGTTAAAATTTGGAAAGAAATGGCAAATTGAAATGCACAAACAAATAAGGACGCTTGGTGGCGCTGCAGGCTAAGAGTCTGAAGAATTGGCTCTGCAGACGCCCAGGACGCCATCTCCTTAAGCTAAGAACCAGTTTTTTGGCGGCTGTTGGATAGAGAAGGTAACAAGAAAGGTTTCTGGGAGAATTTGGGAAGAAGGGGTCTCTCTAATCGGATTTAGATCAATATTTTCACAAACGGTCGTGAGTGGATTGTATTTGACCTGAAGAAGCAGCACCCTATGAACTACATCTGAACAATGGAGACAGCTCTAGCAAAAACAGCAGAGAAAAGGCAAGTCGTTTTTCTTACTATATTGTTGCTTTTGTGGGACGCTGACTGTAAGACAATAAGATATTCCATGCCAGAAGAAATGGAGACTGGCTACTTGATGTCTAACCTTGAAAAAGATCTGGGGCTCAAGGTGGGGGAACTGGCCACCAGAGGGGCGCAAATCCATTACAAAGGAAACAAAGAGCTCTTGCAGCTGGATGCAGAGAGCGGGAATTTGTTCTTGAAGGAAAAACTAGACCGCGAGGAGCTGTGTGGGGCGACAGAACCCTGTATGCTGCACTTCCAGCTCATACTGGAAAACCCTGTGCAGTTCTTCCACACTGACCTGCAGCTCACAGACATAAACGACCATTCTCCAGAGTTCCCGCACAGGGAAATGCTCCTAACAATTCCTGAGAGCGCCCAGCCAGGCACTGTGTTTCCTCTGAAGGCAGCTCAGGACCCTGACATAGGCAGCAATGCTGTTCAGAACTACACAGTCAGCCCCAACCTCCACTTCCATGTCTTTACTCACAGTCGTGCTGATGGCAGGAAATACCCAGAGCTGGTGCTGGACAGAGCCCTGGACAGGGAGGAGCAGCCTGAGCTCACTTTAACCCTCACTGCTGTAGATGGTGGGTCTCCTCCCAGGTCTGGGACCACCACAGTTCGCATTGAGGTTGTGGACATCAATGATAACGCTCCCCAGTTTGTACAGTCGCTCTATGAGGTTCAAGTCCTTGAGAACAGCCCCCTTAATGCCTTAGTTTTGACGGTGTCTGCCAGGGATTTAGATGCTGGGATATATGGGAAGGTAGTTTACTCTCTGTTTCAAGGCAGTGGGGTTTCTCTGCCATTTGTAATAGACAAAGTCACTGGAGAAATTCGTCTGAGGGAAGAGTTGGATTTCGAAGTTACTAGCCAGTATAACATAGAAATCGCAGCCACGGATGGAGGTGGCTTTTCGGGGAAATGCACTGTGGCTGTGCAGGTGTTGGATGTGAACGACAACGCCCCTGAGCTGACTATCAGAAAGCTCACAATTCCTATCCCAGAAAACTCCCCGGAGACTGTAGTTGCTGTTTTCAGTGTTTCTGATCCAGATTCCGGAGACAATGGAAGAATGGTGTGTTCTATTCAGAACGATCTCCCATTTCTTTTGAAGCCCACATTCGAGAACTATTACACTTTAGTGACAGAGGGGCCACTGGACAGAGAGAGCAGAGCTGAGTATAACATCACCATCACAGTCACCGACATGGGAACACCCAGGCTCACAACCCAGCACACCATAACAGTACAGGTGTCCGATGTCAACGACAACGCCCCCGCTTTCACACAAAGCTCCTACACCCTGTTTGTCCATGAGAACAACAGCCCCGCCCTGCACATAGGCACCATCAGCGCCACAGACTCAGACTCGGGCTCCAATGCCCACATCACCTACTCACTGATGCCCACCTACGACCCACAGCTGGATCTCGCCTCGCTCATCTCCATCAATGCCGACAATGGGCAGCTGTTTGCGCTCAGGGCTCTGGACTATGAGGCCCTGCAGAGCTTCGAGTTCTGCGTGGGCGCCACAGACCAAGGCTCGCCCGCGCTCAGTAGCCAGGCGCTGGTGCGCGTGCAGGTGCTGGACGTCAATGACAATGCGCCCTTCGTGCTCTACCCGCTGCAGAATGCTTCTGCGCCCTTCACAGAACTGCTGCCCAGGGCAGCAGAGCCTGGTTACTTGGTCACCAAGATAGTGGCCATAGACAGCGACTCAGGACAGAATGCCTGGCTGTCATTTCAACTGCTCAAGGCCACGGAACCCGGACTGTTCAGCTTGTGGGCTCACAATGGCGAAGTGCGCACCTCCAGGCTGTTGAGCGAGCGCGAGGCGCCCAAGCACAGGCTGCTACTGCTGGTCAAGGACAATGGCGATCCTCCGCGGTCTGCCAGTGTCACTCTGCAGGTGCTGCTGGTGGATGGCTTCTCTCAGGCTTACCTGCCTCTGCCCCAGAGGGAGCGCGATCCAGCTCAAGAGAATGAGGACAGACTCACGCTGTACCTTGTCATTGCCTTGGCATCTGTGTCTTCGCTCTTTCTCTTGTCTGTGCTGCTGTTCGTAGGAGTGAGGATGTGCAGGGGGGTCAGAGGAGCCTCGCTGGGTAGCTGCTCTGTGCCTGAGGGACACTTTCCTGGACACCTGGTGGATGTCAGCGGCGCTGGGACCCTGTCACAGAGCTACCAGTATGAGGTGTGTCTGACTGGAGACTCTGGGACTGGTGAGTTCAGTTTTCTCAAACCCATGATTCCCAACTTACTGCTTCAGGATGCTGGGAGAGAAGTCAAGGAAAGTCCTCACTGCAGGGATAGCTTTGTCTTCAGTTAACTGTTGTATCTAGTTCAGTGAATTTATTTTTTGGCAAATCTCTAACAATATGTTTCTCTTAAGAAAACGAGTCACTTTAATCAAAGTATTGGCATTGTATTGAAACATATGCATGTTCTCCATTGCTAAAATGTGGTTTTTTTCTTTTTTGCTCTCTTTAGTTATTTCAGATATAGTGAATATTAAGAACACAAATTTTTCTGTATTTCACCTTAATGTTTAACTTTAGCTCAAGTATTATGCAACAAAATGAATTCACTTTCCCTGTTTTGTGTGTGAGTGGTTTTGTTTTTGTTGTTGTTTTTTTTCCTGTTTGTTTTTCTTTTTTAAAGACAGGTTCTCACCATGTAACTCTGGCTGTCCTAGAACTCACTGTGTAGTTCAGGCAGCCTCCAACTGTTAGACATTCATTTCTCCGTCTCCCGCATGCTGACTACTTTACTGTTTTCACCCCAAAATTTCAAGTTTTTATGGCCCAGGTGTTTACGGTTTTTTGCTTTATGTTATTGCCATTGGATATTAAATCTAAGACCTCGTATGTGCTAATCATCCAGTCTGTTAGTGAGCTTCACTCACAGCTGAAATTCCTTATAATCATTACTAACAAGCATAGTTGTCTTCCAATTATAAACATTCCCTTCTTAAATATCAAGACACTAGAAATGTGACATTTTCCTTCTTTTGTGGACCATATATGTTGTATTATTTGTCCACCACATACCTAGCACATTTTACATAAATATTCATTTAACTATTCTTTTTTTAAAGATTTATTTATTCTGCCTCGATGTATGCCCGCTTGCCAGAGGAGGGCGCAAGATCTCAATACAGATGGTTGTGAGCCACCATGTGGTTGCTGGGAATTGAACTCAGGACCTCTAGAAGAGCAGCCAGTGCTCTTAACCTCTGAGTCATCTCTCCAGCCCTTAACTATTCTTTTGTAACTATTAAAGGGATAAGCTTATATATTAATGATTTGCCACCTTTATCACAAAACAAAAGTATTCCAGACTGAGGGTATAATCCATGGTAGACCATGCATGCACGCCAGGCTCTAGGTACACTTCCAGGTTCCAGAAAGGAACCAGCAAACAGACAAATAACCCCACCTATTAAATCATTGCTTGACACAATAGCCTTTGAAACCTAATCTGAATAGTACAAGTAAGCACTTGGGTCCTCCAAAGAATCAAGACTTTTGATGATCTCACTTTATCCCTTTGTCTTAGTAATAAAAGTGTAAATGGAGCGCTATGGGGTTTTCTGTTCATCTCAGCTGTGACCTTGAGGTCTAGATTCACTTGACCTCTGGGCACACCTCTGGAGGAGTATCGTGCTTAGGGAAATTGAGGAGAAAGACCATGGTGGGTGGCACCACTTCCTAGGCTAAGATTCTGGACTGTATGAAGAGAAGAAAGTGGTCTGAGCACAAGCCTTCTTTGCTCTCCTCTTCCTGCCAAAACCCTTCCTACTTTACTCTAGAAATAGGAAATGTACCTCAGACAGCATGCACGGTTAAATCATATCAGAAACCACACTCAGAGACTTGTGCATTCTAAGCTCTCCACTGTGGCCCTGTCTCTGGAACATACGTTTCCTCTGGTTTTCCTGCAGCTCCTCTTCCCCTTTCAAAAGACTCTGGGAATTTCAGTATTTTATTTGGTTCTGGTTGTCAGTTCTGATACTTTTTGTTTTATATTGTTTGGTAGCTATGGAAAGCAAAACAGTTCTTTTTGTGATATTTAATTATCACTTGTTTGGTTATCTGGTGTAACCATGAGGTATCCTCAGTCAATTTAATGTTTCAAATGTGCTGCCTATTTTGGTTCTTAATTGATTTGAACTGTAATGAATTAAGCTGAATTATAATTAACTTATATTAAATGAATCAAGTAAGCTTATTATGTGATTTCCAAAAAATACAATTGCAGGATTATTTAGCTTTCTCCAAAATATGAACAAGTGAAGAATTTGGTATACAATATAATATCTTTACATGTTTTGCTTTTTATTTAGTATATATTCATTGTACAAAGCGATGGATTCCCTTATAAATTTTCCATGCATGTAACAAATGTATACAGATTGATCATGTTTATATTTTGTTTGTTTTTAAATATCAAATGTCATTCCCATAGAGTTTAAGTGTTTGCATCTTTCCCTGAATTAGTGTTCCCTCCCATAATGAAGTAATGAAATATAGAATGAAAATTGATGACTACCCCTTATCCTTGAAATGTAATTTTGGTTATCCAATTTTAGGTAAAAGTAAGAAAAAGTAAATACAAACAAATATGTAAGTCTCAATATGGCAAACAACTTTAACAATCTGCCAGTTACGTGCCAAGATGCCTCTTGTGGTGTGGTACCCGTTACTCAGGATACCAGCTTGAACTAAGTGTCCAGTTCTCAGCATACCAGCCTGAACTAAGTATCCAGTACTCAAGATGCCAGCCTGAACTAAAAGAAGCCAAATTCTGTTGTTGTAGCCCAACAGTAGGACATTTGCCTAATAGGTTCAATCTCCCCAGCATTAGGAAGAAAAAAATATATCCCTCTTCCTTCATGGTTGAATATTACAAAAAGTCCAATATTTTAAAATATGAAGTTAAAGATTATGCATATGCTTCGTAGAATTCCCTCCAGCCTAGATGGATTATCTGACATCAGAAAAACAACCATAAAACTGACTAATAATCAACAGGTTTTTTACATAGCCACTATAACTAAGTAGCCTCTAACAGCACGGAAAACTTGAGCTAGGGTCAGTTTTCCTGCCCAGGACACTTGTCAACTCAGAAGTCCAGGAAAGAAGACAAAAAATAATTTGGAAACCCTTTGAAGGCAGAATGAGATTTTGTACAAACTACAATGATTATAGGTTGGGAACCACCTGGCAGAGCTGATGCAGAGAATTCATGTTTGTAACTTGAAATTTGCCCAAATTACTTGCTTTTAAGGACATCAGAGGATCCTGACCAAGTTTGATGCCTGTTTGAGTTGGCGTGACTGTAGGAGGTAGAGCTCTGTCAAACCAAGAGCAAAGGGTGAGCTCCTCCTGGAGCATCCTGATTGTGGGTGGACTTTACATCGTACCAACAATCAGTAGGTGTACATCACAAAACTGGGCAATATAAAGAAGACCAAGAGGAGAAAACATAACACAATGATCTAGAAGATGCATTGCTAGAATAAAACAACAATGTCATCAAAATAAAATGGTTAATATTTTTGAAAAAAGGGATGACTGAGCAAATAAATAGACAATTGTTATTTAAGACTCAATGTCAATTCTGTAACAAAAACATATATTTCATAAAGCTACATGAATGGTAAAAGTTCATGGAAATATAAAGGGATACAGAATTAATGGATGGAATGCATGTCTATATGAAATACATGAAATTATTGCAAGACAAATCTTTTAATTCTTGAAGAGATGGCTCAGCAGTTAAGATCAAGTGGATCTCAGTCCGGTTTTCAGCAGCCTCCCCTTGTCGAGGGGTTACAGCTGCCTTCCCCCCAGCTCTCAGAGAGCCAACACCGCTTCAAGGACATTCACACTCTTTTGACATTTATTCACATATACATTAAAAATAAACATACTTCAAAAGGAGACTTTCATCTCTGGAGTAATGAAGACAACAGAGTGTTACGTGACCATCGGAGAGAAACTGGAGCACTGGGGTAGACCTGCAACCACTCTGATTCAGGACAGCGATAACCATCAGAAGAGGGTGCATCTGTTTGCAACATGATGTAAAGGAAATCAAGAGCTCCAACTTAATTCATCCAACACATATTTTAAATCAATAGGTTTATACAGCAAAAGAAAACATTCAAAATATACACATATTGTATCTTGAAATTAAGAAAATTTAAAAGTACTAAACAAATTTTTAAAATGTATTGCCAGATCAAACTAAACAAGATGTTTTATTGATCAAGTCACAATATCAACAAAATTCAAGGCATGATGTGGGAAATATTTAAGCATATATATCTGAAAAAGAGATTACACAGATTATACAAAATACTTCTTCATACCAACAAGCAAACAAATAGAAGCCCCATATCAGAAATAAACATGCTCCTCCCAAGACTCTATCCTGATGCCAGTCAACATGAAAGTGTGCAGACAAATGCTAGTTGAATTTAGGTGTGAAGTCACCAGACAAACACCAAAACTGAGACTACAACACTAATGTTAACAGGGATATGAAGCAACTGGAACGCTCATGCTTTGGTGGTCTTAGTACACTACACATGCAAAATGCTTATCTTTTCAAGGAGCAAAGTAACCAAACAATAGCAGTCTTTGTTATCTTGGACTTTTGCCTATTTTATTTTTATCTAAACTGAACTAAAAAACATTATAAAAGCTCAATAGGTTATACAATTAAGATTTTGTCCCTTTCTGGGTGTATGTTATATTACAAACATCTATAAAAAGTATAAATTAATTTCTCTATGCACCTATTTTCTTTAGTTTCTTGCACAAAATCAAATTATAAATCTACACAAGAAACCTGATTCATCTACTTGGTACTCTTATGACAAAACGTTAATGCCATCTTAAGTTGTTCTAAAATTTATACTTACAACCAAAACATAATTCAGGAAAAAATCATATTTAGAATTTCCAATTGTTAAGAACTGAACTTACAGTTTAGGCTGCGTGTGTAATTAAAAGGATATTGAACCACATCACAGTTCAAATTTGGAAACAAATTTGAAAATGAAATGCATGAACAAATAAGGACGCTTGGTGGCGCTTCAGGCTAAGATTCTGAAGAATGAGCTCTGCAGCCGCCCAGGACGCCATCTCTTTTAATCTGTGAACCAGTACTTTGGCGGCTGTTTGAGGGAGAAGGTAATAAGAAAGGTGTCTGGAGAATTTGGGATGAAGGCGTCTTTTTAATCAGATTTAGTTCAATATTTTTACGAAACCCCATTAGTGGACTGTAATCGACTTGAAGAAGCAGCACCCTCTGGACTACATCTGAACAATGGAGACAGCTCTAGCAAAATCACCAGAGAAAAGGCAAGTCGTTTTTCTTACTATATTGTTGCTTTTGTGGGAGGCTGGTTCTGAGGCAATTAGATATTCCATGCCAGAAGAAATGGAGACTGGCTACCTTATGGCTAATCTGGAAAAAGATTTGGGGCTCAAGGTGGGGGAACTGGCCACCAGAGGGGCACAAATCCATTACAAAGGAAACAAAGAGCTCTTGCAGCTGGATGCAGAGACAGGGAATTTGTTCCTAAAGGAAAAACTAGACCGCGAGGAGCTGTGTGGGGCTACAGAACCCTGTGTGCTGCACTTCCAGCTCATACTGGAAAACCCTGTGCAGTTCTTCCAAACTGACCTGCAGCTCACAGACATAAACGACCATTCTCCAGAGTTCCCGCACAGGGAAATGCTCCTAAAGATCCCAGAGAGCGCCCAGCCAGGGACTGTGTTTCCTCTAAAGGCGGCTCAGGACCCTGACATAGGCAGCAATGCTGTTCAGAACTACACAGTCAGCACCAACCTCCACTTCCATGTCGTTACTCACAGTCGTGCTGATGGCAGGAAATACCCAGAGCTGGTGCTGGACAGAGCCCTGGACAGGGAGGAGCAGCCTGAGCTCACTTTAACCCTCACTGCTGTGGATGGTGGGTCACCTCCCAGGTCTGGGACCACCACAGTTCGCATTGAAGTCTGGGACATCAATGATAACGCTCCGCAGTTTGTACAGTCGCTCTATGAGGTTCAGATCCCTGAGAACAGCCCCCTTGGTGCTTTAATTGTCAAGGTCTCTGCCAGGGATTTAGATGCTGGGATACATGGGAATGTAGCCTACTCTCTGTTTCAAGGTGATGGAGCGTCTCTGCCATTTCTTATAGACGAGGTCACTGGAGAAATTCGTCTGAGCAAAGGGTTAGATTTCGAGATAAGTAGCCAGTATAACATGGAAATCGCAGCCATGGATGGAGGAGGCCTTTCGGGGAAATGCACTGTGGCTGTGCAGGTGTTGGATGTGAATGACAACGCCCCTGAGCTGACTATCAGAAAGCTCACAATCCCTATCCCAGAAAATTCACCAGAGACTGTAGTCGCTGTTTTCAGCGTTTCTGACGCAGATTCCGGAGACAATGGAAGAATGGTGTGTTCTATTCCGAACAATCTCCCATTTCTCTTAAAACCCACTTTCAAGAACTATTACACTTTAGTGACAGAGGGGCCACTGGACAGAGAGAGCAGATCTGAGTACAACATCACCATCACAGTCAGCGACATGGGAACGCCCAGGCTCACAACCCAGCACACCATAACAGTACAGGTGTCTGACGTCAATGACAACGCCCCCGCCTTCAGTCAAAGCTCTTACACCCTGTTTGTCCAGGAGAACAACAGCCCCGCCCTGCACATAGGCACCATCAGCGCCACAGACTCAGACTCAGGCTCCAATGCCCACATCACCTACTCACTGATGCCCACCCACGACCCGGAGCTGACCCTACCCTCGCTCATCTCCATCAATGCCAACAACGGGCAGCTGTTTGCGCTCAGGGCGCTGGACTATGAGACCCTGCAAACTTTCGAGTTCCACGTGGGTGCCACAGACCAAGGCTCGCCCGCGCTCAGTAGCCAGGCGCTGGTGCGCGTGCAGGTGCTGGACGCCAACGACAATGCGCCCTTCGTGCTCTACCCGCTGCAGAACGCCTCTGCGCCCTTCACAGAGTTGCTGCCCAGGGCAGCGGAGCCTGGCTACCTGGTCACCAAGGTGGTGGCAGTGGACCGGGACTCTGGCCAGAATGCCTGGCTGTCATTCCAGCTGCTCAAAGCCACGGAGCCAGGGCTGTTCAGCGTGTGGGCTCACAATGGCGAGGTGCGCACCTCCAGGCTGCTGAGTGAGCGCGATGCACCCAAGCACAGGCTGCTGCTGGTGGTCAAGGACAATGGCGATCCTCCGCGGTCTGCCAGTGTCACTCTGCATGTGCTGCTGGTGGATGGCTTCTCTCAGCCCTACCTGCCTCTGCCTGAGGTGTCCCGCGACCCTGAGCATAATAATGACTTGCTCACACTCTATTTGGTCATTGCCTTGGCATCTGTGTCTTCGCTCTTTCTCTTGTCTGTGCTGCTCTTCGTGGGGGTGAGGCTGTGCAGGAGGGCCAGGGCAGGCTCTCTGGGTGGATGCTCTGTGCCTGAGGGACACTTTTCTGGTCACTTGATGGATGTCAGTGGTTCGGGAACCTTGTCCCAGAGCTACCAGTATGAGGTGTACCTGAAAGGAGGTACAGGAACAAATGAGTTTAAATTTCTTAAGCCATTATTTCCTAACCTTCAGAGCCAGGCGGCTGCTGAAGAAAGAGAAAATGCTGAAAGAGAAAATGTTGTTGTGCGCAATAGTTTTGGATTCTATTAGAGCGATTATTTTGAAGTGATGTTCACCTCGTTTATCATAACTAACTCTGATGTAGAGTACAGAGAGATATCTCCTTGAGATATAGGTTTAATTTATCCTCTCATTTGGATTTGTCTGTTCAAGTTTCGTCCTATAAGAGAAAGTTTAATTCTACTTCATTGTGTTTGTTTATATTTCTATGCCCTACCAATGCATGCTGAGCTCCCTTTTCACTCTATTTTTGCTCTTTTTGAGAACTAGTACTTGCCGTAACAAATTAGAACTTTTTTGTTAGTGGAGCCTTATTTTGTTTGGTTATTTGACATAGGGTCTTGCTGATCTGGCATGGCTTTGTACAGATTGATGGAAAGTACATGGTGATCAGCCTGCTTCTGTTGCCCTAAGTGTTGGGATTATGAGCATACATCAACAGGCTCACCTGTGGTGAAGTTTGCCTTAATAAAGATCAAATATTGGTTTATTTTCTGTGCATTCTGGCCATTGTCTTCACTGTCTACTTGATGCTAAGTTGAAAGTGCAAGCTGATTCGCGGCATTCTCTCGATTTAAATCATTGTTAACAGAATGGCCATAAACGATGTAGTGAACCATATCTAAGAAAACATGGTACAATGGAATACTCTTCTATGGACAGTATTTTTTTTGTCCAGCCTTTAAAAATGTTAAGCCTTTAACTCAAATTATTACTTGCTGCAGAAAACTCTCAATGTTCAGCTAATTTTGTTTTCACCAAATAAGAACAGATCATGCCATTAGTGCCCCAGGAAAATAAAGCATTACTATCACCCCAGGTGCCACATAAATGATCCTTTACAACGTCTCTTGGCCCAAATATCACAAACATTCTGACTTCCCGTTCTGCGGTCTTGCCACTTTGGGGTCTATGTAAGTTCCTTGTTCTGTTCCAGCTCCTCTGTGTCAAGCTTCTTCCATTCTATATTGTTATTATGAAATGTATGCATAGCACTGCTTTAATGTGGTTTGTTATTATTGATATAAATTATTCTGGCTAAGTATGCCACAGTTTATTAATATATTATTCATTTGTCTTAGCATAAGGTTTGGTTGTTTATATAATATTATGAATATTCTTCCATATATATTTTGGCTAGATGTACATTTGCATTTGTGATGGACATTCATTGCTCGAGGGTAGAGCTGTCTAAGTAAACTTTATACTTCCAACGAGGTTTCCAAACTAGTTGTTACCAACTTACACGACAAGTTGCAATATTTGCATGTACCACTTTGTCCCTATTATTTCCAAATCCTGGTTTCATTGGCAGCCATTGTGTTCGTGTTTGTGTCTACAATGCAGGTATGTTTGGACCAAGACATTTGTGGAGGTCAGAAGTCAGTCTTGGGCAAGTCTTCCACCTTATTTCACACAGGGTCCCGTTGCTGTTTGCTGCTGTACACACAAGCCTAGATGGCCCCAGAGATTCTAGAGATTCTCTTGTGACTGCCTCCTGTCTCCATAAAAGAGAACTGAGAAATATAGATGTTTCTGCCTTGGGTGTCTAGTCCTATGTGAGTTCTCAGGGTCTTCACGCTTGTGCAGTCAAGTGCTTTTACCCATCAACTTCCCAGCTCAAAAGCACTTTAAAACCTTCTTAAGGTTCCTTTTAACTAACTTGTTTATTCCTAAGTAATGCTTTTAACTCTCATCAACTGAATTGTTAGCACCCCAAGATTAATATATTTAAGCACTGGTACATATGACCATAAAAGCTGGTAATATTTTAAAAGGACTTTATAACTTCTCTTTTTGAGGAGTGATTTTACCCTGTAGTCCTGGAACACCTGAAAATCATTATGTAGACCAGACTGGCCTTGAACTCACAACGAGATCCTCCAGCTTCTGCCCCCAAGTGCTGGGTTTAAAGTTGGGTGTCACCCCGTCCAGTAGAGATAAAACTTCTAATGAGACTGTTATATTACAACATGTAGTTAAGCTAGACCTTAATTAGAAGGTATCTGGTGACTTTAACAAAAGTTTAGAGAGGAATAAAGGTAGAGCAGAGAGGAGGAAAGAAGGGAGAGAGAACACAGATGTCAATCACGTGATGATACCAGAAGAAGAAAGCAATCTGTGAGGAAAAACCAGAAACCACACAATAAAATTATCCCTGAAAATCCTTTCATCTTAAGCTTCCAGATTTTAGAAGAGCGAATAAGTTCACTTAATCTAATTTCCCAATTTTGTGTTATCAGCCTTAGTCCACTACATATTTTTCATAATCTTTATTCTGTCACAATTGCTAATTACATACACTAAGTAGCACACTTAACACGATCTCAAGTTTCCATTCTGAGAAATGTCACTGCATTGGTTATTGCTCTGATTAAACCAAAGCTTCTTTTAGTGTTTCATTAGTAACAGTTCATTTTTAAAATGAATTTAATGAATAGCATTCTTTTTTCTTTTACACTTGTTTCATCCTAAAACTTGCCAACATCCCACAGTTGTTAAGATGGTCAAGGTTGGTAATTTTTAATTTCTGCAAATGTTGCCTTAAGAAATGGGTGTAATTGGGTCAGATTGGAGCTCAAAACTAAGGGAACCCTACAGAAAAGGAAGAGGAAAGAATGTAGGAGTCAGAAGGGATGGAGGACACCCTGAGAACATGGCCCACTGTATTAACCAAGAAGGGCGCATATGGGTTCTCAGAGTCTTAAGTGCCAGGCACAGAACCTGCAAGGATCTGCTCCAGGTCCTCTGTGAATGTTATGGCTGTTAGTTCGCTGTTTTGTGAGACTTGTAAGAGTAGGTGGGGTGTCTCTGACTCTTTTGCCTGCTCTTTGGACCCTTTCTCTCTTACTGGGTTGCTGTCCAGCAAAGTTGATAGGAGAACTTTTGCCTTGACTAATTGTATCTTGTTTTGTTGTGTTTGGTTGTTGTCTCTTGGAGGCCTGTTCTTTTCTGAAGGGAAAGTGGGGAGTGGATCTGGGGGAGAGGGGATGTGGGAGAAGCAATGAGGAGTGGAGGGAAGGGAAACTGTTCAGGATCCATTATATGAGAGAAGACTCTAAAGGGGGCCACAGAAAAGCAAGTATTTGCTGGCAGCAGAGCAGAAGGGAAATCCTAAAGGATTCAAGGTAATGTTTTAAATCTAAGTGATGTTTATGTAGAAGTTTATCTCATTTCCCCTTTTTGTTAGACATTTCTCATGACAACAATGTTTATCTCCTTGTGTATACATGTTTGGGGAAGTAAAATCAACTCAATTCTATTTAAAAGAAAAAGAGAGCAAGCAGTGATGCACTCTTCTCTGAGGATCTTACGCAATTCTCTGTAACATGTAATTTCTATAAAATGGAGTCTTTTGACACTCTCAACAGGTAAGTTTTGGGAGAAATATCAAGATACTAACTTTCTCACATAAGTACCAATGCTTTTTTTTAAAAAAAAAATCTTTGCCTAGATTGAGTTCAATACATGCTGTAATGCTGATAAAAATTTGTTCTGATGTCAGGAATATTCTATAAGCCACACTTGAGGACACCTGGTGCTACTGTAGCCCCAGAGAGTGAATAAAGAAAGGCTTTGGGGCATAAGTATGTCATTAAACTGGAGTCAGAACTCAGACCCTCCCATTGTTCATCAGACTTCCCAGTGCTGGGACAAAATGTGAAAGAAAACAAGGGAGGAAGTGTTTGTTTTGACCCAGGGTTTCTGTTCATCATGGAAGGACCAGCGCCCATCAAGGTGGTGAGAACCTAGAGTAGAGATTGCTTACCTGGTGCTCTTTCTCCTTTTCCTGCTCTGATTCTGACTCCAGTCTATGGGGTGGTACCACCCACACGCAGTGCGGGCTTCTCTCCTCAGTCCCCTCTAGGAAATCCCTCATAGACACTGAAGGAGGTGAGCTTTACCAGTCTTGTCGGTGGTCCTCCAGCCAACCCAACCAACAATGACTAACTGACACCATTCAGAAGGAACATTTAGAAACTATCTCGAGATGGCAAAACCCATCCACAGTCTTTATGCCTGTTGATTTTACTCCATGAGTTCCATTTATTCACAGGCTCAAGGAATGTCCGCACTCAGTAGTGGTTTTCTAGTAAGCCCTGGAGGAGTGGGATATTGATGTTCTCATTCTCTTTGTTCCACTGGATGCACACATGTGATTTCTAGCCATAAGTTGGTTTCAGCAATCAGATTTAAATTTGATTTATTTCACTTAGAAGTTTTTTTTAATATATTCTAATTCCCCGTCTCCTATTGTCTTGGGTCTTATGTGAAGTAAAGTTTTCTTGACCTTAATAGAACTCATCTTAAATAAATGCAAACTCCATCAGAAATCAATTATATCGAACACATATTAAGTTCTTGAATGTGTACTCACTCACATTTTAAATGATATTTAAAGACACTTTCCAACTTATCTGCTCAGAAAAGGGCAAGAGAGTTACATATTCTGTTATAGTCTAGCTGTGATGTTCAGTCATTGGATTCCATGGTATAGTTAAATGCAACCCCTTTCAGGTTATCTGCATTTCTGTTTGCTGTTTATTGAGATGCAGTCTTTCTTGTTTCATGCTTGCTATCCTCCTGTCTCAGACTCCCATGTTCTGGCATCACAACTGTGTGCCACTGTGCATCCTTGAATGTCATTTTCTGTATCATGCCATCTCTTACAATTTTGGTCTTCAGTCAAATGACATGAGGACATCTTGTCGAATGAAAAGTTACAGTAAAACACATGGATCTCTAAAACCATGACCAAGTCTACTCACTTAGAAATAAAATTAAATCTTAAACGTTCTCATGGCAAATAGCAATTGCTCCTAATTCCCATTTTAAATTATTCATTTTGTTTAGATATTGTTATCACTTTTTGGCTACGGTTTTCTCCTCAATAGCCTTATGATTACCATTACTGTTCTCACGTGGCCTAGTAACAAAGTCTGTTGTTCATGTCATTGATGAGTCATGTATTTTAGGGAACTCAATGTTTAGTTCAACATTTATGTTTCTGACCAACTTTTACGTTTTAATAATTTGTTGGTGTGCTTAATGGGACAATCAAAGAGTGTTCCTCATAAACTCATGACTTTGTAGAACTCATCAGAGATCAGTTGCACTGTTAAAGAATTCATAGCTGATTGTGGGAAGTTTCCGTGTCCAGAAGAGTGATTCTTAGATGTTCCTTTACATCAGCAGCCAATTTGCCTCAAGATCTAGAGTGAGCTTGAAAAGCAACTTACAAAACAGAACACAAGCATGCACCCTCAAGCGAGACCCCTAATAACTCCTTTACACTGTCATTTTGAGAAACACTGACTCAACTTAAAAGTCTTTGTAATGCTTAGATTTGTATAAAAGTCTTCATAATGTTCTGTCGGTGTTCGGTGTTTGAAAATATCTCATGAAGTTATTGATTTGAACGCATGGTGGCGGTATAGGCTAAGAGAACGAGTAAGAAGTCTTTCGAGCCCTTGGAAGCCCCGTATCGCCTGGAAACTGAAGCAAAATAAGGAACCATTTGCTACTGCCGCTAAGACAAAAGCACTCCGGAGAAGAGGGGTTACCGGGAACGTGTAAGACCAAATCCAAAAATTTCACAGCAGAGACTTTCTGGAAGGCCAAAGTTACCTCCGTGATAAAGACCTGAAAGGGATTTTCCCTCCTGCATCAGTAGAGATGCCACAAACAAAGGCGTGGTGCAAGACAAGGCAAGTGATGATTTTAATTGCATGGATGCTTTCGTGGGAGGTGGGTTCAGAATCAATTCATTATACCGTGCCGGAGGAGACAGAAAGTGGCACGTTTGTGGCCAATTTGACTAAGGACTTGGGACTAAGGATGGGAGAACTGGCTGCTAGGGGCGCCAGAGTGGTTTTCAAGGGGAACAGACAGTATCTGAAGCTTGACCCACAAACCCAGGATTTGGTGCTCAATGAAAAGCTGGACCGGGAAGAGCTATGCGGCTCCACGGAGCCTTGTATGCTACCTTTCCAGGTGTTACTAAACAATCCTTTGCAGTTTTATCAGGCGGCACTGAGAGTTATAGATATAAACGACCACGCCCCAGAGTTTCCTGCCAGAGAGGTGCTCATTAAAATATCAGAAATAACTGAGCCAGGAAAGATACTCCCTTTGAAAATGGCACAGGACCCAGATACCGGCAGTCACAGCATTCAGAGCTACACTGTCAGCGACAACCGTCACTTCCACGTACTCACTCGCAACCGCAGCGATGGCAAGAAGTTCCCTGAGCTAGTGTTGGACAAGGCATTGGACCGTGAGGGGCAGGCTCAGCTCAGACTCACGCTCACTGCGGTGGATGGCGGGTCTCCCCCCAGGTCAGGGACCACAGAGATTCAAATACTTGTCTTAGATATAAATGACAACACTCCGGAGTTCGCTCAGGAGCTCTATGAGGTCCAGGTCCCTGAGAACAACCCCATTGGTACACTGCTTCTTACCGTCTCAGCGAGAGATTTAGACACGGGATCCTTCGGAGAGGTTTCTTATGCCCTGTTTCAAGATGACGATGTTAACGAGCCTTTTGTAATAAACTCAAAGACAGGAGAAATTCGACTGAGGAGCGCCTTGGATTTTGAAGCGTTTCAGTCCTACCATGTGGGTGTTGAGGCCCTGGATGGCGGTGGGCTAACAGGAAAGTGCTCTTTAGTCGTGCAGGTATTGGATGTGAATGACAATGCCCCGGAAGTGATCCTATCCTCTCTCAACAGCCCCATCCCTGAAAATATGCCAGGTATCATCGTAGCAGTCTTCAGCGTTTCAGATGCAGACTCGGAAAATAACCAGGAGGTTATGTGTTCCATAGATGACAATCTTCCATTTCTTCTAAGACAAACCGTGGAGAATTTCTATACTTTGGAAACAGATAGGGCACTAGACAGAGAGAGCCGATCTGAGTACAACATCACCATCACAGTCACCGACATGGGCACACCCAGGCTCACAACCCAGCACACCATAACAGTGCAAGTGTCTGACGTCAACGACAACGCCCCCGCCTTCAATCAAAGCTCCTACACCCTGTTTGTCCAAGAGAACAACAGCCCCGCCCTGCACATAGGCACCATCAGCGCCACAGACTCAGACTCGGGTTCCAATGCTCACATCACCTACTCGCTGCTGCCCACCCACGACCCGCAGTTGGATCTCTCCTCGCTCATCTCCATCAATGCCGACAACGGACAGATGTTCGCGCTCAGGGCGCTGGACTATGAGACCCTGCAAACTTTCGAGTTCCACGTGGGCGCCACAGACCAAGGATTGCCCGCGCTCAGTAGCCAGGCGCTGGTGCGCGTGCTGATCCTGGACGCCAACGACAATGCGCCCTTCATGCTCTACCCGCTGCAGAACGCCTCTGCGCCCTTCACAGAGTTGCTGCCCAGGGCTGCAGAGCCAGGCTATCTGGTCACCAAGGTGGTGGCTGTGGACCGCGACTCGGGACAGAATGCCTGGCTGTCATTCCAGCTGCTCAAGGCCACGGAGCCCGGACTGTTCAGCGTGTGGGCTCACAATGGCGAGGTGCGCACCTCCAGGCTGCTGAGTGAGCGCGATGCGCCCAAGCACAGGCTGCTGCTGCTGGTCAAGGACAATGGCGATCCTCCGCGGTCTGCCAGTGTCACTCTGCATGTGCTGCTGGTGGATGGCTTCTCTCAGCCCTACCTGCCTCTGCCAGAGGTGGCGCGCGACCCCGCCCAGGATGAGGACGCACTCACGCTGTACCTGGTCATTGCCTTGGCATCTGTGTCTTCGCTCTTTCTCTTGTCAGTGCTGCTGTTTGTGGGGATGAGGCTGTGCAGGAGGGCCAGGGCATCCGCTCTGGGTGGCTGCTCTTTGCCTGAGGGCCACTTTCCTGGTCACCTGGTGGATATCAATGGCACAGGAACCCTGTCACAGAGCTACCAGTATGAGGTTTGCCTGGGGGGAGACTCTGGGACTGGTGAGTTCAAATTTCTAAAGGCAATTAACCCCCAATTTCCTACTTTGGAATCTGAGAGAAAAACAGAGGAAAGTCCTACACTTCGGAATAGCTTCCTTTTCCTCTAAATACTGTAGTGTAGTAGTAAATTCTGTTTAACCTTCGAAAGAGCTTTTAAGCTGAATGTGCATGCTACTGGTGTATGTTTGCCGAGGCTTATTGTATTACATCTTATACTAGTTCCTGGAACTGGAATCCGGTGTCTCAAGCATGTTAGGCAAAATCAACATAGAGCTAAATTGTCAACCTGTTTGTTTGTTTGTTTGTTTTTTCTATTTTTGAGATGTGGTCTCACTGTGTAGACTATGGTAGTCTGGATCTTGCTATGTAGAACTGTCTGGCCTGGAACACAGAGAGACCCACCTGCCTCTGTCCCCTTAGTACTATGATTAGAGACCTCAGTCATAATGTCTCATCTGGCTTGCCCTGTTGCTATTATTTGTGAGATTGTACCCTTTTTTCAAGACATGGTTTCTCTGTGTAGCCCTGGCTGGAACTAGCTCTGTAGTCTAGGATGTCCTTGAACTCAGAGATCTGCCTGCTCCTGCCTGCCAAGTACTGGAATAAAAGGAATGCCCCACCACTGCCCAGTCAAATTTGTTTTTTAAATGGTCAGTTTCTGGAGATTCCACCAGCTTCTCAATTGCACTTCATAGCTGTATTTAAATTAGAGGCACTAACCTGTATTTGACAACTTAAATAAAAAGTATTTTTAGTAAAATCTGAAATCAAATAATCTTTTAAATATATTATTATGTAAAGCCTTTGAGATTACACTTCAAACAAATGATTAAATTAATTGCCCTACCACTGTGTAGGAATGTTTTAAATGTGAATGTTTGATATTACTGAATTTTGCAAATTTAGTCTCATTTGGTGGTAACTAGTTATCATGTGAACCTCTAAATATAAAAATCTAAGTGCTAATACACATACCTTAATTAGCCATAATTATATTTTAGTATATCTTAGTAATTAGTGTATTTCTTAAATATAAATTTTACTAAACTATCAGTAATTTGTGAGCCTTTTGTAAGAACAGTGTGGTCTTTTAGCATCAAGGTATTTACAACTGCTGAATAAATATTTGCTGAACCGTACAACAGTCCTTTTTTAAAACACACACACACACACACACACATTTTCTACAAAGTAATTCTAACATCCTCTCTACAACAATGTGATTTTTCTGATGAGTGGAGGTTTTCTTTTCATTACAATCATGTGAAATTTTAAACAATATTACTTACTGAGATTGTCTTCTGTCCTTCAGCACAGCAAACATCTTTCTGCACACTCTACATTCTACTGCTGAGCATAAATTCGGGAGAGCACACTTTACCTTGCTTTTGTCGAAGGGTTTGAGAGTTCAAAGTTATTTTGTCAAATCCAAGTTTTACTTTCTCGAGTATCCCTATTTTCTCCCCCAGCATTCTCTGAACATCATTAACTACAAAGCCACTTACACTCATGGTCTTGTTTTGTAGATTACAGTTGCCAATATCTTATGAAAAAGGCTCCTTTCAAATTTCTATCAAAGGAAGGCAAATTATATTAAGGTGCTTGGTGCATATTTGCCTTCAACCTTAATCAAGGTGAACTATAATGGCCAAAGGAAGCATTTTCTCTTTGGGATTCTGGAATACTTGCCCTGTCCTCCAATAACCTCCTTTTTCTTAGGGGAGAGGGTTTTGCTTCTTTTTTTTCAAGGCAGGGTTTCTGTGTGTAACACTCCTAGCTGTCTTGGAACTTGCTCTGTAGACCAGAATCTTGGCCTCAAACTCACAGAGATCCGCCTGCCTCTCCATCCTGAGTGCTGGGATTAAAGGTGTGCGCCACCAGCGTCCTGCGGGTTTTACTTCCTTCATTCCAACCACACAGTTCTATTCGGAACTTCAGTGTTTTTCAATTACACAGTTTCCACAGTCAAAGGCCACCTTCCCAAGGCGCATAGGTCAAAATCCTTCCCTTCATTTCTACTTCATTGACTTCATTATCTTTTTCTTCTTCTTTGTAGAAAAGACAGTTGAACTCTGAGCCAGAGCTGACTACTTATAGAACTTATAAGTGATAGCTCCATTCAATTTTATTGGTCATCACATACGGCACATTTATGAATGGAAGTTTCTAAGACTGCACACCACAGAGATGATAAACAAACAAACAAACAAACAAAAATCACCTTTTAGTTTTTTTCTTCATGAGTTATAGGCACATTGCCATTTGGAAGTTAGAATCTGGAATTTTTAATAATATTTTTATTTACAAACAAAAAAGTTAGTAAATTTTATAATAAAATGAAAAGTCTTCCAAGTCCAAAAAAAATTTGTGTCTCCTCCAAGGTCAGAAGCTAAATGAATACTTGTATAAAACAATTGTTAAATGATTGGCAGTCTCTGCAGAGCTTTCTGTAATGAGACTCTACCTTTATGAAGATATATTTAAGAAGATACATTTCTCTCACGCAGATTAGCTATCTTAGGGCTGTCAAATGAGGGTTGGGGGAAAGAGGAGAGGAAAGAGAGAATAGAACACTTCCGCCTCTATGGTGAGTGCTTTAGCCCTTACAGAGCACTTTGAAACAAAATTATCTGAAGTTGTAAAGCAGAACGCTTGGTGGCGCTGCAGGCTAAGACACGAAAACCTGCAGCCTGCATGACTGTAAAAGCAGAGAGAGCCATTTGCCGCTGAGAAGGGAAGCTTTTTAACATTTCTGCCGATAGCTCCTTTCAGAGAGGCAGATACACCGCATCCAGCAATGTCACAAAGAAAAGAAGCTCAAAATTATTGAGCCAAGACTCCTGAGTTGCTCACAGAGCAGTTCTTGTGTGATTAACTGCTGCTTCTTTTGGACCTGAGGAACGATGGAGACACCACTTTACAAGGCACTACAGGAAAGGCAAGTGACCGCCATTGTCTTTCTTTTACTATTGTGGGAGGCAGGCAGTGCGACCTTTAAGTATTCGATTCTAGAGGAAACAGACAGGGGCTCTTTGGTGGGCAACCTGGCAAAAGATTTGGGGTTGGGCTTAAGGGATCTGGTCATCAGGGGCGCCCAGATTCTTAACAAAGGGAACAAGCAACTCTTGCAGCTGGAACAGAAGAGTGGAAATTTGGTTCTGAAAGAGAAATTGGATCGGGAGGAGTTATGTGGGAGCACGGACCCTTGCATCCTATATTTCCAAGTGTTACTAAAGAGCCCAGTGCAATTTATTCAAGGGGAAATACAGCTCCAAGATGTAAATGACCATGCGCCAGAATTCATGGAAGATGAAATTCTCCTTAAAATCCTGGAAAGTAGCCATCCAGGGACCAAGTTTCCACTGAAAATAGCTCAAGATTTGGATGTAGGTAGCAACACAGTTCAGAACTATACAATCAGTATCAACTCCCATTTCCACCTTCTCACCCGCAATCACAGCGATGGCAGGAAATACCCTGAGCTGGTGTTAGACAAAGCACTGGACCGGGAGGAGCAGGCAGAGGTTAGATTAACACTCACGGCTCTGGACGGCGGGACACCTCCCAAGACTGGGACTACCCAGGTTCTCATCATGGTCCTGGACATTAATGACAATGCCCCCGAATTTGCCCAGGGGCTCTATGAGGTGCAGGTTCAAGAGAGCAGCCCCATAGGCTCACTTGTTATCACCGTGTCCGCGAGAGATTTAGACGCTGGGGTCTACGGAGAGCTGTCCTATTCGCTTTTTCAATCCTCAAATCAGGTGCTTCGGGCTTTTGAAATAAATACAGACACCGGAGAAATTAGAATAAGAAGACTATTGGACTTTGAGGAAATTCAGTCTTACCGCATGGAAGTCGAGGCCTCTGATGGGGGAGGTCTTTCAGGAAAATGCACCGTAGTAATAGAAGTGACGGATGTAAATGACAATGCTCCTGACCTCACCATGTCATTACTTATCAGTGATATTCCAGAAAATTCTCCTGAAACTGTAGTTGCCATCTTTGGAATTTCAGATCCAGACTCTGGAGAGAACGGGAAAATGATTTGCTCCATCCAAGGCCAACTTCCCTTCCTCTTGAAACCTAATGGAGATAATTTCTATACTTTGGTAACAGAAGGCGCACTGGACAGAGAGAGCAGATCTGAGTACAACATCGCCATCACAGTCAGTGACATGGGCACACCCAGGCTCACGACCCAGCACACCATAACAGTGCAGGTGTCTGACGTCAACGACAATGCCCCCGCCTTCACTCAAAGCTCCTACACCCTGTTTGTCCAGGAGAACAACAGCCCCGCCCTGCACATAGGCACCATCAGCGCCACAGACTCAGACTCAGGCTCCAATGCCCACATCACCTACTCGCTGCTGCCAACCCACTACCCGAAGCTGGACCTCTCCTCGCTCATCTCCATCAATGACAACAACGGGCAGCTGTTCGCGCTCAGGGCGCTTGACTATGAGGCCCTGCAGAACTTCGAGTTCCTCGTGGGCGCCACAGACCAAGGCTCGCCCGCGCTCAGCAGCCAGGCACTGGTGCGCGTGCTGGTGCTGGACGCCAACGACAATGCGCCCTTCGTGCTCTACCCTCTGCAGAATGCCTCTGCGCCTTGCACAGAGCTGCTGCCCAGGGCGGCAGAGCCTGGTTACCTGGTCACCAAGGTGGTGGCTGTGGACAGTGACTCTGGCCAGAATGCCTGGCTGTCGTTCCAGCTGCTCAAGGCCACGGAGCCAGGGCTGTTCAGCGTGTGGGCTCACAATGGCGAGGTGCGCACCTCCAGGCTGCTGAGTGAGCGCGATGCACCCAAGCACAGGCTGCTGCTGCTGGTCAAGGACAATGGCGATCCTCCGCGGTCTGCCAGTGTCACTCTGCATGTGCTGGTGGTTGATGGCTTCTCTCAGCCCTTCCTGCCTCTGCCAGAGGTGGCGCGCGACCCCACACAGGAGGAAGACCTGCTTACTTTGTACCTGGTCATTGCCTTGGCATCTGTGTCTTCGCTCTTTTTCTTGTCTGTGCTGCTCTTCGTGGGGGTGAGGCTGTGCAAGAGGGCCAGGGCTTCCTCTCTGGGTGGCTGCTCTTTGCCTGAGGGCCACTTTCCTGGACACCTGGTTGATGTCAGTGGCACGGGGACCCTGTCACAGAGCTACCAGTATGAGGTGTGTCTGACGGGAGGTACGGGAACAAATGAGTTCAAATTTCTTAAACCAGTACTTCCCAACTTCTTGGATGAAGCGGCTTATCGGAACGATGAGGAACATTTCAACTTTAGGGATCATTTGGGGTTTAACTAGAAATCGTGCTTTGATCTTGTGGAATGAATTACTGTCTTCACTGATGCATGTGTAATTTTCCAACTTTTCACTCATTGTAAGGAGCGAATTAGCACGTTACTAATAGTCACATTTATAGCTGTTTCTAATTGTTGATAATTCCTTGCATTTTTGTTAACCAGCTTACGCTCAAGTGCACGAAATAGCTGCAAAATGTCCTTGCTTGGTGGTATTATTTTCACCACACATTTTACAATGTCACTGATGTTTTCAGGTCCCCGGTATTTAAGCCTGTCCGTTGATTTCTTGTAATCAAAGAACCCGTGTTTTAAAAGTTATGTTTATCATTAGCATGAATTTAACGCTCTTGCAAATGATGGCTTTCAGCTTTAAATATAATTTTCAATTATGGGAACCTTTTCATGATCTTCTAGGTCTTATGAATCTGCTGCAAGTTGTCTCAAGAGCTCTATTTTCTTTCTTCAACTGAACCGTTGATTAATCAAGACTTTGTTTCTAAATTGAGTGTTTTCTTTAAAAATTGATAAAATTTCATTAAATCATCTTTTGGCATTCTGAAAAACTTGGTTTATCAAAAAGTGATAGACTTATTGGTACACTTGTGATTCATTTCACATAAATGGTTTTGGTGTGTAGCTATTTATTCTCATTCTTTTAACGTGATATGTGCTCTGTATAACTAATACATACCCAGTAAGCACAAAGAAGACACATAAGTATGCTTTCACCAGAAAATTGTCATTAAGTCAGCATCGTTCTGAAATAAATAATGTCTGGTGCTCGGGGTGCAGCCCAATGTGCTTAGCATGCACGGTGCCCTGGATCCAATGCCCAACATCAAAAAGAAAAAAGAATAAGTCAATAAGTTCTTCATATGAATGTAAATGAGACAAGCTAACGAATGAGAACAGTTCTCTAAAAGTGAATTACGGTAAACTTATAACATCTGGTTAAAACTCTGGGGGGGCTGCTGGAAAGATGACTCGTGCTTAAGAGCAAATATTCTTCTGCGGACCCCAGTTCAGTTCCCGGTACTCATATCTGGTAGTTCACCACAGACTTTAATCCCAGTAACAGTGAGATCCAGTGCCCTCTCTGGGTGCCCATGGGTAGCCACATACATGCAGAGAATAATTAAAATATTTGGTGAAATTCAGTAGCTCAGCCATTTAATCTTTGACCTTTCTTTGATAAAAGACTTCTAAATAACTGACATTTACTTTTGCCCTGCCAAGTTTCTTCAACAATTTGTCTAGGTTATAAAATTATTTCCCAGATGTCTGTTCATTATTGATAGTCTTTCGCCATCTCTTAGGTTTTTGTAGTGTTGATTGCAGTGTCTCCATTTTCATCTCTGATTGGTTTGCTTTTCTTTCACTTTTAGTCGAAGCAAATGTTGTCAGCTTTCTCTCTATTTTTAAAGAACTGCTCTCGGTTGCCTTCATCTGTCCTGGGTTATTCAGCCTCTTGATTGCTTGTTTCTACCCTACTGGTTCTTTTCATCTATTAATTTTGACCTTGGTTTGTTCTTGTCCTCTTGGTCCTTTGAAGCACGGTGACGGACTGTTTATCTCGGAGCTTTATTTTCTTTAAGTGGCTGCACTGATTGCTATAAATCTCCCTTTTAATGGTGCTTTTGCTGTATCTCATTGACTGTAGAGTGTTGGGCTCATTTTCATTTGTTTGATAGAATTTTTTTATTTTAATCTTTCGTTAATCAATTGCTCAATAGTAGGTTGTTTAATGTTTAAGTTTTCTATTTCTTTCTTGTTAATATAGGGTCTAATGTACCCTAGGGCATGCTGGAACTTCATTGGCCCATGATGGCATTGAACTTGAGATCTCACTTCAGCCTACCAAGTGGTGGGATTTCATAGTAGGGCCACTACACATAGCTTAAGTTTTCTTATCTTTGTTATGCTTGCTATGTTTTGTTTTTATTTTTACCAGAATGTAGATATTCTCCAGCTAGTTTTTAAAAATTCATCTGATTAAATTTTCAGTCTTTGGTATCATAGTATTGTTTTAAAACAGCTCATTCATGTTCCATGAATGTTTCTTTCTATGGTGGCTTTTAAGTTTTAAAATAAATGGTGAGATTTAATTAATATGTGGTTATTTCCTAGTGGTATATAATGTATATACCTCTGTGTATAATTATTATCACTATCAAAATTGAAATACTTTCATCACCCCAAAAATGAACTCGGTGTCAATTAAAACAGACAGACAGATACATACACACACACACACACACACACACACACACACACACCTCTCTAGTCCATGGTAAACTGCTAATCAGTTTTCTGTATCTTTGGATTTTATTCATTCTGTACATTTTATATACATGAAATCATATAATATGTAGCATTTTGTGTCTGGCTTTTCTCACTTAGCATAACACTTTAAGGCCCATCCTGTTATAATATATATCAGTATTTTCTATCGGATGAATGTACCATACTTTTCTCATTAGACATAAGAAACTTTGAATATTATAAATAATGATGCTATAAGCACTCATGTATAAGGGTTTTCTGCACATATGTTTTTAATTATTTTGAGACATGCCTATGATTAGAATTACTGTGTTGCAAAGAGACTATATCTTTGTTTTCTAAGACAGGGTTTCTCTGTGTAACCCTGGCTGTCTTGGAACTTGCTCTGTAAACAAGACTGGCCTTGAACTCACAGAGATCCACCTCCCTCTGCTTCCTGAGTGCTGCATAATGATATCTTTTGAGTTACTGAGTTATTGTCAAAGTATTTTTCAAAGAGAATGCCATTTTACATTCCTCCCAACAGTGTACAGAGAAATGAATTCCTCCATGTCCTGTTTTGTTTTTGATTGTTGTCATCCTGTGTGTGGAGAAGCACCTTACTCTGGTTTGACTTTTCAGCTCCCAGATGATGACCGGAATTGAGAGGATTTCCATGTGTTTATTGGCCACTTGAGTATATTCTCCAATGGCATTCCTATGTGTTGAATTGTAGCAATACAGTTTAAACTAGAGCCTTATCAAATAATTTATGAACATTTTATGAACAATTCTCCTGTTGTATGCTATCATTTTACCTTGTTGATAATGTCCTTTGAAGAAAAAAACTTACTTTGGTAAACCCAATGTTTTGATTTTTATTTGGTGGTTTGTACTTTAGGTGTCATATTTTGGAAATCACTCCCTAATGAAAAATTATGATGATTATGCTATTTCCTAAGAAGGGCTTTTTAATTTTGCCCTTTACACTGGAGGTCAATATTTTATAACACCGTTTTATTGTTTTAACCCTTAAATTTATATTGTTAATTTGTCTATAGTGTTCTTTCATTTTGTTACAGAAGTCAAGTATTTTATGATACTTCTGAAAGCATTAATTTTAAGTTTTAAAAGTATTTCTAATAACATTTTCATTTATGTTTAAGTTATTATTTTCTTTATTTTCATATCTCTGTCTTCATGTTAGAAAGTTTCCTTCACACACTTTTTGGATGACTGATCAGTTTCCTAGAAGTCAAATGCTTATTAGATACCCTGTATTTGTTTGAGACCAGTTGAGTGGTCAACCTTAACTTAGGGAGAGACTATTTATTTTAGGACCAAAAATCTGTAAGTTCTCTCATGGACCCATGTCATTTTCCAGAGAGGAATTCAAAAACAATGTCAGTGGACAGGGTGGAAGGAATTAAAAACTTGGCACCTGGCCTTTTGAACTCCTTGGTATGGGAGAAACATGATAATGTTTCTCTGCAGAATTTTCGATCTTCTCCACACTAAAGTCCAACTTCTGTCTTTGCTTTTGCTGCTATACTTATCAATACCTCAGTACAGAGCTCTGACATTGTCTGACACTCAGAGTAAAATAAACATGCCTTGTTTTACAGATGGGAAGGGAAGTCTCAGATATAACCGCTCCTCGTGGAGATTCTCAGCCACTTTTAGTTTTAGTTTTTCTCTGAACATTCCACTTGAATCATTATTTAACTGGAATTGATTTTTCTATTATTAATAACCTTCTTAATAAGAGAAAATAATGCAGTCTGTTAGTTACCACTTGCTTGTATTCTTTGCACCTTCCAAAATTAGATAGTTTTCTTTGACATTTACTCTTGTTCCATCCTTTTTATCTTTACAAGTTAATTTTTTAACACTTTCTCTCCGTAAAGATTAAGGAGAGAATCAAGATAAACCTATGAACTCAAATTGAAAGGAATTCCCAGCTTCCTTCCTCATGTCTGAATCATCCATATTATCTTATCCCTTGCTTCATTTCAACAGAAGTAGACCCTTATGAACATTTATAGGTCTGAAGTCTCACATCACTGAGAAGTATGGTTTAGCTTGGTATAAAATTCTTTAGTCAACATCCTTAAGATGTACTCTGAGAACCAAATTCCTCTGAAAATAGCAACAAGTGTTTTGAACCACTGAGTCATCTCTCAAGCCCCTCCTCAAAGATATTTTTAATACAAACATTTTATTGAATATACTGGAAGAGGACAGATGGGCTAGGTTGGAAGTACAGAACCACTTGCAAGTTATGTGAACAGGGCAAGGAACATCTTTCTATGTTCAGATGATAAAAATTGTTTTTGTGTAGGTTACAGCTGTGTAATTAGTGCTATGGGAGGGAGAGCAGTCCATATTCCCTGGTGCACACTTTTAGATGTTAGTATGAGTACAGTGACTGTACCTTCCAGTTCTAATTTGAGGCTCAATATAGGGCTCTAGGCTTCATAGCACACTGTAGATCCATTACAGCCTGGTCTGGCCTGGCCTAGCTGCCATCACCATTTCCAGGAGAGTCTGTAGATTTGTAGGGAGACAGAGCAGAACAAAATATGTGTTAAAGTGATGGGTAGAGGCAGTTGCCACAATACCTAAGAACCTGAGTCTGACCCAAAAACCATAAGCCAACCTAGGAAGACTGACAACTGGCCGACCTCACTACTTGCCCAAAGTGAGGAGAGATAAAGTCCAGCCTGGACTACTGATCAACCTTATTTCTTTGGAGGATGAGGAAGAAGAGAGAAGGGATGGAGAGGAAAGAGGAGAGAAGAGGAGATGTTACAAGGAGTGATGATGACCAAGATTTCAAAGAAGGACAATTGGTAAATCTTGTCACCTGACAGAAGAGAGTGGAGATCAATCTGCTCTAGACAGCTTATGAATCTTACTCTTGAGGAGGAGAGGGAGAGAGAAGAGAAAAGACCTCCTCAGATTTTTTTACACCAAATTTTACATTAGTTCTTCCATGATAATTTCTCAATTCATCTATAGTTAGGTGAACTTTAGCCTTAAGTAGTTTAGTTCAATAAATACTCATGAATGGCCAGGCAGTGATGGCACATGCCTTTAATCCTAGCACTCAGGAGACAGAGGCAGGCAGATCTCTGTGAGTTTGAAGCTATCCTGGTCTACAGAGTGCAGGCCCCAAAGCTACACAGAGAAACCCTATCTCAAAATACAAAAAATACTCATGAATACTGATATAATATTTATTAATTCTTTACTGTTTGTTGAATTGTTTTCTCTGTATTTGAACAATATAAATTAGGTAAATTATTGAGCCAAAATTGCTTTCCTTCACAACATTCCTCAGTTACATTGTGTATAAAAAAGAAGTCTGGAGCTTCTGTTTTTTGACTTGTAGGTCAAATCCAACAAGAGTAGCCAGGCATGGTGGTCCATGTCTTTAATCACAGTACTCAAGAGACAGAAACAGAAGATTCTCTGTGAGTTTGAAGCCATGTGAACCTGAACACAAATACCACGTGCACACACAAAAAATAATTTTTCAAAGATCATAACAAAATTTATCTTTCATACATCCTTTTATGAAAACTACAGGATGGTGTCTATAAAAGGAAAAGGTATCTCAAAGTAGGAAAAAGAGAGAGACTTTCAAGAAGAGCTAATAGCTATAACTTCAAAGTGTTCTACGTAAGAGAAACAGAAAGGACATTGCCAAATTCTTTTTATGAGGCTACAGTTACCCTGATACCAAAACCACACAAAGACTCGACCAAGAAAGAGAATTACAGACCAATCTCACTCATGAACATAGATTCAAAAGTACTCAACAAACTACTCGCAAACCGAATCCAAGAACACATCAAAAAAAAAATCATCCACCATGATCAAGTCAGCTTTATCCCAGAGAAGCAAGGCAGGTTCAACATACAAAAATCTATCAATGTAATCCATCATATAAAAAAACTGAAAGAAAAAACCATATGATCATTTGATCATGTGCTGAAAAAGCACTTGACAAAATCTAACACTCCTTCATGATAAAGGTTTTGGAGAGATCAGGGATACAAGGAACAACATATCAAAATATAATAAAAGCAATATTCAGCAATCTGACAGCTAACATCAAATTAAATGGAGAGAAACTCAAAGTGATTTCACTAAAATCAGGAATAAGACACGGCTGTCCATTCTCTCCATATCTCTTCAACATAGTTCTTGAAGTTTTGGCAACAGCAATAAGACAACAAAAAGAGATCAAGGGGATTCAGATTGGAAAGGAAGAAGTCAAACTTTCATTGTTTGCAGATGATATGATGGTGTACATAAGTGACCCCCAAAAACTTTTCCCGAGAACTCCTACAGCTGATAAATACCTTCAGTGATGTGGCAGGATACAAGATCAACTAAAAAAAATCAGTAGCCCTCCTATACACAAAGGATAAAGAAGCAGAGAGGGAAATTAAAGAAACACCACCTTTCACAATAGCCATAAATAAACATAAAATATCTTGGGGTAACACTAACCAAAGAAGTGAAAGACCTGTTTGACAAGAACTTTAAGTCTTTGAAGAAAGAAATGGAAGAAGATACCAGAAAATGGAAGATCCCCCATGCTCAAGGATAGAAAAGATCAACATAGTAAAAATTGCAGTCCTATCAAAAGCAATATAGATTCAATGTAATTCCCATCAAAATCCCAACACAATTCTTCACAGTCATTGAAAGAAAAATAATCAACTTCATATGAAAAAACAAAAAACCCAGTATAGCCAAAAAAATATTGTACAATAAAGGAACTTCTGGAGGCATCACGATTCCTGACATCAACCCCTATTACAGAGCCACAGTCATGAAAACAGCTCGGTATTGGCATAAAAACAGAGATGTTGACCAATGGAATCAAATTGAAGAGCCGAATATTAATCCAGACACCTGTAAACACCTGATTTTTGACAAAGAAGCTAAAATTATACAAAGAAGAAAAGAAAGCATCTTCAACAAATGGTGCTGGTATAACTGGATGTCAACATGTAGAAGAATGAAAATAGATCCATATGTATCATCAAGCACAAAACTCAAGTCCAAATGGATTAAAGACCTCAATATAAATCCAACCACACTGAATCTGATAGAAGAGAAAGTGAGAAGTAGTCTTCAATGCATGGGCACAGAAGACCATTCCTAAATATAACCCCAGTAGCACAGACACTAAGAGCAACAATAAATAAATGGGACGTTCTGAAACTGAGAAGCTTCTGTAAAGCAAAGGACGCAGTCAATAAGACAAAAAAAAAAAAACCCTACAAAATGGGAGAAGATCTTCACCAACCCCACATCAGACAAAGGTGTGATCTCAAAAATGCATAAAGAACTCAAAAAAATTAGACAGTAAAATTCTAAATAACCCAATTAAAAATGGTGTACTGAACTAAACAGAGAATTCTCAACAGAAGAAGTTCAAATGGCCCAAAAGATACTTAAGGAAATGTTCAACATTCTTAGCTATCAGGGAAATGCAAATCAGAACAACTCTGAGATACCATCTTACACCTGTCAAAATGGCTAAGATCAAAACCACTAATGATAGCTTATGCTGTAGAGGATGTTGAGTAAGGGGAATACCCCTCCATTGCTGGTGGGAATGCAAACTTGGACAACCACTTTGGAAATCAGTATGGCAGTTTCTCAGAAAATTGGGATTCAACCTACCTCAAAATCCAGCAATACCACTCTTAGGCATATACCCAAAAGATGCTCAATCATGCTACAAAGACATTCGTTCAACTATGTTCATAGCAGCATTATTTATAATAACCAGAACCTGGAAACAACCTAGATGCCCCTCAACTGAAGAATGGGTAAAGAAAATGTGGCACATTTACACATTAGAGTACTACCCAGGGGTAAAAAAAATGACATCTTGAATTTTGCCTGCAAATGGGTTTAATTAGAAAACACAATCCTGAGTGAGGTAACCCAGACCCAAAAAGATGAATATGGAATGTACTCACTTATAAGTAGGACATTGGGCCTATAGTTCATGATCCTAGAGAAGCTAAGTAATAAGGTGAACCCAAAGAAAAGCATATATAGACACACCTGAAAATTGGAAACAGACAAGATAGCTTGACAAAATTGGGAGCATGGGGGCAGGGGAAGAAGGAAAGGTAAAGGGGAAAGAAGAGGGGAGAAGGGGGTTGAGGAGAACTTGAGGAAATTGGATAGACAAAGTGGAAGAAGGTCAGAGATGAGAGCAAGGAAGGAAATATCGTGATTGAGGGAGCCATTATAGGGTTAGCAGAAACCGGCTCTAGAGGAATTCCCAGAAATCTACAAGGATGATCCTGCCACAAACCCTAAGCAATAGAGGAGAAGGGGCTTGATCTTGACTTGTCCTGTAGTCAGACTGATGATTATCTTAAATATTACCAGAGAAACTTCGTCCAACAACAGATGGAAACAGAGGCAGAGACCCACATCAGAGCACGGGACTGAGCTCCCAAGGTCCAGTTGAAGAGTGGAAGAAATGAGAATATGAGCAAAGAGGTCAAGACCATGAAGGGTTCATCCACTGAAACAGTTTACCTGAGCTAATTGGAGCTCGCCACTCCAGCTGGACTGGGAAGGAACAATCATAGGACTAAGCTAGTCCCTCTGAATGTGTTGACAGTTGTATGGCTGGGGTAGACTGAGGGGCCACTGGCAGTGGCACCGGAATTTATCTCTATTACGTGTACTGGCTTTTTGGGATCCTATTCTCTTTGGATGTATACCTTGCTCAGCCTAGATGTAGTAGGGAGGGCCTTGGACCTTCCACAAAGCAATGTGCCTTACCCTCTCTTAGGATTAGATAGGGGTGGGGTGGGCGGGTGTGTGGAAGGAATGGGAGGAAGGGAGGGAATGGGAATTTGGATTGGTATTTTTTAAAAAAATCTAATAAATAAAAAAGAAATTATTTTGTGATAATTCAATAATGAATAAATATAAGTATATCTTTAAAAAAGAAAAGAAAAGCCGGGTGATGGTGGCGCGTGCCTTTAATCCCAGCACTCGGGAGGCAGAGGCAGGCGGATCTCTGTGAGTTCGAGACCAGCCTGGTCTACAGAGCTAGTTCCAGGACAGGCTCCAAAGCCACAGAGAAACTCTGTCTCGAAAAACCAAAAAAAAAAAGAAAGAAAAGAAAAGAAAAGCAGAGAGAAAGAAAAAGAAGAAGAAGAAGAAGAAGAAGAAGAAGAAGAAGAAGAAGAAGAGGAAAGGAGAACACACAAAACAGGGGAAAGAGAAATGAATGTCCATGTATGATTGCAGGATGATGACCATGCTATCAAGCATAGCAAACAGCAGTGAATCTTTGTGACTCAAGGAATTGGTGTCCTGCAGAATATTCTTTGGTAAGCCCCTTGACATCATATCTTCTCAGTCACAGGAACCTATTAAAATGTGATTTCTTAAAGCCCATGAGTAAATGGGAGAACAGAAAGATACAAAAAATATCATAACTTGGAAACCTAACTAAAATAAAAGAAAGAATCCCATGGATGACAACAAAGAGAAGTTCCAAGCTGTGTAAAAGATGTAGAAAGCAACTGTCTGGTTTAAAAGGAAGCTGGTATCTTGGAAGACACGGGAATCACCATGTGTGGAATTGCACTGGGAGGCAACTGGAATCATGGGAAGACATGGATAAGTGCTATTGGTAAAGAAAAGTAAAAGCCAAGGCAGTTATTAATGTCAAGAAAATAAGAACGGAATCCATAATTATTACACAGCAATGTCCCTAAAACATAGTAAAAAAAAGGGGCATGAAAGAGCTCAAATTTAATCCAATTTACGAAGGAGTCAGTTGATAACGCATGAGATTAAGATATGTTTTTTAAAAAAATCAGTGGCAGCAGAGGTGACTGAAAAGCCTAAAAATGACTGTATCCTGGGAGAGAAACAGAGAAGGGGAGAGAAGGGAGGGATCATTGTATTAGGTCTTTCAGTGTTTGGTTTTTAAAAATAAAGGCTACATTTTATTCTGGGATAACACTAATTTTAAAAGGCCAGAAAGCTGCAGTTCTTACAAGTCTCACCACCACTGGAAGATAAGCTATGAGACATTGCTGATAATAACAGGAAAAGCTAAGTATGCTGATGGATGTGAAAACTAGAAAAATGGCTTTTAAGAAAAGGTACTTAACAAATTATGAACAAGCATAACCCAGTACAGAATGGAGAAGATAAAGATCCAATGAAAACACTGAACTCGGGCAGCTTAAGAGGCAAATTGAAGTTAAGCATGTAGAAGGAAACAACTCACCTGTACCTGTTCTGGTCTGTGAAAGCAGATGGAGAAGCTTCCTCCCTCTTCTATGAGGCCAGGATGACAATCCACTGCCCAAACCATATGAGTCAATCATTAATGGAAAATTGGGCCAAAATATCCTAAAAGCAGGTTGACATATCAAATCTACCTGTTCACCAAAACTAATCATGGTAAAGGCTAATTTATGTTAAAGACACAAGAATTCAAAAGCTAAGTAGCACATGGAAAATTTAAACAAATATTGTTTTAAAACATTTTGTGAAAGAAATAGAAAACAACCTTGATTTAAAAATCTCAACTTAGTGGTGGTGGAACACACATTTAATCCCAGCACTTGGGAGGCAGAGACAGGAGGATTTCTGTGGGTTCAAGGCCAGCCTGGTCTACAAAAAGAGTTCCAGGATGGTCAGAGCTGTTACTCAGAGAAACCCTTCACTGGGAAAAAAAATGGACAAACAAAAATATCATTTTTTTTTACTCTGAGAGCAGCCATCATAAAGATGCAATATCGAAGCAATTCCACAAATGCAAAGCTGACCCTACTTGCTACAGCCAATACTAGAGCATTTGCTGGTTATTGGAGATTTTCACAATTAATACCAATACATAGCACTTAGGGCAGAAGGAATGTGAACATCTCAGAGCAGAAAGAATTATTAGAAAGTATAGAAGAAGAGTGAAGACCTTGAAAGTGGAAGAATTGTCCGGGTCACAAGAAACTGGAGAAAAACTCTAGTTGTTCTGTGTTATTAACACAGTTTTGCTAAGTGGTTTATGAATAGCACAATATTTGTTGATTTCTTGGTGGAGGATTGATTCTGTTTTTATAAACTATACCATCACCATTTGAAGCAGGAGGTTTTTAGATTTTCTTAAATTTTCGTGGAGAATCAAAATTTAATGTAAAACCGTGGGGCAGAATGCCTTTAATCTGCTGTATTCTTGAAAAAGAGAATAGCACTTGTACAACGCAAGGTGGCGCTGCAGGCTAAAAAGAGGAAAGGGAAAGGGAAGGGACGAAAATGCACAAAGGATAGTCTAGATTTCCGACAAAGCCTTAGGAAATGACGCGGCAGTAGCAAGCGCTGGGAGAAGGTGCCTCTCGCTTTTCATAGGAAATCTTAGTGTCCTAAGGATTCCGCTGCTGGCATTCCAGGGAGCTGCTTGAGGCAAAGTGGAAGGATTTCTGGCTTTATTTTGAAAGCCTTAGAAAGAATGGAGGTCAGATTGGAGCGAGCTGGGCAGAAAAGGCAAGTACTGTTTCTCTGTGTGTTTCTGGGAGCTGCTTGGGTTGGCGCCGAACAGCTTCAGTATTCTGTTGCGGAGGAAACTGAGAGGGGCACTTTCCTGGCCAATCTAGCTAAGGATATAGGGTTGGGGCTGGAGGAACTGTCAGCTCGGGGGGCTAGAATTGTTTCAGACCAGAACACGGGCTTTTTACTGCTCAGCACGCTTACTGGAGACTTAATTCTGAATGCAAAGCTGGACCGGGAGGAGCTGTGCGGCCCCACGGAGCCCTGTGTGCTGACGTTCCAGGTGCTGTTGGAAAACCCATTTCAGATTCACCGCGCTGCACTGCATGTCAGAGATATAAATGATAATTCCCCAATATTTCTAGACAAAGAAATTCCCTTGAAAATATCAGAAAGTGCAACTCCTGGGGCGAAGTTTCTGCTGGAGAGGGCGCTGGATTCCGACGTGGGGACAAACAGCTTGAGGAACTACACCATCAGTGCCAATGCCTATTTCCACATTCACGTGCACGATGGAGGGGAGGGCACTATCATCCCTGAATTGGTACTGGATCAAACGCTGGACCGAGAAGAAATAGCAGAGTTCACCTTAACTCTCACAGCCTTAGATGGTGGATCTCCACCCAGGTCTGGGACAGCCCTGGTGCGCATCCTGGTGTTGGACATAAATGACAACTCCCCTGAATTCGTGCAGTCCCTCTACAAAGTACAGTCACTTGAAAACACTCCTGTTGGTTCCTTGGTTGTTGCCGTGTCTGCTAGGGATTTAGACACGGGAAATTACGGACAGATAGCATACGCATTTTTTTATGCCACCGAAAGAATTCTCCAAACGTTTCAAATCAACTCTACGACTGGCGATCTTTATCTTAAAGGTGAACTCAACTACGAAGCGATTCAAACTTACTCGATAACGATACAGGCCAAAGATGGCGGGGGACTTTCTGGAAAATGCACTGTGGTTGTAGAGGTAATGGATGTAAACGATAACGCACCTGAACTTCTCTTGTCGTCGCTTACGAGCCCGATTGCAGAGAACTCACCAGAGACAGTCGTTGCTGTTTTCAGAATCAGAGACAGAGATTCGGGAAACAATGGGAAAACCATGTGCTCCATTCCGCATGATCTCCCCTTTATCCTGAAGCCATCAGTGGAAAACTTCTATACTCTAGTAACAGAGACGCCTTTAGATAGAGAATCGCAAACCGAGTACAACATCACCATCACAGTCAGCGACCTGGGCACACCCAGGCTCACAACCCAGCACACCATAACAGTGCAGGTCTCCGACGTCAACGACAATGCCCCCGCCTTCAATCAAAGCTCCTACACCCTGTTTGTCCAAGAGAACAACAGCCCCGCCCTGCACATAGGCACCATCATCGCCACAGACTCAGACTCAGGCTCCAATGCCCACATCACCTACTCGCTGCTGCCAACCCACTACCCGAAGCTGGATCTCTCCTCGCTCATCTCCATCAATGCCAACAACGGGCAGCTGTTCGCGCTCAGGGCGCTGGACTACGAGGCCCTGAAGACCTTCGAGTTCCTCGTGGGTGCCACAGACCAAGGCTCGCCCGCGCTCAGCAGCCAGGCGCTGGTGCACGTCCAGATTCTGGACGCCAACGACAATGCGCCCTTCGTGCTCTACCCTCTGCAGAACGCCTCTGCTCCCTTCACAGAGCTGCTGCCCAGGGCGGCAGAGCCAGGATACCTGGTCACCAAGGTGGTGGCTGTGGACCGCGACTCGGGACAGAATGCCTGGCTGTCATTCCAGCTGCTCAAGGCCACAGAGCCAGGGCTGTTCAGCGTGTGGGCTCACAATGGCGAGGTGCGCACCTCCAGGCTGCTGAGTGAGCGCGATGCGCCCAAGCACAGGCTGCTGCTGCTGGTCAAGGACAATGGCGATCCTCCGCGGTCTGCCAGTGTCACTCTGCAGGTGCTGCTGGTGGATGGCTTCTCTCAGCCCTACCTGCCTCTACCAGAGGTGGCGCGCGACCCCTCCCAAGATGAGGATGCGCTCACGCTATACCTGGTCATTGCCTTGGCATCTGTGTCTTCGCTCTTCCTCTTGTCTGTGCTTCTGTTCGTGGGAGTGAGGCTGTGCAGGAGATCCAGGGCGTCCTCTCCAAGTGGCTGCTCTGCGCCTGAGGGACACTTTCCTGGTCACCTGGTGGATGTCAATGGGACAGGGACTCTGTCTCAGAGCTACCAATATGAGGTGTGTCTGACTGGAGGGTCAGGGATAACCAGCGAATTTAATTTCCTAAAGCCAATTGCCCCCAACTTCTTAACCGAAAGCACAGGGAGAGAAGTAGACTAAAAGCTAAGCCCTTTTGCCAGGGGATACAGCCCTAGTTTAAAGCATGCCCTTGTTTCCTGTAGGGGAATTATTTTATGCTAACATCGTGAGGTTAGTTAAATTAGTTCAGAAAAGAACTCCTTTGCTTATTCCCAAGAACTTTCCCTCATGCATGAAATTCATGTGATGTGAGCTATCTAAAATTTGATTTGATTCCTCTTTGTTTCTAAGCAGTTGTTGAATTGTGGCCTCTTCAATGACAAATCTTGCTAGGGGTGGTTTAAACAGTTTTTCCATCATCTAACTGATTCATTGATATTTATGTTCCGAGTTGAATGAAGTCGAAAAATCCCTGCCTTACATTTGGGGAGGTTATACTCCACAGAATTTCCTTAAGTTTCTTTAGTAATTGCTGTTCATCTTACATAGCTCTTTGGAGACACGGTCCCTCTGTGTCGAAGATGGCTGTGAACTGTTGATCCTCCTGCCTCAGATCCAGTGCTAGCATTTTAGGTATCAGTCTATGTTGTTACTTTATTTCAGAAGAAACCAACGAGTAGAGGTTTTTCAGTAATGAGCAAGTAGACATTCGTAGAGGCTTGGTAAGTCCCATGATTACTAACCGGCAAAGCAGAGCACCTCCTAATTCCTTCTGCTTTATTTTTCTTGTTTAAAGTGTTAGAGAGTCCTCATTCTGTCCATCTCCAGGTATGCTATTCTCTGTCACTAGGTATCATCTGTGGTGCTCACCCTGCTCACCAGTCTCTCTTGTGTTCAGACACAGCAATACTCCTCTTGGCCTGTAGTCTTATTTCCTTATAAACCCGCAATCCCTCTTTGGGGGTTCATTACCTAACTAATATTAAAGTTCTGACTTAACTAACTCTCAAGTTCCAAAAACGTTGGGTTCTGGCACGGCACAACACGCCTTGAATCCCCGCACTTGGGAGGCAGACACAGGAGGATCTCTGTGAGTCTGAGTAAAATGTCCATGATAGCCAAGGCTGCACTGAGAGACCCTGCAGAGAGGAGGGGAGGAGGGGAGGAGGAGGAAGAGTTTTTCTACATTAGATTTCCATATATTTTTTGAGTTACTCTCCCTCCACATCTGTTTCTCATTTGTAATATGGGGAGTTCACAAAAATCCTGGAACCTAGATGCTGATATCTCATCTGGAGATGAGGAAACTAAGGCAGAGAAGTTAAATAATTTGTCCAAGGATCACAACTGCTTCTGTGGTTCTTCACACTAAAGGTCTACAATTCCTCAAACTTTGTTCCTAGAAACATACATGCACACACTTAAGTATATATTTCTTGCATATATTTTTCCTTCCAGGCTGTTATTTAAATATGTGGCCTTTGTTCAAATCTCAGTTAGCATTATTGAAAGGATCTCCACCCATGCCATTTCTCTTGTGTAGCTTTCGGGCAGTTGTCTGCCCAAGAAGACAAAGCAATAGGAGAGGTAATGCAACCTTACCTTGCCCACCACCAGATACAGGCAACTTTAGTTTTTTTACATCAATTTTCATGCCACGAAATGTTAAGATACAATGAGAACGCTTGGTGGCGCTGCAGGATAAGAAAGTAAAAGTAGAAGGCAGCTGTGGAGGAAAAAAAGGAAAAGAAAAAAATTGCTGAAGCCTGGAAGCCCAGAGAAGCTCGGACACCTCAGAGAGGAGGTCTGTGCCCTCGGGAAAGGACTGGAGTAATTCTCAGGTATCTAGTGAGATAACTACAGTACCAGATACCAGGGGAATTTACAGTTCTGCTGAAACATCCTCCAGGACGCTCGCTGCACCAGCACAAACAATGGAGGCCAGCAGGAAGCTCACTGGCAGACAAAGGCAAGTCCTTTATTTCTTTTTCCTATTAGGGTTATGTCTGGCGAGTGCAGGGGAACTGAAGCGCTATTCTGTGGTTGAGGAAAGGGAGGGTAGGTCCTTTGTAACCAATTTAGTAAATGACCTAGGTCTTGGGCAGATGGAGCTCTCCAGACGAGGGGCTAAGGTCATTTCTAAAGGGAACAAACTACATTTGCAGCTGGATCGGGAGACAGGAGATTTGCTCTTAACTGAGAAAGTGGACCGGGAGGAACTGTGTGGGCACACGGAGCCATGCCTGCTACGTTTCCAAGTGTTGCTAGACAATCCCTTAGAGATTTTTCAAGCTGAGCTAGAAGTAACAGACATAAATGACCACTCTCCAGCATTCGTGGACAAAGAAATCTTGCTAAAGATATCAGAAAGCAGTCTTCCTGGGACTATATTTCCTCTGAAGAATGCTCAGGACATGGATGTAGGCCAAAATGGTATTGATAACTACCATATCAGTTCCAATTCCTACTTTCATGTGCTCACTCGAAAACGCAGCGATGGCAAGAAATATCCTGAGCTGGTTCTAGACAGAGCTCTGGATAGAGAGGAGGAAGCTGAGCTCAAGTTAATCCTCACAGCTCAGGATGGCGGCTCGCCACCTAGGTCTGGCATCACTGAGGTCCACATTGAAGTCCTGGACATCAATGACAATGCTCCCCAGTTTGAACAGCTTTTTTACAGGGTACAGATCCCAGAGGATAGTCCAATAGGCTTTCTGGTCGTCACCATTTCCGCTACGGATAAGGACATAGGAGTCCATGGGGAGATCTCCTATTCACTTTTCCAGGCGTCAGATGACATCAGCAAAACCTTTTCGATCCACCCCTTGACTGGGGAGGTGCGACTGAGAGAGCAACTTGATTTTGAAAAGACTCAGTTCTATGAAGTCAATGTTGAGGCCAGGGACACTGGAACCTTTTCTGGAAAATGCACGATTCTGACCCAAGTCATGGATGTGAATGACCATGCTCCAGAGATTATCCTGTCTGCATTTACCAACCCCATCCCTGAGAATTTGCCAGAAACTATGGTGGCAGTGTTTAGTGTATCTGATCTAGATTCAGGAGAAAACGGCAAAACAAGTTGTTCCATTCAGGACGATCTACCTTTCTTCCTAAAGCCTTCTGGAGAAAACTTTTACACACTATTAACACAGAACGCACTTGACAGAGAGACTACGGCAGAATACAACATCACCATCAGTGTTGCAGACATGGGGAGTCCCATACTGAGAACACAAGTCAATATAACAGTGCAGGTCTCAGACATCAACGACAACGCCCCCGCCTTCACTCAAACCTCCTACACACTCTTTGTTCAAGAGAACAACAGCCCCGCCCTGCACATAGGCACCATCAGCGCCACAGACTCAGACTCAGGCTCCAATGCCCACATCACCTACTCGCTGATGCCCACTCACGACCCGCAGCTGGATCTCTCCTCGCTCATCTCCATCAACGCCGACAATGGGCAGCTGTTCGCGCTCAGGGCGCTGGACTACGAGGCCCTGAAGACCTTCGAGTTTCATGTGGGAGCCACGGACCAAGGCTCGCCCGCCCTCAGTAGCCAGGCGCTGGTGCGCGTGCTGGTGCTGGACGCCAACGACAATGCGCCCTTCGTGCTCTACCCGCTGCAGAATGCCTCTGCGCCCTACACAGAGCTGCTGCCCAGAGCGGCTGAACCTGGCTATCTGGTCACCAAGGTGGTGGCTGTGGACCGCGACTCGGGACAGAATGCCTGGCTGTCATTCCAGCTGCTGAAGGCCACGGAGCCCGGACTGTTCAGCGTGTGGGCTCACAATGGCGAGGTGCGCACCTCCAGGCTGCTGAGTGAGCGCGATGCGCCCAAGCACAGGCTACTGCTGCTGGTCAAGGACAATGGCGATCCTCCGCGGTCTGCCAGTGTCACTCTGCAGGTGCTGCTGGTGGATGGCTTCTCTCAGCCCTTCCTGCCTCTACCGGAGGTGGCGCGCGACCCCGCCCAAGATGAGGATGAGCTCACGCTGTACCTGGTTATTGCCTTGGCATCTGTGTCTTCTCTCTTCCTCTTGTCTGTTCTGCTGTTTGTGGGTATGAGGCTGTGCAAGAGGGCCAGAGCGTCCTCTCTGGGTGGCTGCTCTGTGCCTGAAGGACACTTTCCTGCCCACCTGGTGGATGTCAGCGGGGCAGGGACCCTGTCCCAGAACTACCAGTATGAGGTGTGTCTGACAGGGGACTCTGGAACTGATGAGTTCAAATTCCTGAAACCAATTTTACCTAATTTCCAAGACCATCCTCTTGGACCAGAAATGGGTGAAAATTCCGACTCTAGAAACGACTGGGGTTTCGGCATTCAGTTAAAATAGCTTCTTTTTTTTTTTTATCATGTGTAGTGTGTTGTTGTTAGCTCAAACTACTATTTTTGATGTGCCCATCGTGAACATTTGAAGCCTGCCGAAAGCTTGTTTGCAGCATATTCCAGCCATCGTTTTAGTGAGGCTGTCTCATCTTTAATCCAGACCGAAGATGAAATGTTCTAATCTTGTCTTTCTAACGTGTCTCTTTTCGTACAAATCTTGCTGTGGGATAGCTTAGGAATGTACAAGAAAGGAAGTGGAAAATCCTTTCAGCCCAATCCAACGCAGCTCAGTGTGTGTGCTCTTCCCAGTTGTTAGCCATCGAGTACACAATACACAGCATTGCTCGGATGCAAGGAGATCTAATCAGAAATGGGAACGAAGGGGCACTGAGGGGCCTGGCTTTTGCTTTATTCGGCCTCCACTGGACTAACTTTGATGTTGGTGTTGTTGTTAAAAAATGTTCCCTAGCTGCATGTCTCTTCATTAGCCTGTTGTTGCTTTTAATATCACTGTCTTAAACTGCTTTCTGCTGCGTTTTGTTGGTACGGAGGAGGATTCAGAAAGCCTTCCCCTATTTTCCTGGTAAGCTGAAATAGTGTGGCTGTAAAATTGGCTTTTCTCTTCTGAGAAATATTTGTGCATACCAATATTTACTCTTTTCCCCTTTAGTTTTTGCATTTTGTTTTTGTGTTTGTTTGTTTATTTGTTTGTCTGAGACAGAGTTTCTCTGTGTAACAGTCCTGGTTGTCCTGGAACTCAATTTGTAGACCAAGTTGAGTACCACTGATATTTCAATCTCCAAGAACACTATTAAAGGGAGATGTCTCATGTGAAACTTGATTTTCACCTTTTTGACCTGAAATGTGATTCTCAACCTGTGGGTCTCTATCCCTCTGGGGTCACATATCAGATATCTTGCCTACCAGATACTTACATTAATATTTACAACAGTAGCAATATTACAGTTATGAAGTAGCCGCAAAATAATTTTATGGGTGAGGGACACCACAACATAAGGAACTGTAAAGGGTCACAGCATTATTAGAAGGTTGAGAACCACTGCTTTACCACTGTGTCCTCCCTGGGATGTGTACAGTGTGCTGAGTGCACAGATCACCCTGGAGGATCTGGGATAGCAATGGAGGGCTAAAATAGTGGGGGATGAGCTTAAAAGAGACAGCATCCCTGGTGACTAAGGAGTTGTCACATCATTCCCTGTGCTGCCCATTTCTGATTATATGTAGGTGTGTCTGCATGCGGGTATGCACATATGAGTGCAAGTACGCTCAGAGGACAGAGGCATTGGATCCCTTTGATCTGGAGCACAGAAGGCTCTGAGCTGCCTGTCCTAGATTTTGAAGACCAAACTCAGGTCCTCTGCAAAAGCAACAAGTACTCTCAACCACAGAGCAGTCTCTCCAGACCTTACTTTCATTATATTTTAAATATTTTCCCAAACCCTATGTGGGTTACAATTATTCCTGTGTGTGTGTGTGTGTGTGTGTGTGTAGCAATATCACTTGTTGTCAAATGAAGATACATAAAAATCATTATAACAAGAGTTTAGGTTTCATTGGCTTGAGGAACCCAACTAACAACTTCTAGAGCCCTTAGCAAAACAATGAATTAATAAGGGTATCAAGGATATCAATGTCTATGTGGTACTGAAGTTCAAATCCTGAGTCTCGTGCATGTTAAATGTGCTCTATCACTGAACTTCCTGCCCTGCCCTTCGTGAATTTTCACTGCAATTCAATTCAAACTATAAGAACAGAAAATCTAAATAAAAGAATACAAAGATAATCCAAACTTTCAATATAGAATTTAAACTCTATTTTTAAATTTAAATAGAATTTAATATAAGTTTAAATCTATTTTAAACTCTCAGTATTGTTATTAAAAGATGAACAATTCAATTAAACAAAGACCAGAATAGATATTTTCTGAAAAAGATATACCAATGATTAGGATGCACCCAAAAAGCTATACAACATTGCTCAGCAAATAAACATCACAGCAAGACACTCAGAACTCCTAGGATGGCAAGGACCAAAAAGAGCCAAATCAGTGTTGGGAGGTTGTCATAATTTTGAAACCCTGACACACAACTGAAGAAATGGAAAATGCTGCAGCCATTTTTTTTAAAAACATTCTGTCAGTTTTTCAAATGGACAAACATAGAGCTCATCATGGGTTAAGCAATTCAACTCCTAGAGAAATAATGTATGTTCACATAAAATATATACATGAGGTGGGCTGTGGTGGTGCTCACTTTTAGGGATCCAGAGGCAGGTAGATCTAAGTTTGAGGCCAGCCTGGTCTACAGGCCTAATTCCAGGACATCCAAGACTACACAGAGAAACTCTATCTCAGAAAACCAAATGTGTGTATACATATATGATTCTTCATAGCAACATTGTTTGTGAAAAGCAAAAGGGTAGAACGATTCCAAATGCCCAAATAAACATGAGCCTGCTATATCCAGGAAAAGTAATGAAATACTGACACATGCTAGAATTTGGACGAACCTTTAAACCATCAGGGCAAGGGAGGGAAGCTGACCAGCCTCAAAGGTCCACATATTCTGTCATTCCATTAGTATGGAAGTCTACAATAGAGAACTCTGTCTAGACCAAAAGAGGAGACTAATGGTTCCTTTGGGCTCTGCTCAGGAGAAACGAGAAAATAAGATGATCGTTAAGGGATGTGAGGTACTTCTTTGATGTAAGATATACAGTCCAGAACTGACCTTGGTAATGGGTGCACCACTTTGTGTATATATTAAAAGGCTCTAAGTTTTAAACCTTAAAAGAATGCATTCAATTATATGTTATATCCCAAAGATGTATATTAGAAAACGCAAGAATTATTCTTGCCAAATATAAAAATCAATCCAGGCCCACATAAGTCTATTTATGAAATGATTTTCTGGTAACTGAACATTGGGAAGACTTACAATTCTTTCCCTTGGATGTTCAGAGAAGGAATCCATTTGTTCCTTAATAAAGCACGTCTACACTCTATACACTGGCTGGAATTTTGCATTGTCTACTCATTTGTGACTCTACTGTGTATGTTGAAAATGTGTGTACGTGAAACATTCGCCGTGCTACCTTCGAAACTTTACCCCTCGATGCAAATGTTGCTTACGCTACCTTATTTAGTCATTGACATCGGCAGCGTTACATACCCAATACCATGAATGAAAACTTATTTTTGTATTTAGTTTCATATAATACCTCAGTAATGTACTTATACACACAAAAGTAACTTGAAAAAAGTTAGTGATTCCTATTATATAACTTAGTCCACATGTCTTGGAGAATTTTGTCTCTTGTTAAATCTGAACCTGTAAGGGCCAGTGAGACCGCGCGGTGGCGCTGCAGGTTAAGAAGACAGAGCATAGGAATTGCTTCTGCAATCGCCTTTTCAGGGCCAGTTTCTCACCACCTAGAAGCAAAAGATAAGCTCTTCCGCCAAAGCAAAGGCGCGTGTAAACCTTAAATATTCGATTTGGAGGCTTGATTCTGACTTTCTGGACTGTGAGACAGTGCTGTTAGGATCCTGGGCATATGTGAAGCTACTGTGGAGCAAACAGGAAAGAGGAAAGAGCCATGGAGACTGCGCGGATGCACAAACTGAGACAAAGGCAAGTCCTGGCTTTCTTTGTTTTGCTGAGTGTGTCTGAGGCAGGCAGGGAGCTCGGTCCCTATTCCATAGAGGAAGAGATGGAGAGGGGCTCCTTTGTGGCAAATCTTGGGAAAGATCTGGGGGTGGAACTGGCAGAGATATCCACCCGCAGGGCTCGGATCATTTCCCGGGAAAACAGAGAGCACCTGCAGCTCAATGTTCAGTCTGGAGATTTGCTCATAAGTGAGAAGCTAGATCGAGAGGAGCTATGCGGCTCCACTGAGCCCTGTGTTCTGCACTTCCAAGTGTTAATGGAAAACCCTTTGGAGGTATTTCAGGCTGAACTGAGGGTGAAGGACATAAATGACCATTCTCCAGTGTTCACTGAAAAAGAAATGATGCTGAGGATACCAGAAAACAGTCCTCTGGGAACCACATTCCCTTTAAATAATGCTCTGGACTCAGATGTAGAAATCAACAATATTCAGAGCTATCAAGTCAGCTCCAACTCTCATTTCCTGGTTGTCACCCGCAACCGCAGTGATGGCAGGAAGTACCCAGAGCTGGTGCTGGAGAAAGAACTGGATCGGGAGGAGGAGCCTGAGCTGAGGTTAACCCTGATAGCCTTGGATGGTGGCTCTCCTCCCCGGTCTGGGTTGGCGCGGGTTCTCATTGAAGTAGTGGACATCAACGACAATTCCCCCGAGTTTCAGCAGTCAACTTACCAAGTGCAAATTCCGGAGAACCTCTCTCCGGGGTCCCTGGTCGTCACAGTCTCAGCCAATGACTTAGACAGTGGAGATAATGCGAAAGTACTGTACGCACTCTCTCAGCCTTCAGAAGATATCAGCAAGACATTAGAAGTAAATCCAGTAACGGGGGAAGTTCGGCTAAGAAAAGAGGTAGATTTTGAAACAATTCCCTCTTATGAAGTGGATATCAAGGCCACGGATGGGGGAGGTCTCTCGGGAAAATGCACGCTGCTCCTGCAGGTGGTGGATGTGAACGACAACCCCCCAGAAGTGATGCTATCTGCACTTAACAGCCCAGTTCCAGAAAACTCTCCGGATGAGGTAGTTGCTGTTTTCAGTGTTAGAGATGCTGACTCAGGGAACAATGGGAAGGTGGTTTCCGCCATCCAGGAGGACCTTCCTTTTCTTCTAAAACCTTCAGGAAAGAAGTTTTACACTTTAATAACGAAGAGAGCGCTAGACAGGGAAGAAAAAGAGCAGTACAACATTACCATAACAGCCACCGACCTGGGCACACCCCGGCTCACATCCCAGCACACCATAACAGTGCAGGTCTCTGACGTCAACGACAACGCCCCCGCCTTCACTCAAAGCTCCTACACCCTGTTTGTCCAAGAGAACAACAGCCCTGCCCTGCACATAGGCACCATCAGCGCCACAGACTCAGACTCGGGCTCCAATGCCCACATCACCTTCTCGCTGCTGCCAACCCAGGACTCACAGCTGGACCTGTCCTCGCTCATCTCCATCAATAGCGACAATGGACAGCTGTTCGCGCTTAGGGCACTGGACTATGAGGCCCTGCAGAGCTTCGAGTTCCTCGTGGGTGCCACAGACCAAGGCTCGCCCGCTCTCAGTAGCCAGGCGCTGGTGCGCGTGCTGGTGCTGGATGCCAACGACAACGCACCCTTCGTGCTCTACCCGCTGCAGAACGCCTCTGCGCCCTACACAGAGCTGCTGCCCAGGGCAGCGGAGCCAGGATACCTGGTCACCAAGGTGGTAGCTGTGGACCGCGACTCAGGTCAGAATGCCTGGCTGTCATTCCAGCTGCTCAAGGCCACGGAGCCCGGACTGTTCAGCGTGTGGGCTCACAATGGCGAGGTGCGCACCTCCAGGCTGCTGAGTGAACGCGATGCGCCCAAGCACAGGCTGCTGCTGGTGGTCAAGGACAATGGCGATCCTCCGCGGTCTGCCAGTGTCACTCTGCAGGTGCTGCTGGTGGATGGCTTCTCTCAACCTTACCTGCCTCTGCCTGAGGTGGCGCGCGACCCTGCCCAAGATGAGGATGCGCTCACGCTGTACCTGGTCATTGCCTTGGCATCTGTGTCTTCGCTCTTCCTCTTGTCTGTGCTGCTGTTTGTGGGGGTGAGGCTATGCAGGAGGGCCAGGGCGTCCACTCTGGGTGGCTGCTCTGTGCCTGATGGCCATTTTCCTGGTCACCTGGTGGATGTCAGCGGGGCAGGGACCCTGTCCCAGAGCTACCAGTATGAGGTATGTCTGATGGGCGATTCTTCTGGGACCAGCGATTTTAAATTATTACAGCCAGTTCTTCCTAGCTCCTTGGCCCAGTCCTCTGGGAAAGAAATGGTGGAAAATTCTACCCTCCAGAATAGTTTTGGATTTAATCATTATTAGAAAACTACTTAGTAGATATTTACTTCCTAATATTGTCTTGTTGGTTAGCTATATTTTGTATACCTGTTACTAACAATTTTAATTTTCACTTTACTCATCGGTTTTCAGGTTTATGCTTAATGTCATGGTTTTACTCTCATCTATCGCACAGAATTTCTTCATGGGATCCCAGTAAATGAGAAGGCTTTGTCTGCACAGTTAAACTGATTGTTAAAATTGTTTCTACCACTTTGCTTTTGTTGGCTTCATTAGTTCTGCACACTTCATGCCAGGGTTCTGTTCCTAGACTTCTTGAATTCTTAGAATATTATGCTGCTTGTTGTGTTCATATATACTAGGTATTTCTGCATTTCCTTTCTATACTAGAAGTCTTGTTTTTTAGTCCTTGGTTCTCATTATATAAAATAGTTGTTTTCTACTATGCTAGTATATTAAAGTTCTATTTTTCTTTGTTTATATATCTTGATTTAAGATCTATTTATGTCAAAGTAATAGAAGCATGTAGTCAATCTGAAAACAAAAGTATCATAAGATAGTGAGTTTGTGTTGATTGACTTTATTTGTGGGCGTGAAGGCAAATGTTGGCATTATAAAGCATCAAATAAGAGCATTTAATAATTTGTCTTATTACTATACATTACTATAAATTACTAAATAATTTGTCTTAATTCTGCATGGAAACCTTAGAGATAGACATTGAGTTTTCAATGGCTTACAATCCAGTTGCATTCTTTTGAATAAACAGTGTATTATATCACCAAGTACCTGTTGTGACTTTTCTATGCAACAGAGCTGGGGTCTGAGGCACTATCTAATCTTGTACACGTACACGTCTTAAGGTTTAGTCTCTATCATTTGCTTATAGTGGAAAAGAGAACATTTTAGGCCTTTGAGTAAAATTCTTTGTAAGGAAGATATTTTATTGATATACCCCTGCATTCAGCATCATTAGAATATGTGGTAGTCATAGTTTTGTTCTTCTTTTATTTCATGTATAGTAACTAGATCGTATTAGATTTCATTAAGAGCAACATTTAAACAAAGATGGGGCTTTCGTTCAGCTGTATAATGATGACTGTTATAAGAATAAAGACAAATGAAAGAACAGGAATAGAAATTTCAAAGTATGAGTAAGTGAAATAATATGATTTTCGAATGATAGGTACTGGACATTGCCTGTTTCTTGTCCTCCTTATAGTTCATTCGTGTGTATTCTGACTCAATAAACATTAGTGACTGAATGACTTGCCAAAGATAACAGTTCCCGTCTCAAGCAGATCACACATTGAAGGAGAGGTAGACTCTTACAAAGCTGGAAGCAATGTTATTTACATAATAAACAAAATCCTGTGCATTTCACTTGGTAGTACGCATCCTGGGGCCCTGAGGGGGGTTGGTATGATCGTCCAGTTCTGAAGGCAGAGTACTGCTTTGTTTTAAGGAATGTGATACGGTTTCAATAAGGTTTCTGAGGAATGTGCCAAACATCTCTTTTGCCTGTTTCTTGTGTCCCTTGCTGCGGTTTCCAGAACTATGAAATATGTTATCAAAAGACAAGTTCACAATTTTTCCTTTGCTTGCACGAGGCTGTGCCGGAGATGAAAGGACTTACATGGAGTTAAGTAGCAAAGAAAAAAAGGGAGTGCCATAAACCTTCAGTTCAACTGTTAGAATTTTAACTTTCCCACGCAGCTGAGAAGACTCAGTATGAATGGATCTCTATCTCAGCATAATTTTCACAAAACAAAGAAAAGGAAAATGGAAAATTAAAATAAGCCAACGCAGAAAATATTTAATAAATATATATGCGTGAACACATAAAAACAGGAAACAGCATTTTTCAATCTGTTGGTGGCCACATGGTGGCGCTGCAGGCTAAAGAGACGCAAGGAAAATTTAATTGAGGCTGCACCCGAAGTCACAAGACAAAAAAGGAAAATCCTGACCACTGAGACAAAAGCTGAGGCTCCTCAAGACTGAGGAAGAAAGAAAATATCCTAGATACTTCCATCTAAGTGGAACGTCTGAGGTTTATGACTGCTGAGAGCTGTGGCTGGGACCTGTAGTGGGTAAAGAAGAAACAATGGCAGCCAGAGGGTCACGCTTCCCCAGACAAAGGCAAGTGCTATTATTTCTCTTTCTGTTCTGGGAACTGTGTTGGGCAGGCTCTGAGTTTGCACGTTATTCTGTAACCGAGGAAACAGAAAGGGGATCCTTTGTGGCGAATCTGGCAAAGGAACTGGGGCTAGGGGTGGAAGCGCTGGCTGCAAAGAGAACTAGGGTGGTTTCTGATGATAACAAACAGCGTTTGCTCCTGGATTTTCACACTGGAGATTTGCTCACAAATGAGAAACTGGACCGGGAGAAGCTGTGTGGCTCCACAGAGCCCTGCATACTCTATTTCCAAATTTTAATGGATAACCCCTTTCAGATTTACCGGGCTGAGCTGAGAATCGTGGATATAAATGATCACTCACCCGCCTTTCAGGACAAAGAGATGATTTTAAAAATACCAGAAAGCACAGCCGTAGGAGCAGCATTTCGATTACAAAGAGCACTAGACTCAGATGCAGGACGCAATGGCATCCAAAACTACACCATCAGCCCCAACTCGCCTTTTCATATTACAATTCATGACAGCGACGAAGGGGTGATATACCCAGAGCTGGTGCTAGAAAAACCTCTAGATTGGGAAGAAGAGCGGGAGTTCAGTTTAATACTCACCGCATTTGACGGCGGGTCTCCGCCCAGGTCAGGAACAGCCACTGTACGTATTCTGGTCTTGGACATCAATGATAATGCCCCGCAGTTTTCCCAGGAACTTTATCAAACCCAGGCTCCAGAAAATAGCCCCGTAGAACTTCCTCTTGTTAAAGTCTCTGCAGAAGATGTGGACTCAGGAGTCAATGCAGAAATATCCTATTCGTTTTTTGATGCTTCCGAAGATATTCGAGCAACCTTTCAAATCAACCCTTTCTCGGGGGAAATTGTGCTCAAAGCCTTGCTTGATTATGAGTTAGTAAAGTCCTATAAGTTAAATATACAGGCAGTTGATGGTGGAGGCCTTTCTGCTAGATGTACGGTTTTAGTTCATGTTTTAGACATCAATGACAACTCCCCAGAACTGATCATATCATCACTAGTCAACGAAGTTGTTGAGAACTCTCCCGAAACCGTGCTGGCAGTTTTTAGGATCAACGACAGAGACTCTGGAGAAAATGGAAAGACCGTTTGCTACATTCAAGAAAATCTGCCTTTCCTTCTAAGACCTTCTGTAGACAATTTTTACATCCTAATGACAGAAGGAGCTCTGGATAGAGAGACCAGATCACAATACAACATCACTGTCACAGTCACGGACATGGGCACACCCAGGCTCATGACCCAGCACACCATAACAGTGCAGGTCTCTGATGTCAACGACAACGCCCCCGCCTTCACACAAAGCTCCTACACCCTGTTGGTCCAGGAGAACAACAGCCCCGCCCTGCACATAGGCACCATCAGCGCCACAGACTCAGACTCAGGCTCCAATGCCCACATCACCTACTCGCTGCTGTCCACCCAAGACCTACAGCTGGACCTATCCTCGCTCATCTCCATCAATGCCGACAATGGGCAGCTGTTCGCGCTCAGGGCGCTGGACTACGAGGCCCTAAAGACCTTTGAGTTTCGCGTGGGCGCCACAGACCAAGGCTCGCCCGCGCTCAGCAGCCAGGCGCTGGTGCGCGTGCTGGTGCTGGACGCCAACGACAATGCGCCCTTTGTGCTCTACCCTCTGCAGAACGCCTCTGCTCCCTTCACAGAGCTGCTGCCTAGGGCGGCAGAGCCTGGCTACCTGGTCACCAAGGTGGTGGCTGTGGACCGCGACTCTGGCCAGAATGCCTGGCTGTCATTCCAGCTGCTCAAGGCCACGGAGCCCGGACTGTTCAGCGTGTGGGCTCACAATGGCGAGGTGCGCACCTCCAGGCTGCTGAGTGAGCGCGATGCGCCCAAGCACAGGCTGCTGCTGCTGGTCAAGGACAATGGCGATCCTCCGCGGTCTGCCAGTGTCACTCTGCAGGTGCTGCTGGTGGATGGCTTCTCTCAGCCCTACCTGCCTCTGCCTGAGGTGGCGCGCGACCCTGCCCAAGATGAGGATGCGCTCACGCTATACCTGGTCATTGCCTTGGCATCTGTGTCTTCGGTCTTCCTCTTATCTGTGCTGCTGTTTGTGGGGGTAAGACTGTGCAGGAGGGCCAGGACATCCTCGCTGAGGGCCTGCTCAGTGCCGGAGGTACATTTTCCTGGCCACCTGGTGGATTTCAGCGGCATGGGCACCCTGTCCCAAAGCTACCAATATGATGTGTGCCTGATGGGAGGCTCTTCTGATACCAATGATTTCAAGTTCCTGAAACCAATAATACATCCCGATGTTCATGCTCATGGCTCCCAGAGCAATGGTGAAGAAAAGCCCATATTTTGATGTCTCTACTTTTGAGTATGTTTCATCCATTTAATGTATGGTACAGCCATATGAATGCTAGTTTAGTTGTGCAGTAGTTGCAACTCAAGACAACACAACTTCATTTTCAACTTCCAAGTAGGTCACGTTTACATTCTTCCAATGTTTTTACAGTAGTGATTACTTTTAATAGACTATGTACCACTTTAAGTTTTAGATTTGGTTCTTTCATAGCTCACAATAATTTGATGTTATTTCTCATTACAGAAAATTGAGATTTGGGGGTTTTATTGTTTTCTTTTATTTTCTTTTCTTGCTAATCACTAATCCAAGTGTTTTGCATGCTAAGCAAGTGCTCTGCCATTGAGTTCTACCTCTAGCTAGTCATTTTTTAAAAGTCTAGTATTTTAACTCTTTGACTTTGACAATTTCATGCATCTATGTCACACATTTTGTTTTTTATAACCTCCTTGCTCCTTCCCCATTGTTTATGATTTTGAATATTCTGATGATTCCCATGCTAGCATACTATTTAATGGGTTTCAGCATGACTTCCGCAAACAGAGGTTTCATTCATTCCTAACTTCTGCTGTTCCCCTGGTTCCCTTCCTTCTCCCTGCAGGTCCCCCATTCTGCTTTCTGTCACAGCTATTTCATTACCCTTTCTCTCCTTCCTCAAGAGCTCTTTCTGGTGTTCATGCTTGCTGTCATATAAAACAGATTGTGTCATATAATAAAATACAGTGTAATAATCTGCATGAAAATCAACATAAATTTGAACACATTTCTGTGTGGTAATATTTATGGACTGTTGGAAACATACTTTTCATTTTATATTGATACTTAAAGAACTGTCCAGTTTAGAAATCGAGATAAATTAAAGGTTATAGAAAAATAATTTTGATCTCCAGCCCCTTTCTACACAGTTCTTCAAGTGTAATCTGCTTCCAGGTGATGTGTTTAGACGACTTTATCTTGATAGCCAACTTTTATGTGTTACCCACTCGTTACAAAAGGGTTTACAGTTCTTATTTCCCATTAATAGACACACACACAAAAGGTGTGTATTTCCTTTCTCCTCGTTTCCTGGTATAATTCTCAGAAAGTGTTGCCAGTTTTGTTTCTGTGGGCTTCTATGGATCAAAACCAAGACTACTAGATGAGTACCATCTCTGAAATAAAACTAATATTAATGTCCATCTAGCTGGGTCTCTTATGTACACTTAGTAGTGCAGTATCATTATATTTCCTTTCTTGAAAACATCTTTCCCAGACCTGATAGCTGCCCTTAGATTTGGCTAAATTTCCATTTACTGCTAGTGATTTTCTGCCCCTCTCATTCCAGGCTAAGTGAGCAAATAAAGAAGTGGTTACCATAAGCTGTACCCTTCCTTCTTTCTACTGATTTTTCACATCATAGTCCTCTTGAATATTAACTTTTTCCCTTCAAATATTCAAACACCATATACAAAAAAATTCTGTTTGTTTCCTATAGATCTTTTATTCATAGTTTTTCTTCATTTAGAGTGTTTACCAAATGGCTGTCCTGGTTTTTTTGATTTATAACTTTTTTCATTTTTTTTACCTAACAACTGCAGTTCCCCTCCCTCTTTTCCCCCATTCCCTTCCCCTGACTCCCATCTATTCTGCTCCCCATTCACTCCTTTTCCATTGAGAAAAGGGCAGGCCTCCCATGGGCATTAACAAAGCCTGGCACCTCAAGTTGAGGGAGGACCGAGCTCCTTCCCCTGCATTAAGGCTGGGCAAAGTAATCCAGTATGGCAAACAAGTCCCCAAAAGCCAGCTAAGCACCAGAGACAGGTCCTGATCTCACTGCTAGGAGTCTTACAAACAGATCAAGCTACATAACTGTCACACACATGCAGAGGGCCTAGGTTGGTCCTATGCAAGCTCCCTAACAGTTGGTCCAGAGTCCATGTTCTCCAACTAGCACAGGTCATCTGTCTCTGTGAGTTCCTCTGTCGTGACCTTGACCTTCCCTGGCTTATACAATTCCTCCTCCCTTTCTTCAGGAGGACACCCAGAGTTTGGCCTGGTGCTTGGCTGTGGATCTCTGTGTCTGCTTCCATGAGTTCCTGGATAAAGGCTCTCTGATGACAGTTAGGGTAGTCACCAATCTGATTACAGAAGATGGGCCAGTTCAGGCAGCCTCTCCACAAGATGACTCGAGCTAAGACCCCTAGCAATAGTGGAGAGGATGTCATGCTTTTAATATTTGCCGCACACTGCCCACCTTTTATGGAGCCCAATATCATTTCTCAGTTTACTTTCTTACTTTGTTGGAACCCAGTTTCATTAATACAGATGCAGAGGTAGTTTTATAAAAACAACTTTTGGTACTTTACATAGTGCAGCAATCTTTTCATTTGATTGATAGTTTGTTTGGGTATAAAATTACAATTTGAAATTTTCTCTCTCAGAATTAAAAAGGACTTTTCTGGTGTGGGAGATCCTTTTGGCTATGTGTTGCTTTTATTGGTTAATGAATAGAAGAACTGCTTTGGCCTGTAGGAAGGCAGAACTTATCTAGGTGGGGAAAACTAAACTGAATGCTGGGAGAAAGAAGGCAGAGTCAGTGAGAAGCCATTTAGCCCGGCAGGAGACAAACACTAGAACTTTACTAGGTAAGCCAAAGCCTTGTTGTGATACACAGATGAATGGAGATTGGATAATTTAAGATATGAGTTAGCCAGAAATAAGCTTAAGCTATTGGCCAAACTCTATTACAAATAATATAGTTTCTGTGTGATTATTTTGGGGCTCAGCAGTTGGGAACAAACAAGCGGGCTACTTACAATACTTTTCTTTTTCTTAATTGTGTAGATGCACTTTTCATAAGGAAAATTCCATTCTAAAGAGTATCTCATTTTCTGCAATATTTTTTTTCCATTCATTCTGGGAGCATTGGAAAACCTACCCTCAGTAGTCTGAAAATACCATAGCAGAAACTACTTGTTAACATTTTCACAAGGATATACTCTGTCAGAGTTCAGACTCTTAGTTCAGAGAAAATTTCATTTTATTTTGCTATAATTTCTTTCCTGTATTTTCTAAAAATTTTGATTGAATATTTGACCAACTGGACTGGTTCTGTAAAACCCTTTCTATTTCCCATTTGCCTCTGGCTCTACTTTCCTTCACTGCTCATCTAATCATTTGATCTTTGTATGTAAGCTTTCCTTTTGGCATATAAACACTTATAGAACATTTTTTGGTTCTGCTAAATTTTTAAAACAGTATTCATTGGAAATATAATGTTTTTATCTGTAATTTGCCCTCTTAGAATATATCCCAAAGATATACTTGAACAGCATTATTAATGCTTTATAGTCATTTTAAAAATTAAGAATGTGTCAGAGAAGTTAAAGAAATTTACCAAAATTATATAGTTTGTATGGGACATTTAAGTCCCCTAATCTTTTCTGTTTTCTTTTTAACTCTTGGAGCAGGGTCTCAACTAATAGTACAGGGTAGCTTAAAATGTGCAATCGTTGTGACTCTTCCTCCTGAGTATTGGGACCACAGGTATTATGTAGGCAGACCCACGACATTGGTAAGTGTAAGAATTTGTGCTCTCCTGCTTTCCAGCTTAGCCTTCTGGACTGCCTGTGGTGTGGGATCATGTGTCTGCAATAGACCTTGTTTCCCACAGCCTGAGAGCATCGCTTCAGAAGAGACTTGAAATCTCACCACTCAAACTCTCAAGTTCTCCTTTCCTTTAGTTTAATTTCATACTTTTGTTCAGCAGTACTTATGTGTCAAAGGCTAGAGAAAGTTTGCTGATCTCTCTGAATCAAGTATCCATTCTTTACCTTGAGTGACTTTGCTATCTCTGTAGACACAGCGAACAGAGAATTCAACACTACTGTAAATACACCTTCAAATAATAAATTGTTCATCTCATGATTAACTTTAAACTTCCAGTTTTTCTAAATCTAGAATGTGAATGGTGTTATGAGAGACAAACCTGCCATTTGCCCTAACTCCAGTGATGGACTTTTAGCCATTTCCTGGAACTTTGTAGTAAGCTTCTCCCATCTGTTTTCTGTCTTTAAATTCACGTGTGCACATTAGTTTTGTGAGTTCTCTAAACTGCGACTTCCCTGTCCACTTGATGGGTATTTCAAAGGCAGAAGAATAACTGCATATCGCCAGCACACCTACCTTTCGGTTTCTATCTTTTGTGTTGTTTCATTTTCTTTTTCAGCTATATATAGAACTTAAATTCTTAAAAATTCAATTCAAACAGTATTTCTCAACTACAACTATTTCATCCATTGCTGGGCACTTTTGCAACTTTCAACAGTGGACATCGCTGATGAACGTCTAGCATCTGTTCCCAACAGTCTAGCATCTGTTCCCAACAGTTTCCTCCTTTAGCACAAGCATTATTTCAGTTAGTGATATTCCCTAGTTTTAGAGATGATACTATTTGGGTCTAAACAATAAAAGAGTAAGTATTCAAGCTCTGTGACTAAAAGCTCTCCCTATGATGCTGTATTTGAGTAACTGTGTAGTGAGTGCTTCATTAGCCAGAACATGGCATTATGGTGTCATCTGCTGTTAAATTTTCACTCTCTTTAGGAAAGCAAATTTCTTTTTTTTGCCCCTGAACTTCTATGTCAGCAGAATATCTTGGGGACCTGTGGGAGATCAGTGTTAGGAGTAAGAGTATACTTTACATAAAACACCACATTTGTGAACCACTTACTGAATTTTTGTCACTTGCAAGAAAATGAAACAAAACTATGAATTTAAATAATATGTTTCTTAATGTGTACCATCTCCTGACTAATCCAGTTTCATAAACCAAGATTACCTCTAACACTTCTCATTGGACACTTTTGCTTTTCCTTTCTAACTAAGGAAGGCCTAGTGGGAAGGGATGAGTTAAATTTAACAATGTTATATTCCTGAGATACTTAACACATGCTTTAAAACAAATAGTAACATCATCATAAATTACAGAGAACACTAATGAAAAATATACTTACTAGTGACCACATAAACAATAACTATTTGTCTCTGGGGGACATTCGATGTAAATGGAATTTAAGTAGCATTCATCTAACTGTGAAAACCTGAGAAGACACATGGTGGCGCTGCAGGATAATGTTACAGAAAAAAAAAATTACATTAAATGCTACGGACCCTCAGCCCCACTGAGCACGGAAAACTGGGAAGAAAGAGCAAGTCGTGAAGGTGCTACCTAGAAACCGTTTATCCTTCGGATTCTAAGGATTCTGTGGACAGATCAAGGGGTGCATCTTACAGAGCTGTGTGGTGGAGCAGAAGCGATTCCTTCAGAAGCCTGCTGGAAAGGGGCGATGGAGAACAGAGGAGGAAGCCATCTGCAGACAAGGCAAGTCCTGCTTCTCTTTGTTTTGCTGGGAATGTCTCATGCACACGCTGAGCCTGGGAGACTTTCAGTGGTGGAGGAGACGCTGAGTGGGGCCTTGGTAGGCAATTTGGTAAAAGACCTGGGGCTCGAGGTGGGTGAGCTGTCTTCACGGGGAGCTCAAGTGGTCTCTAAGGATAACAGACTGCCTTTGCAATTGAACATAAATACAGGAGATTTGCTCCTGAGCGAACCGCTAGACAGAGAGGAGCTGTGCGGCTCCACCGAGCCCTGCGTGCTGCATTTCCAGGTGTTAATGAAAAATCCCTTACAGATTTTGCAAGTTGAGCTGCAGGTAAGGGATATCAATGACAATTCCCCCATATTCCTGGAAAAGGAAATGGTTCTAGAAATCCCGGAGAATAGCCCCGTTGGTGCTGTGTTTCTACTAGAAAGTGCAACAGATTTAGATGTAGGAACCAATGCTGTGAAGAACTATGTGATAAGTCAGAGCTCTCATTTCCACATTACGATGAGAGTTAATCCTGATGGCAGGAAATACCCAGAGTTAGTTTTGGACAAGGCACTGGATTATGAGGAGCAGCCGGAGCTCAGTCTCATCCTCACTGCTTTGGATGGTGGGACTCCGCCCAGGTCTGGGACTGCCTTGGTTCGAGTGGAAGTCATAGATACTAATGACAACTCCCCCGAGTTTGAGCATATGTTCTATGAAGTGAAGATTCCAGAGGATAGCATCCTTGGCTCACTGGTTATCACTGCATCGGCTTGGGATCTAGACTCAGGAATTAATGGTGAAGTATCCTATGCCTTTTCTCATGCATCAGAGGATATTCAAAAGACATTTGCAATCAATAAAAACTCTGGAGAAATAAGCTTAATAGGCTATTTGGACTTTGAAACAACCGAATCCTACTCAATAATCATTAAAGCTACGGATCGAGGAGGACTTTTTGGGAAATCTACAGTAAGAATTCAGGTGATGGATGTGAATGATAATTCTCCGGAAATTTCTGTGTCATCATTTACCAGTCCAATCCCAGAAAATACCCCAGAGACATTAGTTATGGTTTTTAGTATCCAAGACAAGGACTCAGGAGAGAACAGCAGAATGGTCTGTTCTATTCCAGAGGACCTCCCGTTTGTCCTAGAGTCATCAATTGAAAATTACTACCACTTAGAAACGGAGGGAGCGCTGGACAGAGAGAGCAGAGCTGAGTACAACATCACCATCACAGTCAGCGACATGGGCACACCCAGGCTCACAACTCAGCACACCATAACAGTGCAGGTCTCTGATGTCAACGACAACGCCCCCGCCTTCACACAAAGCTCCTATACCCTGTTTGTCCAAGAGAACAACAGCCCCGCCCTGCACATAGGCACCATCAGCGCCACAGACTCAGACTCAGGCTCCAATGCCCACATCACCTACTCGCTGCTGCCCACCCACGACCCACAGCTGGATCTCTCCTCTCTCATCTCCATCAATGCCGACAATGGGCAGCTGTTCGCTCTCAGGGCACTGGACTATGAGGCTCTGAAGACCTTCGAGTTCCACGTGGGCGCCACAGACCAAGGCTCGCCCGCGCTCAGTAGCCAGGCGCTGGTGCGCGTGCTGGTGCTGGACGCCAACGACAATGCGCCCTTCGTGCTCTACCCGCTGCAGAACGCCTCTGCGCCCTTCACAGAGTTGCTGCCCAGGGCGGCAGAGCCAGGATATCTGGTCACCAAGGTGGTGGCTGTGGACAGTGACTCTGGCCAGAACGCCTGGTTGTCATTCCAGCTGCTCAAGGCCACGGAACCCGGACTGTTCAGCGTGTGGGCTCACAATGGCGAGGTGCGCACCTCCAGGCTGCTGAGTGAGCGCGATGCACCCAAGCACAGGCTGCTGCTGGTGGTCAAGGACAATGGCGATCCTCCGCGGTCTGCCAGTGTCACTCTGCATGTGCTGCTGGTGGATGGCTTCTCTCAGCCCTTCCTGCCTCTGCCTGAGGTGGTGCGCGACCCCGCCCAAGATGAGGACGCACTCACGTTGTACCTGGTCATTGCCTTAGCGTCCGTGTCTTCGGTCTTCCTCTTATCTGTGCTGCTGTTTGTGGGGGTGAGGCTGTGCAGAAGGGCCAGGGCGGCCTCTCTGGGTGGTCGTTCTGTGCCTGATGGACACTTTCCTGGCCACCTGGTGGATATCAGTGGGGCGGGGACCTTGTCACAGAGCTACCAGTATGAGGTATGTCTAATGGGAGGTACTGGCACAAATGAGTTCAAATTCCTGAAGCCAGTTTCTCCCAACCTACCACTCCAGTTCCCTAGGAAAGACATGGAGGAAAGTCCTACTTTACGCAATAGTTTGGGGTTATTTAGTGACAGCAGCTAATGCTATATTTCATTTTATTACTATCCCAAAACAATATGTATTTCTCCCAGTTTGCATGATCTTCAAATCTCCTAGTGTTTGCATTTAGTTATGTCCCTTCCTGTCTTCATTTTATATCAGTGCTTGTAATAAGATGGTAATGTTTAAACTGTGGCCTGTTCTGTAGGATATCCTAACTGGTAAAAGAATTTACTTCCTTAAACCCCACAAAACCACTCCATCTGTCTTTCCCCGCTGCACTTTCACCTCCGCTTTGCTTTGATGAAATAAACAGACCACTTCAGAAGTAGTTGAAACCTTCAGGCATTATCTTTCCTTGACTCTCTTTTTGTGCTTTTTCTTGAGGCTTACTATTGTGGATACTATTTTCAAGTAAGTTTATTTTAAAACCATCCTGGTTTAGAGATCATGTTTGAAGGTTTGTTACTGTTCGGTATATTGCTATATTGGAAAATCTATACTGTGATCCAACCATTAGGCCCATTGAAAAGGAGCCCATAGTGGGTCTGGGGATGGCTCAGTGATAGGTTCCCAGATAAATGACAGCACAGAATAAACAAGCGGGGACAGTGATGATCTTCTTAATAACTCTGCCGTATGCGTTCAGGAAGGTGACTGGGGAGGCGCATGAATACTGTGGCCACTTACAGAATCCTGGAATATCAGACATTTTACTAATGTCTTACTAATGTCACAAGGTCAGAATATAAGTCAGGTGTACACAGGCACCCAAACAGTAGTTTAGATAGTAAGAAAAGAGCTTGTGAGATAATATATAATTTTGATTATTTTCTTCCTGAAATAAACAAGCATTGCTGAGTACTGATTCACATGTAAAGTTATGTTGCGTGAATTTTCCAACATTCAAACCTAGAAGAAAGAAATATTTTGTGCTCTGTACTTAGTCTATTTGTGAGCTTGAAATTTCCTGTATTATTCTATCGCTTAAACTTTCTGATATGGTCACAAGACACCAAGTAGGTCGCAAACTCTACTGAGGAGTATCAGCCAAAAGTTTGGTGACCACTTTCTTTGGATGTATAAAAATGTTATATATGTGTAGTTTCAAGAGATTACTATTTAGGTTCTAATTTTTAAAAAAATTAAATTCAACCAACACAGAAGGGAGTTTTATACTGTGTTGAGAAGGACCAGCCTATAATGTTCTTGCCATTAATGGTCGGATAACATTACAGGAAAAAATGTAAAGGTTGGGAGATGAAGTTTTCCAAAAAGCCTAAAGTAGTCTGTTAGGAAGATGCAGTGAGAAAACGGGTCATCATGGAAGAGAAAGACAGTAAGGCATGACGGTAAGAATGGGGGAAGAACTAAGTAATGATGCCTCCAGTCCCATAGACTAGAGTCAACTTCCTCGTGAAGATATTTAACACTGTATATTAGTTAACTAATTTTAGTTCATTAAAATCCCTCCAAAATCTAAGACAACCCAGTGTTTATCCTTTTTGGAAGCTAGTCATTTCATTATCAGTCCATTGAACTATGTAATCTTTGCATCCAGTCAAAATGTGGATACAGACTAGTTAAATTTAAGTTCCTACTTTGGGAAGTAGAAGTTGAAGCGTGCTCTCTCGCCTTTAAATGAAAGCTCCTTTACAGCAAGAACTTGCTGAAGAGCAGTAAATCAAATCAAGTGTTAAGATAACCTCCTGTCATTATGGTACTGAGTGGAGAGAGTTGGAGGATCACTTAAAACATTATAGCATAGCCGGGCGGTGGTGGCGCACGCCTTTAATCCCAGCACTCGGGAGGCAGAGGCAGGCAGATCTCTGGGAGTTCGAGGCCAGCCTGGCCTACAAGAGCTAGTTCCAGGACAGGCACCAAAGCTACAGAGATACCCTGTCTCAAAAAACCAAAAAAAAAATTATAGCATGCCAGACAAGATACACATATTACATAAGTAAAAATACTGAAAATAGTTACTTCATGGGTGCCAAAGTGGCTATAGGGAAAAAGCCAGACAAGACTATAATGAGTGCTGACAGAATGTGGGGAAAATGGAATAGTGGTGCTGTAAATTTAAAAAATGATACATTGTTTTGGAAAGCAGCTTATCAGTTCTTCAAAATATTAAATATATAAACATTCTATTCCTCAGAAATTCAATTCCTATATACTTATCTAAAAGAAATAACATATATCTATCTATGCAAAACCACTTATGAACAAATGTCCATAATATAATTAGTGTTGAACATAATACTAAAAAAAATGAAGCAACCCAAATAGGTATCAACTGATAAACAGATAAGCCAAATGTGACATTTCCATATAAGGAAATTATTTTAATGAGCAATAAAATGAGTGAAATATGATAAACAGTGTCTCAGTTTAGGGTCATTATTGCTGTGATGAAACACTATGACCAAAGCAGCTTAGGGAAGAAAGGGTTTATACGGCTTTTCTTCCTCATCACTGTTCATCACTGAAGTCAGGGCAGGAGCTGGAACAGAGGCTGTGGAGGAGTGCTGCTTACTGGTTTGTAGTAGTTCTTTCTCATCAGGACTGACAGCCCAGGCATAATGACAAGGAAACTTATTATTAATTATGAAAGCGTGGCTTTTAGCTTAGGCTTATCTCAACTAGCTCTTATCATGTAAATTAACCTATTTATAATAATCTGCGTCTGCCACCTGACATTACCTCTCTTCCATTTTACACCTCCTGTTTCCTCTCTGTCTCTGGCTAGCGACTCTGCCTTTCTTCTTCCCAAAGTTCTCTCTTGGGCCAGAGTTCTTCTGCCTGTACCTTGTACCTAACTGTTTATCATTCAGCTTTTTATTACACAAATCATAGCAATGCATCTTCACACAGTGTTCAAATATCCCACAACACTTTGGGTTTCTCTCCAAAGCTTGTTCAACATGCTTTCTTATAGAATCCAGGATCACCAGCCCAAAAGTGGCCCTACCCTCAATGGGCTGGGCCCTACCACTTCAATCACTAATTGATAAAATTCTCTATAGGCTTGTCTACAGACCTATCTTAAGCAACCATTTTCTCAACTGAGGCTCCCTTTTCTCCAATGACTCTAGCCTGTGTCAAGTTGACATTAACTAGTCAGCACATCAAAATAGGAAATCTCAAAAATATGGTGTTAATTTTTATGTTCTTTGGCAGTCTACTGGTTATGGTGTAGTGCTCTCTCAAAAATATTATGCTGAATGAAAAAAACTGTTATTTTTAAAAATCACTTATTCTATAATTTTTTATACAAAATAATGAGAACAAACAAATCTATGGAGACAGAAAGTGTTTTGATGGTTGTCTAAGGTTGGGGGAATGTGTAGGAGCGGAGACTAACTGGGTGCAATTTATATGGGGGGTAATGAAGCATTTAAAATTAGAAATAATTGTAAGAGCTGCACAATTCTGAAAATATAAACTGTAAACTTTAAATGGTGCGATCCAAGTGGAAGAATAGAGAATGGCTCTAGAAACCTAGGATTCCAAGCAAGCTGGATCTTTTCTTATCCATGATGATGAAATTGTGAAGAGAAATTCAAACCGCCAAGGCAAAAGAACCCTACAGACAAAACAGGTGGTCTAGGTACTGACCTTTTGTCAAGCTTTTCCAGGTACATAAGCATCAATATCTCCATATTTCTGGGTGGAATTCTGTGTTTCCTTGCTCTGGTGGAGAGTTACCAAACTTTCTGGAGCTCTCATGCTTGTATATGAGTAACCAATCAATCTTCTAAAATGTTTTGCTAAAGCCAAATTTTTTTCTCAATCTTCAAATATTTCTGTTATAGTTAAATTTAACACGGTGCATTCAAATCAAGCCGTGCTGGTCAATTTTGTAATAGATGACTCCTATAAATTATAAGTAATCAAGAAACTTTTCCCATAGCCAACGGCGGAAAGTTGATTAGAAAGACCTGTAAAAAAAAATACAACCTCTAAAAATGAATTTTCTTGAAAAATCTCAACAATAAAAGCCAATTCACAGTTTAATTTCTGATTGGCAAGAAGTACTGGAAGTAAAGGACTTGTGTTATTAGGGCATTTAAACTTATAAGGACTGCTACCATCTTTTTAACTGGCAATCTGGCCTCCATTTCCTGGTCCAGTGTACTATTTAATCAAAACCATGGTCAGCCAGGCCCCAGCTCTTTAGCTATTGTCTGGTCTTCACCAGCTGGAGACGTGTTCAACATAAGAGTCTTGGCAGGCATTCCCATCCAAGCCACCGTACCACACAAGTGAGTGCATGTGAAAGAGTGGTGTTTTAATAGACACCTAGCAGGGTAGTCCACAAATTCTGCCTTAAATACAATAGACAATTTTAATGCTTACTTTTTTCTTGACTTGAGAGTATGTTCCACTCTTCCTAACTTCCTTGAAATTCTGTTTACCTTTCAGAGAATTATGTTGAATCTAGATCTTTTTTGTTTTGAAGAAGTTACTTATTTTCCTTCTTCTCTGTAAGTGAACATAGGTTATAGTGTTCTGTGTCTAACAAAATTGACAAGTGCCTATTGGTTTCCAATAAGAGTAGCCCTTGTCCGTGACCTACACACACCCACTTATATACTTTAAATTATCCCTAGATTACTTATAATTCCCAATGCCTAATAAAAAGGGAAAGCCTTACATACTCCATACAAATAAAATGTTTGAGGTTATGTTGTGATTTATTTTATTTTTACAATCTTACTGCTTTAGAGTGAGAGATTGAACCAGAGTCTCAATAAGCTACCACACACTCACACCACTACTGAGTGGCCTCCCTATATTTTAATTATCCTCTTAACATTTAGTTGTTAGTTCTTTGTGGTTTCTTTAAAATGCCAACTCATTAGTTTCTATGGTAATGATCCTGGGGCGTAAAGCTATCAGCATCCTATTTTTAATAGGTAGGGAAACAAAGGTACACAGTTTGTACAAGTCTGTAGGTAGGTAGTGACAGTACCAGGATTCTAATGTTGACATCTTGGATCCAGAATCTATGTTCCTAAATAGTATCCATCTCCTAGGTCATAGTTACTTGTCTTTTCTAGATGCTTCTACTATTCTTTACCTATGAGTTGTTATATCTTAATTATTAGCTTATCAATTCTTCTAGCCATCAAGTTCTATAAAAAAGATCATCTTATGTGCATTATATCTTTGTGTGTGTGTGTGTGTGTGTGTGTGTGTGTGTGTGTGTGTTTTCAGACAATCTCTCCCTGCATAGCTTTCTCTGGCATGGAGCTCACTATGTAGACCAGACTAACCTCAAACTCTTACAGATCCCCTTGACCCTGCCTCTGGAGTACTGGGATTAATCGCATGCACCACTACATACACCCTGCTATTTTAAGTGTAAAGTTAAGAAGTCTAATACTCCCATGACTTAAACTAAGTTAATTACTAACAAAAGTAGTATGCTCTGTATTTTTCCAGATTCGTGTGTGTGTGTGTGTGTGTGTGTGTGTGTGTGTGTAAAATGTAGTGATGTTACCAATTATATTATGGACTCACACCAACAATTATTTACCAGAGAGGAGGCAAATATTTGTAACCACTAAAGGATTGCCTTGAAATAATTATCATTTATTTATTTGGGGCACTTTAGTGGGTCTTTTTTAACTGAACATTCTAAGAACTAATGATTTCATGGAAAATATGGACTTTGTTTCAGTTATAATCCAAACAGGCCAACAACAAGAGACATTTTGTAGAAAATTGGAAGAGGCCAAACAGACTGAGTTATAAGTTATAACCAAAAATTATGCCTAAATACATCGATTATGATAACGATACTGTAATTATGTTTGTAAAAGACCTTGCTAATTAGAAATAGTTAATGAATATTTAAAGATAAAAATAGTCTGTGTGAAATTCGCTTTTAAATAATCTACATAGATATATTCACAAAATTTTAGAAGATAAATATTAAATGAAAAACTTCACAGAGACACTTGGTGGCGCTATAGGATAAGACGAAACAGTGCATAGCCCTGTGGGCTCCACTATTCAGAGGACCAGGGAACAGTCAATCCCGTTGAGAAGGGAGGTGTTTCAGGAGCTTTACCGACAGAGCTGCCAAGGGATTTTCAATAGAAAAATCGGAAATTCCTCTATCAAAATTGGAACCAAATTTAATTTTTGCAACAAAAGAGATTGCCTGAAGGAACTATGGGAACCAGAAGGATGATGATTCTGCAGAAAAGGCAAGTCTTGGTTTTCTTTGTTTTGCTGGGATTGTCTAGGGCAAGTACTGAATCTTTGCACTATTCTGTAGCAGAGGAAACAGAAATTGGCTCTTTTGTGGCTAACCTGGCAAAGGATCTGGGGCTGGGAGTAGCGGAGCTGTCCTCCAGGGAGGCCAGAGTAGTGTCAGATGATAATAAAAAGCGTTTACACCTTAATTTGCTGACCGGAGATATGCTGGTGAGTGAGAGACTGGACCGGGAAGAGCTGTGTGGCTCCTCCCAGCCCTGCGTGCTGCCTTTTCAGGTGGTACTGGAAAACCCTTTACAGTTTTATCGAGCTGAGCTGCATGTCAGGGATATAAATGATCACTCCCCCACATTCCTGGACAAGGAAATATCTATTAAAATATCAGAAAGTACAATGATCGGAGCCACGTTTTTAATTGAGAACGCACAAGATCTGGACGTAGGAAGCAACGGTCTCCAGGACTACACCATTAGCCCCAATTCTCATTTCTATGTTAAAATTCATGACAGTGGTGATGGAAAGATGTATCCGGAGCTGGTTCTAGACAGAGCTTTGGATCATGAGGAGGAATCTGAGCTTAGACTGACACTTACAGCCCTGGATGGTGGGTCTCCACCCAGGTCTGGGACAACATCGGTTCTCATAAAGGTTATGGACATCAATGACAATGCTCCTGAGTTTGCTCAGAGTTTCTATGAGGTGCAGGTCCCAGAGGACACGCCCGTTGGTTCCAGTATTATTGCTATCACTGCTACAGATTTAGATATAGGAAATTATGGAAAAATATCATATTCCTTTTTGCATGCATCAGAAGGCATTAGAAAAACCTTTAAAATCAACCCAACATCTGGGGAAGTCAACTTGAGATCATTACTGGATTTTGAAGTAATACAATCCTACTCTGTAAATATTCAAGCAACAGATGGTGGAGGTCTTTCAGCAAAATGCACTCTTTTAGTTAAAGTATCGGATATAAACGACAACGCACCGGAAGTGACCATATCATCGATTACAAAGACAGTTCCAGAGAATGCTTCAGAGACCCTGGTCGCTCTTTTCAGTGTCCGAGATCAAGATTCTGGGGACAATGGAAGAATCCTTTGCTCTATTCAGGACGACCTTCCATTTATCCTGAAACCCACCTTCAAGAACTTTTTCACTCTCCTTTCTGAAAAAGCACTGGACAGAGAGAGCAGATCTGAGTACAACATCACCATCACAGTCACCGACCTGGGCACACCCAGGCTCACAACCCAGCACACCATAACAGTGCAGGTCTCTGATGTCAACGACAACGCCCCCGCCTTCACACAAACCTCCTACACACTCTTTGTTGAGGAGAACAACAGCCCCGCCCTGCACATAGGCACCATCAGCGCCACAGACTCAGACTCAGGCTCCAATGCCCACATCACCTACTCGCTGCTGCCCACCCACGACCCACAGCTGGATCTCTCCTCGCTCATCTCCATCAATGCCGACAATGGGCAGCTGTTCGCGCTCAGAGCGCTGGACTACGAGGTCCTGAAGACCTTCGAGTTTCAAGTGAGCGCCACAGACCAAGGCTCGCCCGCGCTCAGCAGCCAGGCGCTGGTGCGGGTCCAGGTGCTGGATGCCAACGACAATGCGCCCTTCGTGCTCTACCCGCTGCAGAACGCCTCTGCGCCCTTCACAGAGTTGCTGCCCAGGGCGGCCGAACCTGGCTACCTGGTCACCAAGGTGGTGGCTGTGGACAGTGACTCTGGCCAGAACGCCTGGTTGTCGTTCCAGCTGCTGAAGGCCACGGAGCCCGGACTGTTCAGCGTGTGGGCTCACAATGGCGAGGTGCGCACCTCCAGGCTGCTGAGTGAGCGCGATGCACCCAAGCACAGGCTGCTGCTGGTGGTCAAGGACAATGGCGATCCTCCGCGGTCTGCCAGTGTCACTCTGCAGGTGCTGCTGGTGGATGGCTTCTCTCAGCCCTTCCTGCCGCTGCCTGAGGTGGCGCGCGACCCCACACAGGACGAGGATGCTCTCACGCTGTACCTGGTTATCGCCTTGGCGTCGGTGTCTTCACTCTTTCTCTTGTCTGTGCTTCTGTTCGTGGGGGTGAGGATGTGCAGGAGGGCCAGGGCGTCCACTCTGGGTGACTACTCTGTGCGGGAGGGACACTTTCCTGGCCATCTGGTGGACATCAGCGGCACGGGGACTCTGTCCCAGAGCTACCAGTATGAGGTATGTCTGACCGGAGGTACTGGGACTAATGAGTTCAAATTCCTGAAGCCATCCTTCCCCAGTCTTCAACTCCACGATGCTGGTTCTAATATGCAGGAAAAGGAGAACTTTCGGAATAGTCTTGGGTTTAATATCCAATAAAATCCCCTTTAAACTCTGAATATTTTACCTTCATTGTCAAATTGCAGGTGATTCTTTTTGTTAATCTGCAATGGATTTTAGGGTTTTATTGATGTTGCATGCGTTTTCATTTCACATGTCTCTCTCACAGTTGCTTTAAAAATCATTACGGGGTTTAGGATGTATAGAAACAATCTTCACTTTTTGTTTATTTTGTCGGAGTTTTATGTTAACGGTTCTACGGTTTGTTAAGCAAGACTCAGAAATGGAAATGCTGACTGAAGTATTGAGAGTAAATGTGTTGAGCTGGTGGTTACTGTGCCTGGTGGGGTCCAAGGCAGGCAGTTCTGGGTGGACCTGCAACAAAAGAAAGCGAGGGAGGAAGTGGAGGAGGGAACTAAAAAGGGACAAATGCCACCACATAAGGGAGTTATTCCAATATACAATAAAATCCAGCAAGCAGGGATATTAAATGCTGCTGCATCTGGGTAGAAATTATATTGAACTATTAGTATTCTTTGTCAGATTGCTTTATCATAAAAGATTTTTTTAAATGCTGCCCCTCTGTATCCAGTCATGGAGGACTTTGTGTACTCATGTTTCATGAACTGAATCTGTCCATGTGCCCTGCATTAAATACTGATTGTCGAAGTAATTTTTCTTTATCTATTTTCTAGTCGCTTCTTCTAATTCTCAAAATATCCTAGGTCTTGATACTGCTGTTGCTTGTTTTTAAATACATGTTTGCTTGGTTAAAATTCATGGTACTCTTTATCATTTATTGCTAAAGCAGTTAATAAGTTCATAATCTTATTCTAAGTAAAGTAGTCTTTTACCAGAAGAAAACAGTATAAAAACTTCCTAGGAGGACTGGAGAGATGGCTCAGAGGTCCTGAGTTCAATTCCCAGCAACCACATGGTGGCTCACAACCATTTGTAATAAGATCTGGTGCCCTCTTCTGGCCTGCAGGCATACATGCAGGCAGAACACTGTATACATAATAAAGAAATTAAAGAAAAGACCTTCCTGGGAATTAACTATTTTTAATGTGATTTATATTTTATTTTGTGTGAATTGGTATTTTGCCTGTATGTCTGTCTCAGTGAGAATGTCTGACCCCCTGCAACTGGAATAATAGACAGTTGCAAACTTCCAAGTTGGTCCTGAGGACTGACTTTGGGTCCTCTTTAAGCGCAGTCAGTCCTCTTAACTTCTGAGCTATCTTTCTGTCTCCTGAAATTAAGGTTTTAAACTGTTGAAATGACTTAGATTTACTTTTTCTAACCATTAATAGAAGTAATATAAGCCTAATAGGGAAGAACAAATCTGTAACTCAAGCAACTGGGGGTGGAGAATAATCAATTCAAGATTGTCTTAAGCTACACAGTAAGAATTTTCCTTAAAAAAAATAAAGAAGGAAGCTGAGCCTGATATACCGGCATATATTTATAATTGAGGCACGTAAGAGCCTGGAGTGTGAAGCCAGCCTGAGCTCCGTGAGACACATTCTCAAAAATTACAAAGAAGCAGAATGGAGAATTAGGGTTGGAATCCTCACACTTGAGGCTCTGAGGTAGGAGGCTGTCATAAGTTGGCAGGACTTATGACATGCTATGGACATGACATGGCAGAAAACCATGTAGTGCCTTAAATACCAGCCTCAGCAACAGACTGAGACTCTATTTCTAAAGGACTCCCTATGATCTTAAAAAATGAACTGTGAAGTACAATGTCTAGTTGTGTGGGCCCAGCAGGTGGTACAAAACCTTGGCTTCACTCTCAGCTCCTAGAGAAAAGAGTAAATATGGGTATGTGTGCACTTTGGATGCTCAATTTTTGGCATGCACAAAAAAAGTAACTTTAAAATATTATTAATACTTTGTGGTCTCCCTCAGGTAGCCATAAAAAATAAATCTGTATTTATAATTGATAAATGCCTGTTTATATTTTAAATTATAAGGTTTCAAATCTGTAGATGTACAATTCAGTGGAGGAGCTGCTAATAACTACTATGTAGTGTGGATATATGGCTAACATTATGTTAGCGTCTGCATTCACAGGAAACAATTAGCTATTAAGACACTTGTATATACCCTGGACAGTGGTGGTGCACACCTTTAATCCCAACACTAGGGAGGCAGGGGCAGGCAGATCTCTGTGAGTGTGAGGCCAGCCTGGTAAGAATTAGTTCCAGGACAGCCAGGACTACACAGGGAAGCCTGTCTTGAACCCCCCCCCCCAAAGAAAAAGACACTAGTATATATCCGCTCAAATTTATTGTTGAAATGTAGAGAAAGAGATAATTACAAAGTGTATATTTTCCTGGGACCATGTAGACTCTTGGGAAATTCAAGCCTTCATGTCAATGGTTTATACAACTGAAACCAAACTCTAACAAACTGAGCCACTTACAGTAGCCCTTCCTATTAGTCAGTATGGTTCCTTAAGAGCAACATTTGTGAGATAAGAGCAAACTGGAAATGCACCAACCCTTGTGTGGAATTTTAGCCTTGAACTTGACTTTTTAGCCTTAAGTTTAATTAGATATCACTGTAGCAGTAATGTTAGGTACTGATAACATCAAATGCAGGTAAATAGGGAAAATAAATTATTCCCTAAGCATAGATTGCTCACCCTATTGCTTGGTATTTTTAATATTCTGCATACCCTAGGAAACATGAAGCCAAGAATGAGAGCCAGGAGGAAAAAACAATGCTGAAATAACTTAAAAGAATGTAAAATTAGTATCATTAGGCAATCTACAATACACTAAGCATGTTAATTGAAATCGAAGTTAAACGTGAAAATGTGTGGGTAACAAAAACATCTGTAAAATATGATAGATGGGGGCTAGAGAGATTGGCTCAGGCATTATGAATAGGAATTCCATGCCCACCACCCATGTCTGGCTGCTCAACTGTAACTCTAGCTCCCAGGAAACTGACTCCCTCTTCTGACCTCTGCCGGCCCCTGCACTCACATGTGCACAGGTCCACATGCAGACAGACATGCCAACACTAATATGACATATTTGATAAGAACAAAATTAAGCTTCCGTATGTAAAACACATTAATCAGAAATCAAATTTTGAAACAGAATAAGACAATAAAATCACAACAAAATATTTATTCACAAAAAAGATATAATGAAAATACAAGAGGAGATGATTAAAAACACAGGCAGGCATACCAGTTGTGGTGGCACACACTGGTTGAATTGTCTAAGGAAGCAGAGGCAGGACGAGCACAAGAGATGAGGTTTTCTTTTTCCTCTCTCTCTCTCTCTCTCTCTCTCTATCTCTCTATTTTTTAGGACAGAGTTTCTCTGTGAAGAGCTTGTTCTATAGACCAAGCTAGCCTTGAACTCAGAGATCTACTTCCATCAGATAAAGTTAAAGGTGTGCACCACCACTGTCCAGCAAGACAGATGAGCAAATTTTAACCAGGGCAGAATCTGAAGAAATAAAGACTGGGGATTTCTAGAATTAATGAAACATCAGCAAGCAAATCTAAGAGATTGCTGTAAATCTAAAAGGAAACGTTACAGAGATGTTTGTGTCTATAAACATCATACTGGAATTTCAGAAAACCAAAGAAAAAGAGAAATTTTATTTTAAAAAAACTGCAGGAAATAGAAATTTAACTTCAACACATGATGATTACACTGTCCAATCTGATCTGTGTTTCTCAGTAGAAGCAATGGAAAATAAGAAACCTTCAGTATGCTGACAGAAGTTAGCAAGCCATTCTATCCTGTCTTTTTATAGAGTCATCAAAGGAGAAAACTGAACAAACTTGACATCATTTTAGTTTTAATTAATAAAGATTACAGGGAAGAAACAGTATAGATTTTATCTTTATGGACCCACACCTTGCCACAGATGTGGTCTAGGAGTTTGGCGTGTCTTTGTTTCTAGCCGATAGTCACATTCCTTCTCTTCTCCTCTCCTGATAAAGTCTCAAAGTGTGGTCCAGACCCGGTTTAAATTGGTAATTCCCAGGTCTCGGCTTCTAGAGTGCAGGAATTATGAGTGTGTATCTCCAGGCCTGATTCCACAGTCATTTCTACTCTAGAATATCAACATTGGACCACAAGTACTTTCTAGAAGTGGTGATCTCCTATGACTGCACAGTCTCTCCTCTCTTGCTTGCCCCCCAAAGAGGACTCCCCAGAAATGAGTGCAAGAACAGATAAAAGGCCTTTGTGCATACAAAGGAAGCACTGTACCACTGAACTGCATCCCCCAATCAGCATCCTTATGCTGTGTTTTATTATTTTTCTTGGAGGGTTTCAAACACCAATTATGTCAATAAATCCCAAATTCATCACTGAAGCTCAATTCTTTCTTCAGTTTCATTTATATAATGGAAGATCATGTGTGTGGCTATAGGGATGTTCTGTGTTCACCTTAAACTTATTTTTCAAAACAGGGTTTCTCTGTAGTTCTTTAGAGCCTGTCCTGGGACTTGCTCTGTAGACCATGCTGGCCTCAAGCTCACAGAGATCTGCCTGCCTCTGCCTCCCAAGTGCTGGGATTAAAGGTGTGCGCCACCACTGCCTGGCTCAGCTTAAACTTTGTTGTTGCAGTTTTTTGTTTTTTTTTCCAACTCACGTTTTAAGATTTTTTTAAAAAAAACTTTTTTATTTTACATACCAATCCCTGTTCTCCCTCCATCCCCTCCTGTTCCCACCACCTTCTCCCCACCTCACCCCCAGACCCTCCTCAGGATGGGTAAGGCCTCCATGGGGAGTCAACAAAGTCTGCCATATCACAATGAGGCAGGACCAATGTATCTAGGGGTAGGAAGGAATCCCTCCATAGGAAACGGACTCCAAAAAGTCAGTTCATGTTCTAGAGATAAATTGTGAAAAAATTTAATGTCCAACATGGGTTTTAAGTTAAAATTCTCCCTTCCCCTAAACTGAAAAATGTTCCCCTTCCAGCTCCATGCATATCCCTCTTCCTTATCTTCTTTCTATGTTTATACCACCAGTTAACAGAACTAGCATCATATGATACTTAAATCTTGTAAATGGAGTAATTTTTCCTCACTATAACTCTCCCCCTATGACTGGTCTATCACTTCATCCTGTATTATACCATAGTGTAGGTACAAATGCATTACTGCATTTTCAGTTGAGGCCACCATCATCTCCTACCTCTATTATGGCAACAAGCTCTTATCTGTGTCCAGGTTTTTTTTTTACATATATTCCTAGTTTATTCTCAACTCTGAAATACATTTATCTTTTAAAAAATAAAACCTGGATTATATCAATTTTCTGTTCAGAAAACATCAACGTTCTTGCATTTCCTCTGACATGCCTTATAAATACTTTGTTTGCTTTTCCAGTGTCAGCTTTTACCAAACTCCTCTTGTTCTGTGCCATTGCCATGATCTTATTTCAGTTCTTTTGGAACTTGCCTTTCATTTTAGATTTGCAGCATGATGTTTTTTACCTTCCTGAAGACCAGGGATATGCATGTGCTCTCTTAGCACTGAGCTAGGCCTCCAGCCTGGCCAAATGTAATTTTTCTCTAGATTACTTCCACTTATTTCTCATGTATCAGTTTAAAATATACTTTCCCCAGGAAAGCCTTTTATCCACCTCCAAACTGTGGTTAGTTGATCCTCTTCTATGACCATATATAGCATGAGCCTTCCTCATCAAGACAGCCATTATGCTCCATGTTAAGTGTTCATTTCTTTCTTTCTCCCCTTTGCATAGCTGAAATAGCTTCTGCCTGGTTATCATTCACTCCCTAATACTTACCACATTACTAGCTCAAAGTATGTATTTAATAAACAGTCACTGAGCAAATCATGGAATACATAAATAAAATACTTGGAACCATGCCTTTGGAAGCCCTAAATGTGCAAATTAGCGAAGTCCTGTTTCACTTTTTTTTGATGTCAGAATCTGGAAACATCATACTCTATTCTATACTAAGTATGTACTTTCTACTGCAGCCAAGAAAGTCTCATATGAGAAGTCCTATGGAAATGGTACCATTTACCTAACCCAAGTGTCCAAGTTCCCCACACAACCATTTAATTTTGCACATACCAGACCCAACTTCAAGTGCATAAACACACCCTTCCAGCCTTTCCTGAGAGCATCTAATAATGACTAGGAGGGATCTCTAGGATGCCATTTTCAATTTTCCTAAGAATCTCTTGCTCATCTTTGTAAAGTCATTGACATGGGAGCCCTTTGAACTATCTTTAGTTTACTGTTGTCTTCAAGGAGAGACCAGGAACTGTTTGAAACAAGAATTCTATTTTAAACCATTTCACCAGCACAGCTCTATCGGAGAGTAATTTATTGTGTTACTCACAAAAGCTACAACTCAGAAATGGAAATGGGAATAAAGAAGAACATATAATTTAGATTTGTTAACCAATACATCCAATAAATTAGTATATTGTCTCAAACTTATTCGGCTTTGTCGAATCCTGATAAAGTCACATGGTGGCGCTGCAGGATAAGATGGGAGACAGTTTCCTAACTGCAGCTCAGTTTTCCCCTTAACCAGCGGAAGTGAAAGCACCGGATGAAACAGCACACCAGCATTCTAAAAAGGTGGAGCACTGACAAGACCCTCCTGAAAGGACTGCTCATCTACAAATTCCAAAAGGTCTAGATGAGCAAAACCGCCCTCTGAGCTGCCAGAGACTGAGCTGAAAGAGAACAGCAGAAAAGCATCTTGTCTGAGCGATGATGGAGCCAAGAGTGAGGAGGGCTGTTCAGCATATAAGGCAAGTGCTGCTTTATTTTGTTTTCCTGGAAGGGTCCTTGGTTCTTTCCGAGACCTGGAGCTATTCTGTGGCAGAAGAAATGGAGACCGGCTCCTCTGTAGCCAATATAATTAAAGATATGGGTGTGGGAGACCTGGCTGCACGAGGAGCCAGAGTTATATTTGATGACTATCAGCCTTATTTGCGGTTAGAACCTGAGACCGGCAACTTGCTCTTGAATGAAAAGCTGGACAGGGAGGCACTCTGTGGTACCAGTGAACCCTGTATATTGCATTTCCAGGTGTTATTGGAAAATCCTTTGCAATTTTTTCAGGCTGAGCTTTTGGTTGAAGACATAAATGACCATACTCCCACGTTCCTAGAGAAACTCATATTTCTAAATATCTCAGAAGGTGCTAGTCCAGGAAGCTCATTCCAAATGGCTAGTGCTCAGGACTTAGATGTAGGAATGAACGGTGTCCAAAATTATACAATAAGCCCTAACCCCTATTTCTACCTTAAGTTAAAAGACAATGGTAAGGGAAGAAAATACCCAGAGTTGGTACTGGATGGATCTCTGGACAGAGAAAAGGAGCCTTCAATTAGTTTAATACTAACAGCCCTGGATGGTGGGTCCCTGCCCAGGTCAGCGACGGCACTGATTCAAGTTGTGGTTGTAGATGTCAATGACAATGCCCCTGAGTTTGAAAGAACACTGTATGAGGTTCAAGTACCAGAGAACAGCCCTGTGGACTCACTGGTGACCAAGGTGTCGGCTACAGATCTGGACACAGGGGTAAATGGAGAAATATCTTATTCATTTTCTCATGTCTCTGGAGATGTATGGAAAACATTCAGAATCCATCCAGTTTCTGGTGAAGTCCATTTGAAAGCACCCCTAGATTTTGAGGTAATTCAGTCTTATACAATAAATGTTCAAGCTGTTGACGGTGGGAGTCTCTCTGGAAAATCAGCCATTATTGTTCAAGTTATAGACGTGAATGACAACCCGCCAGAAATAGTCTTTACGTCTCTTATGAGCCCCATTCCCGAAAACTGCCTGTCAGAAATGGTAGTCGCTGTTTTCAGTGTGAGAGACCAAGACTCGGGAGACAATGGCCGAATGCTGTGCTCAATTCAAGACAACCTTCCTTTTCTCTTGAAACCTACTTTCAAAAATTTCTACACTCTAGTAACAGAGAATACACTGGACAGGTAGAGCAGATCTGAGTACAACATCACCATCACAGTCAGCGACATGGGCACACCCAGGCTCACAACCCAGCACACCATAACAGTGCAGGTCTCTGATGTCAACGACAACGCCCCCGCCTTCACACAAACCTCCTACACCCTGTTGGTCCAGGAGAACAACAGCCCCGCCCTGCACATAGGCACCATCAGCGCCACAGACTCAGACTCAGGCTCCAATGCCCACATCATCTACTCGCTGCTGCCTACCCACGACGAGCAGCTGGATCTCTCCTCGCTCATCTCCATCAATGCAAACAACGGGCAGCTGTTCGTCCTCAGGGCGCTGGACTACGAGGCGCTGAAGACCTTCGAGTTCCGCGTGGGCGCCACAGACCAAGGCTCGCCCGCGCTCAGTAGCCAGGCGCTAGTGCGGGTCCACGTGCTGGACGCCAACGACAATGCACCCTTCGTGCTCTACCCGCTGCAGAATTCCTCTGCACCCTGCACAGAGCTGTTGCCCAGAGCGGCGGAACCCGGCTACCTGGTCACCAAGGTGGTGGCTGTGGACAGTGACTCTGGCCAGAACGCCTGGTTGTCGTTCCAGCTGCTCAAGGCCACGGAGCCTGGACTGTTCAGCGTGTGGGCTCACAATGGCGAGGTGCGCACTTCCAGGCTGCTGAGTGAGCGCGATGCGCCCAAGCACAGGCTGTTGCTGCTGGTCAAGGACAATGGCGATCCTCCGCGGTCTGCCAGTGTCACTCTGCATGTGCTGCTGGTGGATGGCTTCTCTCAGCCCTTCCTGCCTCTGCCTGAGGTGGCGCGAGACCCCACGCACGACGATGAAGACTTGCTTACGCTGTATCTGGTTATTGCCTTGGCGTCTGTGTCTTCTCTCTTCCTGTTGTCTGTGCTGCTGTTCGTGGGAATAAGGCTGTGCAGGAGGGCCCAGGCGGCTTCTCTGGGTGGTTGCTCTGTGCCTGAGGGACACTTTCCTAGACACCTGGTGGACGTGAGCGGAGCGGGTACCTTGTCCCAGAGCTACCAGTATGAGGTGTGCCTGACTGGAGTGTCAGATACCAAAGATTTTCAATTACTAAAATCTGTGTCTCCCAACCATGAGGTTGTGAATTTCATGGAAGAGAACTCTACTTCTGTGAATGGTTTTGGATACAATTAAGAATCCGTTGACTTTGCAGATGGTTCCGGATGAACGTTCACTCTACATTCTTGTTTCCCATTGTTTATCTTCACAAGGAATTTCTAGCCCCTCACAATCTGTTACAGGTGAGTCTGTTTTATAAAATCGCTTCTGGTGAAGACAGAGAACTTTGCTCGTTCCTGACCAATCAGTGTTTCTTCAACTTGTCAGATTGTCAACATGAGTCATTATTGATTTGAAAATGCTCACTTTCATTTTATTGACCGTTGTCCAGAAACATTCTCGATAGTTTGAAATGCGATAGAGATGTCATGTTATCAGTGTATTTTCTGTCCAATATTATGCTTTCCCATCCCAAATAGAGTATCTGAAAATGCATGATTTTGTTGTACAACAGTATTAATTGGGAACGACAATATCTCTGAAGTACCAAGGCTTTTATTGTCTTCATATGTACATCCAATATATAATACATATAAATATTGTTAAAATGTTTTTAGATATTTCAAAATTTGTTAAATGCCAGATCCCTCCTGGGACATCTGACTAGCCCACATTATGCTTTCTGAAAATATCTCTCTCTTCAGCATAGGTATAGGACCGAAGCTGATTTTGTTTTGTACAACTCAGGTCCCTCTACGTTCAGACAATTGGATGGCGTGATGGGCATTGCTAATCTAAACTGAGCCAGGCTGGTCCTGTTTACTTTCATAATCACTTTAGAAACCATATGTATGCTAGTCTTTCTGTTAGGAATGAAACAAGAAAGTGATGTCATCTTTTGGGGACATAGCAGAAGTCACACCTCTGAGAGAGGAAAGGAAGGAAACAGACAGGTGGTCCGTGGAAGACATTCTTATCAGTAATCCCCAAGTCAGCTTTCACTGTTGGGTGGGACTGGGGAGGGACAGAGAACTAAGATGTGCTCTTTAAATAGATTTTTCTAGTCCAGCTGAGAAATTCTTGCCTGGATTGGTGAATTATTCCTGTTAATTTTGTATTTTATTTGAATTGTGCATGCATGCTACTATAACACATCCAAAAGCTTTGTAAACTATTACAGAAACATGAAAAGGGAATGTGTAGTCTTTGTCAAAATGGGTAATTTTGAAGTCAGAAGTGGTGGTAACTGAGGCAAGTTCTTGAGTTCAGAGCCAGTAAAGACCCTCTTTAGTTAGGACAAGCCACAATGTTTTTCCTTTAAGGGACAGATGGCTTAGACACACTGTGTTATTTCAAGTGACTACTGAAAGAATACAGAGTAAGAAGATGCTGTCCTGTTCATTCGGCTTATTATAATGAGTTAGGTTTCCAACAAAGCAAGATTCATCTACAATGGGAGGAAAAGCCACACAATTCTGTGCTTTATTCTATGATGAATTAAACATCTTCTCTGTCCCAAGGATTATTTTAGGTGTGGGGATGCAGCAGTGAAGCAAACAATGCTGAAGTCCTTACAGGGTACCCAAAAGAAACACTCAAACACATTCCTCTACAGTACCTGTGATGAAGAACACCAGGGAGAAAGAATGAGGAAAGAGGTGCTTTCATCTAATTTTCCCCTAGGTGAAAAGTTTTACAACATTTTAAGTTTCTGGAAATATGTAGAGAGTGTATCATAACCTGGCTCTAACATGTAGATTTTTTCCTTTATGAAAAATCAACCAATGTGAACCACAATTTTGTTACCTGGAAGACATAAACTTACAAAGAAGCCCCGAAGTAATGACCCCACTTTATGCTGAATTTGAAATTGCATCCCTGTATGTTAGGAATTTTACAAGATGACTGATCAATCAGTTCTATGTCTCCTTTCATTTCTCAGTTTCCCCTAGAGTGTCCCAGCGCAGTTGCAGGGTTTCTAGTAGGGAGGCAACTTGTCTGGGTTGTTTACTCGTGTATTTTTCAGAATCTGACACATTAATAACAAGAATTCCTTTTGCTTACTGAGGGACTGCACAATCAAAATAACATTAATTTCGTGATTGAATTTATTTTCTAACTTCTGACAACCAAAATAGACTACATAAAAAAAAAAATGGAACCATGTAGCGATTTGTTGAGAAGCAAAATCAACGCATGGTGGCGCTGCAGGCTAAGGTTTAAAAAAGGACGACCGCGGAAAAGGGAAAAATGTTTCACGTCTCTGGCTAAAAAAAGACCATAGAAGAGCTCAAACCATTAAGTCTCCAGAGAATGCTGCTGACCTATGCTTCGGAACAGGTTATAGACTGACAGATCGACCGCTGTCTGGGTGCCCTTGGACCCTGGGTGCCGAAGCAAAGATGAAGATGGGAAAGGAGCACGGACAAAGGCAAGTTCTGTTGATCTTTCTCTTATTGGGAGTGGCTGGGGCGGGCTGGGAGTCCCGCCATTACTTTGTTTTGGAGGAAACACCCAGCGGCACGTTTTTGGCTGATCTGCCCAAGGACTTAGGGCTAGGAGTTGCAGAGCTGGCTGCTAGAGGAGCCCAGGTGGTCTCTGAGGATAACGAATCCCGCTTGCAGCTTGATCTACAGACTGGGAAGCTGATATTAAATGAAAAATTGGACCGGGAGGAGCTGTGCGGCCCCACTGAGCCCTGTGTCACACATTTCCAAGTGTTACTGAAAAAACCACTGGAAATATTCCGAGCTGAGCTACGAGTGGGAGACATAAATGATCATTCTCCCGAGTTTCCTGAGAGAGAAATGACCGTGAAAATCTCAGAAACTAGCTCTGTTGGTTCTGTGTTTCTACTAAAAAGCGCTCAGGATTTGGATGTGGGCAACAACAGCATTCAGAACTATAGCCTCAGTACCAATTCCCATTTCCATGTTTCCACCCGAACCCGAGGTGATGGGAGGAAATACCCAGAGCTGGTGCTGGACCAAGAGCTTGACCACGAGAAGCAGGCAGAGTTCAGATTAACTCTGACAGCGCTGGATGGAGGTTCTCCGCCCAGGACTGGCACCTCACAAATTCGGATTCTTGTCTTGGATGTCAATGACAACGCCCCTGAATTTGCACAGGCGCTCTATCAGGTGCAGATCCCAGAGAGCAGCCCCGTGGGTTCCCTGGTTGCCAAGGTCTCAGCCAAGGATTTAGATACTGGGACAAACGGAGAAGTATCGTATTCTTTTTTTCATCGTTCTCAGGAGATGGGTAAAACTTTTGAGCTAAACGCCCTGTCGGGAGAAGTTCGACTAATTAAAACCCTGGACTTCGAGACAGCATCTTCATATGAAATAGACATAGAGGCCTCTGATGGCGGGGGGCTTTCTGGGAAATGTTCCGTTTCTATTCAGGTGGTGGATGTCAATGATAACTACCCAGAACTAACTGTTTCCTCGCTCACCAGCCCCATCCCAGAAAACTCACCAGAGACAGAAGTGGCTCTATTTCGAATTCGGGACCGAGACTCTGCGGAAAATGGAAAGACAGTTTGTTCCATCCAAGATGGTATTCCTTTTGTACTGGAACCTTCTGTTGAAAACTTCTACAGACTGATGACAGAGAGCGGGTTAGACAGAGAGAAAAGAGCTGAGTACAACATCACCATCACAGTCAGCGACATGGGCACACCCAGGCTCACAACCCAGCATACCATAACAGTGCAGGTGTCCGACGTCAACGACAACGCCCCCGCCTTCACACAAACCTCCTACACCCTGTTGGTCCAGGAGAACAACAGCCCCGCCCTGCACATAGGCACCATCAGCGCCACAGACTCAGACTCAGGCTCCAATGCCCACATCACCTACTCGCTGCTGCCCACCCACGACCCGCAGCTGGACCTCTCCTCGCTCATCTCCATCAACGCCGACAATGGGCAGCTGTTCGCGCTCAGGGCTCTGGACTACGAGGCGCTGCAGAACTTCGAGTTCCAAGTGGGGGCCACAGACCAAGGCTCGCCCGCGCTCAGCAGCCAGGCGCTGGTGCGGGTCCAGGTGCTGGATGCCAACGACAATGCGCCCTTCGTGCTCTACCCTCTGCAGAATGCCTCTGCGCCCTTCACAGAGCTGCTGCCCAGGGCGGCAGAGCCTGGCTACCTGGTCACGAAGGTGGTGGCAGTGGACAGTGACTCTGGCCAGAATGCCTGGCTGTCGTTCCAGCTGCTCAAGGCCACGGAGCCTGGACTGTTCAGCGTGTGGGCTCACAATGGCGAGGTGCGCACCTCCAGGCTGCTGAGCGAGCGCGATGCGCCCAAGCACAGGCTGCTGCTGCTGGTCAAGGACAATGGCGATCCTCCGCGGTCTGCCAGTGTCACTCTGCATGTGCTGCTGGTGGATGGCTTCTCTCAGCCCTACCTGCCTCTACCGGAGGTGGCGCGCGACCCTGCCCAAGATGAGGATGAGCTCACGCTGTACCTGGTCATCGCCTTGGCATTTGTGTCTTCTCTCTTCCTCTTGTCTGTGCTGCTGTTTGTAGGGGTGAGGCTGTGCAGGAGGGCCAGGGCGTCCTCTCTGGGTGGCTGTTCTGTGCCTGAGGGACACTTTCCTGGCCACCTGATAGATGTCAGCGGCGCGGGGACCCTGTCCCAGAGCCTCCAGTATGAGGTTTGTCTGACCGGAGACTCTCAGAGTAATGAGTTCAGATTCATGAAGCCGGCGTTTACCAATATTCTAAACCAAAACTCTGATGGGCAATCAGCAGATTATTCACCCTTCCCGAGTATTTTAGGCTTGTGAAACTTCACGTTTCACTTGCTGTGTAATTAATTCTCTTTTGATTTAGCATTTTCTTTTCAAATTTGGTAGTAATGTTTAATTGTATTTGTTTTTATTTCTCTGCTAGTTTAAGGAATGTTATCGTTTGTTTACTAGCTTGTTAACTGTGTGAGTATTTTTCCAGTTCTGTTGTTACTGAACATTTTACATCAGGGCACTTTGTGTTCCTGAATTTGCCATATTCTCTCTCAAAGGATGTGAATCTCTTCTAATGAACACAAGAGAACAGATTAGTTTATAGAGTGCTTGTGCAGAATCACCCTGTAATCCCAGCATTTGGAGGTGCAGGCAGGCTATCAGGAATTCAAGGTCATTTACTACATAGAGAATTCAAGCTCAGCCTGGGCTATATGATGAACATGGCATGTTAATTCTCAAAAAAAAATAAAAATACATTCCTGAAGGTGTGACACCACAGAAGAATATATGATTTCTTTTAAATCATACTTTATGATGCTGGAGAGATGGCTCAGTTGTTAAGAGTACTGCCTGCTTATCTAAAGGTCCTGAGTTCAATTCCCAGCAACCACATGGTGGCTCACAACCATCTGTAATGAGATCTGGTGCCCTCTTCTGGCCTGCAAGCATGAATGTAGGCAGAATACTGTATACACAATAAACAAATAAATCTTTAAAAATAAATAAATAAATCATACTTCATTTTAAAATTGAAAGTCCATAGGTTTTTGTTTGCTTGGTTTTTTTGGGGGGTGTTACTAAGAGTTCAGTCGCCTCCTTTGTGTTATTTTTGGAAGAAGTTCATATTCATTAATACCAAGTGTCTTTCAGATCCTCTGTTTATGTTTTCATTTCTCCAATAGGAAGTAGCAAGGTAATTTCAAGTTTTTTAATGTTCACTGTAAATATCATCTCATAAAATGTATCCATATTGCCTCTTCTTTCTTGCCTAAATTAATACAGAAAAGAATAAAAGCCTCCCTGTTATCTTTAGTTGATGGGAGCCCTTGGCATGCTGCTCCCGATGTCTGTGGTGAGGAAGTTTCTGTAAAGTCAATAGATTCCAGGAACAATGATGTATTTCTTGCTGTTCTCACCTATAGTGAGGATATCTTGATGTAAACCCCCAATTCTGGGCTCAGGTTACCTCCTGGTGGTATAACATTGCCAGTATCTACTTGCTTTGGATGATGACAATGTTGGAATAACAAATCTTCTGGTCTGCCCTATCACCTGGGTACCCCGTCCCTTTAAGAGACAAGTCCTGTCCACTCCCAATCTCCCCCTTCCTACAGCAAAGGCAAGGGGATCGCAAGCCTTCTCCCCCTCCCCTCTCCTCTGTCCCTTCTTCTGAAAAGGCAGCTTTTGCCTCTCCTTCCTCCCTTCTTTCTTCTCTTTCTCTGTTCCCCCTCTCTTTCTTTTTCCTCCCAGCTTAACTCCTTATCCTTACACCCTTACCAATACCTACTAAATAAACTCTATATCCAAGCTCTCTCTGTATGTTGTATCTGTCTGTCTCCCACCCATCTCAGTCTGCCACCCACCAGGGGACTGGCCAGGGTTGCACAGCCATGAATCCTAACAGACATGGCTCTGACTGATAAGGAGTTTGGAACAAAATGTGTTATAGAATTAACATTATTTTGTCAAACAAATTTTAGTAATGGATATGTTGATAACGTGTTGAATGATTTGGAGAAATAGTAAAAAAACATGATGACCTCAAAGCTGTTCATACTGATTCCTAGAACCTATAAGTGATACTTTACATTATAAAGATAAAATAGAAATGAAATTAAGGTTGCCAATAAACTAAACTTAAAATAGGGAGTATATCCTAAATCATTTGGGAGGCAGTGTTAGGAAGAGTTCAAGGCCAGCCTCGACTAGTGAGACCCTGTTTTGCTAGGATAGCCAGAGTTGCACAGTGAGACCCTGTTTTGCTAGGATAGCCAGAGTTGCATAGTGAGACCCTGTTTTGCTAGGATAGCCAGAGTTGCACAGTGAGACCCTGTTTTGAAAACATACATGCATGCCAAGAGAGAGGACAGAATAAGAAATTTCTAAGGACTATAGATGTGGTTCACTATTTCAACCTGCCATATAGATTTTGAACTTCCTAGCAAATTCCCACAGTAGAATAAGTCACTTACTTGTGATATGTTTTATAAAGTCTCTATTTCTCTGGTTGAAACCTGACTGATACAAATTTGGTACCTAGACTAGGATGAAGTTGATAGAATGACTTAAAATATGGAAGTGGGGCCAGCAGTGGTGACACACACCTTTTAATCCCAGCACTTTTGAGACAGAGACAGCAAGATCTCTAGGTAGCCTGTAGCCAGGTCTACAGGATGAGTTCCAGGACAGTCAGGGCAACACAGAGAAACCCTGCCTGAAAAATAAACCATATGTATTTATGGAAGTGAATTTTAAACTGGGCTGTGGTCAGAGGACAGATGAAATTGCAGACACAGACTAGAAAAGGCTCAGATTGCTCTGTACAGACTTGGGAGAAATGTGACAAGTATGTTAGTGAAGGTGCAAAAGGAATTGAGGAGCTTGGTGCTTATAGAACATGGTGGCACATAGAACTTATAAATCATTTAAAGGAAACTATGGAGAGAAATATAGACATTAAAGTTACTAGTAGAAAGGGCCCAGGCAGGGAGAACATTTTGAAAGCTAAAGGAAAATTAATACTTTTATTCTTATATAGTAGCAGAACCCTTAGCTGAATTGTGGCGTACATTATATGAAGAAAATCATTCATTCATTTGGATGTTTGGCTAAGGAAATTTCCAGGGAAAGAGTTGGAACTACAGCCTGATTTCTTCTTGTTGTTTATAGTAAAATATGAGATGGATGACTGGAGGAAATTTTCATCCTAATTGCTTTGTAACATATGTTAAAATCAGGAGATTCACTGCCAGACACGATTGCATTGGAGAGAAAGTCACAGGTACAACTGGGAAAGCTTTCACTCGTGCTGAGAAATTCCAGCGTAGTTAGTAACAGGGAAGCCTCTTTAAAGGGGCAAACAGGTTTTCTATGAACACGCTTTTAATGACTTTTCCCTCACGTACCGAGACAGCTGTGTGACACTGACTGCAGAGACCACAGGTACCACACCCTCCGGCTGACAGAACTTTCGGGAGTTGGTCTCATCTTTCCAGTCTCCAGTTCGCCTGGTAATGGGTTAGGAAAAAGAAAGTATTACTCTCTCCAGACTACAGTCATTAACAGCCAATGAGTAGGAGTAGTTCCTGACACTTGGAAGCACTGAAGACAAATTTCAAAATAATGTTGATTTGAATACAAAATGGGAAAAAGAAGTTTATTGCTGGTACATTTAGATTTGGTCTTGCTCTCAATTTTTCCACATGGCACACTTGGGTTAATCCCAGCAGTCTTCTCATATGCTGAGATGTTTTGAAGTAGACCCAGAGATTCAAACTTGTTAGGTCAGTTCATTCAAGTTTCCATTGTCTCACAAATTGTTTGGCAATTGTTTCTTCCTCTTCTATATAACAAAGTGTTGTGTAAAGTATTTGTGATACTTTGAATAAAAATTTGTCTCCTATAGGCTCCGGTATTTGAATACTTGGTCCCTGGTTGGTGGAGCTCTTTGGGGAGACATTGTGGGGCTGCTGGAGAAAGTACCCACTGGGTTGGGCTTCGAGAGTTCATAGCACTGCACCCCATACAGTTTTCTCTCTCCACTTGGTGTTTGTGGTTGAAGATTTGATCTGTCAGCTTTTTGCTCTGGATCCCTGCTTCTATATTTCTCCTCCCCTCACCATTATGGTCTCTCTCTGGGAACACAGACAAAAATAAACTTTCTTCCCACAGTCTCATTTGGTTATGGTCTTCTATCACAGCAACTGAGGAGTAACTCAGAAAGTTTTTGTTATTTTCCTTTTATGTTTATGAATTTGATATAATTTAGTATTAAAATAACCCATGGGTGATTTTTTTCCTTTGGGAAGACTGCATTGAAATCTCAACTTTTTATCTCAAAATTTATACAAGTCATGGAGTATTTGAAATACATGATTTATAATATTAATTTTATCTTTTGATGAATTTAGGCTATACAATGATGTTCTTTTTATTCTAGATATTGGTAATAGGTTTTTTCTCCTCTCTTCTTAACATAAGCATTAATATGAGAGTATCACCATCATTGATTTTTTTTAAAATAAGCAGCATTCCCTTTGATATATTGCCTGTTTCTTTTTATTTTCTATTTCAACTAGTTCTACTATTATGCTATAATTTTTCATATCTCCTTTGGGTTTAGCTTTCTCTTTTTCTAACTTTCTTATTTACTCTATGCCTTACTTTTCAAATTTAAATCAAAACACATAAAATACGAATAAGTTGTATATTTTCTCTGTGGGGGTACTTATGTTTTAATGAATTTTCTATTTGGATTTGTCATTTCTATCTTCTTCAACGGGTAGGTAAATTATAAGTGTATTGCTTGATTTCAAAGTACTTTTGGAATACTATTTTAATACTCACCAATTTTTTATTTGAGGATATATTCTGTGTAACTGTAGTCCTTGAAGAATGATTGAATTATTTTATGTCACTAACAGCCAAACAGCAGGGGTAGTTCTGGAGCATATTAGCAAATCTCCCCATCTACATTTGGAAGAAATGGACGTTGTGTTGTGGTGATATTTTGTTTGTGCTATAACAAACAAAGCTTGCCTGAAGATCAGAGTGCAGAGTTACCTACTAGTTAGCCATAGAAACCGGGTGGTGGTGCACATGTCTTTGATCCCAGCACTCCGGAGGCAAAGGCAAGCGGATCTTTGTGAGTTCAAGGCCACCTGGGACACACAGGATTGTTCCAGTCTAAAAGAGAAACAGCCAGGGCAGTGGTAGCTCACACATTACTTGGGGGTTGCATGCCTTTAATCCCAGCACTAGGAAAGTTGAGACAGGATGGGATATGTCTGGGTGGAGAAAGGAATATAAGGTGGGAGGAGACAGAAGCTCACTGCATTCAGTCTGAAGATTCCTAGATTTGGTCTGAGGACTCAGTAAGGTAAGAACTAGTGACTGGCTGCTCTGCTCCTCTGATCTTCAGGCAAGCATTGTTTGTTATAGTACAAACAAAATATCACCTCATTCTGTAGTTTGTCAGAATGAAGATTTATAAATATTAGCTAAAAGTTGTTTCATATGTTTCGATATTATTTATGCATGATTTCCTTTGTGTTTGATAATTTACTAAAGGAATGTGTTAATTTATTCAGGTATGATAGTGTATTTATTTGCCCCTCTCTCTGCTCAAGTCCAGCATTTTTTAAGCCTTATCACTTTGAATCTGTTATTTGATTCACGCAGGTAGGGTTTTTTGTTGTTGTTTGTTTTGTTTTAGTGTGATGAGTTCGCATTTGTCATTGTGAAATGTATCTCTTTTGTATTATAGTAAACATCTGTCTGATGAAGACATCCTATAGTTATCTTTTTAAAGTTACGATCATTTCTTTACTGAGCTATACAAAAGAAGGAAGATAATAAACTAAGCTTTCAGGCTTGCTGAACCATGGTCCAACCTTGCCCTGGCCCTGTCTGAGAGGAGGAGACCTGAGGGAGATTGAGTGCCGAACAGGAGATGAGTGGAGTGGGATAGGAGACTTGGGTGAAGAGTGTGCAGTGGGAAGGCTGCTATAGGAGGACCAGGACAAATGGGATATGTGGAGGGAGGCAGGAAGGGAGCAAAGAAGTGGAAAGGGGAAAGTTGAGGCAGCTGGGGAGCTCAGAGGGAGCAGGTCAGGAGTTGGAACAATGGCAATAAGGGTAGAGGAGCTGATTCTGGAGACAGGTAATTGACAAGTCAGGAAGAAGCAAGAGGCTAGCAGCTCTGGGGCAGGTCTGGAGCAGACATCAGGGAAAGGCAACTGTATTCATCTGTTCCCAGCTTAACTCCAGCTAACTTCTGCTAGCACATTAGCAGAAGCTCAAGCTAAAGCCCCACTGTCCTGCTTTGCTCTGCTGCTGTTGTGCTAAAACACTGGGCTGGAGCTGGACTAGGGCTGGTGGGGAAGTGGGTTCCTGGGACTGAGATGGAGAGATCCTAGACAGTGGATAGTTGCCATGGTCAGAACCCAGCAGGAGAGGTTTCTAGGTAAGCTGGTTCTCTTGAAGATGTGGCAGGAGTATAAGGGATAAGAGAAGAGTTACACCAGATCAGAGACCTGCAGAGCTGAAGTCATATGAAGGGTGGACAGAAGGGCAATAGGGCAGTGTCTGCGTCCCGTCTACAGGTCCTAGGTCCTAGTCTTTCTGCTCTGGTGTCAACCACCCAGGTTCATAGTTCTTAAAATTTTACTTTTGCATGAAATATCTTTCTCAATAATTTCAGGCTTAACCTGCATTTACACTTAATATAAATATTCTTTAAACAGCAGAATTGGATTTTTGATCTTTTTATCCAACATTATTGGTTCTGTCTTAAAATTGAAAAGGTCATTCAATTTATATGTAATATGCAATATTTCTATGGCTGTATCAATTTAATTTTGTATTCAAACAATCTGTCTTCAGTCCTTTGTTTATAACTTTCTGTTTCCTTTTGCTTATGAATTTTTAGTATTCATTGATATCTTCAGTTGCAGTTAGCAGAATAATTTGTAAGGATATTTTCTCAAGAAATGATCAAAATAGTCATTTCTTTTCACAATTTACCTTAGGTTGGCATTAGATTGATTCACATAAAATACAAAATAGTTTTAAGCATTTGATCTTCATCCATTTTCCTATGACACAGGAAGATTAACATAAGACGGAGGAGATATATTTGAGAATTCATATGGTAGTAAACTCTGTTTATAAAATCAAATTGGAAAACTCTCAAAAAAAACTTTTATATCTACTATCTAGAGGATCTTTTAACTAGAAAGAAATAAAATGAAATTAATAAAAATAAATAGGCCTGCACACAGATTCCAAGCCAAAATATTCGCTAGAGAACTCATACTGGAGAGAAATAATGGAAAATCAATGAATGTGAATGCACTTATTGACTTTTCAATTAAGACACATATGGGATAACACAACGGTCATAAACTCAATCAATATGAGATTTACATGTTTTAAATGTTCCTTGAATCTTCGGAGTCATATAGAGAACACATTGGAGACAAATATATGAGGATACAAATGTCAAAAACATTAATTCTTCATCAACCACTCTACATATAACACCACAGAGAAGAAAAGTCTCATGAATACAGGAATAGTAAAAATTCACTCCAACTTTTTTGATGACTAAGTTCTGAGTGTAAAAATTGGGAGAAAACCTTTATTTGTTAAATATCTATTAGGACGTAAGTGAGAACTCATATCAAATTTGTAACCTATGGATATAATGTGAGAAAGTCTTTATTTCTTAAATCCCTAATGTGTATGTAAAATTTATCATTGAAGAGAAGATTTATGGGTATGACTGTGGGGAAACCTTTATTTAATCTGCCTTAAAATTTACACAAGTGAGAAAAAATGGAAGCATTCTACAACTATAAAAAATGTGGGTTCTGGTCTTTCATTCATAACTATGTGAGTACAAACATGAAACATGTCTCTGTGATTTGAACAATATGACAAATCTTCCAGTTATTTCTCATATTTTACTATACATTATATACTATACTTTTGTGTATTCATTGGAGAGGAAACTATATGTAATGGATAGTTTTAAAAGCCAAGGTGACTGGATTAAGGGATATGTAAAGAGCTGATAAAGCATTAATCCTGGGTGTGTCTGCATTTCTGAAAGAAATGAGAATTTGAACCATTAGTCCAGATAGAGAAGATTCACTTTCACCTGAGAGAAACCGGTCCCAGCTGTCTTCTGCATCTGGAACACCAGCTTTCTCCTGCCTCTGAATAGCAGAACTCCAGTATTTAGACTCCAGAACTTCCAATAGTCAGCTCACATAGTCTCGGGCTTTTGGATTAGAACTGAACTTTACTACTAGTTTAGCCAGTTTCCTAGATTTCATGTAGCATATTGTGGGCTTCTCAATATCCATAATCATGTGAAATAAATAAATCCTCTTTCTTTTCTCTCTTTTAATTGTTTAGGTGTTTTTGCCTCTATGTAGTTCTTTGCACCATATAAAGTAACTGCTGCCTACAGAAGCCAAAGAAGGGGCTGAGAACTCATGGACCTGAAGTTACAGATGATTGTGAGCTGCTATGTGGGTCCTGGGAATAGAACCCAGGTCCTCTGGAAGAGAAAAAAGTACACTTAACCACTGAGCAATCTTTTCAGACCCTCTTTCTATTTCTTATAGAGGGGAAAAACCTGGAAAAATATCATGTGCAGCTGCTCCTCATCCCTTATGAAATATAAGAACTCACACTAGATGGAAATGATTTTAATATAAGGAACATTATATATATATATATATAAATTCTTTCAAATCTATATGAAGGTTTATGCTAAAGAGAAATTATGCAACTATAAGAAATGTGATAAAGTGAATTTTATCTTTAGAACATAAGTAACTACATACACTAATGAGAACTCATACAAACAGAAACATGTAAGACTTAAAATATTTCTTACTCTTTAGTCGGAGAATTAGAGTCCATAGTTAAATGCCTATCAAGATTATGAAAAATCTGCCAGCCAAACCCAGGCCTGAATTAGTGATGGACACAGAGGGTACTCCCCCCACACTCTCAGGGCTTTGGTGGCCACATTCAAGCAGGAGCTAGCAGCCCAACCTGGGCCTGAATTAGCAATGGACACAGAGAGTGCCCCCCAGACTCGTAGGTCTGAGGGACACATTCAAGCAGGAGCCACCGCCCATCCCAGGTAATAGACACAACACAGCAGAGCAGGGGCAGGGGATTCTAACACTGGACTGTAGCAACGTTAGCCAGCCATCCACTCCATGTCATGTGGCTGGGGTGCATGGAACATAGCCAAATGCACCAACCAGAAGCCTGCAGTAAATGCTGCTTGGTTGGGTGCTATAACGATCTCCTTGTGATGAAGAAACATGACCCAGCCCTGTGTCACAGTGACCTGAGTGAGACAAGGAGATGCACACATAGGCCTGAGGCTGCCCACCCCAGGCTCCAAAGAGAAAACATGGGCCCACCCAGTACCTTGGAGCACCAACCAAAAGACCATTATTAGAATGAGCAGAGGTATAGTATGGTGTTTTATGGGAGAGAGAGAGAGAGAGAGAGAGAGAGAGAGAGAGAGAGAGAGGCTCAGCTCCTGTGGATAGAAGCAAATCTCAAGAGATGAGAGAGGAAGGGAGAGAACTGAGATGTTGAGGGAGCTGGCCCCTTGACCAGCTGCAACACACAGGAAAGTGAGACCTGTACTTTGACTGGGCAGCACAGCAGAGATCACCTTGTTAATAAAAGCATAGGTAAGCCAACTCTGAGGATGGGAACATAAGAGACCTAGCCCCATTCCTCATCTGCCCTTCCCCATTAATGCCTGGAGCAGGTGGGAGAGCTGGCCCAGTGGTCATAAGAGTGGAAGACATGCCACTGGCCCCTACCAGCTGCCACACTTGAGAAAGCAGGTCCTGCACCTCACCAAGGCAGCACAATAGAGCCAACCCTGTTAGTGCATGTGTCGGTGCTCCAGACCCAAAGATGTGAGCAAAGGAGGGCTCTCCCCATTTCTCATCTGTCTTGTGACAGCATAGGCAAAGGAAAGATGCCCTCCCCCAACCCATCAACACCTGAGGCAGGTGGAAGAGCTGGTCCTGAGGTCACGAAAGCAGGAGTTGTCCTTGCTCCCTACCAGCTGCAGCACCAGGGAGAGCAGAACCTGCATCTTCCTTGGACAACATAATAGATACAACTCTGTTGGTGGAGGTGTGGATGAACTAGCCTCAAATTCATCTATTATGAGACAGCATGGGCGGGGGGGGTTGCCTGCTCCCCCAGCACATCAAAGTCTGAGGCAGGAAGGAGAGCTGGCCTGTGATCATAAGAACAGGAAGGCCATCCCTAATCTCCAACAGATTCAACATTCAGGCCCTGCACCTCACCAGGGCAGCAAAATGGAGCCAATCCTGCTAGTGTAGGTATGACGGAGGCAACCCTGACATTGTCAGCATAGGAGAGATGTCTCTACTTCTCATCTGTCTTGTGGTGGCAAGAGTAGGGGGATGATGCACTCCCCCATCAATGTCAGAGGCAGATGGGAGAGCTGATTCTGTGTTTGTAAGAGAGGGAGAGCCATCCCTGAACCCCTCCAGCTGCAACATTCAAGAGAGCAGGGCTCTGGGCAACACAATAGAGTCAATTGTGTTGGCAGAGGGTGAGCCAGCCCTGAAATCATGAGCGTGGAACAGCTGTCTCCATTACCCATCTGCCTTGTGGTAGCATGCAAAGAGAAGAGATCCGCCTTCCCATCAACACCTGAAACAGGAGGGAGAGCTGGCTCTCCAGTCATAAGTATGAGAGAGCCATCCCTGACCCCCACCAGCAGCAACACCTGGGAGAGAAGGCCCTGCATCTCGTCATGGTAGCACAATTAAGCCAATGCTGTTAGCACAGGTGTGGAAGAGCCAGCCTTGAAACTGACAATGGTAAAATTATTCCCATTATCTATTTTGTGGTGGCAGGGGTGGGAGAGAAGTGCCCTCCCCCATGCCAATTAAGGCCAGAGACAGGTGGGAGAGATGGCCATGTGGTCATAAGAGTGAACTAGGAGCCGGGCGGTGGTGGTGCATGCCTTTAATCCCAGTACTCGGGAGGCAGAGGCAGGTGGATCTCTGGGAGTTCGAGGCCAGCCTGGTCTAGAAGAGCTAGTTCTAGGACAGGAACCAAAAAGCTACGGAGAAACCCTGTCTCGAAAATCCAAAAAAAAAAAAAGTGAACTAGGCCTGAGCCAGGAACTTTGCCAGGCTGGGCATGAATCTGAAACCTCCGAGGAAGTAGGCAGGAACCAGAGATCTCTGAGGGGCCAGGCATGAATCTGGGATCTCAGAGGGAGTAGGCAGGAACCAGAGATCTCTGAGGGGCCAGGCATGAATCTGGGACCTCAGAGGAAGTAGACCTGAGCCAGGACCTCTGTGAGTCCAGGCATTGGTGTGGGACATCAAAGGGGTTAGGCAGGAACCTGGAACCTCTGTGGATCCAAGCGTGAGTCTGGGACTTCTGAGGGAGTAATCCTGAGCCAGGTCCTCTGCAGTTCTGAGCTCACTTGAGCCTGGGAACTCTGAGGCAGTAGAACAGAGCAAGAAACCTTTGCAGGACAAACTCCAAACCAGGGACTTCTGCAGGAGGGAATCCAGACCAGGATTTACTGGAAACAAGTCAAAGCCAGTAACCTAGACCAAAGAAGGCCTGAGACAGCAAATTCCAAGAGAGCAGAGGAAAGCACAGGAGCACTGAGGTATCTCCAGGATCACGGAGTAACCAAAGGGGTAACTAGAACTGTGACACTGACTGTACCATGAGGTACAACCATCTGAGCTTTGGATTCCCAGGCACCTAGAAGATTATACAACAGAATCTCAGACCGCCCCAACCACACCTATTAGAGGAAAAAGTGAGTAGATAAGGTAAGACCACACACAACACTGAAAAGAGCAACACAATGCCAGTAAAACCTAAAGACCCTACAACAGCAAGACCTAAACAACTAAACACAGATGAAGCAGAAGAAAATGACCTGAAAAATAACTTCAAGACAACGATTGAAACTCTTAAAGAGAAAATGAGAAATTCCCTTAATGAATTGGAGGAAAGGACAAAAATTGGAAGACATCAGCAAATCCCTTAAAGAAAACCAAGAAAAATAAATACATGAGGGAAACTATTCAAGACATGAAAACTGAAATAGAGACAAAAAAATAAAATACAAACAGAGGGAATTATAGAAACAGAAATCATGAGAAAATGATCAGGAACCACAAATGCAAGCATGAACAGCAGAATACAAGAGATTGAAGAGAGAATCCCAAGTGCTGACGATACAATAGAGGAATTAGGCTCATCAGTTAAAGAAAACATTAAATCTAACAAAAGCATAACCCAAAATATCCAGGAAATATGGGACACCATGAAAAGGCCAAATCTAAGAATAATAGGTACAGAAGGAAAAGAAGTTCAACTCAAAAGCACAGAAAATATATTTAACAAAATTATAGAAGAAAACTCTCCCAACCTAAAGAAAGATATGCCTTTGAAGATACAAGAAGCTTACAAAATACCAAATAGACTGCATCTAAAAAAAGTCCTCACACCACATAATAATCAAAACACTAAACATACAGAATAAAGAAAGAATATTAAGAGCTGCAAAGAAAAAAGGCCAAGTAACACATAAATATACACCTATCAGAATTACACCTGACTTCTCACTGGAGACAATGAAAACCAGAAGGTCATGGTCAAGCATTATGCAGACATTAAGAGACCACAAAAGCCAGCCCAGAATACTATACCCCGCAAAACTTTCAGTCACCATAAAAGGACAAAACAAGATATTTCATGACAAAACTAGATTTCACCAATACTAACCACAAACCCAGCCCTACACAAAATACTAGGAAAACACCAACCCAAGGAAGTTGGCTACACCAACAAAAACACAGACAGTTGATGGTCTCATAGCAGCAAATCCCAAAGAAGGGGAAAAGGAACAAATTAACATGACCAACAATGAAAACTAAATTAACAGGAGATAGCAATCACTGGTCATTAATATCCCTTAATGTAAATGGACTCAACTCACCTATAAAATGGCACAGGCTAACAGATTGGATACGAAAACAGAATCCGTCCTTCTTCTGCATACAAGAAACACATCTCAAAATCAAAGACAGACATCGTCTGAGAGTAAAGGGTTGGAAAAAAATACTAATCAAATGGACCTAAGAAACAAGCAGGTGTAGCTACCCTAATATCTAACAAAATAGACTTCAAGCTAAAATCAGCCAAGAGAGACAAAGACGGTCATTTCATATTAGTCACAGGAAAAATCCATCAAGAGAAAAACTGACATCTATGCCCCAAATACAAGGGCACCCTCATATGTAAAAAAAAAACACTTCTAAAGCTTAAATCATATATTAAACTCCACTAATAGTGGGAGACTTCAGCACTCCCGTCTCACCACTGGACAGGTCAATCAGACAAAAAATGAACAGAGGAGTAAGAGAACTAACATGTTATGACTCAAATGGACTTAACAGACATCTATAAAATATTTCATCCAAAGAGAAAAGAATATTCATTCTTCTCAGCACCTCATGGAACCTTCTCAAAAATTGATCACATACTCAGTAACAAAACAAACCTCAACAAATACAAAAAAAATGGAATAACCAAATATACCTTATCAGATCACCATGCTTTAAAACTAGAAGCCAACAGCAATACTAATTCCAGAAAACCCACAAGCATATGGAAGTTAAACAATGCTCACCTCAACATTGGGTCAAGGAAGAAATGAAGGGAGAAGTTAGAGATTTCCTAAAATTCAATGAAAAATGACCAAACAACATACCCAAATTTATGGGGCACAATGAAAGCAGTGTTAAGAGGAAAGTTCATAGCACTGAATACCTGCATCAAGAAGCTGAAAAATCCCACACTAGTGAATTAACAGAACATTTGAAAACTTTAGAACAAAAAGAAGCAAACTCACCTAAGAGAACTAGACAACAGGAAATAATCAAATTGAGAGGTGAAATCAACAAAATAGAAAAAAGGAAAGCAACACAAAGAATCAAATAGACAAAGAGCTGGTTCTTCAAGAAAATCAACAAAATAGACAAACCTTTATCCAAACTAACCAAAAGGCAGAGAGAGAATATCCAAATTAACAAAAATCAGACATGAAAAAGGGGACATAACAACAGACACGGAGGAAATACAGAAAGTCATCAGGTCATATTTTGAAAACCTGTACTCCACAAAATTGGAAAATTTAAAAGACAACCTTCTGGATAAATATTACTTACCAAAATCAAATCAAGACCAGATAAGCAAATTAAACAGACCTATAACTGCTGAAGAAATAGAAACAGTCATCAAAAGTCTCCCAACCAAAAAAAGCCCAGGACCAGATGGTTTAAGTTCAGAGTTCTACAAGATTTTCAAAGAACTAATACCAATACTCCTCAAATTATTCCACACAATAGAAACAGAAGGAACATTGCAAAACTCTTTTTATGAGGCTACAATTACCCTGATACCCAAACCACAGAAAGACATTACTAAGAAAGAGAATTACAGACCAATCTCACTCTAAACTTTGATGCAAAAATACTAAATAAAATATTGGCAAATCGAATCCAAGAACAACACATCAGAACCATCATCCACCATGATCAAGTCGGCTTCATCTCAGAGATGCAAGGATGGTTCAACATACAAAAATCTGTCAGACTAATCCACAAGCTGAAAAATAAAAACCACATGATCATCTCATTAGATGCTGAAAAAGCTTTTGACAAAATACAGCATCCCTTCATGATAAAGGTCTTGGAGAGAGCAGGGAAACAAGGAACATACCTAAACATAATAATGGCAATATACAGCAACATCAAACTAAAAGGGGAGAAACTCTCAGCAATTCCACTGAAATCAAGAACAAGACAAGGTTGTCTACTCTCTCCATATCTATTCAACATAGTTCTTAAGGTCTTAGCACCAAAAGGAGATCAAGGGGATTCAAATTGGAAAAGAAGAAGTCAAACTCTCACTGTTTGCTGATGATATGAAAGTTTACATAAGTGATCACGAAAATTCCACCAAGGAACTTCTACGACTCATAAATACTTTCAATAATGTAGCAGGATACAAGATTAACTCGAAAAAATCATTAGCCCTCCTGTACACAGATAATAAAAGGGCTGGGAAAGAAATCAGAGAAACAACATCCTTCACAATGGCCACAAATAGCATAAAATATCTTCGAGTAACTCTAACCAAAAAAGTGAAAGACTGGTATGACAAGAACTTTAAATCTTTAAAGAAAGAAATTGAAGAAGACACCAGAAAGTGAAAAGATCTCTCATGCTATTGGATAGGCAGAACTAACATAGTAAAAATGGAAATCTTACCAAAAGCAATCTACAGATTCTATGCAATGCTCATCAAAATCCCAGCAAAATTCTTCAGACCTCAAAAGAATAGTACTCAACTTCATATGGAAAAGCAAATAAATAAATAAATAAATAAAATAAATAAATACATACAGGATAGCCAAAACAATGCTGTACAATAAAAGACCTTTTGGAGGTATCACAATCCCTGACTTCAAACTCTACTACAGAGCTACAGTACTGAAAACAGCCTGGTATTGGCATAAGAACAGACAGCAGAGGCCACACAGTGGTAGCACACGCCTTTAATCCCAGCACTTGGGAGGCAGAGGCAGGCGGATCTCTGTGAGTTTGAGACCAGCCTGGTCTAAAAGAGCTAGTTCCAGGACAGGCTCCAAAGCTACAAAGAAACCCTTGAAGAACTCTAAAACAACTCTAAAGTCATTTCTGACAACTCTGAGGCCTCTCAGCAGTACTGCCCCCCTCCCCTGGGAACCAGGAATCTAACAATTACTCACACACATACTGAAATGTTGGGAATTTTCCATTTCCCTGAGTCTTTGTGAATGTTCTCCAGAAATTGGGGCAAGATAACCTTTAAGGTGTTGACTCTGTTCCTGATGTACATGCCAAGTGGGAGACCTCCTGGAGACTTGATTTGACTCATCCCTGGGAAAGGAGTCAAAGTGACCCTCAGATGTTTCCTCTTACCTGGCAACCACTCTCCAGTAATAGCCCTCTTGAATTGGTAATAGCCCTCTTGAATAATCCAATCATAATAGTCAAAGAATAACCCTAGACACCCCCTTGCTTCTGTGACTTTTTCCTTTAAAAGTAGCCTGTACCAGCTATTCAGGGTCTTTCTGGCCTCTCTATGCTGAAAGACCCTATCATGACAGAATTAATAAAATCCTCATGCTTTTACATCAGCTGTGATGTGAGAGATGGTCTCTTGGGGCAACTCCTCCTTGGTGATTGGACTCTGGAGTCCCAACACCCTGTCTTGAAAAGCCAAAAAAAGAAAGAAAGAAAGAAAGAAAGAAAGAAAGAAAGAACAGGAGGACCAATGGAACCGAATAGAAGACCCAGATATTAATCCACACTCCTTCGAACACCTGATTTTTGACAAAGAAGCAAAAAATATCAAATGGAAAAAAAACATATTTAACATATGGTACTGGCATAACTGGATATCAACATATAGAAGAATTATAGACCCATATCTATCACCAAACACAAAACTCAAGTCTAAATTGATCAAAGACCTCAACACAAAGCCAGCCACACTGAACCTCATAGAAGAGAAACTGGAAAATACACTTGAGCACATTGGCACAGGAGACCACTTCCTAAGTATAACCCCAGTAACACAGACACTGAGAGAAATAATTAATAAATGGACCTCCTGAAACTGAAAAGATTCTGTAAAGCAAAGGACATGGTCAGCAAGACAAAACGACATCATACAGAATGGGAAAAGATCTTCACCAACCCCACACTGGACAGAGATCTGATCTCCAAAATATACAAAGAGAGCAAGAAATTGGTCATCAAAAGAACAAATAAATAATCCAATAAAAAAATGGAGTACAGACCTAAACGGAGAACTCTCAACAGAGGAATCTAAAATGGCTGAAAGACACTTAAGGAAATGATCAACATCCCAACATCCTTAGTCACCAGAGAAATGCAAATCAAAACACCTCTGAAATTCCATCTTACACCTGTAAAAATGGCCAAGATCAAAAACACTGATGACATCTTGGGCACTAGGGAGCCCCTCTAGGGTCAAGTCGCTTGCCCACCCTAAAGTGGCTCCCTTAACTAAGAATTGTGGTTCCGTGCTCCCCTATCCACCTTTCCTTTATCCCAATTCTCCCGTTTCCCAGGTCCCCCCTCCTTCCCTTCTACCTTTTCTCTCCCCATCTCCCCTTACTCCCATCCCACCCCCCCCCCCAAGATCCCATTTTCTCCCCGGAAATTTGGTCTACTTCCCTTAGCGAAGAGGACAACTATATGTTTTTCCTTCGGTTCACCTTCTTCCTTAGCTTCTTTAGGTTCACCTATTGTAGACTCCGTGGTCCTTATTTATGGCTAGAAACCAATTATGAGTGAGTACATCCCATATTCATCTTTAGTTCCTTGGGCAGCTGAGGATTGGGAACCTGAAATGACCCTATCCTAGAGCAATACTGACGAATATCTTGCATATCATCATAGAATCTTCATCTGGTGATGGATAGAGATCGAGACAGTGACCCACACAGGAGCACTGGACTGAGCTCCCAAGGTCCCAAGGAGGAGCAGAAGGAGGGAGAACATGAACAAAGAATTCGGGACCACGAGGCGTGCATCCACCCACTGAGACAGAGGAGCTGATCTACGGGGAGCTCACCAAGGCCAGCTGGACTGTGACCGAAAAAGCATGGGATAAAACCGGACTCTCTGAACATGGCGAACAATGAGGGCTGATGAGACACCAAGGACAATGGCAGGGGGTTTTGATCCTACTTAATGTGCTGGCTCTGTGGGAGCCTAGCCAGTTTGGATGTTCACCTTCCTAGATATGGACGGAGAAGACCTAGGACTTAACACAGGGCAGGGAACCCGGACTGCTCTGTGGACTGGAGAGGGAGGGGGAGAGGAGTGGGGGGAGGGGGAGAAGGGTGGGAGGAGGGGGAGAAGGGTGGGAGGAGGGGAAGGGAAATGGGAGGCTGGGAGGAGGTGGAAACTTGTTTTTTGTTTATGTTTTTTTTTCTTATTTTCTCAATAAAAAAAAAAACACTGATGACAACTTATGCTGGAGAGATTGTAGGGAAAAGGGAACACTCCTGCATTGCTGGTAGGAATGCAAGCTGGTACAGCCCCTTTGGATGTCAGTGTGGCAATTTCTCAGAAAATTAGGAAACAACCTTCCTCAAGACCCAGTAATACCACTTTGGGGTATATATCCAAAGGATGCTCAATCGTCCACAAGTACATGTTCTCAACTATGTTCATAGCAGCTTTGTTTGTCATAGCCAGAACCTGGAAACAACCTAAATGCCTCTCCACTGAAGAATGGATAAGGAAAATGTGGTACGTTTACACAATGGAGTACTACGCAGCAGAAAAAATGACATCTTAAATTTTGCAAGCAAATGGATGAAGCTAGAAAACATGATTTTGAATGAGGCAACTCAGACACAGAAAGACAATTATCACATGTACTCGCTCATAAGTGGTTTTTAAACATAAAGCAAAGAAAACCAGACTACAAATCACAATCCCGGAGAACCTAGACAACAATGAGAACCCTAAGAGAGACATACATAGATCTAATCTACATGGGAAGTAGAAAAAACAAGATCTCCTGAGTAAATTGGGAACATGAGGACCTTGGGAGAGGGTTAAAGGAGAGAGGAGAGGCAGGGAGAGGAGCAGAGAAAAATGTAGAGCTCAATAAAAATCAATAAAAAATAATAATCAAGATAATTCCCGTAGACATCCCCACAGGACAAGATGATATAGGTAATATCCCCATTAAGATTCTCTTCTAGGGTCCCAGAGAGATGACTTTGTTATTAAGAGCACTTGTTAATAGCCAGGCATGGTGGCACATGCCTTTAATCCCAACAATCAGGAGGCAAAAGCAGATGGATTTCTGTGAGTTCAAGGCCAGCCTGGTCTGAAGAGTGAATTCCAGAACATCCAAAGACACAGGAAGAAACTTTTTATTTCTTCTTCAAAACCAGTTCTATTAGCTCATTTTTGAGGTCTCCATATATAGGTCTGAATCATAAGCTTTGAGGGTCTCAAAAGATGATTTAATACATATAGGTTATATAAAAAATTTTTCAGTTTTCTTTCCCCTTCTGTGGTATAGTTCTGATAAACTGGTAGAGAAATAACTACTTACTGTTTGGGTCACAAGCTCAAGATTTTAGATTTATTCTGATTGCCATCTAAATATAAACTAAAAGGTGTTTCTCATCAGGCCAAATAACATCTCAGTCAAATCCATACCTAACTTTTTGGACAGAAGAAAAATGTACATGCTTCTAATCCAAATCTGTAGTTTTTGCTAAGATTCAAAGGTATGAGTCTATCCTTGCTGTTTTGTAATATGAATTGCACTATGTGCCTAAAAGTTTCAAATATACATTATCTTCCCTTAAGTACATAAAGTTTAACTTCTGTTCCTAATTTAAATGTGTCTCAACAGGTTTCTCCTTAGCTGACAGACACATTCAAGCATCAGATGCTGACTACAACCTGCTCCAAAGGACTGTAAGCCCTGGACTCGTTGAAAGCTGATGTGGACCAGTCCAGCAGATGTGAATGTTCCCTGACTCTTCAACAGAGTCTGCAAACCAGATGTTTCTAATAAATACCCTGTTGCCTGAATTCCCTCACTTCTTCTGACTAGCACTTCAGTCTTCCTGACCCCTGACAATAATGCCCCAAAGTCAGCCAGAAATAGTTATGGAAAAGAATATATTGTCCTGGGATCCCTGGTTGAGATGCTAAGTCAAACGAAATCTCCCTTTCATAGGGGGACTATGTGCAGCACTGGGTAAAGAATGCGGTTTCTGTGTTGACCATTCAGGGATAGTCAAAGACAAAGTGAGGAAAGGACTAGCAAAGCACAAAAGAGAATGAAGGCAAACCAGGGATGGCTTAACAGCTCCCCCTGGCTGACTACCTTGGTATCCACCATAATGGGTCCCCTCCTCATATTAATTTTACTCCTAACGTAAATGGCCCTTGCATTTTAAATAAGTTAGTAGAATTATTCAGCTAATGGTTGCCAGATGAAATTGGGTAATTTAAAACAAGACCAAGACCCATGTTTGGGCTCTCATAGGAACAAGAAGGAGGAGGGAATGAAGGAGCGGAACAATCTCCTTCTTTTGAGAAAGAACTCCATTTTAGACAGGACCTAACTAGGCGGGTGAATGCAGCCCATAAAAGGCATAAGCATTCCCATCACAGTGAGGAAGTCATGGCAGCAGTAACTTCAGCCAGCTGTTTACTGGTGTTTAGCAGTCTCTCTTATATTGTTTATCCCAGAACCCCAAGCCATTTAGAGTGGGTCTACCTATCACAATTAAACTCTTACAGACATTCTCAGATGTTTCCATAGTGGTTCACATTCCCATAATTGGACAATAATTCTTGACTATCACACGATCTGATCACTTATAAAAAGTCTGTAATCTGCCAAGCTAATTCTAAACACATGAAAGCTTTACAGAAACATTGCCATCAAAGCCCCATAACAGGGATTGGAGAGATGCTTCAGAGGTGAAGAGCACTTTCTGCTCTTGCAAACAGACCAGTTTTGGTTCCCAGCTCCACATGATGGGTCACTGTTGTCTATAACTCCAGCTCCAGGTAACCTTTACCCTATTCTTATCTCCACAGGAACCGGGCATGCATTTAGTGCATATGCACATAAATATATCCACAATATTCATATATATGTATACATACATATACATAGGTTTTAAAAGGCCTGTAACATGAGGGCTAGAGAGGTAGTCCAGCATTAAGAGCATTGATTGTGACCAGTGGGTGAGTGACCTGCCTGCCAGATGGACTGCTGTCACTCCCTGGATTCTGTTTTCCCAAGACCTACTCTGCCACCCAACCGAATCATCATCATCCTCCCCACATCATCATCCTCCCCACAGCCAGCCTTCCCCAAAATTCCAGCAGACTCCATAGACCCAGGTGCAGACCACATCAGTCAGAAGTTCATCATCAGAACAGGTAAGTTCTCCCAGAAGAGTTGCCCTACTCTTTCTTTGAGAAAGGCCCTGATCCCCAGGGCTCATCCCCTGGCCCCTTCCTCTTATCTTAGCACCAGGACCGCTGCTGGGCCCCACCTTCAACTCCAGTGGAATTTCACTGCTCTGGTGGAGTCTCACAGTCAACACAAGAGGGTAAGTAACCTGCCTGCCAGCCACAACCCCCTGGGTTCTGTTCCCCAAGACCCACTCTACTGCCCAATCCCTCCCAGCTCATCATTCTCCCACAACCAGCCCTTCCCCACAACTCCAACAGACTCCATAGGTCCAGATACAGTCTATATCAGTCAAAAAAACAGGTGAGTGACCAACCTCCCGATCAACCTGCCACACTCCCCAGCCCCTGATTTCCAGTACATATGCCAAGGCCCTCTCCACTGCCCATAACCCCAGCAGGTTGGTCTTAGGTACCCCAGGTAAGACACTACCCACAGCTGGCTAACACTCTTTAAATCCCACCCAACAACAGCAAACTAGACCCACTCCTCTCGGCTCCATATTCTGCCTACAACTTCAGAAGAAGACTCAGGCTTTAAAGGAGGCCAGACCAGATCTAGGTGCCCAAGTTCCCCAAAAACCCCGCAGGGATACCTGAAGAAATGAATGAAATCTATGACCGGGCAATGCTGAAGCATGGGCAGCATGCATATGGTGGTTCTGTTGAACTTGTCCATATTGGGTATCATGGTCTAAGTGGATAAGGATGACTGACCAGGTCTCCTCCACAAGAGGGCACCAGAAGATCTCCTCACAGATGGTTGTGAGCCATGTAGTTTCTAGGAATTGAACTCAGGACCTTTGAAAGAGCAGGCAGTGCTCTAACCGCTGAGCCATCTCTCCAGCCCCACAGAGATACCTACTGGAACTGAAGATTCACCAGTCACAAGAACCCTTGGCCACTTAGGCCAGAAGACCAGAGAGGAAACAGAAACCAAGAAACAAAACACCCATCCGACAAAGACAAACACAGGGACTAACACCTAGACCTATAACTATCCAAAATCCAGATGCCTATATGCCAGTATAAGAACACCATCAAAACAGAAAGGTCAATATGGCACCACCAGAATCCTATGACAGCAAGAAGACCTAAACATTCCAATGCAAATGGAACGCAACAAAATGATCTTAAAAATAACTTCATGAAGATGAGAGATATTCTTACAGAAGAAATTTAAAAATCCCTTAAAGAAATTGAGGAAGGGGTTGGAGAGATGGCTCAAGGGTTAAGAGCACTCACTGTCCTTCCAGAGGACCTGGGTTCAATTCCCAGTACCCACAACTCACAGTAGCTCCAGTTCAGGGAATCCAACACCCTCACATAGATATACACACAAACAAAACACCAATGCACATAAAAATGAATAGATCTTTTTTAAAAAGAAATTTAGGAAAAGACAAAAATTGGAGAAAATCAATAAATCCCTTTAAAATGTGAAGAAAGTAAAGGGAAAAATAGAAAAAACAAAGGTGAAGGAACAATTCAGGGCTTGAAAATGCAGCTGGACTCTCATAGCTCAGCCTGGAGCTTGGCTGTGGATCTCTGCATCTGCTTCCATCAGTTACTGGATGAAGGTTCTATGATGGCAGTTAGATCACCAATCAGATTACAGGAGAAGGCCAGTTTAGGCACCCAGTCCAGTATCGCTAGGGGATATCTGAGTCATCCTTGTGGATTCCTGGGAATCTCGCTAACATCAGGTTTCCCTAGTGGCTCTCTCTATTGAGATATCTCTTTCCTTTCTCTCCCATCCCAATGCTTCCTATGGGGACCCACAGATGTGAGCCTGTTCTACCTTGACTGGAGGTCAGAGAGTTTAAGCTTATTTTTGCTCTCTCAAAGTTGTTGATGACAGGTGTGGCTACAATCAAGAAATTTTGCCCCAGGGTGTGGATAATTAGTATTTTGGATGTAGAGGTGGATCCACACCACCTAGACCAAAGGTCAGAAAATTCAAGTCTATTCTTTATATCATGTTAATGAAATCTGTTGCCTATCCCTCCCCTTTGGGAGTAAAGTATTTAAGCATGGGGAAAATAAATGAGGTAAATTTAGTATCCACGGAAGGTCACTCTCGATGCTGTTCTGTGTTTCTGTCTCTTATTTCTCTTTTATCTCTGTTCCTTGTGCTTAATAATTCTAATCCTCACACTCCTACTCTGGAATGCATGAGTTTTGCCAAAGCTGGTTTTTGACACCTCCCCCAACTCGATCATCCCATTCCCTGATGTTCTCATCCCCCATCCCCTCCCCTTTACTGCCTCCCCATCCCCAGTTTACACCCGGGAGATTTCATTTATTTCCTCTTCCCAGGGTAATCCATGTGTCCCTCTTAACAAGGTCCTCTTAACAAGGTTACCTAGCTTCTCTGAAGCTGTGGATCTGTCTTTTTGCTTCACATCTAATATCTACTTATAAGTGAGTACATAGTGTGTTTGTCTTTCTGGGTCTGGGATACCTCACTCGGGATGATTTTTTTTTCTAGTTTCATCCATTTGCCTACAAATTTCATGTTGACATTATTTTTTACAGTTGAGTGATTCTCTATTGTGTAAATACATGACATTCTCTTTATCCTTTCTTCAGTTAAGGGGTGTTGAGGTTGTTTCCAGGTTCCTGCTATTACAAATATTGCTGCTATGAATATAGTTGAGCATGTGTCCTTGTGGTATGACTGAGCATCCTTTGGGTATATGCCCAAGAGTGGTATCACTCGGTCTTGAGGTAAATTGATTCCAAATTTTCTGAGAAAATACCATATTGATTTCCAAAGTGGCTGTATAAGTTTGCGCTCTCACCAGCAGTATTCCCCTTATACCACATCCTTTTCATCATGGGCTGTCATCAGTGGTTTTGATCCCATCCGTTCTGACAGATGTAAGATGGCATCTCAGAGCCATTTTGATTTGCATTTTCCTGATGACTAGGGATATTGAATAATTGCTTAAATGTCTTTCAGCCAGTTGAGATTCTTCTGTTGAGAATTCTCTGTTTAGATCTGTACCCCATTTTTAGTTGGATTATTTGGTATTTTAATGTTTAGTTTCTTGAGCTCATTATATATTTTGGAGATCAGTCCTCTGTCAAATGTGGGGTTGGTGAAGATCTTTTATTCTGTAGGTGAAGAGAGGAAGGAGGGGCTGTATGAATAAAGGGGTCAAGATCATGACAGGGAAACCCACAGAGACAGTGGACCTGAACTTATGGGAGCTCACAAACTCTAGACCAATAGCTGGGGAGCGTGAGTGGGACCAAATAAGGCCCTCTGCATTTTTGTAGTCTGGTCTTTTGTGGGACCATTAGCAGTGGAACCAGGATCTATCCTTAGTGCATGATCTGGCTTTTTGAAGCCCATTTCATATGGTAGCATGCCTTGCTCAGTCTTGATGTGGGCAGGGGAGGCAGGGAGAGGCTTGATCCTGCCTCAACTGAATGTACCAGGCTTTGGTGACTCCCAATGGGAGGCCTTATCCTTTCTGAGGAGTAGATGGGTATGAGTTGAGGAAAGAGGAGAAGGTGGTTGAAGAGAGGGAGGGGGAACTATGATTGGTATATAAAATGAATTTTAAAAAAATGTGGATTTGAGTGGGTGGGGAGTTTGAGAGGATCTGGGAGGAGTTGGGGGAGGGAAGATTATAATCATAATGTATTGTATGAAAAACATTTATTTTTAATAAAAAAGAAGAAGAAGGCACAGAGGCGCAGCGGCGGCGGCGCCAGACGCACAGAGGCGCAGCGGCGGCAGCGGCAGCATGGCGGCGGCGCCAGACGCGGCTGAGCGGCCGCCAGACCCAAGCAGCTGGGACAGGCGTGCAATAAGGAGAGCAGATCGCCCTACTACAATTGAATCAAAGAGGTAGGCCTTTGGTTGGCCAGGTCACTGGCACAAGGGGAGCCTGGTCCTGTCCTGAAGATCCTTCGGAGGGGTGAGAGGGTTCTTGGCCTGCAGCAGGAACCACGAAAGAGAGTGAGGGCATTTTGTAAGCGGAGCCCTTGGCCAGCAGGGAAACCTGATCCGGTTTATAAAGGATCCATTGGATAGGATCAATAGGAGGAGATGGGCAGGCGCCAAGGCAAGAACTCACCCAATAATCCGAAAAACAACATGAAAACATCAGAACCCAATGATCTTACAACAGAAGTATTTGAACAACCTAACACAGAAGAAGTGGAAAAAATCGACTTTATGAAGATAATAGAGTCCCTTAAACAAGATGTAAAAAATGCCCTTATAGAAATGGATGAGAAGTATAACAAAAAGTTTGAAGAAATGAGTAAATACGTACATGATACCCTGGGAAACCAAGAAAAAACCATCAAACAGGTAATGGAAACAGTTCAAGAATTGAAAACTGAAATGAAGGCAAAGAAGAAAATACAAACTGAGGACCAGCTGGATATGGAAAATCTAGGCCAACGAGCAGAGTCTACAGAAACAAGCATAATCAATAGAATACAAGAGCTAGAAGAAAGACTCTCAGATGCTGAGGACACCATAGAGAAAATAAACGAACAGATCAAAGAAAACAGCAAAGCCAACAAATTCTCAACACAAAACATTCAGGAACTATGGGACACAATAAAAAAACCAAACCTAAGAATAATAGGAATAGAAGAAGGAGAAGAGTCACAGCTCAAAGGCTCAGAAAATATTTTCAACAAAATTATGGAAGAAAACTTTCCCAACTTAAAGAAAGATACTCATTTAAATATTCAAGAAGCATACAGAACACCAAACAGACTGGATCAAAGAAAAACATCTCCTCGCCATATAATAATCAAAACACAAAATATACAGGTTAAAGAAAGAATATTAAGAGCTGCAAAAGAAAAAGGGCAAGTAACTTATAAAGGTAAACCGATCAGACTTACACCTGACTTCTCGATGGAAACTATGAAAGCCAGAAGGTCCTGGATAGAGGTTCTGCAGAAGCTAAGAGACCATGGATGCAAACCCAAACTACTATACCCAGCCAAGCTATCGTTCACTATCAACGGAGAAAACAAGACATTCCAGGATAAGAACAAATTTAAACAATACGTAGCCACAAATCCAGCCCTACAGAAAGTAATAGAAGGAAAATCGCAACCCAAGGAATCCAACACTGCCAACACTGCCTACAATAACCCAGGCATCTAATGACCCTTCACGAGCACATCTCAAAGAAAGGAGACACACAATCTCTACTACCAAAAGCAATAAGAATAACCAGAGTAAACAACCACTGGTCATTAATATCACTTAATATTAATGGGCTCAATTCACCTATAAAAAGGCACAGGCTAAAAGATTGGATACGAAAACAGGATCCAACATTCTGCTGTTTGCAAGAAACACATCTCAACCACAAAGACAGGCACCTACTCAGAGTAAAGGGTTGGGAAAAGGTGTTTCAAGCAAATGGTCCTAAGAAAAAAGCAGGTGTGGCCATACTAATTTCTAACAAAACTGACTTCAAACTAAAATCAATCAGAAGAGACCGAGACGGTCACTTTATACTCATAACAGGAACAATTCATCAGGAGGACGTCTCAATCCTGAATATATACGCCCCCAATATAAAAGCACCTACTTATGTAAAAGAAATATTACTAGAACTCAAGGCAGACATCAAACCACACACACTAGTAGTAGGAGACTTCAACACACCTCTCTCTCCAAGGGACAGGTCAATCAGACAGAAACCTAATAGAGAATTAAGAGAATTATTGGAGGTAATGAAGCAAATGGACTTAACAGACATCTATAGAACATTCCACCCAAATAGGAAAGAATATACCTTCTTCTCTGCAGCTCATGGAACCTTCTCAAAAATTGACCACATACTCGGAAACAAAGGAAACCTCCACAGATACAAAAAAATATCAGTGTCCACCTGTGTCTTATCAGATCATCACGGATTAAAGTTAGAAGGCAACAACCACGTTGCCCCCAAAAAACCGACAAACTCATGGAAACTGAACAGTCAACTACTGAACCACACCTGGGTCAAGGAAGAAATCAAGAAAGAAATTAAAGTCTTCCTTGAATTTAATGAAAATAAAGGGACAACATACTCAAACCTATGGGACACAATGAAAGCAGTGCTAAGAGGAAAGTTCATAGCACTAAGTGCCCACTTAAAGAAAACGGAGAATGCATACATTGGGGACTTAAAAACACACCTGAAAGCTCTAGAAAAAAGAAGAAGCAGACGCGCCCAGGAGAAGTAGAAGACTGGAAATAATAAAACTGAGGGCTGAAATCAACAAAATAGAAACACAGAAAACAGTCCAAAGAATCAATGAAACAAAAAGCTGGTTCTTGGAGAAAATCAACAAGATCGACAAACCCCTATCCAAACTAATTAAACGACAGAGAGAGAACACGCAAATAAATAAGATCAGAAATGAAAAGGGGGACATAACCACAGACACAGAGGAAATTCAGAGAATCATTAGATCTTACTACAAAAGCCTGTATGCCACAAAACTGGAAAATACAAAAGAAATGGACATTTTTTTAAATAAGTATCATATACCAAAGCTAAACCAAGACCAGGTGAATGATCTAAATAGACCGGTTTCTCGCGAAGAATTAGAAATGGTTATCAAAAATCTCCCTTCGAAAAAAAGTCCAGGACCAGATGGTTTCAATGCAGAATTCTACCAGAACTTCCAAGAAGAATTAATACCTATACTCCTTAAGGTATTTCACAATATAGAATCAGAAGAGTCATTGCCAAATTCCTTTTATGAAGCTACAGTTACCCTGATACCAAAACCACAAAAAGACCCAACCAAGAAAGAGAATTACAGACCGATCTCACTCATGAACATCGACGCAAAAATCTTCAATAAAATACTGGCAAACCGAATCCAAGAACACATAAGAAAAATTATCCATTATGATCAAGTAGGCTTCATCCCAGAGATGCAGGGCTGGTTCAACATACGCAAATCTATCAATGTAATCCACCATATAAATAAACTGAAAGAAAAAAACCATATGATCATTTCACTAGATGCGGAAAAAGCATTCGACAAAATTCAACACCCCTTTATGATAAAGGTCTTGGAGAGAATAGGGATACAAGGGTCCTAACTAAATATAATAAAAGCTATTTACAGCAAGCCAACAGCTAACATTAAATTAAAGGGAGAAAAACTCAAAGCCATCCCACTAAAATCAGGAACACGACAAGGATGTCCACTCTCGCCATACCTCTTCAATATAGTGCTTGAAATTCTAGCAATAGCAATAAGACAACATAAGGAGATCAAGGGGATTCGTATTGGAAAGGAAGAAGTTAAGCTTTCGTTATTTGCAGATGATATGATAGTGTACATAAGCGACCCCAAAAATTCTACCAAAGAACTCCTACAGCTGATAAACAGCTTTAGTAACGTGGCAGGATACAAGATCAACTCCAAAAAATCAGTTGCCTTCCTATACACCAAGGTTAAGGAAGCAGAGAGGGAAATCAGAGAAGCATCACCTTTCACGATAGCCACAAATAGCATAAAATACCTTGGGGTAACCCTGACCAAGGAAGTGAAAGATCTACTTGACAAGAACTATAAGTCTTTGAAGAAAGAAATTGAAGAAGACACCAGAAAATGGAAAGACCTCCCTTGCTCTTGGATTGGGAGGACCAACATAGTAAAAATGGCAATTCTACCAAAAGCAATCTATAGATTCAATGCAATCCCCATCAAAATCCCATCAAAATTCTTCACAGATCTGGAGAAGACAATAATCAACTTTATATGGAAAAACAAAAAACCCAGGATAGCCAAAACAATCTTATACAATAAAGGTTTGTCTGGAGGCATTACCATCCCTGACTTCAAACTCTATTACAGAGCTACAGTATTGAAAACAGCTTGGTACTGGCATAAAAACAGAGAAGTCGACCAATGGAATCGAATAGAAGACCCTGACATTAACCCACAAACCTATGAACACCTGATCTTCGATAAAGGAGCTAAAAGTATACAATGGAAAAAAGAGAGCATCTTCAACAAATGGTGCTGGCAAAACTGGATGTCAATCTGTAGAAGAATGAAAATAGATCCATATCTATCACCATGCACAAAACTCAAATCCAAATGGATTAAAGACCTCAATATCAGTCCGAACACACTGAACCTGATAGAAGAGAAAGTGGGAAGTACTCTACAGCACATGGGCACAGGAGACCACTTCCTATGTATAACCCCAGCAGCACAGACACTAAGGGCATCATTGAATAAATGGGACTTCCTGAGGCTGAGAAGCTTCTGTAAAGCAAAGGACACTGTCACTAAGACAAAAAGACAACCCACTGACTGGGAGAAGATCTTCACCAACCCTGCAACTGACAAAGGTTTGATCTCCAAAATATATAAAGAACTCAAGAAACTAGACCGTAAAAGGCTAATCAACCCAATTATAAAATGGGGCACTGATCTGAACAGAGAATTCTCAACAGAAGAACTTCAAATGGCCAAAAGACACTTAAGGTCATGCTCAACTTCCTTAGCGATCAGGGAAATGCAAATCAAGACAACTTTGAGATACCACCTTACACCTGTCAGAATGGCTAAAATAAAAAACACCAATGATAGCCTTTGCTGGAGAGGTTGTGGAGAAAGGGGTACACTCACCCATTGCTGGTGGGAAAGCAAACTTGTGCAACCACTCTGGAAAGCAGTGTTTCGGTTTCTCAGGAAATTCGGGATCAACCTACCCCTGGATCCAGCAATACCACTCTTGGGAATATACCCAAGAGAGGCCCTATCATACAACAAAAGTATATGCTCAACTATGTTCATGGCAGCATTGTTTGTAATAGCCAGAACCTGGAAACAACCTAGATGCCCTTCAACGGAAGAATGGATGAAGAAAGTATGGAATATATACATATTAGAGTATTACTCAGCAGTAAAAAACAAGGACTTCTTGAATTTTGCATACAAATGGATGGAAATAGAAAACACTATCCTGAGTGAGGTAAGCCAGACCCAAAAAGAGGAACATGGGATGTACTCACTCATATTTGGTTTCTAGCCATAAATAAAGGACATTGAGCCTATAATTCATGTTCCTAGAGAAGCTAAATAAGGTGAATCCAAAGACAAACACATAGGCATCCTCAGGAATATTAACCTTCATCAGGCGATGAAAGGAGACAGAGACAGAGACCCACACGGGAGCACCGGACAGAAATCTCAAGGTCCAAATCAGGAGCAGAAGGAGACGGAGCACGAGCAAGGAACTCAGGACCACGAGGGGTGCACCCACACACTGAGACAATGGGGATGTTCTATCGGGAACTCACCAAGGCCAGCTGGCCTAGGTCTGAAAAAGCATGGGATAAATCCGGACTAGCTGAACATAGCGGACAATGAGGAATACTGAGAACTCAAGAACAATTGCAGTGGGTTTTTGATCCTACTGCACGTACTGGCTTTGTGGGAGCCTAGGCAGTTTGAATGCTCACCTTACGAGACCTGGATAGAGGTGGGCAGTCCTTGGGCTTCCCACAGGTCAGGGAACCCTGATTGCTCTTCGAGCAGATGAGGGGGGGGGACTTGATCGGGGGAGGGGGAGGGAAATGGGAAGCGGTTGTGGGGACGAGGCAGAAATCCTTAATAAATAAATAAATTAAAAAAATTAAAAAAAAAGAAGAAGAAGAATTGAAAATTGAAATAGAAGCAATAAAGACAACATAAACCCATGAAATTCTGGAATGGGAAAATCTGGATAAGCAAACAGTAACTACAGATGCAAGCACCACCAAGAGAATACAAGAGATGGAAGAGAAAATCTCTGGCATTAAGGATATGATAAAGGAAATAGATACATTAGTCAATTCATTAGTTAAATCTAAAACATTCCTAACAAAACACCCAGGAAGTCTGAGACACTATGAAAAGACTAAGCCTGGGAATAATAGGAATAGAAGGAGAAAATTTCCAGCTAAAAGGCCCAGAAAATGTATTCAACAAAATCATAGAAGAAAATTTTCCCAACCTGAAGAAGGACATGCCAATAAAAGTACAAGAAACTTATATAAAAAATATGCTGAGCCAGAATAAAAAGGTCCCTTGACACATAAAAATAAACATGCAGAATAAAGAATATTTAAAAAGTTTTTTTAGATAACATCACCCAGCCCAGCCTGTCTGGGCACTGGGTCGGAATCCTCAGGGCACCCAAGCGGGCGGGAGTTCCTTTGTTTCTATAGCCTGCCTGCACCAAGCAAGGTAGGCACTTTGTTTAGGAGCTACCCAACCAGCACAGAGACCTGATCTCTCGGCGCCAGGAGAGCCAACAGTGGGGAGAGCCATCACTGGGAAGGTACATCAGTAGGCAAGGAGACCTGATCCGGTAAAAGAAGATCCATGGGGGAGCATTTGGAAGAAGAGATGGGCAGACACCAATGCAAGAATTCACCCAGCAATCTGAAAAGCAACATGAAGCCACCAGAAACCAGCGACCTCACAACGGGAGGACATGAACACCTTAATCAAGATGAAGTAGAAAAGATTGACTTCATGAAAGTGATTGACGCCCTAAAACAGCATGTAAAGAATGCCCTTATAGAAACGGATGAGAAATATAACAGAAAGTTTGAAGAATTGAATAAATCAGTGAATGATACCCTAGAAAACCAAGGAAAAACAATCAAACAGATAACAGAAACAGTTCAAGACTTGAAAACTGAAATGGAAGCAAAGAAGAAAACACAAACAGAGGGCCGGCTGGACATGGAAAATTTAAGTAAACAAACAGAGTCTACAGAAACAAGCATAACCAACAGAATACAAGAGTTAGAAGAAAGAATCTCAGATTCTGAAGATACCATAGAGAAAATAAACACACTGATCAAAAAAAACAGCAAGTCCAACAAACTCTCATCACAAAACATTCAGGAAATCTGGGACACAATAAAAAGACCAAACCTAAGAATAATAGGAGTAGAAGAAGGAGAAGAAGTGCAGCTCAATGGTCCAGAAAATATATTTAATAAAATTATAGAAGAAAACTTTCCCAACCTAAAGAAAGATATACCTATGAAGGTTCAAGAAGCATACAGAACACAGAATAGGCTGGATCAAAAAAAAAAAAACATCCCCTCGCCATATAATAATCAAAACACAAAGCATACAGAATAAGGAAAGAATTTTAAGAGCTGCAAAGGAAAAAGGCCAAGTCACTTATAAAGGTAAACCTATCAGACTTACACCTGACTTCTCCATGGAAACCATGAAAGCCAGAAAGTCCTGGATAGATGTACTGCAGAAACTGAGAGACCATGGATGCAAGCCCAGACTACTATACCCAGCCAAGCTTTCGTTCACTATAAATAGAGAAAATAAAATTTTCCAGGATAAAAACAAATTTAAACAATACGCAGCCACAAATCCAGCCTTACAGAAAGTAATAGAAGGAAAATCACTAACCAAGGAGTCCAACAATGACCACAATAACTCAGACATCTAGAGACCCTTCACCAACACAACTCAAAGAAGGGAAACACACAAACTCTATGACTAAAAAAGTGACCGGAGTTAACAACCACTGGTCATTAATATCACTTAATGTCAATGGACTCAACTCACCTATAAAAAGGCACAGGCTAAGAGATTAGATAAGAAAACAGGATCCAACATTCTTCTGTTTACAAGAAACACACCTCAACCACAAAGACGGGCACCTACTCAGAGTAAAGGGCTGGGAAAAGGCTTATCAAGCAATGGACCTAAGAAACAAGCAGGTGTGGCCATACTAATCTCTAACAAAGTTGACTTCAAACTTAAATCAATCAGAAGAGATGGAGAGGGGCATTTTATACTCATAACAGGTACAGTTCATCAGGATGTAGTCTCAATCCTGAACATCTATGCCCCTAATATAAAAGCACCCACATACATAAAAGAAACATTGCTAAAACTCAAGGCAGCCATCAAACCACACACACTAATAGTAGGAGACTTCAACACTCCTCTCTCACCAATGGACAGGTCAATCAGACAGAAACCTAACAGAGAAATTAGAGAATTAATGGAGGTAATGAAGCAAATGGACTTAACAGACATCTATAGAACATTCCACCCAAATAGGAAAGAATATACCTTCTTCTCTGCAGCTCATGGAACCTTCTCGAAACTCGACCACATAGTCGGTAACAAAGCAAACATCCACAGTTACAAAAAAATATTAGTAACCACCTGTGTCTTATCAGATCACCATGGATTAAAGTTAGAATTCAACAACAATCCTACCCCCAGAAAGCCTACAAATTCATGGAAACTGAACAGTCAACTACTGAACCATACCTGGATTAAGGAAGAAATAAAGAAAGAAATTAAAGTCTTCCTGGAATTCAATGAAAATAAAGAAACAACATACTCAAATTTATGGGACACTATGAAAGCAGTCCTAGGAGGAAAGTTCATAGCACTAAGTGCCCACTTAAAGAAAACAGAGAAAGCTCACATTATAGACTTAACAGCCCACCTGAAAGCTCTAGAAAAAAAAAAGAAGCAGACTCACCTAGGAGGAGTAGAGACTGGAAATAATCAAACTGAGGGCTGAAATCAACAAAATAGAAACACAGAAAACAATCCAAAGAATCAATGAAACAAAAAGCTGGTTCCTGGAGAAAATCAACAAGATTGACAAACCCCTATCCAAACTAATCAAACGGCAGAGAGAGAATTTGCAAATTAATAAGATCAGAAATGAAAAGGGGGACATAACCACAGACACAGAGGAAATTCAGAGAATCATTAGATCTTACTACAAAGGCCTGTATGCCACAAAACAGGAAAATGTAAAGGAAATGGACACTTTTTTAGATAAATACCATATACCAAAGTTAAACCAGGACCAGGTGAACAATCTAAATAGACCTGTTAGTCGCGAAGAATTAGAAGCTGTTATCAAAAACCTCCTTACCAAAAAAAGCCCAGGACCAGATGGTTTCAATGCGGAATTCTACCAGAACTTCCAAGAAGACCTAATACCTATACTACTTAGTGTATTTCACAATATAGAAACAGAAGAGGCATTGCCAAATTCCTTTTATGAAGCTACAGTTACTCTGATACCAAAACCGCACAAAGACTCAACCAAGAAAGAGAATTATAGGCCAATCTCACTCATGAACATCGACGCAAAAATCCTCAACAAAATATTGGCAAACAGAATCCAAGAACACATTAGAAAAATTATCCATTATGATCAAGTAGGCTTCATCCCAGAGATGCAGGGCTGGTTCCACATACAAATCTATTAATGTAATCCATCATATAAATAAACTGAAAGAAAAAAACCATATGATCATTTCATTAGATGCTGAAAAAGCATTTGACAAAATTCAACATGCCTTTATGATAAAAGTATTGGAGAGATTAGGGATACAAGGGTCATACCTAAATATAATAAAAGCTATATACAGCAAGCCGACAGCTAACATCAAATTAAACGGAGAGAAACTCAAAGCCATCCCACTAAACTCAGGAACACAACAAGGCTGTCCACTCTCACCATACCTCTTCAATATAGTGCTTGAAGTTCTAGCAATAGCAATAAGGCAACATAAGAGGATCAAGGGGATTCGAATTGGAAAAAAAGAAGTTAAACTTTCGTTATTTGCAGATGATATGATAGTGTACATAAGCAACCCCCAAAACTCCACCAAAGAACTTTTACAGCTGATAAACACCTTTAGTAATGTGGCAGGATACAAGATCAACTCCAAAAAATCAGTTGCCCTCTTATACACAAAGGATATGGAAGCAGAGAGGGAAATCAGAGAAGCTTCACCTTTCACGATAGCCACAAACAGCATAAAATATCTTGGGGTAACTCAAACCAAGGAAGTGAAAGATCTATTTGACAAGAACTTTAAGGCATTGAAGAAAGAAATTGGGGAGGATACCAGAAAATGTAAGGCCTCCCTTGCTCTTGGATTGGGAAGATCAACATAGTAAAAATGGCAATTCTACCAAAGGCAATTTATAGATTCAATGCAATCCCCATCAAGGTCCCATCAAAATTCTTCACAGATCTGGAGAGGACAATAATCAACTTTATATGGAAAAACAAAAAACCCAGGATAGCCAAAACAATCCTATACAATAAAGGATCTTCTGGAGGCATTACCATCCCTGACTTCAAACTCTATTACAGAGCTACAGTGATGAAAACAGTGTGGTACTGGCATAAAAACAGAGAAGTCGACCAATGGAATTGTATAGAAGACCCAAATTTTAACCCACAAACCTATGATCACCTCATTTTCGATAAAGGAGCTAAAAGTATACAATGGAAGAAAGAAAGCATCTTCGACAAATGGTGCTGGCATAACTGGATGTCAACCTGTAGAAGAATGAAAATAGACCCATATCTATCACCATGCACAAAATTCAAGTCCAAATGGATTAAAGACCTCACTATCAGTCAGAACACATTGAACCTGATAGAAGAGAAAGTGGGAAGTACCCTACAACACGTGGGCACAGGAGATCGCTTCCTATGTATAACCCCAGCAGCACAGACATTAAGGACAACATTGAATAAATGGGACCTACTAAAACTGAGAAGCTTCTGTAAAGCAAAGGACACTGTCACTAAGACAAAAAGGCAACCTACTGACTGGGAGAAGATCTTCACCAACCCTGCAACAGACAAAGGTCTGATCTCCAAAATATATAGAGAACTCAAGAAACTAGACTTTAAAATGCTAATTAACCCAATTAAAAAATGGGGCACTGAACTGAACAGAGAATTCTCAACAGAAGAAGTTCAAATGGCCAAAAGACACTTAAGGTCATGCTCAACCTCCTTAGCGATCAGGGAAATGCAAATCAAAACAACTTTGAGATATCATCTTACACCTGTCAGAATGGCTAAAATAAAAAACTCCAATGATAGCCTTTCCTGGAGAGGCTGTGGAGGAAGGGGTACCCTCATCCATTGCTGGTGGGAATGCAATCTTGTGCAACCACTTTGGAAATCAGTGTTTCGGTTTCTCAGGAAATTCGGGATCAACCTACCCCTGGACCCAGCAATACCACTCCTGGGAATATACCCAAGAGATGCCCTATCATATGACAAGAGCATTTGTTCAACTATGTTCATAGCAGTATTATTTGTAATAGCCAGAACCTGGAAACAACCTAGATGCCCTTCAATGGAAGAATGGATGAAGAAAGTGTGGAATATATACATATTAGAGTACTACACTGCGGTAAAAAACAATGACTTCTCGAATTTTGCATGCAAATGGATGGAAATAGAAAACACTATCCTGAGTGAGGTAAGCCAGACCCAAAAAGAGGAACATGGGATGTACTCACTCATAATTGGTTTCTAGCCATAAATAAGGGTCACGGAGGCTACAATTGGTGAACCTAAAGAAGCTAAGTAAGTAAGAAGGTGAACCCAAGGAAAAACATATAGTTATCCTCTTGGCTAAGGGAAGTAGACAAAATTGCCGGGGAGAAAATTGGGATCTTGGGAGTGGGGTGGGATGGGGGTAAGGGGAGATGGGGAGAGAAAAGGGAGAAGGGAAGGATGGGGGGAACTTGGGGAAAAGGATGATTGGGATAAAGGAAGGTTGGATAGGGGAGCACGGAAGCACAATTCTTAGTTAAGGGAGCCACCTTTGGGTTGGCAAGAGACTTGAACCTAGAGTGGCTCCCTGGAGCCCAAGGCGATGTCCCCAGTTAGTTCCTGGGGCAGCTGAGGATTGGGAACCTGAAATGACCCTATCCTAGAGCAATACTGATGAATATCTTCCATATCACCATAGAACCTTCATCTGGTGATGGATGGAGATAGAGACAGAGACCCACACTGGAGCACTGGACTGAGCTCCCAAGGTCCCAATGAGGAGCAGAAGGAGGGTGAACATGAGCAAAGAAGTTGGGACCACGAGGGGTGCACCCACCCACGGATACAGTGGAGCTGATCTATTGGGAGCTCACCAAGGCCAGCTGGACTATGACTGAAAAAGCATGGGATAAAACCGGACTCTCTGAACATGGCGAACAATGAGGGCTGATGAGAAGCCAAGGACAATGGCACGGGGTTTTGATTTTACTTAATGTGCTGGCTTTGTGGGAGCCTAGCCAGTTTGGATGTTCACCTTCCTAGATATGGACGGAGGGGGGAAGACCTTGGACTTTCCACAGGGCAGGGAACCCTGACTGCTCTTTGGACTGGAGAGGGAGGGGGAGAAGAGTAGGGGGAGAGGGAGAAGGGTGGGAGGAAGGGGAGAACGGTGGGAGGAGGGGGAGGGAAATGGGAGGCTAGGAGGAGGCAGAAACTTGGTTTTTTCCTTTTCTCAATAAAAAAATAAATAAATAAAAATAAAAAAAGTTTTTTTTAAAAAAAAAAAAGGTCAAATAAAATATAAAGGCAGACTTATCAGAATTATACCCAACTTCTCAATGAAGACTCTAAAAGTCAAAGAGGCCTGGACAAACATCTGGCACAATCTAAGAGACCACAGATGCCAGCACATACTATTATAACCAGCAAATCTTTCAATCCCCTAAATCGAGAAAATAAGATATTTCACTGCAAAGTCAAATGTAAACAATGCCTGTCCACAAATCCAGTCCTATAGAAAAGGTACTAGGAGGAAAACTTCAACCCAAGGAAATTACCTACATTCACAAAAACACAAGCAATAGATAATCTCAAACTTGCAAGACCCAAAGAAGAGAAACACACACACACTTACAACAACAAAATAACAGAAACTAACAACCACTGGTCACTAATAGCTCTCAATATCAAAGGAATCAATTCCCAATTAAAAAAAAAAGACACAGGCTAACAGAATGGATCCAAAAACAGGATCCATCCTTCTCCTGTATACAAAAATCACACCTCAACATTATAGACAGACATTATCTAGACTAAAATGTTGGGAAAGGATTTTCCAATCAAATGGACCTACGAAGCAAGCTGATGTAGCTTTCCTAATATCTAACAAGAGAGATTTCATACCAAAGTTAATACAAACTCCTCTCTACCTTGTTGTAACGGGGATGGAGATGAGTTCCAAACATGTTTGTATTATGCTGATTAAACCTTGATTATTACAGTCTGGGCCTCTCTGGGGGTCTCTCTCTGGGGGTCATAATCTGGGCACAACAACCCTAGTGGTGGAACCAACAGAGGATCCAGACACATAGCCCTAAACCAAGTATCCCCAGGACTGACAGCGCTTATGGAGCCCACTAGGGATGGAGAGGAGAGAAAAAAGTCTTAAAGAGTGCCCAAGAGGGACTGGGCACAAAGAGGGTAAGGAGTACATGCCTGTGACTTAGAATGTCTCTGGGATCACATGGTGATCCCCAGGAGTTCCAGAAAACTGTTGTCTCTTTGTTTATTATGTTTAAGACTAGACAGATGAGAACTTTGTCTTAGGCAGGAGAGAGGGACCTGCTCGCAGGTGGCAGGGAATTGACCGCTTACAATTAAGAAACTGTGCAAATGTAAAACAAAAAATCTGAGATCATGGTCAAAAAAGTTAACAAAAAAAAACTTTTTAAAAAGAGCATTGGCAGCCAAGGACACTCTCTGTGCCTCTTTTCTTTTCTGAGCGAAGTTCTTCAGTATGATAACACTCAAGGTCTCTTCTACTGGCCAGCAGTTTCCTTTCTTAACTCTTTCCTGTCCTGATACTGCTTATAAGAAGTTTTCAATTGCCGGACGGTGGTGGCGCACGCCTTTAATCCCAGCACTCGGGAGGCAGAGGCAGGCAGATCTCTGTGAGTTCAAGGCCAGCCTGGTCTACAGAGCTAGTTCCAGGACAGGCTCCAAAGCCACAGAGAAACCCTGTCTCGAAAAAACCAAAAAAAAAAATTTTGTCTACTTCCCTTAGCCAAGAGGATAACTATATGTTTTTCCTTGGGCTCCCCTACTTACTTAGCTTCTTTAGATTCACCTATTGTAGACTCCGTGACCCTTATTTATGGCTAGAAACCAATTATGAGTGAGTACATCCCATGTTCATCTTTTTGGGTCTGGGATACCTCACTCAGGATAGTGTTTTCTATTTCCATCCATTTGCATGCAAAATTCGAGAAGTCATTGTTTTTTACCGCAGCGTGGTACTCTAATGTGTAGATATTCCATACTTTCTTCATCCATTCTTCCATTGAAGGGCATCTAGGTTGTTTCCAGGTTCTGGCTATTACAAATAATACTGCTATGAACATAGTTGAACAAATGCTCTTCTCATATGATAGGGCATCTCTTGGGTATATTCCCAGGAGTGGTATTGCTGGGTCCAGGGGTAGGTTGATCCCGAATTTCCTGAGAAACCGAAACACTGACTTCCATAGTGGTTGCACAAGATTGCATTCCCACTAGCAATGGATGAGGGTACCCCTTCCTCCACAGCCTCTCCAGCAAAGGTTATCGTTGGTGTTTTTGACTTTAGCCATTCTGACAGGTGTAAGATGATATCTCAAAGTTGTTTTGATTTGCATTTCCCTGATTGCTAAGGAAGTTGAGCATGACCTTAAGTGTCTTTTGGCCATTTGAAATTGCCGGGGAGAAAATTGGGATCTTGGGGGTGGGGTGGGATGGGGGTAAGGGGAGATGGGGAGAGAAAAGTTAGAAGGGAAGGAGGTCGGGCCTTGGGAAAACAGGAGGATTGGGATAAAGGAAGGTTGGATAGGGGAGCACGGAACCACAATTCTTAGTTAAGGGAGCCACTTTAGGGTTGGCAAGAGACCTGACCCTAGAGGGGCTCCCAGGTGCCCAAACCGAGGTCCCCAGTTAGTTCCTTGGGCAGTTGAGGATAGCAATACTGACGAATATCTTGCATATCATCATAGAACCTTCATCTGGTGATGGATGGAGATAGAGACAGAGACCCACACTGGAGCACTGGACTGAGCTCCCAAGGTCCCAATGAGGAGCAGAAGGAGGGAGAACATGAGCAAAGAAGTCGGGACCATGAGGGATGCACCCACCCACTGAGACAGTGGAGCTGATCTATTGAGAGCTCAGCAAGACCAGCTGGTCTGTGACTCAGGAAGCATGGGATAAAACTGGACCCTCTGAACATGGCGAACAATGAGGGCTGATGAGAAGCCAAGGACAATGGCACGGGGGTTTGATCCTACGTAAAATGATGGCTTTGTGGGAGCCTAGCCAGTTTGGATGTTCACCTTCCTAGATATGGACGGAGGGGGGAGGTCCTAGGTCTTACCATAGGGCAGAAAACCCTGACTGCTCTTTGGACTGGAGAGGGAGGGGGAAAGGAGTGGGGGGAGGGGGAGAAGGGTGGGAGGAGGGGGCGTAGGGTAGGAGGAGGGGGAGGGAAATGGGAGGCTGGGAGGAGGTGGAAACTTGTTTTTTTTTTCTCCTTTTCTAAAGAATAAAAAAAAAAGAAGTTTTCAATTATACCAACCTGTAACTTTAAAAAAAAAATGTTGATTTTAAAGTAAATGTCAAAAGATACATTATGTTTCAAAATGTTTTTGTTTCCACAGGGGGAAAAAATGGGTTACAAATACTTAACAGCGGGCTGGAGAGATGGCTCAGAGTTTAAGAACACTGACTGTTCTTCCAGAGGTCCTGAGTTCAATTCCCAGAAACCGCATAATGACTCATAACCATCTGTAATGAGGTCTGATGCCCTCTTCTGGCATAGAGGTGTACATGCAGGAGAAACATTGTATACATAATAAATCTTTAAAAAAAAACAAATATTTAACACCTTTAATTAAGATGCATATTTCTGCTTTTTTATGCAGTGTTCTGCTAAATAAAATCACAAAAAATACTTTGATAAAAATTTACATATTGTCTAAAAAGGTTTTTAATAGAGGTTTTTATATTATCCAAAAAACAAAAAAGGCCAAAAGATGTTTGCTATAATTTCTTGTACCTAAATGTTTAACAGTTAATTCTGGTTTTAAAAGCTTTGTTTGTCTTGTTAAAGGGTCATAGTTATTTCTTTAAAAATTACATATGCTTATTTTGTTAAAAAAAAAAACTAGTCCTTGGTAATTATAAGTTTTGTACTTGTAATTTTTCTCTGAGCTCTGGTCATTAGATTCGGGTTCACAAAAGTTTGGATGTCTTTTTAATATAGATAATGTTAAAACTGTTTTATGCTGTTCTTTATTGATATACAAGAATGTCAGTTACTACCAGGAATAGCTGGGATTAAACTCCTAAAGGAAAGGGAAAAAAACAGCTACAAAGAAAACCACCAATGCCATGTATAGTCACCAAAAGTGTCAACTATAATAAAGTAGGTTATAAAACATATATGCTTATAAAATGTTTCATATTGTTAATATTTAGATTTTAGCCTCATTGTCTTTGCTAAAATCATTAAAGGTTAAATCTGACAAAAATATGGTATATAGTTCTGGTCTGTTAAAAATACAAATTAATAATCAGTCATCCTCAAAGTACTGATATAAGTATAGGGATAAGCCTTATTAGTCCCCTATATATGTTTTAAAACTTAAAACAAGTAATTTTTAATAATAAAGTCTGTCTAATCAGAAATACCTAGACAGCCCTAAATACTTCAGAGATCTATAAAAAATGGCATTTAAAATATTGTTTAAAAAGCTTATATCAGAGAGAGACTCTGAGACCCTAATAGTGACCCAAGGTCTCCAAAGAAGACTATGGGACACCACAATGTCTCCACCTGGATGACGACGGCGCTGACCATTGGGCAAATGCCCCGATGCTACGACCTGCCGCCAGGACCCAGCCCAGACTGTGGACAAACGGTAGGATCTTGGAGAATTGATTGCACCACTTTTGCCTAGACAAAATAAGGTCAGTCTTTTCCATGTCCCTCTTCCCCAGAAACCAATCACCTTATGGGTCTGGTAAAGACTGCTGTTCTGATACTTCTGCCTCCAATGCTGTGGAGACCTGGGTATGACTGTATATGGGCTGGTCTCTGTCATTTTTCTGTTTTGTCTGTACTTAAATATAATTTATTTATCTTCCTAAGATCTCTGATTGTCTTAATGGCTAGGCCAGCTATAATATCAATTTAAGAGCAAAAAAGGATATCCAAATCCTTACACAAAGCTCTAGCCAGCTTGTTAGCTCATTATATCTAAAGGTCTGAGGGTATAAAAGTTCATAAACATTAAGGGTTTAAAAAATAATTCAAGGTAGTACTAATAAACAATAAAATAATGACTACATACTGTTTGGGTTACAAGTTCAGAATTTTCTGTTTTTGCTGGAATTCAAAGGTATAAGTCTATTTTTCCTGTGTTATAAATATCTATTATTTGCTATTTCTGGGCCTCTCTGGGGGTCTCTCTCTGTGGGTCATAATCTGGGCACAACAACACCAGTGGTGGAACCAACAGAGGATCCAGACACATAGCCCTAAACCAAGTATCGCCAGGACTGACAGCGCCAACGAGCCAGACCAGTGCTGCAACCATCCCTCTACTTTAGCCATCCAAGCCCATAAATCACTGGACAGGCTCAACTATGTGGAGTTTACGGCTTAAATAGCGTGCACTAACTGGGTGGTAAAATTAACAAAAGCAGTGTTCCAAACCCCTCTCATATGATGGTTGAGTTCCATAACAGTAGCAGAAGCATGCAATACAGTGCCATGAGTAACGCACATATCATGATAAAAGCTAGAACATGTTAACCATTGAAAAGTCCAATCCTAATATCTCCCTAAGTTGTTATCAGTCACTTTCTATCAGCACTGTGGCATCTTAATTGTTACAAACATTCCCTCCTTAACAACCAGATCCTCCAATTTCCCTCTAGCCCTTTCTGTTCAGGTCCTTTTTCTGACAGGACTTTCTATTTGAGATCTTTATTCTACACTTTTTCTGCTTGTTGGCCCTCTGGCACGTTTTCCCTCCCTTTCCTTCCAATCTACCTTTCGTTCTCATTCCTTCCTGATTTGGGGCCAAAGAGCTATCTTAACTTTCATTTGATGTCTGCCATTTCTTAGTACTGGCTCTTTTACATCTGATGTTAACTTTAATGTTGATCTTCTGTGCTGTTGTTCCTCCTTTAGCCTAGAGAAAAGCCTTAATTTTCAGCATCCCTCCTGTTCTGTGTGTAGCCACTCAGTTTTTTCTTTTTTACATTCACTGCCTAAACTTCCATCCTCAATTTCCTGTGTACTATATTGCATCTGCTCTCAGCTCATAGACCTGGCTGGATCATTATGGGTAGTCTGTTTCAGATCCATTTCTTTAACCTCATTTTTACTCTCTTAGCACATCCTTTCCTTCAGCTATCTAGGAATCTCTTCAGATCTGTATCTCTTCATTGCGCCATGGTCTCAGTGATTACCTTCTCCAATGTTCCACCCTGACACATGTTTACTATACACTCTGTCTCCAGCCCAACTGCACCTCCTTCTCCCTATTTAGCTTCCAGAATTGATCTTTTCAAACTTATCGTCATTTTTAAGCCTCTTTAAGAAGCCTTCAGGTTTTGTTTTCTTTGTTCCTTTTGGTTTTTGCCTTTCCTGTTTAATGAAGTTGTAACTGTGATGATAGTCAAGTGCTCTGGCCCTGGAAGAATCCCTTTAACATCCACTTTTGTCTCCCAGTGTCTGTCTCTTCTTTGGTTTTACTGGTGCATTCATTACTACCACTGACTTTTAATGTAGCTCTTGGCAGGTTCCCTGCAAGTCCTCGTTGCATCAACCAAATCCTTTAATGAAAAATGTGCCACAGGGACTGGAGAGATGGCTCAGAGGTTAAGAACACTGCCTGCTCTACCAAATGGCCTGAGTTCAATTCCCAGCAACCACATGGTGGCTCACAACCATCTGTAATGGGGTCTGGTGCCCTCTTCTGGCCTGCAGGCATACACACAGACAGAATATTGTATACATAATAAACAAATATTTAAAAAGAAAAAAGAAAAATGTGCCACAAAAGTTTCATTCACACCTTCCTCCTCAATCCATCCCTGTGTGTCATGTCCTCAGTTCTGCTAAGTGCCTTCTTTTTTGTCTTCTACATATAAGTCTGCTCCAGTCTGTGATCTAGTCTACCATTCATTTTATCTCTCTTTAATTTATCCCCAGGCTCCTAACCCTGCAACTTCACATAGCACTCTGTTAAAATTTATACCACATTCCCTTATACCTTTATTTAAATGTTCTCTTCCTTTAAACTGTTCGGAGTCGCCAGCAGAGGCATTGGTAAACACCATTCGACCCCCCGGAATAGGCTGATCCTTAACAATCTTAGGAAAAATTACGTGGTGGCGGCGGAACACTTCAAGGAGCCGACTTTTTGGATGATTGTCTAATTGACCAGAGGAAGTGGCCAAGAACAAGGTCCACAGCTCATGATAAATATCTAAGCTGTGTCTTATCATATGAGGTGATATGATTAGGTTTTCAACCAAAGTTTGAATACTTATTTTTTTGAGCTCTCCACAATAATTGTCATAATGAGGCATAACCATGTGGCAAGGAGAGGCAGAACAGTGAACCCACATAAGGGGACCATAATACACCAGTGGGAGGAAACTTAGAGACAAATACTAAAAATGAAAAGGGCTTATCACAATCCATATATTGTAGTCTCAAGGCCTCCTTTGCTTTAGAAGTCATCTACTTTAGTTATACAGGGTTAGAATCTCCCTGAAGGAGGTCAAATAAGGGTTTAATTTGGCCAGTATGAGAGCCAAGGATGGATGCATCCAATTAACATCACCTAAAAATCTCTGCTAATCATTTAAGGTTTGTAAATGAGAAACAATTGCAGCTTTAATGATTTACTAATTCAGCAGCCTGTAACCAACCCCTTAGATCGGCAAAGGATTTAAAAAGTAGCTGCTCTTCCTTGCAATACTTATTTGCATTTTTAAAAACCAATTGTTTAATTACAGGCATAGCTTGATCTGCATCCCCAAAATTTTGTTTTCCTGTGTCCTTGTTGGGCAATGCCTTCCAAGCCTGTACGGCCGAAGCAGCTATCTGCACATACACTTCTGCACAGCAAGACCTGTCAGCTTGGATACATTGCTCTTGCTGGTCCCCATGCCACAGGAGATAATTTCCACCAGGCCGAATGACTCTGCGAAGTTGTCAAACATGGATGCAAATGTCAGGGCTATTTGCTGGCACACAACCTGCCCAGGATTGTTAGGATCAGGGGTTTCAATGACAGGAAAAGCTTGAATTCCAGTCGGTGCACCGGACTGCTGGAAAATAACTTCCTTCTGCCCATCCCGGTCCTCATCGGTTTCCTTATAAGCGGGAGGTGCAAAAGGCAAAAGCCATTTACAACCAGCTCTTCCCGCTCCCGAGCAACTCTTCAGTGGACTTGGCAACTCCTCAATCTCTTTCTCAACTGTTCTTCTTCTGATTCCTCAGAATCTGCTCTAGTTGAACTCTCTTCCCTAGAAGTCTGACTGAGCATGACCTCTTTCATAGCCTTATCCTCAGTGACCACCGAATGTCTAGTTTCCTCTTCTTGTATCTCTGTGAAAGCCTTACTAACCTCCCTCAGTTGTTACTTTCACTTTCTCTGTTAGCAAGGCTTCCTTCACCAATCTCCATAAAGAGAACATCACCATAGGCAAGTGCTCTGGCCTCTGTTTCTGCAATTCTCTTTGTAAATCTGACTTGGCTTGTTCCCAGCCTGGAACATTTAAACCCGCTCCCATAATAAACCAGGGGCTAACTTGAGCTATTTTTTTCTGAAATCTTCAGCTGTCTTCCTTTTTACTTCCATGCCTTGTGGCTTTAAGACTTTTGGTTCTTTTTGAGGCCTTCAATTCACCCTCCCACCTCTTTTTTATACTTGCTAGTCTTTTGGAGGGTGTCCCTCAGAGTATCTCAGAGGATGGAAAAAAAAACACATTTCTTTCCCCAATATGCTCCTCCATTTATCCAGCAGATGGAGCGACCACATTCATGAATCCCCACTTTCCAGATCTCAGTAGTACCTATGCCCACAGTCCCCCCCAAAAAGATTATGAATGTTTGTCTTTGTTTAGAGTGTTGGTTATAAGTTGTTATGGATAATGGTCAGGAAAAAAACTAAGCAAAGGAGATTATATTAAGTTTTGTGTTTTGAAAAGAGAAAATGCTGTGGGATAATGGTTTTGTACACTGTAAAGATTTGTTACTCTTATAAGTTTAATAAAATGCTGATTGACCAGTAGCCAGGCAGGAAGTACAGGTGGGGCAACCAGACTAGGAGGATTCTGGGAAGAGGAAAGGCAGAGATAGTCAGTCACCATCCAGATGCAGAAGAAGCAATATGAGAATGCCTCAGTGACAAAAGGTATTAAGTCGTGTAGCTAAACATAGACAAGAATTATGGGTTGATTTAAGTTGCAAGAGCTAGTTAATAATAATCCTGAACTAATAAGCCTAACAGTTTATTATTTTAAAAAGTTTCTGTGTGTTTCTTCGGGACTGAACAACTGTGGGACCATGCAGGACAGAAACCTCTGTTTACAGGGCCCATTCTCATCAAAATTGGGTGAAAGCAAGACTGAGATCCAACAGGGCACACATGAAGTTCTATATCTACGCGTGTGACATCCGGAGCATGTCATAATGTGATCTATATGCCGTCTAGAGTCAGTCTTCTGTTGCTGGGAAGAGATACCATGACCATAGCAACTGTTTTTTTGTTTCATTTCTCCTTCTACTGAAAATAGAGGGAAAAAGAAAATAGATTCTTTTCTCATACAATAAAAAAGCTCAAGCTTTCCTTTAGTTCCTTTTTACAAGTTAGAAGCTTAGCGGGGGGGGGGGTCTTTCCCTGAGGCCCCCGCTCCCTTTATTTCATTTAGCCTCAGGCTTTTCTTTAAATATTTTATATCCTTGAGCACAAGACTTAACCCCATTACACTTCCTTGTCTTCCTTTTCTCCTCAAATTGTACATTTTGCATTTTTTCCTTGCTCATTTTGTTTCTTTTCATTATAGATCTTCATAGTAGACCACTAATAACCACAGGACAGAGTCAGTACTAGGCTGTCTTGAAATCTCTTCTGTCAGCACCATTAATCCAAAACTATTCAATTTAGCCTCAAGCAGATTTTTTTGGGCAAGGGAAAAAAGCAATCACATTCTTCACCAAAACAATACAAAACTAGTCTCTAGGCCACTTAATAATATTCTTCTCTGAAACTTCTTGAGCCAAGCCATCATAGTCTACATGGCTCTCAGCACCACTGTCTTCCATGTTCCTACTAACATAACCCATTAATCCCCACTTAAATTGTTTATCTTTTCTAAGACAAAGCCCCCAAATCTGTATTCTGCCAACCATAGGCGTAGTCAGGTCGGTCACAGCAATATCCCACTCCCTGGTAACAACTTCTGTCTTAGCCAGTGTGTTATTGATATGAAGAGGCGCCATGGCTGTGGAACTACTGTCAAGGAAAGCATTTAATCGAGGCTTACGGTTTCAGAGGTTTAGTACATTCTCATAATGGCAAGGAGAATGGGGGCATACAGGCAGCCATGAATCTGAAGTAGTTGAGTAGTTCTACACCCAGATCTACATCTGAGTCCTACAGACCTACCAAGTAAGTCACACACCTTAAAGGGTGCACAGCCTCCAGAAATAGCTGGTGAACAGGTACTCTGTAGATCTTTGTGCTCACAGATAAGCACTAGGAGAGCCTGGAATGTTAAGCACACAAACAGTGGGAAGAGAAAATCACTGGGCCTGGTTTGGGCTTCTGAAACCTCAAAGTGACATTCCAACAAGGCCATACCACCCCAACAAGGCCATACCACCCCAACAAGGCCATGCCTCCCAATCCTTCTGGAGAGTGACTCTCCTGATGACCAAACATTCAAATATATGAGCCGATGGGGGGTCATTATTATTCAAACTACCACAAGTTCCAGTGGGTTTGAGTAGCCCTCGTTTTAGTTTCGATGGCTGCCAACTGTGTGACTTCCCTCCTAGGATGGCATTGCTTCCTTTCTGCAACTGTCCTTGAGAGATGTTTCACTTTTCTAGTATGTTTAGCTCCCATTTCTCACTAAAAATCTGGTTAAAAAGCAGCCAGCAATATCCAGGTGGAAATCTTAATGCTATTCTAAGTTGGAATTTCCTCTGCCAGAATAATTAGTTCATCAATTTAAACCTAGGCTCACACAAAGTCTCCCAGGGAATAGAGAAAATGTAGACTGTTTTTGCCATAACACAACATAAATGGCCTCTAGTCTACTTCCCAATAGACAACTCATTTCCTTCTGAGATCTCAGTATCACCCATTAATCTCCATTCACAGTAGTTCAGGTGCATCTGACTTGTTCGAAATAAATCTTCCAAGTAGACTCCCTGGAACTTACAAGAATTTTTTGAGTCTGTGAAAACATAAGTTTCAGACACATTAACATTCCCACAGTTTATAGTCTGTATTGAAACTTATATCGTAGAAATGGCAGTATATTCATGCCAGAAATGACTGTGACAGATGGTTTTGCACAATGAAATCTTTGAGGTGGGTGGTGGTGGCACATGCCTTTAATTCCAGCACTCAAGAAGCAGTGCCAAATGAATCTCTGTGAATTCGAGGCCAGCCTAGTCTACGAGTCTAGTTCCATAACAGCCTTAAAAGCTACGGAGAAACCCTGTCTCAAAAAAACAAAAAAAAAAGTATCTTTGTGGTCTATAGTTAGAAAACCAATGGGAATTTAAAATCTTGATCTTGCAGTTACAATAGTGGTAGTACTCAGCCAGAGCTAGATTAATAGCTTATCAGAATTTATTGATTAATGTTGACTATGAACAGTAGCATAATGAGAGAGAAATCCGATAACTTGCATTTGTACACCTTAAAACAGTTTTATTATTTTTAAAACATCTTTAATGTTACAATTTTCTCTGGCCTTCCTCTTTTTCAGTACTGGATTCCCTTAAGTTCTACATCTATTTATTTATTTGTTTGTTTTAAAAACTATATTTCCTAATTTTACATATCAATCCCAGTTCCCACTTCCCATCCACTCCTCAGAGAGAGTAAGGCTCTTATGGGAGTCAACAAAGTCTAGTACATTGCTTTGAAGCAGGACCAAGACCTTTCCCACTATATCTAAGCTGAACGAGGTATACCTCTAAAGAGAAAGGGTTCAAGTCAGTACAAGTAGTAGGGATAAATCCTGGTCTCACTGCCAGTGGCCCCACAGTCTACTCCAGTGTACAACTGCCACCCACATTCAGAGGGACTAGATTGGTCCTATGCTGGTTCCCTCACTGTCAGGCCAGAGTTGGTGGGCTCCCATTAGGTCAGGTAAGCTGTTTCAGTGGGTGTCCCCATTATGGTCTTGACCTCTGCTCATATTCTCACTCCTCACACTCTTTGACTGGACTTTGGGAGCTCAGTCCAGGGTTCTGCTGTGGCTCTCTGCCTCTGCTTCCATCAGTTGTTGGATGAAGGTTCCATGGTGAGATTTAACACAGTCATCAGTCTGACTACAGAGCAAGGCCAGTTCAGACACCCTCTCCAGTATTGCTTAGGGTCTTAGCTAGGGTCATTGCTGTGGATTCCTGGGGATTGCTCTAGTGCCATGTTTCTTGCTAGCCCCACAATGGCTCCCTCAATCAAGATATCTCTTTCCTTCCTCTCTGTCTCTGTCCTTCCCTCACCTCAACCATCCCATTTCTTCAAGTTCTCCTTCCCCCTTCCCTTCTTCCCCCTTCTCCCTTTATGCCCTCCCATCTCCTCCCACCACCATGCTCCCAATTTTGTCAGGAGATCTCGTCTGTTTCCCTTTCCCAGGGGGATCTATATATGTTTCTCTCAGGGCTCTCCTTGTTACTTAGCTTCTCTGGGGTCATGAACTATATACTCGCTATCCTTTCCTTTACAGCAAGCATGAAACCTTCTCTAAAATTAACCACATACTCAGTAACAAAGCAAACCTCAACAGATGCCCAAAAATTGAAATAACCCCCATATCTTATCAGATAACCATGATTTAAAGTTAGAATTCAACAACAACACTAATTGCAGAAAGCCTACAAACTCATGGAAATTTAACAGTGCTCAATTCAATCACCCCTGGGTCAAGGAAGAAATAAAGAAATTAAACACTTCCTAGAATTCAATGAAAATGAAGGCACAATGTACCCAAACCTGTAGTAATAAGGGCGGCGGGGCTGCGTCCCCAGCACCCCGGTTGCCTGGCTAGCTTATGCCCAAAATAACAACACACAAACTGTATTCATTTAATCATTGCTTGGCCCATTTCTATCTAGCGTCTTCTAGGCTAATTCTCACATATTAATTTAGCCCATTTCTAATCATCTGTGTAGCGCCCCTAGGCACGCTTACCGGGAAGATTCTAGCCTATGTCCATCCTGGGTCAGAGCTTCATAGCATGTGTCTGCCTGGGAGCTGGGAGCATGGTGTCTCTCTGAGGCGTCTGCTCCCGAGAGGAGAGCTGTGGAGTCTGAGCTCACTTCCTCTTCCTCCCAGCGTTCTGTTCTGTTTACTCCTCCCATCTATCTTCTAACCAATGAGGGCCAAGCAGTTTCTTTTTATTTAACCAATGACCTTCCTCCATCACAAACCTATGGGACACCATGAAAGCAGCACTAAGTGCCTACGTAAAGAAAGTGGAGAAATCTCACACTAGTGACTTAACAGCACACCTAAAAGCTCTAGAACAAAAAGAAGCAGACTCACCCAGGAGGAGTAGATGGCAGGAATTAATCAAGTTGAGGGCTAAAATCAGTAAAACAGAAATAAGGAAAACAATACAAAGAATTAATGAAACAAAGAACTGGTTCTTTGAGAAAAACCAACAAGACAAACCCTTATCCAAACTAACCAAAAGGCAGAGAGAGAACATCCATATTAACAAAATCAGAAATGAAAAAGGACACATAACAACAGACAATGAGGAAATCCAGAGAATAATTAGGTCACATTACAAAAACCTGTACTCCACAAAATTGGAAAATGTAAAAGAAATGGACAATTTTCTGGATAGGTACCACATACCAAAATTAAATCAAGACCAGGTGAACAATTTAAATAGACCTATATAACCTGCAAGGAAATAGAAGCAGTCATGAAAAGTCTCCCAATCAACAAAAGCCCAGGGCCATATGGTTTCAGTACAGAATTCTACCAGAACTTCAAAGAATAGCTAATACCTGTACTCCTCAAAGTGTTCCACATAATAGAAGCAGAAGGAACATTGCCAAACTCTTTTTTATACCCTGGATCATTCTTAGATCCTCACATCTTTTTTTGATTAGTTATGAATGCCTGGCCTCAGCTTGGCTTGTTTCTTGCCAGCTTTTCTTTTTTAACTTTTTTAATTGGTTTTTATTGAGCTCTACACTTTTCTCTGCACCCCTCCCTGCCTCTCGCCTCTTCCCTTCAACCCTCCCACAAGGTCCCCATGCTCCCAATTTACTCAAGAGATTTTGTCTTTTTCTACTTCCCGTGTAGATTAGATCTATGTTTGGTCTCTCTTAGTGTCCTCATTGTTGTCTAAGTTCTCTGGGATTGTGGTTTGTAGGCTGGCTTTCTTTGCTTTATGCTTAAAAACCACCTATTAGTGAGAACATGTGGTAATTGTCTTTCTGTTACCTCAGTCAAAATAATATTTTCTAGCTCCATCCATTTTCCTGCAAAATTCAAGCAGTCATTATTTTTTCTGCTGTGTAGTATTCCATTGTGTAAATGTACCACATTTTCCTTATCCATTTAGATCCTCACATCTTAAGCTTTTCTATCTTCACATAAGTGACTCTTAAAGCGCCTGTTCCTTCCCATCATTATGACATCACCTTAGAATGTAGGAGAAATCTGTTTTGTGTGTTTGTCTCTTCTTGAGTCTGGTAGCAAGGTGAACTGTGTCTAGACTGAGCCTCAGTTCCTTCTGGTAAGCTAACACAGCTATCAGTCATCAAACTGCATCAGAGATCTTGAGAAGGATAAACTTTATCTGAGTTATTGATTTAAAATGGTAAAGGCTTACTTGATTGGCTACCTAGACAGACACCCTGGGGTCCTCCAGGATCATTGAGGGTAGGTCTTAGGGAAACATCCATCATTCAGCTGGAAGAGGTAGGCCTGCAAGGTCTCAGAAAAACCTGTGGATTAGGAGTTGTAGGAAGACCAGCCTACCTTGCCCTGGGCAATATGAGGCAGTCGATCCCAGTATCCCATCATCAGTGGCCTGAAGAGGGTCTCAACAGCAGATGAGGTGAAAGGCAGTTTTTGCTCAGTAACACTTTTACTAGTGAAGCAAGTTATGGGTGGGAGTTCTTTTGTTCTCACCCTTCATCTTTGGAGGAAATGGAGGTGGTGCCAGGAGTTATCCTGTCTCTCTGTTACAAAAAGTCTTTAATAACTAAATATTTTAAATACCATGTCCTCCAGATCTCTGAGCATTTGAGGACTGTCTCTTGGTTATATATAAGTAGATAAACTTTGTCTTTAGTTACTTGTCTTAAACACACAGGTGGCTTTATCTTTGTAATTAATTGCATCCATACCCAGCATGACTGCAATTAAAGAGTTTGATCATGTATAAGATGACTCTCAACTTGTGTTCCTCAACATTCTACAATAGGTTGGCAGCTTCCACAAGATTAGAACTTTACATTACATTCCTGTCATATTTAGCCTTAAAAATATTGATTTTGAATTGAAGCTCCTTTAGTATTAAAATAAAACCTTTTAATGGCTATGCAAACACACCACATGCCACATAGTCAGTATAACAGGATATTAGAGACAAAGACATAAGCAAAAGATAGACAAGACAAAGTATAAAGGCAGCTGGCAACAGATCATGTAACTGCTCTGGCTGTGGCATTTGGCTAGGAAGCTAACTGCACGAGTCTGTGGCTCCTCCGTGCCCCAGTCAACACCTGGGGCTGAGTGGCACAGGGGCAGCTGGTCACATGGCTACCCTTAGTTAAGATGGCAGTTAAGACATCTGATCTTTCCTTAGCCAAAATGGTACCTGTCAACGTGGTTTTTTCCTATGATTGAAGCTTTATTAGAGAGTAACACCGTTTTGTTTCTTCACCTTATATCCAAGGTCACTGACATCCTTTTCTTTTTATTTTATTATTATTATTTTCTTACTTTTAAAAAAAATACCAATCCAAATTCCACTCCCTCCTCTCCTCCCACTCCTTCCACACGCCCTCCCACCCCTCCCCATTCCAAGCCCCCCCCCCACTATATCTAGGTTGAGCAAGGTAAACATCCAAAGAGAATAGGGTCCCAAAAAAACAGTACATGCAGTAGAGACAAATCCCAGTGCCACTTTCAGTGGCCCTTCAGTCTGCTCCAATTATCAACCACATTTAGAAGAACTAGTTTGAGCCCCTGCTAGTTCACTCCCAGTCCAGTTTGTGAGCTCCCATTAAGTCGGGCAAACTGTGAACCCCTCATGGTCTTGACCTCCTTGCTCATATTCTCCCTCCTTCCACTCTTCAACTGGACGTTGGGAGTTCAGTCCAGTACTCCAATGTGGTTCTCTGCCTCCGTTTCTATCTGTTGTTGTATGAAGTTTCTGTGGTGATATTTAAGGTAATCATCAGTCTGACTAGGACAAGACCAGTTCAAGGCACCCTCTCCTCTATTGCTTAGAGTCTTAGCTGGAGTCATCCTTGTGGATTCCTGGGAATATTTCTAGAGCCAGGTTTCTTGCTAACCCCATAATGGCTTCCTCAATCAAGAAATCTCTTTCCACTGGGCAGTGGTGGCGCACACCTTTAATCCCAGCACTCGGGAGGCAGAGGCAGGCGGATCTCTGTGAGTTCGAGGCTAGCCTGGTCTACAATAGCTAGTTCCAGGACAGGAACCAAAAGCTACGGAGAAACCCTGTCTCAAAAATCCAAAAAAAAAAAATAAAGAAAGAAAGAAATCTCTTTCCTTGTTCTCATATCTGTCCTTCCTCCATTTCAACTATCCATTCCCTCAAGTTTTCCTCAACCCTCCCCTTCTCCCCTTACTTACCTCCCGCCCCCATGCTCCCAATTTTGTCAGGCAATCTTGTCTGTTTCCAATTCCCAGGAGGGTTTATATATGGTTTTTTTGGATTCACCTTATTACTTAGCTTCTCTAGGATCATAAACTATAGGCTCATTGTCCTTTGTTTATGGCTAGTATCCACTTATGAATGAGTACATATCATATTCCTTTTTGGGGTCTGGGTTACCTCACTCGGGATAGTGTTATTTGGAGCTTTGTCTGCTTCTTCAAAACCCTCAGTGTTTCTTTTTAAACACTCTGAATCCAAAAGACTGCTAACTCTACCCTCACACATGAGTGAGTGCTGGTAATGAGGCAGCTGAGGGACACATTCAGATGCACGCACCCTTAAGATAGTTTGATATCCAAAACTGTTTGGAACTGACAGCTTCAGGAACCTTCTCTCAAACCAATATTAAACTGATAAACTTCAAGTGAGCGTTTCTACAGTGTGAGGCCACAGTAGGAACCTTTACACCCTTATGACCTGACTAAAGGATATGGTCATTCTGTGTGTGTGTGTCTGTGTGTGTGTGTGTGTGTGTGTGTGTGTGTGTGTAGGTCAGGAGTCCACCTCAGGTCTTTATTGTTTTCTGTCTTATAGTTGAGACAAGGGCTCTCGTTGACCTTGGTGTTCACTGACTGACTAAAGAGCTCCCAACCATCTCTACCCCACCCAACCCACAGCACTAGGCTTATAAACTTTTGCTTCCATGTCCACATGTTGCTGTGGATCCAGAATCAGGTCCTTGTGCTTGTGCCTTACTGACTGAATCATCTGGCTAGACTCTGCATGTTTCTTCCTAAGACTATTTTGAACTAGTTCTAGAAGTACCATGTGTGCCCTCTGGAGTTGAATTTCTTATTTAGGAATTGTGGTGAGCTGAAAGAGAATGAACCTCATGCAGTCATGTATTTTAATATTTAATTTCAGTTGATAGGTTGTTTAGGAAGTACTAGAAGGTATGGCCTCTTTGGAGGTGCGTCACTGGAGGTGGGTTTTGATGGACAATGGATGGTGGTCAGCTGTGGCTAAAGACTGATCTGTGATTAAGAAGTCTTATGGGAAGTGTTTCCTGAGGGTCGGTACACAAAAGCTGTGTTCCAGAGATGGCCATGGTTGTACCTTGTATTTTCAGCCAAACTTTACCATGTAAGAGTCACCCAGTCATACTAGTTTTGAAGTCATAAAAGGGTCATGGAGAGAAACTAAGGATTGGCTCTGTGTGACAGGGCTGGGGTTTCTGAAGATAGCATGGGAGGAAATATTGGTAGAAGTGCAACCCAGTTTCGTCAAGAGGCCCCAGCATTTTGGAGATGCCAGTACCGTGGGATGACCACCAAAACAGCAGCAGAGGTGAAGCAGAGCCAGCCAGGATCTAGAAGGCTGTGTGTGCTTCAGAGGAGAGAACCAGAGAAGTGACCCCAGCCCTTTGGAGGAGCCCAGAAAATATTGAGTGAATTCCAAACATTAAACACTGAGTTATTTTCAGAATTTTGTTTTGCTTTGAATGCGGTTCTATTGTGACTGTCACCTGGTGCTTTCCTCTTGAAATAAGAAAGTATTTAACTTATTTTATTTTGCAGGAGCCCACAGTTGAGAGAGCTGACCGAGGAACAGGATGCATCTATATCTGAGTGAACCTATGCTGCTACTCAATGATACAGGCAATGTCTAGGCTGAGCTGCAGCTGAGGACCATGTCAGGGTCCATGGCCCCACTGCATCCAAGGTCTGTGCTGATGCCCCAAGCTTCTAATATCATCAAAGGCTGTACAGACACCAAACATCAAGGACCAAGTTGGTGTCTTAGGGCCATACTGCCACTGGGGACAGTGCTGACATACAGACTCAGCTGCTGCTAAGGACCATGTTGTGGACCATGGTCCTACCATGGCCGGGTTCTGACCTGAAGTCTGGGTCCTGCACTGCCACTGATCATAGAGGCCCAGGTTTGGGACCACAACCTGAGGCTTTGGTGGTGTCTGGTGACCACACGACTGTCAGAACCTAAGTGACTATTCCCTCCACCCAGAGCCAGGATGTCGTCCAGGTCTAAGCCACTGCCAAGGGCCATGTATGAGTCCATAGTTCAACCGCAATTGGGGTCTGTGTTGATGTCTGTGATTCAGTCCTGTCCTTCACTGTCCTGGGAAAGCTGGCCTTATACCACTCTCTGCTCCGTACAGCAAGAGAACTGGCCCCTGTGCTTGGAAGAGAGGGCTCCCACCCCTCACCACAGGCGAGGATGTAGGAGAGCTTACTCCACAACCGCACCAGAGGTGAGTGGCCCCAGTGGCTTGATCTGATCTGACTGGCTATCACCCATGCCCACAACTGGGCCTTGGGTTGACCCACCCTAGCATTTGCCCCCTCTAGGTCCTGCTCGAGTTTGTGATGGGATTAATTCTGCAGAACAATATCCTCAAGATCCCCAAGACTCAGGATACCCAAGAAGAACTCTGGTGAAGATTCAGTGAGAATGGTGTACCAAAAACCAGAGGCCTTGAACCAGACCAATAACTCATTGCATTGGACAGTTGCCAGTTAAGCTGATGGGACAAAAGGGGTATAGTATATGACACACTGAAGCCTCCAATGCCATCAGGATGGAAGAAGTGGTGAGGGAGAGGCAGCAGAGAAGGAGAAGCAGAGATTTTGCTGTTTCCTGTGTGGTTTTTTGTTCTGTTTGGTTTAATGCGTTTGTTGTTGTTGTTTGTGCTTTTGTTTGCTTGTTTGCTTCCTTACTGTGTTTTGTTTTCTTTCGTGGGGGATGCAACAGGAATGAGTGGGGAAGATACAGGACCCAGAGGTGGACAAAATTGGGGTTATGATATGAAACCCCCAAAGATTCAATAAAGAAGTTTTTTTAAAAAAAGAGAGATCTGAAAATATAAAAGAAATTTTGTAGTTTTATAGAGACTTTTGATTTATAAAGATTTTGATTTAAATTTTAAATCATTTGAATTTGTAGGGATTGAGGGTCTTTTAATGTTTGTAATATGTTTTATAATATATTATTAATATGGCACATTGGGGACAACAAGAAAGAAGAGGTTGGGCTTAAGAAATGATGTGTTTGTGTATCAGGTTGACAGGAGGTCAATTGTGCTGGCTGGTTTTATATCAAGTTGACGCAAGCCAGAGTCATCTGAGAGGAGGAACCTCAACTGAGAAATTCTATCTATGAGATCTGGCTGTAGACAAGTCTGTAAAGCATTTTGTTAATTAACAATTGATGGGAGAGGGCCAAGCTCACAGTGAGTGGTGCTATCCCTTGGCTGGTGGGCCTAGGTTCTGTAACAGAGCAGGCTGAGCAAGCCTTGTGGAGAAGGAGAGTAAGCAGCATTCCTCCACAGCCTCTGCTTCAGGTCCTGACTCCAGCTTCCTGCCCTGCCTCTGAGTTCCTGTCCTGATTTCCTTCGTGATAAACAGTGATGTGGAAGAATAAGCCAAATAAACCCTTTCCTTACCAGGTTGCTTTTAGTTATTTGGTTTCATCATAGCAGTAGAAATCCTAAGACACCCTCTGAAGCTGTAAGCAAGAGCTCAATTAAATTAAAGCATTTAAATTAAATGCTTTCTTTTATAACCTGCTTTAGTCATGATGTTTCTTCACAGCAATTAAGTCAGGAATCTTTAGTTCATGACCCTAGCTCAGCATACAAGGTATTCAAATAAGCTTCAACTTACTGACCACAGTAGTTAGTGCCTGTGTCGGTGGCTTAGACATAGTTTAAAAAGTTTAATTCAAAACTTGAGGACAACAACACCTAGTTTTCAAAGACAGATCTTCACAGTTACTGGGACTTGTATTGAACCAATGGGTGGCAATAACCAAAGCCAGTGCTGCGTGTTGGTCTCCTCATACTGTATGAGAGACTACTGGTAATAATCTTGTCATAAGGACACATTATCAAAGGTTCAAGTAGTAGACTATCCATGGAATAGGTAGCACACTGGGCCTGAGTCTGCAACCTCTAGCTGGCACTGAAACTCAGATTCTGGATGTGTTCCCACCACCAGTTCCTCCATGAAAGGGGTGATTTCTCTAACATGGGGCTTGAGCAGAACACTACTTTCATTCTGGAGTGTAGAATTCTGTGTGAGGAGGATCCCCATAGGATTACTCACGCTAAATGACTGGATTCCTGATCCCAAGTTAGCTTCACTGGCAGACAGGCTTTACTAGTGTTATGGCTTAATTCTGGAAGAATTAAGCCCATCTTGTGGGATTCCAATCTTAAAGCACTATGGGAATCCTGAACCTGATTTCTTTCCTAACTTCATCATATGCACTGGTTTTCTTTACACATTCTGTTCTGCATCACTTTGTTATGATAAATTAAGGTTGTGCTGAATTTTGTGGGTTCTTCTAGTGAATTTCCAACATGTATTGAGAAACTGTCTCCATGAGACTGGCATGTGGGCATGTCTTTCAGGCATTTTCTTATTAATGATTGATGTGGGAGGGCCTAGAAGACTAAGAGTTATGCCATCCCTTGGTATGTATAAGAAAGCAAGCTTAGCAAGACATGGGAAGCAAGCCAATAGCAGTATTCTTCCATGGTCTCTCCTTCAGTTTCTGCCTCCAGATTCCTGCCTTGAGTTCCAGGTTCTGGCTATTACAAATAACACTGCTCTGAATATAGTTGAGCAAGTGTCCTTGTGGTATGTTTGAGCATCCTTTGGGTATATGCTCAAAATTGGTATAGCTGGGTCTTGAGGCAGATTGGTTTCCAATTTTCTGAGAAAACACCATACTAATTTCCAAAGTTGCTGTACAACTTTGCATTCTCACCAGCAGTGGAGAAGTGTTCCACTTAATCCACATCCTTACAACATAGGCTGTCATTAGTATTTTTGATCTGAGAGGTGTAAGATAGAATCTCAGAGTCGTTTTGATTTGTTGGACAATTCTTTAAAGTATTTCTCGGACATTTAAGATTATTTTGTTGAGAATTCTTTTTTTTTAATCTGTACTCCATTTTTAATTGGATTATATGGTATTTTGATGTCTAGTTTCTTGACTTCTTTGTTTTGGAGATCAACCGTCTTTCAGATGTGGGGTAGGTGAAGATCTTTTCTCATTCAGTAGGTTGCCTTTTTGTCTTATTGACAGTGTCCTTTGCCTTACAGAAGCTTTTCAGTATCATGACAATTTTATTAATTGTCAATCTTAGTGCCTGTGGTATCAGTGTTCTGTTCAGGAAGCTGTTTACTGTGTCAGTATGTTCAAGATTATTTCCCATTTTCTCTTCTATCAGGTTCATTGTAACTGGATTTATGTTGAAGTCTTTTATCCACTTGGACGTGAGTTTTGTGCAGTTTTAGCCATGGATCTATTTGCATTCTTCTACATGCAAACATCCAGTTGTGCCAGCACCAGTTGTTAAAGATGCTTTCTTTTCTCCTGTATAATTTTGTATAATTTTGACTTCTTTGTCAAAAAAAATCAGGTGTTCAAAGGTATGTATATTTATGTCTGATCTTCGATTTGATTCCATTGATCCACCTGTCTGTTTTTTTGCCAATACCATGCTATTTTTATTACTATAGCTCTGTAGTAGACCTTTAAATCAGGGATAGTGATACCTCCAGAAATTCCATTATTATACAGAATTGTTTTAGTTATTCTGGGTTTTTTGTTTTTAGATATGAAGTTGAGTGCTGTTCTTTCGAAGTCTGCAAAGAATTGTGTTGGAATTTTGGTGGGGATTGTATTGAATCTGTAGATTGCTTTTTGTAAGCTGCCATTTTTACTATGTTAATGCTACTGATCCATGAGCATAGGTCTTTTCATTTTCTGATATCTTTTTGAATTTCTTTCTACAAAGACTAAATTTCTTGTCATACAGGCCATTCATTTGTTTGGTTAGAGTTACCCCAAGATATTTTATATTATTTGTGGTTATTGTAAGGAGTGTTTTCTTTGATTTCTTTCTCACCCTATTTATCATTTGTATATAGAAGGGCTCCTTTTTTTAGTTATTGTATCCTGCCACATTACTGAAGGTATTTCTCAGTTGTAGGAGTTCCCTAGTAGAATTTTGGGGGTCATGTATGTATACTACAATATCATCTACAAATAGCAGGACTTTGACCTCTTCCTTTCCAACTTGGGTCCCCTTGTTTTCCTTTTGTTGTCTTATTGCTCTAGCTAGAACTTTTAAGTACTGTACTGAATAGATATGGAGAGAGTGGTTAGCCATGTCTTGCTCCTGATTTTAGTGGAATCACTATGAGTTTCTCTCAATTTAATTTGATGGTGGCTGTCAGCTTGATGTATATTGCTTTTATTATGTTTAGGTATGTTCCTTGTATTCCTGATCTCTCCAGAACCTTTATCATGAAGGGATGTTGGATTTTCTCAAAGGCTTTTTCAGCGTATAATGATATGGTTTGTTTATATGGTGGATCACATTGGCAGATTTTTGTATGTTGAACCATTCCTGCATCTCTGGGAAGAAGTCTACTTGATCATGGTAGATGGTTTTTTGATGTGTTCTTGGATTCAGTTTGACAGTATTTTATTGAGTATTTTTGCATCAATGTTTATGAGAGAGATTAGTCTGTAATTCTCTTTGTTGCATCACTGTGTGGTTTGGGTATCAGGGTAACTGTGGCCTCATTAAAAAAAGTAGCAGTGAAAAAAAGTAGCAGTGTTCCTTCTTTTTTCTATTGTGTGGATCTTTTGACGAGTATTGGTATTAGTTCTTCCTTGAAATTTTGATAGAATTCTGGGCTGAAACCATCTGGCCCTGGACTTTTTTTGGGATGGGAGACTTTTAATGACTATTTCTATTTCCTTAGGGGTTATAGGTCTATTTAAATTGTTTGTTTGGTCTTGATTTAATTTTGGTATGTGGTACCTATCAAGAAAATTGTCCATTTATTTTAGATTTTCCAATTTTGTGAAGTACAGATTTTTGAAGTATAATCTAGTGATTCTCTGGATTTCCTCAGTGTCTGTTGTTATGTCCAAGTTTTCATTTGTGATTTTTTTTTTTTGGTTTTTCGAGACAGGGTTTCTCTGTGGCTTTGGAGCCTGTCCTGGAACTAGCTCTGTAGACCAGGCTGGTCTCGAACTCACAGAGATCCGCCTGCCTCTGCCTTCCAAGTGCTGGGATTAAAGGCGTGAGCCACCATCACCCGGCTCATTTATGATTTTTTTAAATTTGTATATTCTCTCTATACCTTTTGGTTAGTCTGGGTAAAGGTTTGTCTATCTAGATGATTTTCTCAAATAACCAAAGATTTTTTGCATTGATCTCTTTGTGTTACTAGTGTGATATTTTTTCCAGATTCTTTATGTAGGCATTTAGTGCTATGAACTCTCCTCTTAGCACTGCTTTCAGAGTGTCCCATAAGTTTGGGTATGCCGTGGATTCATTTTCATTTAATTATGGGAAGTCTTTAATTTCATTTCTTCCTTGACCCAGTGGTGATTCAGTTGAGAGTTTTTCTGTTTTCATGACTTTGTAGACTTTCTTTAGTTTGTGTTGTTGTTGAATTCTAATTTTAACTCATGGTGATCCAATAAGATACAAGGGGTTATTAATTTTTTATTTGGGGTTTAATTCTGAACAGTTTCCAACAAAACTTTGTGGTCATAGTGTGTAAAACCACCAGATGGGCCAGAGAAAAATATCTCTCTCTCTCTCTCTCTCTCTCTCTCTCTCTCTCTCTCTCTCTCAACTTAGACAGGCATTTTCTACATCTACTGTAGGAGGAGGACCCACTTGTTTGTCCTGGCTGCCTGGCTAGCTCAGCCTTGAAATAACCTCACAGAAACTGTATTAATTAAATCACTGCTTGGCCCATTAGCTCTAGCTTCTTATTGGGTAACTGTTATATTAATTTAACCCATTTCTATTAATCTGTGTATTGCCACGTGGCAGTGGCTTACCAGGTAAAATTCCCAGCATCTGTTTCCTGCAGCTCCATGGCTTCTTCCTAACTCTGCTTTCATCCTCCCAGAATTCAGTTCTGTCTTCCCTGCCCTATGAACAGGCCAAGGCAGTTTCTTTATTAACCAATGAAAGCCACACATAGACAGATTACAGACACCATTATCCTGTGTAACTCAGTTTACAGACACCATTATCCTGTGTAATTCTGTGTGCCTCTTCTGACACTATATCTTTATTTCTTTAGGGGACTGTCACTGACGGTTGCTAACGTAAACAGCCTTTCTTGAGGCCATTGCTGAGCTAAGAATTATTTCACATGATCTAGAGGAATCAAAACAGAACACATCCTGATACCATCCCTCTATCACAAGAATCAAACCTAATTTTTAAAACATACCTTCACCGTGGAGTCTGAAATGGGAAGCCTTTCAGTAGACTTGAAATTCTTTTTGTGTTCCTTGGTACTAAACACCAAAGATAGCTACAGCAGTTAGCAGATTAACTACTGAAATCTAAGGATTCTTTAGTCGTCAGGGTGACAGACAATTGCAATGTCAAGATTCTAATGCTCATGCCTTAACTGACACTGACCCATGTTCTTCATTTCATTGATTCTTTGTATGTTTTATTTCTATTTTATTGATTTTAGCCCTCAATTTGATTATTTCCTGTCATCTACTCCTCCTGGATGAGTCTCTTTTTGTTTTAGAGATTTCAGGTGTGTTGTTATGTCGCTAGTGTGAGATTTCTCTGCTTTATCTATGTAGGCATTAGTGCTATGAACTTTCCTCATAGCACTGCTTTCACAGTGTCCCATAGGTTTGGGTACACTGTGCCTTCATTTTCACTGAATTCTAGGAAGTCTCTAATTTCTTTATTTCTTCCTTGACCCATGGGTGGTTCAATTGAACACTGCACAATTTCCATGAGATTGTAGGCTTTCTGCAATTAGTGTTGTTGTTATATTCTAACTTTAAACTATGGTGATCTGAGAAGATACAGGGGGTTATTCCTATTTTTTTTAATTTGTTGATGTTTGTTTTGTCACCAAGTATGTAGTCAGTTTTAGAGACAGTTCCATGAGGTACTGAGAAGAAGGTATATTCTTTTGTGTTTGGGTGCTCTGTAGATGTCTGTTAAGTCCATTTAAGTCATGACATCTGTTTGTTCTCTTATTTCTTGTTAAGTTTCTGTCTTGTTGACCTTTCTATTGGAGAGAGTGGGGTGTTGAAGTCTCCTACTATTAGTATATGGGGTTTGATTGCTATTTAAGCTTTAGTAATGTTTCTTTTACGTATGTGATTTCTCTTGTATTTGGGGCATAGATGTTCAGGACTAAGACTTCATTTAATTGTTCCTGTGATTAGTATAAAGTGTCCTTCTCCATCTTTTCTGATTGATTTTGTTTTTAAGTCTATTTTTTTAGATATTAGGATAGCTACACCCACTTGTTTCTTAGGTCCATTTGATTGGAAAATCTTTTCCCAACACTTTACTCTGAGTTAATGTCTGTCTTTGAGGTTTAGGTGTGTTTCTTATAGACAGCAGAAGGACGGATCCTGCTTCCATATCCATTCTCTAAGCCTATGTTTTTTTTATAGGTGAATTGAGGCCATTGAAAATAAGAGAGGTTAATGGCCAGTGATTATTAATTCCTAATATTTTTCTGTAGTACTGTTTGTTTGCTTCCCTTCTTTGGGGTTTGCTGGTGTGAGGTTATCTGTTGCCTGTGTTTTGTGGGTGTAGTTAGCTTCCTTGCGTTAAAGTTTTTCTTCTAGTACTTTCTGTATGGCTGGATTTGTGGATAAGTTTTTGTTTAAATCTGGTTTTGTTATGGAATATCTTATCTTCTCCATTGATAGTGATTGAAAACTTTGCTGGGTATAGGAGTCTGGACTTGCATTTGTGGTCTCTTAGTGTCTGCAGCACATCTGTCCAGGACCTTCTGACTTTCATGATTTCCATTAAGAAGTCAGGTGTAATTCTGGTAGGGGTATATGTTACTTGACATTTTTCCTTTGCAACTCTTAATATTTTTTCTTTATTCTGTATGTTTTGCATTTTTATTATTATATGGCAAGGGGACGTTTTTGGTTTGGGTTTTTTTTGTTTTTGTTTTTGTTTTTTTTTTTTTTGATCCAGTATAGTTGGTGTTCTGTAAGATTCTTATACCTTCATAGGAACATCCTTCTTTAGGTTGGTAAAGTTTTCTTCTATGGTTTTGTTGCATATATTTTCTGTGCCTTTGAGCTGGAGTTCTTCACATTCTTCTGTCCCTATTCTTAGATTTGGTCTTTTTATGGTGTCCCAGATTTCCTGGATGTTTTGTGTTAAGAATTTGTTGGATTTAACGTTCTCTTTGACCGATGAATCTATTTCCTCTACAATATCTTCAACACCTGAGATTCTCTTCCATCTCTTGTATTCTATTAGTTATGCTTGCCTCTGTAGTTCCCATTCATTTACTCAGATTTTTCATATCCAGAATTCTCTTGGTTTGTGTTTTCTTTATTTCCTCTATTTCAGACTTCAAGTCTTGAACTTTTTGCTTCACCTGTTTGTTTTTTCTTGGTTTTCTTGGGTTTCTTTAGGAGATTTATTGATTTCTTTCAATTTTTTGTTTGTCTTTTCTTCCATTTCTTTAATGGAATTTTTCATTTCCTCTTTAAAAGTCACCATCATCTTTATGTTTAAAATAATTTTCTTCTGCTTCTTTTAGGTTAGGATGATCAAGTCTTCCTGTTGTATGACCACTAGGTTCTAGTGTTACCATATTGCTTTTTAGGTTGTTGAATGAATTCATGCATTGGCACCTACCCATCTCATCTTCCAATTGATGGCGACACTGTCTTTGCCTCTTGGTCCAATCTTTGCAGTGGCTGCCTGTGTCTTTGGGAACTGTTCTTGGTCTGCTCTGTACTGTCATTGTGTCTTGGGAAGTCACTGAGGTCTCTCTTGGTCTGCTCTCTTGGTGCACTCTGTAGTCACAGCCTGTGCTTCAGAGTTCCTCTCTTGGTCCGCTCTGTGTAGTCACAGCATGTGCTTCAGAGTTCCTCTCTTGGTCCGCTCTGTGTAGTTACAGCCTGTGCTTCAGAGTTCCTCTCTTGGTCCGCTCTGTGTAGTTACAGCCTGTGCTTCAGAGTTCCTCTGAGGTCACAGGGGATAGGAGGGTTTGGGGTGAAATGGGACTTGTAGCCTACAGGGTCCAATAGGTGAGGTGGGTGTTGGAGTAACCTACTTGCAAGAGGCTTGCCTGCTGGCTGGCTACAGAAGCTGAGGCAGGTTGGGGAGGAGCCCAAGGTTTTGTCCCGGTATGGAGGGCCTAGAGAGTGGGGTGCCCCACTGAGTAAGTGGTTACTCACCCCTTGGTCCTCTCTGTGTAGCTGCAGCCTATGTTTCAGAGTTCCTCTGAGGTTATGGGAGATAGGAGTGTTTGGGGGCGGCTGAGTGGGACCTGTAGCTTACAGTGTCATATTGATGGGGAGGGGGTGTTGGAGCAGACTACCTGCAGGAAACTTGCCTGCTGGCTGGCTAAAGAAGCTGAAGCAGGTGGGGGAGGGGCATTGGGTTTTACCCCCAGTGTGAAGAGCCTACAGTGGGGTGTCCCGCCAGGTGGGTGGGTCACTCACCTTTTGGTCTTCTCTGTGCAGTTAGTTGCAGTCTGGGTTTCAGAGTTCCCCTGAAGTCTAGAGGCCTATATGGTGTTCTATAAGCTTCTTATACCTTTATAATGTCCTTCTTTAGATTGGGAAAGTTTTCTTCTATGATTTTGTTGAATGTGTTTTTTGTGCCTTCGAGCTGGGATTGTTCTCCTTTTTCTATCCCTATCATTCGTAGATTTGGTCTTTTCATGAGTCCCAGATTTCCTGGATGTTTTGTGTTAGGAATTTATAGGATTTAACATTTTCTTTGACTGATGAATCTATTTGTGGTTTTTTTTTTTTTTTTTTGGTTTTTCGAGACAGGGTTTCTCTGTGGTTTTGGAGCCTGTCCTGGAACTAGCTCTTGTAGACCAGGCTGGTCTCAAACTCACAGAGATCTGCCTGCCTCTCCTACCAAGTGCTGGAATTAAAGGCGTGCACCACCACCGCCCGGCTTTATTTGTGTTTTCTTTATTGTTTCTATTTTAATTTTCAAGTCTTAAACCATTTCTTTCACCTGTTTGGTTTTTTTAACTTGGTTTTCTTTATGGAATTTATTGATTTCTTCCAATTTTTTGTTTGTCTTTTCCTCAATTTCTTTAAGAGAACTTTTCATTTCTTCTTTAAGGGCCTCTATGATCTTCATAAAGTTATTTTAAAGTCATTTTCTCATTTTCATGCAACTGCATAGGAATGTTCAGGTCTTGCCGTTGTAAGATCACTGGGTTCTGGTGGTGCCATCTTGCTCTTTCAGTTGTTGGATGTATTCTTTCTTTTTCTTTTTTTTTGGGGGGGGGGGTGTTTAGAAACAAGGTTTCTCTGTAGCTTTGTTTCCTGACCTGGATCTCCCTCTGTAGATCAGGCTGGCCTCGAACTCACTGAGATCCGCCTCTATCTGCCTCCCAAGTGCTGGGATTAAAGATGTGGAACACCACCACCCATATATTGAATATGTTCTTACCCTGGTGTTTACTCCTCTGTTCTTCCAACTAGGGTGGATTGTGTTTGTGCCTATGTTGCCTGTTCTTCCAACTGGTATGGTTTGTGCTTGTGCCTATGTAGTCTGCTGTAGTTGCACGGGAGTGCTGGCCACAGGGCGGATGGATGTTAAGGTATGTATGGTTGGGTGGAGGAGAGATTCTTGGAGGGGCAGAGTCCAGTGGGTGGGTGAGGATTGATGTTGCAGCCTGGAGGCAGGTCTCTCAAGTGTGCCACACCAACCCCAGGAGATTCTGGGTGACAAGTTCCACAGACTGAGGTGTTTGACTCCGAAGGGAGGAGGTCTCCTGGAACCTGTTGTGGAACTCTCTAGCCAGAGAGAAATTATTGAGCCGTAGTTCTCATGGCAGTCTGTCTGCTTCTATTTCCTCTTAATATTTACGAGATGTTCCTGATAGCCTGGGCCGAGAAGAAGCCACCCCCTTGAAATGGGGTTACTGGCCATGACCTCTTCTCTAAGAGATTCAGCTCTTTGCTTCATAATCATTTACATAATTAAAAAATAGTACCTTGATAAAATATCTTCCCAACAATATATGAATTTTATGGCTGTGAGTGTATAGATGAGGCTGGCTTTGACATTGTGGTATAGAAAGCATTGCTTAAGTATAGTTTTAAATTGAACTTTGAGGATTTTTAATAAGAAAAAAGCTAGACATTAGATAAGGATTACACATAAAATTTACTAACTTGATCTGGACCTAGAGTCATCCATTAACTATAATTGATTTTTTTGTATTTTGTTCTGTTTAGTGATTATGATGTTATTTGTTCTGTTTGTAATTGATTCTTTAAACCCACCATCTAGGAAATGTAACACCTGATTGATTTTCTTGTCACAGGTGATTATAATTGTTTTTTGAAACTGCTTCACTGAACACATCTTTTAAGAATTGTAATACCTGTTCTTCTTGTATAAAAACCCTTGTTTGAGCACTGCAAAATACACTCAGGTTCAAACTTCCTCTGTGTTTTTTTTGTCACTGCCAAATCCTTACCCACCTGGTCTTCGAGAAACCACGTCCCACAAAACTCCATACCCAGCTGGGGTGGTCAGCGGCACAAGTGCTTTCTGGCTGGTTGTTGGGGGGGATCTACATCAGGGAAGTGGAGTTCCACCAGACTTGGGGGCAGGGCCCAGCTGCCTTGCTGGTGCTGGGATGGGAGGGGAAAGGGCATAGGATGTGTCTGGACTTAGGGACAGTTCAACTGTGAGGCCAGTCACTCACCTGTTCTTTGAGCCTGTGTAGTCTACTGGGATTTCAAGGGAGGGCTGGCCATGGGCAGGATGTTCAGGTTGAGCAACAGAGTTGATCTTGGATGGAGAGAGACCAGTGGGTAGCAAGGGTGGTCGTGTAGCCTGGAGGCAGGTCTCTCACCTGCTTGCCAACTGGTGGTATTCTTGATGTTTTATTGTATACATTTTGAAAGAGGTACTTATATTCATTTGCAAGAGCACAATGTTCATTGCTACTCTATTCATAATAGCCTGAAACCAGAAACAACCTAGATGTCCCTCAACAGAAGAATGGATAAAGAAAGTGTGCTATATTTATACAATGGAGCATTCCTCAGCCATTAAAAAAGAATGAGATCATGAAATTCACAGGTATATGGATGGAACTAGAAAAACTTTCATCCTGAATAAGGTATCCCAGACCCAGAAAGACAAATATGGTATGTATTTGCTTGTTTGTGGGTAATTGCTGGTAAGTCAATGATAACCAACCTACAATCCTTAGAACCACAGAATGTAGGTGGAGAGTAAGGGTCTAGATCTTGTTAGAAAAGGGAAATTAAATAGTTAGGGGTGGGTGCGGGACTGGAACAGAAGGGTCAAGTGAGGAAGGGAAGAGGAAAGGAGGATGAAAGAGGAAATATTGGGAGAGACAGCTAAAATTAAGGGCCACTTGAGGGGTATGGAAACCTAATACAGTAGGAGCTGTCGTGTGTGTGTGTGTGTGTGTGTGTGTGTGTGTGTGTGTACACGAAAATCACCTATATGAAATAGTCAAATAATGGGAGAGACAGAGGAAATGAGAAAGAGAACATTCTGGGCATTGGCATCTGAGGGTCCATTCTAGGGCAGACAAGGAAGAAAATGTGAAGTGGGAAGTACCCACAGGCATTGCGGAATAGCACAGATGGTAGAGATGTTGTTCCTGTTACATTTTAGATCCAAACTTCCCTTGGAAATGAAAGGGAGACTGATAAAATTATAGAAAGTGAAAAAAGGAAGAGAGAATGGAGAAAAGCTGTTAAAGTCAGGAGATGGTTCTTTAGATTGAAAGCTGTCAAACTCCCTTCCCCTTGGTCGTCATGTCCTTGCCCCAGGAAGGAAGGGAGTTTACACTGCGGTATCTGTAAAAAAGCTTGGTGCTTTCATCCTGAAGGGAAGCACCCTAGGGAAAGTAGGGGAAATAAGGAAAAGAAAAGCAAGATATATTTTCCCATTAATGCAAAGCAGAGTGGCATCTGAGGAGGTCAAGAGTCAGCCTCTACTCATGGGAGAGAAGGACAATGTTACCTTACTGTAAACAGGTTTTTCTTTGTGTCGCCAGCTCACAAAACAAATGGCATGGAGACTTATTATGAGAGCTCGCCCTATAGCTTAGGCTTGTCCCACTAGCTCTTATAACTTAAATTAACCCATTCATATTAACCTACATTTTGCCCCATGGCTTCTTACCTCTTTTCCATCTTGTACCTCCTGTTTTTTCTCTGTGTCCTCTGGTGTCTCTCTCACTCTTAGATTTTCCTCCTTCCCTTCTCTCTCTGCCCCATCTAACCTCTTCCTTCCTAGCTATTGGCCACCCAGCTCTTTCTTAAAGCAGTCAGAGGGCATCTTGGAAAGACACAGCTTCACAGTGTACAAAAAGATTATCGCACAACACCTCATGATTCCAGCAGATCTGAGTCCCATTGCAAGAGTCTCTTTAGTTCTTATATTCTCACTGGCATTGCAACAAGCCAAGCTCAAGAGAATAGCGTTTATTAGATTAAATACTTGCTTTCACAGATATGAGAGGAGTGTCTGTGGAGAGCATCTCAGGTTGTGGTATTTTATCTTTTTCTGTGTCACCAGGTCACATCACCCATCCTTCTTCCTTTTGATTGGCAGGAAATTTGTCTCATTCCATGCAAATTAACGGAAGGATTTCCCATAATCTCCTGACCTGGTCACAAGATCTCGGGACCTGGTTTCATGACTGCTTGTTGGCTCAGGTGTTCTGTTGCTCCAGATCTAAAATTAGACAATAGAGCTTGTCCCCAATCACTTCCTCTGCTCTTATCTTACTTCTGTCTAACCTAGAGATCTGAAATGATAAAATATGTCCCCCAATGTTAAACCAAGGGTTATAAAGTTAAATTGGAAAACTTTCTCTTAAGCCTATTTTCCTTCTACTCCCATTCATTCTTGCTTGTCTTGTATGACTTATATTAAAGGCATTTAAACTTTTAATGGATAGCATGTGAGAAGCAAGTTGGCTGAAAGCAGAGCTACTCAGATGAGACACTGCTCGGTAGGTATGGGCTACTCAAGTATGGTGTGTGTAATATAAACACAGAAACAGCTTAAAGTAAAATAACAAATGGTTTCAAGAAGCAAATAATAGAAAAATAACCATAAGTCCTAAGCAGACTAGGCCTAATATTGAGCAAAACTTTTTGTCAATTTTCCCCAGTGGTCCTTATTTGTCAGTGTCTCGTTTCCCTGGATCTTGCTTCTGGAACTAGAGTTTGGAGTTACTATAAATGCTTAATGGGTTTTAGGAAGGAAATTAGGCCTGGCACAGGAAACACATAGACCAAACTATTAAGACTGGTACCTCACCTTCTTTCAGCTTGATAGATATTTAACACCTGTTATTGGAAAGACCCTCTTGGACTTGAAGCAACACAGAAAGCTGTACTTAATGGCATAAAGAATGGCTTTCTCAGCCAGGTAGTGGTGGTGCATGCCTTTAATCCTGACACTGAGGGACAGAGGCAGGTAGATCTCTGAGTTTGAGAATAGCTTGATCTACAAGTAAGTTCCAGGACAGCCAGGGCTACACAGAGAAATCCTGTCTCAAAAAACCCAAAAAAAAAAAGAAGAAAAAAAAAAAACCTTTCCAAAATCATATGGGCCATGAATGCTGCTTAATTCCAAGTCTATTGGGGTAAGTTGAATCATGATTGGGGGGGGGGGAGCTTTTATCTTGTTTTGATATATGATATATTTGGGGGTTTTCTTGTGCCTGAAATTAAATGCATGTGTGTAGTTTAGTAAAATTGCTGTTCTTATGGTTCATTGTCATATTGTGGCATCCAGTCACTGAAGTTCACTGACCACCACCATCAAATTGAGAAAGCTGTGACGCTGCAATTACAGCAGTTATGGATCCCAGGTGACCTTCAAGAGTGAGTCACCTCCTTTCACATCGTCTGCGGTGGAACTGACAGCACAAAGTACACACTAGTCCTGCCTAGGAGATAACATCACCATTGGGTCTCTGACGCCAAACAGAGCAAAACCTTTTCTTGGCTTCTGTCCTGTTTCCTGGAAGAATGGATAATGGTACAGAGACCCGTGAGTGACCTAAAGTGAATCAACAGCCCCTCAGTGAGCCAGCACAACACTGTGAACTCCTCCCCAGGCCAGGACCCAGAGACCGGGAGCAAATTAGAACGCTCTTCATCTATATCAGTGGTTCTCAACCTTCCGAATGCTGCAACCCTTTAATACAGTTCCTCATGTCATGGTGAGCCCAACCATAAAATTATTTTTGCTGCTACTTCCTAACTGTAGTTTTGCTACTATTATGAATTGCAATGCAAATATCTGATATGCAACCCCTGTGAAAGAGTTGTTAGCCCCCACCCCACAGGGTAAAGTGATCCATAGGTTGAGAACCGTTGGTCTACATGGATCACCAAAGCACAGTATCACAGCCCCATGCCTTTATCTCTTTCCTCAATCTAAAGCCTGGCTTCTTTGGAAGAGGAGAAAGGAAATGAGTGCAGGTAAAGGCCGCATCACTTCTCAAAGGCCTGGTATGCAAGGCCCCACCTAACAATACTATTGCAGTGTAAATATAACTATACTTTGAAAATGAACCACACTATTTGAGAATAGAGCAGAAAATCCAGGATGCCTACTTGGAAATTTTACTCAAGAATGTGGAAGCCAGGCTGTTGTTACACAGGTACATTCCCTCCTTGGAAATCAACATGAATGTTTTGGTTGTCACACAAAGTCTTTAGTATTGTGCACATTAAACAGACTTTAAACTACAACCCACATCTTGAGTGGATTAGGCAATACCTATATCCATGAAACATGATCAACTCTAGATGTTTTGATGATACGTGAGACTAATCAGTCACAACACATAACCATTCAAGATGCATACACAGGTTTATGAAGCGGCCCTGATAACGTTTAAGATTAAGTACATAGGGTCTTGGGGTTCACCCTGTAGATTCCACAACCAGCAAAAGCAGTGATTTTTCTATTTCAGTATGATTGTGAGGAAAAAAAAAACATATGATATAAAGATTTCTCCACAAAGTTTGAGATTTGGAGGAAGGGAAGACAAACCCGAAATTCCCAGTCAAAGATAACTCCATGCTGGTCTTGAACTCTATGATATCTAGAGCTGCAGTCCTCACACTCAAGTTCTCAGAGAAGGGTTCACCAGGACACCTCAGTTTTCTTCCACCATGCTCATCATCACCTTCCTGCTGTACTCATAGGCCAGAAACAGAGCAGCATTAGAAGGGATGGCTCGAATCATAGTGGCCTTCATTCCCGAATACAAGGCCAATATTCCTTCATTCCTCACAACAGCAACAAAGGTTCGGATTAATCCTGCTGGCTGCCCAGACATAGAAAGAACCTGGATTCTGGATTTAATACAGTCCACTGGGAATATAATAAGCCAGAGGCAGATCCCGGCAAAGCCTCCACTTAACATCAAAGGGACAGGGCCTAGTTCATCCTTTGGTCTCCCTGACGCAAAAAATGATCGACCAAGTTCATATCCCCCAAAGAAGAAGAAATAGCCAGGTATCTCCTGAGCTAGAGTGGTGGGGAGTCCACAATAGAAGCCAAAGAGACCTTCCTTCATGAAGATACTCCTAACCATAGACCAAATTGTGTCGTGACTTTGCGCTATCTTCCCTGACATCTTCATTTCATGCATGGTCTGCAGCCGGCACTTCACGAGCTCAGTGGGACAGAGGGCCAGTGCAGCGAATGCGGAGGCCAGTGACCCAGCAGTAGCAGTCTGGAAGTCATTCAGCTCTGCGTTCGGGTCTACTCTGGCCACTTTCCTAACAAACTGTTGGCAGAAGCCATAGCACATGAATAGTACAGAGCTCTGGGCTACGTAGGCTAGCAGTGCAGGACTGGTCCCCCTGTATAAGCCCGGGAAGCCTACTTGGCGATAGGTCTTCAGGAAGCAGTCGGTGAGGCCCTTGTACAGGTTTGGGAATATCTGCATCTTCACTTTTATGGTGTCGAAGGGCTGCCCAGTCAGCACACACGCTGCGCCCCCAACGGCACCCGCGGTGAGGTCTATGGTGGCTTGGACGGCAGGGTGGACTTCATGTTCGTCCACCCCCTCATGGGTGTTGTTGGTAGGCAAGTTTCCGTGGGCTACCACGGCCGGCCGCTGTGCTGTGGGCCCTGTGTCTCTGTCTCCCAGCCAAGGCCGCTCAACCCGAAGTCTTGGGCCGCCGCACTCCCCAGCCGCTTGGGAATAACCCCCCTCCACGCGCATGCACGAGTGCCCCACTGTCCCCGTGGGCAGCAGGGGCCATAAATACATACTACAAGGAAAGGCTTTACTGGAGCTGGGGGTGTAGGTCAGTAGTAGAGCATGTGCCTAGCTGGATGGACCGCGGCTGTTACATCCTCAGTAGTACCACAGAAAGCTGAGGATGGAAGAATGCTTCCCCCTTTGGCGGCCAGATTTCTGGTTTCTTACCACACAAAATGACACCAGTGGGTGCTCTCAGTTAATCTAGTCTGAATTTAAAGGGCACAACCTAAGGAAAAGGTTTTATGATACAGAAGACAGGCCATGAGTGGGGTGCCGTGCCTTTTAACTCCAGCATTCAGGAAGTAGAGGCAGGCTTTGGGAGGTTGAAGTCAGTCAGGGACACTGCACTATCTGCCCCAAAAATGAATACGTAAGAGAGATGAAATACTTGGAAACTGCTACTCTCAAATCCACAACACAAAACATCTCTAGCCAAATGCTCTTCTCTCTTCTCTGGGGGCAGGAGAGACAGGGATCTGAGACATGCAGACAAACTACTTTGGGGGTGAAACCAAATCTGGGCCCAGACTGTATGCTCAAGTTTTTCATTTAGCTTTCCTGGACTATATTTAAAAGTGAGGCTTTAATCCCTGATAGAGGTGGGCAGTTCTGAGTTCAAGGCCAGCCTGGTGTACAGGGCCAGGTCCAAAAGAGCATAGGGAACCTGTTTCAAAAACCAAAACAGTGAGGCATCAAAAATCAGACTGCTCATGCTAAGATGTAGGGGTTTTTGTTTGGTCAGTTGGTTTATTTTATGAACGTTTTGCCTGCACACCTGTGCATCACAGAGTGCCTAGCACCCATGGAAGTCAGAAGAGGGTTGGATCCCCTGGAACTGGACTTAAAGTGGTTGAAAGCCACCACATAGGTGCTGGGAACCCAACCTGGGTCCCTGCAAGACCTAGGGGATCTTAACCATGAGCCATCTCTCCAGCTCCTAATCCTCTGATCTCCGAATGTGTGTGTGTGTGTGTGTGTGTATATATATATATACACACACATATATACATATATATACATATATACATATATATACATATATATATATATATATGCTGATTTCACAGGACCCCTGTAGTAAATACATACTGGCTTGCACATAAATTTCCTCTTCAGCCGCTGTTCACCTCATTCACAATGTGTGTCTGCTTTGAGATGTGGCCTTCACTGGTTCAACTTATACAGAAAAATAAACTTTCTATTCTCTGTGAGATGAGAGACAGTAAATGGCTTCACAGGATAGGAATCTTGGGTATCAATAGCCCTGAGCACAGACTAATGAGTTCCTAACTTCATGGCTAGTAACCATCAGTACTGGATAACATTAGGAAAAAATTCTATTGTAAAAGATACTGATTCACATATTGGTAAGGTTACTCATATTTTCAGACAAGTTTCTAAAGGATCTATATAACAAACCATAATTTTTGCATTAAAAAACATAAATGTAATCTGTTGTGTACATATCAAATAAAGGCATGGGATACTACATCTTAAAACGTTAATGTAAATCATTCTAGGAAGTTGGTAAGGGTGCTTTTTTTGTTGAACCTCTAAATGACTTGTTTATAGGGAATCTTCCTTAGTATCTTAAAGCATTATTTCTTTTGAATGTCTTCAAAATTTGTTCATGCGGTAAGATCTGTATGTAGTTTGGTAATAAAGTAATTGCTTAGCATTTCCAAGGCCCAGAGCATGCACACGCGCGCGCGCGCACACACACACACACACACCCCTAGGAAAAAGCACAATTTGTTCATGAGCCCAGAAACCCTGCAAAATGTTCACCTGTGATACCCATTTCTTAGCCAAAAGACACATGAGAAATGTGAACCTTTCACAATAAAGCAGGATTTTTTTTGGATCCTAATCTTCAGCTGTCTTTCTTTTAAAATGTTTGTGACAGATGATTCATTATGCCATATTTTATTTAATATTAACACAAAGATGCCCAGAAACAACAAAGCTACAGGAAGGAATAAGCTGAGTTAGCTTTTGTTGCAGATATTTGGGGTTTTTTGTAAATTTATTTATTTATTAAAGATTTCTGCCTCCTCCCCGCCACCACCTCCCATTTCCCTCCCCCTCCCCCAATCAAGTATCCCTCCCTCGTCAGCCCGAAGAGCAAGAAGAGCAATCAGGGTTCCCTGCCCTGTGGAAAGTCCAAGGACCACCCACCTCCATCCAGGTCTAGTAAGGTGTTGCAGATATTTGAAGCAAACCTTCCAAATTATAAGCTTTGATTTACAACCTTTGTTGACTCTGAAGCAAGCCCTAATTAAAACAGCTGTTTCCTAAACCTGTAATCCCAGTACTGGACTGACTGGAGAATCGAGTTCAAGGTCAGGGTGGGCTACACAGTGAGTCAAAAAAAAAAAAAGTGTTTCTTTGTAAACATACTGCTATCATTTCAATCCCTCTTTAATCCAAAAGACTGTTTAATGCGTATTTATGATCCAGTCCAGTGAATGGGAACGTTTCTGTGTTCACTGTTCGCTGCTCTAAGTCAGTCTGCCATACGATTTAAGTCACTAAACCAATCGTCCTGCGAGCCTGGTAACACTATCACCTCCATTTCAGAGGTAAGAAAATTGAAGCAAACAGATTTAGCTCAAATTATGTGACCCCGCTCAAAAAAAAAAAAAAAGAAAAGAAAAAAGAAAATCACACACTAACTGATCTGATACAAACACAGGTATGCCTTGACGTTGAGCTGTTGAACCTCTTAGTTTTGGCTTCAGCAGCTGGCAGTAGAACAGAAGGGCAAGTTCTCAATGAATGGGCCTGGGTAACTTCCATTTTGAACATACGTACTTGGCTTGCTTGCCAGGGGGCTGCTTTCAAGTATTTACAGGACACAGCTGAATACATTAGATCTGAATTTCATATCAGACTGAAATTGTAGATTTGAGAATCCAAGTTGAGCTAATAACTGAACCAGGACCAGACCAGTGGGATATTCTGTTAATAAATGTGCATTTGGCATCCTTCCCTTCAAAGACTATCACCTGCATCCAGATCTTAGTAAAAACTGACCAAATACTCTATCTTCTCCAGGGTTAATTCTTAGATATACTTAGAAATTTTCAACTGCCCCTTTGTTAAGAAAACAGTTTCTGACCTTAAGAAATACTCTATGGCACACACCTTTAAATCCATCCTTTAGGAGGCAGAGGCAGACGATTCTCTGTGAGATTGAGGCCAGTCTGGTCTACAGAGTGAGTTCTAGTACAGCCAGGGCTCCACAGAAAAACACTGCCCCCCCAAAACAAAATAAAATAAGGAAAAGAAAGAAAAAAGAAAAACATATTTAAGGAAATCTTTCTTAAGTTGCACTGCGGTCATGAGCTTGAGAGAACATTTTGGTACAGGATAAATGACCAGATGTGAGGGAAATTGCCTTCTGAAGCCTCTTACGTATTAAGAAATTTGATTCAAGACTTGAAGTCTAAATAACTGTTTTTTCTACACTTTACCACTAATGTTTCCTGACAAATAGAAAACTTAAGTGAACTTTATTTTATGAAGCAAGTATTTTCAAATGGAAACTTACAAACCAATCAGACACAAATTAATTTTAACTATGCTCCTTATCAGTCTTTTTTTCTAAAAATACCCCTTTCAATTGTGAAACCATTAAATGCTTCAGAGAAACTGAAAATTATGTGTATGAATTTTTAAAATACCAAACCAGGATACAGGCTTTCACAATGGGACATACCTATGAAATACCATGAACATGCACCAGCCTATTAAATAACTGCAACAATTAAATCAGCAATAGTTAAGAATGTAATCTTAATTCAAATAAGTGCAATGGTTTATCTGATAATCACTGTTTTTCTGATCCCACTACCTTACACAGATAACCTTAGTGCTTAATAAAAAACGAGGATAGTTTAAGATGGCTCTGGACCCAGTGTTCTCAAACCTCCAGGTAGATCTGACCTTTAATAGAATGCAAAGATGAATTTTTCTATTTCCTTACCTGTGTATTCCTTTTCCTGAAAACATAAAAGAACAGTATGTGTCTTTATCTACAAAACATGACCACACCATTCAGTCATTAAACTCCATGCATCCATCTCAGCTCTCACTATTCATAGAAGAAAAAGATTAGCATTATAATGCAAAAACTGGTAGCTTTTATTGTGCAAGAAACAACTTGTGCAAAAACTTACATTTCTATACATGGAAACTTGCTTGGTAGCTAATAAAATAGCTACTGTATACATACATTAAAAAAATAAAAATAACTTCACTGCCCATAGGCTAGCTTCTTACTGATCTTAGCATCACAGAATAGAAATAAAAACTTCTGGAAAAGAGACAAATGTAATAATGTCCTATGGTGAACAATTAAAGTTCAACTGTTCACTAATCTTACACCTACACCTGCCCATGTAACCCTACTTCCTAAAGAATGAAAACCTTAGTAACATTCCCAAAAACAGCCAACAAAATTCAACAAAACTCCTAACACTATAGAGAATAATTCTGAGATCGTATTATGAAAATAAAAATTTTCTCAAGCTGACCAGTCAAAGAACGGAAATCAACATTCTCACTTCTCTAGGAGTGATTCTAGTTCTTCCTGCAAAGAACTAAGCTGCTCCTTCTCCCTGTCTTCTTTTTGTTTGAGTTCATCCAGAACAGCCTGAAACCTGTTCTTGAGAGCCAAGTTTTCTACTTTCATGATGAGATCCTCCTGGCGCTTTGCCCTGTCTTGGGTCTCCTGGAGCTTGCCTTTCATGTTATCAATCTGTTTCTGAATTCCCATAACCAACTGGTTGGTTCCTTCATTTTCTTGGTGCTGTTCATCTGACTCATTGAGCTTGTCTTGTAGCTGCCTCTCCAGATCTTCCTCGGTGTCAATGATGTTGACATCTTCCTCATCTTCACTGCTGCTGCTGAGATCATTGAATATCTCTCGAAGCTCATCGTGTTCTAGTGAGTCATGGCCCTGCCTGTGGCCAGACATTCCTGGAGAGGAGATATCGAGGCCTTGATTTTCGGTCTCCTTTGTTTCATCTTCAGCAATTATCTCCCAACGAGTGCTGACAGCTTCAGCATCTGTACTCAGCAACCGCTTCACTTCTTTTTCCACATCGGGAGACTCAATATACTTCTTCTTTGCTGTCTTGCGGAACCTTCTCTTTCTGACATTTTTTAGAGGTAGAGTGATTCCATGGTTCCAAACAAACTTTTTCTCTTTGTCCTTATCTTTTTTTTTGCTTGCTTTAGGATCAGCAGAGGCAACCGGCTCCTCCACAGGAGGGTATAAGTCACCATCTACTGTGGATACAAGCATCTGACAGATATCTGCTGTCTTGTAAAAGGTTTTTTTGTCGATGGTTTTCAAGCTTTCCATAACACAAGGCAAATCTACTAATTTTGCGGCCAAGGGCACTCGATCCACCCTGACAATTCCATGCCGCCCGTCAGGGTGTAACTCAATGGTCAGTCTGTCCTTCAGGTTGACGTGTCCAGACTGCACCGCCCTCCTCACAGTTGAGGCATATTCTGGGGGCAGTCGTAAGATAAACTGGCTCTCCAGTTCATGAGGCGCATCGTCTTTGCTCTTACTCATCTTTAATTCCTTGGGAGTTACTCCTCCAACAAACGCTTGCTGCACTAAAAGAGTTCAGCTCCTACAACAGTTAAAAAGGGGCTGTTGTTAGTATAATTTTAAATTCTTAGCGAGTTCAACAGCAACTAAGTGGAACACCCGCTAGTGTCTATTTTGTCTTAATTTAAATTAAGTCTCCATTCTTATCATTAAACATGCTACCCTCCCCCCTCTGGCATTTTCCCCGTTAAATTCACTTGTCTACTAGATGCAATTCCTAGTGGAGCATCCAAGCGCCTTGAGGAGGGGGCTTTAGGCACTGACGTTAAGACTGGCAGACAATCCCAATCAATCCATAAATTCTCTGCAGTAAAACATTTAAAAAGCGAGGAGCAGCGAACTCTCTTCGCCTCGGGTACTTACAGTCTGCGGGAGAGGTACAGCTTCCCGCGGCCGGAGCAAAGCGGCGGGGAGCGGCGCGGCCGCCTTTCGGTTTCTCCGCGCTTTCGGCCGCCGCACACCGACCTGCGCGCCACCAACGAAAGGGCTCAGGTCCCACGGCGCGAAATCTCGCCGGCTGCCGCTCGAAGCAGCAGACTCCGGAGCTCACCGCCACTGTCCGCCGCCAACCTACGCAGAAAACAAGCGAGGAAGAGGCGCTACGTCACTAACCGGAAGTAGACGCGGGCGCCCGTGGCCGCCGCTCCACCGGAAGTACTAGCGTCACGGCGAGCGCAGGCACAGGGGCAGTCTCGCAGTTACGTTATATTCTCGCGAGAGTTTGCTCTGTACGGCGTTAAAGTTAGTGTTTTCACAAAAGCTATAGCTTGGAAATGAAAGTTAAAGAGTCCGAGGAGAAAGACATAAGTTGGGCCCCTAAGACAGCATTTTCATGGAATTGTGGAGCGGGATAGTTTCTAGTCTAACGAGAATTATCGGAGATAAGGGCATCTTTGTATCCCCGGGCGTACCCAGTCTGCCTCCTCCACAAGGGAATTAATCACAAACTTAACTGTAAAGTACCAACACCAGCAGAGTGAGACTATATTTCTGTTCACTCTATAATGCTAAATATATAATCGTGTTAATTATGAAGATGAGGAGGGGAAACTAAGCCTTTGGGTTCATTTGTATTTCGTGGTGTTCTAGAGAACCAAGAGTGATTTCTTTCTGATAATATATCTGATAGATATAAATGTTAACAAAAGCCATATGGTGGCACGGGTTCATTTAGAACAGAATCGTCTGAAACACAAACGGTCTGATTGTGGAGTATCCAGAGAAGACTGCTTGGACATGGATTTAAGCCAATAGGAAATATGTATTAGCTGGAGCTGGTCAGCGTCTACACTGGGTATTTGGAATCCCAAAGTAGCCCCAAGCCTTTCTTAGGGTGAGCTTTTAAGCACAAAAACTATGTCCTGAGTTGACATGCTTCAGTTAACAAGATCAGTTAGCCAGAAGTGGAACTACAGAAGCCAAAAACCAAGGTTAGTACATTTTTTAAGATGCTCCCAGAACTATGAACATGGATGAATTAGGTCTCTGTTTTCATTTTGGTGGGTGGTACTGTCTTTGTGCTGAGTTTTATGGCCTGAATGGTACGTCTATCGTGGAATCAGTTGTGCCAACGTCAGGGGGCTTCTTACAATTGAAGTGCAATATGGAGCCTTTTTATCTTTTCTAATACATTGTCTCTGGCCTTACCTAAGTGGAACCTTGAACTGATGGGTTTCTTCTGCCCCGTCAGTCTTCTAAATGCTGGGATAACAGCCACTGTTCCCAGCATGTTCTGGCTCTTAGTGGCAAGTAATTTTTTAAATTATTTTAGAATTTATTTCACTTCTTTACTGTTTTTCTGCATTGAACTGTTTGTACTATGGAGAGTTCGGTGCTCATCAGCATGTGGTATAGGTCTTTCAAATAAATAATGGTTCCCATGTTGGTTTTTTTTTTCAGCCCTGGTCGGCCTCAGCCACGTTCAAATCCACCTGCCTCTGCCTCCTGAGCACCAGGATCAAAGAAGTGCTCCATCACACATGACTATCTTCTTTTCTTGATATCCATTGTCCCTTTTTAGTTGGATCTCTTTGGCATTGCAAAGTCATTGTGATTAATGTCTTCTAAAATACTACCATATTTAAATTAACATAATCTTCTTTAACTGTGATCAGCATTTCCAAAATTCACTTTATTTTTTATATACTTAATTGACTTCATGGTAGAAAGCTTTGTCTTGTTCATTGTGTTCCAGTGCCTAGTACAAGAAAATAGGAGCCAGGCTTGGTGGTCAGCACCTTTAATCCCAGCACTCATGAGGCAGAGTCAGGTGTGTCTCTGTGAGTTGAAGGGCAGCTTGATCTACATAGCAAGTTCCAAGCCAGTCAGGACTATATAATGGGTCCTGTCTGAAAATAAATAAAAAATACAAATAGGAAGAACATACAATTGAATAAAATGGTTGATCTATTTTAAGGAAAATGTAGCATAAGTCCTATAAAACTTTACAAGATAAAAACTATTCTATGTCACCTTAAAATTCAATAAAGCCATTTAGTGCATGGTGCCTTTTAGTTAAGTGCAGTGTTGATAGTAAAGTGGGGACGTTTACTGACAGTGTGCCTTGTTTGAGTATCAAGTGTCCCCCAACCAACAGGCACCCATATTGCAGTTGCCAGTGAGCTTTGTGGGAGTGATTGAATCCTGAGGATTCTGATATAATCAATGTGTTAATTCCCTGATGGGTAATATGAAATTATCATGGTAGGTGGTGGGGTCCAGTTGGAGAACAAAGGACAGTTGGGACATGCCTTGGGGACATATCTCTTATCCTAGCTTCATTCACTTCTTGGCCACTGTGAGCTGGACACCTTTGCTGTCTCATATTCTTCCAGCATTAGGCTGTGCTTTATCAGGCCCAAAAACATAGAGCCAGGAAGCCTGTGACTGATACCAGGAGGCAAAATAAGTCTTTTCTTCCATTAAGTTGTTTATGTCAGATATCTTGTCAGAGGGACTGTCTTAGTTAGGGTTTCTATTGCTGGGAAGAAACACCACAACTAAAGAACAAGTTAAGGGGTATAGAGAGATGGCTCAGGGGTTAAGAACACAGGCTGCTTTTCCAGAGGTCCTGAATTCAGTTCCCAGAAACCACGTGGTAGCTTACAACCATCTGCAATGAGATCTGGTGCCTTCTGACCTGCAGGCACACATGGATACAGAACACTGTATACATAATAAATAAATTTTTTTAAAAAAGCATGTTGGGGGAAGAAAGGATTTATCAGGCCTACACGTTATCATTGCTGTTCATCAATGAAGGAAGTCAGGATGAGAACTCAAAACATGGCAGGATCCTGGAAACAGGAGCTGATACAAAGGCCATGGAGGGGACCTGCTTACTGGCTTGCTCTCTCTAGCTTGCTCAATCTACTTTTCTACAGAATCCAGGACTAGCAGTCCAGGGATAGCACCACCCACCAGGGGCTGGGCCCTCCCCCATTGATCACTAAATGAGAAAATGCCTTACAGCTGGACCTCAAGGAGGCATTTCCTCAGCTGAGGCTCCTTCCTCTGATGACTCTAGCTTATGTCAAGTCGACACACAAAACTATCCAGTGCAGGGACTAAAACTCCCAGGCAGCAACACTTGGGAGGCAAAGGCAGCCTTCCTCTGTGAATTCAAGGCCAGCCTGTTTTACAGCTTGAGTTCCAGATAGTCAGGGCTACACAGAGAAACCCTATCTCAAAACCACAAAATAACGGGTTGGGGGACTAAAATCTTAACACATTTTGATTGAATGTTTTTTCCTTTTTTTTTTTGATTTTTTATATTGAGCTCTACATTTTTCTTTGCTCCCCTCCCTGTCTCTCCTCTCTCCTTCAACCCTCTCCCCAGGTCCCTAATGCTCCCAATTTACTCAGGATATATTGTCTTTTTCTACTTCCCATGTAGATTAGATCTATGTATGTTTCTCTTACTGTCCTCATTGTCAAGGGGCATTTAGGTTGTTTCCAGGTTCTGGCTATGATAAACAAAGCTGCTATGAACATAGTTGAGCACATGTCCTTGTGGCACGATTGAGCATCCTTTGGATATATACCCAAAAGTGGTATTACTGGGTCTTGAGGAAGGTTGTTTCCTAATTTTCTGAGAAATCACCACACTGACATCCAAAGGGGCTGTACCAGCTTGCATTCCCACCAGCAAAGCAGGAGTGTTCCCTTTTCCCCACAACCTCTCCAGCATAAGATGTCATCAGTGTTTTTGATCTTGGCCATTTGGTGTTAAGATGGAATCTCAGAGTTGTTTTGATTTGCATTTCTCTGATGACTAAGGATGTTGAGCATTTTCTTAAGTGTCTTTCAGCCATTTTAGATTTTTCTATTGAGAGTTCTCTGTTTAAGTCAGTACTCCATTTTTTATTGGATTATTTGTTCTTTTGATGAATATTTATGTTTGAATATTTTTAAGTAGACTGACATACTTTATCATGAGAGGAAATTAAAGTGGCCTGTACCCATTTCTATGTGAATTTTAAGGAAACACCATGCCCTCTCAGATACATTATTATTTCTTTGTCTTAGAATGTATTTTAAGAACATAGCCGGGTGGTGGTGGCACACACCTTTAATCTCAACACTCGAAAAACAGAGGCAGGTGGATCTCTGTGAGTTTGAGGCCAGCCTGTTCTACAAGAGCTAGTTCCAGGACAAGCTCCAAAGCCATAGAGAAACCCAGTCTCAAAAAAAAAGAATAGTATCTGATTAATTTATAATCTCCTGTTGTCTTAGTTACTTTTCTATTGTTGTGCTCAGATACCATGACCAAGTCAACTTATAGAAGAGACTGTTTATTGGGTCTTATATTTCCTGAGGCTGAGTCCATGACAACCATGGTAGAGAGAAGGACAGCGAGCAGGCAGGCATGGTCTCCGCCTACAGAGAATGGCATGGGCTTTTGAAACCTCAAAGCTTATCCCCAGTAACACACCTCCTCCAACATGACCAGGCCTCCTAATCCTTCCCAAGAGTTCAGCCAGCTGGGAACAAAACATTCAAATACATGAGCCTACAGCAGCCATCCTCATTCAAAGCCCCACACCAGCACAACCTATTCACCCTTTTTCTAATGAAAAGGTTTCTATCAACTCTTTAGATATAAGAGGTTAATATGCTGGCCTCTGGACAGTGTTTTACCTAACCATAGAAACTGTGAGACCATGGTTATATATAAAAAGAAAAAAAAGAATCCAAATATTACTTTTCATTTCGTTTCTTATGAGTTTGATAATGTTCAAATATTCTTTTCATAAAACATAACTTGAAATAAATTTATGAAATTCTCATTGACCAAAATTTGGGTGTACTTTATTTAAACTGCCAGGGATAACTGGCTCATTTAAAGGTTTCTACCACAGCTACTCTCTTCAGTCCTGAAATTGCCTGCTCTTGGGTTCCACATGATTTTGAAATGCTGTTCTTTAGATGGAAACTATACTGACCTTAAAACTGAGGACTTTACCACATTGCCATTAACTTAATGTCTTAGAAATTCTAAGTTTCCTTCCCCCAGTTCTGGTGGATACATCTGTAGCATGAGTTCTATTTGGTCTTCGTAAATAAAACCCAGAGACAGATGAAGGGAGGTGAAAGCTGAAGGACCAGAGAAGCAGAGCAGCCACTAGAGAGACTTCTTACCTTTACCAATGCTCAGACCAAAGGGGCGATCCAGTCTTCAGTCTTTGTCCTCTGACTGCAGGGGCGAACCTCAGACTGCAACTGTCTCCACCAAACCTCAGACTGTTTCTCTTTTGGACAGATTCAATCTTGCGTAGCCCAGCGTGGCCTTGAACTAACAGATTTAATCCTAAATCTTGGGATTAAAGGTGTGTGGCACCACTCTGATCTTCAGGCAAGCTTTATTTGTTAAAACATAAAATATCACCACATATATGGGAAAATTCTGAATATACAAAAAAAAACCTACTCTTGTGTGATTGTTTCTCCTATATTTGTAATGCTGGTGGAACAAAGATTTGAAGAAAGCAGTTAATTCCCTGGCATAGTAATGAGTTTTCCTAGGGCTTCCTTTCGATATTGAAGAGAATAACAAGCAACTGCTAATCCCATATTATTTGAAAAAAAAATCTTTTAAAACTTTAGAATTCTTTATAGAGGGATGCTTATACTTTAGAAATTTTTTAAAAAAATCTGTAATGAGAGAACATCTGCCTGCTGTATTTTGTGATTAAGATTTTTAGGGGTGGGTGTATTTGATGGGGTTCTCTAGAGTAACAAAACTAATAGAATGAATCTCTATCACTCTCCCATATATATAAAGGGGATTTATTAGAATGTCTTACAGGCTGTGGTTCAGCTAATCCAACATTGTGTGTCTGTGAACAAAAGATCCAAGAATCCAGTAGTTATTCAATTCGTGAGGCCGATCATCTCTATACAGCCTAACCTAGAAGTAGGCTCTAGTACCAGTGAAGGAATGGCCTTGCTAGCAGTCAAAGAGCAAGAGTTTCCTTCCTCCATGAACTCATATGGGCGGCCAGCAGATGTGTCCCAAACTAAAGGTGTGTCTTCCCACCTCAAAAATCTGTATTAGAAGTGGGTCTTCTCACTTCAATAAACAAAAAAAAAAATCTCTCAAGGTGTGGCCTTCTATTTTGGGGTTTTAGGTAATTCCAGATGTAGTCAAGTTAACAACCAAAGAATAACTGCCATAGTGAGGAAATAGCAAACATTCTACCCAAAAGAAAACATCTGTATTATTAAATAATCACATACTTTAAAATTTAAAAAGAAAGTTAGCTAAAAACATACAGCAGTTTCTATACCAACCGGATGCTTTCTATATTAAATAAAGTAAATAAAAACATGATGTGGCTACAGACGGGAGCCATAGATGTGATTTTAATTCTTTGGGGGGGAGGGGGTTGAAACAGGGTTTCTCTTTGTAACAGTCCTGGCTTGTCCTGGAACTCACTTTGTAGACCATGCTGGCCTCAAAGTCACTCAGGAGGCAAAGGCAGGTGAATCTCTGTGCATTTCAAGGCCAGCCCGATTTACAGAGTGAGTTTCAGGACAGGCTCCAAAAGTACAGAGAAATCCTGCCTCAATAAATAAATAAATAAATAAATAAATAAATAAATAAATAAATAAGTGAGCCCGGCTGTAGTGGTGCACTCCCAGCACTCGGGAGACAGAGGCAGGTGGATCTCTATGAGTTCAAGGCCAGCCTGGTCTACAAGAGCTAGTACCAGGACAGGCTCCAAAGCTACAGAGAAATCCTGTCTCGGAAAAAAAAAAAAAAAAAAAAAAAAAAAAAAAAAAAAAAAAAAAAAAAAAAAACTTAGCCTTCCAGCCTCAAATAATTTAACCCAAAAAAATCTCTCAGAAAAGTTCCCAGCAGCCTGGGTTTTACCTGGTTCCAGGTGCAATCACGTTGGATATCAAGGCAAGTCACTATCTTGCTTGTTTAGTTAGTTGCATTTGTTGTGGTTCCTGGGATTGGACTCAGGGGGAGTCTACCTTTGATTTCACTTGACTAACATGGCTCAACAGTATTGTGCTTGTAATACAATAAACCTGTTTCCGAAAGTGGTTGGAAGAAGGTGACCTTCATTAATGTCCAGACATATCAGTTGTCATGGTTGTGAAACAGGATCTCCTGGCATGTAGTGAGAAAAGAATGGAGATAATGTTAGACGTGGCACAGAACAGTTCCCCTCCATTACGCACTCAATAGAGAATTATTTAGCTAACTGGGTGATGGAAACACACGCCTTTAATCCCAACACTCGGGAGGAAGAAGCAGGTGGATCTCTGTGAGTTTGAGGTCAGTCTGGTCTACAAGGCTACACAGAGAAATCCTGTTTCAAAAAAAAGAATTATCTAGCTCAAACTAACACCAAGATTGAGAAACTACCCTAAGGTTATAATTTCAAGCCTATAATCCTAAAAATTGTTTTTAAAACACAAGTCTGTCATTATTGGTTTCGATTTATCAGAACCCACACAGTGTGAATGGGATCATCTTCCCTTTGGGTATTTAAAGGGCCCAGACCTTAGCACAACTGACACCATGATGGGAGTACCATTCAGGCCATAAAACTCAGTATGTAGACGGTACCTCCTGCCAAAATGAAAACCTAATCCAACAACATCCATAGTTCTGGGAAACTCTCCAAAAGTTCTAACCTTGCTTTTGTTTCTGTAGTTCCACTGCTGTCTAACTGTTCTTGTTAACCTTAGTATGTCAACCCAGAATGTGGTTTCTGTACTTAAAAGCTCACCCTGAGGCCAGGCAGTGGTGGTGCATGCCTTTAATCCCAGCACTCGGGAGGCAGAGGCAAGCGGATCTCTGTGAGTTCGAGGCCAACCTGGTCTACAAGAACTAGTTCCAGGACAGGCTCCAAAGCTACAGAGAAACCCTGTCTCGAAAAACGAAAAAGAAAAGAAAAGAAGCTCACCCTGGGAAAATCTGAGTTACACTGGGATCCCACACACCCAGTGTAGTCGCCGGCCAGCTCCAGCTAACAAAGACTTTCTATGGCTTAAACCCATGTCCCAGCAGTTTTCTCTGGTGGACACCCCACAAAAGGTATATTAACAGCTGACATCTATATTTTAGAAAAGGGGTATGAGTAGCCAATAACATTCATGAAGGAGCTTAGATTATTTGGGGAATTTTTGAAAGTGTATGTATAAAGCATTGAAATAGACATCAAAGATAAAATTTTAAATTAATTCAATTCTGGGTTATTTTAATTTTTTAAAGTATTTTCAATGTGTTAGACCAAAAATTGTGTATTTGAACTTACAGTAAGAATTCGTAATATTTTATTTCGTGTGTGTGTTTGCAAGCCCTCACCTGCCTGTGCACATACATGTGGAAGCCAGAGGAAGTTGTAGTGTATCCTATCCTTGTGATCTCCTTGTTATACCCTGAGTCAGGATCTGTCGAAGAACCTGGAGCTAGGCTGTGGGGCAACAAACCCCTTTCTCCACCCAGCACAGGGCTGTGGTTACAGAGCCAGTGTGGCCATCAGCTTTCTACATTCCCGCTAGGTGTTTAGACTAAGGTCCTCGTGCTTGTCCAGCAATCACTGAGCCATCTCCCCAACTCTAGGAATTCTATTTTGTGACATGTCTTTTAACAGTCGATAATTTATCTAGTAAAGAGAACATTTTTGTTCAGATAATGTCTCTGTGTCACCCTGGCTGGCTTGGAACTGTGTAGACCTGGCTAATTTTGAACTTGTGGTGGGTTTCCTACCTCCTGCGTGCTAGAATTACAAGTGTGCCCCACCATCCCTGGCAAGTAGTGATGTCCTCCCCCCCCCCCAGCCCCTTTCTTTCAAAGGAAAAGATTTCATCAGTGTATCATCTTCAAAAACTACTGCCAAGGGCGGGACCTAGGCAAGTGCAAGGTCCTGGCTTTGATCCTCAGCACCGGAAAAAATAATATCGAGGAAAAATTGTACGAGGGTTCTTACGTCGAACTGTAATAGATTAGATTACTTCGCTTAAATTTTGTGAAAAGACAGTTTTATTAATATTTTGTCAAAAACTACAATCCATACTTTCCACCTTAACGAAGCTAGTATTCTAAAACAAGTCCTGGAAATGAAGGAAGGTGGCGTCTTCTGAGGAATTTCAAAAGAGGTTTGCGATAGGTTACCACGCTGAGCCTCTGGGTGCCGCTGTCGCCCAGTCAGTGGCCATTCTGACCCAGTGATCTCCGCGGGCTTTCACAAACACAGCCTAAAAATGCACGACCTCCCTGCGATCTGTTTGAACCTCTTGGTTTTCCTCGCCCTTTCTCCTGCTCTCCGCTTGCAGTCATCATCGTCAGGATGTTTCATGACTGCGAGAAAGGTGCTGCCTTTTCCTTCCTGGGAGTGACTTTTACTACAGGGAGTGAATTCACGTCTCAACAGCTGCGTGGATAGGAAGTCGCCCACGGGGCAGGCGCACAGAACGCAGGAAGCGCCGCCTCCCTTCCCGCAGTCTTTGTTCTGCTCGGAGAACTACGCACCAACTGCACTGCGTGATTCGAAAAGAAGACTGAGTGTTTAAATGCGGGGAATCCGAGGGTGAGTGCTGAGAACTACTCCATCTAGCCAAGACAGCAGAGACCGACCAGATCAATGCAGTAGATTCACCAGAGAAATTACGCAAGCCACTCGAAATTGAAAATTAAATCTACCGAAAATCATACAGACAGAACCATCCTGGACTTAAATGACAACGACATACACCGTTTTGGGAAATCCTGGAGAGTATCTTAATAGCAGCATTTAAAGATTCGGACGCTGAGAATAACTCTACAAACGTGTCGGTGACCATCTCGTCTGACTCCAGAAATGAATGGAGAGCCCTACAGCGGTAAATACTGGCAACTGTTACCAAAAAACCCTGGACCTGAGGAGAAGGACTGCCACTCCTCAGTGACGTTTACGGGGCAAGACAGCTGTAGACAAAACAGAGCCTAGAGCCATTGCCAGGACTGGGGTGTCAAATCACAGCTATGCAGCTGGGCCATCCTGCAGAAGAACCCGTCCTCGCCTAGATCGCATTCCGGGTGATCTTCACTGACATCCTTAAGGTAGAGTTCTGTTATTTCCACACGATCTCACAACTCATACAGAATAGATCTACTGCCCCCAGGTTGCAGCAATGCTTGATTTTGATTTTTAAAAAGAAGAAGAAGGCAGTAACTACATGGAATAGAAGATTGGAGGTAGTCTAAAGACCCGTTTTCAAAATCCCAGCTGAAACGGAGGTGAAGAACTACAGAGCAGCGTAGGTCACTCGCAATCAGGCGTCCACAGGTAAGGACTGCTATTAATAACCAAACAGCAGAACTGACACCTATGTTTAAATGGAGAGGTAAAAAAGGAATGATCACCTCCAAGAATTACTATGTAATGGGCACCTACTGACAGATGGAATCCTAAATGGGAGCAGCCCCTGGGCACAGTCTTACCATCAGTGCCTTTACAGGGATGAGACATCCCTTTTCTCCAGCACAAGCCTTACTCAAACATTTTCACCAACAAAAATGCTCTGCTTGCAGGAAGTGATGGTGCATGCCTGTCACCTCAGCATCCGGGAGGCTGAGCATAAAGATGGAGAGTAAGGCCAGCCTGAACTACAAAGTGAAGTGTTATGAAAACAAAAGCAGTCTGCTCTTTCCTCTTTTCTCTTTTTGCGTGCTGAGTTTTGGGCTTGGGCCCATTTCTATGCTAGGCAAGTGTTTCATACTGAGCCACATCCTGATCTCTTATTTTTCTTTGAGATAGGGTTTTGCTGTGTAGCACAGCTGGCCTCAAATTTATAATCCTTCTTCTGTCTCTGTCTCCTGAGTGCTGGATTACAGATGTGTACTGTTGTGCCTTGTCCCAAGGGACTGGAAACACTGAAGCCGCCATTGAATACTTCTGAGCAGAGCTTGCAGTATGTCATAATTCTTGTTCTTCCTGGCCTTGCGCCATGAAAGTGCTATTGCCTTCGGTCAACGAGTGCAGGTTGCCGCAGTATCCCGGCAGACCACCTTTAAATTCATTCTCAGCATGATAACCAGGGTTTGAGTGGGTCAGCGCCATCCTAGCCTCTCAGTGATGGTGGGTGACTGTCACAAAAATACAAGGAGGATGCTTTGCCAAAAACTTCAGCTAGGTAAGTCACTACAGTGTGCACTATGGAGCCTGTCTACCTGCTGACCAAAGTGGACACTAACTACAAGCACAAGAGCTGTCCTATAGTTCTGACCAGCTAATGTGGTTCTTCAACCTAGGGGCTCATACAGCTACGTGTGTACAATACTGCTCCGTGTCTCAGAAACAGAATACCGGGGCCTGTGTGGTGGACAGTCACTACACTGTACCTGGTCCCTGCCATGAGTTTTCAGGAGCTCTGCCAGACCCAGTGTAGGCAGCATAGCACTGCCAGGCAGACGGAGTTTCAGCTTTGGAAGCCTTGCCTTAGGTTCTGTACTCTAGCTTCTCAAAGGGATTCTGGCCATCGTCTTGGACCTGTAACGTCCTAGCTCCAGCACTAGGGATATCTGTCAACCTGTTCTCTGAAGGATGGTTTTGGAGTTGCTCCTATATTCACAGAGACTCACCCGTTACCAGAATCTGTGCATGGCTTCTCCTATTGTAAAATCTTCAGATTTTAGTTTCTTTATATTCTTTAGTTTCTTCATATTAATTCCAGGAACAGCTTACACCTGGACATTGCCCAGAGTGGCAACAATGAAGCTTTAGATTTTATATTAAAGTCAAATAAATACATGTGACTCCGAATGTTCTCATTTAGTGCATCCAGCCTTTTAAACTTCCTCCTGCTTGTCTTACTGATTTTCTTTCTTTTCTTTTTCGACCTTTCAACACAGGGTTTCTCTGTGTAGCTCTGGCTGACCTGAAACTCACTCTGTAGACCAGACTATCTCGAACTCATAGAGATCCACCTGTCTCTGCCTCCCGAGTGCTGGGATTAAAGGCATGCACCACCACTGCCCAACTTACTGATTATTTTTATGTGTGCTTATTTTGTCTCTTTAGTTCACAATTCCTTTTGGAAGAAGTTTACATATCCTAATATGTTCTGAAAAGTCTTATTTTTATTAAAGAGTTCCTTCCTTGCAACAATGAAAGAGATGTATTGCAATGCTAAGTTACTACCCTTGAGGTCTATATATTTGTCTTTGAGAGTCTGAGAAACTGTGTAGTTATACAAGAACAGAAACTGTCCTTAATTTCTTCCTTTCCTTCCTCATTTTCTGAATCTTTCATGGTTATATCTAGTTGGCTGCCAACATCTGTCTCAATTGTTCCTGAAATGCCAGACTCTAGAGTGCCAACACCATATTCCTGTCAGATAGAGAGAAATAAATTACTCTTAATTTGAGACATTGTAGTTAGTAACCTTCTTTATCAAGGATAAGTTAAATACTTACAAAGTCTTAGATTTTAATGATAACAATGGAAGATCAACAAAATCTATGGGACTTATAATTTAAGTAGACAATTTTTTTCTTTACCTAAGGCAGACAAGAAATAAATTTAAGTTATAATGATTGCATAAGAAAATTTATGTTTCGTTAGTCATTTATTAATATGTGCTCAATTTTTTTCCTTTTTGCCTTATCTTTATTTCATTTTTATCTGAAACAGTCTCCTATAGCCCAGGCTGAACTCAAACCCACTGTGTAAGCCAAGGATGGCTTCAAGCTTTCTGCTAGGATTACAGGCATGCACACCACTCTTGGATTTCTCATTACTGTGGATTGAACCCAGGGCTTCGAGCATGCTAGGCAAACTACCAACTGAGCTACACCTCCATCCAAAGCTCTACCTTTATAAAGTACAATACCTAAGAAATCGTAACACTAACATATATTTACAGGAAAATACTTCTCCCCAATGAAAAGATCCCTAGTATATTTAAATATTCAAATAATCCATACTAGTGCTTCACAGAAAATAGCATTTTATTACTGTAATCCCCGAGTCATGATTTCTGTATGGGGATGTATAAGTGAACTTTAGTCAGTGCACTGATAATTTCCCTTTTTAGTAGAATTAATCACCACAAAACAAACAAAAGAATTGTGATTGTTCTGACCTTGGAATGCACTTCTTAGCACAAGTATTTCAGAGCTCATCAGAGCACCATGGAGTGTGATAAAATGACTGGAAATACATGTATATGTGTGCATCTGTAATTTATAAGATATATACTGGTTTGTTCATGTGGCTTTAAATGATTTGACCTCAGAGGAATACTCTTACCGTTAGGTTGCACTGTTGACTTTGAAAGGAATGACTCCCATCATCCTCCCAGCGCTACTGTGGGCGGACTAATGATCCCAAGAACGTCTTAATTTTTGTCCCTTCTCAGATCTTCACACCTCTCTGCTAATTGTTTTGTCATCTATTCCAAATCATTTTCTCCTTGTGCCGTCGCCTCTCTCCCATTGCATTTTCAGGGTGTTCTGTTTAAATTGGTTTGAAAACAATAACCATTTTCCCATTTCATGTTTTTTGAACAAAGTAACAAGCAACTTTCCATATCTGTCAGAATCTCACTTACCCAACAAACATATCTTTCACTGAATGTAATCCCTTAGTAGTTCAGAATATGTGAGAGTCGGCAAAGGTTTGCCCTTACTGCAGCTGATCTGAAGGCCAAGGCGATGCTCAGGATAAAGCAGACTAGTTCTCAGAACTACCTACCACCAGAGCACTTTCAGCAGAAGGAGCAGTGTTAGCTGGAAGTTCTTTTCTGTAGCAAACCAAGTCTATAGAAACTGGCATGAAGTTGGGAAGATACTCCTCCTTATCCTCAGATCGTTCCTGCTTTTCTTCAAGCTAAGATCCAACTCATTCATCGCAATTGTCAGTTTGTTGACTGCATCTTCGGCCTTGTTCACCATTCTAAATATTCCAGTTCTGCTCCAAGCTCTAAAGGGCTCCAGACTTTCCAAGAACTCTCAGGATCCAGTAGCAGAGCAGAGATGTCTTACTGTCCTTAAAGGCATTTCTCAGAAGCTGCTTTCCTCTGCAAACTCAGTGGATAACATATCTGCTTTACCTACTTTGACCTTGGACTTCACTAGTGTTCCATTATCCTCTTCGCAGTGAAAGGACAAGATGTTGAGCTCCGTGGCTGCTGCGAAGGGCTCCCAGCCAGCCTGCAATGAGCCGAGATGGGCTCACCACTGTAGCTGCCACACATCTCCAAACAATGAACAAAAGGAAAGTGACATCTTCATCACCCTAGTTACAAGACATTGCTGTTGAATAAAGCCACCTTCTCCTGGAGGATACAATGCATGAGTGTGGGACAACTATCATCCCCACAGTCTCCCTGAACATAAAATGTGGCTTTTTCATCTATAAAGAATAATACCACAACTTCTCTGTCTTTTGAGTTTGAAGTATAAGTTATATACTCATGCAACATGTTTAACGAGATTCCAAGACCCCGAATTTATCCTATTCAAAATTTATTACCTTTGGGGGAATTTTAAATCTTTCTTAGTGCAGCTGCTTCAGAAAAGAAGGAGAATGAGGATATGGTTTAGCGTGGTCTTCAAAATCCCAGGGTTCTGAAAATCTTCAAAGCCAAGTGGAAGGAAAATGGAGTGGTCCAGATCTGAGACTCCACTCTGAAATCTGAAAGTGGACTTTTCCCTCTCTAGTGTTTTCTTCATCCTCCAAACCTCTCTTTGTGGCCTGAGAAATTATCAAGTAGTCAAGCTATACAACAGAATAAATGGAAGGCTGATTTTCCCCTCTTTGGGGTTAGAGAAATATTTTAATTTTTCAGTAGCACACAGGGAAAACAGATAATTTGGACTACCGGGTTCTTAAAAGCAATACAATTTGACAATATAGCTATAAGGAAATGAACATTGCTTCTTCTTTACATATAATACATACATGCATGTGCATATACATACATGCATACATAAATACTATTGTAAAAAAAATTACTGTTTCCCTGGCAGTAAACCAGGACTTACGATAGGTGATTACTTTGCAAGGAGTGCAGTAACTTGTTAAGACTCTGGGTGCCGCTGTTCACCAACCTGGGAGATGCATGCTCTACACTACCCGCCCAATTAAAAAAAAAAAAAAAGAAAGGAAGGAAGGAAGAAAAAAAAAAACCGTGTGACTCTGAGACTCTCCATCATGCCAGACTGAAAATGTCTGCCTGCAACTGCCCAGCATATTTCTGGACATCTCTCTGCTGTAATTATTTTCATTATTAAGATAAAGAAGATCCTGGAAAAGCAGAAAAACAATACCCTTGATAACAAATTGAGAGAAAAGTAGGAAGCCAGAGAGCAATGGCGATTCCAGAGAAACTAACTAGCTGGAGCCGGCTGATGCTGCTGTGCCTTTCTCTGGAGCTACTCCTGGAAGCCAGGGCTGGAAACATCCGCTACTCGGTGCCGGAAGAAACCGACAAAGGCTCCTTCGTTGGCAACATCGCCAAGGACCTGGGGCTTGAGCCCCGTGAGCTGGCGCAGCGGGGGATCCGCATCGTCTCCAGAGGTAGGTCGCAGCTTTTCTCCCTGAACCCGCGAAGCGGCAGCTTGGTCACCGCAGGCAGGATAGACCGGGAGGAGCTGTGCGCCCAGAGCGCGCCCTGTCTCGTGAGCTTTAACATCCTCGTGGAGGATGAAATGAAGCTTTTCCCTATCGAAGTAGAGATAATTGATATTAATGACAACACCCCCCAATTCCAGTTAGAAGAGCTGGAGTTAAAAATGAGTGAAATAACGACTCCGGGTACCAGGATTCCTCTGCCTCTTGGGCAAGACCTTGATGTAGGTATAAACTCACTTCAGAGCTACCAGCTAAGCGCCAACCCTCACTTCTTCCTGGATGTGCAACAGGGACCTGAAGGAGCACAACAGCCAGAGATGGTGCTGCAGAGCCCTCTAGACAGAGAAAAAGATGCTAGCCACTACCTTGTTCTCACTGCCTCTGATGGGGGTAACCCCGTACACTCAGGGACTCTGCAGATCCGTGTTCAGGTGGTAGATGTGAACGACAACCCGCCATCATTTACTCAGGCAGAGTACCACGTGAGTGTCCCAGAAAACATCCCACTAGGCACTCCGCTGCTCAAGGTGAATGCTACTGACCCGGACGAGGGAGCCAATGGCAAAGTAACATACTCCTTTCACAATGTAGACCACAGTGTGGTCCGGAAATTTCAGTTGGATTCTTACACAGGAGAAATAAGGAATAAAGAACCACTAGATTTTGAAGAATATAAAGTTTATCCAATGGAAATTCAAGCCCAGGATGGTGCTGGACTCATGGCTAGAGCTAAGGTGCTGGTCACTGTTTTGGATGTTAACGATAATGCCCCAGAAGTTGGAATCACCTCTGTCACTACCGAAGTGCCAGAAAACTTTCCTCCTGGGAGCATAATTGCCCTTATCAGTGTGCATGATCAAGACGCTGGTAACAATGGTCATGCCACTTGTTCCATTCCTGGAAACCTACCCTTCAGACTGGAGAAATTAGTTGACAATTATTACCGCTTGGTAACAGAAAGAACACTGGACAGAGAGCATAGCTCCGGGCACAACATCACAATAACAGCAACGGATCAGGGAACCCCACCCCTATCTACCCAAGCTCATATCTCACTGTTAGTGACGGATATCAATGATAACCCTCCAGTTTTTGAACAGGACTCCTACTCTGTCTACATTCCTGAAAATAACCCCAGAGGGGCTTCCATCTTCTCAGTGAAGGCCCAGGATGCTGACCACAATGAGAACGCACTAGTGACTTACTCCCTCATGGAAGACACTATTCAGGGAGTGCCTTTGTCTTCGTACTTCTCCATCAACTCTGACACTGGCGTTGTCTATGCACTGCAGTCCTTTGACTACGAGCAGTTCCGGGATTTGCAGCTAAGAGTGATGGCTCGCGATAGTGGGAACCCACAACTCACCAGCAATGTATCTCTGAGTCTGTTCTTGATAGATCAAAATGACAATGCCCCAGAGATCCTGTACCCTGCCCTTCCCACAGATGGCTCCACTGGTGTGGAACTAGCACCTCGCTCTGCCGAGCCTGGTTACCTGGTGACCAAGGTAGTGGCAGTGGACAAAGACTCGGGACAGAATGCTTGGCTCTCCTACCGCCTGCTCAAGGCCAGCGAGCCAGGGCTCTTCTCAGTGGGGCTGCACACAGGCGAGGTTCGCACTGCCCGGGCCCTTCTGGACAGAGATGCCCTGAAGCAGAGCCTGGTGGTGTCTGTGCAGGACCATGGCCAGCCTCCTCTCTCGGCCACTGTCACACTCACCATAGCAGTGGCTGACAGCATCCCTGAACTCCTGGCCGACCTGGGCAGCATTGGGACAGCTGCCGATCCCCAGGACTCAGATCTCACACTCTACCTGGTGGTGGCAGTGGCTGTGGTCTCCTGCATCTTCCTAGCCTTTGTCATCATGCTCTTGATGCTCAAGCTGCGACACTGGCACTCCTCGCCCTTGCTCCACACTGCAGCAAACGGCTTGGCTGACATTCCTGCCTCCAACTTTGGGGGTGTTGACGGGGTACATGCATTTCTACAGACCTATTCCCGTGAGATCTCACTCACCGCTGACTCTCGCAAGAGCCATCTGATCTTCCCACAGCCCAACTATGCAGACACGCTTATCAGCCAAGAGAGCTGTGGGAAAGGGGAATTTCTGTCGGCACCCCAGTCTCTGCTTGAAGATAAAGAGGAAATACTTTCTCAGGTAAACTTGTAATGACCTTAATAGCTATATCAATGAAACTATTTCATGTCTGTATATATTTGCTTTCCCTGTTTTCTATAAATGGTATGTTCCATTACACCCAGTAGTGGTTGGGTGTGTTTATTTTTGTTTCATGCCACTGGAAATTAAACCTAAGGGCTTCTGCATGCTAGGTGAGTGCTGCTCTTTTGACAAGTTCTTGATAAGATACCTGGGCTGGCCTGGAACTCATTTTGTTTTTTTTTTTTTTACTTTCAATTTAATGTTTTATTTGAACTTACTTTGTAGCCCAGCATGGTTTTAAATTATAATCCTCCTGCCTCCCACTACTAGAATGCTGATATCTCAGGCATATAGCAACAACGCAGGTGACCTGCCCTTTTAGATTTCTATAGGCATTCCAGGGATGTTCCGAATGGTGAGGCCTGTCGCCTTTGGGAAAGAGAACTGCGTTAGAAACAGATTTGTCTTCTATTTATCACTTAAATCTGGCTAAATCATTTTGTTGTCTGAGTTGACTATCCACTTATTCAGAAGTGATAGTGGTGAGAATCATCAAAAGTCTTAATTTTATTTGTGCTAATATAAAATGATAATAATCCATACAGTCTGATGTTGTTGCTAAACATCTTAGTCTACAACCTCTCACTGAGAGATTTTATGTGTGCTTAAAAATTTATCTCTTTAAATAACTTATGAAATGGACAGAAATTTTGTCACACACTTATAAAACTTATAAAACAGTTTTAAAGCTTCCCTCACGTGTGTGTGTGTGTGCGTGTGTGTGTGTGTGTGTGTGTGTGTGCGTGTGTGTGTGGGTGTGTGTGTGTGTGTGTGTGTGTGTGCGTGTGTGTGTGTGTGTGTGTGTGTGTGCGTGTGTGTGTGGTGAAAATGACAAAACTGAGACATATTCCATATTTGTCTATATTGATGCTTCATAAGAAGTGTATTGTGAAGATCTGGTGCGGTGGCACACGTCTTTAATCTCAGCACTCAAAAGACAGAGGCAGACAGTTCTCTGTTAGTTCAAGGCTAGCCTGGTGTACATAATGTATTACAGGCCAACAAGGGTTACATAGTAAGGCCCTGTCTCAAAAAAAAAAGGAAGTGTATTTATGGCAGGGTAAATTCATGTCTTGTTACATCTACTCTGTTCTGTCAAATTGAACAGGTACATAAAATAGTAAAGCATTAGAATAGTGAAATAAAATATCTAGATGGACAAGAGATAGATCAAGAAATCATGAATTGATCTAAAGCTATTTAAACAGGGGTGGCAGGCCAGCAGTGTAAAATAAACAAAACTACTTCATTCTTGTCAAGTGGCCTAGGGTTGGATTATTGATTGAAACCAATATAAGCAATGAAAACCATCAGGTGTGTGAAATCTTCCCTGCCGATCCCTGTGCTTGTTTCTTGTTGCAAGCTGAAGACCAAGGGAGAGGAACACAGATGCAGTGAACAGTGCGTCTGCTCATGGAGCTGTGCTGTTCAGGTTGGCACCGCCACGCGGCCTTGAAGCACTTCTAGAGGCCTAGTTATTGCCCGGAACCTGAGCAGTGTTTTTCAGTTGGCTCTCACTATACTCATCAGTTGGGCTGAAACTCGCTGTGTAGCTCAGGCTGACCTCTAACTTGTGATTTTCTTGTCTTTTTCTGAGGGCTGGGACTGCAGATGTGAACCACCACTATATATGACTGATAAGTTTCAGAACCAATAGAAGATAGGCATGGTGGCACATGCTTATAATCCCAGTACTTAAGAAACTGAGGCAAGAGCGGGCATTCTTAGCTACATATCCAGTTTGAAGCTATTCTGGGCTACATGAGACCTTGTTTCAAGGTGGGGGGGAGGGGGCTCAGGCTAGAAAAACAATAAGGAAGTAGAGTAGGTGAGAACACTTTTTAAAGAAATTCTTTTACTTAAAATAAATGTATAAGCCTAAATTTCAAAATATGTTGTCTTCCTATAACTTATGGTTATTACAAATGAGAAATTTTCTGTCATCACGTTGTCATTTTTTTAAGTACTCTGTTTCTTCTCTGGTGGCTTTCAAGGGGAATTCATTCTTGCTGCATGTCTTCTGGATTTTTATTTTCTTTTTGAGTACAAAATTACACTCTCAAATAATAAATTATTTCATCCCTGCATTTGCTTAGCTCTTAACATTTAAAGACAAATTAATGAATTGGTTGGTTTTTAAAATCCATATTCTAAGCACCACCACCAATATTCCATATTGGTGGTGGTGCACGCCTTTAATCCCAGCACTCGGGAGGCAGGGGCAGGCGGATCTCTGAGTTCAAGGCCAGCCTGGTCTACAAGAGCTGCTTCCAGGACAGGAACCAAAAAAGCTACGAAGAAACCCTGTCTCAAAAAATCCATATTCTACTGACAAGATAGGTTCTTAAATTTATACTGAAATGTTGAAGTTAAAGATTCATGTGCACACATGCACAAAAGAAAGCAGTTGTTGTAGACCATTAGTACAAAAAACAAAGTCGTGGTTACAGCAACAAGCACTAGTTGTAGTGTTTGAGAAATTCATTTAGGAAATGACTTGGTCATGATTATAAAAAAGAAAGCGTTGTCAAATGGGTAGATAATTATTAACTCCCATCACCTAAAAACACAATTTTGAAGATAATACCTGATTTTAGTATAATTCCCAAAGAAAGCAAAGATCAAACAAAGAGAAAGGCTCAAGAGGTTCTCAATTGCCTGTGGCCCCAGTTTCAGTGGCTCTGATGCTGTCTTTTGGCCTCCACGGGCTTTCTCCCTACACGTATAACAACAGTTAAAAATGTAAAAATAAAATAAATAGAAGTGTACAGAATTAATTATAACAACCTACTTACTCACTGAAATCCATATCAAAACTCTAATAATGGGGTTTGGGGGGCAGAAATGAAAAATTCCACCCTAAAATTTATGTGGAATCTCAAGGGATGCCTCCAAACAGACAAAAACAATCTTGAAAAGAAAGTTGGAAGTCTCACATTCATCAATTTCAAAAAACATACTACGAAGAAGCCATAAGAAACCACAAATCAAGAGAGAAAAAGTAACAGATGGAAGGAAAGCAAAAAAGGAGGAGGGGACTAGACAAGTTAATTATCAATTAATAAATAGTAAGTTTACAACAGAGAAAAGTACAAATAACTAGAAAATTTCTAGAATGTTACCAGTGATTGAAAAGTTATCAAAAACAGTACTGGGACAAAGGCACCATGTGGCTCCCATGAAAATGCACTAAGAAGATAACATCATTCCTACATCTTCCTGCCAGAACTGCACCATCTGAACCTAAGGAGAAGGAATCTAACACCCCCAACAAGGGAGAACGTTTTATAGTTGACTGACCACATCTTCCCATGTCAAAGCCTGGTGACGTGTTCGAATTCTACCCACAGAAGAAACTTTGTGATATGGATCCTAGGCCTGAAAAATATTTTATTTTGCTATAAAAAGACATTGTAGCACCTGACAAATTATTGCTAAGAGCCATAGGCTAAATAATGAAACTGCATCAATGCCAAGTTGATTTTATAGTTTGGTACTGAAGCAATTCAGAAAAAGTAAAGGGACATTATGTCTGCAACTTACATGGAATCCATGGGGGCATGAAAATAAAGTGTTAACATTCGGGGTAATGTGGGGCACAGAATACAGTGAACTTCATATGTAAATGAATAAATCCAACTGCATGAACCTACATCTACATCACAAGTTGAAAGTATTTGGAAAACTTAACATAGTTCTTAAACATGTTCATCAACTATTAACGTTATCTTAGCATGTATAATTGTGAGATGACCAACTACCCAGAAGAGTGTACACAGATCATTTCCTTCTGCATCATTTACACAAGGGACTCCAGCACCATCAGATACAGAACCAAGCCCCCTCAGCTACCAAGGAACCGCTCTATATGAGATTTATTTATACTGTTTTTGCAACTCTTCTGTAATTCTGAAAATTTTTCAAAATAAAAAGTCTAAACATCCATCTTATTTAAATATGATAAGATATTAAAATTAAATAAAGCCTACTGTTATGTGCACAGAGTTTGGTTATATTACTTTCGGTAGTGGTCTATAAGCTTGAAATATTTCAAAGTGTAATTTTAAATAAATGCATTATGCATAAATATGTTTGTATCTGTAAGGTAAACAGGAGTAAGAAGACATCCATGACATCATCCGGGCAAGACTAAACACAGAAAGGAAAAGAGGACTTAACAGTCTCAAACAACTTTGAGTGACAGATTCTTAGTGTAAAGTACCCTGTCTGTCTGAGCTTTGTTCAACATGGAAACCTTCCTCATCCATGATGTTCCTGGCTGTATCCAGCTCCAAGCATTGGCTCTGAGTTTCTTTGCTACCCCAGCCTTGTTCTTGATCCATTCTACCTACCTGTCGGGATTCAAATGAAGTAGCATTCAGGAAAGGTCGATTTTGACTCTCAAACATAAGTTGGGTCCCCTTCCTCTGCATGTCCCCAGGGGTCAGTGCTTTTCACCAAATCTGGCATCGATACTCTTTAATAAGATCCTCTTTACTTTCCTCATCTTCCCCACCCTAAAAGTTTCTGAGAACTGGTCTCCAACTAAGAGTCAATCAAACCTTGTGTCAGGCACACGTGCTGTTTAGTGCCTGATGATCAACAATTTACATATCAAGTGTTGGCATTAAATGCTAAGCAACAGAGCACAAAAATTCAGAACACTTACCGTATAAGAAAATGTAGCCAAGCCAATGTTGACCTTTTTGTCTGAGCACAGATAAGAAAAGGTTCGGGAGACAGTGTGAGGCATCAAGGCCAACAGCCCTTGGCTTAAGCCTTAAACGTTCTGCAATACTTTCGTAGCAACCATCTCAGGTTACGTATATTTACACTATTCTTGTGAATAGAAGTTGTGAAAAGAAGTCCCTACCTTTAAATGCTTACTTCTACTGTAAATAATACGGCATCTTAGTGTAAAGAGTCATTCTTGAGAGTTAAGTCACAGGAAAACATGAAATGGGTTTGCCTGCGCGAGTGCAGAAACTGGCTAGGCCTCTGAGCGTCGCTGTTGACCACCTAAGGAGTAAAAGACAGTCAACCAATCCCACTGAAGGGCTGGCACAACACAAAGGACTGGCGGTTTGTCAGCAGCTTCCGGCCAGAGAAGATGCAAGGAAATTGAAAGCAGCGTCCGTTAGTTCTCTCTCCTCGGTGACCTGGAACCGGTCGTCTCAGACCCTGGGGGAGTAAGGACTGGACTCACCGTGCTGGAAGCAGGTTCGGAGGAAACTCGGCTGCAGAAGGGAAATGGCGACGCTGCAGAAGCTGCCCCGGTACAGAATGCTGATCATGCTGTGCGCCCTTTGGGCCTCCCTGTGGGAGGCCAGAGCTGGACAGGTCCGCTACTCTGTGCCTGAGGAGCTAGACAAAGGCTCCTTCGTGGGCAGCATCGCCAAGGACCTGGGGCTGGAGCCTCAAGCTCTGGCAGAACGAGGGGTCCGCATCGTCTCCAGAGGTAGGTCGCAGCTCTTTGCTCTGAACCCGAGAAGCGGCAGCTTGGTCACCGCAGGCAGGATAGACCGGGAAGAGCTGTGCGCCCAGAGCACACCCTGTCTGATGAACTTTAACCTACTACTGGAAGATAAACTGACTATTTATTCCGTAGAGGTGGAGGTAACAGATGTTAATGACAATGCTCCTCGCTTTGGAGTAGAGGAGCCGGAACTAAAAATCAGCGAAATGACTACACCAGGATTCAGAATCCCTCTTAAGAGTGCGCATGATGCGGACATAGGTGAGAACACCCTCCAGAAGTATGAACTCAACTCAAATGACCACTTCTCTCTAGATGTGCGAACTGGGGCCGATGGGAACAAATACCCAGAGCTGGTGCTGGAGCGTGCCTTGGACCGCGAGGAAGAGGCAGTTCACCATCTTGTTCTAGTAGCCTTCGACGGGGGAAATCCAGTGAGATCCGGCACCTGCCGCATCCGCGTGAAGGTCCTGGACGCGAACGATAACGCTCCTGCTTTTACACAGCCCGAGTACCGTGTGAGCGTTCCTGAGAATATGCCTATAGGCACCCGGATACTCACAGTGACAGCCACTGACCCGGATGAGGGATACAATGCTCAAGTGACTTATTTTCAGGAGCAAGCCCCTGGAGAAACTGCAGATGTATTTGAGCTAAAGTCAACGTCTGGAGATATAACAATCACCAAAAGTCTGGATTATGAGAAAGCTAAATTCCATGAAATCGATATTGAAGCTCAGGATGGCCCAGGCCTTCTGACCAGGACGAAGGTCATTGTCACCGTTCTAGATGTCAACGACAATGCCCCGGAATTTTACATGACGTCCGCCACTGCTTCTGTTCCTGAAGACTCTACTCCAGGAACCGTGATTGCACTTTTCAATGTACACGATAGGGACTCTGGGCAGAATGCCGTTGTCACGTGTTCACTTCCTGAGATGCTTCCTTTCAAGTTGGAACGGTCAGTGGACAATTACTACCGACTGGTTACAACCAGAGCTCTTGACAGGGAGCAGTTCTCCTTTTACAACATCACTCTAAGTGCCAAGGATGGAGGGAACCCATCTCTGTCCACAGATGCCCACCTATTACTGCAGGTGGCGGATATCAACGACAACCCACCCTCCTTTTCCCGGGGGGCCTACTCTGCCTACATTGCTGAAAACAATCCCAGGGGCACCTCCATCTTTTCAGTGCTGGCCTATGACCCTGACGGCAATGACAATGCCCACGTAACCTACTCTTTAGCTGAAGATACCTTTCAAGGGGCGCCCCTGTCCTCGTACGTCTCCATCAACTCTGACACTGGAGTCCTCTATGCTCTCCGCTCCTTTGACTATGAGCAGTTCCAAGACTTGCAGCTGTGGGTGATAGCGGTGGACAGTGGAAACCCTCCACTGAGCAGCAATGTGTCGTTGAGCCTGTTCTTGGTGGACCAGAATGACAACATGCCTGAGATCCTTTACCCTGCCCTCCCCACAGACGGGTCCACTGGTGTTGAATTGGCACCTCGCTCTGCAGAACCTGGATACCTGGTGACTAAGGTGGTGGCAGTGGACAAAGACTCGGGACAGAATGCCTGGCTGTCCTACCGCCTGCTCAAGGCCAGCGAGCCAGGGCTCTTCTCAGTGGGGCTGCACACAGGCGAGGTTCGCACTGCCCGGGCCCTGCTGGACAGAGATGCCCTGAAGCAGAGCCTGGTGGTGTCTGTGCAAGACCACGGCCAGCCTCCTCTCTCGGCCACTGTCACACTCACCATAGCAGTGGCTGACAACATCCCTGAGGTCCTGGCTGACCTGGGCAGCATCAGGACCCCTGCCACCTCTGATGATTCAGAACTTACCCTCTCCCTGGTGGTGGCAGTGGCTGTGGTCTCCTGTGTCTTCTTGGCCTTCGTCATCGCGCTGCTAGCACTGAGGCTGCGGCGCTGGCATGTGTCTCGCATGCTCCAGGCTTCAAGAGATGGGTTAGGGGGCATCCCTGCCTCACAGTTTGTGGGAGTGGACGGGGTGCGTGCTTTCCTGCAGACCTATTCCCATGAAGTCTCACTCACGGCAGACTCGGGGAAAAGCCATATCATCTTCCCTCAACCAAACTATGCAGACACTCTCATCAGCCAGGAGAGCTGTGGGAAAACTGACTTCCTCTCAGCACCCCAGTCTCTACTCGATGATAAAAGAGAAGAAACCCCTCAGGTAACTTTTTCTTAAATACGCTCATGTTGTTTTGCTAAATTTACCTATTTATTTAGTTGCCCCGGGTATTTAATATGTGTGTGTTTTAGTCCCGCTTTTCCTTGAAGATGTACTGAAGCTTAAGTGAATCCAGGTGAACAATTACCAGGTAGCTTTGAGTGCGCGTGGGCACGGGAAGTTAAAATCATTGTGGAATGAATGGAAATCATTGATTAATAGCTGATGGTGACATTTAAATCATCAAAAGAGTACTGTTAGCAATGCACTGGTTTCTTAATTTTCCCATCCATGGGAAAGGTTGGGGCTGGTGATCAGTGGTACTTTACCTGCCCCGCATGCACTGGACCTTGAGATGGGTTCCCAGCACTGCAATGTATGCATTATATAATGTGTGTGTGTGTGTGTGTGTGTGTGTGTGTGTGTGCAATGCATACATTGGATTTCTATTAATTGAAGACTCTTCCTCCTTTGAATGTAAGGCTTGCTTTATAGTTGAATCTGTGTATAAATTATGAAACACCTTGGTTGACGATTCTTTCTCTTTTTTGTTTATTTTGTTTTTTCTTTTTTTTTTTTGAGGCAGGGTTTCTCTGTGTAGCTTTGGAGCCCTCCTGAAACTAGCTCTAGTAGACCAGGCTGGCCTTGAACTCACAGAGATTCGCCTGCCTTTGCCTCCCGAGTGCTAAGATTAAAGGTGTGCGCCGCAACTGCCCAGTGATTCTCACACTTGATCTTAATATTTCTTCTTCAGATTTTCAGAGAAGTTACCTATTTTCCTTAGTTTGCGTACCCATATCTGTTTAAATGAAGGAATTTTATCTGGGCATAGTGGCACACACCTTTAACCACTTGTACTGGGGAGGCAGAGATAGGCAGATCTCTGTGAGTTCTAAGCAAATCTCATCTACATAACAAGCTCCAAGAGAGCCAAGACTACAAAATGAGACCCTGTCTCAAAGACAAAACAAGAAAAATGCATTTTTTTTCAGTGTTAGGAATCAAACCCATGGCCTTGTATACCATAGGCGGGCACTCTCACCGTGAGCTACATCTCAAACCCATATATGTTTGTGCATAAGTGGTGTATATTGAAACCAAAACTTCATTCTGCACGTGCTTTGCCTCCGAGTCATGCCTCCATCCCTAGGATATATGTTCCTTTCAGAGTTTCATGCCATGGTGTCTCTGCTTAGCTGCAAACAGCAGTCTCTGGAGGTAGCTCCGTGCTCCTTGGGAGCTTACTGTGCACCCAATAGTAAGCTGGTAAAGTAGCAGTAGCAGGTTTCTCTTCACTGAAACTTCATTTTTCTCAGATCTGGAAATCATACTGACTTGCTGTCCTGAAAAATAACTCTTATGCTTGGTATATACAGAGACGATAGAAGGGATTCAGAGACCATATCATACAATTGCTGTTTTCCCCAAGTTTCCTTTGCATCAGATGCCAAAAACCTTCCGTTTATAAACACTTGGTTTTCCTTCTCTGTTCCTCCTGTGTTGGTTTTAGTGTGTTGATCATACACTTATTAACAGTGGGTGTGCCAATGCTAAGAATCAGCTTGTTTTCATCAGGAAATTAACCATGCATTAATTGAAACTTGTATTAGGTAGATTTACATCTCCTATGGTGCTTGGAGTCCTTATTACATCCAAGAGTGTCTGCTAGAACATTTGGGGCAAATGTATTCCATGTGTTTGTTAGTAGTGCATAAGTATCTATGAGATAAACTCAGAATTCACTTTGGAACAGAGTGCCACAATATCTTTACATGTAAGCATATAATGAAGTATAAACAGAAGAAAATTAAAAACAGAGTTCCTTTTGAGGCAGTAGCCCCTAAGAATAAACACCTTATGGATACATCTACAATGCATCATGATTGAAATGACATTTTTTGTTTTATTTCTACTTGTTTTGTTTTATTTTGAGACAAGACCTTACTGTGTAACCCTGACTGGCCTGTAGCTCTCTATGTAGACCAGACTGGTCTCAAACTCACAGTGATCCACCCTCCCTTGCCTCTCTAATGCTCTCTCCCTTAAAAGCATGTACCGCCATGCCTATCTTTGTTTCTATCTCTGTGCTACAAGAAGAAAATATACAGGACAGGGGGTTCTGGAGGTAACACAAGCTTATCTTTACCAGCGTCACCTGTAGTTTTTAAAAAGATGTCCTCATACACCTCTGCACCTGGGCAAGGTGAATGTCTCCAGTAGCCCGAGGTCTGTGATTTCTCTCACACCCACGCCTTTCCCCTGGTCCACTCTTCTCACACTTCTCAATAAGGCCTTCGCTAAACCCCACAGCCAGATTGGAGACCTTCCCGTCCTCCTCGGCCACTCTCCCTGTGCTAGTTATTTCAGCGCACGGTAAGCCCCAAGTGATTTTTCATCAGCATAAACTCTGTGACAGAACTGGTGATCTACATATTCCACATTAAATCTTTTTTTAAAAAAAAGCATATTGTCTGACATCCAACCGTGTGTCCTTTTAACGAATCAGTTAAGTGAAAAGTATTAAAACTAATATGTCAAGATATCAAAGACCAACTTCAAGAATTATAATCCATAAATATGGCTGATGTTGAAGCAGTATAAGTGGAGTTAAGGTTGGAGTGCTGCATGTCAAATAAAAATAACTTGAAGCCACACAATTTAACAAATATCACTTCAGTTATGTGAAATCAGTGCTCGTTCCCTTGCCTCCAACGGAAAGGACTGAAGCTAGGAGCAAAGGGTTATTTGGATTTACCTAGAAGTGTGCAGTGACTGATTAGGCCTCTGGGTGTCGCTGTTGACCATGCAAGAAGAAAAGGCGCCGCTGACGCACAGTCCACCATTTCCCTGCTGCAGAGAAACGCCAAGAACAGTCTAAAAAGACAGAAGCATCTATCAAGCTCACACCACAGCATCAGCCAGCTCTGTGGTGTGTGAATTAAGCCCATGAAAGATTTAGTTCCATGAGGGTGTAAGGCTAGGACCCATCGTGGGAATTCAGAGGGAAAAAAGCAAGAAAGGAAATGATCCGCCTGGGACTAGGAACCGCCGGAGCCCTGGCTTTGCTGTGCGCGCTCCTGGGGCAGCTGAGTGCGACTGGCTTCAGGCAAATCCGCTACTCGGTGCCGGAGGAGCTGGACAAAGGCTCCTTCGTGGGCAACATCTCCAAGGACCTGGGACTGGAGCCTCGCGAGCTGGCGGAACGCGGAGTCCGCATTGTCTCCAGAGGTAGGTCGCAGCTTTTCTCTCTGAGCCCGCGAAGCGGCAGCTTGGTCACAGCAGGCAGGATAGACCGGGAGGAGCTGTGCGCCCAGAGCGCGCCCTGTCTCGTCAGCTTTAACATCCTTGTAGAGGATAAGCTGAAAATATTTGAGGTAGAAGTCGATATCAGCGATATTAATGATAATGCGCCTAGTTTTCCAACAGAGGAATTGGAAATAAAAATTGGTGAACTAACAATTCCTGGAACTCGATTTCCACTTAAGACTGCATTTGACCCAGACTTGGGCATGAACTCCCTGCAGAACTATAAGCTCAACCCCAGTGACTACTTCTCCTTAGCTGTGAACAGTGTCACCGATGGCGTCATGTACCCAGAACTAGTGCTGGAGCGAGCCTTGGATCGCGAGAAAAAGGCAGTTCATCAGCTTGATCTCATTGCCTCTGATGGTGGAGACCCTGTTCACACCGGCAAGCTGTGCATCAAGGTGATAGTCGTGGATGCAAATGACAACCCGCCCGTGTTTACTAAGCCAGAGTACCATGTCAGTGTTCTGGAAAATGTGCCAGTGGGCACCCGGCTGATCACAGTGAACGCCACTGATCCCGATGAGGGATTCAATGCCCAAGTCTCCTATATTTTGGATAAAATGCCTGGAAAAATTGCTCAGGTTTTCCATCTCGATTCGGTGACTGGAGATATATCGATATTAAAAAGTCTCGATTATGAGGATGCTGTGTTCTACGAAATCAAAATTGAAGCACAAGATGGGCCGGGTCTTTTTTCAAGAGCCAAGGTTCTCCTCACGGTTCTGGATGTGAATGACAACGCGCCAGAAGTGTCAGTCACTTCTCTCACAGGCTCAGTCCCAGAAGAAGCCCCTGCTGGAAGAGAAATTGCTCTCATCAACGTACATGACCGAGATTCTGGCCAGAATGGACAAGTCATGGTTTTTGTCCTAGGCAATCTGCCCTTTACTCTAGAAAAATCAATAGACCAATACTACCGCTTAGTGACAGCCAAATCTCTGGACCGTGAACGGGTGTCTCAATATAATATCAGTCTACGAGCCACCGATGGGGGGAAACCACCGTTGTCCACGGAAACTCGTATCACTCTGCTTGTGTCGGACATCAACGACAACCCTCCTACCTTCACCCGTGCCTCCTACTCAGCCTATATTCCAGAAAATAATCCTAGGGGAGCCTCCATCTTCTCCGTTACGGCACGGGACCCAGACACTGACAAGAATGCAGAAATTACTTATTCATTGGCTGAGAACACACTTCAGGGGGTGCCACTTTCAACCTACATCTCTGTCAACTCCAATACTGGTGTCCTGTATGCTCTTTGCTCCTTTGATTATGAGCAGTTTAGAGACCTGCAGTTGCTGGTGACAGCCAGTGACAGTGGGAACCCTCCACTCAGTAGCAACGTGACACTGAGCCTATTTGTGCTGGACCAGAATGACAACATGCCTGAGATCCTTTATCCTGCCCTCCCTATAGATGGTTCCACTGGTGTTGAATTGGCACCTCGCTCTGCTGATCCTGGATACCTGGTCACAAAAGTGGTGGCAGTGGACAAAGACTCAGGACAGAACGCCTGGCTGTCCTACCGCCTGATCAAGGCCAGCGAGCCAGGGCTCTTCTCAGTGGGGCTGCACACAGGCGAGGTTCGCACTGCCCGGGCCCTGCTGGACAGAGATGCCCTGAAGCAGAGCCTGGTGGTGTCTGTGCAGGACCACGGCCAGCCCCCTCTCTCTGCCACTGTCACACTCACCATAGCAGTGGCTGACAGCATCCCTGACATCCTGGGGGACCTGGAAAGCATCCACACCCCGACTAATCCCAAAGATTCCGACCTCACACTCTACCTAGTGGTGGCAGTAGCTGTGGTCTCCTGTATCTTCCTGGCCTTTGTCATTGTGCTGCTGGCGCTCAGGCTACGACGCTGGCATTCATCGCGCCTGCTACAAGCCTCAGGAAATGGATTGGCTGGCGTACCAGCCTCTCACTTTGTGGGTCTGGATGGGGTGCAAGCTTTCCTGCAGACCTATTCCCAGGAAGTTTCTCTTACCGCAGGCTCTAGGAAGAGTCACCTGATTTTCCCACAACCGAACTATGCAGACACGCTCATCAGCCAGGAGAGCTGCGGGAAGAGCGAGCCTCTTATAACATCGCAAGATTTACTTGAAACAAAAGACGACCCCAACCTACTTGAGGTGAGTTCACTCCTTTGAGTGTTATGAACATTTATTTGCCAGTGTGGTTCTTATAAAACCTTAAAACAACAATGTAATTGTACATCATGTTTTCTCTAACTGTGTCCCACTTGGCCATGAGAAAACTGCACTTCCTGGCCTTGTTATGGCTAAGTGGGCCTAGGTAGTCATTCTGGTCAATATGTTGAGTATTGGCAGTAACATGGCACTTCCAGGGGTAACTCTGTCATTATGAGGATTCCGGTTCTCTCCCTTACCCTTTGAAGTTATGGTTGCTCCTTCGACCTATGTCCTTGAGTGACTGTAATGAGAGAAGAGCCTTGTAGGTGACCCAACAATGGTGCACACACCTGTGAGAAATGGGCCTGTCACAGTTTCATTCTCCCTGTTCAATGGCTGGGGTAGAATCCAGAGTCCAGCCGACCACCTGCTGGACCACTGAGCTGGACCTCAGCTGCTCTTTCACGTATTAACCCCTGTGATTTGAACTAGATCACTCCTGCCCATCAACCCATCCTGACTGACACAAACAAGTAGGGAGACAGGATAAATGCAAAGTATTTTATGCTTCCCTAAGATTTTGTCAGAACTTTTCCAAGTCAGACCACAGTCTTTACATCATTTGTTTGTTTTGTTTTGTTCTGTTTCCTTTTGTTTTGTTTGAGACAGGTTTTCTCTATGTAACAGTTCTGGCTGTCCTGGAAGTGCTTTGTAGACCAGGCTGACCTCCAACTCACAGAAATACTCCTGCCTCTGCCTCCCCAGTTCTGGGAGGCACCACATGCCAGTCTTTATATCCTAAGGACATAAAAATCATAGGATAAGAAGTGAAGGAGACAGGTATAGCAGTATGTTTATGGAGGAGACATTACTCAAGACTGGAGTTCAAGACCAACTTGGGCAAAAGAGCAAGAACTATCTCAAAAGGAAAAGTAGATATTAGTCAGATCATTAAACCCTTGTGCCTAATATGTGTGTGTGTGCGTGTGTGTGTGTGCGTGTGTATGTGTTGATTTTATCTTTTTTGTCTGAGGGTGGAAAGTTACTCACCTAAACCATATGAATCATGAACTGGTATTTATCACCCTTTAAGAATTTTTTTTAAACCTGGACTGTAGCTGTGTCACCCCTGGATATTTACCGAAAGGACTGTAAGTCAACATATCAGAAATATTTGCACATCAATGTTAATTACAGAACTGTTCACAATGACTAAGTAACCTAGATATCTACCAATAGAGGAATAAATAAAGAAAATGTTTTATATATATATATATATACATATACATATATATACACATATATATACACACACACACACACACAGTGGAATTTTTCAGTCATAAAGAAAAATGAAGCTTTGTTATTTGCAGGAAACTGAATGCAACTGTAGATAGTTAAGTTGTATTAGTTAATATTAAACAAGATAAGTCAATCTCAGAAAGACAAATACTATGACTTCTCTCATTTGTGGACACTAAGTTTTATATAGATACATAAAATGATATGTGTGTGTGTGTGTGAGAGAGAGAGAGAGAGAGAGAGAGTTATGCAAGTAAAAGTGAGACTGTTAGGGAAAGCAGGACTAACAGGAGAGAAAGGGAGAGAAAAAGGAGGCAATGGTGGATAGAGGGGCGTATGCCCAATGTACAATATATATTTGTGTAAAAATGTCCTGTGAAGTCCAGTTTCATATACAATGAATATATGCCAACACAAAAAAAATATTATTTCAAAACAGGAGGAAAATATTTCTCTGACTCTGTAAGAGATCCCTAGACCATCTATCTCAGCAATGAAATAGGAATCCTGTGTATGTTCTAGAACTTTCCTTAGTCAGAAGTTGTGGGTCCATTCTCAAATCTGTGAAATTATTTTACTCTTGTAGCTACAAGAGAGGGTTATCCAAAAACAAGCCTAAATGTATTTCATTGCATCTCAAAGGGACGAATTTTCCCTTAATATGTTAGAAACTATAACATTGAAATGTGTGAGTCAATAGATCCCGAAGACAATATCTGTAAGCACATAAAACTATATTCTCATTAAAGATTTATTTATATGGTGGAATCTTGTAGAAAGGAATGTAAAGGCAGGAAGCAGAGAAAACAAGAAAAAGGAAATCTTAGGGAAAATATAATCTATTTCTACTGGAGATGATTGAGCGCTTCAGAACGGTGAAATAAACCCATGAGCTGATAACTTCCCATTGACTTTTGCTGTTCTAAGAAAATACTTGAGACGTGGAAATTTATCATTAAAATAAAGATTCATTTATCTGGTTGTTGGGAGCTGAGAAGTCCAAGAACATGGCGTTCTCATCTGCTCAGCATCTGCTTGGGGCTTTTCCTTCAGAGTCGTCACATGACAGGGGGCATCACATGTTGGGCATCATATGATAAAAACAAAGCAAATATCTCAGAGACTGCTATTTTATAACAGAGCCAGCTACATGATAATCCAACATCCAAACACTGATTCACCAATGAAGGCAAAGCCTTCCTGGCCCAAACATGTCCTAAAGATCCTGCCTCCAGATGTTGTTATACCATGGGTTGGGAGACTGGGGTTCTAATGGATGAAACTTAAGAGGTGCATTTAAACCGTTGTCATCTGATTTGTTTTTGCATTAGAAATAAGGAAATTTGCTTTGGAGTTACCTAAGTCCAGGATCATGTTCTAAAATGGAGTGCTTGGGTCCAGTGAGATGACTCAGGAGTAAGGGCTCTCGCTTCCAAGTCTGGCAAGCTGAGTTCTGTCCCTGGCACACACGATGGGAGGAAGAAACCGGCTCCAGTGTGTCCTATGACCTCCACATGAGTGCACATGCATATACACATACACCTAAACACAAAATAAAGAAATAAGATAAATTGGAAATAATAAAATTAAATGTTTAAAGACTGTCAATGTCTTGCCAAAATTTACTGGCAATCAATAACTTTATTAATTACTGACATTTAACCGATTGAAGTAAGAATTTGGTTTATAGAGTACTGCATATTTAGAAAGAATTTGTTTCATAAAATAAATATGTTTTATGCAAGATTCACCATCATAAAAGCCTAAATACTACACTGCCACCTTTAATAGGCTATCAGGCCCTGATATACCTAGCTGGAAATAGTATGGCTTGCAAAGACTATCCGTGCATTAAAATATCTCTGGAAACACCACTCCTCTTGCAAAGACTATCTTTGAGAAGTTTTGTTGAATTGATAAAATACACAGAGGAACTAAAATGCTAAGTAAAGAAGTTACTTCAATAAACTTGAAGAAAGGTAAAGGTCAGAGTTCACTGAATAATGAGGGTAAAAATCCACTCACTTTTTGGGATGCGACAGTCAGACCTGAGTTAATAGTGCCACAGAGTGAAGTCATTGATGGCATTTTTCTCCAAAACTGGAAAAAGGAAGAAAAAAAAAGCACGCTTTGCGAAATGAAAAATATGAATGTATAGTGACGAAAACATTCATGAAATGATGATAAACAAGAAAATGTCAAAACTAAAGGAAAATGTAAATGCCTGGTTCCTTCAAACAAATTAAAAGTCAAAACAAAAGCTTTGAGGATTAATAGCTGCACGATACGCAGTTTTACAAGACAACCTCTAGGCGCCGCTGTTGACCAAAGAGAAGAGAGGGGTTCCCTGTTCAGCCGAGTCCAGCCAGGGCTTGTCTGCTTTTTCCTGCACCTATGAGAACATCCGTCCGTCCGGCTCCTTCAAGCGCCTGACAAATCCTACCCACATCCAGGTAGGTCACAGATTATCTTTTTAAAAATCCAAGAAAAAAAAAACGCAAAAAGAAGCTTCCCTGCGCGCTCAGAACGGCAGAGCAACCCCAGAGGCGTTGGAACCATGGCAAACCAGGTACTGCTTCACTTCCTGGTGCCTTTGTTCTGCGGCGCCATCTCCCAGCCGATCCGCTACTCCATTCCGGAGGAGCTGGCCAAGGGCTCTCCTGTGGGGAACCTAGCCCAGGATCTGGGACTCAGTGTCCAGGAATTGCCAGCTCGAAACCTGAGAGTTAGTGCAGAGGATTATTTCAGCGTTAGTGCGGAGAGTGGGGATTTGCTAGTGAGTGGCAGGATAGACAGAGAGAAGATTTGCGGGAAGAAATCTGAGTGTGCACTAGAGTTTGAATCCGTTACTGAAAACCCGATGAATATTTTCCATGTAATTGTTGCCATCCAAGATATTAATGATAATGCGCCACATTTCTTTGGGAAAAGCATTGAACTGGAGATCTGTGAGTCAGCCTTACCGGGGGTAAAATTCCCTCTGGACTCCGCACGCGATGCCGATGTGGGAAGCAACTCACTGAAGATGTACACTCTCAGCCCCAACTCACACTTCTCCTTGTCAACGAAGGAAAGTCCCGATGGAGATAAATACCCAGAATTACTGCTGGAAAAACTTCTAGACAGGGAACATCAGAGCTCCCACCACTTAATCCTGACCGCCATCGACGGGGGAGACCCACCCCTGAGCAGTACCACCCAGATCTGGATCAAGGTCACCGATGCTAATGATAATGCCCCAGTGTTCAGTCAGGACATTTACAAAGCTAGCCTCCGTGAAAACACGCCCCTGGGAACCTTCGTCCTGCAAGTGACAGCCACAGATCAAGATGAGAATGTTAACGGAGAGATCACCTATGCCTTCCTAAACGGTCCAGCAAGTACTAACCTCGTCTTCAGTCTCAATCCAAATACTGGAGCTATTACAACTAATGGTACATTGGATTTTGAAGAAAAGAGCAGATACATATTGGGTGTAGAAGCCAGGGACGGAGGAGTGCACACGGCTCACTGTAATGTTCAGATTGAAATTCTTGATGAGAATGACAACGTCCCAGAGGTGACATTCATGTCCTTTTCTAACCAGGTTCCAGAGGACTCGGTCCTTGGAACAGTAATAGCCCTCATTAAAGTTCGAGATAAGGATTCTGGACAAAATGGTCTGGTGACATGCCATATTCAGGAAGAACTCCCCTTCAAATTACAACCCACCTCCAAGAATTATTACAAGCTAGTGATAGACAGGGCCCTGAACCGGGAGCAGACCTCAGAGTACAACGTCACTATCACAGCTACCGACAGGGGCAAGCCATCCCTTTCATCCAAGACACGGGTTACTGTGCACATCACAGACGTCAACGACAATGCACCCGTTTTCCACCAGGCCTCCTACTTGGTTCACGTGGCTGAGAACAACCCACCTGGAGCCTCCATCACTCAAGTCAGCGCCTCTGATCCGGATTTGGGATCCAATGGTCAGGTCTCCTATTCCATCATAGCCAGCGACCTAGACCCAAAGGCGCTGTTATCATTCGTATCCGTGAACCAGGACAGTGGAGTGGTGTTCGCACAGCGCGCCTTCGACCATGAGCAGCTGCGCTCTTTCCAGTTGACACTGCAGGCGCGTGACCAGGGCTCGCCCGCGCTCAGCGCCAACGTGAGCATGCGCGTGCTGGTGGGCGACCGCAACGACAACGCGCCGCGCGTGCTGTACCCCACGCTCGAGCCTGACGGCTCTGCGCTCTTTGATATGGTGCCACGTGCCGCGGAGCCCGGATACCTGGTCACCAAAGTGGTGGCGGTGGACGCCGATTCCGGACACAATGCCTGGTTGTCGTACCACGTGCTGCAGGCCAGCGATCCCGGACTCTTCAGCCTCGGGCTGCGCACTGGCGAGGTCCGCACAGCGCGTGCCTTGGGTGACAGAGACTCTGCGCGACAGCGCCTTCTGGTCGCTGTGCGTGATGGTGGGCAGCCACCACTCTCGGCGACAGCCACACTGCACTTGATCTTCGCTGACAGCCTGCAGGAGGTCCTGCCAGACCTCAGCGATGACCCTCTGCCATCGGACCCCCAGAGTGAGCTTCAGTTTTACCTGGTGGTGGCCTTGGCCCTGATCTCAATACTCTTCCTCTTGGCAGTGATTTTGGCTATTACTCTGCGCCTGCGATGCTCCTCCAGCTCAGCTGCCTGGGGCTGCTTTCAGCCTGGTCTCAGCTGGAAATCTCAGCCTGTGGTTCCTCCCAACTGCAGCGAGGGGACTTTGCCCTATTCCTATAATCTATGTGTTGCTTCGCATTCCACGACTGCGGCTGGGTTTAATTTTCTCCACGTGGCGCCAGAGATTGCTCCCCCTCAGGATCTCCTGTGTGACGATCCTTCTGTGGTTGTCGGTGGCAATAATGAAAATCCCAAAACCTCATACGACTCTCCTCTTCGGGTAAGTTTCTACAGAGCTATTTAAGCACTATTTCTTGTATTCGCTTCTCGATCGTGCACAAATTAATCAATTTTGGTCACTTTTTTTTTTCATTGTTTGGGGCAATTTACTTGGAAAAGTGTTGTGGATGCAGATTAGTTCTTGGTTGCCCAGTCATCTTGGAAATGATCTGATTACCAGTTTCGGTCTTTACTGTTGGCGTTTCTGTGTGACTAGCAAATCTTGCTCGAGACTGTTTCCTATAGATCAGCATCCTTAATAATATTAGTGCCCTTTCTCACTTGATTTGTGAGGCTGGTTTTTTAAAAGTAATCTTTAGCTCTTTATAAACATATTGATAGTTCTTTCTGCCTGGATTAAAGTTCATGGTCATCTTCACCAATTTCCTCTTCTCACCGGAACAAATTTATTGCAACACATCCGTTTGACACGGCCTTCCAATAGTTAAGCTTGTTAGCACTTATTTGCCTTGCTGCAAGGATCAGATATTACTATATTTCATATTTGAATTACTAACTGTGGCTCAATATTATTCTCACCCAAGTTTCTTTTTTAACACTTATTTGTGGGGAGTGAGGCACACGTGCCAGCATATGGAGGTTAAAGGTCAAAGGACAATATGGCGTCAGTTTTGCTCCTTTCACTCATGGAACCCCGGATTAAACTCTTCAGATTCTCAGGCTTGCCACCTTCACCACCTGAGCCATCGTGACGACCCCTCCATGGATCTTTTGACTATTCTTAAATCATTTATTTTGTGCTCATTCTATTTTGTCACCATTATAGCCAGGACTGTGATGATCTTTCTATTTATGAAACATTTTGTATCTTTCTTGTTACCTTAATAACTTCTGTGAGTCAAATCTGCAAGCATTTTGAGATTTTATAACTATTTTCAGTTATTTCCAAGACATAATTTTAATCTCCAACTCCTTAACATGTAATAATAAAGATTGTAAAACAGCACATTTAACCTACTCTTTCAAAGACTAAATATTTTAATTCTGCATGATATGATTCTATGCCATCTTAAGAGTTTGGTTATTTGTGCATGCTAATTGGTAAGCAAGAAATAATTTAAATAGTGGAAGACTTTTTGACTTGTCTCAAAATTTCTTAGATTTCCCGAGAAAGCTGTGGCATATGTGATGATAGCGATGCATACATAACTATTGAAATAAACTATTAAAATAGCTCCTTTGGGCTATTTCTGAAATTGGTGATAAAGCAATTTAAAACAGTGATTAAAAATAATAGACTTGGTGATGGTAAAAATGAGACCACTGGTTGTGTCTTATATGAGAAAAAAACTGAAATATCTGTTGGGTGGATTGAGACAGAGTCTCTCTGCAAGGCCCTGGCTGTACTGGAACTCACAGAGATTCCGCTGCCTCCTGAGTGCTGAGATTAAAGGTGTGCACCACCACAGCTGGCCTGAAATATCTTCAGCTTAACTTTTCTACTTTGGTGCTACAGTTTATTTTAATATTTGTTTACTCATCATTTGAGTTTGATTTGCACTTGACTCATTAAACACTGAAAATGCTGTAGTCTATGAAAGCAGCTGTTGGATGGGCAGTGGTGGCACAAGTTTCTAATCCCGGGACTTGGAAGGCAGAGGCAGGCGGATCTCTGTGAGTTTGAGGCCAGCCTGGCTGTTACACAGAGAAACCCTGTCTTGACAAAGCAACAGAAAAGAGGCTGCTGTTGTAAAGACTGACAGTGGTGACACAGTGTGTGACCTAGAATGTCCTGTAAAATAGCGTTGGCTATTTTAGCCCACACCTAGAATCTCTCCCCTAAACCCATTTCTACAGGGGTAAGATTACCTTCTGGGCAGTCAACACCCTTCTTGCAATGGAATTGAAAAATTATCCCAGAATCCAGAGGGCGAAGTCATGGGAGGAAATTTGTTTCTGCATAGGTTGTAACTGGAGCTGGGCCTCCAGGCTCCGCGGGCCACTGTCTTTTCACTATTCCCTTTTCTCCACTCGTCACATCCACTGCTGTCCTGAGAGGAATGGATGTGGCCCTCATACAATGCAAAGTACTGAAAATGATGTAGGGAGATGAACAATGCAGCAACCAAAAAGAGATAGAAAACAACCTTTTCCCAGAAAAACTACTATATTACTCTGCCATAATTTAACTTAGTTTGATATATAGGAAGCTTTGGATAACTCCTGGATTTTTGTTGCAAATTAAACAACAGGATTTTGACCTTTATGCTCCTTTAGAAAAGAAAGATTAGGAAAGGGGAAAGTGTGTGATGGTGTTTTAGCAAGAATTAGTTGCAATAAGAGTTTAGTACTCTGGGTGTCGCTGTTCACCACTCTGGGGTGAAAATCGGGTATTTAATAAGAGCAAGATTTCCGGAACACAAAGGACTGGTTCTGGTCTGAAGGAAAGCATCAATCTGAACTCCCCGGAGCTCCAGCGTCCAAAGGTGCAAGTACATTATCCTGAAACCCAAAGATTGTGGGGCTCCTCAGGCTTGCACAGACTCAACGCCCAAGCTCAGGACTCTTTGCGACAGGACTGCAATGGCGGCTCCTTTCGGATCAGACCGCAGGGGGCTAGTATGGATCTGCATTTTCCTTGGATTCCTATGCGACATCCGGGCGGAACTGATACGGTACTCTGTGCCAGAGGAGCTGGAAAGGGGCTCTGTGGTGGGCAACCTAGCCAAGGACCTGGGGCTGGAGCCTGGGAAGCTGGCGGAGCGCGGAGTCCGCATCGTCTCCAGAGGTAAGACACAGCTCTTTGCTCTGAACACGCGAAGCGGCAGCTTGGTGACAGCAGGGAGGATAGACAGGGAAGAGCTCTGTGACAGATCCCCAAAGTGTACCGCAAATCTGGAGATTCTCCTAGAGGATAAAGTGAGGATTCTTGCTGTGGAAGTGGAAATTGTTGATGTTAATGATAATGCCCCCAGCTTTGGAGCACAGCAGAGGGAAATAAAAGTCGCTGAAAGTGAAATTCCTGGGACAAGATTTCCTCTTCCTGAGGCCTTTGATCCGGATATAGGGGCGAATGCCTTGCAGGGTTACCATCTCAGCTCGAATGACCACTTCTCCCTGGATGTGCAAAATGGGGCGGATGGGATTAAGTACCCGGAGCTGGTGCTGGAGAAGGCCTTAGATCGCGAGGAAGAAGCGGTTCATCATCTGGTTCTCACCGCCTTTGATGGAGGCGACCCGGTTCGCTTCGGTACTGCCACAATTCAAGTAACACTGATGGACACCAATGACAATGCTCCTGTATTCACTCAGCCAGAGTACCACGTTAGCGTGAAGGAGAATTTGCCTGTAGGCACCCGGCTACTTACGATAAAAGCCACTGACCCAGATGAAGGAGCCAACGGAGAAGTGACCTACTCTTTTCGGAACGTAAGAGACAAAATATCCCAGCTCTTCCAGTTGGATTCTCTGAGCGGGGACATAACAATGTTGGGGGAGCTGGATTATGAGGACTCTGGATTCTATGACGTTGATGTAGAAGCCCATGATGGACCTGGTCTACGAGCCAGAAGTAAGGTACTGGTGACGGTTCTGGATGCAAATGACAACGCTCCAGAAGTCACCATCACCTCTCTCACCAGCTCCATCCAGGAAGCTTCCTCCCCAGGCACAGTGATTGCACTTTTCAATGTGCATGACAGTGACTCTGGAGAGAATGGCCTTGTCGCTTGCTCTATTCCAGATAACCTTCCATTCAGGCTTGAAAAGACCTACGGAAATTATCACCGGCTGTTGATACACAGAAGCCTGGACAGGGAAGAAGTCTCTGAATATAACATTACAATAACGGCCACCGACCAGGGAACTCCACCGCTGTCTACAGAGACTTATATCTCACTGCAAGTGGTGGACATCAACGACAACCCACCCACCTTCACCCATGCCTCCTATGCTGCCTACATCCCAGAAAACAACCCTAGGGGAGCTTCCATCTTGACCATAACAGCCCAGGACCCAGACAGTGGTGAGAATGCCCAGGTAATCTACTCTCTGTCGGAGGACACTATCCAGGGGGCGCCCCTGTCCTCCTACGTCTCCATCAACTCTAACACGGGTGTCCTCTATGCACTGCGTTCCTTTGATTATGAGCAGTTTCAAGACCTGAAGCTGCTAGTGACTGCCAGGGACAGTGGGAATCCTCCACTCAGCAGCAATGTGTCCCTGAGCTTGTTCGTGCTGGATCAGAATGACAACACACCTGAGATCCTGTACCCCACCCTCCCCACTGATGGTTCCACAGGGGTGGAGCTGACTCCTCGTTCTGCAGAGCCTGGCTACCTGGTGACGAAGGTGGTGGCGGTGGACAGAGACTCAGGACAGAACGCCTGGCTGTCCTACCGCCTGCTCAAGGCCAGCGAGCCAGGGCTCTTCTCAGTAGGACTGAACACAGGTGAGGTGCGCACCGCGCGTGCCCTGCTGGACAGAGATGCTCTCAAGCAGAATCTAGTGGTGTCTGTGCAGGACCATGGCCAGCCTCCTCTCTCTGCCACGGTCACACTCACCATAGCTGTGTCAGACAACATCCCAGACATCCTGGCAGATCTGGGCAGCATTAACACTCACATTGACCGGGAAGATGCAGACATCACACTGTACCTGGTGATAGCTGTGGCTGTGGTCTCGTGCATCTTCTTAGCCTTTGTCATTGTGCTGCTGATACACAAGCTCCGTCACTGGCATGCCACTCGCCTGCTTCGGGCTGCAGGTAGTGGGTTGTCATCCATGCCTACGTCTCACTTTGTGGGTGTGGATGGTGTGCAAGCTTTCCTACAGACCTATTCTCATGAGGTCTCCCTCACAGCAGACTCGGGGAAGAGCCACCTCATCTTCCCTCAGCCCAATTATGCAGACACGCTCATCAGTCAGGAGAGTTGTGGAAAGAGCGATCCTCTCCTGGTGTCTCAAGACTTGCTGGAAATAAAAGGAGACTCCAGTCTTCTTCAGGTGAGTGAGTCACTCCTGTGATGAATCTTACCATCCTAAAATACAGACATAGGGTTTCATAAAGTGTCTCCAGTTGTATGTGTGTTGTATCAAATATATGAACTTCTTTATTAATATCCCCTTGCTTTTTGCTGCATAAAAATTAGTTTGTTGATTAATAACCTTATTTTTGTAATTACAGGAGTTGAATATGGCTTTGGGTATATTAGGCGAGTCCTCTATTACTGATATACACCCCAAACCAGGATTAGCTATTATTCATCCTTCATAGTCTTCATTCTGTAGTGACTTTGATGAAAATTCCTAAATTTAGTTGGGTAGTGGCGCACGCCTTTAATCCCAGCATTTGAGAGGCAGATGCAGGTAGATCTCTGTTGAGTTCGAAGTCAGTCTTTCTACAGAGTGAGTTCCAGGACACCCAGAACTACACAAAGAAATCCTAAAAAGGAAAGAGAGAGCGCCTTAGTTTTATACCTCTAAACCATTCCATTTTTAAATGCTATTTTCCTGTGTACATTTGAAGACTAGAATTGCTTTGTGAATAGAAGGAAATTACACACATTTCTACTTCCATCGCCTTTCTCGTGATGTTAATGGGGAGTCTAGGCTGACTATTTTAAAACATGTTAACTTCTGGTTCACTTACTTTGTGCGTATCTCCATGTTGGTAGACAACTGTGGGGAATAACTTCTCTCCTTCGACTTTGTGGGCCCAAGGGATCAAATTCAGGTTGACAGGTGTGGTGCCCAGTGCTTTCACCACTGAGCCATTTTACACACCACAACCTGAATTTTCTTAAATCTCCCCATATTACATTCAACTGTTCTTTGCTTGAAGTTTATTTCTCTTTCCTTGAAAGGGTTTTTTTTAATTATAATTATACAATGACAATTTGTAGTGAGTCTTTTTTCTGTCCCACCAGCCAGCTCCCAAATAATGACACAGAGAAGTTTCTTATTATGAAAGCTTGGTCTGGCTTAGGCTTGTTTCTAACTAGCTCTTATAACTCAACCCATCTCTATTCATCTGCACGCTGTCACATGGCTCGTGACCTCTACCTCTCCTCCTACATGTCCTGCCTCCTCTGCATCCAGCTGGTGACTCTGACCTTCTTCCTCTCTTAGTCCTCTCCGTCTCCAGTTCCTGCCTAACCTCTTCCTGCCTAACTACTGGCCATTCAGCTCTTTATTAAACCAATCAGAGTGACACATCTTCACACAGTGTAAAGGAATATTCCACAACAGCAATTTATGTGTAGTGAGGAAAATATTTAACCTTAAGCTGTAACATTAACTTCTCCATGGACTGGTTATTTCAAATATTTTTTAAACAAGGTCTTACTGTCTAGCTTAGGCTGGCCTTTAACTCACTATGTAGCTTATCCAAGATGACTTGCAACTCACAATCCTCTTTAAGGGCTAGAATTACAGGTGTGTGGCACTATGCCCAACTCAGTGATTTTGTTGTTGCTGATACAAAGTACACCAGGATATCTGATTCCTTTGGTGCAAACTTGATTATTACCAAAAATACTGACAATTTTATTTCATTCATATAAATAAGTCATAAGAGTGATTTTCATAATTTCTTAATTACCCGTTATGACATCACCATTAAGTCCCAACAAAACAGAATTTGCTTAACTCTTTTGCTTAGCTCTGGTTTTCGCCAGGTAAGGTTGGGTGGCTTGGGTTCTGGACTGATATTATTCTTACTCAGCTGACCTCATTCCCACTGTCAGAGTCCCTGCAAATTATTCTTGGAAGATTTATCACTATGTGACCTGGGGTAATACAAAGCATCCCCTGACATGACATAAAGTATTTTGTGTGTCAGAGATACGCAACACTTTTATCTCCTAAGCATTCATAGAGTTCTGTGAGTTAATCCAGAATTAATGAAAATCTATACACAAATCCATAGGGTTTCTCTAAGTGGAAACTATAGTAAGATGGTGGGATATGGCTCAGTGCTGTGGCTTTGTGTCAGTGTGAAGGTGTGCACCATGCAGAAGACTCGCGGTAACGAGCTGGTCCTGGGCGAGGAACGAGGGAGCAAATGAACACTGGGAGAGTCGATCCCAGGACACAGTTTCCAAACACTGTGGTGACAAAACATAACTCAGAGGTGTTTGCTCAGTTGGCCTAAAATTGAGTAAAACACACTCAGAGATTGGCATTAAGAATAGATTCCGCCAGAGTGATATATGTCAGTGATTTGGAGAACAGTAAATAATTTATAAGTTGCTATCATCACAAGCTATAAAAGAAAAATACTTTTGTATAAGTGAGTACTGGGCTTCCTTAAGAAAATACAACTTCCGATTGGACGAGTTACTATTTATCCATATGGGGTGCTGCTACTTGAGAAATAAATGCAGAGCTCTTGTGCTATTATCAAACAAAACGCTTTACTGAAAGCCGGAGGGAGCGCATATGTGGGTGGGTGTTCTGAATGAAAGAAGTGAGATGGAGAACGTTATGGTGTACTGCTTCCAATAAAAGGAGGGGAGGGGCAACGTTTATTTAAAGGTCGTTCATGCTACCCAAAAGATACACAAGAAACGTAAAACTCATTCCACTTAAGAGAGATTGCTACACGATTCATAGATGATAATAAGGACATATACTATATGTAGCATTTTTATTTAAGAAATTTTCAATATATTACCTATTTTAAAACAAATAAATACACCATAAATCTAAACCACCAACAACAAAAATTCAAATATTTACAAGCTTCGGTGCAATTTCTGAGAAGACCTCTGGGCGTCGCTGTAGGTCAAAAGAAGAGAAAGACCGTTTCCCAGACGCGTTTGGAAGACTAGGAGAGTAACTTCCTGTGCAAAGCAACCATAGAGGAGAAGCCATTATAAATCGGGATGTAGCAAACAAGCCCCCCAAAAGTGGTCCTAGCCGGATTCAGCCACTAAGGGAAGACTTACCCTCCCCGACAAAGAAGCACAGCAGCACGGCGAGTCAGGAGGATGGGGCGGGGCTCTGGGAGCGGAATAGCACGGTGGTTGCAGGTACTGTCGCCCTTCCTTCTGCTTTTGTTCTGCGGAGCTCTCCCCGATCAGATCCGCTACTCCATTCCCGAGGAGCTGGCCAAGAACTCGGTGGTAGGAAACCTCGCCAAAGATCTGGGGCTGGGTGTTCAGGGTCTGCCCACCCGGAAGCTGAGGGTCAGCGCAGAGAAGGATTATTTTGCTGTAAACCCAGAGAGCGGAGATTTACTTGTGACAAACAGGATAGACAGAGAGCAGGTTTGTGGGAAGCAACCTCTGTGTGTTCTAGAATTCGATATTGTCGCTGAGAAGCCATTAAATATTTTCCATGTAGCTGTAATTCTTCAGGATATAAATGACAACGCCCCTCAATTCAAACAGAGTGAGGTGGATTTAAACATTGGAGAGTCCACCAGACCAGGTAAAGCATTTCCATTGGATCCAGCCCTGGATTCAGATGCTGGTTCTAATTCACTGCAAAAATACTATCTCGGTGACAACGAATACTTTGAAGTCACAGAGAAGGAGAGCCCAGATGGGCGTAAATATCCTGAGTTGATTCTAAAACGTTTTCTGGATAGAGAAGAGCATAATTTTCACCAGCTGGTCCTCACTGCTGTGGATGGAGGAGATCCTCCCCAAAGTGGCACCGCTCGGATTCGAATCCAAGTCACAGACGTCAATGATAACCCTCCAGTGTTCAGCCAGGATGTGTACAGGGTCACCCTTCGGGAGGATGTGCCACCAGGCTTCTCGGTGCTTCAGGTGACAGCCACCGACCAGGACGAGGGCGTCAACGCAGAGATCACTTACGCTTTTCACAATGTGGATGAACAAGTAGAACGTCTTTTCAACTTAGACAAGCAAACAGGAGAAATCACGACAAAGGATAATTTGGATTTTGAGACTGCTAAGAGTTACTCCCTGAATGTAGAAGCAAAAGATCCCGGAGACCTAGCATCCCACTGCAGTGTCCAAGTGGAAATTCTGGATGAGAACGATTGTGCACCCGAAGTAATTGTGACTTCGGTATTTACCCCCCTACCGGAAGATTCTCCACTAGGAACAGTTGTCGCCTTGATAAAAACGAGGGACAAAGACTCTGGAGAAAATGGAGACGTTTACTGCAACGTCTTGGGGAATGCAGCGTTTGTATTGAAATCTTCTTCGAAGAATTATTACAAACTAGTGACAGACAGAACCCTAGACCGGGAAGAGATTCCAGAATACAACGTCACCGTTGTAGCTACCGACAGGGGTAAGCCGCCACTCTCCTCCAACGTAATCATCACCCTCCATATCTCAGACGTCAATGACAATGCACCCGTTTTCCACCAGGCCTCCTACTTGGTTCACGTGGCTGAGAACAACCCACCTGGAGCCTCCATCGCTCAAGTCAGCGCCTCTGATCCGGATTTGGGATCCAATGGTCAGGTCTCCTATTCCATCATAGCCAGCGACCTAGAGCCAAGGGCATTGTTATCATTCGTATCCGTGAACCAGGACAGTGGAGCGGTGTTCGCGCAGCGCGCCTTCGACCATGAGCAGCTGCGCTCCTTCCAGCTGACACTGCAGGCGCGTGACCAGGGCTCGCCCGCTCTCAGGGCCAACGTGAGTATGTGCGTGCTAGTAAGCGACCGCAACGACAATGCACCACGAGTGCTGTACCCCACGCTCGAGCCCGACGGCTCTGCGCTCTTCGACATGGTACCGCGGTCCGCCGAGCCTGGATACCTGGTCACTAAGGTGGTGGCGGTGGACGCAGACTCCGGACATAATGCCTGGTTGTCGTACCACGTGCTGCAGGCCAGTGATCCCGGACTCTTCAGCCTTGGGCTGCGCACTGGCGAGGTCCGCACAGCGCGTGCCCTGGGCGACAGAGACTCTGCGCGACAGCGCCTTCTGGTCGCTGTGCGTGATGGTGGACAGCCACCGCTCTCCGCTACAGCCACGCTGCATCTGATCTTCGCTGACAGCCTACAGGAGGTCCTGCCAGACCTCAGCGATGACCCTCTGCCATCGGACCCCCAGAGTGAGCTTCAGTTTTACCTGGTGGTGGCCTTGGCCCTGATCTCAGTACTCTTTCTTCTGGCGGTGATTCTGGCTGTTGCTCTGCGCCTGCGATGCTCCTCCAGCTCAGCTGCCTGGGGCTGCTTTCAGCCTGGTCTCAGCTCCAACTCTGCCACTGGAGTCCTCCCCAACTACAGTCAGGGGACATTGCCTTATTCCTACAATGTGTGCATCGCCTCACAGTCAGCTAAGACAGAGTTTAACTTTCTTAATGTGACTCCAGAAGTGGCTCCTCAGGACCTCCTCTGTGACGACACCTCTTGGATACCAGATACTCTTGGAGACACTGAGGTTCCTTTTGTCTCGGATTCTGTCCCAAAGGTGAGCTTCAATTTAGTTCGCTTTTCTACTTATGGTTCAGTATTTCTTAATAAATCACTAAGTGGTTTGGGGTGGTTTTGTTGAATATTTCATTTTGTTGTGAGCCTTGACCAATGTTCTGCCTTAAATGCAAACCTTATCCAATCACATCTTACAGAAGGGTTTCTACCTTGGGTGTGCAGTTTGCTTACCCGTCATTACAAGTGTTCACAGCACTGGCTACTTCTTTTCCTTCCTCTTTACATTCCTTCCCATCCCCAAAGCTCATCACTCTTGGAAACTTACGAGGTTCTTTTCATGCCAGAGCTCTCATACTCAGATTTGGGGTTCTCTTAGATCCCTGGCGATTCAGAATAAACATGGCCCTTGTTTGTGATAATCAAGTTTGTGAAAATCGAATGTGAAAGAAACACATCCCCCACGGTGGTGGCTTGTTATCAACGAAGTAAGTTGGGTGGGGTAGTGTTCAATTGAGTTTGAGTCGTGAGTTTCTTACAAGCAGAGTGTCTTGGGGTTCCTGGATGCTTTTTCTAATTTATGAAAATCTGGGGTTTTTATGTGTATGGGTGTTTTGTTGGCATGTACGTCTGAGCGCCTGTGCATCTGGTACCCACAGAGACTAGAACATGGCACTGCATCCCCTGGAACTGGAGTAGCAGATGGTTGTGAACCAACATGTGGGTGCTGTGAATCGAATCCAGGTTCTCTGGAAGAACAGTCAGTGTTCTTAACTGCTAAGCCATCTTTCCAGCTGCCCCCCAGGTTTCTTTTCAATGGATGAGCAAAGTATGAAACCTAAAATGTTCGTTATGAAGAGTGAATTCTATTAGTACATGTGAGATAGCATCTTCATGAACAACTTGTTCTTAAGAAAAAACACATGCTAAGAAAAAGTTTACAACCTTGCTTACGTCAAGCTACAAAAATATCTAAATTTTTATGGTTTGGGTCATTTACTCACTTATTCGTGTATTTCCTTATTGATGGTATAAGGATCAAGGTGGGGTCTCATGCTTCCACGGCAAGCGCTCTACCAACTGAACTGCGTCTCAGTCCCTAGATTATAAAATTATATAAACAAAAATATAGGTCTCGATTAAAATCTTTTCCTACTGATGAGTTATTAGGTAAGAATTGTTTTATCTCGCGGAAGGGGCTGTCTGAACTGTCTCTTGTTTTCTGCCATGATTTTTCTTTTCATATGTTATTCTCCAAGACTGATGGCATTAAATATCTCCTCAAAACAAATAGGCCACTCACCACTGCTGACTCAATACCCATCACTTCCTCCTTGAGAGATAAATGAAGTCCCGTCTCCCACGGTCACTATACTGGTTGCTACCAAGATCCTGTCCCAATGAAATGTCCACAGGTATTTTGAATATAGGAATGAGAAGACATAGCAATGCAGGTAGCCCAACTGTCTGAGATGGTGACGTTGTTTATAGCCTTAGATTGGAAATTTGAAAACTTTATCGAAAACATATGGGCAGTTCTGCAAAGATACATTGAGAGCTGGGATTGTTTCCCCAGCACACTAGTATAATATTAGGCAGATTTTTATAAACCTATCCTGATAAAAATGAAGTCTTGACAACAAAGGTAGGAATTTCAGTTTCTTGGCTAAACAGATTCGATGTGGGTAAGATAAAAGGACTCAGTGGTGCATAAAATCAAACTTTTCTGGAGAAGTAAAATAAAACTAATAACTTGATCTCAGGTTGTGGAAGGCTTATTGTCAAGATTAAAACTTTACTAAATATAAACACTGATGCACAATAATGTGTTAAATACAGAACAAAAACCTTGGGAATGAAAATAACAGCTAAACTAAGAGGAACTAAAAATAGAATTGGTGTAGTAACCGGTTAGGACTCTGGGCGTCGCTGTTCACCAGACTGGGAAAGAAGCTATCTTAGAAACGATAGGCTCCCAGCTTCCTCCGCATTAAACCGAGACCAGACAAGCTCCTGGGGAAAGCAACCCATCCCAACTCCCGCTCTCCTCGGCTTCAGAGAAACAAGGAACCAGCGGGCTGACCCAGGACTAAGAGGAAAGCGAAGGAAGAAAAGACAATGGCGGATCCACCGAGGCGCTGGAGCTGGAGCTGCAGCGACCTGCTAAAGTTCTTCATGCTGCTGGGGACGCTGTGCGCGCCAGGTAAAGGACAGATCCGCTACTCGGTGCGGGAGGAGCTGGACAAAGGCTCCTTCGTGGGCAACATCTCCAAGGACCTGGGGCTCGAGCCCCGCGAGCTGGCGGAGCGCGGGGTCCGCATCGTCTCCAGAGGTAGGTCGCAGCTTTTCTCGCTGAGCCCGCGAGGTGGCAGCTTGGTCACCGCAGGCAGGATAGACCGGGAGGAGCTGTGCGCCCAGAGCGCGCCCTGTCTCGTCAGCTTTAACATCTTGGTTGAGAATAAGATGAAAATTTATGGAGTAGAAGTGGAAATTCTTGATATTAATGATAACTTCCCCCGGTTCCGCGATGAGGAGTTAAAAGTCAAAGTAAATGAAAACGCGGCTGCAGGAACAAGGTTGGTACTCCCCTTCGCGAGAGACGGGGATGTGGGTGTCAATTCCCTCCAGGGTTACCAGCTCAGCTCCAACCCGCACTTCTCTCTGGATGTGAAGAGCGGATCTGATGGGCAAAAGCATCCAGAGCTGGTGTTGGAACAGCCCCTGGACCGTGAGAAAGCGTCTGCTCACGACCTGGTCCTCACAGCCTTGGATGGTGGAAACCCGGTACATTCTAGCACTGTCCATATCAGCGTGACCGTCCTCGACGCAAACGATAACGCACCCCTGTTCACTCAAAGCGAATACAGAGTGAGTGTTCCAGAGAACATACCTGTGGGCGCTCGACTCCTCACACTCACCGCCACGGACGCCGACGAGGGAATCAATGCGAAATTAACCTTCTCTTTTCGCAACGAAGAAGACAAAATTTCCGAGACTTTCCAACTCGATTCTAACCTGGGGGAAATCTCAACTATTCAATCACTGGACTATGAAGAATCCAGATTCTATGTCATGGAGGTGGTAGCCCAAGACGGAGGCGCTCTTCTTGCCAGCGCTAAGGTGTTGGTCACAGTCCAGGACGTGAATGACAACGCCCCAGAAGTAATACTGACCTCCCTCACCGGTTCCGTTTCTGAAGACTGCCTACCGGGAACCATAATAGCGCTCTTTAGCGTGCACGATGCCGATTCTGGGGAGAATGGAGATATTTCGTGTTCTATTCCCAGGAACTTGCCCTTCAAACTGGAAAAGTCCGTTGATAATTACTATCACCTATTAACAACGAGGGCACTGGATAGAGAAGAGACTTCGGATTATAACGTCACAGTGACCGTTACTGACCATGGAACGCCTCCGTTGACTACAGAAAACCACATCTCTCTGAAAGTAACAGACATAAATGACAACCCACCCACCTTCTCTCGCTCCTCCTATTCCACTTCCATCTCAGAAAATAACCCCAGAGGTGTCTCCATTTTTTCGGTGACTGCCTATGATGCGGACAGTGGTGATAACGCTCGGGTCACTTACTCCCTGGCTGAATATACATTTCAGGAAGCTCCTGTATCCTCCTATGTCTCCATTAACTCTGACACTGGTGTCCTGTACGCATTGCAGTCCTTCGACTATGAGCACTTGAGAGACCTGCAGCTTCTGGTAACAGCTAAGGACAGCGGGACTCCTCCGCTCAGCAGCAATGTGTCACTGAGTTTGTTTGTGCTGGACCAGAATGACAACATTCCTGAGATCCTGTACCCAGCTATTCCTACTGATGGCTCCACTGGTGTGGAACTGGCACCCCGCTCTGCCGAGCCTGGATACTTGGTAACCAAAGTAGTGGCAGTGGACAGAGACTCCGGACAGAACGCCTGGTTGTCCTACCGCCTGCTCAAGGCCAGCGAGCCAGGGCTCTTCTCAATTGGGCTTCATACAGGTGAGGTGTGCACAGCAAGGGCTCTATTGGACAGAGATGCTCTCAAGCAGAGCCTGGTGGTGTCTGTCCAGGACCATGGCCAGCCCCCTCTCTCGGCCACAGTCACACTCACTATCGCTGTAGGGGATAGCATTCCGGATGTACTGACTGACTTAGGCAGCGACAACTCTCCGTCAGAGGCCCAGGATTCAGATCTCACACTCTACCTGGTGATATCAGTGGCAGTGGTGTCCTGTGTCTTTCTAGGATTCGTTACTGTGCTGTTGGCCCTCAGGCTTAGGCACTGGCACATGTCACGCCTGCTTCAGACTTCCGCCGGCAGACTGGCCAGCGTGCCTACCTCTCATTTTGTGGGCATGGATGGGGTACAGGCTTACCTTCAGACCTATTCCCATGAAATCTCCCTCACTACAGACTCCAAAAAGAGCCACCTGATCTTCCCCCAGCCCAACTATGCCGACAGGCTCATCAGTGAGGAGAGCTGCGAAAAGAGCGAGCCGCTGCTGGTACCTGATAGTAGTCACGCCAGCCAAGGAGAGCCCGGAGCTGCTCAGGTTGGTTGTCTCTTTCACTAAGAACTAGAGCGTTTTCTTCATTTGTCTTCTCACTCATTTTTCTGGCAGAGTCAAAATCAGGTAGTTATATGGTGAATCATCATTCGCTGTATTGGAGTTTAACTCGGTTTTGTTCAGTAATGGATACTTTTCAAATCGTATTTGGGACTGGATATCTTTTCTTAGTGTGTGGATATTTTAGAAAATCTAGCTGCTGACAGCAGGCTTACCTTAAAAGAAGTTGATAAACACGATCGTTTTCCGTTAAAATGTTACTATTTTAAGGATAGCTGTTCGTTACTAAAAGAGCTGTTGTATTAGTTCAATGTTACCTGTATTGTTCCTTTTGGGATATTTGTCTACACCCTATTAGTGGACATGTTTTGTAGGGGTGGTGGTTTGAATGAAAACAGTCCTCATAGGCTCACTTATATGAGTGCTTTGTCACCTGGGAATGGAAATATTTGGGAAGGAATAGGAGGTGTGGGTTTTTTGGAGTAGATGTGTTCTAGGGTGGGCTTTGAGATTTCAAAAGCCAAGGTCCAGTCTCTCTCTCTCTCTCTCTCTCTCTCTCTCTCTCTCTCTCTCTCTCTCTCTGTGTGTGTGTGTGTGTGTGTGTGTGTGTGTTGGCTACTGCTCCAACACTATGCCTATGTGTTTCCCACCATGATGATCATGGTATAAAACTCTAAAACTGTAAGCAAGCCACCCCAATTAAATGTTTTCTTTTAGCTGCACAGCTATAGTGCATGTCTTTAATCCCAGCACTTGGGAGGCAGAGGCAGGTGGAGCTCTGAGTTCAAGGTAACCGGGTCTACTTAGTGAGTTCCAGGACAGCCAGGGCTACACAGAGAACCCCTGTCTCAAAAAAAAATTGCTTTTATTAAGAGTTGCCTTGGAGGTGATGTCTCCTCACAGCAATGGAACAGTGACTAAAACAATAGGTGATACTGTGTGTGCTTTATATTTCAGTATATTTGTAGATAATGACTTACAACTTACATTACTTCCACAAATCAGTGGACAATAAGGAAAACTTTTGCTCAGTTTCTATCAGAAATATAGATTAGGCCAGATGGTGGTGGCACACGCCTTTAATCCCAGCACTCAGGAGGTAGAGCACTCTGTAAGTTGGAAGCCAACCTGGTCTACAGAGCCAGTTTCAGGACAGCCAAGGCTGCACAACAAAACCCTGTCTGAAAAAAAAGGAAGAAGAAGAAAAGAAAAATATATAGATTCAATTTATACTGATGATGAGATCACAACATTTTAAAATCAGAACAGTCTGGCTTAACTAACGCGTGTAATTATCGCATGTGTATCTTCACTGAGAGAATAAGTCGGTGAGAAGTAACCTTAGCATTTTGTTTTATTCTGTGACATCTGTTAATGTCTCCAAAGAGTCAATACTGTTGTTTTCAACCAGTATTAATGTGCCATTCCCCTGGCATCTGCTGGTCTCTGCCAACTCCCTTACCAAAATCAACGTCTCTCAGAATGTTTACATGCTCCCATGTGTAAATGCAAATCTGCTTTGTTACAGGAGTATAAGAATTGCATTCGAGAAAGTCAAGATGACTTAAGAATGTGTTCGTTTTAAAGTTAAGTTCTTAGGGATGAGCTTATTTTAGGTTAATAAAGTTTTCTTAAAGAAACTCTTGTTTCTGAGTCTCAAATCTCAGGAGCATGATTGTGTGAGGGAATCACTACTCAATTCATTTTCTGCACCTTTCCATATGCCCTTTGCTGACTGACACTGAACCTCACCAGGTAAGCTAGGTTGTCTGGCCAGGAAGCCCCAGATATCTCCTTTCTCTGCCTCCCCAGTACTAGGATTATGAGCACTTGGCAGTATGCCAGTTTTTTTAAAAAAAAAATGAGTTATCAGGATTGAACTCAGGTCTTTACACTTGGAAATCAAGCACTTCATTGACTGAGCTATCTCCCATCCCCGTTTTCACTACTTTTAAAGAAAAAGTTTGTGTTTGATTATGTATCTGGAAACAAGCTTCGTGCAAAGGAGAAACATCCTTTAAATCTCTCTAAACATCTAATAGGTGTTACATTATAAAATGCTTGTTCTATATGCTGTAAGTATGAGTACCCTATATACTTTATATTCTTCTAAGTATTAGTTGTATGCATGTTAGGAAAGGTATCTTTCCCATAAGAATGGGGTACTCATACAATAATGGGAAGGCACTTTGTTTGCGTATGTTTTGAGAGTCTTGCTTCAGTGATTTTTAACATTTGGAAAGTACAGATGCTAAGACAATGGAGATGGCTCAATCAGTAGAGTGTTTACCATATAAGCACTCACTAAGGTTTGAGAGATGGCTCAGCATTTAAGAGCACTTGTTGCTCTTGCAGAGGACCCCGGTTGGGTTCCCAGCACCCATATGGCAGCTCACAACTGTCTATAACTCCAGTTTCAGGGGATCTGACACCCTCCTCTGGCTTCCACAGGTTCCAGACATACACATACAAGCAGACAATACACCCATATACATAAAATTAAAATAAATAATTTTTAAAAGAGCTCCCAAAACCCAAGTACAAACAAAAAAGCTGGATACATGTCTATAACCCCAGTGCTGGGGAAGCAGGAGTGATGAAGACAGGAAGGCCCCTGGGACTTACTGTCCAGGCAGACTAGCCAATCAGTGAGATCCAGGTTCAATGAAAGACACTGTCTCAAAAAAAAATAAGAGTGATATAAGAAGACACCTGACATCAACCTCTCACCTCTGCATACCACCACCAAAATAATAATGATAATAATAAAAAGACAATGAATGTCTAGAATCCCGGGCATAATGAAGAGTCTAAGATACTTTAATGCTTTGTGAGATCATGTTGTTGTACACCTAACAAGTTTTAGACTAACAATATACTGCATAAGTTAAAGATATTTTTCTTTTGTGCGCTTCATAATTTGGAAATGTAATTAAAACTCTAAGACACCAGCTTAGAGTAGTGATGCACACTTTTCATCCCGAACTCTGGAGGCAGAGGCAGGCAGATCTCTGGGTTTGAGGTCAGTTTGATCTGCAGAATGAGTTCCAGGGCAGCCAGGAATATACAGAGAAACCCTGTCTCAGAAAAAAAAAAACCTGTAAGGCACATATTATGACTATTGAAATCAGCATGTCTGTTGACTAGCAAAGAATGTCAGTTAAAAATGTTTGAACGAGTTGGGTGCGATGGTGCACACCTTTAATCCCTGCACTCAGGAAGCAGAGACAGGCAGATATCTGTGAGTTCAAGGTCAGTCTTATCTACACAATGGGTTTCAGGGCAGTCAGAATCACGTGAGAGACCCTGTCTCAAAAAAAATGTTTAAATAATTCTAAGGTAAACTGGGGACCAAGGAAAAATCTATTATCTTTCTTTCATACATTCAGTTATAAGTATTCATATCTTACCTCCCAATTTGTCATTGATAATCTACTTTGGAAAAATACTATTGAGGACAATTGTACTGAGATAATAAACAATATACTATTTGTGAATTATTTTTTATTGCATGAGAACTCATATATGCATATGAGTTTTGATCACTCCCCCTTTCCTCCCTTTCCAATTCCTCTTCTAATCACCGCCACTTTGTCCTCCTAACTTTTTGTGATCTTTTAAAAAATAACTTCACTGAGTCCATTTAGTAATTCTTGTAATTCATGTGTATACAGAGTAATCCACTGAAAAATGGGTAGCCTCTCAGAGTCACATCCCTGAAGAAAACTGACTTCTTTCCCCCAGTAACCATCAATCGAAACATTTATCTAAATGGTTCTATTATTAATAAAAACTCAGGAGTCAGACAAGGATGAGACTGCTGATGCCCCTCCTCATCCACGACAGTATTTTGGTTGGCTTGATCTTGTGTAGGTCTTGGGCATGCAGTCTCGGCAGCTGTGAGGTTTTTTGTGCAATGGCGTCGTCACGTCCAGCAAATACTGTTTTGTTACAGATGTCTATTCTTTGTATTACATTCTGTCTCTATCCTCTTCTGTGATGACCTCTGAGCTGTGGAGGGAGGGACGCAGTGTCCCATTTATAGCTGAACTCTCCATGGCCTCTTATTCTCTGCTTGTTGACCATTATGAGTGTGTTATCTACTACAAAATGAAACTTCTCTGGTGAAGATTGAGAGATGCACTAATATATGAGTATAAGGATAAACAGTTAAGGGGCAATTAGTTATTATGTTTTATTAATGCCAATAACTTTAACCAACCATAGGTTTTGTCTCAGTTCATGGTATCAGGAATGAATTCTTTCTTGTGGGCAGGCTTTAAATCCAACCAGGAAGTGGTTGGTTACTCCCATAAGATTCATGCCACTATTGCATCAGTGATAGTCTCTTGTCAGGCAAGTTGTTATATAATCCACAGGATTCATAGATGGTGAAGGCTGTATATGACTTCTCTCCCTTGACATAGAACCTTCTAGCACTTCCACCTTACAACTAACCAGTAGGGATGAAACTTCCAGGTAGGTACCAGCTTGATTTTGTCATGTCCTATGACTCAAATGTGTGGTATCTTCAGCAATATGGTTTTACCCTCAAGTTCTGGTAAACTAATTTTTAAATCATGCTTATTTAATTAAAAGTAAATACTTGGAAACAGGAAAGATAGTAACTTCTTACTATACAGTTTTATTCTTAAAAAATTATCAATCTTTTTTGCTTACTTTTTGGGAGAAAGATGAGATGAGAAAGAAAATATTTTGTGCATGCCTGCAGTCTCAGTACTGAGGAGGCCAGAGCAAGAGGAAGATGGCAAATTCTAGGCCAGCTTGAGCATACATCAAGTTCTAGTTCCAGATCAGCCTGAGCTATATAATGAGACCCTATTCTCTCTTCCTCTCTCTCTTTATGTGTGTGTGTGTGTGTGTGTGTGTGTGTGTGTGTGTGTTCAGAAATAAAACAGGACAAAAACTAAGAGCTATGGGATTTAGAATTTTCATAAGTTAAAGTAAAGAGGAATAAAATGAAGTTTTATAGCACCCACCAAACTTACCAGTATTTCTATTTTGCAATTACCAACACTTTTATTATTTGCATACTTTTCAAAAATGTTATTGGTCCCTCTGGTCTACTAAGATAAACAGGGAAGATGCCATTATGACCATTTTATAAAAATAAAAGCCAAAACTGTAGCTATGCCAATAAACATTATTGCAACAAGGTAACCTCTGCTATTTGAGAAATGAAAAAGCACTTAATTTGGAGGGATATAGAATTCCAATTTGAAGAAATGTCAGCCATACTGCATAGCAAGTATTTAAAATGCTGGCAATGAAAATGTTCTTTTCAGCATCAGTATACAATAAAATATTACTCCACCTGGGTCTTTATTTGGAGTCATCAGTGGCTACTGTGCAGCTCCTCTGCCTTAGTGCCGAGTGCCTCCATTGACTAGTGATGAGCAAAGTATCAACCCCCACAGCCACAGCGGAATTATCTGAGAACCCTGAATCTATCTGCCTACCGCAAAGCTATCCGTCTGTCAGAGAACCTGCCACTAAGACAAATCATGTGCTCTGGACTCCCAGTGTCACTCAGAGAAGCATGAGCGATAACTCTGGATCCAGGCCTGACAGGACCACTGCTGTGGCATTTCTCCTCTTCTGTCTGTGTTCTGCCTGATGGTCTCAGAGATTTAGTAATTTATTCCAGAAAAACCAGCCATGGGCTCGCTGATGAGAATTTGTGGCTAATGCTGAGAAAATGCTTTACCATGAACACAGAAAAGGGGGTTTGCCTGTGAGCGACCTTACAGATCAAGAGCAAACTTGTGGTCAGAAGTCAACCTGTATATTGGAATTTGAAATGATTGAAAAGCTGTTAAACTTTTATCATGTAAGTGATCAAGGATATGAACAAACACCAAGTGGCATTAGCAGAAAAAACACTGAACTGGAAATTATTAAACTGGAGCTACCCGGACCCACCTTCATCCCAGAATCCTTGGAAGATATTGCTATAGGAGTTAGTCCATTGTAATAGTACTGCCTGTCTTAGTTACTTTTCTATTGCTATGAAGAGACGCCATGGCCAAGCCAACATATAGAGGAAAGAGTTTATTGGGGGTTTACAGTTTCAGAGGATGAGTCCATGACCATCATGGTGAGGAGAATGGCAGTAGCAGGTAGGCAAGCAGGCAGACATGGTCCTGATGCCATAGCTGAGAACATACATGTTGAGATAACAACTATGAGGCAAAGAGAGAAAGAGCTACTGGGAATGGCATGGACTTTTGAAACCTTAAAACCCATCCCCAGTGGCACACCTCCTCCAACAAGGTCACACCACCTCCAAAAAGGTTACACCTCCTAATCCTTTCAAAACAATCTACCAACTCCCCAAACATTCGTACATGAGCCTATGGGGTTCATTCACACTCAAACCACCACGCACTCCTTCCGCCCTGATTACACTTTACTTTTTTCAAAAGGAGAACCCAGATGGCAAATGTGTCCTGTCCAGAAAGTGCCCCGGAACAGAGATGGACATTCCTGCCACTACCTGCTCTTCACCACTGTGTACAGGGGCAGGCCATTCAGGTGCTGCACCACCCATATCGGGGAGGGGGGGGGTATCACAAATGGAAAGGATAGCATCCCCAGAGGTTAGAGATCAGCATTTCAGAGAATCCCTTTGCTAACTCCTGGGTACCAAGACTGTTGGCCGCTGCCCCAGATGAGAGCAGCAGTGAATATATCACCTACACCTTTACCAGTGCTGACAAGGTGGTTAGACAGCTGTTCAAGCTGGACAGTAAAGGGGGAAACTCACCACTGATGGATAATTGGCCTTTGAAGAGGTGAAGAGCTACATAATTGGAGTACAAGAAAATGATGGTGAAGTCACACTATACATTGCAGAATATAATGGGGAAATCCTGTGATGAATAAAAGGGAAATTCCACTTCTAATAGTTCAAGATTCAAAACACACATATAGGTAGACAACAAACAGAGCTTCAGACCAGAAGCAGAGTCCAGAATATAGTCCTGTTATCACAGTGAACAAATCTATTCCATTCTTCCAGGACAAACTCACTCTGTAAATCTCATACATCACTGTCAACACTCAGTTTTCCATCAGGCCTCCTCTATGGTCCATATAACTGAGAACAATCCTCATCTAGAGGCTCCATCATGCAAGTAACTCCTTCACATCCTTCTTTGGGGCCTATCGACCATGTAGCCTTGAAGTAATAAGGGTGGCAGGGCTGCGTCCCTGGCACCCCAACCGCCTGCTCGGCTTAGCTTATGCCCCGAAATAATTACACGGACACTGTATTCTTTTAAACACTGCTTGGCCCATTCTCTTCTAGGCTAATTCTCACATATTAATTTAGCCCATTTCTAATCATCTGTGTGTAGCACCCCAAGGTGCGCTTACCGGGAAGATTCTAGCCTATGTCCATCCTGGGTCAGAGCTTCATAGTGTGCGTCTGCCTGGGAGCTGGGGCATGGCGTCTCTCTGAGGCGTCTGCTCCCATGAGGAGAGCTGTCGAGACTCTGAGCTCACTTCCTCTTCCTCCCAGCGTTCTGTTCTGTTTACTCCTCCCACCTATCCTCTAACCAATAAAATGGGCCAAGGCAGTTCCTTTATTAGCCAATGACCTTCCTCCATCATAGCCTACTCCATCTTAGTCAGAGACCTGGAGCTAAGTTTGTTATCCTATATGCCCCAAGTGGGGTTTACACAACCACCACAAAGAGATACAGTCTTTCAAGCTGACACTGATGTTCCACATTCAGGATTCTCCAGTACTCAAAGCTAAGGTGGGCATGTGCATGCTGGGTAGGTAACCTCAGTGACACACCCAGCATATGCTGTACCCAGTGCTGGGGCACAGCAGTCCTGAGCTCTTCTACATAGCACTGCCTGTCACAGAGAGTCTGGTTACTTGATCATCAAAGCAGTAGTTATAGACATGATCTCTGAACACAATGCCTGGCTCTCCTGCCTTGTGGGACTCTATAGCCTGGGACTGCATATGGGAGGGAGAACTTGTACTGACCATACTTTGAGTTACAAAATGAAGTAGATCACCAGCTTCTGACTCTAATAAATAATGAAGGTCAACTACCCTGTTCAGTCTCTGCTACACTTTGTGTAATCTTTGTAGACAGCTTGCAAGAGATGTCTCTGGACCTTAGTGCTTACCCATTCCCCCTCTGACCCCTGGACAAGCCCCATCTTTACCTGATGGTAGTCCTTGCCCTGATCTTTCTGTTCTTCCTCCTTGCCATGGCTGTGGCTATTGCCCTACATCTGTTGTTTACAGAGGCTGCTCGTTCATTCCTAGCTGCCCAGACTCGAAATAATCTCTCAGAAACTATATTATTTGCAATACTGTTTGGCCAATAGTTTAAGTGTATTTCTAGCTATCTCTTAAATCTTAAATCAACCCATTTCTATTATTTTATATTTTACCACAAGGCTTGTGGCCTACTGACAAGATTCCAACTCCAGTTCACAACTTTCTCCTCTGGCAGCTACATGGTGTCTCACTAACTCTGCCTACTTTCTCCCAGCATTCAGTTTAGTTTTTCCCACCTAGCTCTATTCTACCCTATCACAAGACAAAGAAGCTTCTTTAATCATTAACCAATAAAAGTAACACATCTACAGAAGGATTTCCACACCATTTTCCCTTTTCTGTTCAAATAAAGAGGAAGGTTTTAACTTTAACATAGTAAAATTACATGTAACAAAACAGGTATCAAACAAGAATTACAGTTACAATATTTATATCTACTTTATCTTTTATCATAACTAAGAAGAACTATAATTATAGTTATCTATTCTTCAACTCCATTAAAGACCCCAGAAGGATATATTACCTAAGTTAATAGGAAGTGCATTGTAAGCAACTTCCAAAACTCTAGAAATGACAGAGACATCTCACTGCCTGGACAGTCACCCAAAGTTCTTTTGTAACATTGGGGCACCCATATTCAGCCTACAGGCCCATAGTATCTGGCAGACTTTTCCATGAGACAGGAAATTTGAAGACCTCTTATGCCTTGTATTGGCAAAGTTCATCAGTTGCTTTCTTCTGTGTCCTACAGAATGTCTGGCAGACTCTCTTATGAAGCAGAAATCCCAAAGGATGGTCTCACCTTTAGGGAAGTTCAGCAGTCATTTTTCTGTGGGTCCTACATATCCAGTTCATACAGCATAACATCAAGCAATCCAGGCAAGAGCATTTCTTGTCCAAATGACTAACTCTATAAGGAGCCTCTTTAATGCCTATCATCCTCTTGAATTGGATTGATGTTGCCAGGACCAGATGTGTCTCATTGTCATGAAAAATCTTAAGTTCTTAAAACATTTTAAATGCCATATTCTGTATGTCTTTGAAAGGTTTGAAGATTATCTAGCTGAAATACATCTCTATATATTTATAAAGCCTAACATGACTATAAACTTGACTATTATAGATGACTATTTATTAACCTGTATTTCTTAATTATACATTGCATTTTTAAATGAGATGTACAAACACAACACCTTAATCAAGAGCAGAAATATACATATGACAAAATTGACCTAAAATTTGTATCAATAGACCAAGATCCATACCAATGCAAAATATTCATATCTATAGCATATCCCCCTTTAAATGTAAGCAAACATTTAAAAACAATCATTTAGGGAATTTGGGAATTGTTGTCTTGAGTACTTCCTGCTGATTGGGGGCACTGTTAATCAGGTCTGTCATGGGGAATCCTGTGTGATAGGTCCATCTCAGCCAGCAGTCCTAAAGTCATCATGGATATTGAACCATCTAGACCATTATTTCAGGGGGTCTTGTTTGATCAAACCACATTAGTCTGGAAGGAATCCACAGGTTCTCATCCTCTGTAGAAACAAAAGTAGAACCTCTTTTCCAAAGCAACATATCCTTATACCCAATTTTTGAAGTCAAGATACTGTGTGTGTGTGTGTGTGTGTGTGTGTGTGTGTGTGTGTTGGTTTAGCTTAGCAGCCTATACCATGAAATGTCTCTCTGTACTTAGCTCATTCACAGTCAAAAAATTCAAAGAAACACAATAATATACAAAATCCAAACTCTATGTGTATATTCCTTTTTTACATGTCTGTTTTTCTTACTCTATTACTTTTTATACAATTTTAATATTTATTTTATTATCTTTACTCCTTTAATCTATGACTGTATTGTTTTATATTATAACTGTCTGTACTCTTTTTCCTCTTTCTCTTTCTCTCAAGCCTACATACATTTATCCAACACTATGACCCACTTAGCAGTCTTTTCCGTCTGGATTTGCTTTATTGTATGCATATCTGTAATTATTTTTTGACAAGGAGTACTTTTTTTTCCTTTTAAATGCTAAGCAGTCATGGCTAGGAACAACTTAAAGGTCTTGCCTGCTTGCCACACCCAGTCCAATGTGGTGGAGGCATGTTTGCCGCCTCTGAGAGCCATTCTTTCCTCCCCAGGCCACAGTTGCAGCAGGTCTGTGTCACCATTAGGCAATTTGTTTTTTGGGTTGTTTTTTATTTTTTTAAATATTTATTTATTATGTATTCAATATTCTGTCTGTGTATATGCCTGCTGGCCAGAAGAGGGCACCAGACCTTATTACAGATGGTTGTGAGCCACCATGTGGTTGCTGGGAATTGAACTCAGGACCTTGGAAGATCAGGCAATGCTCTTAACCTCTGAGCCATCTCTCCAGCCCCACCATTAGGCAATTTGTTGTCTCGCCCCACCTCGTCCAGCAAGGATGACGCACGACACACCGGAGCTCTTCTCACTGCAGTTTATTCCAGGACCCTATTCACTTTCTCTCCCCGGGCAAACCTCTCCCAGCCCTTAAGTAGGCATGGGCTGCCAATCCCGGATTGCCAGGTGGGCACTGCTCATAGGTCCACGCATATGCAAGCAGCTGATAATCATTGTGTGATCATAGCATAGGTCAGGCCTTAGCCGTCTCAGGAGTTGATTATACATCTCCATCAGGTGTGACTCCACGCAGCTCGCTACAATTTGTAACACACTGTTCACAGACCCCATTTAAGTGCTTGGCCTCCTGAAGGAGCCAGAGCTGTATGTGCAACTATCATGAACCAGGAAGTAGCCATTTCATAAAGAAGCTGCATGGTTTTTTGTTTGTTCATTTTTTTTTACTGTTAATGCTGAATCAGGAAGACCTCTCTTAAATGAGCTGTGGTGCCAGTGAACAGAGCCCATCCAAAAAAAAGTGGCTAAACTTTGTTTTTTTGTGTGTCTAGAATTGTTTATAAGCTTTCTCAGATTTTATGTGGCACATATTGGTGCACCAATCTGTTGGCAGAGGCTGTTCGTTCATTCCCAGAAATGCTATTGGTCAAAGAATATTGCAAATAATGTAGTTTCTGGGTGATTATTTCGGGTCTGGGAAGCTAGGAACAAACAAGCAGCCTCCACCAACAATCTGTTGCACTCTTATAGCTACAACACTGGAGTCTGTTTTGAGCTTGATCTATGCTCCAAGACTGCAATTTTTTTTTCCTTTACCCCAACTATGACAAGGGATGAACCGCCTAACATTCTCCAGGCACTGAGTTTAATTTTCTCAGCACAAAGCCCAAAGATGTCCTACCACAAGAATGAAGCCTTTTGGGTTGAAAGTGCCAGCCAGCAACAACAATCCAATTATGACTTTGATTCAATCAACTTACAAATGGTTCCTTCAAATCTTTTCTATGTCATTGGGGGAATGGCACACGGCTTTAAGCCCAGTACTCAGGAAGCAGAGGCAGGTGGATATTTGTGGGTTCAAGGCCAGCCTAGTCTACAAAAGCTAGTTCCAGGGCAGGCTCCAAAGCTACAGAGAAACCTTATCTCGAAAAACAAAAACAAAAACAAAACAAAAAATCTTTTCTATGTGTAATGAGGAGGGGACTCATTGACTAGAGATGAGATAGTGCAGATTAAGAAACTCCTTGATTCTGTTGTGTTTTGTTAATTTTTCTTGGAGTGAAGCATGTAGTAAGGAAATCCTTTGTCTGCTTATCTGTATTGCAATTGCTTTTCTGAAGAAAGTCTCCAAATGGTCTTAAAATTTTTGTTAATTCTAAAACAATACAACCAAAAATATTTCAACAAAGTAATGTATCACATTATTATTATGACACATTATCTACACCTTTGGTAGTACTTTGTTATGGAATATTTCTTTAAACTGTGTGGAAATATGTCACTGCGATTGGTTTAATAAAGAGTTGATGGCCAATAGTTAGCAGGAAGGTTAGGCAGGATTTCTGGAGACAGTGACGTTTTAGGGAAGAAGAAAAGCAGCATAACCAGTCAGAAGCAAAGAAAGCAAGACATACAGGAGGAGAGGTAAAGCCACAAGCCATGTGACAGCATATTGATTAATAGAAATGGATTAATTTGGGGGCTGGAGAAATGGCTCAGTGGTTAAGAGCATTGCCTGCTCTTCCAAAGGTCCTGAGTTCAATTCCCGGCAACCGCATGGTGGCTCACAACCATCTGTAATGAGGTCTGGTGCCCTCTTCTGACCTACAGACATACACACAGACAGAATATTGTATACATAATAAATAAATATTTAAAAAAAGAAAGAAATGGATTAATTTAAGTTATAAGAGCTAGTTAGAAACAAGCCTAAGCTAAGGTCAAGCTTTTATAATTAATAATAAGCTTCTGTGTCATGACTTGGGGCTTGGTGGTCCAAAAAACCCTGCTACACTTGATGTAAAATGTGGGACCACACATAGGCCTGAGAAAGTTTTTTTTGTTTAATTTCAGAACACAGAGTCAAACATGGCTTCCTGGTGAGCACAATCTCTCCTTTTGGCTCAATAGCATACAGAGATGTGGCTACTAACCACTACCTGTGGGCTGGATCCAGTCACCAGAACCATGCACTAAGATGAGTCACATGGTAGATGACAAAGTTTAAGATTTGTAACACAAAAAAAGTCAGAGAATGCTACAGGTTCTCAGCAAAGACAAATCCACACCAAAAAAATCTAAACAGGTAACAGTGTGTTTAAAATTTGTGCCTAGGATTAAAAACTAAATGAAAATGGGTTTAGATAGTCATAGAAAAAATGTAAAGTTTATAAATAATAATATAAAGTCTTTAAAGAGAATAAAATAAAAAGTATCATCCACATAAAGATGGAAACTATAGATAGAGTCTGGATCCTATATGGTGTCTTGTTGGCTTTAACACTTTTGATTGCTGATGAGTGAACAACAAATGCTGAGAGACACAGGACTGTAAGAAGGACTGCTATATTAAACCAGCCTAGATACTTTAGGCATGCCTTAACTTTAAAATGGAATTCAAAAAATGTATTGTGTTGGGGAAGAGGTTATGCTTTTGTTTCCACAAACAAAAGGCTGTGGATTCATTCAAGGTTAAAGAGAATCAGATTTGATGGAGGAGGAGACCTCCTGAAAAATCTTGACTACAGATATAAAGAAATAAACCTACAGCAACTACAAGACAGGTGACATAGTTGCTCAAACTGAAAATGAAAAATCAACTTTAGTTGGATTATGTACAATGTATAGTCTATGCTTGTGTTAATGCAGATATGTACGTTACTTTAAAAGCTTGTGTGTTTTCAGAGCAACAGGACAAGACACCACAAAAAGCAGGTGGTCCAGGTGATCCAGTCTCTCAGGATGCCTCTGTTGTAGTTTCCTCAGAGTTGTGCGTCCCGAACTGCTTCAAACCTGCTGGCTGAGATGGTCACAGACTAATATAGCCAGGACTGCAGATAATCCTCATACTTTCCCATTGCACAGAGAACCGACAACAAAGGTTATGGCTAGTTTTTCTAGAACATGACCATTATCTCAGTGTTCTCAGAGTTCCCTAAAGATTCCAACACCTCCAGACAACAGGAAGCAGTCTAGAAAACATGATACCCACATTCCTAAGAGGTGAGGTGGGTAGGTTTTGGTCATTTAGTGGATTGTAAATGTTTGTTATCATTTAGGGGGTTTAGTTATAAGTTGTTATTGATCATGGTCAGGAAAAAGGCTGAACAAAAGGGATTACATTCAGAGGTCTCTTTCTGAAGGGAAAAAGGTGAGGTATATTATGGAAATGATGGGATAAAGGGTGGATTGTTGAGTCCATGTTTGAACAACCTCTAGTCTCAAATATTTGCTTTGGTATGGATTTTTGTATATTGATACAAATTTAAGGTTTTTTGTTATATTCTATATATGTTTCCAATCGTGTTTAAGGTGTTGTACCTATGCAGCTCAATTTAAAATCTAATGTACAGTTTTAGTCCTTGAAAACTATTTTAGATAATAAGGAAATACAGGTTATTAGTCATCTATAACAGTAGTCATGTTAGATATGTTTTCAAGGTTATATAAAGATATATTATAGATAGATAGATAGATAGATAGATAGATACATGATCTTCAAACACTCTGAAAACCTGCAGAATATAACATTTTAAATGTTATAATAACTAAGGCTTTTTATGACAGTGAGACATGTCTGTTTCGGGCAGTACCAACCTACTTCAAAAAAAGGATGATGGGCATCCAAGAACCATCATATGGAGTTTGCTTTATTTGTGGCAAAAGCTAACCATTTGGGCAAGAAACTGCCCTTGCTTAGACTGCTGACAATATGCTGTCCAAATTGGACAAGCAGGACCCAAAAGAAGGCAACTACAGAACTTTGCCAAGAGAAGGTAAGACAGTCCTTCAAAAAGTTCTGCTTCACAGAAAAGTTTGTCAGATATTCTAAGCCTGTAGGCCAAAGATGGATGCTCCAGCATTACAGAGGAGCCTAGGAGCGACTGCCCAGGCTACCAGATGTTGCTGTCATTTCTTAGTTTTGGAAGTTGTTTGCTCTGTACTTCCTGTTTACTCAGGTAATGTTATATCCTTCTTAGGTCTCTGATGGGGTTGAAGACTAGATAAAGTTACAGGTTTGCTTAATCATGATAGAAAGTAAATTAGCTACAAAACTTTGGACTCATCAAAAGAGGATAGATAATGGACTATTTGCTCTAAATTTGCCAAATACAAATGGACTGGACATTGTAAATGTAATTCTAATCTGATAATTGTTCTTATTATTTGGAGTTATTGTATGTTAGTGCTAAAACTTTTCCTTTTTATTTAGAAGAAAAGGGGAAATGTTGCAGAATATTCGTTTACACTGTGTGAAAATGTGTCAGATTGGCCAATAGCTAGCAGGAAGAAATTAGGCAGGACTTCTGGGGGGCAGAGAGTTTTAGGGAAGAAGAAAGGGAGAATTGCCAGCCAGAAGCAAAGGAAGCAGGACATGCAGGAGGGGAGGTAAATACCATGAGCCACATGATAGCATATAGATTAGCAAAAATAAGTTAATTTAAGTTATATGAGCTAGTTAGAAACAAGCTAAGCTAAGGCCAAATTTTCATAATTTCATAGTAAGTCTCGGTGTCATGATGTTGGGGCTGACAGTCCACAAAAGGCCTGCTGTAGTGCTTAGCATTAAATTCAAAACTTTTGACATCTAAACAAGCATGCTACTACTGGGTTATATTCCTGTCTTGGTCACTGTTCTGTTGCTGTGATGAGACACTATGACCATGGTAACTCTTATAAATGAAACATTTAATTGGACTTGGTTACAGTTTCAGAGGTTTAGTCCTTTGTTCTGGTGGGGAGCATGGCAGCATGCAGGCAGACTTGGTGCTGGAGGAATAGCTAAGGATTCTACATCAGGATCTACAGGCAGCAGGAAGAGACAGACAGACCCTGGGACCGGCTAGGGCTTTTGAAACCCCAAAATCTACCCCTAATGACATACTTCCTTAAACAAGACCACAAATATTCCAACAAGGCCACACCTCTTAATCCTTTCAAATAGTGCCACTCCTTAAGCAACCAAATATGTGAGCCAATGGAGGCCATTGTTATTCAAACCACATTCCCAACCCCAGACATTATCTTCTGAATTAAACAGAACTCCATACAATTCAACAATCCACTTACTTTGCATGCAGTCAATCACAAATATCCTGTGTACAATATAATAAATAAATGTATTAAAAATGTTTTATGTAGCATGGAAGACATGTACAAAATAAGTCCTCTTTTTCAACTGAAGACTCCTTGTCAGCATGAGTTCTGACACATGCAAGAAGGAATATGACACACAAAACAACTCAAAGGGATCATGTCATGAATAATGAGACATGGCCTGAACATGAGGTCTGTGTTAAAAATACCTGTGAATGCCGGGCGGTGGTGGCGCACGCCTTTAATCCCAGCACTCGGGAGGCAGAGGCAGGCAGATCTCTGGGAGTTCAAAGCCAGCCTGGTCTACAAGAGCTAGTTCCAGGACAGGCACCAAAGCTACAGAGAAACCCTGTCTCGGAAAAAAACAAACAAACAAAACAAAACAAAAAACCTGTGAATGGATGTTTGTTTCAATGTAGCACTGCCATAGTCATATACAGCGTAGTATTCTGAGAGTGATAGGAATGAATATGATCTAAATTTGTTAACAGTCAATACAAGAGAGGCATATATGCCTTAAAATGGTTCCTAAAGAGAGTCGTTTGAAAACTCACTTCTCCTAAGGTAAGAAGTTGCCAAAAATCCTCCCATGGACAATGGTTTAATTGTCATGAGTATGTGTTTTTAATTCAATGAGAGATAAAAGAATTTTGCACTGATATCACAACTAGATTAAGTGTCTTTCTTGAGAAAGGGAATTTTCAGAAATCTTGAACTTCGGTGATCTTGATGGACAGTGAATCCCTTCAATAAAAATGTGTTGGTGGGCAATGGTAGTGCACACTTTTAATCCCAGCACTTGGGAGGCAGGGGCAGGGGGATCTCTGAGTTCAAGGCCAGCCTGATCTGTGAAGTGAATTCCAGGACTGTCGGGACTACGCAGAAAAAAACTCTGTCTCAAAAAAAAAGTATTGACTTTACAATAAAAAAGTTTTATGTAGCCTTTAGATTTTCACTTTCTCTTTATTTTTTTTAAAAAGCATACACAAAATGTAGCCTTTTTTTACAGCTGTTCTTTAAATGTTAAATAGACAAAGACATCTAAAAATGGCAACTCTCCTACTTGCCGACACTGTAGTAGATTCGTTCATCATGTGTTTATGGTTATCAGTGACCTTACTAACAGTGGACAAATGCAGGTGATGATTCAAGACATCCAGAAAAGTGTGATACCATTTCTAACCTACAAGATTCTAAGAAATATTTCCATTAAAAAAATGAGCATTTTTCAGGAAACACTTAAGATCACTTGAAATTGAGCATCTTAATCTTATGTTTCATTCACTCTCTTATGGAGATAAATATAAATGTCATAATTGCAAATTTAACAGAAATAAAATCCTCTACCAGTTTCACAAATGGATGCAATATGAAGTTCAGACTCTAAGTGTCGCTGTTCCCTAACCCGAGCAAGAAAATCAATAGAAACTGGGTTGTGTCCTCTTTGCTGTGCGGGAATTCTTACCTGAAATGGTTCTCAACTGGTCTCTGTTCATTTAAGGACCTTCACCTCTAATTTTGTGCATTACAAAGTGGGGTGGAGCTGTTCGTCCTACCAGTAATCGCTAGGAAGTCTTTAACAAGCTAGTCATGGCGGCCCTGCAGAGGCGCCCGCCCTGTTGTGAGCTGCTCCTGCTTTTCAATCTCCTGTGGTGGTTGTGGAGTTCCGAAGCTGGACAAATCCGCTACTCTATTCCTGAGGAGCTGGATAAAGGCTCCTTCGTGGGCAGCATCTCCAAGGACCTGGGGCTGGAGCCCCGCGAGCTGGCGGAGCGCGGGGTCCGCATCGTCTCCAGAGGTAGGTCGCAGCTTTTCTCCCTGAACCCGCAAAGCGGCAGCTTGGTCACCGCGGGCAGAATAGATAGGGAGGTGCTGTGCGCCCAGAGCGCGCCCTGTCTCGTGAGCTTTAACATCCTTGTGGAGGATAAACTAAATCTTTATCCTGTGGAAGTGGAAATAGTAGACATTAATGACAATGCACCGCGATTCTTAAAGGAAGATTTGGAAGTGAAAATTCTCGAAAATGCAGCTCCATCCTCTCGTTTTCTACTAATGGATGTCTATGACCCTGATGTGGGAGTGAACTCCATTCAGAGCTTCAAGCTGAGCGATAATAATCACTTCTCAGTACGTGTGCAAAGCCAAGCCCATGGGCCCAAGTACCCGGAGCTGGTGTTAGAGCATACCCTGGACAGGGAGGGAGAAGCGGTTCACCATCTGGTCCTTACTGCCATGGATGGTGGTGAGCCTGTCCGAACAGGCATGGCACGCATTCTAGTAACTGTTGTAGATGTGAATGACAATGCTCCAGTCTTTACTCAACCTGTCTATCGTGTGAGTGTTCCTGAAAATCTGCCGGTGGGTACCCGATTCTTAACAGTTAATGCCACCGACCAGGACGAAGGAGTCCACGCAGAAATAGCATATTCCTTTGTGAAGATCACAGAAAAGATCTCGCAGATTTTCTGCTTGGATCGTCTAACTGGAGAAATTTCCACTTCTGAAACTCTAGACTATGAGGATTCAAAATTTTATGAGCTGGATGTTGAAGCACGGGATCAGCCAGGTCTTCAAGACAGAGCCAAAGTCTTAATAACTGTCTTGGATGTGAACGACAATGCACCAGAAGTGGTCGTGACATCTGGTAGCAGAGCAGTTGCTGAAAACGCACCTCCGGGGACAGTAATTGCCCTTTTTCAAGTTTATGATAAAGACTCTGAACAGAATGGCCTGGTAACATGCTCTATCTCAGAAAGTCTCCCATTTAAACTGGAAGAATCGCTAGACAATTATTTTCGACTAGTGACAAAGACAGAACTGGATCGGGAACAGGTGTCCTCATATAACATCACTGTGACAGCCACGGACAGAGGAACACCACCTCTGTCTACAGCAAGGTTCATCTCCTTGGATGTGGCGGACATTAATGACAACCCACCAGTTTTCTCCCGTTCACCCTACTCTGTTTATGTCCCTGAGAATAACCCTAAAGGCATCTCCATCTTCTCTTTGAACGCAGTGGACCCTGACAGTGAAGAGAATGCCGAAATTATCTACTCTCTGAAAGAAACCCTCCAGGGTCCACCTCTCTCCTCCCTCCTCTCCATCAACTCCAACACTGGTGTCCTGTATGCACTGTGTTCCTTTGACTATGAACAGTTTAAAGAACTCAATCTACTGGTGTCCGCGAGCGACAGAGGGAAACCCCCACTCAGCAGCAACGTGTCTCTAAACTTGTTTGTGCTGGACCAGAATGACAATGTACCTGAGATCCTGTACCCTGCCCTCCCCACTGATGGTTCTACTGGTGTGGAATTGGCTCCTCGCTCTGCAGAGCCTGGGTACCTAGTGACCAAGGTGGTGGCAGTGGACAAAGACTCGGGACAGAACGCCTGGCTGTCCTACCGCCTGATCAAGGCCAGCGAGCCAGGGCTCTTCTCAGTGGGGCTACACACAGGCGAGGTTCGCACTGCCCGAGCCCTGCTGGACAGAGATGCTCTGAAGCAGAGCCTGGTGGTGTCTGTGCAGGACCACGGCCAGCCTCCTCTCTCAGCCACTGTCACACTCACTGTGGCTGTGGCCAGCAACATTCCTGACATCCTGGCTGACTTGGGAAGCCTTGATCTTCCACAAAAGTCTGATAATTCAAGCCTTACAATCTATCTGGTGGTGGCAGTGGCCACCGTCTCTTGCATCTTCCTTGCTTTTGTTATGGGACTTCTGGTGCTTAGGCTGTGGCGCTGGCATAAGTCAAGACTGCTAAAGGCCACAAGGAAAGGTGTATCAAATATGTCCACTTCGCACTATGTGGGTATTGATGGGGTACAGGCTTTTCTGCAGACCTATTCCCATGAGGTCTCCCTCACAGCAGACTCGAGGAAGAGTCATCTGATCTTTCCCCAGCCCAACTATGCCCACACACTCATCAGTCAGGAGGGCTGTGAGAAAAATGAACCTTTGTTGATACAGGAAGACTCAGCTTTTTGTAAAGAGGAAGACTCTCTTGATCAGGTAAGGTTATTGCTTATATTAAAAAATATATAGTAAATTGTAACATTCTCTTTGAACAGTGATAAGTCTTTTCTCCTTTGCAATGAATCATATTTGCCATTGTTTGCATATGAACTGTCTCCCAGAGATCCAAGGCTTCATCTCCAATGAGAGGTGATCTTTCGGACAGGTGTTGTATTGTAAGGATTCTGACGTCATCAGTGGATCGATTCATTGATGGGTTGATAAGTGGGCGGACTATAGGTAAGCGATGGAAGCTCTGGAGGGTGGATCCCAGTAGGAGGAAGTTGGTTGCTTGGAGATACAACCTTAAAGGGTATATTATTCCCCTGGAGTTGTGTTTACTGATGCCACAAGGCGAAGAGCCTTGTTATACCACGCTCCTACTGTGATATTCCGTCTCACCACATCCTCAGAGCAACAGTGCAAGAGTACAGTGAACAAAACTCTGAACCTGTGAGTCAAAAACAAATCTCTCTCCATTTCAAGTTAGTTTCTTAGGATGTTTTTGTCACAGCAATGAAAACTCGCAATATAACTCTGGTGTTTTCCATTTCTATCAGCAGAGCTCTGTCTCTTTCTTGATTATCATAGGAAAAAAATCTTATTTCATTTCATACTCTGTATTTGTTTACTCCTTTCTTCTATAGCTTTGATTTTATATATTTCATTTCCAAGGGATTTTTTTCCTGTTATAGGACAGTTTGGCAATTTCTATTCAAATCTGGAAACTGGAATTAAAGCTTTTACTATGTACAGTTAAGATCTTAGTTTTTCATTTTCCCTCAATATTACTTACATAATAATTGCCTCGAAAAACCAAAAAAAAAAAATTGCAGATGTTTTCCAAAATGGTGATTCACCACATGAGAGTAATTTTCCTTTTATTCAGACAAGGTCTCTTGTTTCCCAAGCTGTCTTCACTTAGCTGATCCTCCCGCCTCTGCCTCAGGGGTGTGCACTACCACACCTGGTTTATCAAGTGCTGAGAATCAAACCCAGGGCCTAGTGCGTGCTAGACAAGCATTCTACCAACTTCGCCATTCTTAGTGAAAGTTATGTGCACATTCTCAATCTTTGTGTTTTGGTTGTTTCTCCCCATATCTGCCCTTTTCCTGTCCTATTTGGTGAGGGTTGACTTTCTGTTCCAGTATCCTTTTGTGACATTTGTCTAATGTTGACTGATTTCTGGGGTAAATGCCTAACGGGCCATTTTGCCATTAGTATTTTCCTGCTACCCGTGTTCAATACAGATTACGTTTAAGCTGAGTGGCTTTGCTGGTCTGCCGTCCTTTACAGTGTCATCCTTTCACAAGGACTTAGATTGGATATCACGTGTTTGTCTCAGTTCTTTGAAAAGAGGAAAACACATAACCTTCCAAATGCTGGAAGGTGTGTTGAAATGCCCTTTATGGGTCTTGCTTCGGTCAGAGGTCACAAATGCACTGGACTTCGTCTTGGCTGCTGCTACTGCAATGGTAGCAGAGAAACAACCTTTTTTACTCCTTATGAATTAAATTTTAAAAATCACTGATGCCTCTGGAGGGGACTGCCTAATCTTTGGGGCTTAAAAAAATGGAATAATATGCCTGGAACCATTTGTCACTCTTTTAAGCCAATGAAAATCTCTATGGTCTTCCAGTTGATACTAAACTTTTTAAACCTTGCTTTATCTACCTCCTCACACAATTCTGAAAGATGAAATAAAACAACTTTGTGGAATCTCTTTTCAGCAATAAAGTAGTACAGTAAACAAGTGTTTGTTCACATCACTATCATTATAATTGCTGTATTGTTAAATTAACTACAATGACATATGTGCATTGGGTACTTGATAAAAATTAATAATGGAATGAGTTTTAATACGAAATCACTTAAAAGAAATACCTCTAAAAATATAGCCTGACTGGTGAATTGGAGGATGAAGATTTAATGGATTTAATGAATTTAATGGATACGAGTGAAAATTTGCATAATTTAGCATTTAAAGAAAATAAGTTTCTGTCACACAGGAACTAGAGTTTAACACATAGAAATTCTGTATCTAAGGATTTGAAGGAAATGAGTGTTATTATTTAGAGGAGTTGGTTTTATTCTTTATGGTCGAAGATACAGATAATGTTATGGATTATCAAGCCAAATTAAACAAAAATGATACTTTCTTAATTGTCAAAGTTACTCTAACAGGAATAACAAGAAAGGGAACCCCACTGAGATGGGAGAGTCTCGGATTGGCCCTCCTCAAAAGTAAGCAGCTGAGATGCGGTAGGTGTGGTGGTGCAGACCTTACAGGACTGAAGCAGAGGTCTGAAGCTAGCCTGTGCTACACAGTGAGGAGCTGCCTCAAGGCCGAGGGGGTAAAATTGATAGCCAAGGGATTGCTAAAATTCAGAAGATTCAATAATTTACAGGGTTGCTGAATGATTAAAATTTTCCCAATTCTGTTAGAAGATTCTGTGATCTGACAGTGGAACGGGCTGGCTACTTACTCATACTCCTCAATGTGCACGTGGCATAGAAACAAGCTTAGAAATATATAACTGAAAATGTATGGGACTCGTCCTTTGTAATCTGATGCTGACAGTAATAATAAAGATAGATTAAGAGGCTGGCAGACAGCTCTTTGGTCTGGGACTTGCCGGCATAGCAGTCCTCAACACTACAAAGCTAAGTAACAATGAGCTTGCCTTGCCCTTCTGATGCCCTTGGTTTAAACACTGCCACAGGGGAGGGAGGAGGGAGGAGCAAAGAGAGGGAAGAGAAAAAAGGAAAGAAAAATGGGCAAGAAAAGAGGAAAAGAGAAGAAAAAAACCAAAACTAACAGGTTTTTAGACATGATCTTGTTGTGCAACACAGTGCAGTCTAGAACTCCCTGTCTGACCATCCTGGCCGTAAACTTGGGGTCCTCTTGCCTCCACCTCCCAAATGCTAGACTACCACCATACCTGACTAGTTTATGCTTTTAAATAAGATGATGGGAGTAATACATGTTTTCCTAAGTCGATAATGTGCCATTTATATGTTTGTAGTTATTATGGAAGTTTTTCTTTCCAGTCATGAGTTTTCAAATTTTGTTTTGAAAGGTTTGTTTGAACATTGGTAATATGGTTCTTTGGTTTTGTTTTAATTCAATACTAATTTTAAACAATCCATATCTTATGTATTAGCCATGTGAATTAAGTAGCCTCCTATAGCTGAATGGTGGTGGTGCACACCTTTGATCCCAGCACTCAGAATGCAGAGGCAGGCAGTTCTCTCTGAGTTCAAGGCCAGTCTGGTCTACAGAGAAAGTTCCAGGACAGACTCCAAAGCTACACACAGAAACCCTGTCTCAAAAATAAAATAAAATAAAAATAGCCTCCTACAAGAATATGGTTGTGTTAAAAGCTCTGAGAGGACCAGAGCTATTTTACTATCATCAATTTTGAGTGATTTTAAAATGCATCTTGACTATCAGCACTACCAAAGCTAGCTAACTGGGCTTGATGAGCAAATGCCTGGTTTATTTCAGTCTTTCACCTGAGCATCCTGAGGCCATATACTTTGAACAAATAAAGCTTTTCACTGTAGAAAAATCCATCAGCTTCTACTCTCACCATAGTCATTTATTCACGGGAGCTGGTCAACTAACTGTGGAACATCAGGAAATCAGGAACTAAAGGAACTTTAGATCTACTTACCATGCAAATAATTAGCACCAAGCTAAGCTGTCCATGTATTGAGAGTTTGACCATGTATTGAGTTCTGGATCCTCATGGAAACAAATCCACAAGATCACCTGGCTGTTTTGTCATCTGCATATATCATCCATGTCTGATCAAACAGCTATCGAAGTGGCAGTTGTCAAGGGGAAAGAATAAACCAGCAGAGAGAGTCCGATGTAAAATATCTACATTTTTAGGGAGAAATAAACTGAACAGAGCTCCAAACAAATGGTTCATCAACAGAAAATTCTACAGAGAAGGTAACACAGTCTATAAAGATATATTTGCAGTGTAGAATTACCATACAGACTTAAATAACGTTTACATGTTTGCCTACAAAAGCTTAATTTTCTCTAACTAAAATGTGAATTGGTGCCCAAGAACGTAACTTCAAAGTTGCTCCGTGAGATGTTTTTAAAAGCATTTGGATTTATCAAATAGTCCATACCTTAAAATACATCTTTAAAGTATATTCGTAGTGTCCGGAGTGTAGAAAAATAAAGAGAAGTTTTGAAGAAGTAAACAGCTTTCTGTAAAATCAGTTCATTTTGCTTCAAGATGGTGCAGTAACTTAAAAAGGACTCTGCGTGCCGCTGTTCACCAACCAGGAGAAGATGGTGCCGCTCAGAACCACCGAGTTTACAGCACAAAGGGCAGACTGGTACTAGCCCTCCTCCGAGCTGCGCCAAGCTCAACCCTTTAATCAGCTGGATTCCCTGCTTCTCTTTCGCACCCTGGGGGTCCAGGAGGACACAATCGGGTCCTGAGGCACATTCCGAGACCTCTCAGGGTCTGAGCAAAATCCACAGGACAGCAATGGCGACTGGGCAGAGGGGCGCGGACTACAGAGGATTCCTGCTGCTCTCCATCCTTCTGGGGACCGGTTGGGAAGCCTGGGCAGAAAAGATTCACTACTCAGTGTTTGAAGAGACAGACAAAGGATCTTTTGTGGGAAATATCACCAAGGACCTGGGACTGCTGCCTCGGGAACTGGCGGAACGCGGAGTCCGCATCATCTCCAAAGGTAAGACCCAGCTTTTCTCTCTGAACTCGCGGAGCGGCAGCTTGGTCACCGCGGGGAGGATAGACCGGGAGGAGCTGTGCTCCCAGAGCCCGCAGTGTCTCATAAGCTTTAACATTTTGATAGAAGACAAAATGAATCTTTACACTATAGAGGTGGAAATAATGGATGTTAATGACAACGCCCCCAGATTCTTAACGGAAGAAATAAACGTAAAAATCATGGAGAATGCAGTTCCTGGGATGCGGTTTCCACTAACTGAGGCTACAGATTCAGACGTGGGCACGAACTCCCTCCAGAAATACCAGCTCAGTCCCAATCGCCACTTCTCCCTGGTTGTGCAAAGTGGAGATGATGGAACTAAGTACCCGGAACTGGTGCTGGAGAAGGCTCTGGATCGGGAAGAAGAGGGGGTTCACCACCTGGTCCTCACGGCCTATGATGGCGGAGACCCACCTCGATCTGGCACCGCCAGCATCCGCGTGACAGTGGTGGATGTGAACGATCACACGCCAGTCTTCTCTCTGCCCCGCTATCAAGTGACGGTCCCTGAGAACGTGCCAGTAGGCACAAGACTTCTCACAGTAAATGCTGTCGACTTGGATGAGGGAGTCAATGGGGAAGTGACATATTCTTTCCGGAAAATAACTCCAGAACTTCTACAAATATTCCACCTGAGCTCTGTCACAGGAGAATTATCGACTTTAAAAGGTCTGGATTATGAAGAATCCAGCTTCTATGAACTGGAAGTTCAGGCTCAAGATGGTGCTGGTAGTCTGACCAAAACAAAAGTACTGGTCACGATTTTAGACGTGAATGATAATGCCCCAGAAGTGACCGTCACGTCTGTGAGCAATCCAGTCCCTGAAGATACACCGCCTGGGACAGTGGTCGCTCTTTTCTACCTCCAAGACAAAGATTCAGGAAAGAATGGTGAGGTGAGCTGCTCCTTCTCAGAAAAGCTGCCTTTTAAATTAGAGCGATCGATTGATAATTATTACAGGCTGGCCACTGCCCAAAACCTGGACCGGGAAAAGATGTCTATGTACAACATCACACTGAAAGCCACAGATGGCGGAATTCCTCCTCTGTCCACAGAATGTCACATATCCATTCATGTGTCAGACACCAATGACAACCCACCCACCTTCTCTGCTTCCTCTTACACCATCCACATCCCTGAGAACAATCCCAGAGGCGCCTCCATCTTCTCAGTGACGGCACAAGACCCTGACAGTGACAAGAATGCCCAAGTCACCTATGCTTTAGCTGAGGACACCATCCAGGGGACCCCAGTGTCTTCCTATATCTCCATCAACTCTGACACTGGTGTCCTATATGCACTTGGATCCTTCGACTATGAGCAGTTTCGGAACCTACAACTAAGAGTGACTGCACGTGACAGTGGGGACCCACCTCTCAGCAGTAATGTGTCACTGAACCTCTTTGTGCTGGACCAGAATGACAATGCCCCTGAGATCCTGTACCCTGCTCTCCCCACTGATGGTTCCACAGGGGTGGAATTGGCTCCCCGTTCTGCAGAACCTGGATACCTAGTGACCAAGGTGGTGGCTGTGGATAAAGACTCGGGCCCAAATGCTTGGCTGTCCTATCGGCTGCTTAAAGCCAGTGAGCCAGGGCTTTTCTCAGTGGGGCTACATACAGGTGAGGTGCGCACAGCAAGGGCCCTTCTGGACAGAGATGCACTTAAACAGAGCCTTGTGGTAGCTGTGCAGGACCATGGCCAGCCCCCACTCTCAGCCACTGTGACGCTCACCGTGGCTGTGGCCAACAGCATTCCTGATGTTTTGGCAGACCTGGGCAGCATCAGGACCCCTAGTGAACCTGATGATTCAGACATCACTCTCTACCTGGTGGTGGCAGTGGCCACTGTTTCCTGTGTTTTCCTTGTCTTTGTCACGGTGCTATTGGCTCTCAGACTGTGGCGTTGGCACAAGTCACACAGGCTGCCGGCTTCAGGTGGTGGGCTGGAAGATGTGCCCGCCTCACACTTTGTAGGTTTGGATGGGGTTCAGGCTTTCCTGCAAACATATTCCCATGAGGTTTCACTCACCTCAGACTCTCGAAAGAGCCACATTATCTTCCCTCAGCCCAACTACGTGGATACTCTTATCAGCCAAGCCAGCTGTGAGAAAAGTGATTCTTTGTTAACATCCATAGATTTTCAGGAATGTAAGGGAGAAGCTCCAAGTGTGCAGGTGAGTTCATGTCTTTGATTTTTCTGTGGGCCTGTGTGTATGCAGTATTCTCGTGACATCAGGTGTCATCTTCTATTGCTTTCCACCCTGTCTATAGAGGGAGGGTCTCTTATTTAAACCCAGAACTGGGCAATTTGACTAATGTGGCTAGTCAGCTTGCTCTGAGATTTCCTGTCCCCCATCTCTTGTGCTCTGGGATCACACGTGGGCCACCGCGACTACCTGGCACTTATGTGGGTTCTGGGGATCCAAACTGTGATTCGCACACTTTCAAGTCTAGCAATTTATCCATGAGTCATCTCCTAAGGCCCATCTGCCTTTATCTTTATTTCCACAAGAATTAAATTTTGCATCAACTGTCTCTATCATTTTTCAAAGACAAACACTTGAAAAATGTAGATAAAAACCATTAAAATATATCAGAAAAGGTTACCATTTTATTTCAGTAGTTGTACTTTAGCAAGAAGCACATAGGTTGTGATCTCTTTTAATTAAACCCTGTGTATACGAATGTGCCTAAGTAAACTAACATGTTTCTGTGCCGTCTACCTACTTTCCCCCTAGTGTTCTTAACTCAAATATTATCTAAATGAAATGAATTGTTGAGTCTTTCTCTCTGGCTACCTTCTTGGGATTCTTCTTAGAATTCAATTCTATAAAAAAAAAAGTGTTAATGGTCTTTTCAACCTAAAGCATTTCTCTGCTTTGCTTCTATCTCCGTGTAATTCAACTCAGTGACCTTAAAAAGCATGATTACTTGCTCAACTATGTAGAGCATACTCATCTCACAGAATATTAGACAGATGCTTCAAGATGAAATGTGTCCAGCTGGGAAGATACCTTATCCAGTAAAAAGCTTCCTGCACAAGCATGAATACCCGAGTTCAATTCTCAAGTATTCACCACTAACATCTGTATAAAATAGACATGGTGTCATGCAGAAGATACAGGCATGGTGGTGCACTTCTGATCCCAGTGCTGGGGAGGCAGAGACAGGCAGATCTCTGGGATTAGTCCCGCCAGCCTAAACCAACTGGTGAAGCCCAGGTCCCAGTGAGAGACCCTGACTCAAAAAATATGTTAGAAGGCTCCTGAGGAACAATACCTGACATTCACCTCTGTCCTTCATACACACACACACACACACACACACACTTCACACACACCACACACACACCACACATACACACACACACTTCACACACACCACATACACACCACACATACACACACCACACACACACCACACACACACCACACACACACCACACATACACACACCACACATACACACACCACACACACACCACACACACACACCATACACACACACACATGCACACACACCACACACACACATGCACACACAGTTCACATAAAAGAATAAAATGTGGCAAGCACCACTAACATCTGTATAAAATAGACATGGTATCTAATAACACAATAAAATTAATTGGTCATGCTGGGCAGTGGTCACACACCTTTAACGCCAGCACTCAGGAGGCAGAGGCAGGCAAATCTCTGTGAGTTTGAGGCCAGCCTGGACTACAGAGCGAGTTCCAAGTTAGCCATGGCTACAAGGAGAAACTATCTCAAAAATCCAAAAAAATTTAATTGGTCAAAATAGATTAAATTTGTCAAAGAAGGTGGCATTTCAAGGTAGGCGTGGTGGTTCTGCTTGATTGCAACCTTCGGGAGACAGAAACAAGACCTCTAGGCCAGCTTCTTCTTCATTCTCAACCCCCAGTATCTTTTCAAGTGTCGTAACTCTTTTGGAGAAATAAACAACTGCATTCTTCACACACTAATGTATTCTTTTGGTGGCTCTCCAGCTGAAGTGTCTGTGGGGACACTGGGAAAGCTGGTCCTATGAAATAACCCTCTCATGCTCTCAAACCCCACGCCATATTCACTTTCATTTATCTGCTCTGCTGGGGGACAAAAGACTAGAAATTACTAAGTTTGGGGACTGACTACTTCCATATTCTTTCACGGAATGTTTTTATTGCAGTGCTGTATGTTTTGGTATTTTCCATATGAGCAAGCACTTAGTAGCATAAGAGAATATTTCACTTCTGTGGTGTTCTGTTGTGTGACAAGTTAGTGAGAATATTACAATATTACATTTTGTGAAGAAAGGCATACTGTTGTAAATAGGGTTTCCAGATATAATCAACATGTATTAGATTCTCAAATACATTTCTAAACAAAGAGAAGAAGTCATCACTAAACTCGGGGAGCTATTGAAAGCATGCTCTCCAGGGAGGTTTCCCCTCAATTCTGAAGTTATCTTGAAATATAAAGCAAGTGCATAAGAAGGGACCAGTACTGGAGTTCTATAGTCTTTAGTTCCTGAGCACCACAAAGTAAACCATTGTTCCCTCGGTGATTTGAGTGTTGATGTTATGGTTTATAGTGAGAATAACTGTAATGGGAAATGGGGTGCCTAACAGTTCAGCCTGTATCATTTCTTTACCGGAGGTAGTGGAAGTGAGAATCACATAACAGTACTGTGAGGCAATTGTTCAAAGTATTTTTGCAAAATTAAATGAGTTGAATGATGAGTATGAATTGCACCTGGATCAAAAAAAATTTCATCCAGACATGGTGGTGCACACCTTTAATCCCAGCATTTGATTGGCAGAAGCAGGTGAATCTCTGTAATTCAACATCAACCTGGTGGACATACTTCCAGGACAGCCACTCTATGTAGATAGACCCTGTCTCAAAAGAAGAAAAGGGAGGGGAATAATAAAGGAAGCAGAAGAAGGAAGAGGAGGAGGAAGGAGGAAGAGGAGGAGGAAGGAGGAAGAGGAAGAAGAAAAGGAAGAGGAAGAAGAGGAAGAAGAAGAAGAAGAAGAAGAAGAAGAAGAAGAAGAAGAAGAAGAAGAAAAGACTGACCCTCTCAGAAAATGAAGTATAAAGTAAATCAGACTGGATATGCCTAAAAAAGTAGATAAAACATTTGGGATTAAAAAAAGAAGGAAATTTATACCACCATATTGCTGCTCAATAAATATGCAATGTTATTGCTCCCTGAGATTATTTAGGCCAAGACTTGTTCCAGTCATGTTTGGCTCACTAGTGGAGTATTAAAGATTTAAGCACACTTATGTCAACAGATATTATGCCTGTAGAGACATAATCCTGGAAATTTTTGCTAAAAAGCATTTCTGATAATAGATGTTGAACGTTATTTAATGTATGGAAATTACTAAAAAACGCCTAACAACAGAGGCTGCAGTTTCCTACTGTGGACTTTGGGTGCCGCTGTTGGCCAGTCTGGAGAGCCTGAAGCGCCACTTCTCGCGCAGCCGCAGAGAGCTTTCCGAAGAGCCCTTTCTCCGCCTTATCCTTTATACCGCTTCTTCCAAGCAAAAGAAGAATCGATTCGTGAACTAGAACTGGCATCAAAGACCATTTGGAGCCAGGAATATCCGCAGCACGGAGCTTCCTCGTAACCCGGCGTCTCCAGGTTGGTGAGCGAGCAAACGGGAACAAGAAGAATGTGGGAGGGCGCTGCCGAAAGGCGCCGGGTACAGAGGCGGCCAATGCTCCTTCCTTTCCTGCTGCCTTTGTTCTGCACTGCGCTCTCTGAGCAGATCCGCTACAAGATCCCCGAGGAAATGCCCACCGGCTCGGTAGTGGGGAACCTCGCCAAGGACCTGGGCTTCAGTGTCCAGGAACTACCGACGCGAAAGCTGCGTATCAGTTCCGAGAAGCCTTACTTCAGTGTGAGCGCAACCAGCGGGGAGTTGCTAGTGAGCAGCAGGCTGGACAGGGAGCAGATTTGCGGGAAGAAGCCGTTGTGTGTTCTGGAATTTGAGGCTGTTGCTGAAAATCCGTTGAACTTTTATCACGTGAGCGTGGATCTTGAGGACATTAATGACCACATGCCAAAATTCACGCACACATCCTTTGAATTGCAAATAAGTGAGTCCACAAAACCAGGGACACGATTTATCTTAGGATCCGCCTATGATGCAGACATTGGAACCAATTCTCTGCAGAATTACCAGCTGAGTCCCAGCGATCATTTTTCACTTGTGAATAAAGAGAAGTCAGACGGTAGTAAATACCCTGAAATGGTACTGAAGACACCTCTAGACCGGGAAAAGCAGAAATCCTACCACTTGACCTTGACTGCTTTGGACTTTGGGCGTCCACCCCTCAACAGCACTGCACAGATACAAGTCCTAGTGACTGATGCCAATGATAACCCTCCAGTGTTCAGCCAAGATATATACAGGGTGAGCCTGCCAGAAAACGTGCACCCGGGAACCACCGTGCTTAGGGTGGCTGCCACCGATCAGGACGAGGGTGTCTATTCCCAGATCACGTATTCTTTTAGCGAAGCTGGCCAGATCACACAATTTAACCTGGATTCTAATACCGGGGAAATTACTACTCTGGATACATTAGACTTCGAAGAAGTCAAAGAATATTCCCTTGTTTTGGAAGCAAGGGATGGTGGGGGAATGATTGCACAATGTACTGTGGAGATAGAAGTCCTGGATGAAAACGACCATGTCCCCGAAGTGTTGTTCCAGTCTCTGCCGGATCTCGTAATGGAGGACGCTGAGCCAGGAACACACATCGCTCTGCTTAAAACCCAAGACAAAGATTCTGGACGCAATGGAGAAGTTATCTGCAAACTAGAAGGAGGTGTTCCATTTAAAATACTCACTTCCTCAAGAAACACATATAAATTAGTGACAGACGGGGTTCTAGACCGCGAGCAGAACCCAGAATACAACATTACTATCAGAGCCACCGACAAGGGTGAGCCGCCCCTCTCTTCCAGCTCTAGTGTCATCTTGCACATTGGGGACGTGAACGATAACGCTCCAGTTTTCACAAAGGTTTCATACCTGGTCCATGTAGCAGAGAACAATCCACCTGGAGCCTCCATCGCTCAAGTTAGCGCCTCTGACCCGGATTTAGGGCCCAATGGCGATGTTTCCTACTCCATCATAGCCAGCGACCTGGAACCTAAATCGCTGTGGTCATATGTGACCGTGAACGCACAGAGCGGAGTGGTGTTCGCGCAGCGCGCCTTCGACCACGAGCAGCTCCGCTCCTTCCAGCTGACACTGCAGGCCCGCGACCAGGGCTCGCCCGCGCTCAGCGCCAACGTGAGCATGCGCATACTGGTGGGCGACCGCAACGACAACGCGCCACGCGTGCTGTACCCCACGCTGGAGCTCGACGGCTCTGCGCTCTTTGACATGGTACCTCGTGCTGCCGAGCCCGGATATCTGATCACCAAAGTGGTGGCGGTGGATGCCGATTCCGGACACAATGCCTGGTTGTCGTACCACGTGCTGCAGGCCAGCGATCCCGGACTCTTCAGCCTGGGCCTGCGCACTGGCGAGGTGCGCACAGCGCGTGCCTTGGGTGACAGAGACTCTGCGCGACAGCGCCTTCTGGTCGCTGTGCGTGATGGTGGACAGCCACCACTCTCGGCTACAGCAACGCTCCACCTGATCTTCGCTGACAGCCTGCAGGAGGCCCTGCCAGACCTCAGAGATGACCCACTGCCCCCTGACCCTCAAGCCGAGCTGCAGTTCTACTTAGTGGTGGCCTTGACCTTGATTTCTGTGCTTTTCCTCCTGGCTGTGATTCTAGCCATCGCGCTTCGACTGCGACACTCTTCCAGCTCCTCTGTCTGGGGCTGCTTTCAGTCAGAAGTTGTGGTTCCCCCCAACTACAGCGAGGGGACTTTGTCGTATTCCTACAACCTGTGTGCTGCTCCCACGGGGAAGGCAGAGTTTAATTCCCTAACATGTAATGATCAGTTGAATTCAGGACAAGATATACTTTTTGGAGATTCAGCGGGAGCCTTGTTTCCACTTTGTAATTCCAGTGAGTCAACGTCCCATCAGGTGAGTTTCCTGCGAGTATAATATACTCTTTTCTACTTACTTGGCCATATTCTCAGGAAATATATACTTTTCAGATAGAACCAGTTCTTAAGGCAATGCTGGTGAAGAGTTGGTGGTGTGGTTCAGTGTTAGAGCACCTGCCTAGTGTGCTGACTCAGTCCCTAAGACCACCATGAAAAGTTTAGTGGGTTAAAAAGTGCTCGTGGGGGCTGGAGAGAGACTCAGCAGTTAAGAGCATTGGCTGCATGGCGGGTGTATCGCAGCTGACAATTTTCTGTAACTGCAGTCCCAAGGGATCGGACTCCCTCTTCTGGCCTCTGAGGGTACCAGGCACACACAGGGCACAGACACACATGCCAACAAAACCAAATACATTTAATAGATAAATAATCCTGAACAGTGATCATCTAATTCTTCAAAGAATAAAGTATGAGCACTTCTGTGCCTTATAGGTATGGCTTACCAAACTCAAATGATCAGAAAGTGGTCTTACCTACAATGTGAAAATTTACTGACTCTCCCTAGAATTTAGTGAGAGTTCTCCATGAATTTTCTTCCTGTTGCTTAATACAATATAAGATGAATACTTGTTGTAGCTTAAACATACTGTAATTATAAAAGCAGTCATGGAGCTGGGTGTGGTGGCTCATGTCTTTAATCCCAGCACTTGGGAAGTAGAGGCAGGTGGATCTCTGGGTTTGAGGCCAACCGAGAGTTACAGTACTGCCAGGGCTACACAGAGAAACTCTGTCTAGAAAAACCAAAACAAACGAACAAAAGTCATTGAGGTTCAGCAGTTAAGAACACTGGCTGCTCTTTCAGAGGACCTAGGTTCAAATCCCAGAACCCATATGTTGCTTCACAACTGTCTGTAAGTCCAGTTTCATGAGATATGACGCCCTCTTCTGGTCTCCAAGATGAAAGACATGAAAGTGGTACAGACTTTCATGCAAAGAAAATTCCATACACACAAAAAGTCACTGAAATGATCCTTAAAGAAAAAAAGTATTTTCTACTGATGCATCTGTTATAGTTTCTATAATCTGTTTGCTTCATGTGATTAATTCCTTTCCCACCAAAGACTCCCAAAATAAGATCTCTTAAGCTTAGCTTTATGTCCATGTCCCCTTGGACATAATTTTGTGCAATATGTTATGTGTGGACAGTTACTTAGCAAAAGGTTTAGTATTCATCAGAAGATCAAAAGGTTTAATACTATATTATATACAATGCCAGAATTTGGTAAATGAAGGCAGGGCTAGCCAGGACTATGTGAGACCCTTTCTAAACGAACAGCCCAAAACCCAGAAGGTCAAAAGCAGTCTGTTATTGCTGGAAGTGGAGGTTTTTGAGTTTCTTTGTACTGAAGCTCATTCAGTAGGCTCCCCCATTGGAGACGAGATGAACAATGCTTTCGCTCTGTTTCTCCCTGACACATTCCAACATGTAATTTTAAAAATTATTACTAGTATTGCTTGTAAATAATATGGGGTAGACATGCGGGTCAGAGGACAACGTTGTAGATTTCATTCTTTCCTTCTACCTTTTATATGGCTTCCAAGGATAAAACTCATGTCACAAGGTTTAGAAGGCAAGTGCTTCTGTCTGCTGAGCCATCTGGATGAACTCTAGCAGAAAATTCTCTGTCTTTTCATTGTTCTCCTACACCAAAATATGTAGAGGCCTTCTACAAATTTAGACTATCTCTAGGAGAAAAGTAATCTTGAAGTTTTTCAAAATTTTAGCAAAACTTTCAAATCTGATGTGCATATAAAAAATAATATATACAAAAAGTCATAGTACATTGTGTCACTCCTGCTGGGCAGTCTATAGCACCTGCTTCAGTTACTGACCACTTCAAACTACCGATGGAAAGCATTTTTGTAGTGGCATTTACTGTTTGGCTTCTTGTGATAGTTATGCGTTCCTCACTCTTTGTTGTTCTGTGGGTGAAAGCTGTAGTAGTGGAGCTAACCGTGTGTGTGTGTGTGTGTGTGTGTGTGTGTGTGTCCCTTAAACAGTCATCTCATTTAAAATGTAACTATTGCCAGGCTTGGTGGTACACACTTTTAATCCCAGCACCTGGAGGCAGATAGATGGAGCTCTGAGAGTTGGAGACCTGGTCTGCAGAGCTAGTTCGAGGACTCATAGTTAGACCCTGTCTCAAAAAACTAGCCATAGAGTTTTGCTTTTGTATCTTTATCTGTTCCTTTCAAGTATCTATTAACTAGGAAGAAATCCATGATTTAAATAAAATAACAAACCAGTATAATCTCTGATTTAAAAAAAAACAACTTGAATTGTAAAGTATTTGTCCTGTTAAAATTTCACAACCTTAATATAAAAACTTATCGGTAATTAAATAACATTTAGAAAGGAATTGTAAAAGCATCAACTCTGTGGAAAGCTACTACAACGGTTGGTTTAAACCAGCAAAAACAATCTCCAAATAATCATCTTTAAAGGATCTGTTCTAGTCTTAAATTAGGGTTCTTAATTAAACCGTATGTATTGAAAAGTTTCTCACAAAGCTGGGAAACATCGGGAAATAAAACTACCCTGTTTTCTTTTGGGAGTGAATGTAAACCGCCATTTGATGCAATGTTAATCCACAGACCAAATAATTAACATAATCACACTTTATCACACACACGTTTGCACTTTCTTCTGAAATAAATATTTAGGAACAAATTTAAAATTAAAGTAATGAAAAGCGCCTAATAAAAGCTTAAGAAACTGCGTCTGAGTGCAGTAACACTTTAGGACTCTAAGCGCCGCTGTTCACCTGCTGGGAGAGAAATGCACCCGAAAAGCCATCAGATTCTCAACGCTGACAAAATCAGACTGGCAGATTCCAGAGTCCAACTGCGGAACTGCGGTGAAATTCCGTCCCTAGGTTTGTGGCTCTCCAGCTTTCCGTAAGATTACTGTTCCCATCACCGCTACCAAAAACCCAACCGCCTACGCCCAGTGAAGACTGGGAGGATTCTTGTACGAATGAACAATGGCTGCTTCCAAAAATCAACACCGGCAAAGCGGGCTGGTCCTATTGTGTACGCTGATGGGGACGCTGTGCCAGATCGCGGTAGGACAGATTCGCTACTCGGTTCCAGAAGAGACAGAAAAAGGCACGGTCGTGGGTAACGTCTCCAAGGACCTGGGGCTGGAGCCCCGCGAGCTGGCGGAGCGCGGGGTCCGCATCGTCTCCAGAGGTAGGTCGCAGCTTTTTTCTCTAAACCCGCGGAGCGGCAGCCTGGTCACCGCGGGCAGAATAGATAGGGAGGAGCTGTGCGCCCAGAGCGAGCCCTGTCTTGTAAATATTAACATCCTAGTTGAGGACAAAGGAAAACTCTTTGGGGTAGAAATCGAAATAACTGATATTAATGATAATAATCCGAAGTTCCATGTTGAAGATCTGGAAGTGAAAATTAATGAAATCGCTGCCCCCGGAGCACGGTACCCACTCCCAAAAGCAGTTGATCCAGATGTGGGCCTAAACTCCCTCCAGAGTTACCAACTCAGCCCCAACCAACACTTCTCTCTGGATATGCAAAGAGGAGACCAAGGGGCTATAAACCCAGAGCTGGTGCTGGAGCGCACCCTGGACCGAGAGGAAGAGCCCATTCACCACCTGGTCCTCACCGCCTCCGATGGCGGCGACCCGCGCCGCTCCAGCACAGCGCTCATCCAGATCACAGTGTTGGATACAAACGACAATGCCCCTGTTTTCGACCAACCGCTTTACCGCGTGAAAGTCCTTGAGAACGTGACCCCGGGCACCTTGCTGCTTACAGTGAGAGCTAGCGACCCGGATGAGGGTGCCAATGGGAAAGTGACATATAAATTCCAGAAAATTAATGACAAACAGTCCCTGTTATTCCATCTTCATGAAATCACCGGAGAAATATCAGTAGCGAAAACTCTGGACTATGAAGAATGTTCATTATATGAAATGGAAATACAGGCCGAAGATGTGGGTGCGCTTCTGGGGAGAAGCAAAGTGATAATTATGGTAGAAGATGTAAACGACAATCGGCCGGAAGTGACCATTACATCCTTGTTTAACCCAGTGCTGGAAAATTCTCTTCCTGGTACAGTAATTGCCTTCTTGAATGTGCATGACCGAGACTCTGGAAAGAACGGTCAAGTTGTCTGTTCCACACACGAGAACTTACCTTTTAAATTAGAAAAGTCAATAGATAATTATTATAGATTGGTGACATGGAAGTATCTGGACCGAGAAAAGGTCTCTGTCTACAATATCACGGTGATAGCTTCAGATCTAGGAGCCCCACCTCTGTCTACTGAAACTTACATTGCCCTGATTGTGGCAGACACTAATGACAACCCTCCTCGTTTTCCCCATACATCCTACACGGCCTACATCCCAGAGAATAATCTGAGAGGTGCCTCCATCTTCTCCTTGACTGCACACGACCCTGACAGCCAGGAAAATGCGCAGGTCACTTACTCTGTATCTGAGGACACCATACAGGGAGCACCTCTGGCCTCTTACATCTCCATCAACTCAGACACTGGCATCCTGTATGCACTGCAATCTTTTGACTTTGAGAAGATTCAAGACTTGCAGTTTTGGGTTATTGCCAGTGACAGCGGAAACCCACCACTCAGCAGCAACGTGTCATTGCGCTTGTTTGTATTGGACCAGAATGACAATGCTCCTGAGATTCTATACCCGGGTCTCCCCACAGATGGCGCAACTGGTGTGGAACTAGCACCCCGCTCTGCAGAGCCTGGATACCTTGTGACCAAGGTGGTGGCGGTGGACAGAGACTCGGGACAGAACGCCTGGCTGTCCTACCGCCTGCTCAAGGCCAGTGAACCTGGGCTCTTCTCCGTGGGGCTGCACACGGGGGAGGTGCGCACTGCCCGGGTCCTGCTGGATAGAGATGCTCTCAAACAGAACCTGGTGATGGCAGTGCAGGACCACGGCCAGCCTCCTCTCTCCGCCACTGTAACGCTCACTGTGGCCGTGGCTAACAGTATCCCTGAAGTGTTGGCTGACTTGAGCAGCATTAGGACCTCTGGGGCCCCAGAGGATTCTGATCTCACCCTCCACTTGGTGGTGGCAGTGGCTGTTGTCTCCTGCGTCTTCCTTGTCTTTGTCATTGTCCTCCTAGCACTCAGGCTTCAACGCTGGCAGAAGTCTCGCCAGTTCCAGAGTTCCAGAGGTGGATTGCCCCCTGCACCTCCCTCACATTTTGTGGGCATCGACGGGGTACAAGCTTTTCTGCAAACCTATTCTCATGAAGTCTCCCTCACTTCAGGCTCCCAGACAAGCCACATTATCTTTCCTCAGCCCAACTATGCAGACATGCTCATTAACCAAGAAAGCAGTGAGAAAACTGATTCCTTACTAGCATCCATAGATTTCCATGAGAGTAAGGACGAAGGCGCGTGTGCTCTGGTAAGTTCGCTTCTCTGGCTCTCATAGCAATTTTGAGATATGCTAAAACTTGTGTGTGCATTTAAATGATGGCAATGTCAAACTGAACATTTAAGTGTTGAAAAGATTGTTTTCAAGGGAGTTGTGTTAGTTATCAGAGTGCTTGCCTAGCTTCCCCAAACCCTGAGTTTGATCCACAGCATCACACAGACTGCGCAGGGTAGCACATGCTTGTAATCCTAGCCCACGGGTAGGGTTGGTGATGGCAGGAGGATCAAAAGTTCAAGTTCATCCTCCAGTATTTTATTAAGTTCAAGGTTAGCCTGGGTTATGTGAGACTCTGTCTGAAAACACCAAAAAGACCCATGCCAAAAGCTTAGACAAGACGTTGTTCAACCTTTAAACATCCCATTGCCCTTTCACTAATCATCTACCACACACAGTTTTCTACTTGCGCACGTGTTTGTTCTAAGTTAGTACTACAGAAAAGTAATTGGTGTGTCCAGATCCTTAGTCGTTACCTCAGTAATCATCAAATATGTCACCATTATATTAGTCTGCAAGTAGGCGCTGCAAGATTTCTCGACTTTAAGCATCTTTTGAGGCCTGCTTTCTTCATCAGCGTTCATCAAACTCAAACCACAAGCACATTTTACAATACAGAACTTGGCAGGGGTGAAACCTGTGCATGAATGTTGAGTGGACGTGTATATAAACCTTTCCGGGTCTGTACCAATGGAAATATGGAATCTAAACCCTCAACTAGTGATTAATCTCCCTCCAAAGGAAAAGTAACAAAATCTAAACTTAAACTTTCGGCAGGGGAGGGGGTGGCACATGCGTTTAATCCAACACTCATGAGGCAAAAGTAGGTGGATCTCTGTGAGTCTGAGACCAGCCTGGTCTACAAGACAAGTTCCAGGACAGCCAAGCCTGCTACACAAAGAAATGCTGTCTTGATAAAACAAAATTAAGAAAGGAAGGAAAAGAAGAAATGTTCATAAGATACTGAAGAATCTGTTTCAGCAGACTGACTTACCTGAGCATTTTAGGCTCCACATCCATCTGAAATGGTGAGATGATAAACAAATTCCAAATAAGTTACCAATTTCAGAGAAAAAAAACATTTCAACTAAACTATACACATTAACTGTGTTCCTTCTCGTAGCATTTGAATAAAGCTAACTCCTAGTTTGTCACCAGTCAAAAATGGAAGACAAGATAAAGCCTTTGTGATTGTTGAAAAGGATCTTTCCCAAGGACGGTGCAGTGTTCCAGCCTATGTTATATATACACTGGAGTAGAAATTAACTTCATGCTTTCTATAACATCTGGGCACACATTCATTTGATGAGACAACTACATAATTAGCACTTTGTTATTTTGTTAGAGGTAAAGAAAGTTGTCTCTTGTCTAGTGTGTGCAAAGTATTGCTTTGATTTCCATCACTTAAAAAACTAATTAATTAATAGGATATAAAGTTAAACCAAATATCATTATATTCAGTAACTTTATGTGTTGGGCCTACTATGAGTTCAATTTCTCCAATTTCAAAGTCATTACATTATAATAGTATAGTGCATGGATAAAGGAATAATTTTTTTTTATTTTTCGAGACAGGGTTTCTCTGTAGCTTTTTTGATTCCTGTCCTGGAACTAGCTCTTATAGACTAGGCTGGCCTCGAACTCACAGAGATCCGCCTGCCTCTGCCTCCCGAGTGCTGGGATTAAAGGTGTGCGCCACCACCGCCCGGCTAAAGGAATAATTTTTGCAATATTTTGCAAATAATAATTGCAACACAAGTAAAATATTGTGTTGCAAATAGCTAATAATTTCCCCAGTAATTTTTAGAATAAATTAATGTAATATAAAAAGTAGGATAGAAACTATATAATTTGGAAATAAGAAAAGGAGGAACTTAGCAGGCTGTACTATATCTGGGCTACATCACTAAGACCGTCTTCTCAAATGAGTATCTCCTAAAGAAGTAATGAAGATTCTCTTTGTTTTTATAAAGAGAATATTGACATTTCCAGGAAGAAAGGACATCTGAGGTAGGGGACAGATCTGCCCAACCATAAAATTAATAATAATAATTAGCAACAGTACTGATATTTCCAAACATTATGAAACAGCATTGATTACTTAGAAATATTGAAAGAATTATAGAAATAAACAAAAGAGGAGTGAGAGTAGTTTCAACACAACAGCCAGCAAGAAATAAATTTGTGACAATAATAATATAATAGACTTTGAGTGTAAGACTAATGTCACATTAGTTATTAAATTCTCACTCAAAAGGGTAACGCTTTGCTTTAGGTAAAAGCACAGTGAATGCAGTGACCAAAGAATGGACCAACATATGTAGGTTTGTATAAAAACCATGTGGTACTTCCAACAATATTGAAAGAATAAAAAGATATATGAACGAGGTGTTTAACATCTGTTGCTCAATATTTGAACATTAAAATATGACTTATTTAGTTAGGAACAATTGTATTATTAGTTGAAAAAAGAAAAAAAACTTCAAAACAGCAGAGGCTGCAGTTTCCTACTGTTGACTCTGGGCGCCGCTGTTGGCCAGTCTGGAGAGCCTGGAGCTCCATATCTTGCGCAGCCGCAGAGAGCTTTCCGAAGAGCCCTTTCTCCGCCTTATCCTTTATACCGCTTCTTCCAAGCAAAAGAAGAATCGTTTCGTGAACTAGAACTGGCATTAAAGTCCATTTGGAGCCAAGAATATCCGCAGCACGGAGCTTCCTCGTAACCCGGCGTCTCCAGGTTGGTGAGCGAGCAAACGGGAACAAGAAGAATGTGGGAGGGCGCTGCCGAAAGGCGCCGGGTACAGAGGCGGCCAATGCTCCTTCCTTTCCTGCTGCCTTTGTTCTGCACTGCGCTCTCTGAGCAGATCCGCTACAAGATCCCCGAGGAAATGCCCACCGGCTCGGTAGTGGGGAACCTCGCCAAGGACCTGGGCTTCAGTGTCCAGGAACTACCGACGCGAAAGCTGCGTGTCAGTTCCAAGAAGCCTTACTTCAGTGTGAGCGCAACCAGCGGAGAGTTGCTAGTGAGCAGCAGGCTGGACAGGGAGCAGATTTGCGGGAAGAAGCCATTGTGTGTTCTGGAATTTGAGGCTGTTGCTGAAAATCCGTTGAACTTTTATCATGTGAGCGTGGATCTTGAGGACATTAATGACCACATGCCAAAATTCACGCACACTTTTTCGGAGCTGCAAATAAGTGAGTCTGCACAACCGGGCACCCGATTTATATTAGAGGTAGCAGAAGATGCGGATATTGCCTTAAACTCGCTACAGAATTATAAACTCTCTCTTAGCCCTAGTTTCTCACTAGTGAATAAAGAAAAACAAGATGGTCGTAAATACCCAGAATTGGTATTGGAGAACACTTTAGACCATGAGCAGCAGAATTTCTACCGATTAGTCCTGACTGCTTTAGACGGCGGGAATCCTCCCCTAAGTGGCACCACTGAGCTGCGGATCCAGGTAACTGATGCCAACGATAATCCTCCAGTGTTCGACCAGGAAGTGTACAGAGTTCGCCTTCCGGAAAACGTGCCCCTAGGCACAACTGTGCTACAGGTGACAGCTACCGACAAGGACGAGGGCGTGAATTCAGAGATTACTTATTCCTTCTACAGAGCTGGGAAAGTGTTCAGTCTAAATTCAAAGAGTGGAGAAATTACAACCCTGAGGACACTAGATTTTGAAGAAATCAAAGACTATTCTATAGTGGTGGAAGCACGCGATGGCGGAGGCCTGGTTGCTCAATGCACAGTTGAAATTAACATTCAGGATGAAAATGACAACAGCCCAGAAATTACAGTTCACTCTCTACTCGAAACGATTCCAGAAAACGCAGCGCCGGGAACACTAATTGCATTGATCAAAATCCACGACGGAGATTCCGGGGAAAACGGGGAGGTTAATTGTGGACTAGACGGTGAGGTGCCCTTTAAAATCACCTCATCTTCCAAAAACTCGTATAAATTAGTAACAGATAGAACCTTAGACAGAGAGCTTACCCCAGAATACAATGTCACCATCACCGCCATTGATAGTGGCAAGCCACCCCTCTCCTCCACTACAAAAATCACCCTACACATTGGTGACGTCAATGACAACACTCCGCTTTTCCATCAGACATCCTACTTGGTGTATGTAGCCGAGAACAACCCACCTGGAGCCTCCATCGCTCAAGTCAGCGCCTCTGACCCGGATTTGGGATCTAATGGCGATGTTTCCTACTCCATCATAGCCAGCGACCTGGAACCTAAATCGCTGTGGTCATACGTGACTGTGAATGCACAGAGCGGAGTGGTGTTCGCGCAGCGCGCCTTCGACCACGAGCAGCTCCGCTCCTTCCAGCTGACACTGCAGGCCCACGACCAGGGCTCGCCCGCGCTCAGCACCAACGTGAGCATGCGCATACTGGTGGGCGACCGCAACGACAACGCGCCACGCGTGCTGTACCCCGCGCTCGAGCCCGATGGCTCTGCGCTTTTCGACATGGTACCGCGCGCCGCCGAGCCCGGATACCTGGTCACCAAAGTGGTGGCGGTGGATGCAGACTCGGGACACAACGCCTGGCTGTCGTACCACGTGCTGCAGGCCAGCGATCCCGGACTCTTCAGCCTGGGCCTGCGCACTGGCGAGGTGCGCACAGCGCGTGCCTTGGGAGACAAAGACGCAGCGCGGCAGCGTCTGTTGGTTGGTGTTCGCGATGGTGGACAGCCGCCTCTCTCGGCCACCGCCACGCTGCTTCTAGTATTTGCTGACAGCCTGCAGGAGGCCCTGCCAGACCTCAGTGACCGCCCACTATCCCCTGACCCTCAAGCCGAGCTGCAGTTCTACTTGGTGGTGGCCTTGGCCTTGATTTCTGTGCTTTTCCTCCTGGCTGTGATTCTAGCCATCGCGCTTCGACTGCGACACTCCTCCAGCCCCTCTGTCTGGGGCTGCTTTCAGCCTGGACTTTGTTCTGAATCTAGACCTGTGGTTCCCCCCAACTACAGCGAAGGTACTTTGCCATATTCCTATAATCTGTATGGTGCACATGTCGGAAAGACAGAATGTAATTTTCTAAAATGCAGTGAGCCATTGAGTTCAGGACAAGGCCTTCTTGGCCCTGAGTCATCGGGGGCCTTGTTTCCACTTTGTGATCCCAGTGAGCCGACTTCCCACCCGGAACCTCTAACACCGGTGAGTTCCATTGAATCTTTTGCTTCTCTCTTCCTGAACGCCCCAACTATCTTTAGTTACATGCCAATACAGCACGTTTTCTGGTCGTGTTAGTCCTCTTCAAACAAGTTAAAATGGCTCAAAGTTCTACTTCCTTTCATCAGTGAAGATGACGTGAACTGTGATATAAAATGAGCTCCAGGAAAAAAATGTAAAAGGTTGCGGGTGTACGGTGTAGTGAAACCTACACACAGTACTGAGAGTGTGTGCTGTTAGCTTCACAACAGAGTAAGTGGAAAGTTTTTTCAAAGTGATTGAAATTTACCTGTTGGTTTTCACTTTTTTTGAGACAGAGTCTTGCTTTGTAGTTTCTAGGGTGGTCTTGATTCATGACTCCCTATGTATCCCAGGCTGGCCTGGAAGTTATTATACTGTGTGTCAGAGGCCAGCCTAGAACTGTCTCAGTCTCCTGCAGGCTGGATTATAAATCTGAATCACCATTCTTTCTAATTTTGGTATACATTGGCAAACATTAAATTTAGAGTACATAGTAATTTGCCAGGTAGTGATTGGCACAAGCCTTTAATCCCAGCACTCAGGAGGCAGAGGCAGGTAGATCTGTTTGAGGCCACCTGGTCTACAGAGGAAGTCCAGGACAGCCAGTGATCTGTTATACAGAGAAGCCCTGTCTCAAAAACAAAAACAAAAAACAACAACCACACAACCAAAAAAAGTTACTTCATCCTTTAAGCATGAAACCACTCATTGTTATCCCTCTTTACTGACTTCACTGCGAGCTCCCTTTCTTGTGTTTATTCCTCATAGTTAGCTTCTTAGACTTACCTAACAAAGTCAAGGCTTTTTGACTCCCCTAAAAAGACGTGAAAACTACTTGTGTGTTTGTGGAATGAAAGAGACTTGCTGAGTTCTTCAGACTCATCTCACTGAGTTCTATCACTTTGGGGGGGGAGGGGACTGTGAGATCCTACAGGAAAGAAAAGATTGGGGTTGGGATGCAGTGGTGGAGCACTATTTACAGGACGGGGTGCAGTGGTGGAGCACTACTTACAGGATGGGGTGCAGTAGTGGAGCACTACCTACAGGACGGGGTGCAGTGGTGGGGCACTACTTACAGGACGGGGTGCAGTGGTGGAGCACTACTTACAGGACGGGGTGCAGTGGTGGAGCACTACTTACAGGACAGGGTGCAGTGGTGGAGCACTACTTACAGGACGGGGTGCAGTGGTGGAGCACTACTTACAGGATGGGGTGCAGTGGTGGAGCACTACTTACAGGATGGGGTGCAGTGGTGGAGCACTACCTACAGGACGGGGTGCAGTGGTGGAGCACTACTTACAGGACGGGGTGCAGTGGTGGAGCACTACTTACAGGACGGGGTGCAGTGGTGGAGCACTACTTACAGGATGGGGTGCAGTGGTGACTGATATGAACCACTATGTGGGTCCTCTAGAAGAGAAGCCAGTGCTTTTAACTGCTGAGTCATCTCTGTTTAGCCCCTTCCTCTAATTCTTTTTGTTTTGGTTTTGTCTTGGGTATGGAGGTTTTGGTTTTTGAGACAAGTTTTCTCTGTGTATGGTTGTTCTGTAACTCACTCTGTAGACCAGGCTAGTCTCTACCTCCTGAGTGCTAGGATTAAAGGTGTCACCACCACCTGGCTACTTTCCTCTGATCCTTTATATATAATCTTTGAAAAAGGAAGGGTAAGGAGAAAATACTGGATTCATCTTATAATTTGAAGTCACAAAGGTTTTCCCACCATGCTTGTAGTGGGTTCTGAGTTAGTGCTTCTTAAAGGCCAAAGCTACTAGTTAGGTATGCATACAAGACTGCCATCTCATATTACATCTTTGTTTGGTTTCCTCTGACAGTCATAATATAGTATATGACATCTTTAAGAACATATTGCTTCTTTTCATAACACCACTTACCACTTACTTCTTAGTCGTAGACATTCATTCTGTATTTTGTGTTCTTTTCACTAAATTATTACTTAACTTTAAATGAACTTTAGAATAAGAAGTGTATGATTGCCAGGCATTGGTGGCACACACCTTTAATTCCGGCACTTGGGAGGCAGAGGAAGACGGATCTCTGTGAGTTTGAGCAAGCCTGATCTACAAGAGCTAGCTCCAGGACAGGTTCCAAAGCTACAGAGAAACTCTGTCTTGAAAAAGAAAGAGTGAATGCCCACTTTAAAATTTAAGAATTTCTTGCTTCCTTTCTCTTCTTCTTGTCCTGGGGATTGAGCTCATGACCTCATACATCTAGGCGAGTTATTTTCTAATGGGCCATATCTCAACCCTTGAACTGTGTGAAGGTTGGGGATGTAGCTCAGGGGTAGAACACTTGCCTAGAATGCTGAAGTTCTCGGTTCCATCCCCAGCAACACACACACACACACACACACACACACACACACACACTGTCATGATGAAGGATTGAACATTTCCTTTTTTCAAATGTTAATTTTTATTTTCCCAATACCTGTACATGCATCATACATTCACATCAAAAGCTAAATCTTTTGTGAACTAGTGGAAAGGTTTAAATGGTCACATGAATGTGAACTTTAAAACCTTAATCCTGCCTGTACCTTGTGACAGCACATATTTTGTCCCAATTCTTAGGAGGCAGAGGCAAGTAGGATCTCCATGAGTTTGAGGCCAGCCTGGTCTACAGAGTGAGTTTCAGGACAGCCAAGGGCTACACAGTGAAACCTAGTCTTTAAACACACACACACCTCTATCTTGTTAAGATTTTTATATAAATAGGTAAGGTAAGAAATATATAAATATCATCCAAGTAAAATTTTTGTATAGCACAAAAGTTTTAAAGAAACTATGAATTTTATCATTAAGATTGATAAATTTATTATATCTTCAAAGTAGGTACTCCATCTATATATTCATTTAGTGTAATCATGACCCATACTTGGTGGTGTGTGCTTTTAATCCCAGTACACTGGAGGCAGAGACAGGGGGATCTCTGTGAATTTGTGACCAGTCTGGTCTATATAGTAGTTCCAGGACAGCCAGGGCTACATAATGAGGTCCTGCCAGGAAAAATAATGGAACCAATATAATTATGGAATAAACATGTATATCATACAAGTATAAAGGAAATGATGGATATTACATAACATTCATATCAAAATTATGTCTAAGAGTTGTAAAGACATGCAAAACAAAGCACCACAGAAATAAAATTATAACAATTTAGAGAGTGTGTACATCCAAAATTTAAAGTGAATTAGGTTAACATTAAGCTAAAACTCTTCAGAGAGTTAATGCGGAAATATTATTCCACTTCATTTACAACTCAGATATTCACAAATTGTCATTGTTTTTGCAATATAAATACAAGAAAATGCCTAGAAAATCTAAAATCACAATAAGAATCCAATACTATTTTCATCAATCATCTATAATCAAATATGTCACGGGGGAAGGGATTCACACGAGTAGAACCACTCCAGAGGCTGAGGCAGGAGTATTGCTTGATTACAAGCCTTCAAGACCAGCCTAAGTGACTCCATTTCTGTAAGACACTTTCTCGAAGAAACAAAAGGAAGTTAAGGATGGAGGAATGGGTGGATGAAGAAAGAAACAAAGAAAGAAAAAAGATTGGGAAGAGGGGAAGGGAGAGGGGACAGAAGGAGAGGAGGCTTGAGAAAGGAACAGAGGGAAGGAGGGTGTAGTAACCATTTAGGACTCTGAGCGCCGCTGTTCACCAACTAAAAGAAAAACTCCGCATTCCATCCGGATTTTCGCGTCAGCAACTACACAAAGCCCTGTGTATCCTACAAACTGGTTCCCCGGCAAAGCTCAACCTTTTAACTTGGAGTGCTCTGGCTTTCTCCTGAGGAATAAGTATCATCGGACAATTGTAGGAAGAAAAGAAGAGACTAGGGAGTAAGTGAGCACAAAAAGCATTCTGAGAAAATTCCGGAGCAAAAGCAACAATGGCTGCCGGCACCAGACGCCTGCCCTGCAGAAGACTGATCCTCCTTTGCACGCTGCTAGGGATGCTGTGGGAGGCCAGGGCCAGGCAGATCCGCTATTTGGTACCAGAAGAGACAGAAAAGGGTTATATGGTGGGAAATATCTCTAAGGACCTGGGACTGGATCCCCGTGAGCTGGCGGAACACGGAGTTCGCATCATCTCCAAAGGTAAGACTCAGCTTTTCTCTCTGAGCCCGCGGAGCGGCAGCTTGGTCACTGCAGGCAGGATAGACCGGGAGGAGCTGTGTGCCCAGAGCACACCCTGTCTCCTAAGCTTTAAAGTCCTAGTTGAAGACAGAGTGAAACTTTATGGGGTGGAAGTAGAGGTGCTTGATATCAACGACAATCCGCCGAAATTTGAGGCTGAAAATTTGATAGTAAAAATCAGCGAAATCGCTGCCCCCGGAGCACGGTACCCACTCCCAGAAGCGGTTGATCAAGATGTGGGCATAAACTCCCTCCAGAGTTACCAGCTCAGCCCCAACCAACACTTCTCTCTACACCTGCAAACTGGAGACGACGGAACTATAAACCCAGAGCTGGTGCTGGAGCGCACCCTGGACCGAGAGGAAGAGCCCATTCACCACCTGGTCCTCACCGCCTCCGATGGCGGCGACCCGCGCCGCTCCAGCACAGCGCTCATCCAGATCACAGTGTTGGATACAAACGACAATGCCCCTGTTTTCGACCAACCGCTTTACCGCGTGAAAGTCCTTGAGAACGTGACCCCGGGCACCTTGCTGCTTACAGTGAGAGCTAGCGACCCGGATGAGGGTGCCAATGGGAAAATGACATATAAATTCCGGAAGATTAATGACAAACAGTCCCTGTTATTCCATCTTCATGAAAATACCGGGGAAATATCAGTAGCGAAAGCTCTGGATTATGAAGAATGTTCATTATATGAAATGGAAATACAGGCTGAAGATGGTGGGGGACTGAAAGGGCGGACCAAACTGGTAATTATGGTAGAAGATGTAAACGACAATCGGCCGGAAGTGACCATTACATCTCTGTTTAGCCCCGTGAGGGAAGATGCGCCTCCAGGGACTGTAATCGTTCTTTTCAATGCTCAAGACCAAGACTCGGGAAAGAACGGTCAAGTTGTCTGTTCCATCCAGGAGAACCCGTCTTTTAAATTAGAAAATTCAGTAGATGATTACTACAGGTTGTTGACAACCCAGACTCTGGATCGAGAAAAAGCTTCTGAGTATAACATCACAGTGACGGCAACAGACAGGGGAACCCCATCCATGTCCACAGAAAGTCACATCACCCTGTACGTAGCTGACATCAATGACAACCCACCTGCCTTCTCTCAAACTTCATACTCAGTCTATGTCCCTGAAAACAACCCCAGAGGCACCTCCATCTTCTCGGTTACTGCCCACGACCCCGATGACAGTGAGAACGCTAAGGTCACATACTCTTTGGTGGAGAACACCATCCAGGGAGCTCCACTCTCCTCCTACGTCTCCATCAACTCCGACACCGGTGTGCTCTATGCTCTGCAATCCTTTGACTATGAGCAGTTTCGAAATCTGCAGATGCAGGTGAGGGCAAGCGACAGCGGACATCCCCCACTAAGCAGCAACGCGTCCCTGACTGTGTTTCTACTGGATCAGAATGACAATGCTCCCAGGATTCTGTACCCCTCCCTCCCAACCGATGGCTCCACCGGTGTGGAGCTGGCGCCCCGCTCAGCAGAGGCCGGCTATCTAGTGACCAAGGTGGTGGCGGTGGACAAAGACTCGGGACAGAACGCCTGGTTGTCTTACCGTTTGCTCAAGGCTAGTGAGCCCGGACTCTTCACAGTAGGGCTCCGCTCAGGCGAAGTGCGCACGGCTCGGGCGCTGCAAGACAGAGACGCACTCAAGCAAAGCCTCGTGGTGGCTGTCCAGGATCATGGCCAACCCCCTCTTTCTGCCACTGTCACTCTCACAGTGGCTGTGGCAGACAGCATCCCCGACATCCTGGCTGACTTGGGTAGTGTCGACACTCCTGCAGACCCTGATTCTGATATCACACTCTACCTGGTAGTGGCAGTTGCTGTGGTCTCCTGTGTCTTCCTAGTCTTTGTACTTGCACTGCTGGCCCTTAGGCTAAGGCGCTGGCACGCTTCGCATCTGCTACAGGCCACATCAGGCGGATTGACTGGGGTACCACCATCACATGTTGTGGGCGTGCATGGGGTTCAAGCTTTCCTACAGACCTATTCTCAAGAGTTCTCCCTCACACCTGACTCTGGGAAGAGCCACCTAATCTTCCCGCAGCCCAACTACGCAGACACGCTCATCAGCCAGGAGAGCTGTGGGAAAAGCGAACCTGTGTGCAGCTCAGTTGAGTCCAAGTTTCCCATTGATGACATTCCTTTGGTTCCTGTGAGTTTGGGTTTTTTCCCTTTATTAATTTATGATAATTAGCTCTCTGTTTTCATGTTGCATAAGTCGATGTTTACGTATTTATAACCACTCAATTTTTCACTGAGCCTAGTCTTTCAGTTGATTGGTCGGACATCACTGATATGATTTTGACTTTTTTATTATAAAATTCTTGTCAGTAGGGGCGGTTCCTATTTTCCTGCATGGCTAGAACGGATTGGTTGGTCATGGTGACTCTCTACTATCTCTCCAGCTGGAGTTCTCTTCCTGACATTAAGTGGTCATTGTTCCTCATGCCCCTCAGTGTAGTTCTCGCTCCTAAAATAGTTTCCAGTGTGACACTTCCGTAAGGGTGAAATAATAGGTGATCCTTTCTTGGAGAAACAGCTGAAACCCCACAGTCTCTGCCCCCAAATTTCTATTTTGTGACAGGAAAATACCTAAATGAACTATTGTTTTTCAGACCGTAAGTTTGAAGAAATTATTTATGCTAAAGATCTTTTCTGAGGCCAGGTGGTGGTGGCACACACCTTTAATCCCAGTGCTCAGGAGGCAGAGGCAGGCAGATCTCTGTGAGTTTGAGGCCAGCCTGGGCTACAGAGTGAGTTCCAGGACAGGCTCCAAAGCACACAGAGAAACCCTGTCTCGAAGAGCAAAACAAAAAAGAAATCTTTTCTGAGGGTGATTCAAGTTTCAGCTATGATTCCCAAACCCCAGCAAAGTCTTTTTGTCTTTTCTTCTTTTAATGCTGAAAATTGTAGAATCCTTTACAGTAATGACATTAAAGGCGTGGGTTTCCTAGTGCTATAGTGTCAAGTTATGAAAAATAGCTTCACACTCTTCTTTCAAGTGTATGCTTGCGCAAGAGAAGTTGCTAATATGAGGAATTAAAAATTTGTCAAATATAGGAAATTAAAATTTTGTCTCCAGCTCAATTTGCCAACCTCAAGAAGTAGTTAGAATGTAAGTTAGAAACTGGTATCCGAACCTTTGCAGAAGAATCTAAAAAGATTTTCTTGGATTTTAAATATTAGGAAAAATAATTTATTACTTGGTTTTTTTCAACATAAGGTCAACATTCAAGGATGGCATGCAGGAGAACACTTGAACATAACTTTGGAGATGGGAGTATTGCTCAGTGGCAGAGTACTTGGCTGTCCTGTGTGAAACACCCAGTTTCCCTGTGCCTGAAAAAGAAAGGGAAAGAGATGAAACCTCCAAATGTCTATTCTACAGCCTGGTGCCTGTCTTTAATCCCAGCACTTGGGAGGCAGAGGCAGGCAGATCTCTGTGAGTTTGAGGACCACCTGGTCTACAGAGTGAGTTCCAGGACAACCAGGTCTATGTAGAACAACACTGTCTAAAAAATGTGTTTTTTCAAGACAGGGTTTCTCTGTAGCTTTGGAGCCTGTCCTGGAACTAGATCTTGTGCACAGCTCTGGGTTCAATCTGCATCACCTTAAAAATGAAGTAGAAGAAACCATTCTTTCTTCTGTATGCTAATAGAAGAAAATAAGAATTCTCTGGAAATCTAATTTTCTAATTATGTAGTATAGAAATTTTTCAAATTTCTCTTCTGAGGAGTCACATCTGTATTTAAATTAATGCATGTAAAATGCACATTAATTTGGGGAAAACATAACACAGATACTTGTGATGTATGTATCTATGATGTGGTAAGTAGATAAGAGTCTACACAAAACATCTCTTCTCAATGCTTATTAGCATATGTTAATCATGACATTTTCATACATGTGTGCAATGTGTTTCAATCACATTCAGTTCCCATTACCACCCCTCACCTCCACCGTACTCCCACGCTTTCCCTTCCTCTTCCCAACTGGCCCCACTACTTTGTCCGTGTCTTTTGTGTGGTTTTTATCAGAGTGGTTTACAAGAGCACAGGTGAGGACATTTTCGTTTGTCTTGGTTTAGTTCAGTTGGCTTTTTGACTCAGGGCCCTGTTGTATCTCCCAGGCTCATCTTCAATTCTTTATCTTGTGCTTGCAGACACATGACTTCACACCCAACTGCCCCTTATCTATAAAACCACAACATAGGTAACTGGGCTGATGACTGGAAAGGCTGTGGGAAGCAAGCAGTGCTGGTGCTCTTAAGCTATGTGTGTAGATAACAGAATGTAGAACATAAATAGGCTGGAAGTGAAATTACTGGTATTTTTGTTTCTTTAAAAAAGAGAGTGTTAAATTACACCATATATTTTGAATTTTCTCCTCAATAGCCAGAAAGATCAATGCACACTAAACAAAGATTGGCTTTATGTTCATCACTGTTGAAGGTGGTTGGTTGGTCTGAGCTATACCTGAAGATTCATAACACAATACTTAATATTCTACAGTGTGGTACAAATTTCCAATTGTACATAATTGCCTTTAAAACCTTAAATACATAAGTACTCACTGTAATCCCATAGTAAGATTAAATTTTGCGGCTATTGCATAGCTGCATATTCAGAACAATATATACATTTTGGAAAGGGATTTCTAAACAAGATAAACTGCAATTCCACTCAAAGCCTCTGGGCGCCGCTGTCGGCCAGTGCAGCGCAAGCTCCAAAGACCCGGATCCCTTGGTCTCTAGGCTGGAATTTCCTACGCAGAAGCGAATACATTCCAAAGGGAACTCTCATTCACGGAGACTAAGACACCGATTCCCAGTCCTAAACTGGGATCCCGCTGTCCTGGGTTTAACGCACTACTGCCTCAGAAAACTGCACTCTATCCTGCTGTGAAGAACCGAAGACCCAGAGAGAACCCGAGCCAACAATGGGAGGGAGCTGCGCGCACCGGCGGCGCCCCAGCTGCCCGCAGGTACTGTTTACACTGCTGCTGCCTTTGTTCTGTCCGGCGCTGGCCAAGCCGGTCCGCTACTCCATCCCGGAGGAGCTGGACCGCGGCTCTGTGGTGGGGAACCTGGCCAAGGATCTGGGGCTCAGTGTCCTGGAAGTGTCGGCTCGGAAGCTGCGGATTAGCGCTGAGAAGCTGCACTTCAGCGTAGACGCGGAGAGCGGGGACTTACTGGTGAAGGACCGCATAGACCGTGAGCAGATTTGCAAGGAGAGAAGAAGGTGTGAGCTGCAGTTGGAAGCCGTGCTGGAAAACCCCTTGAATATTTTTCATGTCGTCGTGGAGGTTGAGGACGTTAATGATCACGCTCCTCAATTCGAGAAGAAAGAAACGCGTTTAGAAATTCTAGAAACTGTGTCAGTTGGTACACGAATACCCCTTGAGCCTGCCATTGACCCCGACATAAATTCGAATTCAATTAAAGATTACCAGATAAGCCCCAACTCTTATTTCTCATTAATGGTTAGAGTTAATCCTGATGGCGGCAAAAGCCCGGAGCTGTCTCTTGAGAAACTCCTAGACAGGGAAGAACAAAGGTCTCATCGCTTGATACTGACTGCCTTGGATGGAGGGGACCCGCCTCGGAGTGCTACCACTCAGATAGAAATATCTGTAAAGGACAACAACGACAACCCTCCAGCGTTCAGCAAGGAGGAATACAGGACCAGTGTTAGTGAAAATTTGCCGCCAGGATCCTCCGTGTTGCAAGTGACAGCCACTGATAAGGATGAGGGCGTCAATGCTGAGGTAAGTTACTACTTTCGGAGCACGGCCCAGAGCACAAGGCACGTGTTCTCTCTAGATGAGAAAACAGGCGTGATTAAGAATAACCAGCCATTGGATTTCGAAGATGTAGAAAGATACACCATGGAGGTGGAAGCGAAAGATGGAGGCGGTCTCTCCACACAGTGTAAAATCATCATAGAAGTCCTAGATGAAAACGACAACAGTCCAGAAATAGTCATCACCTCTCTTTCTGAACGTATCTTGGAGAATTCTCCCCCCGGAGTGGTGGTTGCCCTCTTCAAAACGCGAGATCGGGATACCGGGGGAAATGGAGAAGTGACTTGTGACATAGGCAAAGACCTGCCTTTCAAGCTTCAGGCTTCTTCTAGCAACTACTACAAGTTAGTAACAGATGGAGCCATAGACCGAGAGCAGGACCCACAGTATAATGTCACCATCACCGCCACGGACAAGGGCAAGCCACCCCTTTCTTCCAGTACAACCATCACTCTGCACATCACTGACGTAAACGATAACGCCCCGGCTTTCCAGAAGTCATCTTACATAGTCCACGTGGCGGAGAACAACCCACCCGGAGCCTCCATCGCTCAAGTCAGCGCCTCTGACCCGGATTTGGGATCCAATGGTCACATCTCCTACTCCATCATAGCCAGTGACCTGGAACCTAAATTGCTGTGGTCTTACGTGACCGTGAATGCACAGAGCGGAGTGGTGTTCGCGCAACGCGCCTTCGACCACGAGCAGCTCCGCTCCTTCCAACTGACACTGCAGGCCCACGACCAGGGCTCGCCCGCGCTCAGCGCCAACGTGAGCATGCGCATACTGGTGGGCGACCGCAACGACAACGCGCCACGCGTGCTGTACCCCGCGCTCGAGCCCGATGGCTCTGCGCTTTTCGACATGGTACCGCGCGCCGCCGAGCCCGGATACCTGGTCACCAAAGTGGTGGCGGTGGATGCAGACTCGGGACACAATGCCTGGCTGTCGTACCACGTGCTGCAGGCCAGCGATCCTGGACTCTTCAGCCTGGGCCTGCGCACTGGCGAGGTGCGCACAGCGCGTGCCTTGGGAGACAAAGACGCGGCGCGGCAGCGTCTGTTGGTTGGTGTTCGCGATGGTGGACATCCGCCTCTCTCGGCCACCGCCACGCTGCTTCTAGTATTTGCTGACAGCCTGCAGGAGGCCCTGCCAGACCTCAGTGACCGCCCACTATCCCCTGACCCTCAAGCTGAGCTGCAGTTCTACTTGGTGGTGGCCTTGGCCTTGATTTCTGTGCTTTTCCTCCTGGCTGTGATTCTAGCCATCGCGCTTCGACTGCGACACTCTTCCAGCCCCTCTGTCTGGGACTGCTTTCAATCTGGTCTTTGCTCTAAGACTAGGCCAGGGGTTTCTCTCAACTATAGCGAGGGGACTCTGCCTTATTCCTACAATCTGTGCGTTGGGCATACTGGAAAGGCAGAGTTAAATTTCCTGAAATGTAGCGCACCCCTGCCTTCTGCTGAAGACATAGTTTGCAGTAGTTCTCCGGGGGCTTTAATTCCGCTTCACGTTGGGGATGATTTGACAACACATCCCGAGACTCTAACACCGGTAAGTTTCATTTTATTCTTTAATAATCCTAGTTTCTCTTGTTTCAGGCATAGTAACTTTGCTTTCATATCTAGGTTCATATTTGAAAAACTGGTAGCTAACTGCCACCATGTCTTCTCAATGGTGAAATGACAACTTTTCGTTCATAAGTTGATCTTATCCTTCAGTGGAAAAAATAAAGTTAAGAAATTGGAGATACCTTGTAAGGCTCTGGTTGGCAACAAAAGCAGTAAAACTCTTGAGTCTGGAGAAATGGCTCAAGAGTGATGAGTTCTTGTTTTTGCAGAGGACATGCATTGGGTTCCCAGCACCCACAGGGGCTCAGAACCGCCATCACTGTAGTTCCAGGGGATGAGGGTATCTGACACCGTCTTCTGACTTCCTTGGGCTCCAGGCCTTCATGTGGTGCATATATATATATGCACATAAACACTCATAAACATAAAATAATTTTAAAGCAGTAGTCTTGGTGTTTAACCAAATAAATGAGTAACCTCTCCAAACTTGCTACTTAAATGATTTTATGCATCTAGTCTATATAATGTCTAAAATGTTAAAGCATGTTGAACTATCAGATCAGTGCTCCTTTCTAAGAAAATATTCATTGTAAATCATTTCTGCCGCCTTTTGGTGTCTTCATTTATTTTCATGGTTTTTTTTTTTTTTGTCTACTCATGAGCACTTGAGAAGTGATTGGGACATCAGCTAACAGATCTTCCAATTTCTGTTCAGTGACAGAAGCTTCTCTTGGGACGTGACTAAGATTTGTTCACATTCCCAAGGTTTTGTAGTCCCCGAAAGTTAATGTAACTGACCTACAGGGATTTTTCTCCTCCACTTTACTTCTTCTAGCTTTCTTCCATATTATTTCTTCCCTTTTCCTTAGAACTGCTTTTGTGCCTTTTCTCAATCTCTTCTTCTAGATTGAAAGAAATGATCTCCGAGAAAACTGGGAGATGTTCTTGCCCTTTTGTTTTCAGTCTCTGACTTTGATTTAAGATCTTTGAAAGAAAAAAGATAAAATTCATACCTGGGTCTGGCCAGTACCTATCTAGAATTCCAGTGCTCAAGGAACAAGACTCTGCCTCTTAAAACTATAACAAAATGTCTGAACAATTCAGCCACACTGACTGAAACACTTTTTTTTGTTTGTTTGTTTTGTTTTTCGAGACAGGGTTTCTCTGTGGTTTTGGAGCCTGTCCTGGAACTAGCTCTTGTAGACCAGGCTGGTCTCGAACTCACAAAGATCCGCTTGTCTCTGCCTCCCGAGTGCTGGGATTAAAGGCGTGCACCACCACCACCCAGCTGACTGAGACACTTTTAAACAACCTGTTTCCTCTGTAAAAAGAAGTAAACCTGTGACTTCTGGGTGTGGGTGGGCAGGCAAAACTACAAATTTGTGGTCCACCTTCTTCACATTACCATATAAACTGCCAAGGAGAAGACACTGTTAATATTGCTATCAATGTTCTGATATAATAAGATACTTGACACAGAAACTTATTCAAAACTCAACGTCAGGGATGGGGTTTAGCTCAAGTGTAGAGCACTGGGCTCACATTCTTTGACTCCCTATACTGAAAAAATTCACATCACTGTATCTTTGGTTTTGCTTCTGGTGCCTGAAATGCCTATATATGTTTTCTTCCCATTACGTTGCATTTTAGTAGGCAACCATACAATTTGCTCCTTTTACTTTCTAATTATTTTATGAATTTATTTCTAAATAGCCTAATTAAATTTTCAATAACAATTCTATATAATAAAAAGTACATTTTTAAAATTGTTAATAATAATAGACTATCATGTCAGCCTCTGGCTGGATTATAAACTAAACAACATAATAAAATTAAAGAAAATAAAATCTTTCAGTGAATTTTATCAAAAGGAGTATAGTTATCTCCGTGTGAATGAATATCAAAGTTGTGAAATTTTTCAACACGAAAATAAACATTATTCATGCTTTAAGTAGGTATGCTCCTGTTGGAGATAAGTTGCAAATATTATCAATATAACTTATTACACTCCCCAGTAGCCTACAAGTTGAGAAGGACTTGGATATAACTCAGTGATGGAGAACTTGTCTAGCATGTGTGAAGCCCTGATTTCAATGTCACACTTTTTCTTTAAAAAAATGAACAGAGAAATCAAAGGGTTAATATAAAATAAAACAATTCAACAGAAGGATACATTCGCTGAGATACTGTAGTGGGTGCAGTAACTTCTTCCGACTCTGAGCGCCGCTGTTCACCTACGAGGAGCAAAACTCCGCCCGAGCCCTGTTGGAATTCTCAGGGTCCAAAGGCTTAAAATCTCTCAGTTCCTGCAAACCCTCTCCTGAACTGCAACGAAAATCACCCCGGAATTTAAGGTGCTCCATCTGCGGGAGACTCCTTCGCCATAGAAAGAAGAAAAGAACCGAGTCAAACACACACAGCGCGCCCGGCGTATGTGGTCAGGAGACAATGGCGGCTCAAAGGAATCTCTCAGAGAGCACCAAACTGATCCTCCTTTTGCTATGGATGCCCTGGGAGTCCGCAGCCCGGCAGATCCGCTACTCTGTCCCTGAAGAACTAGAGAAAGGCTCTTTTGTGGGCAACATCTCCAAGGACCTGGGGCTGGAGCCCCGCGAGCTGGCGGAGCGCGGGGTCCGCATCGTCTCCAGAGGTAGGTCGCAGCTTTTCTCCCTGAACCCGCGAGGCGGCAGCTTGGTCACGGCAGGCAGGATAGACCGGGAGGAGCTGTGTGCCCAGAGCGCGCCCTGTCTTGTAAGCTTTAACATCCTTGTGGAGGACAGGGTGAAACTCTTCGGGATAGAGATAGAGGTAACGGATATCAATGACAATGCGCCAAAATTCCAAGCAGAAACTCTAGATGTAAAAATTAATGAAAATGTCGCATCAGGGATGCGTTTTCCTCTCCCGGAAGCTATTGATCCGGATGTGGGCGTGAACTCTCTGCAGAGCTACCAGCTCAGCCCCAATAAGCACTTCTCCCTAGGCATTCAGAGTGGCGCTAATGGCGTCAAGTACCCGGAGCTAGTGCTGGAGCACACCCTAGATCGTGAGGAAGAGGCGATTCACCACCTGGTTCTCGTGGCCTCTGACGGGGGTAGCCCTCCCAGATCAGGCACTGTGCTCATCACTGTGACTGTCTTTGATACAAATGACAATGCTCCAATCTTCACCTCGCCTGAATACCGAGTGAACATTCCAGAGAACTTGCCTGTGGGCACTCGGCTGCTAAAGGTAACTGCCACCGACAAAGACGAAGGCGCCAATGGAAAAGTGACATACTCATTCCGAAAACTGCTGGACACGCAATTGTTGAAATTCCAACTAGACAAAAATACTGGGGAGATAAAAATATCCGAAAATCTAGACTATGAAGAAATGAGTTTCTATAAAATAGAAATCCAAGCTGAAGATGGAGGGGCCTATCTTGCAACTGCAAAGGTGTTGGTTACGGTAGAGGATGTAAACGACAACACTCCAGAGGTGACCATCACATCTCTCTTCAGTCCAGTGGCTGAAAATTCGCCTGCGGGAACTGTCATAGCCCTGTTAAACGTGCATGATTTAGACTCTGGGCAGAATGGACAGGTAACCTGTTCCATCTCAGGGGATCTACCATTTAAATTAGAAAAATCCATTGATAGTTACTATAGACTAGTGACACAGAGAGCCCTTGATAGGGAACAGGTATCCTCTTACAACATCACTGTAACAGCCACTGATGGGGGAAACCCACCTTTGTCAAGCAAAGCTCACTTCACTCTGCAAGTGGCGGATATCAACGACAACCCTCCCGCCTTCTCTCAGGGCTCCTACTTTACCTATATCCCAGAGAACAACCCCAGGGGCGCTTCCATCTTCTCGGTGACAGCCCTGGATCCCGACAGCAAAGAGAACGCCCAGATCGTTTACTCTCTGGCTGAGGACACCATTGAGGGGACACCACTTTCTTCCTACATCTCCATCAACTCAGACACCGGCATCCTGTACGCTCTCTGCTCCTTTGACTATGAGCAGTTCCGTGAACTGCAGGTGCAGGTGACTGCTAGTGACAGCGGGAAGCCTCCCCTCAGCAGCAATGCGTCCTTGACCCTGTTGGTGCTGGATCAGAATGACAACTCACCAGAAATTTTGTACCCCATTCCGCCCACTGACGGCTCCACTGGGGTAGAGCTTGCTCCCCGCTCAGCAGAGCTGGGCTACCTTGTGACGAAGGTGGTGGCGGTGGACAGAGACTCCGGACAGAACGCCTGGCTGTCCTATCGCCTACTCAAAGCCAGCGAACCAGGGCTATTCTCGGTGGGGCTGCACACAGGAGAGGTGCGCACGGCGCGGGCATTGCTGGAGAGGGATGCCCTCAAGCAGAGTCTAGTGGTAGCCGTACAAGACCACGGCCAGCCTCCTCTCTCCGCCACAGTCACTTTGACTGTTGCAGTAGCTGACAGCATCCCCAATGTTCTGGCGGACTTGAGCAACCTGGAGCCACCGCAGGACTCTGAAACCTCAAGCCTCACCCTCTACCTAGTAGTGGCAGTGGCAGTGGTGTCCTGTGTTTTTCTCGCCTTTGTTATTGTGTTGTTGGCAATCAAACTTCGGCGCTGGCACGAGTCTCACGCGCTTCAGTCTTCCAGAGATGGATTGAGTGGCCTGCCTGCCTCTCACTATGTGGGCGTGGACGGGGTGCGCGCTTTCTTGCAAACCTATTCGCATGAGGTTTCCCTCACTGCTGATTCCAGGAAGAGTCACCTGATCTTTCCGCAGCCCAACTATGCAGACACGCTCATCAGCCAAGAGAGTTGCGAGAAAAAAGATCCTTTGTCTCTGTTAGATGATTCGAAGTGCCCTGTAGAAGATGCCCCTCTGGTGCCAGTGAGTGCTAATTTTACCTTTTCTTTAAACAGCTATGGTTAGATTTACATTTAGGCTCAAAACCGGGTGGTAGTAATAGTAGATCTCTACTTTAAAACCACTTCCCTCGGTACCGGTTCCGGTTTCCGGCGTCACATGCCTCTTGCTGAAACGTTAAAGAGTAGAATCTGGTGGCTAAGACTATTTTGGAAACTGTCATGAAAATCACTGAGATTGCATAAGGTTGTCATGAGTAGCCTTGCAGAACCTTGTGTATTGTGTTGTGCAACACTGACAGTTCCTAAAAGGGAACCGTTTTCATCTGAAAGTGTCTGTTGATTTTTGTGCCCTCCTCAGGGGTCACATGCTGCAACCCTACCGCTTTTGAAGTCAAGTTTGTCAAAAGTAGGTAAATGTCAGAAACAAATGCCTTCACCCCACCAGATACACAAGCCGGGTTTACCGCTGTTCATTGCGGACATTAAGGACAGTCAATATGTCTTTGCAGTCTTTTCAAACAATACATGAAATACTCATTAGAGATTTTAAGTTTTTAATTGATAGTCGACCAACAATTCATAACTACGTGCTTAGAATCTTTATAACCACAATCATACCCGTTAGCCCACTGTCTTTCCTTTTGCCTATAATTATGTAACATCTTATTATATGAGAGATACAGTCTTTTAAAATGACTTTCCTTACCCAACAATTCCAGGAATTTATATGGTTAGATTGAGGAGATCTTTTTTGTTCTCTTTGTCTTTTTTCCTTCACAATTAAACATGCCACTAAGTAAAGCTAAAATATAAATACAGATTTGGGGAGAATAATGTGTGTGTTCCTAAGAACAGATGCTAAGCATGTATGATAAGGGTATTTCATCTTTAATGTAGAAGAAAACTCAGAGGAAACCCAAAAGTACTGGGTCAAAACTTTAAAATAAACTAAGAGCTAAGAGCAAAGGAAGAACTGGCATTTCTGCAGGGGATCAGAATTTAAGCAAAGATTACATGAAATCCTTCTAAATGATTGATTAGTGGAGATATTGGTGAGCACATTTAGTGCAAGAAAATACTGATATATTTGGTTCAATCTTTGGATTTATTATTACTCTGCTGAAGTTACTAGAAAAAGGAGTGCTCTACCTAGTCTCAAAATACACCTGAGACCATAACATTTTTGTGTCAACACTTGTTTAATTGTAGATCCCTGGAAGGTAAGTACACACCTGGAGTTATAACGCTGTTTGGTCATTGAAATTGTTATTCTACATCTTTGTCCCACAAGAGTAATAATTATTATTCTGTGTACATTTCAGTTCCATTAATTGAAAAAAAGCAAGCTTCAACACAACTCTTTTGACAAAAATATTCTATTAAAAATCTTTAGAGCAATGTTGAACATCCTGGAGGCTGAATACAGCCAGGGTTGCATTCTAAATATGGGTGACGGGGTTTTGCGTTTTAACCGACAAAGGTTGGGTTGATGACAAAAGATAATTACCCTCAAAAGGAGTGATAGTCATCTCTTACGGGTGGATGATTTGGGAAATGTAGTCCATGGGTTAGGGTCTGTGTACTTTCCCTTTACTTTCTTTCATGCCTTTTTATTTGAAGGAAATAGTCCTTCAGTCTACCCAAAATGATCATTTTTTTACAAATTAAGCATAATATTTAATATTAAAAATTTTCAAGATGAAAACAAAATAAATGAGAAATAAAATATTTGGCTATCAATTTGCTTTTATATAAAATAAAAGATTCCTCAAAATATGAAATGCCAGACTGCAATTCCACTCAAAGCCTCTGGGCGCCGCTGTCGGCCAGTGCAGCGCAAGCTCCAAAGACCCGGATCCCTTGGTCTCTAGGCTGGAATTTCCTCCGCAGAAGCGAATACATTCCAAAGGGAACTCTCATTCACAGAGACTAAGACACCGATTCCCAGTCCTACACTGGGATCCCGCTGTCCTGGGTTTAACGCACTACTGCCTCAGAAAACTGCACTCTATCCTGCTGTGAAGAACCGAAGACCCAGAGAGAACCCGAGCCAACAATGGGAGGGAGCTGCGCGCACCGGCGGCGCCCCAGCCGCCCGCAGGTACTGTTTACACTGCTGCTGCCTTTGTTCTGTCCGGCGCTGGCCAAGCCGGTCCGCTACTCCATCCCGGAGGAGCTGGACCGCGGCTCTGTGGTGGGGAACCTGGCCAAGGATCTGGGGCTCAGTGTCCTGGAAGTGTCAGCTCGGAAGCTGCGGGTTAGCGCTGAGAAGCTGCACTTCAGCGTAGACGCGGAGAGCGGGGACTTACTGGTGAAGGACCGCATAGACCGTGAGCAGATTTGCAAGGAGAGAAGAAGGTGTGAGCTGCAGTTGGAAGCCGTGCTGGAAAACCCCTTGAATATTTTTCATGTCGTCGTGGAAGTTGAGGACGTTAATGATCACGCTCCTCAATTCCCAAAAGATGAAATAAACCTAGAAATAAGTGAATCCGTCAGCCCAGGGATGAGAACAATTCTGGAGTCTGCAGAAGATCCTGATATTGGTGTGAATTCACTGAGCAAGTATCAACTAAGTCCTAACGAGTATTTCTCATTGTTGGTGAAAGACAACCCGGATGGTAGCAAATACCCAGAATTAGAACTGCAAAAGATGCTGGACCGAGAAACAGAGAGCACCCACCATCTGGTGCTGACAGCTGTAGACGGTGGGGACCCGCCCCGAAGTGGCACCACTCAGCTCCGAATCCGAGTGGTGGATGCCAACGATAACCCCCCAGTGTTCAGCCAAGATGTGTACAGGGTCCGCCTTCGGGAAGATGTGCCTCCAGGGACGGCCGTCCTAAGGCTGAGAGCCACGGATCAGGACGAGGGCAGCAATGCAGAATTCACGTACTCCTTCCTCGGAGTAGCTAACAAAGCCCAGCACGTGTTCTCTCTGGATCCTATAACCGGAGATATTGTAACTCGCCAGCCATTGGATTTTGAAGAAGTAGAAAGATATACGATTGATGTGGAGGGAAAGGACCGAGGATCTCTTTCTTCACAGTGCAAAGTAATTATAGAAGTTCTAGATGAGAACGACAACAGCCCAGAAATAATCATCACTTCCCTCTCTGAACAGATTTTGGAGGATTCCCCTTCTGGAACGGTTGTGGCCCTCTTCAAAGTACGGGATCGAGATTCCGGGGAAAACGCAGAAGTTTCGTGCAGTTTAAGCAGAGATAGTCCGTTTAAGATTCATTCCTCTTCCAATAATTACTACAAGTTAGTAACAGATAGCACCCTAGACCGGGAACAGACCCCGGGGTACAACATCACTATCACAGCCACAGATAGGGGCCAGCCGCCCCTTTCCTCCAGCACAACCATCGTTCTGCACGTCGCTGACGTCAACGACAACGCACCTGTTTTCCAAGAGCCCGCCTATCTGGTAAATGTACCAGAAAACAACCAGCCCGGTACCTCCATAACCCAAGTCAAAGCATGGGATCCAGATCTGGGACCAAATGGCCTCGTCTCCTACTCCATCATTGCCAGCGACCTAGACCCAAAGACGTTGTCATCATTTGTATCCGTGAACCAGGACAGTGGAGTGGTGTTCGCGCAGCGCGCCTTCGACCACGAGCAGCTCCGCTCCTTCCAGCTGACACTGCAGGCCCGCGACCAGGGCTCGCCCGCGCTCAGCGTCAACGTGAGCATGCGCATACTGGTGGGCGACCGCAACGACAACGCGCCGCGCGTTCTGTACCCTGCGCTGGAGCCCGATGGTTCCGCGCTCTTCGACATGGTGCCTCGCGCTGCCGAGCCCGGATATCTGGTTACCAAAGTGGTGGCAGTGGATGCAGACTCTGGACACAATGCCTGGCTGTCGTATCACGTGCTGCAGGCCAGCGACCCTGGGCTATTCAGCCTGGGCCTGCGCACTGGCGAGGTCCGCACAGCGCGTGCCTTGGGCGACAAGGACGCGGCTCGGCAGCGCCTTCTGGTCGCTGTGCGTGATGGTGGACAGCCACCACTCTCTGCCACTGCTACATTGCTTCTAGTTTTCGCAGACAGCCTACAAGAAACATTGCCGGACCTCATCGATCATCCCTCCCCTTCCGACTCTCAGAGTGAGCTTCAGTTTTACCTGGTGGTGGCCTTGGCCTTGATCTCAGTGCTTTTCCTCCTCGCCATAATTTTGGCCATTGCTTTGCGCTTGCGACAGTCTCCCAGCCCGTCAACCACTGGCTGCTTGGGGTCAGTTCTTGGCTCCAAGTCTCCACCTGTACTTCCACCCAACTACAGTGAAGGAACATTGCCCTATGCCTATAATTTGTGCGTGCCAGGAGATCAAGCTAAGCCAGACTTTAATTTTCTCACATCTATTGGTGATTATCCAGCCGCACAAGATATTCTCAACAAAGATAGCTCCTCAGCACTGTTGGCTAGCATTTTAACTCCTAGTGTCGAAGCAGACGAGAAGACCTTTAACCAGGTATTTAATCTTACACTTTTTATACGCCGGTACTCCAATGCACTCCAATACAATTTGTTTGTGTTTGGTTTTGTTTGGTTTTGAGACAGAAGTCTATGTAGTTCTAGTTGTCGTGGAATTCTCTGTGTAGACCAAACTGAGCTGGAACTCACAGAGATCTACCTGCCTCTGCTTCCCGAGTGCTGAGAATAAACGCATGACCCAACTGGCCAGCTCTATTTTTGGAGCTTAAAGCGCCTAAGGGAAATCTAGACCAAACTCATGGGTATCACTGTGTTTGGAAGGGATGTGGAAGCATGACTCGGTGACAACGCTCATGTGCCTCGTGTGGAATATGCCTGGTTTTATCCAGCACACACAACAGAAGGTTGGCTGTGCTTCAATACACCCCTGTCCAAGCATATTGAATTCTTTTTTTTTTTGAGGGTTGCTTGTGTAGTATGCCCTAGTCCTGGCTTCAATTACTAATTCTCTCCTCCCTCTCCTCCTGCCTCTAACACACACAAGTATATAAAAATCTCACTTGAGTTTTTCATTAAAATGCCTTGCAGTTATAGATATGAAATACAATTTTATTTTATTACATTTTAAATGATAACATAATGCTATTCAAAGTTTAAATGAAACATTTCGTCTTTATTTTGCTTGTTAAAAAACAAAAGAATTCACTTTACAAACAACTCTGGTGGGGACTGGAGAGATTGGCTTAGTGGTTGAAAGCACCACTGCTCTTTGGCCGAGCACCCACAACTGTCGGCTCACTACTGCCTGTAACTCCAGTTCCACCTTCTCCCGGACTTCACATGAACCCACATTCACATATGTGCACACTCACAAAGACACGCGCATACCCACAGAATTCAAACATTAAAATAAAAACTTGCATAAAAGTATTAATAATAGCCATAATAGCCATGAGTCCTACCTGCGGATTTTGTGGGCCGTGCTGTTTTCACATCCACAGATGTCGTGTCTCTTCCGTCAGCAAAACCAGTCGGAATCACAACTAGTCTGCGCATTTCCAGTTCCAGTAGTGTTCCGAAACGTTTTTAATTTAACGAGTCCATTTAATACTTACCCATTTTATAAGCGCGCTTGGCAGATTTTACATCACATCACTATTGTTTGCGGTTTTCAACTTCACATATGTGTATGATCCACGGAAAAGGTGAGTGTGACAATTTCCTCTGCCACAGACACCAGGTTTTTCTTAGGGTTGTGATAATAAGATTGGACTCTAGGCGCCGCTGTTGACCAATCAAGGAATGGAAGAACAAAGCTATTGAGTCCTCCCGAACCTCCACCACACAAAGCTGAAAGGGATGGATACTCACGCATCTTAATTCTGGAAATAAGAACACCTTCGTTCGCTTCGGGATATGTTTTGGATGCGGACATCCTGGAACCTCGTAGACACAAAAGGTGATACAGAAAAAAGTAAATAAATAAACCTGCGCAAGACCCCACGGAAGAGAGCTCACACCGGGCCATGGCGAATCAGCCTCAGAGACTGGTACGCAGCGCGCTGGTCCCGCTGTGCGTTTTCCTTGGGACCTTGTTGACGTTTGGGGCAGGGCAGATGCGATACTCGGTGCCAGAAGAGACAGATAAAGGCTTCTTCGTGGGCAACATCTCCAAAGACCTGGGGCTGGAGCCCTGGGAGGTTGCGGAACGCGGAGTCCGCATCGTCTCCAGAGACGCAGAAACGGAGCTTTTCGCTCTGAATCCGCGAGGTGGCAGTTTGGTCACCGCAGGTAGAATCGACCGTGAAGAGTTGTGTGATACGTTGCCCTCCTGCTTGCTAAATTTGGAGATTCTCGTGGAGGACACCCTGAAAATTTACGGAGTGGAGGTGGAAATAACGGACATTAATGATAATGCCCCCAGCTTCCGGGAAGAGGAGGTGGAGATCAAAGTCAGCGAGCAGGCTAGTCCTGGGTCGCGATTTCCTCTTCCTAACGCTAGGGATCCAGATGCGGGGATGAACTCCCTCCAGAGCTACCAGCTCAGTCCTAGTAGCTACTTTTCCTTGCAGGTGAGAGGCGGAACCGATGGGGACAAGAACCCAGAGCTCGTGCTGGAGGAAGGCCTGGATCGGGAGAAAGAGGCATCTCACAATCTTCTCCTCACAGCCTTAGATGGGGGAGATCCCATCCGCAAGGGCACGGTTCCTGTTCGTGTCGTGGTCCTCGATGTAAACGACCACACCCCAAAGTTCACACAGTCTGTGTACAGAGTGAGTGTTCCCGAAAGCCTCAGCTCTGGAACTCGGGTGCTCGTGGTAAACGCCACAGACCCAGACGAGGGTATCAACGGGGAAGTGAGGTACTCGTTCCGGAACGTGAAAAGCAAAGCTTCTGAAATTTTTCAGTTGAATCCTCAAACTGGAGAAGTTCTAGTCGGAAAGCCTCTGGATTTTGAAAAGTACAGATTCTACGAGATGGAAGTTCAAGGCCAAGATGGTGGAGGCCTCTTGAGCACCGCCAAGTTGCTGATCACAGTTGTGGATGTGAATGATAACATTCCAAAGATAACTGTCACCTCGTCCATTAACTCCGTAATGGAAAATTCTCCTTCAGGTACAGTAATTGCTCTTTTAAACGTTCAAGATCAAGATTCTGGAGAAAACGGTCAGGTCACTTGCTTCATTCCTAGTGGTCTTCCTTTTAAGTTAGAAAAGACTTACGGAAATTACTATAAATTGATAACAAGTAGTGAACTGGATCGGGAGCAGGTGGAGAGCTACAATATTACATTAATCGCCAAAGATCAGGGAAGTCCACCCTTGTCTACGGAAACTCACCTCCTGCTGAAAGTGGCGGATGCCAACGACAACCCTCCAGTTTTCACTCACCCCTCTTACTCTGCCTACATTCCTGAAAACAACCCCAGAGGCTCTTCCATCTTCTCAGTGACCGCAGTTGATAGGGACAGCAGAGAAAATGCCCAGGTCACTTACTCTCTGGCTGAGGACACAATCCAGGGATCACCTCTATCCGCTTATGTTTCTATCAACGCAGACACCGGTGTGCTGTATGCCCTGCAATCCTTCGACTATGAGCAGTTCCAAACCTTACAACTGGGAGTGACTGCTAGTGACAGTGGGGACCCACCATTAAGCAGCAATATTTCGCTGACCCTGTACGTGCTGGACCAGAACGACAATACTCCAGAGATCCTGTACCCCTCTCTCCCTACTGATGGCTCCACTGGGGTGGAATTGGCGCCCCGCTCAGCAGAGCCGGGTTATTTAGTGACCAAGGTGGTGGCAGTGGACAGAGACTCGGGACAGAATGCCTGGCTGTCCTATCGCCTGCTCAAAGCCAGCGAGCCAGGGCTCTTCTCCGTGGGGCTGCACACAGGAGAGGTTCGCACTGCCCGCGTCTTGATGGACAAAGATGCTCTCAAGCAGAGCCTTGTGGTAACTGTACAGGATCACGGCCAGCCTCCCCTCTCCGCTACTGTCAGACTTACTGTGGCCGTGGCTGACAGCATCCCAGAGGTTCTGGAGGATTTGGTTAGTCTGGAGACTCCCGCCAATCCTGATGAGTCAGGCCTCACCCTCTACCTAGTGGTGGCCATCACTACAGTCTCCTGCATCTTCCTCATCTTTGTCATGGTACTACTGGCTCTCAGGCTTCGGCGCTGGCACTCCTCGCGTCTGGTCCAGGCTGCCAGCGGATTGGCTGGCATGCCTCCTTCGCATTTTATGGGCGTGGACGGGGTGCGAGCTTTTCTCCAGACCTATTCCCACGAGGTTTCACTCACTGCAGACTCGAGGAAGAGTCACCTCATCTTTCCTCAGCCCAACTATGCAGACACCCTCATCAGTCAGGAGAGCTGTGGGAAAAGCGAGCCTCTCTTGATAGCTGAAGACTCAGCTACCATTTTAGGCAAATGTGACCCGACAGATATTCAGGTGAGATAAATTTCTTTGCCTCCCAAATATTGCTGTTTTGGCACAAGTCTTGAAGGGACTTTTGTTGAGCTGGTTATGAAAATTAGGCTTGGGTGAAAATAAGTACTCTATACATATATAGAACATTTGTCTGCCGGTTTGTGTACCTTACCATCATCAGACTAACATTTTTTTTTTCAGAAAGCTTTATCAAAGTCGATTTTTAGTGCTTGCATGTTTTCTTTTGATTTTGTAAAGCTAGCTCGACTCTCTTCGCTTGCTTTGTCGTGCGTTAACTTCAGTACCGTTTGTCTATCGTCATGATCTGTGGCTGTCTATGTAAACTAATTGTGATTTAATTCGACGACTCATAGATTTTATTTCAATTTCACAGCCTCTCTATAGTCTACCATGGTTTGCTTCTAATGTGTAAATTTAACTCAGGAACATGGTCTCTGCAGCGTTTCCTCCTTTATCTACACACTACTTATAGCGAGATTTTCTTCTGAGTACAGAACAGTTCAGTTTTGTTTTGTTTGTTTTTTTGAAGGTTGGTGGTATTTTGGGGTCCTGTTGACTACTTCAATTTTGTGTCGATGCTTCACCCTATCAAAACAGATGCATAACAGGACTTTCTTTGTTGGGAGAGGGAATGCAGGATCATTTTCTTAGGCTCCCTATCTATCCTAGTGTGAATTCACTAGATTTTTCTAAGAATAACCTGACTGTTGTTGAGTTGATGTTGCTTCCTTTTGTTTTTCTTTTTACTGTAGTGTTGTGTGTAATGCTTTTTCTTTTTTCCTTTTTTTCTTCTCTTGTTCTTTTCTATTTTTCCTTTCCTTTTGTGGAATGTTTTTTAATGTAACAAATTCACATATAGAAATGTTTATCCCATGCTTCTCAGAAAGTTTCAAATTCAGATTTGTTTATATGGTTTGTGGAGAGGGGAGTGGGTGTTTGGATTGCATAAGTGATTGATTCAGTGGCCAATCATGTGCTTAGCATGTAAGACCCTTGGTGAAATCTCTAGCACAAGGAGGGTGGGAATTCTTCTTCTTCTTCTTCTTCTTCTTCTTCTTCTTCTTCTTCTTCTTCTTCTTCTTCTCTTTCCTCCTCCTCTTCCTCTTTGTTGAAGTGTTCTCCTTCTCCTTCATCGTCGTCTTTCATCTAGAAGTCTTGGATTCCAGCTTTCTTTACTTAGGCTCATTTTTTACTACACTTAAGCATGTTCAACTGTGGTAATCAGAAAGAAAAAGCCCTTGCTATCAGAGCCTCAATACTTATCCAGTAATATGCATATTATCTGAAGCAAAGGCAAACAACAAAAAGAGACTTATCTAGAAGATTTAATCTCATGAATCACTTCCATAATTAAACTCTACATTCCTATGTCACACCTGGAGATTTGATTCAAGCTATTTGTGCATTAATATTTCCTTTCAAGTTAATGGTTTACACTTAGGAGTTGATCTTAATATAATTCATTGTAAATTTGGTGATTGAGCACAATTCTTCAACTGTTGTTAGTTCTTCCTACATATGTCTAAATTTGTCTTGAAGCCAAGAAGAGTATTTGAGTGTTTTGAGTAGTGTTTATACTTATGGAATTCCAAACTCAAAAAAGAAAAAAATCCTTAAGGTACTACATTTGAACTAGAATTATTCAAAATGCTATGATTGGTAGGGAGAGATTGCACCGTGTTTTAAAGCACAATCTAAACGAGGTGGGGAGCTGTGAACAGAACTCTGAAAGCTGATTTGCAAGTCGCTGAAGATTCAGTTAGGATGCACCATATAGTTCATTTAAATAAAAGGGTAAAAGAGAAAATGCGCTCACATGTCATGTCATTAAATTCTTAAGGATGAACGAGCATTTAACAATCCCTGTATTGCATCTATATTATAACTAGAAATAATTTGTGGCGCTGATCATCTTTATTTCAAATGTGCCCTAAATAGTATGGAGTGCCCTGTCTCTAGCAATTATGCGTGTGTCAGGTTTTCCCAAACCACTTGGTGGGGCTATTTTCCACGTGGCCTTGAGAAGAGTCTTACCTGGCTCCTCCACTGTGTGCATCTCCTCTGACAGGAGAAAACAGGCCTTTTACTCTCTCATTGCTTGGTTAATAGCTATGCTACAGATTCCATCTCTGGGGGCTTTGTTCAATAGCAACACTGGAAAACAAATTCTAAACTCAAACTCCTTTGTTGCTTTTGTCCCAATATAGCTCTGTATACCTAATCCCATTGAATCTGTAAAGGCTTCTGGTTGCAATTTTATGAGTGGACTCTGGGCGCCGCTGTTGTCCAGTTCGCTGTAAGAGCTGACTCCCAGGCTCTACGGGTTGAAATTGTGAAAGTTCACTGAAGGCTTAAAGAGTGGGGGGGACTTGAATCTTCTGCTTAGCAAATCAGATTAGAGACTGTGAGATCTTCAAACTTGGAGGGAGCGTTTGGGTTTTCCTCGTGGTGGAAGTAATTCGTGAAGCCTTCCCGCTTCACCCGGGAACCTCTGAGAAGGATGGAGGCCACAGTGAAACCAGGGAGCAGGACCCGGTGGAGGCAAGTACTCTTTCCGTTCTTGCTGCCTTTGTTCTGCACGGGGCTTTCGGAGCAAATCCGATATTCTATTCCCGAAGAAATGGCCATGGGCTCGGTTGTGGGAAACCTCGCTGTGGATCTGGGGCTGCCTGTTCGGGATTTACGGACTCGAAACCTCAGAGTTATCGCAGAGAAACCGTACCTTACTGTGAACCCTGAGAACGGGAACATAGTTGTGAGCGACAGAATAGATCGAGAATTACTGTGCTTCCAAAGCTCCCTGTGTGTCCTGCCCTTAGAGATTGTGGCAGAAAACCCCCTAAACGTCTTTCACATCAGCGTGGTGATAGAAGACATAAATGATAATCCTCCCCACTTCCTCCAAAAGAGTATTGTTTTACAAATCAATGAACTTGCAATTCCAGGCACTAGGTTTGGCCTGGAATCTGCCATAGACGAAGATGTAGGACGGCACTCCCTCCAGAGTTACCAGCTCAGTAAGAATGAGCATTTCTCTCTGGTGGTGAAGGACAAGGCTGAAGGCAAGGATGCACCAGAATTAGTGTTAGAGAAGCCTTTAGACAGGGAAAAGCAGAGCTCCCAGCTCTTGGTCCTGACCGCGGTGGATGGGGGAGAACCAGTACTAACTGGCACTGCTCAAATTCAAATCGTGGTCACTGATGCTAATGATAATCCCCCAGTGTTCAGCCAAGACTCCTACAAAGTCAGTCTTAGAGAGAACGTGCCCTCAGGCACTTCTGTGGTAAAGGTGGTGGCCACCGACCAGGACGAGGGTGTCAATGCAGAGGTCACCTACTTCTTCAAATCAGTAGGAGATGATATTAGAAATAAGTTTATCCTAGATTACCAAAATGGAGAAATTAAATCTGAAGGCCCTATAGACTTTGAAACCAAGAGAACTTATACCATGAGCATAGAGGCCAAGGACGGTGGAGGTATGGCCACAGAATGTAAAGTTATTATAGAAATTCTCGATGAAAACGACAATGCCCCGGAAGCAGTTTTTACTTCGGTGTCCAATTCTATAACCGAAAATGCAGAACCTGGGACAGTGGTGGCTCTGTTCAAAACATATGATAAAGATTCAGAAGAAAATGGAAGGATGACGTGCTTCATAAAAGAAACGGTTCCTTTTAGAATTGAATCTTCTGCCAGTAATTACTATAAGCTTGTAACTGATGGGGTTCTGGACCGGGAGCAGACTTCAGTGTACAATGTCACCATCGTCGCCACTGATAGAGGCAAGCCACCCCTCTCCTCCAGCACAAGCGTCACGCTGCACGTTGGGGACATCAATGACAACGCTCCAGTTTTCCACCAGGCCTCCTACTTGATCCAAGTGGCTGAAAATAACCCGCCTGGTGCTTCCATTGCACAAGTAAGCGCCTCCGACCCGGATTTGGGGCCCAATGGCCATGTTTCCTACTCTATCATAGCCAGCGACCTGGAACCTAAATCGCTATGGTCCTACATATCCGTGAACCAGGACAGCGGGGTAGTTTTCGCACAGCGCGCCTTCGACCATGAGCAGCTGCGCTCCTTCCAACTGACATTGCAGGCGCACGACCAGGGCTCGCCCGCGCTCAGCGCCAACGTGAGCATGCGCGTGCTGGTGGGCGACCGCAACGACAACGCGCCGCGTGTGCTGTATCCCACGCTCGAGCCTGATGGCTCTGCGCTCTTCAATATGGTACCACGCGCCGCCGAGCCCGGATACCTGGTCACCAAAGTAGTGGCGGTGGACGCAGACTCCGGACATAACGCCTGGTTGTCGTATCACGTGCTGCAGGCCAGTGATCCGGGACTCTTCAGCCTCGGGCTGCGCACTGGCGAGGTCCGCACAGCGCGTGCCTTGGGTGACAGAGATGCAGCTCGGCAGCGCCTTCTGGTAGCTGTGCGTGATGCTGGGCAGCCACCGCTCTCGGCTACAGCCACGCTGCACCTGATCTTCGCTGACAGCCTACAGGAGGTCCTGCCAGACCTCAGCGATGACCCTCTGCCATCGGACCCCCAGAGTGAGCTTCAGTTTTACCTGGTGGTGGCCTTGACCTTGGTCTCAGTACTCTTTCTTTTCGTTGTGATTCTCGCCATGGTCCTTCGTCTTCGACAGTCCCACAGTCTTGCAGCCTCAGACTGCTTTCAGTCTGGCCTCTGTTGTAAGACTAGACCAGGGGTTTCTCTCAACTACAGTGAGGGGACTCTGCCTTATTCCTACAATCTCTATGTTGCCTCCAATAGTCAAAAAACATCTCATTTTCTTACCTTAACGCCAGAAATGATCCCTCCGCAAGATCTTTCAATGCAAGCTTCTGTGGAAGTGAGTGCCACTGAGGAGAACAAGACAGTCTCTGATTCTCTCGCTTCTACCCACGTGAGTTTCAATGTGCCTTTCATTCGCAATTTGTTTAATTTTCATATTCGATTGGAATGATTTTTTTTAACAGGGTCCAGTTGTCCTGGAACTCACTGTGTAGACCAGGTTGGCATTGAACACACAGAGGTCCTCCTCCCTCTGCTGGAATTAAAAGTGTGTGCCACCACATCTGGCTTTGAAAGGAATATCTTAAAGCACATTATACTCACAATCTCCTGTTTGATTTGCACAATCTCACTTCCTTTCCTGTCTTTTCTCTATGGGCCAGTAACTGCCACCATTAGGCTTCAGAATTTTGAAATATTTTATCCATATACATCAAAACTCAAAACATAGAAGTATTATGGCTCACTGCCTTTCAAGTAATTCTAAACAGTGTGTGTGTGTGTGTGTGTGTGTGTGTGTGTGTGTGTGTACGCGCGCGCGCCATGTGGAGGTCAGAGGACAACTTTTGGGAGTTGGTTCTCTATTTCTACATTGTGAGTCCCAGGAACTTAACTCAGATTCTGTTAGGTTGGGCAGCAGGCGCCTTTACCTGCTGAGCATCTCATGCTGAGCCTACTCAAATATAAACTGAACTATACTTTTGTTTCTCTGTAGTTGTTTCTTGGGAGATCAATATCTTGAGCTTATGAGGCTTTTTCTTTATTAATATAAATTGAGAAATACTATGTACAAAAAGGTTCTCAAATATGATGTGATAATAATTTGGTGATAGTGTTCAGATATATTAAGGGTTCTTTTAATCCCATTTTTATGTCTGGTCTTTTCCCACGAGTATCTATAAGTTTCCTTCCAATTTTATCTTCTGGCTACCAGAGGCTGGAGGCTAGCTCAGTTAGAGTTTATACTTAAGCACTGGAGATAGCTAAGGTCCACTGTCCTGCAGCCATCATCAAACACAGCTTCTAGACACATGAAATATGTCCTCTCCTAGAATCTTTTCTACATTCTGATGTGCTTCTAAATGTACGGCCAATAATTCTCAGTTACTAAAATTAGGTCGGTTACCCAAGACAAGGTAATTTTATAGTATTCTTCAGATTCCTAGTTTTCTTACTAAAGTCTTACTCAACACCAAAGATCTACTGAAATTTTGTCTTATTGGGCAAAAACAGGAAAACACAAACAGCTACTGAAAATAATTTCAAGGAAGTGGGTTTGTAGGTAAAATATGAGAGAACTAAAATGCTCACTGAACTGTCCACTACTGTTAAATCTTTCTGTCTCCATCTCCACTTGAAGAACAGTAGATGGAGCTATTCAAGGTACAAGGCCAAAGTAATTCTCTCCCTTAGTTCAGGACTGTGCAGTAATTGGTTCGGACTCTGAGCGCCGCTGTTCAACCAGGGAGGAAAAAGCAGCGAAGCCCTGCTCGCTGACTTTGCAGGCGCCTAAAGCACAAAGCAGATAAAGACAAAAACACCTCTCGGAGGAAACTGGCCACAGGAGCGGGTCCCATCTCCTGACTGTCGGGTTCCAAGGCCTGAAAGGTGGATTCTGGTTTAAGTGGTCAAAGGCAGGATTGGAGATAATCCTCAAGTGACAATGATCCCTGCGCAATGGCGCGAGGATGGCAAAGGGCTGGTCTTGCTGGCTGTCCTCCTTGGGATCCTATGGGAGGCCGGATCCACCCAGATACGCTATTCAGTTCCTGAGGAGCTGGAGAAAGGATCTAGGGTGGGCAACATCTCCAAGGACCTGGGGCTGGAGCCCCGAGAGCTGGCGGAGCGAGGGGTCCGCATCGTCTCCAGAGGTAGGACTCAACTTTTCGCTCTGAACCCGCGGAGCGGCAGCTTGGTCACCGCGGGCAGGATAGACCGGGAGGAGCTGTGCATGGGGTCCATCAGTTGTCAATTAAATCTAGAGATTCTGATGGAAGATATAGGGAAAATCTACGGAGTGGAAGTAGAAGTGCGGGACATTAACGACAATGCTCCCTACTTCCGTGAGAGTGAATTAGAAATAAAAATGATTGAAAACGCCGCCGCTGGGATGCGGTTCCCTCTTCCCCACGCTTATGATCCAGATATCGGGAAGAACTCTCTTCAGAGCTACCAGCTCAGCCCGAATGCTCACTTCTCGCTTGAGGTGCAGAAAGGAGCTGATGGTAACAAGTACCCGGAGTTGGTGCTGGAGCGCGCACTGGACCGCGAGGAAAAGGCGGAGCACCTCCTGGTCCTCACAGCTTCAGACGCGGGGGACCCAGTTCGCACTGGCACGGCGCGCATCCGCGTGACAGTCCTAGACGCGAACGACAACGCACCTGTGTTTGCTCGGTCTGAGTACCGCATGAGTGTGCGGGAGAACGTGGCTGTGGGCACTCAGCTGCTGCAAGTCAATGCCACCGACCCGGACGAAGGAGTCAATGCGGAAGTGATGTATTCCTTCCGGTATGTGGACGACAAGGCGGCTAAAGTTTTCAAGCTAGACCGTCATTTGGGGACAATATCAACAATAGGGGAGCTGGACCACGAGGAATCGGGTTTCTACGAGATGGACGTGCAAGCAACCGACAAGGCGGGATTTTCTGCACGGGCCAAAGTCCTCGTCACAGTTCTGGACGTGAACGACAATGCTCCTGAAGTAACCATCACATCCCTCACCAGCTCTGTTCCAGAAAACTCTCCCCGAGGGACATTAATAGCCCTTTTAAATGTAAATGATCAAGACTCGGGGGAAAATGGACAGGTAGTCTGTTCCATCCAGGAGAATCTGCCCTTTAAATTAGAGAAATCTTATGGAAACTATTATAGTTTAGTCACAGACACAGTCCTAGACCGAGAACAGGTTCCTAGCTACAACATCACAGTGACCGCCACTGATAGAGGAAGCCCGCCCCTGTCAACCGAAACTCACCTCTCGCTGATCATAGCAGACACGAATGATAACCCACCCGTTTTTCCTCAGGCCTCTTACTGGGCCTACATCCCAGAGAACAATCCTAGAGGGGCCTCCATCGCATCCGTGACCGCCCACGACCCCGACAGTGACAAGAATGCCCAAGTCACTTACTCCCTAGCTGAGGACACCCACCAGGGCGTGCCCCTTTCCTCCTACGTCTCCATCAACTCGGACACTGGTGTCCTGTATGCACTGCACTCCTTTGACTATGAGCAGTTCCGAGACCTACAACTGCAGGTGATGGCGCGTGACAGCGGGGACCCGCCGCTCAGCAGCAACGTATCACTGAATCTGTTCGTGCTGGATCAGAACGACAATGCCCCCGAAATCTTGTACCCCACTCTCCCTACGGACGGTTCTACTGGGGTGGAGCTAGCGCCCCGCTCAGCAGAGCCTGGCTATCTGGTGACGAAGGTGGTGGCGGTGGACAGAGACTCAGGACAGAACGCCTGGCTGTCCTACCGTCTGCTCAAGGCCAGCGAGCCAGGGCTCTTCTTGGTGGGGCTGCACACGGGCGAGGTAAGCACGGCTCGAGCCCTGATGGACAGAGATGCTCTCAAGCAGAGCCTCGTAGTGGCTGTGCAGGACCACGGCCAGCCCCCTCTCTCCGCTACTGTCACGCTCACTGTGGCGATCGCCGACAGCATCCCCGACGTCCTGGCGGACCTGGACAATCTGGAGTCTCCTTCTACCTCCGAAAGCTCAGGGCTCACGCTCTATCTGGTGGTGGCTGTGGCGGCGGTCTCCAGCGTCTTCCTGGTCTTTGTTCTGGTGCTGCTGGCGCTCAGGCTGCGGCGCTGGCACTCACTGCGCCTGCTCGGGGCTGCGGGACCCGGATTGGCTGACGTTCCAGCCTCTCACTTTGTGGGCGTAGACGGAGTGCAAGCTTTCCTGCAGACCTATTCGCACGAGGTCTCACTCACTGCAGGCTCCCGAAAGAGTCATTTGATTTTCCCGCAGCCCAACTATGCAGACACGCTCATTAGCCAGGAGAGCTGCGAGAAAAGCGAGCCTCTTTTGCTATCGGGTGATTCAGTATTTTCTAAAGATAATCATGCATTAATTCAGGTGAGTCCATTCTGAGCTTGGAGTGAACTATCCTTCTCATATAGATGATTCATGGGTATTTGGAATTAATAAAGCAGTCACCAACAACAACCTAGCCACCATGTTTGGTTTAAAGGATATTGTTGCCCGCAACTATTGCATGATATAAAAGTTTCTACTTTGTATTACTCTGTGCCCTATAATATGGTAGCTTAGTTCACCAAAGATAATGCTCTTTCCACATTTAATTCTTTTTCCTTTTGATCATGAGGCATCTTTATGTCGATTATTTGATGCCAGTTTATCTGTTAGGACTACAGAAGTTGTGGGTGTAACTCAAAACTCAGAGGTAGAGACTCGCCTGTATGGAGACCCTAGATTCAATCCTCAGGAAAGGCTGAGGAAACACGAATGCCCCTAGAGTGAAGAAACAAAATTTATTGGAAAGTTACAGTTGCTTGTCTTTCTTCTAACCTCCCTTTCTGGGGATTGAACCAAGATCTGAGCTAAACACTTTACCTCTGGGCTAATACGTCCCTAGCCCCAACAGAATGGCCTTTAGTTGCATTTAAATCTGCCAGTGAATTCATATACTTCATTTAATGCCCTTTAAATAATATTATGTCTGGTCATTAGGGATCATACATATATTTCTTGTAAAAGTTGCTTGTACCTGTTTGTCTGTGTCCGTATGAATGTATGCACACGTACAGAAGCTGGATGAAGGAACTGTGTGTTCTCTATCGCTTTCTGCCTGTTCATTTGAGGCAAGCTCCTTCCCTGAACCCGGGACTCACATTTTCTCACTAGTCTGGAAGTCAGCAAGCCCCAGAAGTCCCCTGCTCTGAACCCATGGAGAGGGTTATAGTCCTCTGTGGGACGCCCCAGCTGGTTTATGGCTGCTGAGATCCAAATGCCCAGTGTGCATGACTGCGCAGCAGGCACTGTAGACGCCTATGGTCTCTTCAGCTCCGTACTTAGACTTTCTTGATATAGTTTCGTGTTTTCAGTTGTTTGACTTCCAAGTATGGTGAATTTTATCTCCTACACGCTTGAAATTTTTCTCAAATATATGATTTATGTGTTGTCACGAGGAAGAACTGTAAAGGCATTTCACCTGTTAGACAGTTCAGTAGTGCAATATGTGTGTAATTATAAAGTTAAACATCTCTCTTATCATTTTTACCTGCACTGATGATATTTAAAATATCCAGAATTCACCAATGTATCACAAGCACGAGTTATTATTGCCATTTACACAGTGAAGAATTTCTCGAGCAAAAGCCTTTAAGATTTTAAACATTAAGATTTAATATATTCATTCTTCACTAAGTTTCCCCTTTCATAAACAAAATTTTCTGGAAAGTGTAGGTCCTAAGTGCTAACTTAGAACTGGTGGGGTTTTTTTCTATTTATGTGTTGTCTATCTATTAAAAACATAATAATTGGTTTCCAAATTTATTGAAGAGATTAGTGATACTTAGAGAAGGAAGGGTAATCCAATGGCCCCCAAATAAAATAAGATCCCATTGGAGTGAACTCTTTTAAAAACACTTTCCCTCAACTGCAATACTGGGGAGCAGAGACTGGGGAGTTCACTCCAATGGGATCTTGGACAACTTTACTGGGAGATGATGACAAAAAACAGAAAATTGGAGGTTTTTGTTTTGTCTGTATGAAAATGGACTCTATGGGGGTGCAGAACAACAGTTGTAGCGTTCAATTATTGTGGATGGTTGTTGATATTCAGATACGTGTTGGCTGTTTTCTGAGAGTAACTGGCAGAGGGTTTGGGTATTCACATTTCTCCTAGTTCCGGTAATCAAAGTACGTGAGGAACTCGTCTTCCTGTGTGTTATGGAGATGGGTATACATTCGTTCCACCTCTAAATCAAAGGGTTCAGCTATAAATTAAAAATTGTACTTCTACTGAAAATTACAATGTAATCTGGCAGCAGAAATTCTTCCATCTCTTTTCTTTTGAGAGAGGAATTAAAGCTGCTACAGCCTGCACATCTCGCTAGAACTACACAGTTCACAGATCACTTTTCTATGAATTGGAAGGCTAATCATCCCCACTATCCCCACTTCCTCAGTAATGTGCAACTGGACCTAGCCCTGGTCATAGTGGTAGATGCTGACTCCAGGCCTGGCTGACCTGCTGGCTACCTGAGATTCAGTCTGTGGCTGCCAACAAAGAATACGTGGCTCTCTCACAAGGAGTTGCCGGCAGAACTCTGTGGTGGCGGAGAGATGCCCCCACTTAACCGCCTTTGTACCATGCCCTGTCTAGGCTAACATTCTTGTCAAGCACTGCCGTATCTCAGCGACCACTATGCAAAATTGCTTTCCAATTCCGTCTTAATTTCTACCTGGTCATTGTCTGAGTTTGCATTTCTGTTTCACTGTTCCTGGCTACACTCTTTGTGCTGGTTTTTGAAGTACTGAGGATGCTTTCTACTCCCCTTTTAGGCCCCAGGTTTTAGCTTCAGGGTGTCTCTTAGTCCAAAATGTCATAATCCTACCAGTGTGTACTGCGCCTGTAAACTCAGGGACGAGTGGAATTCTTTCTTGGAAACTCTGCTCCTCGGGACTCAGTCAAAATCTCACTGAAGGACCCTGGGTGGGGTAGGGGTGACTGATCATTCTGATTGCAGGGAGCCCAAATCCATCCATCTGGGCACAAGAACTTCTCCATAAAGTTTAAGTTCAGTCTCAAGCAGATTTTCTCATGGCCTGAACTCTTGTCAGAGATCTCAGGGAGAAACAATTTTGGCAACATCTTGTGGTGAGAAGCTTTGACACTGTGAGCACGAGAGGTCATGGCCAGGCATGGTAGGAACAAATGATCCACAGTATTTAGTGTTTGTAGTCAGTAAACACTTGATTACATACTTTACACTCTATATTTAGTAACTTTACCTTGATATTCAGATTGTGTTGATCTAAAGAGCGGGACAAATCTTGATCGGGGCATCAGGAAAAATACACTTTCACATCTCAAAACCAGTTTATCAGATACCTGGCCTTTTCTAATGAGAAATCTCTCACCACACAAAGACAGCCTGGGGCTGGAGAGGTGATGGTTCAAAGGTTAAGAGCAGATATTGCTCTTTGGAAGGGTTGGGGGTTCATTTTCCTGCTCTCACAAATGTTGACCCACAACTCCAGCTCCAGGGGATCCAATTTGACTTTTTTTTTTTTTTACCTCCACAGGCACCTGCAAATACCCACACAAACAATTGCACATAATTAAAAAGACAATTAGAATGAACAATCTGGCTAATGCCCACCTGTGGGATCTACTAAAGACTAAAGACTAGCCAGGCGGTGGTGGCACACGCCTTTAATCCCAGCACTCGGGAGGCAGAGGCAGGCGGATCTCTGTGAGTTCGAGACCAGCCTGGTCTACAAGAGCTAGTTCCAGGACAGGCTCCAAAGCCACAGAGAAGCCCTGTCTCGAAAAACCAAAAAAAAAAAAAAAAAAAAAAAAAAGACTAAAGACTAAGAAAAGACAAGCACATCCACAAGATTCTAGTAGTGAATTCAAGGCCAGCCTGAGGCTACAGAGTGAAACTTAATCTCAACAGACAAAACAAAGCAATCAACAAAATGGAATTTCCCTTGTGGTAATAGGTGGCTACCAGTAAGGCAGGGGCCAGGGGTCCTTCCTGTATCTCCCAGCAGCATATACTGATAGTGTTGAATTGTTGAAAATTGGTCCACTGATAAGTGTGGCTATTTATAGATTGAGCTATTATGTACTTACCTAGCCAATACTACATTTTCTGAACTATTAAAGCCTTATAGTAAGTCTTAAAGCCAAGTAGTTAAGCTAGCCACATTTTTAGTATTTGTTAATATCAATTTGACTGTACTTGGTGTTATATTTCCAAATAATTCCAACCATCTTGTCAATTCCAGCTACAAAAGTGTGCAGGGTTTTGTAATGGGATTGCATTGAATTTATAGCTCTTCTGTGATGGTAGGAGAATCACTTTTAACAATATTGAGATTTGCTAATTTGTGAACATGGTATATATTTCTATTTAATTAAAGCTGGTAAAAGTTATCTCAGCTATGTTTTGTAGTTTTTACTAATGAGGGTTTCTTAATTTTAAAAATTATTTCTTTTTTATGTGTGTATATGTGAGGGTTTGCCTGTATGGACGTGCACAGTGTGTGTGCCTGCTGCCCATGGATGCCTGAAGAGGCATTAGATCGCCTGTAATTGGAGTTACAGATGACTGTGAGCCACCATGTAGGTGCTGGGAACTCAACCTCAGTCCCCCAAAGAATAGCCAGTGATCTTAACTACTAAGCCATTTCTCCGGCATGATTAAATTTTATTTTTAAGTGGTATATAAAAACGTAAAACTTGAACACAATATTTAGGGAATTGTGTGATGTTTTGATATATTCACATTGTGAGATATTCAAATCAGGTCAAAGTGTCTGTCTCCTTAAATATCATTTCTCTCCATGAAGCTTGCAAAATCCTTTCTTCTAGCTCATTGTATCATTGTTGGCTGTTGTTTCCCTTCTGCAGAATTGCACCACCAAACTTGTGGGTGCTGTCTAGCTCAAACTTAGTAGTCATTAATCAGCCTTTCTCTGCCTTACCCCCGCTCTTCTTAGTCTTTGGTAAAACAACACCCCCAGCCCTTTTTGAGACGGGATTTCACCGTGTATGCCTGACTACTGACTAGCCTGGAACTTGCTACATAGACCAGGCTGGCCTTGAACTCACAGAGATTCCCTTTCTTCTGTCTCTCAGAGTGCTGGAATTAACAGTATAAACCACCATGCCTGGCACAATTGTGCTATTAACCCCTATGAGATCAACTACTTTAGATCCAAATGTGAGTGAGATGTTATGGTACTTGTCTTTTTGCCTATAGCGTATTTTGCTTAACATAGTTGACCCCAGTTCCATCCACGTTGCTACAAATGACAAGATTTCATCCTTTTGAGGCTGAGTAGCATTGCATTATGTATATGTGCCAGATTTTCTTTATCCATCAGGTGATGAATACTTATCCTGTGTCTATTTCTTTACTAAGAAAAGGTTGAGGGACTTAAATATTTTCATTAAACTGTTTAACTATGATATTTTGTTTTCATAATTAGTATTGCATCTTTTAAATTTATATTCTTTCTTTCTTGTTTTTAATTTACAGAAAAATACCAGTTTTATTTTGTAGATGTTTAAGACAGAGATTCACTGTGTAGCCCAGACTGCCCTTGAATTTTCTATATACCCCAACCAAGCTGGCTTTGGACTCAAGAACTCAGAATCCTCCTGTCTCTTCCTCCCAAATCCAGGAATTATGGGCATGTATGTACACTACCATGCCTGGGTAATGCTGTGCACATTTTATACGATCTCAAAAGCAAGTTGTGTAGGGTACTATAGCCTCATGCTATATTATGTAAGCCTGAACTATCTCTGCTTCCATTCCCTACAGTGTGCAGGTTGGAAGAGCCCACACAGAAACAGTAAGCATTGGTGTCTGTCCAAGTCCAGCAGTGGATTCTTTATTAACTAATTTATGTTACAAGTATTTATTGACTCCCTAACAGTAGCAAAAGCCTGTCCTAACTGACAGATGCGAGAAGGTGGATGACGTGATTCCTGCCTTAGTGAGGCCGCTGTTTCACGTGGACTTTAGACGCAGCAATCTTAGAGTGCAGCCAGACCTATTCTCTAAGTCGGGAAGGACTGGGGGTGATCAGAGTGAGGCCTGAGGGATTAGTAGAATTTATTGAGGCAACAGAGTGAAAGAAAGGAGGTTGCCAGGCAGAGGGACTAGCATGTGCCAGGACCCTAAATCCAGAAGAGGTGTGTGAGTCGTGGCCACGGAAAGAGTTAGGGGTACTGGAAATGGAACACGAGGTGAGACTGGCAAAGGGAACAGAGCCTTGGAATCTTACTGGAGATTCTGGGTTCTGTTTTAAGTTCTTTTGTGTTTAGATGTTGTTAAATGGTTTTTAAATAAGACAATGACAAAATATTATTCAAAATGTAAAGATTCTTGTGTGGAGATGTGATCTGTGAGGGTCGTAAGTGTTAACAGGAGGCTACTTGTTCATTTCCTGGCCATTTAGATCTGAAATAATCACTCAGAGACTATATTATTTACAATACTATTTGGCCAATAGCTTAAGCGTGTTTTTGGCTAACTCCTATATCTAAAAGTTAATCCATTTCTATTAGTTTATATTTTATCACGAGAGTTGTGGCCTACCAGCAAGGTTCCGGCTGAAGGCTTGCGTCTTTCTCTTCTGGCGGCTCCAGGGCTTCTCCTTAACTCCGCCTACTCTCTCCTCCTCTATCTGCTTGGAACTCTTGCCTTGTCCTATTCTGCTAAGCCACTGGCCAAAACACCTTTATTCATTTACCAATAAAAGCAACACATATACAGAAGGACTTCCCGTACCACATAAGGAAACACTTAGAGGCTACATAGAGAACTATGGCAATATGGCTAGTAAGAAATATTGCTGGAGGGCCAATAAGATGGCTCAGGGGTAAAGCCTAGTCCCCCAAAAGTGTGATTGCCCTAGTTGAAACCCTGGAACTCACTTAAAAGGCCAGACTCAGTAGTATGCATCTGTAACCCCAGCACTCCTACAGTGAGATTGGAGGCAGAGAGAGAATGGCCTTGGAGACTGAGGGTCAGTGAGCCTGGAGTATGCAGTGAAGTAGCCAAAACAAAGGGCCTGCCTCAACAAGATGGAGGATGAGAACAGATTCCCCAAAGTCGTCCTCTGATCTCCACCCGTGCAACATACATGTCTACACGCACACACACGCACACACCATACATGTCTACACTCACACACCATACATGTCTACACGCACACACACATGCCCACACCATATACATGAATGTGTGCACACATATATACATGTCTACACGCACACACACACATGCACACAACATACATGTCTACACGCACACACACATGCACACACCATACACACCATACACATGAATGTGTGCACACATATATACATGCACACACCATACACATGAATGTGTGCACACATATATACATGCACACACATGCACACAACATACATGTCTACATGCACACACATGCACACAACATACACACCAAACACATGAATGTGTGCACACATATATACATGCACACACCATACACATGAATGTGCACACATATATACATGTCTACACATGCACACATGTTCACCCCACGCATGAAAAGGGAAGAGAAGTGGATCTAAAAATAAAATGAGTGAGCTGGATAAGGTGGCACATGCCTTTAATCACAACACTTGGGAGGCAGAGGCAGGCAAACCTCAGAGTTCAAGGCCAACCTGGTCTACAGAGTGAGTTCCAGAACAGCTAGAGATAAACAGAAAAACTGAGAGGGGAAAAGTGGATTAGGAACATATTTTAAAAGTAGATTCAATGAGACCATGTTGAAATCGGTCGTTATAAGTTCCATGAGGGCAGGCATTGTTTTGCTTATTAATGTATTCTTCAGCACTAGGAGACAGAGGCAGGCAGATCTCTGTGACTTTGTTGGCAGCCTGGGCTACAGAGTTCCAGAGCAGCCAGAGCTACACAGAAAACCGTGCTCCACCCCCATACTGACTCAGTAGAGACAGCGAGTGGAGGGGGACTGAGTGATTGTCAGGCATCTTAGTCACTGTTTCATTGCTGTGAGGAGACATCATGTCCAAAATAACTTATAAGAGAAAGCATTTAATTAGGAGCTTGCTTACAGTTTCAGAGGGTTAGCCCATGATTGTTATGGCAAGGATCGTGGTAGCAGCAGACATGGCGCTGGAGAAGTAGCTGAGAGCTTACATACATCCCGATCTGCCAGAGGCAGCAGGCAGAAAGAGACACTGGTCCTGGAGTGGGCTTCTGAAACCTCAAAGCCCACCCCACAATAACACAGCTCCTTCAACAAGGCCACACCTCCCAGCTCTTCCCAGACAGTTCCACTAACTGCAGACCAAGCACTCAAACATTTGAGCCTGTGGAAGCCATTCTCACTCAAACTCTTCATCAGGTCTTCAAAACAAGCGATTATACAGATAAAGGGACCATGTAGTTATGTGTAGAAGACTAGAGAATGGATCTAAAAACAAGAGGATGTCCAGGTTGAATCCTGAGAAACAGCAAGTGTAGATGTCAAGTGTGTGGTTGAACATTTGGTCACTGTTTCATCTGTCCAGATGGGTGGGTTCCCACAAGACTGAGCAAGATAAGTGTTCTGGTAGCCCTATGCTGGTCTGTTTTGGGAGTTCCTGGCTAACTTATCCCGGATTTATTTTTTTTAATTAATTTATTTTTTATTTATTTATTAAAGATTTCTGTCTCTTCCCTGCCACCGCCTCCCATTTCCCTCTCCCTCCCCCAATTAAGTCCCCCTCCCTCATCAGCCCAAAGAGCAATCAGGGTTCCCTGCCCTGTGGGAAGTCCAAGGACCACCCACCTCCATCCAGGTCTAGTAAGGTGAGCATCCAAACTGCCTAGGCTCCCACAAAGCCAGTACGTGCAGTAGGATCAAAAACCCATTGTCATTGTTCTTGAGTTCTCAGTAGTCCTCCTTGTCCACTATGTTCAGCGAGTCCGGTTTTATCTATGAGACCATAAGAAGTACCCTATACCTCTCTGCACCCAGCTGTGTCTGATTCATAATGTCCACTCTCCAAACTAGTCCTAGTATTCAGGTGTTTTCTGTGTCTGGTATTCTGCTTAGATATAATTTTTGGTTAAATAAAAAAAAATGAATGGAAGGATCTTGCTATGTCGTCCATGCTTGCCTTAAACTTGCCATCCTCCTGCCTTCACTTTCTAGGTACTGAGATTATGGAGGGCATACCATGACCAGACCTTTGAGGGTTTTTTTTTTTAACTTTTTTTCCCACATGACTGTCTGTTCTCCATTAGTTTTCTGTTAGGTGCTGAACTAAAATTCATGGTTCTGCATGCACCAGGAAAATGCTACTGAACTACAGCTCTTCATGGAAATCTGTAATTTTTTTTTCTGTTCAATTTTTGTCTGTTGAATTTTACAAGTGGTAAAATTTAGGAGGATTGCATAGGCTAAAGGATGCTTATCATTCATAGAGAAATCCTTGAGCACTAATGTCAAACGTGCATAAAGTCCTCAGCACTGAAAGTTTGACATCAATAACATTGATGATATAAGGCCAGGTGAGGTGGTGGCGCACGCCTTTAATCCCAGCACTCGGGAGGCAGAGGCAGGAGGGGATTGCCACCCAGTCTGATGATCCACATAATTTCACTTGTTTACTTGTTTAGGAATCAGCGTCCCATGTACCATGGACTGGCCTCAAACCCCAAGCATAACTAAGGCTGGTCTTCAATTCTTCATTCAACTGCCTCTACCTCCCACGTGCTGGGATTACAGAAGTGTACCCCCGTGTCCAGCTAGTCATTTTTCTAGTATCATTCTTTGATGGAGAATGTATCTATTGATCACCACCACCACCACCACCACATAATCCATGTGCGTGGCTCATGCTTGTAATTCCGGCATTCAGGGAGTGGAGGCAGGATGAGCCAAAACTCAAGTCCATCCTTAGCTACACAGAGATTTCTAGGCCATCTTGGACTAAATTAAGCCCTGTCTCAAAACAATAAATAAATAAATAAATAAATAAGTAACAGGTGGCAAAGGGGGAGAACTGAATGTGTGAAGAAGAATCGGAGCAGAGCGGTGAATCGTGTCTGTGGAGAGCTTCCAGTCTTCCCTCCTCTTACTCCCCTGTTGTTCCTCCCATCTCCGACGTTTCATTCATTTATTTAGTATCCTTCCGGCATCTCCTATGTGAAAGTCTGTATGTTATACCCACACACAATGTGCATGCATGTGTATGTTGCTGGGGATTGAACCAAAGGCCTCAAACATGCTAAACAAACCCTATACCACTGAGTTATGCCCCAGATCTTCCCTACCCCTTCTCTTTAGAGAGAGTATCTTATAACCCAAGCTGGCATGACTCTGAACTTCTGATCCTTCTACCTCCACCTCCCAGTTATGAGATTAGTAGCATGGGCCACCCATGCTGTTTATGTGGTGCTAGGATCAAACCTAGGGACTCTGTGTGTGCTAGGTATTATGGTGTTTAGTTTTCATTGTCAAGTTGACAAAATCTAGAATCTAGAGAGTCTTAGTTAGGAATTGCCTGGATCAGTTGGCCTGTGGGCATGTCTGCAGGAAATTATCTTGGTTATGTTAATTTAAGTGATAAGGACTCACCCTCTGGGGTTGGTGCCATTCCCTAAATCCATTGTTCTTAACCTTTCTAATGCTGCAATCCTTTAATACATTTCTTCATGTTATGGTGACCCCCAACCATAAAATTATTTTCATTGCTATTTTGCTGTGGGATAATGGTCTATATACCCTGATTGGCCAGTAGCCAGGTAGGAAGTATAGGCGGGGCAATCAGGCAGGAAGTAGAGGCAGGGCAACGAGAACAGGAGAATTCTGAGAAGAGGAAAGAGTCAGTCTGTAGTTGTCACCCAGACATAGAGGACGCAGATAAGAATGCCTTGCTGGTGAAAGGTACCAAGCCACGAGGCTAACACAGATAAGAATTATGGGTTAAGGTGTAAGAATTAATTAATAAGAAGCCTGAGCTAATAGGCCAACCAGTTTATGATTAATATAGACCTCTGTGTATTTCTTTGGAACTGAACGACTGCGGGACCTAGTGGGACAGAAACCTCTTTCAACACTACTTCATAACTGTAAGTTTGCTATTGTTATGAACTGTAATGTAAAATACATGATATGCAGTATATCTGATATATGACCCCTGTGAAAGGATCATTCAATCCCCCAAAGGGGTCACAACCCACAAGTTAAGAACCACTGCCCTGGATAGAGGCTCCTGAACTGTGTTAGGAGTAGAGAGAGTGAGCTGATCCAAAGGATGCGTGCATTACTTCACCCTATGCTATCCTTAACTGCGGGTGAAAGGTGACCAGTAACCTCAGACTCCCCCTGCTGAGAATTCCCTTCCATGATAGACGAGAGCTTGGAATTGTGAGCTCACGTGACCTTTTCCTCGAGTGCATTGTCAGGACGTTCTACCACAGCAGCAGAAACAAAGCTAAGAACTAGCAAGCAGTCTGCCACTGAAGGTGTCTCTCCTGCCTGCCAGTTCCTGCATCTCTGGATTTCCTGCCTAGCTCTATTCTGCCTGGCTATTGGCCAAATCAGCTTCTTTTTTAACCAATGGTAATAAAACATATTCACAGCCTACCTCCCGCATCTCTCTTCCGACTGAGCTATATACCAAGTCTGCTATTTTAGAAATGCTGATTTGCAGTTAACTGACTTTACAGATGGAGCATCTCAAAGATACAAAGTGTCAACCATATACACGGGGTATAAGTATAGATACGGGTTTGTATGTATGTGCACTTACATATGTATATATACATGCATATGCATATGTATATATGTACTTTTTTGGGTTTTCAAGACAGAGTTTCTCTGTGTAACAGCCCTAACTGTGCTGGAACTCACTTTGTAGACCAGGCTGGCCTCAAATTCACAGGCATCTGCCTGCCTCTGTCTCCCAAGTGCTGGGATTAAAGGCGTGCACCACCACCAGGCTGCGTACACCATTTTATGAGCCTTTTGAGAATAGGTTGTAGATATTGTGCCTTGCTATTCCTAAGTATTTTGTTATATATTTTCTAGGAACAATGGCATTTTTTTAAATAATCACATTTCAGTGATGAAAGTCAGAAAATGACACTAATATGATTGCTGCGTCTACAATCTACTTTGAAATTTTACCATTATTTGCTTATTCACTCATTTTTACTTCCTAAGATTCATTTTATCTTATGTGTTGTGTCTGCATATATGTATGTGTGTCACATGCATGCTTGGTGCCCGAGGAGGTCAAACAAAGGTGTTGAATCTCCTGGAACCGAAGTCACACACAGTTGTGAGTGACCATATGGGTACTGGGAACTGAACTGGGTCCTCTGAAAGAGCAACAGATGCTCTTAACTGCTGAGCCGTCTCTCCAGCCCAATATTTATTTATTTTTACTATGCATGTGGCATATTTGTATATGTGGGGGAGTGTGTCCCTCAGTCACTTTCCACATTTCCACGTTTTTCAGAGTTTCTCATTGGACCTAGAGCTCACCATTTTTGGCAAGACTGACAGCAAGCCTCCAGTGTTGCCTGTCTCTGCCCACAAAGGATAGGGTTATAAACCTCATGGATGGCGGGGGTCCAGATGTACAGAAAATGGTTTACCTGGGGTGGGATGGGTGGCTCAGCAGGTAAAAATACTTGGAGCACAATCCTGATGAACTAAATTTGAACCTCGGCACCCACATTAAAATCCAGATGTGGGGACCACAGCTGTGAACCCAGCAGTCTACGGTGAGATGGGAGGCACTCACAGGAAAAATGACTGGAAGCTCCTGGTCCAAGTAACCTTAGAGTACACCGTGCAATGGTAGAACAACAAGAGACGCTGGCTCATTGTGGAAGGGAGAGCTCTCTTCTGACCTCAAACACACACACCCAGCACATACAAACACAGAGAGGGGGAAGAGATTTTAAATTAAAACTATAAAAACTATATTTAAAAGAAAGCACTATCCACCAAGTCATCTCTCCAAACCTTTACCATGATTTTTGTGCTTTTTTTTCCTTTAAAAGTTTGAGTCCAGGAGTATATGTTGTATTTAGTCATTGTGTGTCTTTAGTCCACTTTAGTCTGAAACAGTTAGTTCCTAAGCTTCCTCTTGGTATATGAAACCAGGACTCTGAAGTTTGTAAGCCTTGTGTTTCACAGGATGCCCTTGTGTTTGTCAAATGTTTCCTTGTGGTTATATTTAAACTAGGCACTTGGGGTAGTTCTATATTAGTTATCTATTGTCCTGTCACAAAATATGTAAACTAAGCTCCTTAAAACACTGTTTCGTTAGCTTTGTAGGTCAGGGCCCTATGTCTGCTGTGTGGGTCAGGGCCCTATGTCTGCTGTGTGGGTCAGGGCCCTATGTCTGCTATGTGGGTGTCTCTGCCTCAAACTGTAAAAAGGATACCACTTTGGTCAACTTTCTCACATAGTTACCAACAAACTTCAGTTCCTTGCAGGTTGTTGGAATGAGGCCCCAGTTCCTTGCTGCCTGTTAGCTGGAGTTCTGCCTTAGCTTCTTGTTTTGTGGACTGTCCGGGAAGCAGCTCCATCATGACATAGTTTCCCTCAGAACAAGTAAAGGAGGGAGCCAGAGGAGGATAATGTGACGGATGCCACAATCTCTATGTAAATCCCAATTTGAAAGTGTCCTGTGTTACTTTAAATATATTCAGGTCATTAAAACGAAATCATTTGGTCCAGCCCACACTCAGGAGAGACGATTTTCGCTCCACTTACAGTAATTTTCTGTATTTTGGCTGTCATATTGTAAGAAGTAATTTCTCCTTTGTTTATTTGTGTGTGGCTGTGTTTGTTCAGTAAAATGTATTTCATTTCTGCTGTTTTTATTTTTCATCTCAAATTGCTCTAGATTTTATCCATAAGAACCTCTTCAAGCTGGTCCCCCTGTCTCTTTGTCATGCTGGCATCATTTTTCTTGAGCCATTTCTTATTTTCAGATATAAGAAGATATTCCAGGCTCGCTTTGTATGTTGCCTGTTCCAGTCCTAAGATAGGTGATTTTACCTGTATCAGAGAGTTCCTGCCTCTTTGTCGTAGGGGATGGTACTTAGGACCTAAGGTCTGAGTGCTGTCTGCTCACTTGTGGTGGCCTGTCACTGTTTCTAGGCCTTTTCAGCAGGTGGGGCCAGAAAACACAAACAGACCAGATCAACATCTGTCCACATACACACTCTTGAGATCATAGCATCATGTTGATGCCTGCCATTCAGGTTGTTCTTGCACTTCTCCCTTTCCTCCAGATCTTCTTTCCCAACAATGAGAGCATGACTGCCAACATGATGAACACAATCGCTTTTGCTCAAACCTAATAGATACGGGAAGTCGATTCTGAATTGCTACACCCATGCCAGCGAGAGAAAACATCTTCTAGGGTTAAAGTTTGCTTGTAATTGGTTGCCTTTAAACTGAGGGTATATGTGCAGAGTTAATATTGCTTCTAGTATTGTTTTGTGATTCATTTGAAGTAAAGTTAAAATTATCACTTTGGTTTTCATGCAGTTTCAGAGGTTTTCCACATCCTTTTTGATTTGCTTTGGTTGTTCATGTTGTTGCAGCTGATGTTTAAGTTTTTTGGTTTTTGTCTTTGGGGATTGTTTTTAAATGTTTTTTAACTTTTCTATTCTATGTGAATGTGTGTTCTGCCTACATGTGTGTCTGTACATCATGCATGTGTTGGATCCCCTCGGACTGGAGTTGCAGGCAGTTGTGAACTGCCATGTGGATGCTGGGGTTTGAACTTGGGTCCTCCCAAAGAACAATCAGTACTCTTAACCCCTGAGCCATCTCTCCAACCCCCTTGTGTTTTGCTTTTGTTAAACTAGGTCTCTTGTGGCCTAGACAGCCCTCAGACTTGGTTCACAATCAAGTATGACCTTGGACTTCTGATCCTTCTACCTCCACCTGAGGCCTGGAATCACAGATGTGTGCTGCCACACTGGGGATGTGGTGCGGGGATAGACCAGGGCTTCCTGTACCCTAGACAAGCACTGGGGATATGGTGCGGGGATAGAAACCAGGGCTTCCTGTACCCTAGACAAGCACTGGGGATATGGTGCGGGGATAGAAATCAGGGCTTCCTGTGCCCTAGACAAGCACTGGGGATGTGGTGCAGAGATAGACCAGGGCTTCCTGTGCCCTAGACAAGCACTGAGGATGTGGTGCGGGGATAGACCAGGGCTTCCTGTGCCCTAGACAAGCACTGGGGATGTGGTGCGGGGATAGAAACCAGGGCTTCCTGTACCCTAGACAAGCACTCTCCCAACTGGACCACATCCCCAGCCCCACTTTGTACTTTTTGAATATGTAAAATGTTGATGTAGTTACAGTCAAAGCCTGAAACTAAGAATACAGATCGGGAGAGTGGTTCAGAGCACTGGCTGCTCTTCCAAAGGACAGGAGTTCAATTCCCAGCACCCACATTGCACTCACAGTGGTCCCTGAGGCATCTGATACACTCCTCTGGCCTCTGTGGGCACTGCATGCATTTGACACACTGCCATGCATTCAGGCAAACACTTAAAATAAATCTAAAACAAGAAAAAAGGGTAAGCAGGAAATTCTCACCCCTTCCTTTTTCCTTCTGCCTCGTTTGTACGTCCTGCTGTAGATGACTCCATTCATTTCCGATTTACCTCCCTGTATTTCTCTTTAAAAGAAAAACACATGTGTTTACATTTTTTGCTTCCTCTGGTTGTACAGAGGCAACAGTCTTGACTTTGAAGTAATAAAAAAAAACTTACTACAGTTTAAATAACTCCAGCCCCCTAAACATAGTCCAGAGATGTATTGGTCCTGAGAAACCACATAAAGCTCTAAGTTTGCTGATAGCCTTCCATTACACAGCCACCTTGTAGATAACAGATGAGTTAAGAGATGCATGCTAATTAATTCATGTGCATGCTAATTAATTCATGTGCATGTTAATTAATTCATGTGCCTGCTAGTTCATTCATGCACAGGCAGCAGAGCATCTAGCTGTGGCGCCTCTTTGTCTCCAGATGACAAACTCACATAGAACTGAATTTTGGGGGCCATTTTGTTTATTTTTATTTGTATGGGTGTGTACCTGAATGGATGTCTGTGCACCAGATTCAGGCAGTGCCCACAGTGGCCAGAAAAGGTGTTGGATCCCCCTGGCCCTGAAGCACTCCTAGGTGGATGCTGGAAATCAAAACCTTGTCCTCTAGAAAATCAGCCAGTGCTCCTGAACACTGAGACAGCTCTCCAGCCTCAGCACCCTACGTGGCATTTTTACAATACTGTATAAAGGGAGACAGTCGATAGAGAAAAGTGATGATGCAACCAGTGAGGTTGGAACTAGGGTGATGGAGTCATAGAGCAAAAAGCTGTGGGAATGTGGCCATGCTAGGAGGAAAACTGTAGTGTTGGCAACTGGGCATTACCCTTTGCTGTGCAGAGGACACATGGAAAAAGCAAATGACCAGTCATGGGTATATTTTAAAGTCTCAGGGTGGAGAGATGACTCTGTGGTTAAGAGTTTGCTAGGCAAATATGAGGACCTGAGTTCAGACCCAGCACCTATGTAACTGGCGTGGTCACTCGAGTGTTTGTAATCCCCGCGCTGGGGATAAGGTCATACAGGAGAATCACCGGAGCTTACCAACCACCTGCATAACCCTAGGTTCAGTGAGAAAGGCTACCAAAGGAGTAAGACAGAGGGGTCCAGAGCACGGCACCTGACAGTCCCTGGCTTCCAAGAGTGTGTGTATGCTCTTGCTCAGATACGTGCGCGTGCGCACATCCCCACACCCAAAGCTTAGTAAGGCTGAATGTATAAACATGAATGGGGGAGCAACTGGAACAGGAAGGGCGAAGCTACTCCTGGGGAAGTCCCACCAGCAGAAAGCTTCCCATTAAAGGGGCTCTCTGAGAAAGCTCACAGCGTTGAAGCTAACCAGATAAATGTGGGGAGTTAATCCATATGCAGAAAGAAAATGGCAATGTGCCTTAGAAAAGATCTTCCTTCCTTATTATAAGTAGCCTTTTAATTTTCAATAGTCTTAAATTTAAAATATTGCATCATATTAAATATCCATTTTACTGTTTTGTTTCTCCATATAAATTTATAATCAACAATAAGAGTTTATAATGTTTTAGCAAAAAGTGCTACAAGGTTACAGAAGAATCATGCATTCCCATTGATTATTAAGATTGATTTCTACAGTTTCAGCTCACACAGATATATTTAAGTCCTGTGGTGCTGTGTAAAGTGAGGACAGACAGTATGGGCTGTTGTGTACTTTGCCTTTAAGATTCACTGGCTTTATTGAAGCATAACTTATGTACATTAAAAGTTACCTCTTAAAACTGCACAGCTCACTGAGCTGTGTAATTTCAGACATCTGTGTAACCATCGCCACAATAAATACATAGTCCAGGTCTGTAACCTTCACAGTCCCCTTCCAGCCCTTTGCAATCGATCCCCTCATCCGCAGCGCTGACTGGCAATGACTGATGGGCCATTATAAACCAGCTCTGCCTCTTTTGGAATTTCCCCTAAATGGGTTTCCACAGCACGTGCCTCTTTTGTGTACAGCGTCCTTCGCTCAGTGATTCTGGAATCCATCTGTGGTGTTCTGTGGATCAGCAGCTTGCTTCTTTACATTCCTGTGGAAACATAGGACCTGTGTGTCCATTCCACCGCTGATAACATCTGTGGTCTTCCCACTTCAGTGCTTGGTGCATTAAAGTGGTATTGACACCCATATACATATGCATATATGACTACACAGGTATAATACATATATATGACCACACAGATGTGTGTGTGTGTATTATATGACCACACAGGTCATGTATTTTACATATATTTATTTATTTATTTATTTATTTATTTATTTATTTATTTATTTATACACTCTCAAAATCAGGGTTTGAGCTGAGCAGAGTGGCATATTCCAGGAATCCCAGCATTTGGGAGGTGAAAGCAGGAGAATCAGAGGTTGAAGCTTATTCTCAGTTATATAGGGAAGTTCGAGACCAGCCTGTGCTATAGGAACCTCTCTCAAAAATAATAACAATTGAGGCTGGAGAGATGGCTCAGCGGTTAAGAGCACTGGCTGCCCTTCCAGAGGTCTTGATGCAATTCCCAGCACCCACATGAAGGCTCACAGCCATCCACGATGGGATCTGATGCCCCTTTTATCTGATTCTGTCTTCTGTCTTGCAAATAGAGCACTTATATACATAAGATACATAAATAAATATTTTTATTGCTGTTTGGCTTTTTATTTCTTTTTAATCCCATTTTAATTGTTTGGCTAGGAATGTGCTATATATTTCTTTTCCCTCTCCCCTTCACCCTGGCCCCTGCCCTCCACACTCCCAATTTTCTCAGATCTTGTCTTTTTTCCCCTTTCTAGGCAGATTCATGCATGTCTCTCTTAGGGTCCTCTTTGTCACACAGGTTCTCTGGGGCTGTGGCCTGTAGACTGGTTGTCCTTTGCTTTGTGTCTATTATCTACTTATTGAGTGAGTACATATTATATTTGTCTTTCTGGGTTTGGGTTACCTCACTCAGGATGACTTTTTCTAGTTCCGTCCATTTGCCGGCAAATTTCAAGTAAATAAATCTGAAAAGAAATAATAGCAGCAAGGACAAAAGCAGGATTGCCTACTGACCTGAGATGAGAACTCTGCGCTCAGCTCCGTAAGCAGCTGTAGAACCTATTTTCAAAGCTGTAGGGTCTCCTTACACTCCTGAAAATGTGCAAAGAATTCTGCCTCATGCCATCACCAGCATGTCCTGCTGCCAAACCATTACATCGTACCCATTCTAGAAAATATATATAGTGCTATCTCATTGTGTTTTCAATTAGTGTTTCCTTATTCTTTTTAAAAATTTATTTATTTATTTGGCATGCATTGGTGTTTTGCCTCCATGTATGTCTGTATGAGGGTGTTGGATCCACTGGAAGTGGAGTTACTAACACTTGTTATCTGCCATGAGGGTGCTGGGAATTGAACCTGGGTCCTCTGGAAGAGCAGTCAGTTCCCTTAACCTCTGATCTCCCAGGGTTTCCATTTTCCTGTTATATCTTCTTGAGCTATTAGCTCAAATTTTTCATTGCCCTTTAATTTAGTTGATTGTCTTCTTAAAATTGATTTATGAAAGTATTTTTTGTTTGTTTTTTAGGTTTGGGGAGTTTTTTGAAACAGGGTTTCTATGTGTACCAACAATCCTGACTGTCCTGGAACTCGCTCTGTAGATCAGGCTGGCCTCAAACTCACAGAGAAGCACCTGCCTCTGCCTCTCCAGAGCTGGTATTAAAGGCATGTGCCACCAATGCTTGGCGAATATGAAAGTTTTTAAAAATGTATCCCATGTGTGGCTTCACTTGCTCATACACATTTTGCTCATACACATCTTCTCCCAGATGGAGACTTGTGTTTTCATTCCCTTAGTAGTACTCAGAAGAGAAGCTGCAGTTTTGATAAAGCCCCAACCTATTGAACTGTTCATTTATGAATAAAATAAGAGCTGGGAATGAAACCCAGGGCCTCATTCATGACAGAGAAGTATCCAAGCCCTGAGCTACACTCCCAGCCCCTCTGGCTTGTGCTTCTCATGGCCTATTTGGAGTCTGTGCATACTGAAAACACAATTTTCATCTATATCCTCTTCTAGGAGATTTGTAATTTTACTGTTTATGATATGGTATCTAAACAGTTTTGAGTAGTTGTTTTTGTTACGTATGGACTAAGAATGAAAGTTCATTTTTCTGAAGGAAAAAAAACCCACATAAAAAATAGAACATGACTTTTGAAGTGTATGAGGGGGACATGAAGCCAGTATGAGAGGAGTTAGACAGGGTGAATATGATAAAAAAAAATACATCATATGCATATATAAAATTCTAAAGGAATTAAAAACATATACATTTTAAAGGAGAAATGTAATTAATTTTTTTACAAACCTTGTGTCTTAGTTTATTTTTTGTTGTGATAAAGCATTGACCAAAACCAACTTGGGGAGGAAAGAATTTATTTCTGCTTATAGGTTATGGTTCATGATTGAGGGAGGCCAAGGCAGGGACTGGAGTAGAAGCCATTGAGGGTGTGGCTTACTGGCTTGCTCTTCATGCCTTGCTCAGCTTGTGTTTTATAAACCCAGGATCTGCCCAGGGCTGGTACCACCCATGATGAGCTGGCCCTCCCAAATGTCTCTATACACTAACCTGATTGGGGCATGTCCTCAATTAAAGTTCCCTCTTCCCAGATGTCTATAGGTTTGTGACAAGTTGACAAAAATCAACAGCATGCCTTGGAACCTGAACTCCTAATAAAGTACAGTATTGTTCTAGTGGCGTTCTTGGTAGATATGGTGGCCTGAGTGAGAATGGCCCTCAGACTACTTGGTCCCTGGTTAGTGGAACTGTTTGGGAAGGATTAGGAGGTGTGGCCTTATTGGTGTAGGTGTGTCCAAACCCCATACTAAGCCAGGTCTCTCTCTCCCTGCCTGTGGATGGGGATGTAAAGCTCTCAACCACTGCTCCAGTGCCATGCCTGTCTGCTTTCCGCCATGGTGAAAGTGCACTACTCTCTAATCTGTAAGCAAGCCCCCAATTAAACACGTTTTTTTTTTGTTTTTTTTTTTTTAATAAAAGCTACCTTGGCCATGGGACCTCTTCACAAGAAGAGAACTGTGGCTAAGACAGTAGGTTTCTGTGGTGGTTTGAAAGAAAATGACCCCCAAAGGGAGAGCACTATTAAGAGTTATGGTCTTGTGGAGTAGGGATGGCCTTGTTGGAGGAAATGTGTCACTGTAGAGACAGGATTTGAGGCCTCACCCCTATACCTACACACACACACACACACACACAAAACATACATACATATATGCACATCACACACATTAAAAATAGAAAAGAATATAATTAAAAAATCTTGATGGCAGCTGATTAATGATGGGTAAGAGCACTTATTGCTCTTCTAGATACCTGAATTCAGTTCCCAGAACCCACATGTTGGCTCACATCCATCTCTAACTCCTGTGCCCAGGAGTCTGGTGCCCTTCACTGGCCTCTGCAGGCACCAGGAAAGCATACATGCAGGTAAAAACTCATACACATAAAATAAAAATAAATTTTATCTAATTTGAAAAATTTACAAAACATTTATCTGACAAAGAACGCATCTCTGGCATATCCAAAACCTCTAAAATTTCAAAACTTTTAATAGTTTCTAAAATTCAGTTAGAAATAGAGGGATATGTTGAAAGTACATTTTGTGTGCATGGAAAGTCATAGTAAAACCCTTTATTTTGTCTTTCCAATAAAAAAATAAAATTAGAAAATGGTTAAAAGTCAAACTTCTCTGGAGAAAATATGTGAATGACAAACCTTGTACTCAGTGTCCCTAGCCTATTGTAAATATGCAAATTAAAACTACAATGAGAACTCACAGGGCTATTTAAAACCTGGTGGACAATTTCAAATGCTGATGAGAATGTGGAAAAACAGGATCTGTCAAACACTGCTGATGGGACTCCAAAATGGTACAGCTCTCTGGAAAAATCTAGGGATTCCTATAAGACTATAAGTGTGTGTGTGTGTGTGTGTGTGTGTGTGTGTGTGTGTGTGTGTGTTGCATGCGTGTGTGCATGCGTATGTGATCCATAGCTTAACTTTCATTCTTTATCCAGGACTTTTGCAGAATTGTTTTTTTTTATTTATTTATTATACAATATTATGTCAGTGTATATGCTTGCAGGCCAGAAGAGGGCACCAGATCCCATTACAGATGGTTGTGAGCCACCATATGGTA